>NC_090923.1:1241306692-1242633284 GCF_040938575.1 Ambystoma mexicanum
CACTTTTTGTGGGCGCCAGACCCAGGGGTAGCAGGGCGCAGTGCCAAGAAAATGCGAAACTTACAAGGTTACATCATAGCAAAATGTACATTAGAAATTACATTAGGGTCACACAAATAATTACAAAATATACAGGTTCAAATAGGTCAATCAGAGTCTCAGGGCATTATTTTGTAATGTGTGTAGTCTTTGGGTATTTTTTTATTAGCTCCAGAGTATAGAGCATTACAATAATCAATTCTGGAGAGAATTAAGGCTCTAGCCAGGATTAGGCAACTCTTATTGGAAAGGAATGGTTTACCGGCTCTAATCAATTTGCACGTGTAGGCCGTGGAGGAGGCAAGGGATTTTAGCTGTTTATCGAGTGTTAGGGTAGAATCAAGATAGAATCCCAGGGTTTTTACATCCTTGGATACTTGGATGATGTTCCCATCTATGTTGAAGGAGGAGAATTCCTGTCCTAGTTTTTTGATATTGGCTTGGGTACCCAGGATAATCAACTCTGTCTTATCATCATTTAGACAAAGGCCGTGAGTGGCCATCCATGCCTGGATGATAAGGTATACATTACCTTGTTCACCAATTCCGTGTCTTTAGCATGGTCCCCAGAAAGCGGGAGGAGGATCTGTGTATCATCTGCATAATTAGTGTAGGTGATACCAAGATGGTCCAGATCATCAAACAGGGGCTTGGTGAAGATGTTGTATAGAGTTGGGGATACACAAGAGCCCTGGGGAACACCACAAGAGATAGGGGTGGGATCTGCCGCTGCTGAGGGGGAGAAGACTCTCATTGTTCTCTCGCTCAGGAATGACTTGATCCATCCAATGGCTTCCGAAGAGAAATGGGCGGCGGAGTCCAGGTGGCTGCAGAGGACTTTGTGATCCACCAAATCAAAGGCAGCTGAGAGGTCCAGGAGTAGTAGGAGTACTGTTCTCCCTTTGTCTCTCAGCTCATCAATTTGAGACTTCAAGTCAATGAGGGCAGTTTCTGTTCCGTGTAGGGGACGGAAGCCCGATTGTCTTTCTCCTAATAGGTTGTGTAGTTCTAGGTGCTTTTGAATTTGGTTGTATGTGGCTTTGTCCAGAATCTTAAGAAGAAACGGTACCGTAGTAATAGGGCGGTAGTTAGTAGGGATGAGAGGGTCTAATGTCTGCTTTTTAAGGAGAGGGAGTACTCAGGACTGTTTAAGGTTGGCAGGGATGGTGCCTGAGGTGAAGGATGCGTTAATCAATTTAGCGATAAAGGGAGATAATTCTCTGGCAGCGTCTTTTATCAGCTGTGCTGGGCAAATGTCTCCTTTGCAATTTGATGGTTTAAGCGACAGGATAACTTTTTCTACTTCCAAAGTGGTCATTTGGGAGAAGTGGAAGGTATTACTGTGCGCCAGTGGGTTATTGGTGTGAGGCATTTTAGGCAAATCCTGAATTTTGAGTACTTCTTTTTTTTGCTGGATTTTATTTTGGAGTGTGATAATTTTATTTGCTAAGGGTTGCTGGATATCCGTGCACCAAGGTTTGTCCTTAGTACAGGTGTCCTAAATGGCAATGGGAGACTATAGAACTATACACATAAATACACCTTTAGCTCAAATTAAGGCTGCCACAAAAGCTAGCATGCCCAATGCAAAGGCATTACATACTAGAAGGATTCAATGGTCAGCATCTCAACATGCTCCAGATGTAAAGTATCAATATAAAGCAGAATTGCAAAGAATGGGTGGATTGATTTGGACAATGGATACAGAACCAGGCACCTCACTGCCTGGCATGCCATTGTTTGATTTTTTCCCAAATAATTTACTGTGATGGCTCTGCCATACCAGCTGTTGGAACACGTTCCAAATATGCAGCCGCATGTGCAGCAGTGGTAAGACATTGTATACATGAAGAAGCCTCTATACATACTGATATTGCAACAAAGCATCTGTGAAACATGTCTGCCCAGACTGCTGAATTGCATGGATTGTTGCTTGCATTGTGCCAAACAGACTCAGAGAAACCCACAACAGTAGTCTCAGATTCAGATTATACTGTCAGGGCTTATATCACTGATTTGCATTGGTGGATTCAAAATTACTTTAGAGACATTAGGCATAAAACTAATGCTTCCAGGCAACTCTGGAAACAAGTGTGGGACCATAAACAGACGTACCCTTTGCTATGGGTGATGCACACAAGAACATACTAAAGGGCACATTCATAGCATTGGCAATGCATTAGCAGATAAATATGCCAAAGAGCACACAGTGAGAAAAACAATAGCAGCCATAACTCTCTCAACAACTGCAATGGATGTAGGAAATAAAAGAAGCTTGTTTGGGTATTATACCAAGGCCGAAAGGTTTACCAAGTAATTATATTCATGACATTGGCAGTAATAAAGCAATAGTCACAATTCTTATGAAAAAAGGGGGGTCCTATTCAAAGATGAATCCCTAATAGAGCAGACAGGGGAAAGCTAATAGCAGCCACACATGCTGGGCTTGCATCTACCCATTTTGGGGTTACTGCAGGTATTGGTGGCCAGGATTAAGGTGACATGTTAAAGTGTAGATAGCAAACTGTGACACATGTCTGAAGACAACTGTGGACCACAGCAAAAAACCTAAAGAGGCTCCTTTAAGAAAGGCAACCTCACCTTTTGAGATTCAACATCTGGATCATATGGCCCACTACCAGCAATAAATAAGTACAAATATATTCTAGTAATAGTGGATTCTTGCACTAGGTTCACCTGGATGATTCCTCAAAAGATAACATACTGCAAATCAGTCATACAGGCACTCTGGGGTGTAGTAGCTATGACAGCAACTCAAAGGTTCCATGCTGATAATGGTCCAGCTTTCACAGGGTGGGCCCTGACAAAGGCATTAGAGGCTGGGAGATCAGAGCTGCACTTTTCCTTTTTTTTAAACTTTCTTTATTAGTACACTTGGCATCTATTACACGTTAATAAAATAACAATACAATTTTCATACATTATAGGATCGGACATGTTGAATTGTTGCCTCGTAGATTACAGTATAGCATACAGGGGGTCATTTAGATGTAAAGTTATGTGTCCATTTGGCACGGGCAGCCCAGGTCATATAGCATGAAAGCAGTTCCCTCTGTAGTGGGGACTCAGGTGTACCCAGTTCCGTGGTTGTGTGCCAGAGGTACGATTTGAGTGGAACCCAAATATCCTTCGGTCTGGATTCAGGAGGTTGCATGTGCATCCATTGTTCCTCCATATCATCAGCCCATATCACGTCCTTTAGCTAATGGTCTTTGTTTGGAGTATTCTCACTTGTCCACCGTAGAAGGATGCAGCACTTGGCCAGTTAAAGGCACAGTCGCACAAATCTACCCACACTCCCCAATGGAGGATCCGAAGTATGAAATAAGCAAAGTAGTGGAAAGGGGCAACAGTTTTGTCAGTTATTTCCGACAGCATCTTACACATATCATCCAATAGGTCACAAGTTGCGGACAGTCCCATAGTATATGGAAGTATTTAGCGTGGGGAGATTTACAACGCAGGCATGCCCCGGTACCCTCATTGGAAAACATACTCTACCTATCTGGGGTGTAGTGATAACGGTGTCGAAATTTAAGTTGTATTAGCTGGAATCTGGAATTATAAGATACCCTGCGTGTTTGCGCACACATGTCAGCCCAATGCTCATCAGTAACATTGATCTGGAGGTCATCGGCCCACTTAGCTCGTACATTGTGACGCAGTGTGTGCGAGTAGGTTTGAATTAGGCGATACAGGGTAGACACCCTACTTCTATTGTCCCTGCTGTCAGGACAAATTCTAGCATGGGATCATTAGGAGGCTGGACCGGAAAGCCACTCCATAGTTTTCTGCATGCTCTACGCAGTCCCGCATATACTAGCCACCACGAGGGTGCGTTGTGTTCGGAACCAGGGGCATCCGTGGTTTGTATGAAGTTGTCCTCCCTATACAGAGACCGCAATGTGTGAAACCCTTGGTGCTCCCAGGTGGCATGCAAGTCTGCCCTGACTCGCGGGAGGGAGGGGGACACAATTCCAGAGTGGGAGGTGTTCATGGTATGGGTCATGTGTGCCTGTTACCTCCCATATTTTGTGCCATGCTAGTGCTGTGGTGCTTGCAGGGTCAAATCCACAGTCGTCTGTGAATCTCTCAGGGAGAACCAGTGATCGCAGGTCTCTATCGCCCGCAGAGTATTGTTCAAGTTGCGTATGAGGCATGAGTGGGCTATCCCCAAACCAGGAAGTCGCAAATTGTGCCTGCACGGCCATCCAGTATGAACGAAAGTTGGGAGGCGCAAACCCGCCCTTTTCGTATGCTTGCGCTAGTGTGTCCCACTTCAGTCGAACTGCACCTAAGTGGCAAACAAATTTGCAAATTTCACTTTCTAATTCTTGAAAGAATGGGCGCCCAGGCCATATCAGTATGTAAAGAAATATAAGATCTTAGGAAGAACAATCATTTTGAGGAACGTTATCTTGCCGGCTATCGTAATGGGGAGATGGGACCAACCAGTTAGCTTCGATCGCACGTGGGTCATGTACATTCCATAGTGGCAGTCGTGTAGTCTTGGGCTATGCCTTGCAAATGTTACCCATAGGTAGCGCATGGACTCCAAAGCCCACTTGAATCCTCGGGTTGGTTGGTGGTGTCCATGAAGGGGGAAAGTTCAGATTTACTGCAATTCACCCTAAGGCCTGATAACTCCCCAAAACTTAGGATGTCCTCCATTAGAGGTCTTAGATGTACCTGAGGGTGTCGAATATATACCAGTGCATCGTCTGCTTAAAGCGAGACTATCTGTGGTACACCCGCTATTCTGATCCTTCGGTGCCCATGCTTGAGTCTTAACATGTCTGCCATTGGTTCCATAATGATAGCAAATACCAGAGGTGACAACGAGCAACCCTGGTGGGTGCCTCTACAGATTTCAAATCGAGGGGAGAGTAACCTGTTAGGATTAACCCTGGCCATTGGTGCTGTGTATAGGAGGCATAGGGCTGCAAGGAACTTCTGGCCAAAACCACATTTGCTCAATACGGCATACATGAATCGCCACGAGACTGAGTCAAACGCCTTCTTGATGTTCAACATGGCCACCACAGCTTGAGCACAAGGGTGTATTTGTGCTAAAATATTGAAGAGGTGACGTAAGTTCAGTGCTGTGGACCTGCCCGGGATAAATCCAGATTGATCCGGGTGTAGAATGTGCGGTATGATTGGCATCAGAGCTCCTCTCTCTCCACCAACGCGGCCTCAACAAGGACTCTCACGAGCTACGGGAGGCACCAGGCTGCAGATAGGGCCTGTGGAGGAGCCCATCCCTCCTCCCCTTGAAAATGCCATTGGAAGGAATTTTAGCAACTGCGGCCTCCACTACTACGGAGGCCCTTTGAATGCAGTTGGAGCCCTCCACGTTCTGCTTCAGGTTTCAGGATAACCGAGCACTGGATGGACCTGTGCCTCGCTGTTGCACCATTGAAGAGCTCCCAGTCTAGACGAGGTCCACAGAATGTACCACAGGCCTGGGGGACCAGCACCATAGCATTAAACGTTTAGTCTGCCAGCCATCTAAACCTTAGGTGTGAGGAGACCCAGGGATCACCATCCGGGGAAAGCTATTGACTCCAACTAATCACACACCCAGAGTCTTCATTTGCCCAAACACTGGGGACCCCAGATGAGAACACCCCGCCTTTTAGCCAACCCCGGGGGTATGCAGTATGCGTATCAAGGGTCCAGACCTGGGTGCTCCCACCCCGTAATGCAGAAGCCCAGCTTTCACTGAGGAAGAGTTTGTGGATGAACAGCAGCCTGTGTATGGCCAACTGGATCACTGCCACCTTGGCAACACGGAGGCCTCCTAAACCAGGGCTTACTTACTGAACCTCATCACTTCAGGGGGCGGCGGGGGTGTGGGTCTCTACTCTTGAGACTGGGGCACCCTGCATACGGTATCTCCCATAGGTTGCCCAGTGGGAGGGGAAGACAAGTTGTTGCCCCCCAACGCCCTACCGCCAATCCGAAATGTACCCCTAAGCAGGTTGTGGGCCAGGAGTTTGCCACCCTTGGTGCACCAACCCTCCAGAGAACTCACACAGCAGTGCACCAACTCGAACCTCGGGTAAGCCCCCCCCCATCCATACCCATCCATGAGTTAGGTGGACTCACTCCTAAGAAGAGGCTCAATCAGTGAGCAAAAGCATGGTGGTCCTATCAGATGAAATTAGAGGCTTCAGAGCAGACATTGGGAAGCGGATTGATGGCTTGGCCAAAAAAGTGGACAGTATGGACGACCACATGCAAGATCTTGAAGCTAACCGAACTTCGGTAGACCTTTTGGAAACCCAAATCGACATGCAGCTCTCGGAGCTGGAGAGGAGAGAGGAAAAGTGCGCCCTGAAGATGGACGATTTGGAAAACCGAGAATGCTGCAACAACATGAGGTTCCTTGGTTTCCCGTAACGCGAAGGGGAGACTCAAGATGACATCACGAAAGCTATTGATGCAGTAAGCTTTTCGACGAGGGAAATAACAGTGAACCTACGATTGATAGAGCCCATAGAGCGGGAGCGAGCTCCAGGGGGCCTAGGTCTGTGCTTGCAAGGTTCCACTTCTTTGCCGAGAAGTCAAAGATTTCGGAGTTGGCAAGGAAGAGGGGTCTGATAGAGTGGGGAAACTCGCAAATAACTATCTGCCAAGACCTTTCAGCATTTACCCTGACAAGAAGGTGGCTTTGTGGGCCCTTAACAAAGTGGCTCTAGGCTAAAGGGGTCCGCTACAGGTGGGGATTCCCATTCTCCCTCTTCTTTGAATATGAGGGATACAAATGTAGCCTCTTCACAGAAGATGACATACAGTGAGTGACACATGAGCTGTTAGGTGAATCCGCCCCAGCCACCACTTTGGGGACTGGAGGGGGAGAACTAACGAACGCCCAGTGGGTTCATGGGCAGGTGCCGCGTCGACGGCAACAGGAAGTTTAGGAAACTAAATTGGGTGTTCCCGTCATCTAACAGCCAAGGTTGAATCTGTCCTGCTACTGGGATAGCGAAGTAAATGAAGTTCTTTGAGTGGTTGGCCGAGGCTCAGCCAGCTTCGCCGTCACTATCTTTTCTTTGCCTCTGAAAACACTGGCAAGTGTTCTTGATGTAGGGCACTGTTTCCTGGTGCTGTTCAGCTCTATTGAGTTCTCTTCTTTGTTTTTGGGGGGAGGGGATGTTCGTGGGTTTCTTGTTCAGTGCTGGGCTCGTTGGGGGGGCTCAGAGGTGGTATTTTGCTTCATCAAAGCCCGAGGGGGGGTGGGACTTGGTGGCCTGGATCGACGACGAGACCAATGTCGCATGCAGTCCATGCGCTCGGGGGAGAGCAGGGTAAGTTGGGGGGTTTGTTGTTATTTGACGTAAGATTCAATATTTGCAAGCTACTAATATCCAGTCCAGTCCGGTGGGAAATATTTAGGTACGCAGAAAGGGATAGGGTACCAAGCTTTGGAGGGAGTGCACCTCAGCATCCTGAATCCGAAGGGTATAAGAGATTTGTGCGCCTCCCCAATGGATGATTCGAGACACACTCTGGCCTTGAGTTCTCTGAACGTGAGAGGCCTGAATTCCCCTCATAAAAAGTCCCTAATCGTAAGGGAGTTTAACCGGTTAAGGCTGGACCTCATGCTCCTTCAGGAAACACACTGGTTGAGGGGAAGGGAACCGGCTTTGAGAGCCAGGTCAATAAAGGAGGTATATCGTGCATCTGACCCAACCAAAAGAAAAGGAGTTGCATTACCGGTATCCAGTAGGCTCCAGTTTACACCAAAGGCACAATGCAAAGACCTAGAGGGCCGATTTCTGATGGTGAAGGGGGGAATTAAGGGCTTTATGATTACAATGGTTTCCATCTACTGCCCAAATGAAGCCCAAGCCCAGTACTGGGAATCGCTTGCGAGCAAAATTCAGACCTTTGCCAAGGGCTCCCTGATAATAGGAGGTGATTTCAATATGGTCTTACACCCTGAGAGTGACAGAAAGAGGATGGGTCTCTGTTCCGACATTGCAGCGCAACTGCGATCTGCCACTCACTTTCGGAAGGTTAACGCAGAGCTCAGTTTGTCGGAAACACACACGAAGGGTCAAGGATGGGACCCCTTATTCACATACTACTCAAGGGTCCACGACACGTTCACGAGAATAGATTACATCCTGGTAGATTCCCCCCTGCTAGAGCGAGTGAGCGAATCAGAGGTTGAGCTTATCCCATAGCCAGATCACAACCTGGTGAAGGTCGGAATTGGGATCCCCCCGGGACCCGCAGACAGCGCTAGGTGGTCATGCAACGATTTGCTGCTACGAGACAAAGAATTAGCTTAGGCACTCCTCAAGGCGATTAAAGAATTCTTTGAAATTAATGACAATGGGGAAGTGGACACGTCAAGACCACGATAAGAGGGAGCTCCTAATAGGAATGGGGTCAAGGAGGAAGAAGGAAAGGGCTCGGGAGGAAAGGGACCTTACAGAGAAAATCGAAGCTATTCGGCCGGGAGGTAAACTGAAATGCCAACTGTTCCCGGTACAATGAGCCGAATTGAAAGAGCATAGAGCTAAACTAAAGGCCCTTCTAGTAAGCCAAATGGAAAGAGAATTAGCCTTCCTGAAACAAAAATATATGGAAAAAGGTGAAAAGGCCAAAAAGATACTGGCATGGAGGATGAGGGAACTGAGGAATAGCTGGAGGTTGGATGTGATTCGCTTGGCTGAGGGTGAAAGGCTCCTGGATGACCAGCTGATAGCGGAGGAGTTTCGGGCATTCTATAAGACGCTGTACACCTCAGAATATAATGGAGACGGATCCAAGGTGGACCGCTTCCTTGACTCTCTCTCGATTCCAAGTCTCCCACCAAAAACGTCAGAACCCCTGGAAACTACTATTACTTCCCAGGAAGTGGTGGACACAATTAGTGTAATGAAGGGGGGTAATACTTCCGGGGAAGATGGATTTACAGCGTTCTTCTATAACAAATTTCTCTCCACTCTGGCGCCGTTCATGGACAAGCTATTCAACCATGCCCAGGAGACAAGCGCCCTCCCACAGTCCATGCTTGGTGCCCTAATTGTAGTTATACCCAAAGAGGGGAGGTATCCTGCCTTGTGTCAATCATATAGACCCATCTCTCTGCTGAACACTGATGTAAAAATACTGGCAAAGCTGCTGGCCAATAGACTGGCACATCAGATGCCCTCGCTGGTTCATGGAGACCAGGTGGGATTTATCCCAGGTAGGCAGTGAGCGGATAAGATAAGGAAGACCATAAACTTAATGCACAAATCCAGATGTAGGGGGCTGGGGGCACATCTAATATCCATTGACTCAAAGAAGGCCTTTGAACACGTTGAGTGGCAGTACATGGGTAGAGTCTTGGGAAGAATGGGGCTCAGAGAGAAATTCAGGGGTTGGATAGCAACACTATATAATGGTCCTGCGGCAAGAGTGGCGGCCAATGGGAGTGTCTCCTCCCCCCTGCAGCTCTCTAGAGGGATGAGGCAGGGTTGTCCCATCTCCCCCTTGCTGTACGCTGTGGTTATGGAACCCCTAGCTATTGCCATTAGATAAAATCAGGGGATTATGGGAATCCGTTGCGGGGAAGTGGACTTTAAACTTTCATTATTTGCTGATGATATCCTCTGCTACCTGACAAATCTATCGGAATCACTACTAGAACTCCTACGCCAGGTACAATCCTTTCGGCAAGTTCTCGGGCCTAAAAATAAATCTGTCCAAATCAAGTGTTATGCCCATGGGAGGAGATGACAGAGAGACCAGAGGTAGAAATACAGGTTTATAGTGACTTTTTCGAATGGCATATTTTCGAATGCTATTTTCTCGACCCAATTTGCCTATTTTTTTTTATTTTATTTTTTAATGTTTATTTTTTTTAATTTCATTTTTGAAATGGGTGGGTTCCCCCCCTAAACCTCCCTTTTTTTAAACACTTTTTTTAACTTACGAAACCAAAAAAAAACATAACATATAAAATTAATACATTCGAAAAAAAACATTAAGCAAAATGTTTTTGACAAAATGGTGTTTCGAAAATACGTTTTCGAAAAAATTACCGGATACCAGAAATACAATAGGGGGTATGAGGGTCGAAGACTCGTCCTCCACGTAGCTGGGTGTTCACCTCCTTAGAGATCTGGATAGATTATTTGAGCTCAACTACACTCCGCTTCTAGAGAGAATAAAATCAGGCCTTCTGCGCTGGGGGCCCCTCACCCTCTCTTAGTTTGGTCGAATGGTATCCGTGAAAATGAATATCCTCCCCTGCCTTCTGTACTTATTTACTGCCTTCCCCATACACCTCTCAAAGCCCTTCTTTGTGAAAATGCAGGCTATGGTTCGCCAATTTATATGAAATGGGAAGAGGCCTAGAATCAAGTGTGCGACTCTGACCCTTCCCAGAGATTTGGGGGGCTGTGGTCGCCCAGACATTAGACTGTATTTTAAAGCAGCACAATTACGGGTGATGCTGGAGCATCTGAGGGATGACATGGGAACTTATTGGACATTCATCGAGGATACATATACTCACCCTAAAAAGTAAGAGACCTCCTATGGACACCCACTCAAGAAATCTCACCCCACGTCAGAACTCACCCCTCCTTGACAGTGCTCTGGGGGATGTGGAAGTGTAATAGGGAAACTCACTCCTTTCCTCTTGGCCCTCACCCCTGAGTACGCTGTGGGGCATCCTGCTGGATCTGGGTAGCAAGGGCTTTCCTAACACGCAGAAGTGGTCAGACATGAGTTTAGAGAGAGCTGCCCAGTTGTTTAGGGGGAATACCTTAATCGAATACGAGGCACTAGCAGAGGCTATGGGAGCGAGTCCCTTAACTGTCTTTGAGTATCTCTGTCTGAAGGGTATACTGACGGAGCCCAAGTGGGGCGGTGATGTTTCTCGAGCCCTTTACCCTTTCGAGAAAACAGTCAGCGAGGCCACCACAAGGAAGGGGGTGGTGTTGAGGATTTATAGAGTTTTGGTTACGGCTGACCTGGAGGGGTGGCAGAACTTTAGGCAATGCTGGGAGGCAAGGGCGGGGAGAGAAATAGCAGACGAAACCTGGGGGGAAAAGTGTAAATTAATGCTGGCTGGCTCCCTCTACCGTCAGCGATGGAACACAACATTAAAGTCCTCCACTCTTGGAACCTACCCCCGATAAGGCTATCCAAAATGTTTGCAGGAACCTCCACATTCTGCCCAAGGGAGTGTGGTCAACGAGGAACATGGTACCATATGTGGTGGGAGTGCCCGGCCATTCAGGTTTACTGGACAGAGGTTCTGAGCTGGATCAAGGGTCTGGTCAGAGTTTCCCCTTTGTTACAACGCCTTGAGGTTTTGCTAGGTGTCCCTCCTCCAGACTCTGAGGCTTCCAGGCTCCCAAAAATAGTGGAAGCCATGCTACGGGCCGGAAGGGTAGCATTGGCCCAAAAATGGAAAAGTAAATATGGCCCAACTAACAAAGAATGGCTAACCAAACAGTGGGATATTTTTTACATATGAGAAGCTGACAGCAATTGTACATGATAGGATGGAAGGTTTCCTATCCGAATGGGGCACTGTGTTGTTAAAAGAAGTATGTGATGGTCTTAAGCTCTAACATGAATGGTGAGCCCAAGTTTGTGCATAGCTACTGGTCTCCTGGGTCGAAGGTGGCACCCGTATGGCACAGGCATGATATATGGAACTCCCAACGCCAAACAAAGCTGATGGCTTGGTCCCACGTACTAGTCATTTGGTCCCACTGGATGGTTGGTTAGGGTAGCTTATGTGCAGGGGGTGGGCACGGGGAGGGGATGAGGATAAAAGGGTTTGTTTCAGTTGTTGTTCTTTACTTGGAAAACAGTGTATTGCCTAATGAAAAATGTTTAATAAAATTTAAGTGGAAAAAAAAGAACTTGACGTCACAATCGGCATGCATCCTAACAGTGTCTATGGCCTCTTTCATCGGCGATAGCGTGGCAGTAGGGGGGCTATTAGCTAGTTCACTCTCCAACCTCTGCAGCTCACCCTCGCTTTCTGCAATACTGTGACAAATGGCCTTAAGGACAATGAATTCTGTCGACATCACTATTCCCCTGATATTTGCCTTAAAAGCCTCCCAAAGCATACCAGCAGAGGACACTGAGCCTACATTTTGATTGAAGAATAGTTGTGCATGTTTGTCAATGGTGGAGGTGAACGCTGCATTTCGAAGCGCCAGTGGTTCAAAGCGCCAGTTACTGCGGGGCCCGGTGAGCGTCGGCAAGGTTAGGGAGATGGTGACTGGGGAATGGTCAGGATAGGTGTGAGGTAGTATGTTGGCATCATTGACCCCTTCCAACAATGTGCCGGTTATGATCCACATGTCAATACGGGAGTGGGAATCATGGACCGACAAATAGAAAGAATATGAGCGGTCTTTGTTATGTAATGCCCTCCAAACGGCTACAAGGCTTAGGGTATGCATGCCCTTTGTAATTGTAGAGGCTGCTCGTGTAGACGCTCTATGGGTGTGGTTGGACCTGTCCCGTTCTGAATCTGGGATAGTACTGAAGTCACCCCCCACAGTATAGGGATTAGTGGGTATCAGGCTAGTTCCTCCAGGATTTCTGTGTAAAATTGAGGGTCGTCAATGTTAGGACCATAGACATTTAGCAGTAGTATTTCTCTCCCTACACCAACAGATATGTGCCTAGGGGGTCTGCCCTTGCATGCTTGAATTGGAATTGGAATAGATTTGTGTATTATGGTCATGACCCTCTAGCTTGTGTGGAGTATGCAGTGTAGAAGCGGTTATCCCCCCCAGTTTCTAGCAAACCCATCGCAAGTGACTGCGAGAGCGTGGGCTTCCTGCAAGTATATAATTTGGGCTTTGTATCTTACGCTGCTTATTGGGATTCCAACTTAGACAGGTTACGTCTCCCATTTGGGTGTGGGGTAGCTAAGCAATGGTGCCTCCATTAGTGAGCAGACCAGGCCCTCCCTGTGTCTTCAATGTACAGCTTGTAATTCTAATTATCTCAGTTGTGGGTGTGGTGTGTACCAAGTGCTTTTTTAACAAACTTAAAGAACTCCCTCCTCCCACCCCCCTCCCTCATCGTCCCAAGAACTAGGAAGATGATACCCCCCAAAAAACATCCCAAGCTGTAAACGCAACATTGCACAGGCGGGGGGGCTGGTACACGGGGACACCCGGGCCAGCACAGGACTCAGGTACAAATAGAGAGGATAAGTGTTCACGTACTTCACACTGGATTGCCCCCAATAGGGGGCAACGCACCCTCTAACATTTGTTGAACCGAAGATGTGAGGGCTACCGTTCTTAGCACTGCAGTGAATGTTTCTCTGGTAGTATTACAGGTGCACTATTTCTGTGCACAGTAGATGGAGGAACAGTATGGTCGGGTCGTTAGGTCGCCCTTTAATAAATAGCTCTCGGGGACCATGTTTGTGAGGTCAGAGCGTCTGCAGCGTGTTGTCCAGGAACTTCATGGCCTCGTCAGGCAGCATGAAAAAGAAGTTCTTGTTGTTCTATTCAACACGTAGCTTGGCGGGATATAGCATTGCATAGTTTACATTGTGGTCACGCAGCCGCTTCTTGACCACCAAGAAGGATTTCCCCTCCTGTTGAACAGCCACTGTAAAGTCAGGATAGACATGTGTATTCTGTTGGACCCCAACATCAGGTCCCCTTGCTCGCAGGCCGCTTGAAGGATTGCATCACGGTCGCAGTAATTAAGAACACGGGCAATGATGGGACTTGGAGGTGCCCTGGGTTTGAGCCTGGGAGCCAGGGATTCATGTGCTCGTTCAATCGCAAACTGCGGCATTAGATTTGGGTTCCCCAGTGGTGGTAGTAGGGTGGTCTCAGTCAACTGTTGCAAGGCTTGTTCGGGGTTGCTCTCAGGAACTCCTATGATGCAGATGTTGCGACGAGAGCGTGATTCTAAATCATCATTCTTCCTTTCAACATGAAGTACGCGCATGTAGAGTGTGGCAAGCTCATTTCTCATGGTGGACACATCATCCTCCACTGTGCTCACTCTTGTTTCAGCTTCAGCTAGGCGCTGATCAGTTTTGTCTATGCAGGTTTTGATGGATTCTATTGTGGTGGTCATATCGTCCAGTTTACCGTGCACCTTGGCAAACCCCTCCTGCATGCAAGCCATCATACGTTGGGTTTCAGTGAGCTCCATAGGCGTTGCTTCCGGCTCCATGTTTACGGCTGTTCCGCTGGTAGTCGGTTGTTTAGAGGCAGATTTGGTGTACTGGCTGAGCGTTGATTTTTAGCACCTCCCTTGGTCGTACTGCACAGGGGCAGGAAGTGGAATCCCTCTTCTAGATAGCCTCAAGGAAGTCCAGTGCTCTGACCTTATGGTCTGTCCGCTCGCTAAGCTGGTAGATCGTCGATTTTCTGTCCGATTTGTAGTATCTGGTGATGGAATTAGTCCCAGGGTAGTGGAGTGGGGCAGGGCAGCCCCTCAAGGCTCAATCGAGTCCCTCAACAGCATAGGGTAGCCGGAGCGTAGGGTAATGACAGTTGTGCGTGAGGCGACTGTCCTTTCGCTTTATGTCTGGTGTTCACCTTCACTATGGTTACCTATAGGCGGTCAGTGTCGGTTGGCCCCCTAGATGTTGTGCGTATGTTTACAAGGAGTCACTTCCATGCCCTGCAGAGCTCAACTTGTGTAGGTTACCAAGTCGAGACGTAGCGTTGCACCCTCAGTTTCAGCTCTCTGGGCCCCCCTGGATGAAGAGTGGGGGGGCCACAGGGACCCCTCAAAGCTGCTTCACACTAGAGCTGGGCCGGTGGTTACTAAGGTGCTCTGTGGGGGGGGGCTCTCTTGGGGCACAGCTCGTGGTGTTGCACAGGTTGCTGTGTGATGCTATGCCTGTGGTTTCAGATTCTTCGGTGCAGGATGATGTGAGGGATCAGTGTTGCCTCACAGCGTGCTTCCACCCAAGTTTTACGGCCTGCAGACTCTCGGTTATATTGCAGAGTGTGGGGGGCCACAAGGGTGCAGGTAGTTGGGCCACTTTGTTATGCAGGGAGGGATCAGCAACGGTGCCGGTGTCTGGGCTCTAGTTAGGTGTTGTAGACTGTTTATCGTAGCGGTGGGGGGCAGGGGCCGCCGCAGATGTACCCAACGGGGTGCAGGGGTTTTACAGTTCCCAGCCCTGCCCCCAGGTGCTCACTGTATCAAGGTGCTTGAGTCCGTTCTCTGCCTGGGCACCACCCACGGGGTGGGCCTCGTCGTGTATACCGTCCCTCACCACAGCTCCGGAGCACGCGAGTTCCCCATCCCTCGCTTCAGCTCTGGAGCGGACAGCACAGTTCTCGCTCCCCGAGCTCCGGGAACATGTCCTTAGGTAGCTAGGTTTGTTAGGAAGCTTGTCAAATAAGTGTGGGCACTGGTAGTTAGCTAAAAGAAGTCGGAGTTTGTCCCATCTGGCCACGGGCATTGGAGCTCTGAACGGCAGCGGCCATCTTGTCTGTTGCGCAACAGCGCCTCCATGAGCTGCACTTTTCTAAACCTGTATCATCTAAAGATTAAATGCGCTTATAGGAAGGGCAAATCACTCAATAAAGGTGTGCCTGACTAAATGCATCCTTTCAATGGGGGCACGGGGGGGGGGTGGTAACTGGTAGACCATGTGCATCTAGTTAGCAGAAGTTTAAATAATTGACCACGCCAGTCTCTATGCAACGGTAAGACTCCATTCGAACTCTTGTTAGGGAGAAAGATGTTTATGCCTGATCTGCACACTCTCGCCATCCCCCTATATAGGCAAGAGCAACTGCTGGCAACAACACTGCTGAGGGAATCCCTCCAGGTGGAAGCTGCTGAGACCAGTCCTGAGACCACTCACAAAGCAGGAGATTGGGTCCTGGAGAAGATCCATGATAAGACTCTGTTTGGCCTGTCCTACAGACCAGCAGTACAAGTAATCAGAGTGAAAGGTTCCAGAACTCTGCCCTGCTCGCAATACCACCCAAGAGAGGCACCAAACAAGTTTCTGTGGATCACCGAAACCCGCTCCAGATGGTTACCGCTATGTTTCCATTCAATCATCCTCTTCCAGTTGAGGAGCCAGCAGAAGAAGAGATGGAGATCCGATAAATGATGATGATTGGCATGCAAGACGAGGAAGCATATGCCACTCTTGACTACAGCTCCACAATTCAGGAAGTACTGCAGGTCTGCCAATTTGGAAACAGAAAGCCTTTCTGGTTGCTAAAGTAATGAAAGAATTATTTTGGACAGACTTTCATAAACAGTGCTATATAATGCTGGCAGTATACTTGCTTCTACTATGGCTGAGCATCACTGTGTTTCTCATCGAACTGACTTTGGGGCATTCTTTGTGAGCAAGGTTTCCACTCCACCTGCAAGCAAAGAAGTGGTTCTAAAGCCTTTATAAGTTCTTCACACATGTTAGAGAAAAGAGAACTCCAAGAGCCAGGAATGCATCCTCAATACAAATGTTTCCGCTAACCATGGGTCATGTGTGGATGCCATCATTTAAGACGTTTAATGGCCCAGCCAAGCAGCTGCAAGTTCACACTTTTTCTGTGATTGTTGAATCCAGACTGTTTGCACCTAGTAATCCTGTGTCCAGAACATATATAGAACTGTTAAGAACTAGGCTCCAGACATTTGCACAAAATGCGTTGTTTGATGCTTTTGATGATGTCGAGGAACTCCATGAGATGGGGTTCCATGTGTGTTATGTACGATATTACAATGCCTTTTTACTTGTCAAACGTGAGACCATCCTGTGGCCCAAATACCCTTTCTTGCAACACTGTGCAGTGCCTTTCCAAACCGATACTCCTCAATTCCAAGCACAGTGTCCAAATATTTCACTGAGACCATACCAAGCAGGGGATTACATGTTTGAAAATCAGTGTAAGTTCCCTCCACAGCCAAATGGTGCACAGCACATGTATGTTGCAGATTCAGTCGTTTTTGACAGAGAATACTTTTGAAACATGACTGAACAAACATGGGGGGGAAACTGTCCCTCTGTGGTCTACTTAGGGTCAGCAGATATGGCAAATCAAAGGTGGTTACAAGTTAGACATGGCATGTAGATTTCTCACATTTGCTGTATTTTTTTAATTATACGCAGTTCAGACCACTTGCAGCAATAGGAACTTGACCATCTACCCTGACTGGAAGAGGGAAGAAGGTGAGTTCTGGAGTGCGTCCTATAGAGAAGAAAAAGAACGCAATGGCACAAAGCATATTACCTATGCATCAGGGAGTCCTAAATTATGGGCGGTTCAAGCAAATTCATGCAATAAAAGAAGAGCAGGAACCAGTGTGGGCCCATATGGGGCTTGGAATTCCCATAACACTTCCCTGACACAAGCTATATCCATAGGTAAGCTGTGCCAAGGAATGCTTTCGCAGTATCACCTGAACAATCTCTAGATAACTTCATAACAGAAGAGAATTGGACAACTATCATGCAGTCAGCTGCTGTTCAGCGGCGCGCATAGTGGGCGTGTCAGGAGATCAGCTACCTGCACCACCTCTGACCCTAGAGTACCTTGTGAGGTGGGACAAGTGTCAATGGGCCTCATTACACGGTAGGCGGTAACCATGGTGCTATTAGCGCCATGGTTGCTGCCGGTATTTTACCGTGTCCGCCTTGGTGGATGTCAGAATTACCGCCCTACTCCAAGGTGAGCGGGGCGGTAATTCCCCATTCACCAAGGCACTTGTCAGGTTCCGGTTCCAGTTCCTTCTCCTCACCTGAATACTCGGAAGTACGTTCCTTAAGTGCTGTTTCAGGCTTCTTCTTGTCCTTCTTTCTTTCTTTGGGCGGACTTTCCTTTAGCTTCCGTCCTTTTCTTTCGTGTAAATAAGGTCTGGCCCCTCCAGAGGCCACCGTGACAGAGATGAGAACCTGCTCAAGGGGACCTCCAGGAGGGCCAGCCTCGCCCCAGGGAAAAAGCCGGAAGGCAGAAAAAACCCTGGTTCTGGTGCTTTGCAGATGTGGGGAAAGTTGAGTTTCCAAAGACCAAAGTCCTGAGATGATCCAACGGGATGAGAAGGGCAAAAGAAATAAGAGGATGGAACCCAATAAAAAAAGGAGGAAGTACCAAAAATACAGAGAGATAGCACTAGAGCCAACAAGGGAATTGCTATGGAAACTGAAAACCTATACAGATGGAATCATAAACAGAAAATAAGTAGGAACGGACAGGCGCCGTGAGCCTATGCTGAGAATCACCATGAAAGTACACAAACACAAAGTAAACTCGTATGTAAAAAGAAATCAGCTGTGCAGAATAGGCAAGCTCCGCGAATGTACGGAGCAGAAATGGGAGTCGCGAGAGCAGCTCGCGTGTAGAACGAAGAAAGGAAGCAGTGCAAAACGGCAGGCGCCGTGAAGGTAGGAAGGAGTAATGAAGTCGCGAGAGCAGTTCGCGTGCAGAACGAAGAAAGTAAGCAGTGCGGAACGGCAGGCGCCGTGAAGGTAGGAAGGAGAAATGGAAGTCGCGAGAACAGCTCGCGCGTAGAACAATGAGAGAAAGCAATGCAGAACGGCAGGCGCCGTGAATAGAGATATGGAGTCTAAGCTAGCGGAAAGAGGAAAACAAACAGGCAAACCGAAGTAGAGTAGCAGGGAAAATACAGCGAGTAGCCGTAGAAGTTAGAAAGGACTGATAGCAACGGGTACTATAGAATGACAGTATTGAAATCACGAGAGAAGGATTCAGAAAAGCGGAGCGCAGTAACGAGAGGTAAACAGATACAACGCACTGGCTGGAGGGGCGGAGCCGGAAGATATAGTGCGTGCTGCCATCTTGAATGAGGACTAGAACGTTACTCTGAAAAGGTCACTGCCTCCAACCCTTCCAAAGTCTCCACCTGCCGATCCTGACAGTATACCCCCTTCTCATCGGGGGTCCCCCAGGCTTGCCCGGGTGAAAGTGGTGAAATCTCCTTATCAGTCTGGGGGCATGAATATGGCTCACCGGTTCCCAAGACCTCTCTTCCAACGGGTAACCCTTCCAATGTACCAGGTATTGTAACCTACCCCTGCGGTACCGAGAATCAACCAAGTAGGCCACTTCGTATTCTTCTGGTGTTGGGTTCACTTGAGCACGTACCCTGTGGACTGGTCTTTGGAAAGGATCTTCCTTGTATTCCTTGAGTAAGGGGACATGGAAAACCGGATGTACCCTCTTGAGGTAATCAGGGAGTCTAAGCTTAAAGGCCACCGGGTTAATCCGTTGTACTATGGGGAACGGCCCGAGGAACCGTGAGGAGAATTTGCCGGAATGTACCCACCTAGGCAAGAAACGGGTAGACAACCAGACCAATTGTCCAACCTGCCATGTAGGATTGAGGCTTCTGCCCTTGTCTGCCCATCTCTTTTGTGCTTGTTGACTGCTCAGGTGTGCTCTCTGAACTAGCTCATGAACTTCTTGTAAGTCCTTCAGAACCTCAGCCACAGCCGGAATCTTGGTGGAAGGGGCGCTGAGCCAGGGCAAATGTTGGGGATTGTACCCATAAGTACAAAAAAAGGACTCATCTGGATGGTAGTATGTAGAGCATTATTTTAGGCAAACTCTGCTTGCGGAAGGAAACGAAACCAATTCCCCTGCTGCGGGCTACAAAAACACCTCAGGTACTGTTCCAGACTGGCGTTCAATCTCTCGGTCTGTCCATTACTCTGAGGGTGATAACCCGAAGAGAGAGCCCTGTGAATCCCCAGAGTCTGGCAAAGAGAAGCCCAAAACTTAGAAGTGAATTGAGGTCCTCTATCTGAAATCACTGTCCGAGGTAACCCATGTAGGCGCACTATATCTCGGAGGAATACTGCCGCTGTCTCAGAGGCTGAAGGAATGTGTTTGAAGGCGGAGAAGTGAGCCAACTTACTGAAAGAATCGACAGTCACCATGATCACAGTCATGTTTTCGGATGGGGGAAGATCCACAATAAAATCTGTGGAAATATGTTCCCAGGGGCGTTCAGGCAAGGAGGGTTGCTGCAATAACCCTAGCGGTTTTCCCGTTCGAAGTTTGTTGGAGGCACAAACCGAACACGTAGATACATACCGATCCACATCATTCCGAAGAGCTGGCCACCAAAAGCCCCTGCGTAGCAGATTGTAAGTCTTTCTGACTCCTGGATGACCTGTTAGTGGGGTGTCGTGGCACCAAGAGAGGACAAGAGTCTGGAGTCTCTTGGTGGGAATGAACAGTGCTTCTCCCTGATAATACAACCCGTCCTTACCAAGAACGACCGAGGAAGGGAGTTCAGAGCCTGTTTGATACTCAGGTATTAGATCTTGAAGAAAAGAAAGAGAGGATGCAATTATCCTGCGTCCTGGGAAGACCAATTCATGTCCCATGTAGGTATCTGAGCATTCCCCTAGACTGCGAGACAAAGCATCAGCCTTCATATTCTCTGTGCCGGGAATATAGGTGATGTTAAAGTCATACTGCAGGAAAAAATATGCCCACCGGGCGTGGCGTGCGTTTGTGCATTCCATCTGTTGTAGGACCCGAAGGTTACGATGGTCTGTTCTGATGTCAAAGCTGTGGGCGGCTCCTTGCAATAAATGACGCCACTCTTGGCATGCTAACTTGATTGCTAAAAGTTCCCTTTCAATTACAGAATAATTGCGCTCACTTGTAGTCAGGGTCTTGGAATAGTAGGCCACAGGATGTTCTACACCATCTTCTAGTTTCTGTAGTAGGATTGCCCCGACTGCACCCAAGGAAGCATCGGTTTCCAGAATGTATGGTTTAGACTGATCCGGTTGGACCAGTATGGGTGCCCTAGAAAAGCATTCCTTAAGGACGATAAACTCTCTTCTGGGCTCTTCACAAAAGACAAACCTTACGCCCTTCTTTAACAAGGAAGTTAGAGGAAGCACGGTGTTTGAGAAATTGGGTATGAATCTTCGATAAAATTTTGCTAAACCCAGGAAACTCTGTAGCTCCTTTACATTAGTAGGTTCCTTCCAGTCTCTGATTGCCCTTATCTTGATCGGATCCATCTCTGTCCCTTGCTTAGACAGGATAAATCCTAAGTAGGACACTGACGTAACCTCAAATTGACACTTTTCCGGTTTGATCATTAGCTGGTGGGACTGAAGACGCTGCAACACCTGTATGACAAGTCTTCTATGCTCTGCAAGGGTTTTGGAAAAGATTAAGATGTCATCTAGGTATACCACCACCATTATGAACAACATGTCGGAAAACACCTTATCCATGTACCTTTGGAATACGGCTGGGGCGTTTACCAGGCCAAATGGCATCACACGGTATTCATATAAGCCAAAGGGGGCCGGGAATGCAGTCTTCCACTCGTCCCCCTTTCTTATACGCAGCAGGTGATAGGCACCTCTTAGGTCAAGCTTCGTGAAGTAGACGGCTCCTTGTACCGCTTCTAATATGTCCCGAATCAATGGCATGGGATATCTGTCACGGATGGTAACCTTATTCAAGCCTCGATAATCTATACACGGATGTAACTCTTTGGAATCCTTCTTGGGGATAAAGAACAAAGAGGCCCCACAGGAGGACCTTGATTCTTGAATAAGTCCGTTCTGAAGATTATCATCCAGATATTTTCGAAGGGCAGTCCGTTCAGGGAGCGATAAGGGATACATACGTCCGAAAGGAACCACGGCTTCTAGTATCAAGTCGATGCTGCAGTCCTCAGCTCTGTGCGAGGGCAGCTTCTTGGGTATAGCATCCATGAATACCTCGGCAAATGCCTGATATTGTAGAGGGATAGAAGAAACGATCACTGGATTGTGGATTGGTCTTCCTGTTTCAGCTCCGACATCTGTGGTTCTGGCAATGGAAAGTTCCATACAGTGGGTCTTACAGAACTGTGAGTCAAAGTTCACCTTGTTATCTGTTCAGTTGATGTGTGGGTTATGTTTTCTTAACCACAGAATCCCTATTATCAAGAGAAAATGAGCTGCTCTGATCTGGTCAAATACCAGAATCTCTTCATGGTGGCCCATCATCATCTTGAGCGGGAATGTTTCAGAGGTAATGGGTCCAGATGATAAAGATCTGCCGTCTACACCCTGAACTGGTATGGGAGCAGACTTGAGTCTGGTAGCCACCTGGTGTTCGGTTGCCCATCTTAGGTCCATGAAATTTCCCGCTGCTCCACAGTCCAACATAGCTAATACCTCAGTGGGGGCAGAACCAGACAACCAAAGTTTAACCTTGAACACCATCAGACTGTTCTCTTCCGGGTTGTTTAAGGTTCTTGTGTTGATGCAAGGGTGCTTGTCAATTCCCCCGACACTTCCCTTGCAGCAGAGCGGGGGCTGAAGTTTTCCTTCCGTCGAGGAGGTACATCCGGGCAGTCTCTCAGTAGGTGTTTGGAGGAACCACAGTACATGCATAACCCGGAGTTCCGTCTTCTCTTTCTTTCTTCTGGAGTCAGGGGGCCCCGGGTGGCTCCGATCTGCATGGGTTCTTCTGCTATGGTTGAGGGTCTTGTGAGAGGAGAAGGGGAAGGGAAACTTAATGCCTGAGAGGTTCCTCTAGGCCGTCTTCTTTCTTGTCTCCTTTCCTGTAGACGAAATTCAATCTGGAGAGACAGAGTTATCAGATCCCTGAAAGAAGCAGGTCGGGCTACTCTAGCCAGCTCATCCTTAATTTCATCATGAAGGCCTCGTCTGAAAATGGTCTGATGGGCCGAATCTGGCAGTCCGTCTTGGCTGCTAGTCTCTGGAAACGGGAGATGTAAGTTTGCAAATCCGTGTTTCCTTGGCGAACGTCCAGAATGGCTTCCAAAGAGGAATAGAGTACTTCCGGTCTTTCAAACCTTTCCTTAAACAGCTCCAAAAAACAGTTGTAATCATTTAAGGACGGGTCATTGCTTGTAACGAATGGCGTTACCCAAGATAATGCGTTTCCAGAGAGGTTAGCGATGATGAACCCGACCCTTGATCTGGCCGTATCATATGCATGGGGCCTGAAGGCAAAGTACACCTTACAGGCATCAAGAAAGTCCTTTAGACCACCAGGATACCCATCATACTTTCCGAAAGAGAGTGGCATAGTTGGCAGGTCTCCATAGTCATCACGGCGTAAAACGACCTGTTGTCGGAGTGCAACATTCTCTGTTCTCAGGGCTTGCACCTCCGCTGTTAGATTCTGCATCGCAGCTACCAGTTCTTGGTATTGCTCCAAGGAAGCCATCGTGTGAGTAGGGCGTTGTATGCTGTCAAGTTCCGGTTCCAGTTCCCCCTTCTCCTCACCTGAATACTCGGAAGTACGTTCCTTAAGTGCTGTTTCAGGCTTCTTCTTGTCCTTCTTTCTTTCTTTGGGCGGACTTTCCTTTAGTTTCCATCCTTTTCTTTCGTGTAAATAAGGTCTGGCCCCTCCAGAGGCCACCGTGACAGAGATGAGAACCTGCTCAAGGGGACCTCCAGGAGGGCCAGCCTCGCCCCAGGGAAAAAGCCGGAAGGCAGAAAAAACCCTGGTTCTGGTGCTTTGCAGATGTAGGGAAAGTTGAGTTTCCAAAGACCAAAGTCCTGAGATGATCCAACGGGATGAGAAGGGCAAAAGAAATAAGAGGATGGAACCCAATAAAAAAAGGAGGAAGTACCAAAAATACAGACAGATAGCACTAGAGCCAACAAGGGAATTGCTATGGAAACTGAAAACCTATACAGATGGAATCATAAACAGAAAATAAGTAGGAACGGACAGGCGCCGTGAGCCTATGCTGAGAATCACCATGAAAGTACACAAACACAAAGTAAACTCGTATGTAAAAAGAAATCAGCTGTGCAGAATAGGCAAGCTCCGCGAATGTACGGAGCAGAAATGGGAGTCGCGAGAGCAGCTCGCGTGTAGAACGAAGAAAGGAAGCAGTGCGGAACGGCAGGCGCTGTGAAGGTAGGAAGGAGTAATGAAGTCGTGAGAGCAGTTCGCGTGCAGAACGAAGAAAGTAAGCAGTGCAGAACGGCAGGCGCCGTGAAGGTAGGAAGGAGAAATGGAAGTCGCGAGAACAGCTCGCGCGTAGAACAATGAGAGAAAGCAATGCAGAACGGCAGGCGCCGTGAATAGAGATATGGAGTCTAAGCTAGCGGAAAGAGGAAAACAAACAGGCGAACTGAAGTAGAGTAGCAGGGAAAATACAGCGAGTAGCCGTAGAAGTTAGAAAGGACTGATAGCAACGGATACTATAGAATGACAGTATTGAAATCACGAGAGAAGGATTCAGAAAAGCGGAGCGCAGTAACGAGAGGTAAACCGATACAACGCACTGGCTGGAGGGGCGGAGCCGGAAGATATAGTGTGTGCTGCCATCTTGAATGAGGACTAGAACGTTACTCTGAAAAGGTCACTGCCTCCAACCCTTCCAAAGTCTCCACCTGCCGATCCTGACAGCACTTCCCCATTCCCATTTTTGCCCCCATAGGGCATAATGGGAATGGGGAAGGAGCTAATTACGGTACCGCAAATCGCATAATTAGCACCGAGGTCCCTTTGCGGCACCCTACTTTAACGGCTGGTAAAACCAGCCGTTAAGGTCGGGTCCCGCAAAGGGAACTCGTAGTAAGGCGGTAAGGGTTTACCGGTACCGGTGCCCTTACCGGTACCGGTAAACCCTTACCGCCTAATGTGTAATGAGGCCCAATAACAGGTCAAACTTACACTTGGTCACATGCAATAATGCAAATCATGCGGACTGAATGTGAGGCAGTGAAACTAGGATTTCATGCATCAGATTCTAATGATCTAGCGCTAGAGCAGAGCTTCTATGCACTAAGGGATGTCACTACAGATGTAGTGGGATTGGTTCAGTGTCAAGGAGTTCCCCCCCTTCTCACCTGGGTCCGTTCTTTGCTGGAGTCCTTGGTCGCTGCCTTCTTGTGGACGGACCTGGTTTTGAACAAGGCTGCCCGAGTCTCTTCCGACTCCAGAGTGCGTTCAGTTTCCGGGACGTGGGTCCAGGAATCCAGGGAACTAGGAAAGGTGTAACTAGCACACGAGTCCAGGAAAATAGGAGGAAAGGAAGGGGCAAGGAACGGGTAGATAGACAGGTACAAGGAAACAATACCGTGAGCTACGGGACACACGTCGGATCGCTATTTTGCAATAGCATTGAGACGCTTGGTGCCGCGGAAGGCGTGGTCTATTAATAGAATATGTTACGTCCAGCGCATGGAGCGAGAAAGGGGTTTCACGCTGGATGACCATGTTGGGAGTATTATGGAGCGCATGCCTCCTCCGAAGACCCTTTCCTCCAGGTTTGCCCGGGTGTATGAGGTGAAATCTTCTGAGCAACCGAGGGGCCTTGATATTAGAAATAGGTTCCCAGGTTCTTTCACTGGGAGGGTATCCTTTCCATTCAACCAGGTATTGAAGCTGGCCCCGTTTATACCTGGAATCGCAAATCCGGGATACCTCATATTCCAGTTGGTTGTCAACCAGCAGAGGAGGAGGTCTACAGGATTTTCGGGAGGATGGAATGTAAGGTTTCAATAAGGAGGTATGAAAAACTGGATGAATTTTCTTCCTGGTAGTTTGATCTGGTATGAGACGGGGTTAATAATTTCCTTGATGAGAAATGGACCATAGTACCGGGGGGCCAATTTGTTTGGTCGTAGATGTCGGGGTAGTAATTTTGATGACAACCATACTTGGTACTGACTGCATAAGAGGGGCCTGGTCTTCTTTTGGAATCCGCATATCTCTTGGTCTGCTTTCTGGCCTTCTCTAAGTATTCCTTGGTCTCTTGGTGTATGTTGACGAGGGTTTCGATCCAGGAGTCAACAGTAGGTACCGGTGTAGAATGAGGAAGAACAGAGGGTAAAACCGATGGATGGAACCCTTGACTACAATAAAAAAGACTGGTTTTGAGCGCTGAATGTTCGCAGTTGTAGGCGAATTCAGCAACGGTATCAGGAGTGACCAGTCATCCTGGACCTTGGTGGTGAAACATCGAAGATACTGTTCCAGGGTCTGATTCGCACGTTCTGTGGCTCCATTGGTTTGGGGGTGATACCCTGAAGAGAGGGCACGTTGAATTCCCAGAATTCGACAGAGATGTTTCCAGAATTGTGAGACGTATTGAGGTCCTCTATCAGATATGATCTTGGAAGGAAGTCCATGCAGGCGGAATATGTGTTCTAGAAAGATTCCAGCTAGTTCGGATGAGGATGGTAGTTTACTGAGGGGGGTAAAATGAGCCATATGAGTGAACAAGTCTGTGGTAACCATGATAGTAGTGTATCCTCGAGATGGTGGTAGTTCCACAATGAAGTCTGTAGCAATGAATTCCCATGGCCTAGTTGGCAGTGTTGGTTGCAGTAGAAGACCCGCCGGTCTCTTGTTATCATGCTTATTTTGAGCAAAGACAACGCAAGCTTGGACGTAGTGCTGTACGTCAGTCTTCATCTTAGGCCACCAGAACTGTCTCTGTATAAGACGGAGGGTATTGGTGATGCCACGATGCCCGGAGTGAAGTGTGTCATGACAGAGGTTTATTATTTTCTGTTGTAATTTCTGTGTAGGAATGAGTAGTGCATTGTCCTTGAATAAATATCCCTCCTTGGCTCTTAGATTCCATTGATCTTTCCTTGACATATCCTTCCATAACTCAGAGGATTGGGTTTGCGCTCGGATTTCTTCCAGGAGGTTGACTGCTTGAGCTACGAAGATCGTGGGGGAAAACATCTTAGGATATGCCTTATCTTCAGTGGTTACGTAGTCAGGACGTCGAGACAAGGCGTCAGCAATCAGGTTATGTGATCCGGGGACATGAGTGATGTGGAACTGGTACTGGGCAAAAAAGTAGGCCCAACGCGCCTGACGACTATTTCTACATTCCATTGACTGTAGAATCTGAAGATTCCGATGGTCCGTACGGACTTGGACTGGATGTCTAGCTCCCAGAAGTAGATGCCGCCATTCAGTGAAGGCTTGGCGGATGGCTAACAATTCCTTTTCCAGGGCAGAGTAGTGTGTTTCACTCTGAGTCAGGGTTCGTGAAAGATAAGCAATGGGGTGTTCCAGCTTATCTTCTAATTTCTGTTTCAACACTGCTCCTATGGCTGTGTCTTGCTGTGTGGACCAGATAAAAGGGTATCCTTCTTTAAGAGAGCAACAATCGGTTGAACAATCTCAGAAAAGGTGGATATGAACTTTCAATAGAAATTGGCAAGCCCCAGGAAGGATTGAACTTGTTTCACGGACGTGGGAGCAGGCCATGGCAGAATGGCCTTTACCTTTGAAGAGTCCATACCAATTCCCTCTGGGCTAAGGATAAATCCTAGGTAGTGAACAGAGGTAACGTGAAACAAGCATTTTTCGGGTTTGGCCAAGAGTTGGTGTTCACAGAGTCTTTGTAGTACTGCCTTTACGTGTTCTTCATGCTTTTGAGGGTCTTTGGAAAAGATCAATATGCCGTCCAGATATACAATGACGAAGAGGAACAACATGTTAGAGAACACCCTATCCATAAAACCTTGGAAGACTGCCGGGGCATTAGCTAGTCCAAAGGGCATGACCAGGTATTCGTAATGGCCAAAGGGTGTTCTAAAGGCAGTTTTCCACTCGTCTCCTTCCCGGATACGGATCAAATGATAGGCACCCCGGAGATCCAACTTGGTGAATATTACCGCGCCTCTTACGGCTTCCAGGATATCTGAAATCAAGGGTAGTGTGTATCGGTCTTTGAGGGTGCATTGATTTAGGCCACGATAATCGAGGCAGGGTCTGAGTTCCTGGGTATCCTTTTTGGGAACAAAGAATAACAAAGCTCCTGCTGGAGATTTTGAAGGTCTTATAGTGCCATTTTCAAGGTTGGTATCCAGGTATTCTTTGAGGGCCTTTTTCTCGGGTTCAAAAAGGATGAACATCCTGCCGAAGGGAATCACTGCTGAGGGTTCCGTTTCTATTGCACAGTCTTCAGGCCTGTGTGGGGGTAAGGTCTGGACTATGGCGGTCGAAAACACATCAGAGTAACCTTGGTAGGCCTCAGGGACTTGTATGATATTGGAAACCATGAGTGGTGTTTCTTGGTCTTTATGCAGTTCCTTATGGGGTGTTAATGAAGGTTCCAGGAATAGGCAGTGAGACATACAAAACTCTGACCCTAGGAATAGTGATCCTGCTGTCCAGTTGATATACGGATTGTGTTTTTGTAACCAGGGCATACCCAGTACCATGGGGTAGTGGGCTGACTTAATGATGTCGAACCTAATCAGCTCTTGATGGTGATTTATTGGCAGCTGGATCTCCTTGGTCTGCTGGCTTATGGACCCTGAAGTAAGGGGTCTTCCGTCAATGGCTTCCACAGGCTGCAAAGTACTTCGTGTCTCGTACCGAATCTGGTGACTAGCAACCCAATCGTGATCAATGAAGATCCCCATAGCTCCGCAGTCTACCAAGGCCAAAATGGGATAGGTCTTGCTCTTGGAGGGTGATAGAAATGCCTCTAGTATGACCAATTTGTTTTGTCCAGGTGAGTTCAAGGATGGAATTGATGTGGAGCAAACATCTCTCTCCCGAAGCTCTGCTCCATCTAGAATCGGGTGTCATGATCACGGCAAAGGTTCCTAAAATTGCTTCCAAAAAGAATTGGTCTTCAATCTACCATTCGTGGATGTTAGGAAAAGACAACTCAGGGAAGTGTTAGGCATGGGTAGTACATCTTGACACTCAACAGGGCTTCCTGGGTTATGCTGGTAGCGTGCGCTGTGTAGGTCTAGTTGTTTTCTCTCTCCTCCTATTTAAGCCCCTCCCCTCGAGCATTCCCTGCTTTGCGTTCGGAAAGAATCCAGTCAACGCTTACCGCTGTCCAGCTTTAGGTCCTGTCACGTTCAGCGCCACTAGTCACCCTTCCTTTTCTGTCATTTTAGTTTCCTCTGCTCCCGTTATTTGTTTCCCCGAAGTTCCCTGTAATTCCTACAATTCCAGTCACAGAATTTTCCACAGTAGGGTCTTGGAACTCTAGTCACGGAATTCTTCCCTGTCACTCAGTTAGCCCCGTCACTTTCCAGACACAGAGCGGCTTCCATGGTTCAAGGGTTTCAGTCAGGATATTTCGCAAGTATCTTTTATTTTCCCTGAAGTGTCATGGTTTTTCATGGTATTGTGAAGTTCTGTGTTACGTGGTAATATTTATCTAAACACATGTTGCACGCAATGTAATGGAGCCGGTTTTACGCTTCATTAGTTATTGAGCTTTCTTAGCTTTTGGTTTTAGTTGTATGTGTTCTTCACACATTGTTTGCAACAAGCTTTTGATGACGCATTTTGCTATTTTCAAAGGCTTGCACGCTCAGTGGTTGTGAGCGTTTTCCTGAGGTAAATTTGTTTCCTGTGGTGGTTCCACGAAAGCGTGTGTGTAGAAATTTTCCTCACATCCAAGGTACTCCACTCAGCAATCTTTCCCAGCCCTATTCACCTGTGGGGGTCCCTTGGATTGACCAATAGTTTCAGCTACTTCACTTTAGGCACAGTCGTCTAGGGTTCACCCTCTTTATCAATCCGTGTGAACATCTGTTCGAAGTACCTTCCCAGTTCATTTGAACTTTAGTAATAACGTTCTTCCTTGCCACTTTAATTAGCGCCATATCCCTTCTTCAGAACTAGCGCCCCTGCACCGATGCAGGATGGAGAGCTAACAACACAAATTCCCAAGGTAATGAGAAAAGCTGAAGAATGACATTAGTGTTTGGATTAGTTTAACTTCATTGAAGCACTAGTCAAAATTCTTAGAATTCTCTTGTGTTTGTTCTAGGAACCTTTCATGGTATGTTGAAGGGAGAATTGGAGGCACACTAATTGAGAAAAGCTGTGTTACGTAGTTCCATCGTGAGTGTCCCCGCAGAGTCCAGGTAAGCGTTACATCGGGAGCTTGCGTTTCCCGAACGCCGAGGGGGGGGCTAGAGGACATTGCCTAACCAAATGTTTGTCCGAAGAACAATACATACACAACCCCGTATGAATCCTTCTCATCCTTTCTTGCGGGGATATGGGTCCACGGAAGGCTCCTATCTGCATGGGTTCTGGTTCTGTGACTGAACCTGGGGATGTGTCCGTTCTGACGGTGCTCTCAAAGGACACCTTGGAAGGATTTCCCCTGGATTTCTTCTTTTCAGCCTTTCTTTCCTGGATACGGAAGTCTATTTGCATGGCAAGGTCTATTAGTGCCTGGAATGAGTTTGGTCGAGCCACTCTGGCCAACTCATCCTTAATCTCATCATTCAGTCCTCTCCTGAACAGGGTGAAACTCGCCTCAGAGGACCAATCCGCTTCCTTGGCCAATTGTTTGAATCGGGTCACATAAGTGAGCATATCCTGGGAACCCTGCTGAAAGTCTAACAAACGTTCCTGGGCGCTAAAGACCTGCTCAGGGCGATCAAACATGTTTTTAAGGTCCTGTATGAACCCATCATAGTCATCTAGGAGGGCATCGCCGAAGTTAACGAGGGGTGTAGCCCAGGTTAAGGCATTCCCGGAAAGGTGGGAAATTATGAACCCCGCCTTAGCCCTGGGAGTCGAGAAGTAATAAGGCTTGAATGTAAAGTGGACCAAACATGAATCCAGGAATCCATGAAGGGTTTTTGCCAACCCATTGTATTTATCAACAATGCCGCCCAACAGGACACTTTCTTTTGTGGCCGAATCCCGGGATAGGACCAATTGTTTGAGTGTGGCGTTTTCCGCCTTTAGGTTTTGGATCTCGGTTGATAGTTCTTGCATGCGACACATCAGGTCCTGAACAGCGGCTTCCATTTCGCTATCGGGTTCGGTCGGGTGGCGTCTCAAACTGTCAAGGAGTTCCCCCCTTCTCACCTGGGTCCGTTCTTTGCTGGAGTCCTTGGTCGCTGCCTTCTTGCAGACAGAGCTGGTTTTGAACAAGGCTGTCCGAGTCTCTTCCGACTCCACAGTGCGTTCCGTTTCCGGGACGCGGGTCCAGGAATCCGGGGAACTAGGAAAGGTGCAACTAGCACACGAGTCCAGGAAAATAGTAGGAAAGGAAGGGGCAAGGAACAGGTAGATAGACAGGTACAAGGAAACAATACCACGAGCTACGGGACACACGTCGGTTCGCTACTTTGCAATAGCATTCAGACGCGTGGAGCCGCGGAAGGCGTGGTCTATTAATAGAATACGTTACGTCCATCACGTGGAGCGAGAAAGGGGTTTCACGCTGGACGACCATGTTGGGAGTATTATGGAGTGCAAGCCCCGTTGCGACAAGGACCAGGAAGTCCAAAAGGGACGTGTTCTGTAGTTCATGACATTCAGAGGGACCTGTCTATGATTAGAAGCGACCAAGAAGCCGCAGTAAGTCTTTGGTAACAGATTTTCTGGACACTCTTAGCAGAGGAATCCCAGATTGAAATGTCATTTCACGTTCAGAACAAATAAATGCACTTAACTTGTCCAAGGTTGCAATACGCCAGGCAATGTCAGGCTCTATGTTCTTGTTGCTTAGTGTACTCCTATCTTGTGCAGTTCAATGAGTCTTGTCATGTTGCAATTTGGATTTTAACCCTGGTCACTTTGAGTACACAAGTTACGTGCTGTGGGTTTATTCTGAATCCACCCAGGCCTTCACAATTCAAATTCCTACACTGGCCCAGTCTCAAGTTAAGACCCTTACAGTTTCCAAAATTGAGCTTGCATACGGCACGCCTGCAAAACATGCATCTAAGAGTGTGCAGCAGTGACAAATATTATCCTGAAGCACACTCTGCAGTGGTCAAACAGATTGCATCTCTGCTAGCCTCCAAAGATGCAATGGAAGAGGCCACACACTCTTTTACTCACAGTTAACTGGCATGAATACTGGTTTTTCTGTGGTTAAGATGGTTGCTACAAAAGCTTTTCGAAAAGGGGCTGACCACGCTGGACACGTTCATTAAAACACTAACTTATTCGCCAATTGGTTCATTGTGTGGACTGCTGCTAATACTTGGACTTCCTCTTTTATGCTGCTGTACACACTGAATTATGAATTTCGTAACATGAAGCGCCTCGAAGCAACCCGTTTTCGGTTCAGAGCTGAATTATGCAGAAGCCTTGGGTACCAGCAATGTGCTCAATTTCCAAAACATTTCATTTTCCCATTGATCAGGAAGAAGTCGACGGTATCATCTATTGTCAGATGCTTGGTGTGCACCAAGGAATCGCTTCTCGCCAAGAACGTGGGGGTCCGAGTCTCATCATTCAGACTTGCACTGTGTCATACTCGACTTGCCAACATTTTGTCTGTGCACAGAGATGTGTGTATTAACAAGGGGGTCCTGGGAGTCCCTCTGCCAGACATTAGTCCTGGTTACGAGAGACTTACCCAGAGTCTTTAGCTCACTATCTTTCACAGAGAAGAAATATCCCAAACATATCAGTCTTTGTCCTGCCCTGGGGCATCTCCTCTGAACAAGAGTACCAACAGAAACCCCAGACACGTGTTTCGGTCTGGTTGGACCTCATCAGTAGGGTGGATCTGTGCCTCTCTAAGAATAGTGAGCAAGGTGTACACGTCTGGATTCCCCTAGTAACTTAGGGTGAGACCCAAAGTTACTTAAATATGCAAGTTAACAAGGGGGTCCTAGGAGTCCCTCTGCCAGACATTAGTCCTGGTTACGAGAGACTTACCCAGAGTCTTTAGCTCACTATCTTTCACAGAGAAGAAATATCCCAAACATATCAGTCTTTGTCCTGCCCTGGGGCAGTCCAGCACCGAAATGCTGGGCAATTCTCCTCTGAACAAGAGTACCAACAGAAACCCCAGACACGTGTTTCGGTCTGGTTGGACCTCATCAGTAGGGTGGATCTGTGCCTCTCTAAGAATAGTGAGCAAGGGGTACACGTCTGGATTCCCCTAGTAACTTAGGGTGAGACTCAAAGTTACTTAAATATGCAAGTTAACAAGGGGGTCCTGGGAGTCCCTTCCTGGTTACGAGAGACTTACCCAGAGTCTTTAGCTCACTATCTTTCACAGAGAAGAAATATCCCAAACATATCAGTCTTTGTCCTGCCCTGGGGCAGTCCAGCACTGAAATGCTGGGCAATTCTCCTCTGAACAAGAGTACCAACAGAAACCCCAGACACGTGTTTCGGTCTGGTTGGACCTCATCAGTAGGGTGGATCTGTGCCTCTCTAAGAATAGTGAGCAAGGGGTACACGTCTGGATTCCCCTAGTAACTTAGGGTGAGACCCAAAGTTACTTAAATATGCAAATTAACAAGGGGGTCCTGGGAGTCCCTCTGCCAGACATTAGTCCTGGTTATGAGAGACTTACCCAGAGTCTTTAGCTCACTATCTTTCACAGAGAAGAAATATCCCAAACATATCAGTCTTTGTCCTGCCCTGGGGCAGTCCAGCACCGAAATGCTGGGCAATTCTCCTCTGAACAAGAGCACCAACAGAAACCCCAGACACGTGTTTCGGTCTGGTTGGACCTCATCAGTAGGGTGGATCTGTGCCTCTCTAAGAATAGTGAGCAAGAGGTACACGTCTGGATTCCCCTAGTAACTTAGGGTGAGACCCAAAGTTACTTAAATATGCAAATTAACAAGGGGGTCCTGGGAGTCCCTCTGCCAGACATTAGTCCTGGTTACGAGAGACTTACCCAGAGTCTTTAGAGATGTGTGTAGCATCCAGAGATTCTCCCCTCAAGTGTTCTACTGTGATTTCCTTTAAATCCCTCCAGAAGTCACAGCGTGCCATGGGAGCATGTCAAGGAAAAGGAAACTGCTCAGAGAACGACGAAAATGACAAATATGTCCAGATGTCTCCCGTGAGACCAACACGCCTGCAAATGAAACAACTGAGCCTCCAGTTGCAAAGCCTGATTCAAGCCAGACACAAGATGACACATGCCTCCTCTCAAACCCTGGGCCGCACGGAGCCACCACATTTGAGACAAGTGATGGATACCTCTGGTTCCAGGAGTGCATTACATAATAAGCCAATGCCCATGTCCTTGCAGAAATCTGACATGCACATTTTATTTCCTTCACCACTTTGCTTCCTAACACACATCAAAAGAAGATTAGCAGAAAACCATGAGTTTAGAAAGCCTGACATTTTGTGGAATCCACCACTACTGGCATCACAATCAGTGTCCACAGAACTGAAGATATACTGCATTATACCTCAAGGTACAAGTTTGTGCACACAGCATACATACATATTAGATGACCTCCACCTGCAAATCACTGTGGGTAACAGAGGCACTCACATATTGGTCTACCTCAAGGAGCACCAATTTAAACTGTGGACGGTTTACACATGTGGTCATAAGCTCAAGATCACACGTTCTAAAGCGTATTGGGTCAGAATGTCAGGAGCCAATTTATGCTGGTTGTTCATTTGTAATGGGTTCTCAAAGAATCCCTTGTCTTACCTTGAAAGTATTACCAGTAAGTAATGGAGGCCATTCCATTGAAGGCTTCCTTGAGGTATACAAGAGTTGTATTATTCCCGGCATTGTGTACGCTCTGGAAACAGTGGTGAGCAAATATTTGAGTAAACTTGATCAACTTGAAGGGAAGCTCTAGGGACCTGTTCTTGGATTACCTAACGCTATGCCTGTACAAGCAATAAGATGTGAGTTGGGGCTTATCTCCCTCCTGACTCTGTGGAAAATTGGATGCTGCAAACTTTATCTTAGAATAATATCGTGGGAAGGGGAGGAAGGAAATTTGCTTAACGTTATAGGAAAAAAATAAAAGTGAAGGCAGGTTTAAGAATACTTATATGGTAAGTTTACAAAATACAGTGTTACCTTTCCTTGAAGCCCTTGGCTTTAAGGATCTTATGGAGAAAGACAACACTGTGTGCATTTTGAAAAGTCTTAAGGAAAAAGCATGTATCTGGGATTTGCGTGAAAACCAATCCTATCTTTATACTAAGTCAAGATACTCTGTCTATGCTCTCTAAGGCCTTAAACCTGCCACCACGAGACAATACCTGTTAAATACTGGAAACAGGGCTCTAAGAAGATTCATTTTGCAATTACGCCTGAATACCCTCCCCTGTAACGAAATAACCGGGGCATGGACACATATCCCTCGAGCAGAAAGAATTTGCAGGCATTGTAACATAGAGGTGGAGACTGTAAGACACCTTCTTACTATGTGTACCAAATTAAAGGAATGGTATTACAAAGGGTATGTAAATATAGTTGGGGATCTCCAAATGATTAAATCTGACCAATTTTGGTCAGTTATTTATGACAGAGAGATAAAAGTTTTTACTGCGGCAGCCTTTCATATTTGGAAGCGAGCAATCTGTTAGTAAATTAACTGTTATTGTCTTTTAAATATGTGTCTCTTCCTTCCCCCCTTTTACGATATGTGCTTTTATGATATGTGCTTTTAGATTGGAAATAATTGACTGTTATATGTCTGTTAAATGGGTTTATGACTGAAATGTAATTGTTTTGTCGATATATTCTATTTGTTGTGTATAAGGTTTTAATTAACCAAATTGCACTTTAAACCAATCAAAAAAAAAATTGCCAGTAAGGAGTTTGAATTAACCCAAGTACCTCACAGTAAATGCATGCATTCATTCATGTGGTTTTAGCTATTTCCAGTAACAGAATATTGGACTTATCATGAATACCTCACTGTTAAATACATGTATTTATTTATGCTTGTGTTAGCCATTACGTTAACTGCTTCAGAGTGTGATGCATGTATTTATTAGATTTTTCCTAGCACATACAATATGTTTATAGGCGCTCATGTATTCACCAACTTGTACATGCACTAATCATTAATCACCATTGCTAGGATGTGCATGCTTTATTTTTGCCACCAACCTAGGCGGCCTGTTTTGAAAATATAGCTCCTAGAAGTGTTTAATGATGGCTTCACAGTGCTACACATGTCTAATCTATGACAACTGTCTTGAGGAGGTTGACATGAACTCAGACTAATTTAAGACAGTTTTTCATATCTCATATGACCTGTAGCCAGAAAAGGTGTTTGTTAGACAGACACAACACTTTAACTTAGAATTTAATGATGCATACAATGTGTGCAACACTTGAGGAACAAGTGTTTGTAATTTCTGCAGATCAGCCAATGACCAGGAAATGGTGCGTTTCCTGCTCTGGCAGGTCGACCAACCACAAAACTGTCAGCTAGCAGCCTTTTTACCTCACACAATTAAGTGTTATCTGATAGCAACCTTTTAACCTCACACAGTTAAGTTTTATCTGATAAGGATTCAAGAACAGGAAATTGACAGACGTGAACAGAAGCATCTTTCACATTCACAAAGTCAAGTCCCATGGGGTACAATGAGAAGCACTGGGTAACAAGTAAGAAGGATATTACTTGATAACAGACAGCCGGCTAAGATAACCTGCACAAGTATAGGATGCTGTGATGTTGCAGAACCTCAGAAAATGCTATAGAATACAGTGAAGGAGCTTACTAATGTGTACAGAGATCTCACTTTGAGATACTAAAAAAACATCTAATATAGTTTCACATAGGAGTTCTACCTCGAATGAACAAAGTGACACGCCAGCTCTCTCACTGTTCCAAACAGTGGATATGACGAACCTACACATGTAGGGCCGCCATTTTACTTGATAGATATATAGCCCAACACAACGAAGGAAAAAGGGAGAGAAGGCAGGCCAGCAGATTTGCCAGTCCATTTCAAGCCAGAGGTGCTGGGGAGGAGTGCAGAGCAGCAGCGGCATACGAGCGAGACAGCCAGTCCCAGCTAAGCAGAATTCATCAACCCCCAAAGGAGCTGTTTCATTTGAAGCACACGCTGCTCTAAACGTGAGTGACAGATGGATGTTTGCTGTGTGCATGGAGACTGAAGGCGTATAGTGTGGCGTAGCTTAATAAGAGATAAAGTCTACCCATGTGTTTAAACTAAATCACCACTTGTTCTATTACTAACACATTCAAACATGTTCTTTGCCTACATGGCAATCTTGTTCATAGGTGTGATGTTATGTTATGTTATATCTGTTTTTGCATTAGCTTGTTTAATGAGAATAAGAACCCTCAGAAGATAGAGGGTCATATTAAATGCATTAACATGATAACTCCTGTGTCAAGTGTATAATTCAGAGCAAAGCGTCACAGTGGTATCTCTTTGAGTCTAAGAACTTTACAATTCCTGACTGTGTATGTTTAATCATGTTATATGAGCACATAAACCTAGGCATACCTGTCTTTTAGTGCTCAGAGACAACCTAGGGTGAGTTATGACATGAGTGACTGATGACCAGGGTCTCTTTTCACAGCCTCAAATGAGGTGGAAAAAAGAGGCTTGTGGTCATGCCTAATCTTAGGCAATCAAGACAGGAGAGTGCAGCAGTAATCATCTCCTCTACATCTAAGTGACAAAGGCATTTGTGGGAGTGCTAGGCAAGAATGTCTTTTTCAAATAATTGCAAAACAGAAGTAATCTGGATTATACTTTTATCAAAATAACTATATGCTGTCAGGCAAAGTCCAGTATGTGTTTACTTTCCTTTTTTTAAAAGACGGTCATGTAATTCCATTCCTAAAAATGTAAGTTGTTACATAATGCATAATTGCAATATTGCTCTTGTAAAACACTGCGTTGTCTCCATGCTTTACAGTAAAGATTAGGTTAGTGTATCTAAATCTTAGTGTCAAATATGTTTAATTTTGTTGGGGGAAGATGTATTATATTGACGAGAACACTTTAGAAAATGTACATCATCAAACAGCCAAATGCTTTGGATGGCAAGCCTAGTTTTTTGACCTGCTGGTTGCATACATCTGTGCAACTGGTGCTCAACCCATGAGCTTATTCCATACTTCTTGACATTCTATCTTATCACCCTGTTGCTTTATATCAGCTACCCTGTAAGTGAGATGACTACAAACTACAATATTCCACCTAGTTTTACCAGTTCTATTCCTGCTATGCCCTCTGCATAGTCACTTACTTACTTTCCTCTTACAGAATGAATACACAAAACTAACTAGATGTTTACACAAAGTAGTGATCACTAGTCCAATACAGTCTGTACTTCTACAGATGTACTGCAATACCATACTTAGTCTCCAGAGCTCGCGTTGCTCTATGATTATGATTGCATTATATAGTAGCACCTGTGGGAGAGTGCTTGCCAAACTGTTTTTAAAGCCCTTTTAGCATAACCTGTCATTTATTTGATTCCATTCGTGCATCTAACATTGTAAAGACACTCATTCAGGCTCACAAATCCTAATCGCCCTCTCGCATAGTTGAGTAGATTTTATGAAAAGTTTGTACCATTTGCAGGGGATGTTTGCAGTAAATTTCAAATGTTTCACTTTGTATGGTTGACCTCTGGATGGCAGCAGAGTGCCAAACATAAAGTGTGTTTGTGGTGGCATGCACCATTTTACAAAAAGCACATTTACATTTTCTTTCCTCCGTTGCCATGGATCCAGTGCATTTCTCTTAGGTTGAGTAGGTGAACTAAGTTATTCGACTTGCAGGTTGAACATCATTTTAAAGTGTTTGCAAAGCTTGACACATTTCACTAATGTCTTACTTCAGCAACACACAAAAATGCTGTTTTGGTGCCTATTGTATGTCTTGGGTACAAAGAACCTCTGGTGACATTAAACATATTAGTAAAACATTGCTAATCAAATGGGTTTGTTTGCTAATCAAGAACATTTTAATTAGCAAACACTGCTAATCAATTTTTGAAAACTAATTTATACCTTGTACAAACTGGGGATCCCCTATGTATATGGCAGTTTCTGATTAAACTGAAGCTGAGTCAGAAAAGTGCTGGTCTGGGCCTATTCCTCCAACTCGTGCCACTTATACTTCACATTCAAAACCTGGTTCTAAAACCTCCCTTACCAGGGAGGAAAGGAGCTTTGATTCCTTTTCCATCAAAGGAACCGGGGGAATAATTGTAACCAGTGGCCTCTTAAGATGAATGTAGTGTGAGGGGACAGTTATGCGAGGCAGACAACTGCTTGTAGGTTTTTCAAAATATGCCATTTTATTAAGAAAATTATATAAAGAAAACACCTTGCTTGCCCTACTCTACAGAGGTATTCCCTACCCAGTCTAAAGGTTCTCTAGCATGGGTAAACTGGCCATCACACTAAACACCAAACATGCAAAAGAAATCATATAGCACCACAATATAATAAACACAATATCTAAATGGCCTTTTCCTGTCGTGGGTAAGATCCTGTCCCCAGGATTCAAGTCAACTCCAAAATGTTCATCAAAAGAAAAGAAAGGTTTTGAACCAGCTTTTTTTTCATGTATTTAATATACTTATAGCGATAAGCTTTGTATATACAACATAAAACAGTAAAATAAATAAAAACTATGAAAACAGCAGTGCATAGACATATAACAATATAACAATACAACATTAAACAATAGTTCCATAAAATACACTTAATATCAGGATACAAACACTATCATAATATGTCTAAAATCTCTTTGCACTTCCAAAAACATTTGACAATAAAATATATATGATTTGGGTAATTTCCCTCCATAAATTGAGGCTATATCAGACATAAATCAGTACACTCGACTTGATTATTGTACGATTTCATGTACTTTGCTCTTAATAAGACAAGACTATTATATGTTATCAAGATATGTTCCAGTGTTTCTATTACATTATCGCCACATAGTATACACATACGTGCGGCACGTTGAAGGCCAATTTTCCCACCCTTTATCTCCAGTACATCACAGACGTTAAACTTTAAAAGAAGGTACTGTCTAATAACACAACTGCTTGGAAATGCCACTATATAAGATGGTCTGGTAATTCGGTCATTTGTATAGCTAATAAAAGGGCCACTATTTGACTTTGTGGCTAGCTGTACCGTATGGGTTTCATGACTGTAGGTACTTAGCTTAATTTTTAGCCATTGCAGAACTTGAGGCATTCTAAATAAATTGCGCAATACTTTCACCTCAAATCTAATTAATTATGTTCCATAAGCATGGCCCCAGATTTCAATCCTGTAAATCAGCACAGGCAGGGTTTTCAAGGTGTGTATCAGCAAGATAGTGTGGACAGAGAATCCCCCATTCTTACTGATGAAAGCACTAATTGTGTTCACCATAACCACACATTTGGATTTAGTTTCCTGCCAGTGGGTAGTCCATTTTAGGGAGTCATCAATAAAAAACCAAGATATTTATAGTTAGTAACACGCTCAAATTGGACACCATCCAATATCCATATGGTACTAGATATCAGCCTCTTCTTGGCAGGAAATGACATAATCTTACTTTTGGCTATATTAACTTTTAGCCCGTCTGAGAAGCATTTACACCAAGTGCACCAATCATGGCCTGTAGACCTTTATGGGTATGGTCCAACAGTATAAGATCATCTGCATAAGCTAACCAGCTTATAAATTCAGTACCTACTTTAACTGGGCAGTTGTTTATATATATCATTGAAGGCCATATTTAGATCAGCTAGATAGTGTAGCCGCAATAATTCAGCCCTGCTTCGCACCTATTTGTGGGAGTGGCAGTTGACAATGTTCCCACTCCCTCACGGCGTTCCCTAACACTTGTGTGATTATGGAGCGACAAAATCATCTTTAGTAATCCAGGCGGAATTTCCCATAACACCAACTTCTGCCATAGTCTGTTCCTAAGTACTGTATCGAAAGCAGCACTAAAGTCAATAAATGCACAGTGTACCACTGTCTCTCTTCTTAACCTTGCATATATTCGACCGCAGACACCAAGGTGAGAATGTTATGTGATGTCGATGATTTGGATCGAAATCCAGTCTGATTAGGGCTCAATAGTCATTTATCAATTCTGTCAGTTCAGCCAATATTACTCTTGCAAAGATCTTTGCTGGAATGTAGAGCATAGCAACATATGATAATTAGATGGACAATCACAGGAATATTTCTTATATATTGGAAGAATGTGGCTTTCCAGCCACGTGGTAGGGAGTATACCTGTTTTACCAATATCTCTAAATAGTAGGTACAGTGCATTTGCCCACAAACCAGGGGACATTTTTAATAGGCTATTGCATAAGCCATCAGGACCTGCGTCACAAGATTGGTTTTGATGCTCAATGATTGAGATACTGTCGAGGATCAATAATTTACAATTCCATGTTGCTTGAGGTAAAGCTAACTCCCTATCCTCAGATATAGTGGCCCGAGGGTGAATTTGATGTGATCAACCCATATTATCTCAGAGACACCATTAATAGGGTATTCTCTTTTTGAGCTTGCTCTCATTATTTTCCATAATTCAATATTGTCATTGGATATTGCCAGAGAGGCTATACGTAACCATCTCTTTTTTTCCACAGAGGCTTTGTGTTCTTTAACCCATTTCCCATATTTTTTTGGGCATATTTGATTTGATCATTTATTTTAGCAGCACTATTAATACCCACAGCAGAGTCTATACAAGTCTTAATGACTGCTCTCAATTGTTATTTTCCTGCTGAGCTCGCTGGATCAAAGTTGAGTCGCTTGGAAGCCACTTTGGTACATCGCTCATTTGGGTTTTTATACTGTCGCGTCGCTGCTTCTTTATTAACTCTTTAACACAGACAATAAATAATGAAAAGGATTCTGCAATAGGCATCTGGGAAATGAAAGATGTTTCTGAGAATTGTGCAATAAAAGTTGGTAAGAGACACACTGCTGACTCAAACTCAGATTGTGAGGATTCCATTGAATCCGATTTCCGCCATCATTTATAAATATATCAGCATTCAAATCGTATAGACTTGGTGGGATATTCAGCTGAAGAGGCCGAAAAAGAACACATAACCGGAGATTATCGCTTTCTTCCCTTAATAAAATTGTAATGTCGTTCACCATAGATAAACCCTCCTGGTTTACAAAAACATAGTCTATGGTGGAGGCCCTCTTCCCACTTACTCGAGTGTATGCATGCTGGCCATCACCAGCACAGGTGCCATTTAGCGATACAACCCCATATGTTTTCATAAGGGTAGCCCATATCCGGGCTTGATGCTTGGATACAATCTGTCTCACGGGAGAGGAAACCAACCTCATGTTAGGATCAATATCACTAACATCAATGTCCGCATTAAAATCACCCATTAACCAGATCGGGACATTTTGCAAATTGGCATCCAGAAAAAACTTCACTGTTGCTGCGTTACTTTTGGTAACAATGCAATTGGGGGGGTTGTATACATTAATCAAGTTGAAAGACATCTCAGGAAACAAGATATTGACAGCCTGAAACATGTCTGTTGATCCAGGTAATTCATGAAGCAGCCATGGGTGTCGGACTGAGAAGAGTAAACCACCTTTTGGATGGCCAAGGGGACCTTTTATGGCTAATTTGTGCAAGGTGTTACGGCCATCTAAATGGGTGATCTCCGTAAACCACGTTTCCTGAAGAACAATAACAGCAAACAGGTCCATAGCGGACCATAGGCCTTCTACTCCGGGCGAACCACTGCGTGTTCCAAGAGCATAGAATATTACTCTCATCGCAACAACGCAGTGAAGTAAGATTTGAAAGAAGCTGGCAGCCATTGCCAGTAACTATCACAAAGATCTATCTGCACGCAATTCAAAGGACCGTCAGAAGGTTCTGAACATATCCCCAAAGTGATCACACCTCCTATAACAGCTGTATTACCTAAAGTGGAGGCAGCATTTCTAACAGAAGGGTGTACACTCCCTGTAGATGTCACGGAGGAAGTGGAGCATGTTGTATCTTTCTTGCTGTTCACTGTGATGGTATCAGACTGATGTGTTCTAAGTTTAACTGATGGAATATAAACTATTTTGCAAATGTGTCCCAACCTTTATAGCTCGGTCTCATACTTCAGAATGTAGTCCAGCGTAGCATCAACTTTGAACCATATATTCAAGATACTTGTAGCAATGTGTTCAATCTGATAGACTATTTTTATGTCATCTGACTGAATCACATGCAAGGCAACTACAGCGTGAAGGATACTAAGCACTGCTGATCTATTTAATGGTGGGAGGTATTCCTCTCGGGACACAGGTTGGAGTTGTAAGGCTTTCATCTGAGGAACCACTATTGGGTTACAGTGAGAGATGACGACTGAGAGCGGTTGAGACGGAGGTACCCAGACGTCAGGTAGGGTAGGTTGTCTCACTTCCTCAGCAGAAGGGGTAGTACTTAGAGCAGACGCACTTTGCAACACTGCTGAGCTGACTTTAGTAGTGATTCAGCTGAACAAGCGCGGGCCAGTATTATCAATAGAGGAAGGGGTCAGCACTGAACCTACAACAGTGGTAGCCATTCCAACACTATTCGCTACCACAGGAGCAACCAGGCCCAATTCTTCAGATGGTTTTATATGATTGTCACTAGTTAAAGCGAGTGGGAGGGACATGATTGCAGGTATTGTATGGGCAGAAGCAATGCTTGCATTTTTCAGTGTTTTTACTCTTTTAATATACATGAAAGCTTGCGATATGGTCTTAGCTTTCCCCTTAGCTGCTACTGGTTTAATTGTTAGAGCTAACCCAGGTCCAGCAGCTTTAAGATTAGTGGTCTTATCAGATGGCTGAACATTAGTAGCTTGAAATATGCTAGGAGCATGGCCAGAAATCACTTATTTACAGCTCTGATCTTTAACAGTTTACCCCACACTGTTGATACTCTTATGCAGAAGTATGGATTGAATATCAAGTTTGTTCTTGGTGTTCTCGCTAAGAGTTGTTAGCAGACATTCAAAGGCCAAAAACATGTAATTAGAAGACATGCTTTTAGAGTTCAAGTTATTTGCGCCTTGATCCACACTTACATCTATTATTGCTTCGGTTGATACCTTGGGCCTCATTACACGGATGGCGGTAGGTATTTAACGTTACCGGTAATGGAATACCGGTAACGTTAAATGCCCATGCGGATTACGACCCGGCTCACCGCCATTAGCGGCACCGCTAATTACGGTGCCACTAATAGCGGTCAGTCCGTGTGCGCGCGACCCGCCAACCCGTAAGTAACGACATGCCTCTAATAGCACACCATCACAAGGCCAGTGCACACGGCAATAGCGCCATGGTAAATACCCCAAAACCCCTTACCGGCATGGCGGCAATACCGCCATCGCGAACCACCCGTTAAAAGAACTAAGCAGTGTCAACACCTGCCACAGGTGGCCAAAATCAGCACAGGTGGAGGCAATGGAGACTGTGGCTGCTCAAAAGAAGCACACCACACCCCTTCCCACACCCCTTCCCACACCAAGATGGTTCCAATACTGGCAGCATTACATGGCCTGGAGGACCTGATTGCAGCGCTGCTGCTACAACAACAGGCTGCACAGAGGAGAGGCAGGAGGAGGAGGAGGGCCAGACAGGCACAGCAAGCACCACCACGCCACCTAATCATACCACAGAGGCACCCACCAATTCCCCGGATCAGAGCCAGTCCATTTAACCTAACACCTGAGCAGATACACACCCTGTACCGTCTGGACCGGGACACCATCACCAGCATCGTGGACATGATACACAACGACATTGTGAGCCTCATAGATATCCGAACTGCCATCCCCCCTCTACTCAAGGTGGTGACAGTGCTCCACTTCCTGGCCACAGGAACCTACCAGCATACAGTGGGGCAGATGCATGGCATCTCCCAACCAGTATTCTCACGCATACTGAACCAGGTACTCGATGCCCTCCTGAAGCATGCACCCAAACACATATCCATGCCACGGACTGCCCAGGAGATTGCAAACACCAAAGTTGGCTTCTATTCACTGGCAGGCATCCCAAGTTGCATTGGGGCCATCGACTGTACACATGTGGAATTGGTCGTCCCACATCACATTCAAGTAGTCTACCGAAACAGGAAGCAATTCCACTCCATCAATGTCCAAATGGTATGTGATGCAAACAAGATAATCACACATTGCTGTGCCCGATTTCCAGGATCTACCCATGATTCCATGGTCCTGCGGAACTCAACTATCCCCCGCTACATGGAGCGACAAATGGGACAACGTTCGTGGCTACTTGGTGAGTTCCATGCTAAGCACATGGCAGTGTGATTGGGGGGGATAGATAGATACTCCAACTGGGTGGGCATTGGGGGGGGGTAGATAGATACTCCAACTGGATATGCTTTGGGGGGGGTAGATAGATACTCCAACTGGGTGTGCATTGGGGAGGGGGGTAGATAGATACTCCAACTGGGTGTGCATTGGGGGGGTAGATAGATACTCCAACTGGGTGTGCATTGGGGGGGATAGATAGATACTCCAAATGGGTGTGCATTGGGGGGGGATAGATAGATACTCCAACTGGGTGTAGCCTGTAGTCCGTCGCCCAAATGCACGTACAGATGTACGCCAATGGGCATCTGTGAGGGCAGCAACGTACTTGGGATGAACGGACATGCAAGTATATGCCACACGACAGAGCTGACAACCCAAATCTGGTGACATCAAACATCAATCCGCATCCACATTGCACGACACTCCACGCCACAAAATACACAAATGTCATCCATGCCGCCAACATAGTCATGCAGCATTCCTACAGCACAACATCAACAATGCATTGTGCCCTTGGATGCATGCAAAGGTATACCCCCTAGCTATGGTAATGCACCACAAACCCATGGCACCACTGAAGCGTTGCCTCTCAGCATGGTAACAGCAATGTCGGAAGGACAGTACACCACCAGTGTGGTACCAAATGTGCATGCCCACTGGGACACCAATGACCTGGCCTCACCCAGGACAAGGCAGTCACTGTGGGAGGCATCCATGGGGCATGTCTACTTGCATGCTTGTGCTCACCTTTGCACAAAGCAGTCACACAGACCATATTCATTGATGCAGTTGAATGTGTACATGAATCAAAATGATAGGCCAAAGTATGTGACATGAACAGGCCACACATGTGTCAAAAAGTAACAGGAACCCATTCCTCCCCCCATGTAGGTGATGCCGGCTATCCCCTGAAGAGGTGGCTCCTCACACCTGTACGGAACCCACAGAACAGGCACGAAGAAGAATACAATCATGCACATACCTGTACCCGCCTCGTCATCGAGCAGACCTTTGGACTGCTGAAGTCACGGTTTAGGTGCATTAGCAGGTCAGGTGGCGCCCTCCTGTATGGCCATGAGAAGGTTGCAAAGATCACCACGGCATGTGTCATGCTGCACAATATGTGTATGAGACGGAATGTGCCACTGCCCCCTGACGTTGAAATGGAGGCACCTGATGAGGATGATGACGGGGATGAGGATGGAGGTGAAGGGGATGCAGGTCATGCAAGAGGGGATGGCCAGGAGGGACGTGCTGTGAGACAGCATTTGATCAACCAAATATTCTGAGTGACATGTAGTCATACTGTCACCTGTATATGGCTGGTGATGCACTGGTGTCTGTTTGTTAGCTCACAATGGACCTTGCCGTCAATAAATTGATCATACACAATGAAGGAGTCAAGGCCTGTGTTTTGCTCAAACAACAGTGTATTAATGAACAGAAACAGGAAAATGTGCAAGGCCCCAACCATCCCGCCACCCTTCCCCCCCCCCAACTGTCCCATCACACCCTTCCCCCACCCCCCACAACTGTCCCATCACACCCTTTCCCCCACCCCCCACAACTGTCCCATCACACCCTTCCCCCCCAACTGTCCCATCACACCCCCCCCCCCCAACTGTCCCTCATGAGTCTCCAACAATGTATGTGTCCAGGCATGCACAGGGGTCAATGGACATTCACGCCCTATTGTTCATTGCCAGGGCCAGCATTTGGGAGCTGGCTGGAGGTGCGTCTGGTGGTGCGTGTAGAGCGTCTGATTGGGCTTGTCTGCCGCAAACTGGTGGTCGAAGAGGTGGCAGACTGTCCTGGTGGAAATTGGCGCTCCATAGCATCTGCGATGCGTGTTAGCACCTCCCGGATGCGTATCAGCTCCCCACACAGCCTGTCTGTGCACAACTCCATTCCCTCCCTGGAGTGCCTGGATGTCTCCCCGAGGTCAGCGCTGAGACGGGCAACCTCCTCCACATGTTGACCTACGAGGTCTGTGAGAGCCTGCTGGCGCTGGATGACACTGGCCAGGTTAGGGGACGTGGCGGCCTGTGGTGGTGTGTCTGCTGCACATCCTGATGCTGGCTGGTGTGCAGATGCCGCCTCTGTGGGGCTACTGAAGGCCTCCATAGACTCGTGAACGGTGACGTGCGAGCAAGGTGTGTGTAGGGGTGATTTCTCGGGGGTTCCAGCAGGGCTTGGGGTGTGCATAGGCAGATCGATTTCCGTGGGCTCATCCATGTCGGACAATGGGGCAATGGCTGCTGCCTCCCCTGCCGAACTGGCAGCAGCTGAGGGTGGACCGTCGGTGGTCGTGATTTGGGGGGGAAGTGGACCTCCAGAGGTGGGGCAGTAGGGTTTTGCGTGGCACTGGCAGTGGCGCGCAGGAGTTGTTTTGGGTGCTGCAATAGGGGCCTTGGCCTTTTTCCACCTGATGTTGTTGGTGCGTCCTCGCTGGGCTGTGGCCTTTTCTTCTTTTGCACAGGGGGTGCCTGGGGTGCTCCCTCGCTGTCTGTATGCGACCCTGTCGGGGACAAGAAGGGGGATGTCATTGGTTATGGTCGCATGTACTCAATGCAGGCTACATCATGAATTCATTTGGGGCCGTTTGAACTTCATTGTGGAGGAAGCAGGTGAGGTGTCATTTCAGTGCCTCATCCATGCAGTGTTGTGTGTGGCACTTGGCTCTGTTGATGTATGCATGTGTGTGTGTGTTGGGGTCTGGCGCTGACATGCGCACGGTGGGATGCATGTGTGGATGCCGGGCCATCCATGCAGTGATCCAGGGCTGCCATTTGTGGGGACTTGTACATTCACATTGCATGCTTGCATCAGTGCACTTACCTCCATCAGAAGTGTCCGGCACGCCGTGCTCCATCCTCCCGACTCCCTCATAACATTCTACCGCGATGAGGTTTGCACATGTTTCCTCCCACTCCTTCAGCTTGATCGGTGACCCTGATCCTCCAGCGGTGGCAGTCTTGTGGTTCTCGGCCAGGATCATCCTGACCCGGAGTCTCAAGTCGTCCCATCGTTTTCTGCCCTCGCGTACAGTGCGCGTGCTGGTGCCTACAGCACTTACTTTTGTTGCCACTTCAGCCCAGATTGCTTTCTTCTTTAGGAGGGAATCCCGCCGCATGTCATTTGCGAAGACCACTTCTGCATTGTCCGCTAAGGTTTGAGTCAGCATCACTAACTCCTCGGTGGAGAACTTCTCCTTTCGCTGGCGGTCTGTTTTTTTTTTTAATGCCTTGGGCATGGTGACAGTGTAGCAATGGGTCTCAGGCAGCAAGGTAACACGAACAGGTCCAGGGGGCAGAGGATGGCAATGGATTGTGTTTTTAAAGATGGCCGCCATGCTCTTTCCCGTTCCTGTGCGATTATGCTATTTCCGGTTCCGGTATTTAACGGTCACCGCTATTAGCGGTGGCCGCTATTTGCACGATGCGTCAAGGCGGAGTCGCTATCTGCACTGTCGTGGAAGGCGGTAAGTGACTTTTGGGGGAGATTAGCGGCAAGGCTGGAGGGGCATTACCGGCATGGCGCAAAGCTCGTGTCCGCGTACTCGTAATGGTACACTATTAGCGCACTCCTACGAGGGCGGACACATTAAGGGCGCCATGCCGGTAATTTGCGGATTTTACCGCACAACGTGTAATGAGGACCCTTGTCTTCGACACCACTGTCTATATGAGTCATAGATAGATCATTCGGATTTAAATTACTAGCCTGAGAGTAATCTGCAGTTAATGATGTGGAGGCACATGTATCAAAGAGAGAGTGCGGATCAATAGTTGAGATATTAAAAGAAGAAGTGATATCCATTAGATCGCCTGTATATTCAACCACTGGGACCTCAGTAACAATGTCTAAATCTATATTTGAACTAGGAGGGCAGACAGTCCCCTGCAAGGCACGATTATGAATCATTGCGGTAATTGTCACATTGGGAGGCGGACCCGGCAAACCCGGCAAACCCCCCAACTCAGTCACATTTTACATCAGCATGCCAACATTTGCATCGTGGGTATCATTCACACTGGGACTACCCTTGGTATCCTGAGTATCAACATAATGAAACTTATTTGGAATTGAAGGGATAGACCCGTCATTAGTAGAATGATTTACTACCTCCACCATTACTACTGGGGTCAATTGAGCTGGCCCAGAAATGACACATTCAATTAGTTTGGAGCCCAAACATCCCAATGACATATTTAGCTCTGCTACGATTTCTTGTGTAGCATCCTCTTCATCAATCACCTCCACAGAAATTACTTTGGGAAAATAAGATGTAATTTTATTGGTTTTTAGAGCAGTGGTAGCTCGGGTTATAATTTGGGGAGGACAGATGCGTCTTCCTCGCATCAAAGGTTTTAGTTTTGTCGGAGCAGCCAAGGAAGGACCTGATTTTTCTTTTCTTTTTTATTTGCCACTCCCCATTCACCTCAATGCCTATGGTGTCATATTGTTGCCTCAGGTATATTGCCAGAGGTTCCAGGGCCAATATATAAAGCATCGGAGACCACGGGCATCCCTGTCTGGTACCCCTGTTAAGCTGCCACCTTCCCGATATCACAGATCTCTTCCTGACTTGAGCCAGCGGTTCACTATATAATATTTTCACCCACCTTACATATCTAGGACCTAACCCGTAGCATTCGAGGGCCACGAGCAGCCATGGCCATTTAACTGAGTCGAAGGCCTTAATTGCATCCAAGGACACAATTGCCATTTCCTCATCCTTTTCTATGCCATACTCAATGATTCTTTGGAGCCGCCTATGGTTGTTGGTGATGTTTCTATTTGGGACATAGCCCGTTTGATCCGGATGTATTAATTTGCCGATAACCTTCTTCAGTCTATTTGCTAAAACAGCGGTCAGTATCTTACTGTCTTGATTCAGCATCGATAGGGGTATATAGGAGCCACAGCTGTGCCCTGGTTTATTAGGTTTGGGGAGCGGTATTATGACTGCCTCTCTCAGCGACTCTGGTAAGCTACCCGTCTCAAACACTTCGTTTAACATCTCTAACAATGGGGGGAGGACTTCTTCTATATATACTTTGTAGAACTCACTTGGGAGTCCATCTGTCCCCGGGGTTTTGCTAGTAGGCAACTGTCTCACCACCTCCCCCAATTCTTCTAAGGTAATCGGGGCATCTAGTTCCTCACTCTCCTTCTCAGTTATCTTGGGCAGCCCCATATCCTCCAGCATTTCTTTTATAATGTCGCAACTGCTCTCACTATCATCCCCATATAAAACCTTATAATAATCCACAAACTCTTTGTTAACTCCCTCCTGGGTATCTGCAACGCTACCGTCTTCTCTCTCTATGGTCCTGATTGTGACTCTGGGGGTTTCGCTCTTATATAACCATGCCAAACGCCTCCCCGGTTTATCACGGCCCGCATGCTGTCTCTCTACGTATTTTTTATAATTAAGATTACACAATCTATCCCAAAATTCTGCACATTTTTGCTGTAGCATGAGCGTCAATTCTAGCTTTTCTGCCGTATCGTCTTCTCCCCTTAAAGCCTCCTCAAGTTTCTCCTCCGTCTTCTGAAGTTCAGCCAAAATCCCACCTTGTAGCTCTTTAGATTTAGCTATGGCTACCCCCCTCATCACGGCTTTAAAGGCCTCCCATAGTGTTCCCGCCGAGTCCACACTCCCAGTGTTAGTTTCAAAATAGTTTACAATCTCCTCCAAGTCCTCCCTGACACAGGGGTCTCTTAACGCTTCCGCTCGTAGATGCCATGTCGGGATCCTCGCTCTTGGGGGGCAGTATTGCCATTCAAGAAGCAAAGGCGAATGGTCCGAAAGGACCCTAGCTTTGTACTCTATTCGTGTAATCTCCGCTAACATTTCAGGTGATGTGAAGACATAATCCAGCCTTGTGAATAACTGCTGTGGGGCAGAATAGTGTGAATACTGCCTTTCTTGAGGGTGTCTCACCCTCCATGCATCCTCCAAACCAAAGTCACTCAGTAATGTCTGTAACGCTTTGGCTGCAGGGGCTGGTCTATCCTTCTTCCCATCCGACCTGTCCACTCTCGGATTCAGCACGCAGTTGAAGTCCCCCCCCCCCAGATCACTGCACTTCCTACATATGCGCTCAGATTAGTACACAAAGATCTAATATACGCCGCCGTGTTCTGATTCGGGGCGTACGTATTGACTATGCTGATCTCCCTATTCTCCACCAGTCCCCTCAGTATAACCATCCTCCCGTCTGTTCCTGCTACTACTTGCAATCGCTGAAAAGGGACACGTGGCGCTACCCAAATAAGCACCCCCTTGCATAAGCAGAGTACGAAGAGCCCACCAGCACCCCCTTCCACTTCTCCGCAATCTTATCCGTTCTCTCCCTCGTAAGTTGGGTCTCCTGCAGCAGCGCAATATCTATTTTCTGCCTGCGCAGATACAACATAACTTTATTCCATTTTAAATAACTATTGAGCCACCGTGCGTTCTACGTAACTATTTTGAGGTCACCCATGGCCTATACAGGTTCCATACCTCCTCCCACAGGTGCGGTCTGACTCTAGGTTCCAATCCAAACTGTATAGGCTTGTTTCCCTTTGCAAACTCCCCATAACCAAAAACCCCCCAAACTTCCCATTCCCTCCCCTACCCGCCTCCCGTCCCTTCCCTAACAACACTCCCCTCAACTGTTGCCCAGCTCCATCCCTAGATCTCAGGCTCCCCCGCTTCTAGCACTTTCTGGCTCTTGCCTGTACTCGAAGCTCCGCAGGGTGAGGCCGCCCTAATGGCTAACCTACTACTACTACAATTCGGGGGGGTAGGGTGCTTTGGCCCTGCCGCTCCTGTTTACCTTCTAGGTTAACTACACATTACTGCAGAGTTTGCACCAATATTCGCGCTACTATATTCCAGTCCTTCAAGTTCATTACAATCTGCTATATCCCATCAAAATATCCGCCTCACCTGTCCACAGCTATTATTCTAATCTGCATCAAGCCCCCCTAGGGTGCTCACTCTCCGCCTTAACAATACACATACAGTATCCCAGTCACTTATCGTGTTCGTCCTGGGCCGCCTCTGTATCTCGTTCCGGGCAAACCTGCAGATCCAGCCATATCGTTGCTTGTACCGGGGTGTAAAAAAAAACATTTTACTCTTGTGTACCACTTTCAATTTCACAGGATACAGAAGCATGCATTTCATCCCAGCCGCGCGTAGCCTCCTTTTGATCGCCACATAGCAGTACCGTTGCCTCTGGACCAACATTGTGTAGTCCGGATACGCCGTGACGGTGCTTGAGGCCCTCTCGATAGTTCCACCTTTTCGAAAGTACTCCAGTATCTTCTCGCGATCCTTGTAGTTCAATATTTTGGCGATTATTGCCCGGGGAGGGGCCCCTGGCCGCGGCTTCCTCATAAGGGCTCTGTGTGCGCGCTCCACTGCGAATCCCTGCGAGAGTTTTTCAGCCCCTATTTCTTGCAAGAGTAGGTTCTAAGGAAGGACCTGATACGTCCTTTTCCTCAGACGCAGCTAAACAACCATCATCAGACTTGCATGAACATAAATGTATACGTGACAAAACACGTAGCAACACGTCCGCTAATGTGCAAACACTCACTGTCAAAATGATTAAGAAGGGAGATAATACTTCGGGTATTAAATTCAGCAATTACACAGTTCACATCTCATACGTTGGTGCAGAGTACAAAGCACAGCTGGATCAGCAAGCAAGGTCACAATAATATAATCACAAAATAACGTGCTAAGAGAAACAATAACAGAGCTCCAGTATCTAGCCATACCAGAAAAAAGGCTACTTCAAACACAAAAAGGACGCGGTGGGAGGAGCATATCCTGTAGTAATTACAGGGGTGCCAGAAGTGAAGGCTGGAAGCAAAGGGCTGTGCGCTAACGCTATCAGCGACACAACGAACATCCAGAAGCACTTAAAAAGAGCACTTCCAAATGCGCATGCTCCGACACAGCAAACGCTGACCCCACTACTATAAACTGTGGTGTCCCCCAAGGTTCCTGTACAGCCCCTATCCTCTATATCCTCTTCACTAAACCCCTTTTCGATTTACATGACTCCATCGGCGTGGCATATACCAACTCATCAATGCCATCAAACCCTACTTATCCGCCCCTAACCGTATGGCCATAGCTAGAGCAAGTATAGGCGCTAAACTAAACTCGACTACTGTAACGCTCTCCTAGCTGGCACCTCCGACAAAAACATCCACAGACTGCAAATCACACAAAACAATGCCCTCAGTGCCGCCATGAGCATCCCCAGAAGGGACCATATATCTCATGCCAGACGCTCAGTACAATGGCTTCAGGTCAAAGACCGAATTACGCTGAAAATCCTTACCATCACACACAAATGCATCAACAGCACTGCTCCCACATACCTATCTAAAGCAATATCAAGGTCCACCTCCACCCGCCCCACCAGAGCTCAGTACACCAACCGGCTACACAAACCACTCATCAAGAGAGCTACTGCTGGAGGCTTAGGCTTCTCATATATTGCACCACAACTCTGGAACTCTCTCCCTGCCACCCTCAGAGCTGAAACATCCATCACTGCCTTCCGTAACAACCTCATGTCCACATTCCTCAACTAGTTCCACGACTACTTCCTCTACCCATACCATGTATATTGCAGTATTGTATATAATAATTTGAAACTTAATCAGAAATGTAATATAACCTTATTGTGACTTTGTATTTATACTGCTCATGACTTTGTAACTAAGCCTGTACTGCAACAAGTGCCACGATGTCCTCGGGCTGATGTGCGCTATATAAATGTTAATAAAACAAACAAACAAAAACAAACCCCAACTTAAATCTCAGTTCCGGGTAACAAGAGGGCGGGGCTTCCTTGCTCAACAATCTGTAAATAAAGATAGAATAAATCTATGAGCATAAGCTACACTGTAACACCTTAACACTAAAGCAGAAGGATGCAAGTACTGAGATAGTGAAGGAGGTGAGGTTTCAGCCTTAACTGACCTTCGTAAGGTGATAGAGGAAATCCAAATGTAGTCCAGGTTGCCAAGTCCTCTACAGGTATGGCAGCCAATGGTTTATGGTCATAGCATCGAATGCCAAAGCATCAAATGCCTTACCATCCAAAAATTAAGCGTTGAAAAAAAAAAGCACCGAAAGCATTTTATTTCTTTTTTTTTTTAATGGGGGGCCACCCCAACCCGCCATTGTAACCTTTAAAAACCCAATTCAATTAAAATAAACCCATTACCTTAAATAAAAAACTGCATTAGATGCTTTTTGTCGACGCTTTTGTTTAGATGGTAAGGCATTTGATGCTTTGGCATTCGATGCTATGACTAGATACCCAGCCAACAGCACTTAAAAAGAGCACTTCCAAAAGTTTAAAGTCAAAGAAAAGGTTACAATAGTTCAACAAGCAAAAATCAACTAGTAACTACTCCTTTTTTCCTGGGTGAAAAGATATCCTTCCAAATTCGAGAAAAGAAATAGCACCAGTGGTAATCCTTGTTATGATAATCAATTATCTCTTCTTCAGGATAATTTACCACAGTTCAAAAGAAATTGTAATATTCTTCAATGTCAATAATACACACTTCTTTAGGACTTCTTCAGTTACCACTGTACATTTGGTATATTTGTCAGGATGCTTTACAACCACACTTCTACTGTTGGTACTATGAGAACAGTCACCTTTGTCTCATAGTACTTTACTTGTTCAACCACTTCAATGTAACATCTGCTGACAACTTCATATACCATCGCAGTTCAAGCATTACTACTACTGCTTCAGTACTTTGAAATATTAGGTAGATTTTCACCAGACACTTAACCTCTTCAGCTAGGAGAGGCACTCTTCCTTTTAATGTCTTTCTTAAAAGGGACAGCCTCTTTCCACCTTTCTGCCAGTTATCAGCCTATATATATATATATATGTAATTACCAAGAAGCTTATGTGCCATTGTTTCAGCTTCAGGCAACAATGGTGTATTGGTTTCTTATACCACTTGACTGTTAAAAACTTCACAGTATAGGTAGATGTCTCTTTAACCCTTTGCAAGAGTGGTTTCACTCTGAAAAGGGGCTGCCTATTGGCTTGGGTAATGCTTGCTCTTCTTCAATATTTTAGACTGTACTTATTTGAAATAGAAAGAATGTCACTTCTGGATAATGTTTAAAGTTCGAGCTTTCAAGTGAAAACACAATTAGGCATACACAAACTCTCTTCAAGATAGTATTCAAAGTTTAAAGTTAAATGATACATTGTATTACTGTGTAATGGTAAAGGATGAAACTCTGACATCCATTGGGAAACACAATTGGGTACATGCAACTTTCTTTTGATGGAGTTTTCACTCTTTGATACTTGTAACATGTGTAACGCCACTGTTAGGAATTCGGTAATGATGGAGAAAGCGTTCCTGGACACGCGACCACTCTGTTAGTCAGCAACACATTTTAAAGAGTTCAAGAATGGACTAAAATGCCTTTTCTTTCTTACTCAAGTCATTAATGCTTTCACGATCAGCGCGAGGGTTACAAGTCCATTGTTTAACAAGGCTTTAATTATACCAAACAACTCATACTTGCTCTCAGCCATACGCAAGTCATTAAGGAGCTGGCTACAGTTACTGGCAAGGTACACACAGTGTATCTGAATGCTGTACTTCACTCACCGACTTCAATGACACTGGTTGTGCGGGTTGCACTGCTTTTCCGACTTCTTCTACTACTTCTGGCTTGCTGGGAACCCACACCCTTCTCCAACATGGGTGTCTTCGGTCCAGTCACTTGATGTGGGAGTTCACTGTTCTCCCAGGACCCCCAGCTTGCCTTCTGCTTCTGGCCTTAGTCTCCTAACTTCCACGGCTTCGCAATCACAGCAACGAGGCTTGCATGGGGAAAACTCTCCTGCACGTCTTCCGCTGCACAACCTCTGCATTTAAAAGTTTAGAGGAAAAGGACTATCTCAGAGTTTGCAGGTGAAATCTGCTGTCTCCACGCTTCTATTCTGCCACTTTTCTTGTGAATTGCCAGCCTCGTGCTTCTCCTCTGCTACTGCTACTACAGCCAGCCTTCCAGCTCCCGTTTCAGCTCCTTCCACTCCTCTTTTCCTGCTGGGGCCTTTTATGCCTCACAGGTTCCCTGATAGGCTTCAGGTGTGGGCTATTAGCCTCAGTTGCCTGACTGTTACAATGGCCAGTGGGCTTAATTGCTTGACTACCACATCTACACGCCTCCTTGGTCCTCTTCTGGGACTTGTAGTTTTTTTCCCCCTAAAGTTAGGTTTTTCAACTTCTACATTATTTATAAGAGTATATTTAATTCCATTAAGGTTTTTACCAGAGAGGAGCCATGAGATTTACCTATCACAGAGGAAAATGGTTTAGTGAAGACAAAATTTCAATAATCCTTTACATTGTACCCTTTGGTTTGAGCAAGGTGTTTAGTCTGGGATACCAAAAAGAATCTTTCTTTCAGTATAGTTTCTTCTAATATTCTAACCGTAGAGTTCACAACCTTAGATCTCATATGAGGTTGAGATATATTAAAATGACAGTAGGCCATAACCTCTTTAGGTACAGTGGTAAGAATCTTCCTGTCAGAGGAAAAATATGGTATCTCATCCCACGGAATCTCCTCACTACCCTGGGCCATGTCTCCTCCCAGGTGCTCCTCCTGCAGTACACCACCACAAGGTTTTGGATCAGGAAGCGTCTGCCTTCCCCATGCCACCTGGGAGGAGACTTTAAGCAGGGTTTCAGTGAAAGGTCCGTAGGATTCTTCACAGTAGGCACAACATTTTTCAAAGTTTCAGGCTAGGCTATCTTTCCCAAAAGGCAATTTGGGCCTCATTACAAGTCTGGCGGTAAAAATCCGTTGTTACCGTGATCGCGGTCCTACCGGGTACGCCACTTCGTGATGCCAGAAACAAGGTAGGATTACGACCTGTTGGCCGCGTGCATCACTTATGCGTGGAACCGGTGCCACCACCATCACGGTAACACCGGTAGAGAAGTATGTACTGCCACAAATGTTGGCAGTGCATCTGCCTCTGCCACGTGCATGCCAGATATAGCGGCACTGCATATGCGGAGCCGGAAACACCGGAACCGGAAATAACGTGATCGCCGGAACTGGATAGCGGCTGGTGGCCATTACAAAAATCACAATCCACTGCAATCTCCCTGTACCAGAATCCATCCAGCATCAGTGAGTGGGCCAACACACACAGGGACATGGTTTCAAGGATACCCCAAAATCGCATGCGCAAGCCACGCTTCAGTGAAGCCAAACTCACCATGCTGGTGGTGCATATTGTGGCAAATGCAGGGGAGCTTTTCTCTGCCGACCAGCGGCACAGCACGCAGCACACAGCTGAAGCGCAAGGCCATATGGCCAGAGGCTGCCCAGAAGGTGACAGCTGTGGGTGTCACAGCCCATAGCGTAAAGGACTGCCACAAGCGTTGGGATGACCTCTGCCTAAGGGTGCAGAACCTTCTGGCTGCCCACAGGCAAAAATGCACATCAACAGGTGGCGGACCACCCTCACCTCTAGAGCTGCTCCCATGGGAGGACAAGTGCAGCAGTGTGCTGCATCTCGAGGACATCGAGGGAGTTGGTGCAGCAGAGGCAGGAGCTGGGACACCTGTGGAGGCTGGTGAGTACAGAAAGTGCACAAATAAGATGCTGAATCAAGCTAATCCTGCCACCCTCCAACATCACTGCACATAAATGCCCATATCACAGTCCACATCACCCCAAACACACCCAGTACTCCCATGCCCCCACTCACAGAATACAGTGCAAAGGCAGTCAGATGCCCTGCCCACAAGTATGACCCATACCCAACCTCATGACAATGAACCACACATGAATGCATGTAAACTGACACTTTCGTGTAAGTAGACCACCACACATGTGACAGTCCAGCAAGCACATGGGGATGGGCCATTACAGTGGCTGCCTTGGCTGCAGCAGTCAACCTGCACATCTGTAGTGGGTGCTGTGCTCCTGCCATGCAGAGTTGCCATGTAATCACTGCCACCGTCAACAACGTTGACACTGCACATGGTTCCCACCCAAAAGGGACTGTATGGGACTCAAAACAAATGTGAATCAAGAACATCCTGCTGCCTGACCTCCTGTTCCCTGTGCTAGGTACATCTGAGTTGAACCGTCAAGTCAGCATATGTACATTGGTAATGGCTCCAGTAGCAAGGTGCCGGTACCACTGGCATGGTCAACAGACGGCCCAGAATGAGTGTCACATGCACACTGCAGCACACACACCCATTGGCACACCCATATACAGCTGCATGTACAGAATGGCTATGGCGTAGATCAGGCATTCAGGCCCCCCGCCCAGAATCCGCACACGCGCACACAGAAGAAGAACACTCCATCAGGCCCAAATACCTATACCACAAAACATAACCTACAAATGCAACTAAGTGCATCCTGGACACTAGTATTGCATGTTTGTCTGCCATGCTGCCACTGCCATCACATTACAATACTGGTACGCTCTCACCTGCACAGAGACATGGGTACACACTGATTGTGGAGTGCATGTTAGTCAAGAAGTCATGTTAGTTGCCCAGTCAAGAAGGTCACACATTGACTCAAGGCATGGCCCCCACAACGTTGACACACATCCCCAATTACTTTACACACCCTCATGGCACCACCCACAGCCCAATCTGAGCGTACATGTGAGCATACCCTGCACAGCTGTGTCACATGTGCAGTCTGCACAGTGCCTGCAGTTCACTCAAGGCAACCGATGCATGAGATAGACATAACATGCATCAATGCCTGCACACACAATGTGATCTAGCTCGATGACCGTGTTGCATGTAATTGTACTATACTCATCCTGTCTGTCCACTAACAGCATGCCTTTCCTTCACCCACAGGAACATCATCTGACAACGATAGCGGACAACCAGGGACTTCGAGGGAGACCGGACGTGCATGTCAGACACCACACCATCCCTCAACATCTGCTGCAGGCACCTCGGCCATCTGGGAAGTCACAACAGCTCAGGTACAGCACGCTGAGTAGACCAACACCCCTGCTGCACCTGGGACACAGCAAGCCCCTCAGGCCATCATCCCTGCTGCATGTTCTATCCCACAGGGAGCGCACTGGCATGCTGGCCACACTGGTGCAGCAGCACCTCGAGGAGTCACGGCTACAGAGGCAAAGCAACCAGTCAATTGGACGTCGGGTTGCACATGCCATTGGGCGTTCCGCCTCTGCCCGAGTCCTGATGTCACGTAGGGTCCGTGAGGGCAATAGCGAACGATCGAACATTGCTGAAACAATGGAGCTGGCCCTACAGGCCATCATGACGCGTCTACCGCCTCATAACACCCCAATGCCCTTCACCAGCACCACACCTACTAGCTCCCAGGCAGGCAAGCCCAGGAGAAGGTCCATGCGCCTGTCTGGGTCGTCTCTGAGGGACAAACATGTGGCCAAGCGTGGCAGGAAGTAGAGTTGATTTGACACTTGTTGCACATGTTGCTATTTTTGTACTGGGAGGTGGGAGAATACATTTGGGAGGGGGAGTTGGGGTCCATAGTTGGGATAGGGAGTTGGGGCCTGGGAGGTGGGAGGGTATGTTTGGGAGGGAGTGTCCATAGTTGGGATAGGGAGTTGGGGCCTGGGAGGTGGGAGGGTAAGTTTGAGAGGGGGTGGGGAGGTCCATAGTTGGGATAGGTAGTTGGGGCCTGGGAGGTGGGGGGGTACGTTTGGCAGGGTATTTTTGTTGCACCCGTTTTCTTTTGTCTGCATCTTAATACACTGGGTTGTTTATCTGAATAACGAGTGGACAATCTTCTTCTGTGTGTGTATATACATTATTTAATGTAAGTGTAACAAATTACGTGTGTAAATATTCTCCATGTGATTGTGAGAATTTTTCAGAAAAAAGTGTGAATAAGTGCATCCCGTGCATGTTGACCATCCATGACACTCTGCCCTCGTTGCACACCCATCCTATCATCGTCCTCATCCTCCTCATCTGCTAGATCCATGTCCGGGGTCAGTGCAATGTTCCGGTGAATACACATATTGTGCAGCATGGTACATGCCAGCACAATTTTGCCAACCTTTATGGGGCTATACATCAATGCCCCGCCGGATCTGCTGAGGTAGAGGAATCTGGCCTTAAGCAGACCAAAAGTCCACTCAATGATGCGCATGTGTGCCCGGTTGTAGGCCTCATCATGCCTGTTTGGTGGTCGTCTGACGGGTGTCATGAGCCATGGCGTGAGGTGGTATCCGGCATTACCTGCATGGGAGTGACAGAAAGGTGATTAGATGTTTATTGCGGAAATGTTGTGTTGGCGATGATAGCATATACCCATATTCAGTATTTTGTTAGCACACAGCATAGTAGATGCCACAGATTTCACAATGCATTTTGCTAAATTAGCTTGTCACACCTTTTCTACTGAGACTGTTTGTTTGTTTATTTAAGTTTGGCCTGCTCAATGTCTGCAGTCATGATGCTACTACATGTCTTATTCCTTTCAATGTACACAATGGTTGGTTTCTGCGTATAAGGAGCCTCATGTCTTGTATGGCGCTGACAATATGCGTCATGCACCCGCAGCGCACAAGAGTGAAGACGCTGCTGTGCGCAGCGGGAGAAATAAGCATTGTGCACATGGGAGCACCTGCTACTTTCTCACTGGTGCCAATACTCCCATTCACATGCCACCATTGCACAGTGTGCCACTCCATGGTTAGGGGGTATTTCCATTTGCCAGTACATGGATTCCTGTGACATGACAAACTGTCATGAACCTAATGCAGCGGTACGCTGGGAGAATTCTGCTGTCTATTTACCCCCTCACCCCAATACACAGGGGCCATGCATTGGTCATTCTACTCTCCCTACTGCTAGGAGCACTCTGGTGAGTGTCCATCCCCCCCCCCCCCCCTGCCCCGATACACAGGAATCATGCATTGGCCATTCTACTCTCCCAACAGCCAGGAGCACTCTGGTGAGTGTCTATTTACCCCCCCCCACACACAATACACAGGGGTCATGCATTGGTCACTCTACACTCCCAACAGCCAGAGAACTCTGGTGAGTGTCTATTTACCCCCTCCCCCCAATACACAGGGGTCATGCATTGGTCATTCTACTCTCCCAACAGCCAGGAGCACTCTGGTGAGTTTCTATTTACCCCCCATACACAGGGGTCGTGCATCAGTGTCAGAACCCGTGAACACCAGAGTTGCTCGCGTAGAGTAGACAAGTTCTTCTGACCAATGTACCCCTCTGGGTGATAAATCACTCAGAGGAGTCTGTTAGCATGAAGAACGGAACACCAGCTGCAGGTCGGAGAAACCTTCCTTGGGTAGACCACCAGATGTCGTCCGTGATCAATAACAGCGTTGAAGGCCAGCCGTAGACTACAACAAGGAAATAACATGCAATAAATACCCAGGGTACATGAATCAGGAATGAACTCAATGATGGCAAGGACTTACTAAAAAATGAGCAAACAGAACTCAGGAAAGTGAGTAAAACCCAGGAGGACAACTGTTACTGTGTATCAGCGTCCGTCTGGAAACAAAGGCAGGACATGTCAATACCCAGATATAGGAACAAGGAATATCAGGAAAATAATGGACCGGACTTACCACAGGAGAAGAGTATCCAGAAGTGACCAGTTGTTGGCAGCTAAGAAGCAGAGGCTGCCACGACGGCACGCAGACGCCTAAGATAGGCTGACCCAGTCTCTAGTTCCGGCACAAGGACGCCTAGATAGGGTGCAACAAACACTACAGGCAGTCTCAATTATCTGTGTGTATACACTGAAGAGCTACCAACAACCAGAGAGGAGGAGACTATCCAGGTACCAAGATCCAAAAACGTAATCCAAAGCGATCCGGTTAGATCTCCAAGCAGTCAACGAGCGGGTTAACACATGACAAGACGTGATCCAGGCAGAGGTCAGTGAAACAATCCAGGTCAAGGCAATGACACGGCAGACAATGCCACATACGTGAAGCAAATGCAATCCAAAGGCAGTCTGAGGTTGGCAATGTAAAGGCAATACAATAAGGGCTAGACGAGAGCAACCAGTAGAACAAGAAAAAGAGTCTGCAACAAAGAGATCAAAAACCAGGATAAAACAGGAACAAGACGTACTTCTGTGAAAACAATAATCAGAAGCACTGGTCTCAAGAATAGTAGCGCTCTTATTGGATAGCATGGTCACGTGATCGGGAAAGAAATGTGTGACGCGTAGAGTGAGCGTACCGATGAAGCCAATCTCCATGGCAACCTCCAATGCTCAATCAGTCTTGACCGCCCAGTAAGAAACACCTGTGATCGGAAGCCATTGAACGTAGAAGCGGTGAGTCTTTTAGGGTCACAGTGCTGATGCGTGACAGCCGTACTGCCCCTTGATGGTGTACCAGCCTCGCACATTTTACGAACATGCAAATGTTTAATGAGATGAGCCGTGCGTTTCCTGACAATTGGTCATTCTACTCACCCAACAGCCAGGTGCTCTCTCCGATGTAACATGCCATGTACCCTGGCAACGTGGAGTTCTGCAAAACCATTGAGTCGTGTGTCGATCTTGGAAAACGTGCACAGCAATGGGTGATGAGGTGTTCAGCATCACAGAGCATCTGCACGTTGAGGGAGTGGAATACTTTCCGATTTTGATACACTGCCTCAATGGCATGTCTGGAAACCAACTCCGCGTCGGTGCAATCTAAGGCACCAATGCAATTGGGCATGCCGACAAGGGCATGGAAGGCCACTTTGGCCGCATTGACCTGGGCAGGGATTTGGGGTAGGTCAATGTGATCTGTCACATGGCGCAGCAGCGCATCCAGTACTTGGAACATTATCCTCGAAAAACAGGGTTGAGACAGCCCGTGCAGCTCACCGACGGTGTGCTGCTAAGTGCCGGTTACAAGGAAATGCAGTACCCACACTACCTTCAGCAAGGGTGGAATTGCAGTCCAGATGTTTATCATGCTGCAGATGTCGTCATTGATGAGGGTGACTATTGATATGATGGTCTCTCTGTCAAGCCGGTATAAGGTGTGGATTTGGCTTGGGGTCAGGTTCCACGGCCAGGCCCTGAGGCGGGGTATTGGTGGCTGCCTGCGGCGTGCTACCTGCTGCACATTGATGTTTGGGATGGCCAACTGGTTCCTCATTCGCCTCTTGCGACTACGCCTCCTTCTCTGCCTCAGTGCTGCTTCTGCCCCAATAGCTGCTTGCAGGTTCCCCAGACCAATTGCTGCTACACGGACTGCCAGCATGGTTGTGCTGGGAGGTGGGTTGGGTGTGGTCCTTTTGTACATTCACAGTGGTGAATGGTATGCAGCTGGGCTAATTAGCTACAACTGGGGTCTGTTGCTGCTTATGTGGTACTGTTTAACACCTGGTGCGCAGTGCAGGTATTACTGTTCTGACTTGAGTGTCGTGTAGACCGTTGAAACCTCCGTCCTCAAGTTACGCACAGGGGAACTAAAAGAAACCCGCTGTGCGACCTTTGGGGCCACAGGTGGGAGATGTTATTTCCCGGATCCACGGAACCTCTGGAACACCAATGCTGCTGTCAAAAAGAGCGAGGTTAAGTACAAGGCAATTACAGTATATAATCACAATAACCAAAGGATCTGAATAGCCTTACCTATCCGGTGTTTGGAAAACCCAGGAAACCTAGGAGGGAGGTTCGAGACTCAGATGAGGCGGTCCCTAGAACATGAGGACCGCAGACAAGTATGGATGCAGGATAAACCACCTGTAGGACTGAAGGCGTGACTTGAATCCCAAAAAGGGAAATGGCGTAAAAGTTCAACAAGGTACCAAGGGATGATCCAAAGGCAAGTCAGGGTCGTGTCTGAAATCCAGCAACAGGTAAACAGTTCCAAGCAAAGGTACAAAGGGGTAATCCGAAGGAGTCCAAGAGAGAGTTCCAAGATCAAGGTAAACCAGGAAAGCAAACCAAAACGTAACGCCAAACAGGGTCTGAAGACAGCTGAGAAGCAATGAGTGTTCCGTGTCTCAAGCCTTATATACTGAGCGTTTCGGGATCATGTGACGTCCAGCAAGGTCACGTGATGAACGCCACTCTGGATCACGTGAGCAGGTGACCGATCGGCGTGGAGATGTAACGCCGCCTCTTCTGCTGTATGTTCTCCATGGCAACTGCCAGTGCAGGAAGGGTTGCAATCGAGCCCGTAAATCATACCTGGTACGGAGCTTTCGGTCCTTTGGGTAAACCGAATCACATGAGCCTCGAACCCTGGAGGGAGGTGTTGGGGAAATGTGAGCAGTATTCTGGTGTGCAGTGGATCGGTGTGCAGAGGATCGCCTAACAATTACAGGCGCGGTGGTCACGGTGCGACAGCCATTTTTATGACACTGTTTCGGTGTAGGCAGAACTCCTAATGTACCCGGAAAACCACTGTGCCGGTAATTCAGGGATGTCCGGCAACTCGTTTGCGGTCACGGCTCTACCGTGTGCGGTAGCACCGTGGGGGACACTTTGCGGTGATGGTGTTTCCGCACTTGTGGGTTGGAATGTGCCGGTCTGGAAAATGGTGCTGGTACGGTGCTACCGGCACCGTTGTTTCCGGACCGGCAAGGTTGTACTGAGGACCAATATGTTGAAGGGGATGTAGTGATAGAATATCAAATGCTTGTATATCTTCCTCTCTGAAATGGTTTTTTTCCACCTGAGGATTATTATAAAACATTAGCTCCAGGTTTTAATATATCTAAAAAAATCCATCTCGAGATGTTCCCAGGAAAACACCTCACCATTTAAAGAGTTAGGGTGTTCAGTGAAAGATATATCTCCTGAGTTAGAACATGAGTATGGATTTCGATCACAACGTCCATATAATGTCTTAAAAGATGAATAGGAAGTTGACGAAAAGCAAGCAGTCTCTGAGTAAAATATGTCATCTAAATACAGGGGGATGGGCCAATGAGATAAGACGTTTTGCACTGGAGAGAAAGCCAATTATAGAATCCCTGTAATGTGCCAGGGGGAAATACTTTGGGCCCAGTTAGATACTGGGAGTAAACACATTGCTGTACAGGCTAGCCTTCTTCCATCTGATTGGAAACCTATGTGCCAAATACATTGTGTATATGGTCAACTAGAGAAACATCCCTCAACCATCTTTGATGTTACGATCTTCGGAAATCATTGTTCAGTATAAGTGTCAATAATACCTGATCATCCTACATCTTCGGTTTTGGATAGTGAAATTCCCTGGTTTGATGAATGGATTTTCTGTGTGGCACAAATGAAACTAAGAACTAAGGAAAATCGTATTACTCAAGTAAAAGGCAAAATCATTTTCATATTCTCCCTCTGATTCTTGGTCTTGTGAAGAGTTGTCTCCTAATGACCCAGTCTCGGAATGGAAAACTGGTGGACCTGCTAAGAATGCAGTGGAGGCAGGTGAAGGAGAGGAACAGGAACCTGGACCGGGAGGTCAGTTCTTTAGGGGAAGGTGTGAGATAGGCAGGGTATCAAGAGATTACACAGACAACAGATGTAACAGTTTTAAAAACCTTTATTAAAATGTCAGGATGGTTGTAAAACCTAACTTGCCCTATAGCTATGGTGGGGATTGCCCAACCTAACGAAACTAAGTCTATGTCCAGAAGTCCAAAACAAAAGTCTGTCTGTGTTAAAACCTATGTTTGCTGTAAGGAAGGCATTGTATCAAGATAGGACAGACACAAGTGATCACAGTTCAAGGCTGTTAATTAAACTGTATAATAGGTGAGATAAATGCCTAATCTACACCTAAATCTAAGATGGGAGCAAGCTACGACCATCAAATAATAATAATACAGTCCTAGTGGTGTCTTAGTCAAATAAAAAAGGGACTATACTAGAAAAACCTACTGCCAATCCTTACTGCTATGCTACAAAAGAGTGTGGGATAATGTTCACAAGAAAAGAAAGAAGTGTTCACAAAATGATAAATCAGGATCTTATGGCCGGGGTCTCCCTTCCCCACCTTTTAACCACGGGACAAGGCGAGACTCTGGAGCACAGCACACTCCTGGGCTTCTCCAGCACGAGCTTACAGTTTGTTTCCAAATTATCAGGGCCTTCTGTGGCCAAGTCTGTTTCACACAAAGGGCCTCATTACGACCTCGGCGGTAGCCATGCCGCTATTGGTGGCATGGCTGCTGCCGAAATCGCGTCCGGGTCCGGGTTCTCAGAATGAGGAATTACCGGGCCATTCCGAGTCCGGAAGGCCCGGTAATTCCTCCCTTCAAGGACCCGGTCCTTCCCCATTCCCATTTCAGTCCCCATAGGGCTGAATGGGAATGGGAGAGGAAGCAAACAACGGGCCACTACGAGTTGGCCCGTTGTTTGCTCCCTCTTCCCCTCGCGGGACCCGGTAAGCACGCCTGGGTCCCGTGAGGGGACCTCGTAATGAGGCGGTACGGGGTAAACGGCACCGGCACCTTTTACGGTCCCGTTTACCCCGTACCGCCAGGGTCGTAATGAGGCCCAAAGTCTCTTGCCTCAGAGGACCTGGTGTGCCATAAACAACAACAAAAACAACAAAAAGTTCCTTTCAGTAATCTTCATGTCGGGTGATTTCTCTTCACCCTGGACTCCCTCAACTGCGCTCCGATCCTTTTTGCATTGTTGGCCTCGCTCAGTCGAGTTCACTACGGCTTTTGATTCAAAATATCAGCACTTGTAACATTCAAGAGGCTCAATGTCTTTTTTAAACAATCACTCCCTGTGGACATCCCTCAGCTGGGTTCACACTTGTTGTCTGTCCCCCCTACCTACCTGGTACGCCCACCACTTCTCCTAACCGCGGCGGGCTAGGTGGAGGCTCTGTGATCGCACCTGCAAGCGCATACAATTCTGGCCCCCTCGTTCTCTCCGACTCACCGACTGTGCTGAACTGTTGAAGTTTCTTGTCTCGGGGGTCAAGAACGGCACCACAGCGGCAAGCACTTCTCACCGCCTTGCTGTCAGCACGGGAGGGCCCCGGGTACCATTGACACCTGTCACACCACACGCCAGCTGAACTTTTCGGTCTTATGATTTCCCTTTTGGAGGCTTCGCGGGGCTGAGTTGAAAAGGGCAAGGACAATTCCCTCCTAGTCATCCTTTCAGGTTTCGCCACCTAGTGTGCTCTCGTGCTCTGCCTTTTTTCCCTGTGGAGAAAGGAAAGGGCAGTCGGGTGTGTGTAATTATCGGCAATTGCCTGACTCTGTCTGACACTTGTGTTGGGACATGTCAGGTAAATGTCTCTGGTGTTAGTCCGTTGTTTGTCATGGTGTAAGAGAGTGTTTGTGTTAGAAAATGGGGGGGTAGAGTTTCTAGATATCCTACGAGGGTATGATGGGTAAAAGGTATCCTAAGGAAGGGGATACAGCGTCTCACCCGTCGGTATCCCACTCCCCGATGACCCCTCATCCAGGTGATCCTCCCCCACTGGTCCACCCCCAGGACCTGGATCCAATAGCGATGGCCCTGTCCTGGCCACCTGGACGACAGATCTCCGGGGACTAGCGAGTGAGATACCTTCAGGTTTCTCACATTGCCCTCACGTCTAATACCTAAATGTAGTGCAGGGATATTCTAACTCAAAATAGTGTCCAAATTAAAGTCTGGAGCAATCTCTAGCCCCATTCCCCAAGTTCAGGATGCAGTTCCAAAGACAATGGGCCTCTTAACGAAGTCGGCGGTAAAACCCGCCGGAATGCGGCGGGCTACCACCGATCCATAACACTGTTTCCGCCTGATATCTTGGTGCCACCAGGATATCATGAGCGGCAGCTAAATGGTAAATCCCCATTCCTGTGATGTCCCATAGGACTTCACGGGAATGGGGACACTGAAGCATTGGCACCGTGCCTGTGCTTCAGTGAAAACACTGCTGTTGGAGCCTGAATTCCTAGCAGGTCAGGCTTGCCAGTAGTTCCGTGCCCCTACCAGCAGTTTGCTGGTCTGGAAAGGGTGCTGCTATTGGCACCTGCATTTCCAGAAACGGCAAAGTTGTAATGTGCCCCAATGTTCTAAAGTAACTCAGGCTTCCCTTCCCCAAGCTTCATGTACTGATTCACAACACAATGTTCAAAGGAGCTGAGGGCGCTTTCCCCAAGCTGCAGGTACTGGCTCACCAAAACAAAGTTTGAAAAGAGTAAAAGAGTTTGGGGTTCCCTTCCCCAAGCTTCAAGTACTGATTCACAACACAATGGTCAAATGGAGCTCAGGAATCTTCCCCAAAGCTGCAGGTACTGCCTCACCAAAACAAAGCACCAAATATAACGTTCCCAAGAAGCTTGGGGCTTCCTTCTCCAAGCTTGTATTCTTGATTCACAAATAATCTCACAGTGTTCAGAAGGAGCTTAGGTTTCTCTTTCCCAGGCTTGTTGCACTGATTTAAAACCAATATTCCGATTTGTATGGTTTCTGGGTTGCTTTTAAAGTCCCTTTTTATTACACAAACACTTTATCACGGACAGCTCACTGTGGGAGAAAACGGACTAAGACCTGAGCCGCATACCTGACATGTCCCAACACAATGGTCAGGCAGAGTCAGGCAATTACTGATCATTACACACACCTGACTTCCATCACACTTCCCCACACAGAGAAAAGGTGGAGCATGAATGCACACTTTGAGCAACGCACACGAGGAAGCAGCAGTTCCAAGATGGCAGTTTAATAAGAAGAGAAAGATGGCAAGACCGGAGAGAGTTGCAAGGAGGAATGTGCCCTTGACCTTTTCAGAGAAAAACTGTTACTTTTGTGAGCCTTCGAGAATAAGAAACATAAGACCTGGAATTAAAGCTGAAGAAACCTGCATTGTGTGTCGGAGGTACCCGTGGCTCTCCCGCGTCGATAGCCAAGGCGGGGAGGAGCGTTTGCCGCTGTGATACTGTCTTTGGCTCCTACATCAAAAAAGCACCAGTAAAATCAGCACAGCCGATGAATCGGGGAGACTGATACCAGTCTTGTCTGTGTTGAAGCCAAGGTTGCAAGCGGCAACATTGTATAGTGAAAGCTGAAGAGAACAGTGTATGAAGCGTATGTGGCAAGGGACGAAGACAAAATTAAAGAACAGATGAGTGATTGAACTTTGAAGCCAAGATACGATTCCTTAGACAGAGTCGTCCGGCACCATGTGTGTGCTCATTCAAAAGCCTCTGTTAGGTATCAAACCTGAAAGGCAGCAAATGCTAAAGAGTGATAAAGAATTGTGAAAACGTAGTCGTCCTGCAACAGGTCAAGCAAAAACCTGTGCACATTGAAAAGTCTTCGATAGTAATAGTATAAAGAAAGTTAATGACAAAGTAAATTGAAGTGGTCCGAGCCTGGCGGAGGGAGATCAGCTGAGAGCTTTTTGGTTAAGCAAGTTTGCGTTGAAAAGTTAAATTGCAATTAGTCTGAGCCTGGCGGAGGGAGACTAGTTGAACATTGTGTTAAAAGGATCTGAGCCCGGCTGAGGGGGATCTGGGATCTGAGCCTGGGTGAACCGTGAGTCACCCGAGAAAGAATATTCTACGAGAAATTGAATGCATGAATAGTCTACGAACATTGTGTTAGGAGGATCTGAGCCCGGCTGAGGGAGATCCGAGGTGAATAGTGAATCGCCTGAGAAATTGAGTACTTGTGAAAATCTAAACGAGGAAAAGAACGTATTGTGTGTTTGTCGCATCAGGCGCTCTTAAAGAAGAGGCTTTTAAGGGCAAAGAGACTTGGGCACGAAAGGCCCTGATGCTAATAATTGAACTTTATCCTCGTGCTAGGGAAGCCAGAGACTGTGCTAAGCTCGAGTATACCGGCTTGTCCTGTGCTGAAAACGTGGGGAAGGGAGGCCAACGGCCTGAACATCCTGACATATCATTTTGTAAACACTTTTCTTTTGCATAACATTGTTTCCCACACTATTTGTATTTAGAAGTAAGGATTGGCAATAGGTTTATTAGTATAGGCCCTTTTATTTTGACAAGACACCACTAGGACTGCATTATTATTATTTGATGGTCGTAGCTTGCTCCCATCTGTAGATTTAGGATTAGCTAGGCGTTTTTCAAACCCTTTTTAAAGTTCAATAAACACCCTTGAACTGTGGTCACTTTGTCTTACTGTTGATACCATGCCTTTCATTACATAACCCTTATTTCGGCACAATTACCGCTAGGCACTAATAGCGTTACCGCCGGAGTCCTGCGTGTGTTCACGCCAGGTTGTGATGCAACACTAATACCGCTGCACAACTCGGCGATAACGCTATTTCTGCTCTGCGATAATTGCACCGGAGTACTGCCGGAATTGGGATGAGGCCCCCAGTCAGGTTGGAGGAGCAAGGTTGCAGGCTTCTGAGGGCCTTGAGGGACCCGGCGTCTACTGCCAGACAGGCCAGACAGTGGCCTTAGTGTGTGGACCGGGGTTCGTCTGCCGCGTCCCTTGATTGGGCATTTAAATATGACATTGGCACAATCAGTGAGTTGGATGAAGGGTAGTGCAGCACTCCGGTGCTTGCTTAGGCGACGGCCATATTTGAACATTTTCTGGGCCAGGATTCAAACAGCTCAACTTGGCTTTGCAGGGAAATGCACACACTCTGGCCCAATTTCGGCACTGAAACACTGCCGCGTTGTTGAAAAAAGTAATTGGGCAATTTCACAAAAGAAAGCACTACCCAGCACATAATACCCATCATCATGGCTTACTTTGCGGCGTGTAGATGTGAGCACTGCTCCTCAGCCTCATGGTGAAGGATTAGGCCATGGTTGATTTCTCTGGGTTGGCAGGGTAAATGGAGAGACAGTCTTACACTTGGGGTACTCCACAAGAATTATTCACTACTCATGTGTCTGGAATGACGACACCCAGAATAGCAACATTTCTAGCAGGAATGAAGAAATGTAATTTGAAAGTGAAATTCATAAAATTATAAACAAGTAGCTGACTTCTTCACTTGATGCTTAGAACAAAACTAATTAGTAAATGATGATGATGATGCACATCGAGAACCGATGATACAAGAGAGTTTATGTGGTGCAGTGAGTAAATAGGAATGGGTGCAAGAAATAAAAGAGGATCAAGAATTAATGCTAGTGAAAAGGTACATGAGAAAAGGTTGGCCAAAAGCGACAGAGCGTAACACCAGCTTGAACACGATATAAGTGGTACTAGCAGAGTGTTGCATGTTGGTAGTTAAGGCAGTGGTCCCATACCTTCAGCTACTTCTAGATCATGATGGCTGCATTGAAATAACTCTAACCAAGAAAGGATTGTTGTTTGGCGATTACTTGCCCACCATGTTCTCAGATGGCCACTCTGAGTATGACTGGTACATGCCCTCAAGGTGTAAGGTGTGTGCCAGTATTGCCAAATACCAACACACTTTTGTACCAGAATAATTGAAAGTATAACTCTGAAGTAAAGTGTGAGATAACCCTACGCTAGCCATCTCTGGGCTAGTTGAAATATTATGATAAAATGCAATTTTAATTAATCTGTTTTATTTATGAAAGATAATTCTTTAAAATGCTTCAAAGTAGAATTTTTTACAGTGAGTAAATTGAGCGCAGTAATAAAAGGTATAAGTAGCATATTCCAGAGCAAAGTAAACTGTAAAGTACTCATAACTGTGCAACTGACAGCAGGAGAGATTAACTTATGTTTGGACTAGTATTGTATAAAAGGCACAACTACTGCATTGCGTAATTCCAAGAACAATAGTGTTGTGGAAAGAGTGAACAGGATATGGAAAGAAAACATACAGTTGTCTACTAAAAGTGGAATGAATTGTAGAGTGGTGATGTCCAAATCTGATAATAGCCCATAGGGAAACCGCACAAGTTTTAGCCGGACTAACATTGTTCGTAATGATTATAGCCAGAGAATAAGGTTTAAAATTGTATCCTGATGTAAATCTGCTACAAACTGAGCATAAGAGATCCATGGAAAATTTCAAGTGTATTATGTGAGGAATCAGGAATCAAACTCGAACACAAGTTAGCCATGTTTTTTAGTTAAAGACTTTTATTGAAAACAAAAGAGTTGGGAAACTGCCTCTCTGGCCTTGCTCGAAGAGGAATGTCCCTACCTAAAATCAAAACTAAGGATCGGTCTATGTCAGGATGTCAAAATCAAAACTGCCTGTGTGTCTAAGCATTCTATTCTGACCCTTAGACTATAAACTAAACTATAAGGCGAAAAGGCAAACGTCTTTAACCGTAGGTGCTTGAAAAGGAGTTTGTAAAAGAAGAATAAATTGTTCCAATGCAAAAGTTCTCCAAGGATGCAGAGTCTTGGTTCCAGAAGGTGGTTCCCGGCCCCTGGATTCCTATTCAATACAAATTATTCTTTATCTAACAGTTCCTTGTGTCTTTCTTGGTCCACAATAGCACTGACACTTACAAATCTGTTTAGCCTTGTAATTCCACTTCTTTCAACGTTACTGGTTTTCCTATCTGACAAGATTTTGTTCCTTCTTCTCTGGTCAACAATTTTCTAATATTCCTTCTTATAACTTCTTGTATTCACATACTTGCAATTGCCTTGTATACTCTCCTGGCAGGGCTTCTTGTATTCACATTTGTAATTGCCTTGTATACTCTCCTGCCAGGGCTTCTTATATTCACACAATGTTTCTCTCCACTTCCACAGTTGTACATCCCCTTTGTTGCATATTATATCTTCTTGGTATATAATTCGATTTGGGCTTCCCACGTATTTGCATTCCATACATTCACATACTGATAGGGGGGTTTATAGTGATAATTTCGAATTACATTATGTCGAAAGTCATAATGTCGAAAAAGAAAGTCGAATTCTTTTTTTTCGAATGTCTATTTTTGTTTGTTTTTTGTTCGAAATGGGGGGTTCCCCCCCATCCACCCTTTTTTGTAATTTTTTGTTTTGTTTTACCCCTTTTTTTTACTTGCGGAAGCCAAAAAATACATGTAAATAAAAAAATAAAACATTCAAAAACATTTTTTCGACATTTTGTTTTCCGACATTATGACTTTCGACATAATGTTTTCGACTTTTTCACTGCACACCTGATAGGGGTGTTGTTTGCAATATACTTTCTTATTTCACAATTAGGCTATTTGCTTTCTCTCCTTCTGCTGTTCTAATGACTACGTTTCGTGTTTGGCACGGTCGCCGATACCCCCCAGGGTCCCCACAATCCTTGGGTTAACTCACGGTCTCTTGTTGGCGTTCTTGGGCTTGTTGGCGGCAAAGGTGTACTGCCTACTTTCCTCTCGTGACTACTTCCTCTTCGTTCTGGTGTCACCCATTGCTTTGCGTCAGCCCGTCCACTTCGGTTTAGGTTGCAGTAAATAAAATACTGTTTTCTGCCTTCTGCAAAAGCCCAGGAGTCTTCCACCGGCTCCTGGCATTTTTGCAGCGCATTCCGTCCTTGCAGCATCTCCCTTGTCCCTGGATGGTGACCCGGCCGGCTCCACCACACCGGGTCGTGCTTCCAAGCATCTCGAGCCTCGCAGAGAGGTGAGAGGTTCTCTCTCCAACAGCAGCAGCTCCTAACACTTTGCCTCCAGTCTTTAAATCTCCCGGGCACAGGTGTTTTTAGAAAACAACTAGAGCGCACACTGGGCTTGTGGCTTCTTCTGCTCTGCACTGCTCTTTCCATCTTCCTCGTCCCTGTTACATCCTGCTATAAATGTTGGTCCTTGTGGCATCGCGGCAGAACTTGCCGTTCCGCATTTGTGAATCCCCCCAGCATGGTGGCGTATCTTTCATGCTATTTGTTGAGTGCCGGTATAGTTGTTTCACGTTCTTCTCCGACGCTGCCTGCGGGTCATGTGACCGGATATAAGGAACCAATTGCTTTGCCTCCGCGCGTCGCTACTCTCTTAGTCCAGACGCTTCAATTGAACCTTCCAGATATCAGGGAATCTTTGACTCCACCCGCCGTGACCGCTTGTAGTTTCCCTCCGGACCTCTGTCCGAGTCACGTATTTGTGCCCAGCTGTTGCTTTCGTTCTATGGAGTGTTCCTTCCATCCATCCTTTCAGCCTTCCGAGTTCCTTGACATACGGAGCGTATTTATCTGCATTAGAATATCCGAGGCAGATATAGGTAGGCGCAGGGTTTCTGTGGGACTTTTCTGTTCCGTATTCAACCTCTCTCACCTGTCCTTTCTCATTTACAAAATACTTCTCGACAGAATTCGTACTTCAGAATCACAGAGTTCCCGCAAGATTCTGGGGCGTTGAATCCAGACAAGATCCAGTGTCATCTTTGCCGCGCAGGTTTTTTTTCCCAATAGAGGGTTTCCTTGGGGGCGCAGTCCTCTCTTCTCCTGGTTGTTCTATCAGGGGAGGGAGTGATTGGGTTTATTGGGAGGCTTTCGCAATCGTCAGTACCATTGCCTTCCTGGTTACTGCTGGAGGTTCAGGTTAGTGCGTTCAATTTATATATCATAATTTTATGCTTATGAAAAGCTCTTAACATTAACTGAGCTAACAGATAACAGATAGCGACGCCCAAAAAACGTTCTCCCTTCGATACATCCGGCAAGTAACCATGGAACAGCAAATGCAACAACTCATGGCTGCCATGCAGTCTGTGGGCCTCATTACACGGATGGCAGAGAACCATGACGCTATTAGCACCATGGTTCATGCCGGTAAAATACCGGCACCGCCTTGGCGGAAAGGGGAATTACCGCCCCATTCCAAGGTTGGCGGGGCGGTAATTCCCCCTTCCACCATTGCCCTTCCCCATTCCCATTTTTGCCCCATAGGCTCAATGGGAATGGGGAAGGCGCTAATTATGGTACCGCAAATTGCGGTACCGCAATTAGCTCCCTGGGTCCCTTTGCGGGTTGGTTTTTAACGCCTGCAAAAAGCAGGCGTTAAATCCCCCAACCCGCAAAGGGACCTCTTAGTAAGGCGGTAAGGATTTACCGGTACCGGTATTTTACCAGTACCGGTAAATCCTTACCGCCATCCGTGTAATGAGGCCCTATGTCTTTGGAACTGCAAAATGTCAAGCAAGACAATGCACACCTCCGTCAACAAATAGCTCGAGTAGTCCCTGAGAATCCCCGTCCTCTCTGCCTTCTGGCAAATTCGATGGGGATCCTCATAAATTGAAAGAGTTTCTGAACAGTTGCACGGTACAATTTACGTTTAAACCAAGATATTTCCCTACTGATAAGGACAAGGTAGGGTTTTTGATTTCCCACCTTTCCAGCCCTGCGTTAGCATGGGCAACCCCATTAGTTACCTCAGGAAATGCGATCCTGGATTCGTATCCAGCCATTATAAACAGCCTTAAGTCCATGTTTAACAGACAAGAGATATCAGTGGCCTCCCAGGAGAGACTCCTCGATCTTAGGCAAGGGAACAAGGATCTCCTGGCTTACATTACCCTGTTTAAACAGTTGTCCTCAGAAACTAATTGGACGGACGACACTCTTCTTACTTTATTCCGAAGAGGACTCACAGAAGAATTAAAAGATGAAGTGTCCAGAGTTCCCCATCCAGCCAACCTAGCTGACATGATCACCATCACTATGCAGATGTATTATCGTCTCCAAGAGAGATTAGCAGAAAGAAAGAAAGAAAGAAAGAAAAAAAGAAAGAAAGAAAGGAAAAGGTTTTCAATCGCGATCCGAGTACTACCCAACCCCCAGTAAAACCCCACAAACAGAGGAGCCCATGCAGATTGGGACAGCCCGAGGTCCACTATCTTTGAATGAAAAGGAACGACGTAAGACTCTAGGTCTATGCATGTATTGCCCCCATGTGTTACGAGATTGTCCAACTGTGCTGCCCCGCAGACTAGGATCACAAGCTTCAGGAAACTCCAGATCCCAGTCATAGGAGGAACCACGGCTGGGAAAAATGAAGGCGGTTCCTCGACCCAGGTAGACGTGTCACACGCGTCTCTATCACAGGATCTTACCATGGTGGTTGTGTCTCTAACTCTGATGTTCCAAGACCAAGTAATTCAGAGGGTTCCGGCTTTAGTGGATTGCGGAGCCGCTGGGAATTTCATTGACGATAAATGGGCAGAAAGCAAAGGAATTGCCCGGATCGCTAAGACATGCATAATGCCTGTTCAAGGAGTGGATGGGAGTCCTTTAAACTCAGGTCCTATTCGGGAGCAAACTAAACCCCTAACATGCTTGATAGCTTCACATAAGGAAACCCTTACATTTGTTTTGATGCTGGTACCCTATTCCTGGGATCTGAATACTGTGTGACTCACTGTCTCTCTCATGAATCTGTAGGACTTCATATCCCTCCACAAGAGCCCAGTCACACTCCGATCCCAATGATTTCCCAGTTAGGAAACGTCCCTGTATGTTACCAGAAATATCTATCTGTATTTTCCACACCGCAGTTTCCTACGTTACCTCCGCATCGGAGAGATGACTGTCATATAGAGTTGATCCCAGATCTGCCTGTTCCATTTGGACGAATGTATGTGTTATCCCAGCGAGAAAAAGATGCTCTCAAGGAGTACCTTCATAACAACTTGCAAAATGGCCTTATTACCGAATCCACCTCCTCAGCCGGGGCCTCTCTATTCTTTATTCCGAAAAAAGACACAGAGGAGCTCCGACCTTGTATCGACTATAGGGGCCTCAATAAGATCCCGGTACCAGACAAATATCCAATGCCCCTAATTCCAGATATTCTCGAAGTGGTACAAGGGGCCACCATTTACTGTCATGCCGCGAGGCAGGTGGAGCCTGTGGAGCCGCTGGCGGCGCAGATACTAGCACTTCACACGCCCCGCTCTCTCGTTACGTACTCCTGAAGCTCCGTTCTACTGTTGCGCGCTGACGCGACTCGGAAGCTTAAAAGCCTTCCGCTTCCGGTTCGCAGACGCGTTGCAACGCTTCCGGTTTCCTTGATCCCCGAGAGTGCTCTACGCTCTGTGCTTTTCGCAGTTTTCTAGCTCGTGTATTTTCTCCGTTCGGTCCCCAATCCCTATTTCGGGTTCCGTTCCTACTCTCCTACTAGTCTGTTCCTTTTTTTTCACTGAGCCCGTTCCCCCTGTTTTTCTTTTCTGTTCCTCTCGTTTCCCCTTACTCTCCCTCCAGTCTTCTAGCCCACCCCCGTCCCATCTTACTAACTCTGATTTCTTTACCTCTGCTCTGTTCTGCCTTCTGTTTCCGTCTCCTCCTTTGCCTCCTCTCTTCTTTCTGCTGGATTCCCTGTGTACCAGACCTCGGCCTGTTATTTACGGATTGTCTACTCTTCTGCTTGGATACCTTCTACAGTTGCTTCTGTGTACCCGTTCCTGGCCCACAATTGGAATGCCGACTACTCCTGATTCTTTTTCCTTGGATTGGGTTTCCACCTTGTGATCATCCTTTCTCTTTGGACTGCCTTCCTCCGGAGCTCCTCCAGTATTTCTTCGCCGACCATCTCATCTGACTGGCCCCGTCTCAAGACGACATCTCAGGGGTCGTTCAGGGGTTTTTTGTGCCTTAGGGCTTTTTCCCCTTGTTGGCGTTCCTGGAGGGGGGCCCGGGCACCCTTTCTTGGGTAGCACGGTGGCTTCCTTCCGTGGCCGTCCATATCTTCACAAAAAAAAGGAGCGACCTAGAAGAAGAGGAGAGAAGGGTACGGAAAGGAAAGAAGAAGGTGAGGAGCTAGGGGAGGGTGGAGAATCTGAAACAACGTACTCTGACGAGGATTTCGCAGACCCCTGTGACATTTACTCAAAATTGGATCTCCGAGGGGCGTATCATCTCATCCAGATCACTCCCGGAGATTAATGGAAGACAGCCTTCCGAACACCCTTTGTGCACTACGAGTATCAGGTAATGCCCTTTGGCCTCTCAAATGCCCCAGCCATATTTCAAAGATTTATGGACCATTTATTTGCAGATATCTTATTGCACTATGTGATCGTATATTTGGACGACATTTTGGTCTTTTCCGCGAACGAAACGGATCACATCCGTCATGTGACGGTAGTCCTAGATCGACTTCAAGCCAATCATTTGTATTGCAAGGCGGAAAAATGCGAATTCCACAAGACTCAGGTCAATTATCTGGGGTTCGTGCTATCGGCTCAGGGGGTGTCGATGGACCCAAGAAAGGTATTGGCGGTATTGGAATGGCCATCTCCATCAAATATTAAAGAGATACAACGGTTCCTAGGCTTCGCCAATTTTTATCTTAAATTCATCCCATGTTTTTCTGACATCATTCTTCCCATCACTAGATTGTTGAAAAAAGATGTACCCTTCTCCTGGGATTCAAAGGCGGAAGAGACCTTTGATAAACTAAAAAGATTGTTTTCCTCTGCCCCAATATTGTCTAACCCTGACCAGTCCAAGCAGTTTATCCTAGAGACTGACGCATCTCACTACGCTTTAGGAGCAGTCCTCCTGCAGAGATCAAGTCAAGGTGTAGAGCTACCAGTTGCCTATTTATCCAAGACCTTTAATCCCTCTGAAGTCAACTACTCTGTATTGAAAAAAGAACTACTGGCTATCAAGAGATCATTTGAGGAGTGGAGACATCTGTTATTAGGGTCTCCATTCCCTGTGGAAGTCCGTGCAGATCATCAAAACCTGAAAGTACTTCAACAGGCCCAAACTACCAATAGTCGTCAGGCACGTTGGGCACACTTCTTCCTTCCCTATCGAATTATATTTACCTTTCTACCGGGAAGCCAAAATCTTAGAGCAGATGCTCTATCCCAGAAGGACCATCCTACGGCTAGATTTAGCCCGGAGAGCCTGTTTCCCAGGGCTCGATTCATATCAGTACTAACTGATTTTCTCCAGACAATTAAGCAGGACACGGCTCTACATCTACAGTCCTGTGAAGATCTCGAACGGAGCTACCAGTTAACGAGGAACCATGGAATTATCTTTCATAAGGAGCAAGTACTCGTACCTTCCACCACTCTTCGGAAGGAGGTACTAAATACGTGCCATGATTCTAAAGCGGCTGGTCATCGTGGATATCAGTCCACGTTAGAACTCATCAAACGTCATTTCCGGTGGCCTGATCTTCTCTCCGATGTGCGTGACTATGTCTCTGCGTGTGTTACCTGTCTGCAATCCAAATCACCTAGACAGCCTCCGTTGGGTTTACTTACCCGAATGCCTATCCCTGAAAGACCCTGGCAAATGATTTCTACAGATTTCATAGTAGATCTCCCCCAATCCTCTCATCACACTGTGATAATGGTTACGATAGACTATTTTACAAAGATGGCTCACTTCACCCCTTTGTCTAAACTCCCTAATACAGACCAGATGGCCAGAATCTTCATTTCAGATATCTTCTCTCGTCATGGGGTACCGGACACAATCGTGTCAGACCGGGGTCCCCAGTACATCTCCCTTTTTTGGCAGAAGTTGTGCTCCTTTTTGGGAATCAGAAGGGCACTGAGCTCAGGGTATCATCCACAGACTAATGGACAAATAGAACGCTTGAATCAAACGTTGGAATGCTATTTACGTTGTTTCGTATCGGCTGCACAAGATGACTGGTTTGATCTCTTACCATTGGCGGAGTTCGCCTATAATAATGCTAAGCATTCTGCGTTGAAGACCAGCCCTTTCTATTGCACTTATGGGTACCATCCAGCATATGTTCCGACCATTTCACCATCTCCTTCCCGATGCCCCGGAGTGGACCGGCTGGTTGCGGACATTCAACTGGGTCATCAAGTAGCTCGAAGGGCTCTTCGATCTGCTCAGGATCGGGCCAAGGAGACTGCGGATCACCGTCGAAGGCCAGCTCCAAAGGTGTCGGTTGGCGACAGTGTATGGCTGTCTTCTTGATTTCTTCCCCGCCATTTGGTTCCTTCTACGTTGTCTCCCCTTATTCTTTGGTCCCTTCAGTGTGGTGTCCCTGGTGGGCACTGCAGCAGTCAGACTCTCACTGCCTCCTTCTTGGTCTCGGATACATCCTGTGTTTCATCTCTCCCAGATTAAGATGGGAGTACCTGATGGTTTTCAACGCTCCTCTGTTTCTCATCCACCCCCTGTGTCCACTGCTACGGGACCTGAATTTGAAGTGGCTGCTATTTGTGACTCCCGTTACCACAGGGGTCGTCTTCAGTTCCTGATCGATTGGAAGGGGTTTTCTCCGGCTGACAGGTCCTGGGAACCGGCTTCAGGGGTTCATGTCCCTCGTTTGGTTCGCAAGTTCTTCCGGCTGCATCCCGGGAAGCCGGGTTCCCCGCCTTTGCGGAGGGGTCATACTGTTACATCCTGCTATAAACGTTGGTCCTTGTGGCATCGCGGCAGAACTTGCCGTTCCGCATTTGTGAATCCACCCAGCATGGTGGCGTATTTTTCATGCTATTCGTTGAGTGCCGGTATAGTTGTTTCACGTTCTTCTCCGACACTGTCTGCGGGTCATGTGACCGGACATAAGGAACCGATTGCTTTGCCTCAGCGCGTCGCTACTCTCATAGTCCAGACGCTTCAATTGAACCTTCCAGATATCAGGGAATCTTTGACTCCACCCGCCGAGACCCCTCGTAGTTTCCCTCCGGAACTCTGTCTGAGGCTCGTATTTGTGCCCGGCTGTTGCTTTCGTTCTATGGAGTGTTCCTTCCATCCTTTCAGTCTTCGGAGTTCCTTGACACACGGAGCGTATTTATCTGCATTAGAATATCCGAGGCATATATAGGTAGGCGCAGGGTTTCTGTGGGACTTTTCTGTTCCGTATTCAACCTCTCTCACCTGTCCTTTCTCATTTACAGAATACTTCCCGACAGAATTCGTACTTCAGAATCACAGAGTTCCTGCAAGATTCTGGGGCGTTGAATCCAGACAAGATCCAGTGTCATCTTTGCAGCGCAGGGTTTTTTCCCCAAAAGAGGGTTTCTCTGGGGGCGCAGTCCTCTCTTCTCCTGGTTGTTCTATCAGGGGAGGGAGTGATTGGGCTTATTGGGAGGTTTTCACAACCGTCAGTACCATTGCCTTCCTGGTTACTGCTGGAGGTTCAGGTTAGAGCGTTCAATTTATATATCATAATTTTATGCTTATGAAAAGCCCTTAACATTAACTGAGCTGACAGGTAACAGTCCCAGTATTCGGGTGATTCTGAGAAAAGGTGCCCATTGTTGACGGTTGATGTAAACAGCTTGGAAAATCCCTTTCAATTGTTCTGAATGGTAAATCAGTTCTGTATGATGGATAATTAGAACTGGAAAAGGTGGTCTTGTTGTTGCCACATTTTAGACCAGAGTTGGAAGTTTGGTCCATATGCATTGGGGAAAGATTTTTCCTATTTTCCCTAGGGGGAGGTGTGGATGTATGGCAATAGGCCATGAACGTATTGGGTATGAGAGGATTATCTTCAAGGGCAAATGGTGGATACCATGTCTCATCCAATGTAGCCATGACATCTTCCCAGAGGCTGTCTCCTCCCATGTGATCCCCCTCATATAGCCACCTCCAGGTTCATGTTCAGGTAGCGGCTGCTGTCCGCTGGCCACATGGGAGTAGGTTACTGCCGAGAGATCAGTGATGACTCCATTGGATTCATCACAATAACTAGCTTCCCTTTCCTGTAGGAAAGTAAAAGTTAGGAGAGAATTATGTGATGGCAAACACCTATGGAACAAGAGTGGAATAGTGAAGGTGTATAGTTTATCACCAACACAGGAAGAAAGCGAGTTTGGCACAGAGACTAATGCTACTAACAGGGAACATAAGAATGGCAATATGGAAATATATGGTGGAGAGTCATGATCTTCTAAAGAATTTAATGGAATAAAATGCAAGATCAAGAACTCCAATGAAAAGAGCAAAATATCTGCTACAACTTTTTAAAGATTATGTTCTGTATTAATGTAAATGGAAGACCTAACTTTGCTGTCCCTCAACATTTGTGACCACACTATCTTGATACATGTTGTGGTAAGTCAGACATAGGAGAGTGTGAGACCTTAGGATATGATTCCACGTCCCCATGGATGCAGGTTATTTTTACTGCGTTGTTTGGATTCAGGGCATCTGGGTTTATCAGGTCCGAGCGGGTTGCGGTCTGTTTGCTCCCTGAGTCAGTAAGGGCTTTGACCTAGATGTCATTCACCAAAACCTTTTCTTTAGTTTGGATATACGCATAAGTGGATGCTGGCCTTTACCGGGTTCTCTTTGCCTGTCGTTGCCTAGCTCCTTTCATTCGTCCACCCCTAGCCAAACATCTCCATGGGTTCTTCTGGCTGGTTATTGGGTCAAGTACGGGCAAAGTGCCCTTTTTCTTCACATTAAAAACAGCTAGGGAGGGGGAAGAAGGGGACTTTTCCCACTGGGCGGCTCATCAGAAGAGACCTGGGTTTAGAGGGTGAAAAGGCTAGTGGCCGCCAGGTGACCTCATCCTTCTTTTTCTGGTAGATAGGGGATTGGAATATCTCAACCTTTGACTGGGGAGGCATGACTATCGCTGACTGGGGAGTTCACTGGAGGTTTAGTTTGATGTTGTCAAGAAATTGAATGCATCTGATTGTGCCCAGGCTATCTGAATGGCTGTCTCTAAGGAGTGTTGATGCTGTTGTAACAGAGTCCTTATGAGGGGTGGAGGTAAGGGGAGGTAAGGGGACCAATTTGGTGGTTCTGAGATTTATTTGAAAGAAAGATTCTGTTTCTCTGACCTTTCCCAGAAGGTTTTTATTTCACTAAAATGGGTTATTCCCATTTGCATTCATGATTTGATAGTACAGTTGTAACTCTCCCTTTAGTAGAGGCGCCAAGTAAAAGATTTTGAATGAATCATCACAGTGGCATTGAGTTACCAACCTTTCAAAATTAATAAAGAAGTCCTCCAAATCATCTCCTTCCTGATAGGTTTGCAAGAACCTGTGAGGGAAGGCACTAATTCCCGACACCACTACTGGGAAAGGAGAAAGAGAAAAGGGAACGAGAAAAGAGAGAGAGAAAAGGGAAAGAGTAAAGCGAGAGAGAAGAGAAAGAGGGGGAGAGACCTGCAATTCCAGGAACAATATCTCCAGTATTGCAATTTCTAGGTCTGTAATAAATATGGGGCCTTCAGAATCAAATTCCTCTTCTAATTCAGATCTACTGTGGAGTTTGCTACTCAGATGAGAAGCTGGGTGAAATGGTGGTGGAGTACTCCCTGCTGATGCACAGTGCTCTGGACTACAGGGGAGAGGGTATTGATAGGCGTAGAGATACAGAGCTCTCGTGGGCATGACTCTTGGGTCACTCACATTCCACTTCTGACACCACTTGTGGTAAGTCAGACATAGGAGACAGACAAGATGCCATTGTTGAACAAGTTACTTTATTAACCAAGTTAATGAAAACCTACTTGAGGACCTATTCCTACAATGTATTCCGTATGCTAGAAAACAATAAACAGGTGTTTGTCACGACGTCTTACAAAAATAAACGTTGTCCTCTGTCAGAACTATGCTAAACTTTCTCTGCCCTGCCACGATCAAAGGAAGAAATAGAGGCTTAATTCTCAGTTTAGCCTAAGGGGATACTCCCCACTTGGAAAATTAGTGATGGCTGTTTTTTTGTCCCCTGGCTTCGTAGACTGGTCGTAAAGAGAATCCACTTTAAAAAAAAAGATATGTCTCTTGGCTTTGGAAAATGTCTTTGTCGGCTATTCCGAAAAGTGTTCCATTTATCCCTCCTTCATGGATGTATTCTTCTGCTTTGGCTAGATTGATGTTCACAACAAAGGACACAAAGATGGGCCTGCTCCACCCTGCCTGCTTTATCTTGGATCTCGTACCCTCATTTGGTTCCTACTCTCTCAGCCAGGAGTGAAATATGGGCTCATTCAGCCCTGTCTGCTATCTGTTTCTTCGCCCTCCAACCAGTCTCCGGCTGTAGCTACGTACCTTTTTTCAGCAGTTGACTCGATACTGGAGTCGAAGTCTTTGGCACCTGAAGATTTGCATCACGTTTCCTCTTCGGTTTGTGTGGTCCGCTTTTCGGTTCTCCTTCTTCCCGTTCGGGACTTTGGTGTTGTTACATATCGGCCCCGTCCTGCAGTACCTCCCATTTCTTGTGGCCACATACGGGGGCAAGCGCGTTCCAGAACTTCGTTGTGGCTTCGGTATCGGTTGCCATGGCGTCTGGCTGTACAGCAGAGAACGTTGCATCAGGTGAGACGTCCCGTGCACAGAGAACGCGTAAGGAGGCTTCGCCCCCCTGCACCATAAAAGCCGAAGGGACTCAGCGGCTTGTTGCTGCTAATTGTGGCGTTACGTTCCTTCTGTTTCATCCCGTTCCAGTGCTTATACCCTTTTTCCTCTTGATATTTGACTTCCTGGTTCTTCGACCCACCTTTGTCTACTTGGATTGTACTTGCCTGTTCCTTCAACCTGATTTTGAACACTGTTGTCGACTTCGGATTGTCCTTGGATTGCATTTGCTTGTTCCTCCATTCTGATCAGTGAATCCTGTTGCCGAACTCAGACTGTCCCTGGATTCCCACAGTGCTTTTGCCTGTCTGGTGAGTTCACTTTTTCTTGGTGCACTACGCAATTTGAACTATCTTCCTACGCGAAGTATCACGCTGCACATTACAAGACTGCCTCACCAATCTGGCCTGTGTTTGTGCAATTAAGGTAAACCCATCCATTTCTCCTGTATTGTTCATTAACTGAAATTCATCAGTCTTTCTCTTACGTGTGGATTCCTGGAACTATATCATTTATTCTTACCATCAACCAAGTGCATAGTAGTGACGCTTTCCAGTGTATGCACCATCCCGTCACTAGTGCGACCCTTGTGCCGCCCGGGTATATTCTTCCTTACTAACCTTCCCATTTGTTGTTTTGTACCTGCCATTGTTTTCCTTTCAACTGGTACCCATTTTCCCTAGGAATCCCACTTATCAGGTCTGTTGGGGGTTTGTATCAGTCATAGTGAGTTTGTGGTTATCACTTGTGCATACTCATAGTCTTGGGTTTTCTCGTAGGTTCATCTATAAGGTCCAACACCACCACAACCATTGTCTAGGTACTTAGAAGAATTATCTGATTGTCTAAATAACTCCCTATTGCCTGATTGCTTCTAATCATACTGTCTTTTCTTTGCAGCATTGGTTATTGGCGGTGTGTTTCTCCTGCTCTTTTGACATCTCTGCTGGTTTTTACTCAAACTGCAGAGAGGTACATCGTAGAAAAGAGCCCCTCTTAGAGGAAGCCTGAATCACAGAATTCAGGGGAGCTGGAATCCTGGAGGCTGAACCCGCAACTGTTAAATCCTACCTCCCTCCGCAAGGTCGTTTTACCCAGGCTCCACTCAGCATACGGAGCGGTGAGTAACAGAATTAGCAGCCTTAAAAATGTCTACAGAGACAACCGATGCCCTGAATCAGATTGTGCGAATGGTCACGGATCTACGTACTGATTTGACTAACGCACAGGAGGCATTATGTCAACAGGTGGACGCTAGTCAGTCTTTGGTGACTACTCATGTCTCACAACCCAGTGGCACTGCAGCTATGGCTTCGAGGTCAGGGTTTCCAGCTCCCAGTCAGGAATCAGCTCCGGTCATGCTTACCACTCAATTTCCTCTGGCCCCCCCAGAACATTTTATGGGTGATCCCAAGCAATACAGAACTTTCGTCAATCAATGCAAATTGCACTTCCTCTGTCGCCGGGCTTCTTTTCCCTCTTCCACCACTAAGGCCGCGTTCGTGTTGTCACTCCTAGGTGGTACTGCAGCTGCATGGGCAAACCCATTGTTGGAGTCTAACAGTCATGTGCTCTATAATTGTGATGCCCTCCTTACCATCATGAGTAAAGTATTTGATATGAGATACACCACTCAAGCCACCAACCTGGAGTTGATGAAACACCGACAGGGGAATAATACCCTACTGGTTTATTTAGCCCGCTTTAATCAGTTGGCTGCCGTAACCGACTGGCCTGAAGAGAAGAAATCAGCACTCTTCTATCAAGGTCTATCTGACGAACTGAAGGACATTTTGTCCACTGTTCCAGTCATTCCCACTGCATTTGGAGAATTACTTGATTTAGTCCTCCAAATTGATGCCCGTAAGGCTGAAAGACACGGGGGAAAAAGAACAACTGTGTTCGCCCCGGCAGCAACTGAAGCCACGTCCACAAACCTACCTGCCCCTGAACCCATGCAGATAGGAGCGGTTAGGGGTCCGCTGACGCCTGCTCAACAGGAATATCGCAGGTCACACAACTTGTGTATGTACTGCGGAGCCTCAGATCATTTGTTACCCGAGTGTCCTAAAAAACCCAAACGCAAGGCGGGAAATGCCAAATCCTGACAGTAGATAGAGTCCCTACGTCGGGATGTTTTACTCTGGACTCACCTTTGCAGGATCCTGTTCAGCTTTTTCGTCTCCCTGTTGATTTTTCCTCGAACCAGGGATTGTCATTAAAAGCTACGGCGATAATAGATTCCGGTGCAACAGGCAATTATATTGATCAAGGCTACGTCTCTGAGTCAGGTTTACCCTTACTCCGCAAAAAACACCCTGAAACTGTCAATGTCGTAGGCGGCTCTATTCTTGCTTCTGGCCAGGTTACCCATCAGACGGTTCCTTTAATTATGAGTACTGAGGATGGACATACAGAAGAAATATCCTTTGACATTATCAAGGCTCCAGCTTATAAACTCATTCTTGGTATCCCGTGGTTGCAATTTCACAACCCTGCCATTGACTGGTCAATGAATCGGATCCAATTCCCGTCAACCATTTGTAATACCCAATGCACTTCATTGCTTGGGATAACTCAAGACGGTCCGGCTGGAGCACTAGCCTCTCCTTCCATGCACATTGGGGCGATCACTAAATCTTCCACACCCGTGGTCCCATCTCAATATGCAGAATTCATGGATGTATTCGACAAAGGAATGGCAGAAACACTACCCCCACATCGGCTCTATGACTGTCCAATAGATTTTGTGCTAGCGGGAAGGATACCATCTGGAAGAGTGTATTCCCTCACTCTCAAAGAAGATGTTGTACTCAATGAGTACATAGACAAAGCGCTTGCTATGGGCTTTATACGACCATCAAAGTCTCCAGTCGCTTCTCCTCTCTTCTTTGTTCCGAAAAAAGGAGACCTGCGTCCTTGTATTGATTATCGTGCCCTGAATGCGGTAACGATAAAGAACCAATATCCCCTTCCGCTGATCTCTGTTCTCCTCGATCAGTTGGGTTCATCGCAGGTTTTTACGAAACTTGACCTTAGAGGAGCGTGCAACTTGGTCCGCATGAGAGAAGGGGACGAATGGAAGACCGCATTTAAAATAAGGTATGGTCTATACGAATACCTGGTGATGCCCTTCAAGCTTTGCAATGCCCCGGCCACTTTTCAGGCTTTCATGAATGACATTTTCCACAATATTTTGGATCAATACGTCGTGGTATATTTAGACGACATTCTAATATACTCACAGAAGCTCACCGAACATGTCCAACATGTCAAAACTGTGCTTCAACACCTGCGAAACCATAAGTTGTTCGTAAAAGCAGAAAAGTGTATCTTTCATGCCTCCGAAGTGGAGTTCTTAGGTTACGATTTAACTAACCATGGGGTTCGGATGAGTCATTCCAAAGTGAAGGCTATCTTAGACTGGCCTATACCTAAATCAGTTAAGGCCCTACAGTCTTTCTTAGGTTTTGCAAATTTTTATAGGCGTTTTGTGAATGGTTTTTCTGATCTGTCAGCTCCCTTGACCTCCCTGACTAGTGCCAAAGTCTCTTATGTATGGTCACCAGAGGCACAGAAAGCATTTGATCAATTGAAATCTGCTTTCACTACTGCTCCTGTTCTTATGCATCCAGACCCAGATCTTCTGTTCTTTGTAGAAGTGGATGCCTCAGGTTCTGCAGTTGGTGCTGTTTTATCTCAACAGTGCTCTCTTTCGGGCGACATACATCCCATCGCTTACTTCTCTCGCAAGTTGACGCCATATGAGAGAAATTACTCAATTACAGAACGTGAACTTCTGGCCATCAGGGATGCCTTCTTGGAATGGAAGCATCATCTTCTTGGTGCTCGACACCCTATAACTGTTTATTCAGACCACAGGAGTTTGTTGGCCTTCAAATCCATGAAATGTCTCACTGCCAGGCAGGCACGTTGGCATTTGTTTTTCTCACAATACCAATTTGTTATTACCTATCGTCCTGCCAAGGCTCAAGTATCAGCTGACGCTCTTTCTTGCTCTTGTGCGGGTGACCGACTCATACAGGCGGAACATAAGCTGCTTCTACCAAACAGAGTCATATGTGGGTGTTCTGTTCAACCCCCCCTTGCGATCCGTTATTACAGATTGGGCTTCTACTCATCCTAATGAGATTGCAGAACTGAACTTGGATCTGGTGCAAGGTTTACCATTCGTTCAGGGACGTGTTTTCATTCCGCCTGGTCAAGCTCGCACTTTAGCCCTCCAGTGGTCTCATGATTCACCTGTTGCTGCGCATCCAGGTAACCAGAAAACGTTGGAAGCATTACGACGTTGGACTTGGTGGCCGTCCATGGCATGCAATGTACAAGACTACATAACAACTTGTGCCGTATGTACTCAATGCAAGACTTCCACAACCAAATCTGTGGGGTTATAACATCCCTTACCAGTTCCATATAAACCCTGGCAGATGGTGTCGATGGATTTCATTTTCGAATTGCCAGAGATACAAGGACACAACACAATTTGGGTAGTATTGGACTACTTTACAAAGTATGCTATATTTGTGCCTTGTTCCGGGATGCCTTCAGCACCCGAATTGGCCAGGCTGTTCATGTCTAATGTGTTTCGCTACTTTGGGCTACCATCTGTCATCGTCTCCGACAGGGGAACGCAGTTTACTTCACGCTTCTGGAAAGCTCTTACGGCTTCTCTTGGAATCGATGATAGATACTCTTCATCTTACCACCCACAAACAGATGGGCAAACTGAAAGGGTTAATGCTACTATTGAACAGTACCTACGCTATCTCTGTCTCCAATTTCAACAAACCTGGTTTACGACGTTGCCACAAGCTGAATTTGCGTACAATAATTCTATGCACACCTCTACTGGAGTTTCTCCTTTCATTGCCCTTTATGTATGTGTGAGGATGTGAGGCTGGAGCGGGACACACGGACAAGGGAGCCTGCTATGCCGCGGGCGGGCGCGACGCTGGGGGCGGGCGCCGAGGGGGTCTCCCTGTTGACGGGAGAGCCTTGTCGGCGTCCCGCGACAGTGCCGGCATTACAGCCGCGGCGCCGCGGGTGCTCACAGCCGCAGCGCCGCGTGTGCCCGCGAGGACCGGGTTCACTGGCGCTGCGGCTGGGAGACCCGCGAACGGAGTGCACTTTGGCGGCCTCCGGCGGCGAGCGGCGGCGAGGCTCGGGAACTAGAGGGCCCGACCCGTGCCGACCGCTCGACGTCGGAGGTGCGCCGGACAGATGGGTAGAAACCCATAAGGGGGAACCAACCAGAACCCCCTCCTTACCTGATGCAGGGCAGACGCCAACCGGCAGCATGGGGCCTCAGTCAGTGCGGGCCTCCGGGAGGCAGTCCTCGAGGGAGACACCATATGGGGTGGGCGGGGCCAATGAAGGGGGAGTGGCTGACAACAGGGAGGGGAAGCCAGAACCAGGCAGCCAGTCTAAAGGAGGAGGTGGGGAGGAGGCAACGCTTTTTATAGAGGGTGGGTGTCTAGAGTCCCCACCAATCGAACAGGGGGGGAGGGAAGTTAGTCCCGATTGGTCCTTTTTCCCTTCAAACACCAGGTATAAAAGGGACTGGCCTAATGGCGTTTTTGTTGCTTTTTGCAGGGAGAAGGAGAGGAGAGTGAGAGCAACTGGTGGGCCTATCCGGGTCCGTGAGAGTAGGAGAAACTTAAAGAGAAGAGGAATTCCTGGTGCCTTTCCCTCACAGTGAAGTAACTGTGGGGTCAACCTGGAGTCCTACTACCGTGGTTAAGACATTGTGCAATAAAGGTCTACAAAGCTCCACTTTGGCTACTGTCCTGATTTCCACAAGTGGCGTAGTCGGCAGGATCGAGAGAACGCGATGGAGAAAATAATACAGACACTATCAGAAGGGCAACAACAGTTACAACAGCTCTTCCAACTGCAGGCCCAGCAGGCGGCCGCTGATCGCCAAGCCTTTCAGCAGGCAATACAATTGCAAGGTACCCTGCAGTCCACTTCTCAGGATAAACACCAAGAGACGATAAAACACCTGACGGATGCTGTCACCGGCACCCGAAACCTGCCCATGGTCCCTTCCGCAGTATTGCAAAAATTCAAGGAAGGCGAAGACCCGGCTTTCTTTTTCACCACCTTCGAAAGAATCGCCCGAAACGCTCAGTGGCCGGTGGACCGCTGGGGCTAGTATGTTGCCCCCCTTTTGTCCGGCATCATGCAAGGAGCCTACCAGGCCGTTAACCCAAACGGAACCACGCCGTACGCTGAAATCAAAAAGGCAGTATTGGACCGGTTAGGACTTGATGAAGAGGCCTACAGAATGAGGCTGCGCGACACTAAACTCAAGCCGGGGGAGAACCCCCGACAACTCTTCTACCGGGTTAAAGATCTCACCGAGAAATGGTTACAAGTACCGGGAACAGGCCTCCAAGATGTCTTAGATAAAGTCACCCTCGAGCAGTTCATTGAGGCCCTACCCCCTCCGATGCAAAGATGGGTCCGACAACATCACAGGCCCACCTTATCTGAGGCGGTGGACATAGCGTCGGCCTACCAAAAGGCAGGGGGAGCGGGTAAACCCCTTGGAGGCGGATCTCCCATTCGCAATCCGATGACACCGTTGGAACCCCTCCCAACCAAGAGCCTGCGAGGAGGGCTTCCCAAATGGAGAGCAACGGAAGGACGCCCTTCTGGATCCGAGGAGAAAAGGAGCGTTCCCGACCCACGATCTATCCAGTTGTCCACGGGATATCGACAACCGCAATGTTATGACTGTGGCGAGTGGGGCCATATAGCCCGGTTTTGTCCCCGGAAGAGAGGCACCGAGCCGATGGAGATCGGATTCATGAGGACCGAGCAACGACCAAGGTGCCAAGGTCTCTACGAGATGGACGTCCGGGTAGACGGGAACCAAGCCAGGGCCCTACTCGACAGTGGAAGTCGACAGACGGCGGTGCTACCAACTGTAAGTGATTCTCCTTACCTCGCCAATGTTAGTATCCCCATTCGATGTATACATGGGGATGTGAGGACATACCCCATGAAATCCATAACAGTAGAAGTGGGCCCTAATATTACAGAGATGAAAGCTGCCGTCCTCCCCTCCTTACCCGCACCAGTGGTGATTGGGACCGATCTACCCCACTTCCACCAGACTATCAAAGCCCTAGAGCAGGGATGGTGGGAAGAAGCACCCTTTGCCAGGGAGCCCATCCCCCCGAACACCCAGGGACGAGAGAGACCCACTATGAAAAGAAGGGAAGCTCGCCTTGCTCAGTGCGCATCCATGTATGCCACCCAACGGATAGCCTGGAACCCAGAGGACCATGAGGATTCCATCCGGGGAGAAACCCTGACGGACCCTACCTTAACGTTGGCCCGGGAAAGAGCCATCACTAATGGGGACCCAGACCTGACCAAGGGAGCCGGTTTTACATCTAGACAGGGCCTACTCTATCGGGTGTTCCAGGAAGAGGGAGGTGCACGGAGGGAACAACTACTCCTGCCCAAAACACACAGGGGCATTGTCCTCCAATTGGCACATAATCACCCTTGTGGCGGCCACATGGCCTCCCTAAAGACACAGCAAAACATTCTAAAACGCTTCTACTGGCCGGGGGTCTATGGGGAGGTGGCGAAATTCTGTAAGGAATGCAAAATTTGCCAGTTAACGAGTGGGGAAAAGCCAGCCAAAGCGCCGCTGCAGCGGATGCCATTGATCACCATACCCTTTCAAAGAATCGGCATAGATCTGGTAGGCCCGCTAGAGCCTGTCAGTCGTGGATATCGATACCTGCTGGTCATTGTGGACTATGCCACCCGGTACCCTGAGGCCTTCCCCCTAAAGGGGACGTCGGCTAACCAGATATGTGACCAGCTCATCCCCTACTTCGCACGTGTGGGCCTACCCACCGAAATCCTCACCGATCAGGGTACAAACTTCATGTCAGCTGTCATGCGACAAGTCTGTGAAAGACTACAGATCAGAAGGCTGCGTACCTCAGTCTACCACCCCCAAACGGATGGGCTAGTGGAGAGGTACAACCAAACAATAAAGAAAATGATGAAGAGGGTAACAGGCCCGGAGGGAAAGGACTGGGATAGAGTCATACCCCTGATCCTAATGGTATTAAGGGACACACCCCAGTCCTCAACAGGATTCTCCCCATTCGAGCTGCTGTTTGGAAGACAGCCAAGAACAATCCTAGATCTGGTTAAAGAGGATTGGGAAAACACTAAGGAAACATCCCTCACCGAGTACGCTGAAGACCTTAAAAACCATCTGTCTACTTTAAGGGGACTAGCGGAATCCCATCTGAGTATAGCCCAAGACCGACAGGAGAAGACATACAACAAGGGCTGTCGCCTAAGAAAGCTAGAACCAGGGGATAAGGTACTGGTGTTACTACCCACCAGTACGAACAAAATGTTGGCTCGGTGGAGAGGTCCCTATGTGGTGAAGGACGTGGTGGGACCAGTGAATTACCGGATACACCAACCTGACCGAAGCCCATCATATAAGGTTTACCATATAAACCTACTAAAGAAATGGACCAAGCCTACACCGGTCAATATTCTGGCCACCCAAGATGCGGGGTTGTTACACGCAACCGGCCAATTGAACGAGGTGCAATGGGGTGAAACCCTCACTGAACACATGAAGAACGAGATACGGGAGACACTCAAACCATACCGCAACACCTTCTCCCATTTACCTGGAAGGACCAACCTAATGGAGCATCATATCGATACTCTAAATGGACAGACAGTCCGGCTGAGACCCTACAGGATCCCGGAGGCCCGAAGGTTGATCATTCAGAAAGAAATCGAAGAGATGATTAGGTTGGACATCATTGAACCCTCAACCAGTGCGTGGTGTTCTCCAATCGTACTCGTACCCAAGCCAGACGGGGCTGTACGATTTTGTATGGACTTTAGGCAACTCAACCTGATATCCCAATACGAAGCCTATCCCATGGCCAGGATGGATGAACTGCTGGAAAGGCTGGGTGCTGCCCGTTACCTCAGTACCTTGGACCTCACCAAGGGATACTGGCAGATCCCACTACGGGAGTCTGACAAAGAAAAAACCGCATTTGCTACACCCCAGGGACTCTTTCAGTATAAAGTGTTACCATTCGGATTACATGGGGCTCCGGCCACCTTTCAGAGGCTGATGGACGTCCTCTTACAGCCCCACGACCGATACGCTGCGGCCTACCTGGACGACATTGTGATATACAACGCATCATGGAATGACCATTTAACCCACCTACGCAAGGTGGTCGGCACCCTGGCCCAGGCCGGACTCCACATCAACCCAGTGAAATCGGTACTAGGGACCCAGGAAACCAAGTACCTCGGACATATAGTCGGGGGTGGCGTGATTCGACCACAGGTGTCCAAAACGAGGCTATTCAGGGGATCCCGGTACCAACTAACAGAAAACAAATTAGGGCCTTCTTGGGGTTTATAGGATACTATAGACGCTTCATTCCCGGTTTTTCTTCCCTGGCTGCGCCACTGACCGAGGCGTTGAAAAACGGGGGTTCCCCAGACCTGTCAACCAATCACGCAGCCATACTGGCCGTTGAGGGGCTGAAGCACTGTATATCATCCCACCCGGTGTTGGTATGCCCGGACTTCCGGAAGCAATTTTTTCTACAGACGGATGCCTCTGGCATGGGGTTGGGGGCGGTCCTGACGCAGGAGGTAGACGGGTTCCTGCGACCGATCTGTTTTGTCAGTCGGAAGCTCCTTCCGCATGAGTTGGCGTATTCCACCATCGAAAAGGAATGTCTAGCCATTAAATGGGCGGTGGATTCATTGCAATACTACCTACTGGGGAGGAAGTTCACGTTATATACCGACCATGCTCCGCTACAGTGGTTGGCGAGACACAAGGACACCAACCAACGTGTTCTACGATGGTTCCTGTCCCTCCAGCCCTTCGACTTCGTTACCTTGCATAGACCTGCCAGCTTTCAGCTGGTAGCGGACTACTTATCCAGAAGACCGATCCGGCCCGACCGGCCTGGATCCGTGGTGGGGGTATGTGAGGATGTGAGGCTGGAGCGGGACACACGGACAAGGGAGCCTGCTATGCCGCGGGCGGGCGCGACGCTGGGGGCGGACGCCGAGGGGGTCTCCCTGTTGACGGGAGAGCCTTGTCGGCGGCCCGCGACAGTGCCGGCATTACAGCCGCGGCGCCGCGGGTGCTCACAGCCGCAGCGCCGCGTGTGCCCGCGAGGACCGGGTTCACTGGCGCTGCGGCTGGGAGACCCGCGAACGGAGTGCACTTCGGCGGCCTCCGGCGGCGAGCGGCGGCGAGGCTCGGGAACTAGAGGGCCCGACCCGTGCCGCCCGCTCGACGTCGGAGGTGCGCCGGACAGATGGGTAGAAACCCATAAGGGGGAACCAACCAGAACCCCCTCCTTACCTGATGCAGGGCAGACGCCAACCGGCAGCATGGGGCCTCAGTCAGTGCGGGCCTCCGGGAGGCAGTCCTCGAGGGAGACACCATATGGGGTGGGCGGGGCCAATGAAGGGGGAGTGGCTGACAACAGGGAGGGGAAGCCAGAACCAGGCAGCCAGTCTAAAGGAGGAGGTGGGGAGGAGGCAACGCTTTTTATAGAGGGTGGGTGTCTAGAGTCCCCACCAATCGAACAGGGGGGGAGGGAAGTTAGTCCCGATTGGTCCTTTTTCCCTTCAAACACCAGGTATAAAAGGGACTGGCCTAATGGCGTTTTTGTTGCTTTTTGCAGGGAGAAGGAGAGGAGAGTGAGAGCAACTGGTGGGCCTATCCGGGTCCGTGAGAGTAGGAGAAACTTAAAGAGAAGAGGAATTCCTGGTGCCTTTCCCTCACAGTGAAGTAACTGTGGGGTCAACCTGGAGTCCTACTACCGTGGTTAAGACATTGTGCAATAAAGGTCTACAAAGCTCCACTTTGGCTACTGTCCTGATTTCCACAGTATGTCATCCCAGAACATTACCAATTGATCCATCTTAACCAGATTCCAATCCGGCTGCGCGTGACTGCGTCCGCGATCTGGATCAAGTGCATTAAGATGTAAGATGTCATCTCCTTAGGGCCCAAGACCATGCAAAGAAGGCAGCTGATGCACATCGTTTGCCACATCGTTTGCCTGCACCTACCTATCAGATCGGCATAAAGGTGTGGTTGTCTTCCCGTAATTTACGGATTGCCGGAAAACGTTGTTGTTGCCTCGCTTCGTGGGTCCTTTTTCCATTAATAAGGTCATCAATCCTGCTGCAGTCCGGTTGTCATTGCCCAGATCCTGGCGTATACATCCGGTCTTTCACGTTTCCCTCATTAAGCCTTTTGTTCCTTCCACTAGGCTTCCAGCGCATCCACCTCCTGTTGTGGTAGATGGTGAAGAAGAATATGAGGTGTCTCGCATCCTGGATTATAGGGTATCCCGAGGTACTATCCTTTATCTGGTCGATTGGAAGGGTTTTGGCCCCGAGGATCGTACTTGGGAGCCTCTTGCTAATTTACATTGTCCTAAGATTTTGAGGGAATTCCATTCCGCCAGTGGGTGGCCGGTGTCTTTGGGGGCGGATGCTGTTACATATCGGCCCCGTCCTGCAGTACCTCCCATTTCTTGTGGCCACATACGGGGGCAAGCACGTTCCAGAACTTCGTTGTGGCTTCGGTATCGGTTGCCATGGCGTCTGGCCGTACAGCAGAGAACGTTGCATCAGCTGAGACGTCCCTTGAGCAGAGAATGCATAAAGAGGCTCTGCCCCCCCTGCACCATAAAATCCGAAGGGACTCAGCGGCTTGTTGCTGCCAATTGTGGCGTTACGTTCCTTCGGTTTCATCCCGTTCCAGTGCTTATACCCCTTTTCCTCTTGATATTTGACTTCCTGGTTCTTCGACCCACCTTTGTCTAATTGGATTGTACTTGCCTGTTCTTTCAACCTGATTTTGAACACTGTTGTCGACTTCGGATTGTCCTTGGATTGCATTTATTTACTTGTTCCTCCATTCTGATCAGTGAATCCTGTTGCCAAACTCGGACTATCCCTGGATTGCCACTGTGCTTTTGCCTGTCTGGTGAGTTCACTTTTTCTTGGTGCTCTACGCAATTTGAACTATCTTCCTACGTGGAGTATTACGCTGCACATTACAAGACTGCCTCACCAACTTGGCCTGTGTTTGTGCAATTAAGGTAAACCCATCCATTTCTCCTGTATTGTTCATTACCTGAAATTCATCAGTCTTTCTCTTACATGTGGATTCCTGGAACTATATCATTTATTCTTACCATCAACCAAGTGCATAGTAGTGACGCTTTCCAGTGTATGCACCATCCCATCACTAGTGCGACCTTCGTGCCGCCCGGGTATATTCTTGCTTACTAACCTTCCCATTTGTTGTTTTGTACCTGCCGTTGTTTTCCTTTCAACTGGTACCCATTTTCCCTAGGAATCCCACTTATCAGGTCTGTTGGGGGTTTGAATCAGTCATAGTGAGTTTGTGGTTATCACTTGTGCATACTCATAGGGGGTCATTCCGAGTAGGGCGGTAAGGGTTAATGGTCACCGGTAACAAGACCGGTGCCGTTAAACCCTTACCGCCCTATTCCGAGTTCCCTTTGCGGGTTGGTACTTAACGCCTGCTTTTTGCAGGCGTTAAAAAACCAACCCGGAAAGGGACCTAGGAGCTAATTATGGCACCGTAATTTACGGTGCCGTAATTAGCGCCTTCCCCATTCCCATTGAGCCCTATGGGGCAAAAATGGGAATGGGGAAGGGCCCATGGTGAATGGGGAATTACCGCCCCCGCCAACCTTGGAATGGGGCGGTAATTCCGCCATTCACCATGGCGGAGTCGGAAAAATAACGGCGTCAACCAAGGCGCTAATAGCGCCTTGGTTAACGTCAGGGTCGGAATGAGGCCCATAGTCTTGGGTTTTCTTGTAGGTTCATCTATAAGGTCCAACACCACCACAACCATTGCCTAGTTACTTAGAATAATTATCTGATTGTCTAAATAACTCCCTATTGCCTGATTGATTCTAATCATACTGTGTTTTCTTTGCAGCATTGGTTATTGGCGGTGTGTGTTCTCCCGCTCTTTTAGGCGTAGAAAAGAGCCCCTCTTAGAGGAAGCCTGAATCACAGAATTCAGGGGAGCTGGAATCCTGGAGGCTGAACCCGAAACTGTTAAATCCTACCTCCCTCCGCAAGGTCGTCTTACCCAGGCTCCACTCAGCATACGGAGCAGTGAGTAACAGGTGTCTATGCAACAGGACGCTAGTACTTCTGGTCGCTTCTCTGCTCGCTTCCTGCTTCAGCGGCCCCCAGAGGGCAGAGTTCCTTGCGAAGCCCTCAGTCTACACCCACCACATCCTCTGCGTGGTTCGCCGTCCTTCGTCAGAGGGCCTGCCTCCATCCTCTGTGGCTGTGCGTGGGTCAGTAATCTGCATTCTCCAGAAGATTCTCTCTCTGTCAGCTGGTTTTAACTTCCTCCCTGGAGTAAAGAAGAGAAGTCCATTGGTCAGCGGTTTCTCCAGGAGGTGGTAAAGAGTAGAGGTTAGTAACCAAGCCATCCACCTTAAATGGGCCCTGTTCTTTGTTAGCATCTTCAATTGCCATGTAACCAATAAATATTACAGTATTGCAATAGTAGGGAGGTTGGATGGAACCCTGACTTAGGCATTCCCTATCCCTAGAGGTGGCGATCACCCCCAGTGGGATCCCGCTTGCCCTGACCCCTAGCGAGGGTATCGCATAGCTGGCTCACCTCCCTACTCTCAAAGCGGGTGGCTCCCCTTTGGGGAGAAGTGGCGAATTTCCTCAAATTCGTCACAATGTATAGAATTATTTAAAGGTCTTACAATGTCAAATATAGTTATGTTAGCTCCAGTGCATAGATTATCTAGAAAGGTGGATGTGTTATAATATTGCTGTCATCAAGCATTCTTGAGGTTCCCGATAGAATGTGAAGGTCAAGAGTAAAACGGAAGAACATCATGAAGTGCAGTTTGAGATAACAACTTGACCTAGCAGGAGCACCCAAGTGACAGGGTGGCCTAGTAATAAGCTTGCAGGATTCATCCTTCAAGCCATCTAGTAATTCTTCAACTCAACCAAGCCTTTCTCTTTGATATATTTGTAATGTTCTGAAAAATGTTAGGGTGCTGGAATGGATGTACAAAACTCAAATCATTCCCAGCAAATCCTTGACGTATGGTGACCTTAAACAATTGCCTTCAAACCGGCATTCATAGGGGCTACTCATCTGCTATGTAAGGTTACAAAAAGGACATCTGAGCATACATAGTTCCTGTTTTGTAGTTTCTCTTGTTGAGCTCTGTGTAGCTCCATCTTGCGACCTGAACCTGGTGGTGACATTTCTGATGCAGACTCCTTCTCTGTGGATTATTTTCCTCTGCAGCTCCTCACTATGAAGACAAGATTCCTCATATTAATCAACTTTTCGTGTGAGTGATCTGGACACATTGAGTAAACTTTAATTTACTGATTTTTTTCTCCAAGGAAAGGTTATTAGTGAGAGCTAAACCTTTGTTTCTTACTCAGGTTGTTGTAGAGTTTGCCGCTCTAATTTTCTGGTGTTCTTCCCTCCATTATAACAAACCAAACCGGGAAAAGGTTCTGTTTCCTTGACCTTAAACTGACTCATTTATTTGTGTGCAGGAGTACCAAATTGATGACCAACTATTTGGTTTTCTGATTATTGTAACAGCAGGAGCTTTGAAAAAAATATCCCATATAGATTATTCTGTGCATCTTGCGACCACCTGTTTTTGCCCATTTGTGCCATTTTACATGCCAACCAAAGTAAGACTTGAAGTGCTTTCATAATGGATATTATTACATAACACAATGGTATTAATTTAATGCATTTAGGTCTGATATGAGCTACCACACTAGGTGCTCCCTTGGGGTAGCACGGCCAATTCCATCAGAATGTCAGTTGGCTGTTTCCACTTTGCTGACAAGGGCCTACTTCATACCTTTGGCCAAACCTCACTGTCTGGACTCTCTTGGTCAGCCAGTCTTGCAGCAGTTTCTTTTTGCAGGCTATTAGCTTTTTGTCCACCATCCTGTGGGTTCAACATCTTGGGATACAGTCTCGCTAGATGAGGAGTCTGTGAGAGGAAGCTATCCATTAGATAGTAATGCTCCCAATGATGGATATGATTCATCATCCGCCCTCCCTACTTCCCCTCTGACAATGTTATAATACCACGATTATTTGTATTCTTTATAGTGTCTGAAATCATGGCAGATCTACCATCCCTTTTGCCCTCAGACTGAGGTCAGGGGGCATGGGCCCTATGTACATGAGAGGTTGCTTCTGCTGCCAATGGTGCCAATGTCACAGGAAATGTATCTCATTGTTATAGGTTATTATTGATGCATATGTCTTGTGGTGCAGATGGCTTTAGAGATGGAACTTCGAATATTCTAGGAAGAGAGTATACTAGAATGTAGTAGAGGGGAAGAATGATGCACTGAAAAGAATCAGTTATTTTCTGTAAGCTGTGATGGCCGGTGGGTTAGATCCTCCTACTTCAATAAATGATAGAAAACCTCCAAATCCTTGTGAGAGGATATTTCAGTGGCGACGAGGATGGGATTAAGAAAGAACGGCAACCCACTGAGTAACCGTTCTCCGTGGCAAATGTTTCGTTTGATGAATATCACCCACGTTAAGAAAGTAGAAGGTGTTTCCCAAGGGATTGAACCGGACAAAGAAACAAAGTGAAGGAAAGGAAGAATTCTCTAGACAAAGTAAGTCAGACGCTCCCCTGTGATACAAATCTTTATTAGATTAAGTGAGCCCATGTACTTTGAAGTTTGGAAAGGCACAAAGTCGTATTGCCCCTACGCTATTGCTTACATAAGTTAAAAGGGAGCCCTCCCAACAATGGCACGATTATGGGCATTGTCAAAGGACATCTACTGCAACTGCAAATGCAATTTTTAAGTATTCTGCCCGTGTTACTGTTGTTGCATGATTAAAGCAACCGTCATAGGTGGGGTGTGCGAATGCCACAACGTGTTTAACATTTTCACTGATCTTTAATGAAACTCATAAAAAAGCATATATACAGTATCATCCCACTCTGCAGCGCAAGCTTCTATGTTCTGCGTTAGCGGTGAACCGAAACAACAAAAGTTACGTTGCTCCGTCAGAGGAAAGGACCTAACAACGTAACGAAACGTGCCTCCATTTTGTGTTATTCACCATAGTAACGCTGTGTATGCAATGAAAACAAGTGCTTTACAGAAAAGCGATACGTGGAAACTAGTACAGTAATGTGATACAAACTCAGAGTGGAAAACGTTATTTATAATTATAAACAAATTGATATCACAAACTAACTTACATGGGAGTGCATATTAAATGACACATTGTGAGAACTCTGCATGGATGTAACATTGCACACAGCTATCATTCAAGAAACAAAGAAGTGTGTTGCAGGAGTTGTACATGTTACAAGAATATAATAAAAGGAAGACAATAATCACACAAGTGTAGCAAAACTAAACTGATCATTTCAAATTACGGTCTTTGAAACAAACAGACAGACCATACATGCAGATACATCAAATGAACTTGAGATAGTCATAAAGAACACCACAAAACTATATAGAGAAACAAAGGCCATAAGTTAAGAAACATAGCCAGTCACTATGCAGGGAATACCACCTCCTGATTATTTTTTTAATACTAAGGGTGAACCAAATATTCCATGGAAGCGATGGAAAAAAGGTTTGATAATTATGTCCTTGCTGCACATGGATTGAATTTTTCGAATGAAAGGAAAAAGTGTCTTTTGATACATTGTTTGGGAAATTATGGGCAAGAAGAATTCGAGAACTTACCATCACTTTGGGTCTGACAGAATTTGAAAAATGCATTAAGGTATTAGACCGCCATTATGAAAAATAAGGGAAGCTATTTGGGTCAAAGGGAACTATTCTTTAGAAGAAATATTCAGAGTTGCGAAGGATGTGCAGCATACCAATAAGTGTATGAAGGAACTCGAAAGGAGAACTGATGATGAGAATAAGAAAGAGCGAATGGCACAAATTCCGGAAGTGCTAGCTATAGAAGAAAATGCTGAGATCCCATCCGCTGTTATTTCCACATGCCCACTCACTTTATGTGAGCATTTGCCGATTCCTGCAGAGCATTTGCCCATTCCAGCAGAGATTTTTCACCCACAGCAGCCCAGGTCCGCACCTGCACCAGCGCCGACATTTTTTGCAAAACAAAATGTCGGACGCGGCGCCACATCGAGGCTGAGCGTTGCCTGGTTGCTAAGCAACACACTGTTTGAAATTTGCCGGCATCTGCCGGCAGGAGGAAGAGCCGGCCTCCTCAAAGGCCTTCTAAGGCCCTGTTTGCCCCAAAGTGCCTAATTTCTAGCAGGGTGGTGAGGGCAGGAGCCCCCACTCACCTGCCACCACGGAGGAGCTGACCGACGTGACTGCCGTATCCAGCAAGCGCTGAGTGACCTCCTTTGCTGCTGAGATCCCATCCGCTGTTATTTCCACATGCCCACTCACTTTATGCGAGCATTTGCCCATTCCTGCAGAGCATTTGCCCATTCCAGCAGAGATTTATCACCCACACCAGCCCGGGTCCACACCTGCACCAGCGCCGACATTTTTTGCAAAACAAAATATCCGGCGCGGCGCCACATCGAGGCTGAGCGTTGCTTGGTTGCTAAGCAACACACCATTTGAAATTTGCCCGCATCTGCCGGCAGGCAGAAGAGCCGGCCTCTTCAAAGACCTTCCAAGGCCCTGTTTGCCCTGTTCGCCATGGGCGCCGAGTAGCCATGAGTTCCTGACCTAATGACCTACAACATACCACTGCGGAAACACATCCAGTGCTGAAAAGCTGTAAGTACTGCAATCCGCCCTCCTCCTTTAAACGCTAAGCGCAAAAGCCCTTCAGCACGTACTAATCATATATGCCGTTGCTGCTAGCTTTCAAGCGCTGTATCCCTATAATTATCAGGGTGACGTAGCAGCTTTGGTGTACCCCCCTCTGACAATTCCACCCATGACTATTATATTTTGCGTGATGCTTATTGTGTCACTTGTACCAACCTTGTGATACCGGAAACTAGTCACTGCACGATCAGAACTCACCATATGCAGCTAAATAACTTGATCCTGCCACATGGTGGAAACTTGACGTTGCCGTATGTGTGTAAATCTGCTCTAGCCGATCCGGTGTAAATCTGCATCAGTTTGTTCTTTGTAGTTATGAACTAGCCTATTCTGTCTAGATACAAATCAGCATTCTCTGCATAGATTTGAGTTTGCCAACGCTGCACACATTTGAATTAGTCCATCATGTATAGGCTTGCAATAGCACACTCTGTATAATTTTGATTCTGTATATCCTATGTGAATGTTGAATCTGCCTAAACTAGACCATCGTTTATAGATTGGAATTAGCCTATTCGACTTAACGTACTTACTAAGTACTTGGGACTAGGCGACTGTGCAACATTATTTAGTAAACTCCTGTCGCCATATTGTCCTATTGATTCTGAGCCTACACTATAACGGACTACTGTACTACTAACTTCATGAGCCCAGGCTATTATCTATTGGCTGCACTCAGACACAGGTCAGACTAGTCTATCCTGATTTAACATAGCAAACTGATTATATTATTTCTTTGATACGGATATGCTGGTAGTATTTGTGCCTATAACAAGTGACGTATCGGGAAACCCACTGTAGTGCATTGAATATATATATACCCTAAATCTGAAAATATATGCCAAATTATTTCTATACTTCTGAATCTATTTGCTGCATCTATATCATGATTAACTCACTTTGCACATGTGATTATCTGTCTACCCATCTACCTGTGATTAGGCCAAGTATAGATTTACCCATTGCACGTAAACATATGACTAGCCTCGCAGATAACCCTGCAGTTCAAGATATTCCTCTTATGCCATTATATGTCTAGCCAACTCTTGTGCCACCCCTCGCCAATATTCCTTCACCTTGTTATCGATATATGATATTGCTGAGAGTACTATCATATCTAGGGTATTAAGCTGGTCTCCCAACTGCCGCCTGAAAATTATTGTAATTTGTAACCAGCATGTTCTCCATAGCCACTAACTAGTGTACTCGAATCACACTAACTGCTTTGAGCCTCTTACTTTGCTTTGTTAGACCGGCCTCACTGGCTCCTTGTGACCACCTGAGCATGACCCACCCCACCCCATCTAACAACACTTCTACTGTCATGACTATCATGACCCCAGCGGCGAATGACACCCTGTGCACAATGCCAAGCTTTCCCTGCACAACAGATTTCAGGAACTCCCGACTGCGAGCTAGACTAGCCAAAATATATGAACCACCCAGAAACTCGGCACCCACCTCCAACCGGATCCTGGTCCCGCAGACTTTGCCATCCCAAACTCCTACCAACAAAAAGTCAATGACTAACTGCCCAAATAGCACAAAAAAACGGTATGGCCAGCATCCCAAATGTAAAGAACACACAGCGCCCCACCCACCAGCCACAGACAAGACCTGTCCCCTTATAAAAGGAGCATTGATAAATGCTAGGTCTCTGGTAGCACATGCTACAGAGATAGCCAATCTGATTCTAAGTGACAACTTAGACTTTCTCGCTATCACCGAGACATGGCTGCACGCAGCAGCAGGCCCCATGCTTATGATAGCTGTGCCAGGCAGCTATTCAATTCTAAGACAAGACAGACAAAAGACAAGAGGTGGAGGTATTGCCATCATCTTCAAATCTAGCCTATCAGACTGGCCCCCCTATACGATATACAATCCTGTGAAGTCATCACACTTAAACTACCCTTGCCTAATTCCCAGTCCCTTAACATTCATCTGATCTACCGCCCCCCAGGTCCAATTGGGACCATTGAGGAAGATATCTATACAATTCTATCCAACAACCTTAAAAGCACTTTCAAGTACTTCTTCTAGGCGACCTTAATCTAGGCCTTAATGACCCCTTAGATAAACCCGCATTGACAACGTCTAATATCATAACTGAACTTGGCCTCACCCAAAGAATTAAATCTCCTACACACAACAAAGGGAGAATACTTGATTGGATAGCAGATTACAACTGCCAGGCCAACATCCTTTCCATCTCCCCTCCAGCCTAGACGGATCACTCTCTCCTCTCATTTACCCTTGCTACTAACAGACCCCCACCCATACCTGCCCCCATTGCCCCACCAACATTAACAAGGAATAAAAAAACATCACAGCAGAAAGACTCATCCCCGCCATTCTGCCCACTCTCAACTCCCTCCCAGACAGTACCAACCCAGGAATACAATAAAATCATGGCATCCTCACTAGATCTGATCGCCCCCTCAAAATTAGACCAAGTAAGCCTAACAAACATTTGAACAAGTGGTTCACACCTTTCCTAAAAAAACCTAAGACAACAAAAGAGAAATTGTGAGGCCTCATGGAGACTACTTCCCTCTGAAGCTAATAAACTAAAGTTTACGAACATCTCATCTCTCTATAAAAAAGAAATTTGCCTTGCCAAACGGGAATCATATGACAACCGTATTTCCCAAGCTAATTCCAATATGAAAGAACTATTCACCCTACTCAAAGAATTGGAGAATCCCATTGCTATACCAGACACTTGTACTAAAGATAAAAATTGGTGCTCAGATATCCAACATGCACTCGCCAACAAGATATTGGGCCTCATTACACGGAATGTGGTAAGGGTTTACCGGTACCAGTAAGGGCACCGGTACCGGTAAACCCTTACGGCCTTACTACGAGGTCCCTTTGCGGGACCCAACCTCAACGGCTGGTTTTACCAGCCGTTAAGGAACGGGCCCGCAAAGGGACCTTGGTGCTAATTACAGTACCTCAATTTGCGGTACCGTAATTAGCTCCTTCCCCATTCCCATTGAGCCCTATGGGGGCAAAAATGGGAATGGGGAAGTGCCTTGGTGAATGGGGAATTACCGCCCCCGCCCACCATGGACTAGGGCGGTAATTCCGCCATCCACCAAGGTGGACACGGTAAAATACTGGCGTCAACCATGGTGCTAATAGCGCCATGGTTACCGCATACCGTGTAATGAGGCCCATTGACTCTACAAAATAAAATAGCCTCATTAAATGCCCGACCTTCACCTAATACCCCCCTTAATACATCCAAAATCCAACCCGTCCACTTCAATTTCACAAAAACATCCATTATTGAGGTAGAAAAAATTATCCTGTCTCTCAATCCCTCTAATTGCCAAGTTGACCTCCGCCCAGCCCAACTAATCAAGGATGCAGCCCGTGACCTATCGCCCTTCATCTCCAAACTTATTAACGCCTCATTTGCCACTGGCACTATTCCCACGAACCCCAAAGAATCCTGGGTGCTTCCTTTATTAAAAAAAAAACCATGGTAGACCCTCAAACACCAACGAACTACAGGCCAATCACAACAGTCTCCTTTCTTCTAAAAATATTAGACAAAGTGGCATACACGCAAATCCAAAAATACCTGGAACTGCACCACCTGTTAGGGGCAAGACCGTCAGATTTCCATCCGCAACATGGCACGGAGACCGCCCTTATCGTCCTAAAGGCCCAGGTTGACGAGCTCAGAGACAGCAGGAAATCCGCCTTACTTCTCCTCCTTGACCTCTCAGCTGCTTTTGATTTGGTGGATAATAAAGTGCTATGGAACCACCTAAAATCAGCAGCACATTGTAAGAGGATTCAATTCAACACTACAGCTAAGTCAATGCCTAGCCCGAGATACTGAATGGAAACCCTTATTGATATATCTTTACGTCCAGTTCATGCGTTCTGGATGACTACCCCTGTATAACACCCCTCTCTTGGAATCCCCCTGACCCCACTGAGCCAAGAAGTAGTTCTGTTTTGCAAGTTTAAAGGGTTTATTTGATAATTTAAACAATAGATATATATATCACACATTATAACAAATTAATAATTGAATATCACACTTAATCTGAGCAGTAATCAATAATGGATAGTCCGGCACTAGCACACTTCTTTATAATCAATGATGAGTGGTTATAGGATGGATAAGATAGCAACAATACTTTTATGGTTTCAAATGGATGCAGGGTGGAATGAAATTGCAGTACAGAAATACTCAATATGATTTCAACAAAACAATGTAATCACTTTTCTCTGGCAATCCACTCCCCCCTTTATGCAATGCAAGGAAATGGAAGGAAAGCACACAGTTCTCAGAAATGCAATCAAATGTAATTCAGTTCACCCCAGCAAGCTTAGACTACAAAAGTTTGAAACACAGGCCCAAAATGCTTTTATATGTGCTGGCAATGAAGTGAAAAATATGCTAAAATGCTTTTAATTCCCTCTAGAGGTTCAGGGTGAGTGGTATCTAGTTAATATTAGTCCAGGCTCACTCTAGCAATGATTCAGGGATGGTTCTTAAGAGGCAAACGAATTTTTAGCAAGGAAAGCAAGGAAGCTGCTGTTTTCACACGTGGCTGGATTTTTAACCAAATCGCAAATCGCGGTAAAGTTCGCGAGTGCGAGAATCGTGATTACGGCAGAAGTATAAGGAGTAGGAAGTCGGTTCTAGGCTTGTTGGAAAGGTAAGATTCTAAGTTTTCAGAGGAAAGTTAAACCAAGTTCCTAGGCCAAACGGTTCCAGAGTTATGAACGATTTTGTGAAGGTTGTTTTTCGGATTTGAAATTTTAAAAGTTCAAAGCGACAGGTTACAGCTTGCAGATAGAAAATGACAGGTGACAGCTTTTAGGCAGTTCTGGTCAGATTAAAATAGATTGAATTATATTATTTTAACTAAGAGATTGGTTCTGCACAGTTCTGCTAGGTACTCACAATATATTTTTGAATTAGGCCTTGCCACGGATCTGGTCAGGTTTTGGACTGGACTCCGGTCTGGTCTGGGTCTCTTCACAGTGATCTGGGTCAGCTCTCTGGTTCTGCTAACAGCGGTCTGGGTCAGCTCTGCTCTGCTGGTCTAGCCTCTCTGGATTCTGGATACCACTCTGCTTTCTAGGTACTGCTACAGGTTCTGGAGATTGATGGATTTGAAGTCTGGATCTCTGGATGTGAAGTCGTCGATCAGCATGCTCCGCAGCAAATGGAATTGAAAATCTCTATCTGTCCTGACTGTCTGCTTTTATGTGTTTTGAAAGTGGGTGTGTGTGCAGCATCACTAGCCAGCCCCTCTTTCAACTTGTCATTGGCCCAATTCTCCCCTCTCCCATGATTTGGGAAGGAACTGTGAGTCAGAGTGATGCTGTAGGTTTTATGGGTCAGAGGATGCTCTCCTGGTCAGTTTGCCCACAAATCTATATTTGATTCAAAATGCACATTTCTCAAATACATAGTGGTTTGTCATTGCATGTACATATTACCTATCACATGAGGTAGTCTCTGTCCCAAATCTGCTCTTCCTAGGAGCTTGGGTTCAAAAATGGCAACATATTTCACTTTTTAGTCGAGTTACCAATATTGGATTTTTCCCCGCATTTACACAGATGTGACCATGGTGTGTGGGCATTAGGTGGCGGAGTGTCAGATTTTTAACATACATACATTTAGAGTAATATCCTCTTTTCCGCTAAAACCCCCCTGAACATACCACCGGGTCCTACCACGTCTTCAAATGTGCACAGAAAAATCACAAGAATAATGATATCACTTATACAATTTTCACAAGTCCGCTCTATGAATGATCCATCTTTTTAGATTTATGTTCTGGCCCCAAAGGGGTGTGGTTTCCCCCAGCACAAGGTTGAATTTCTGTTTTTTCCAGTTCTGCCAAGCCAGCTTGCTCTCACAGGCAGTGCTCCTCCCCTTTCCTTCCAGGAGGAAGCCACTTTTACGACCCCCCATAATAAAACATTTGCCTGAGTCAGGACAGGGCTTTGTTCAATTTCCTGCAGAGCCCAGGTAATTCAATCAGAGAAGTGTCATATCCCTTTTGGTGGGAACAGCAAAAGGCAGCTAGGCCTGGGAACACAGCTGTTGTGCAAGTCTCAACTCCTGTCGGGGGTAGCTGGTGGGCAGAATTCAGTTTCATTAAGCCAGGTTTCAGATAAAATGTCACTTTTTGTTACCCAGTTTAAGTCAAGACAATTTTTACATATGCAGCTAGAATGCTGATTCTAAGTTCAAAACTATGACATTTTAACAGTGACAAACTATGTGGCAGTCACAAGTCTGTCCCTCAGTTTATTTACACATTTCGATTTTTGGTAATTTTAAATCCAGTTTCAGTTTAAGCCGCTGCAGAGCTCAGCCAGTCTTGTTATAAACCTTCAAGTCACTTCAGAATATAACTTTACATTGTATCCACCTCTTAGTAAGTCTTTCTTTGGCCTGCTTTGGGTTCATTTATTCAGTTTTACACAAATGTCTGGTGTTGTTTTAAAACGCCGGCTTTCTGATAGTGGTGAGTACTGGTAATGCAACCATTTTTGGGATTTTTCTTGGATTAATGCATTCCAAACAGGAATGGTTCTTACATGGTAGTAAATCCTTGCTTAACATTGTTTTGATGGGGCTCCTTACAGTAAAATGGTTATGTGGAACCCCACAAAAGGGTTGAATCTTTAAAGTGGTCTGGTGAGCCACGATTTCAGCAACTTTTTGACATCAATAACAGTGGATTTTGTTAACAAAGATCTTTCTTTACACTGGTGGGTGGCAAGTGAGGTAACCATTTTGGTGTGCGCACAAACTGCGTGGTTCTCCTGGATTCTGGCGCACTTGTGGGCTTTTTGGCCATCTTGGATTTTCTAAGCCCACAGCACCAAATGTTGCAGCATGATAGCTCAAACGTGGGTCAGGACACCCAACAAATCCCGCCACGTGACTGCCCTTTGAATTTGAGTCGATGGGGAGTCGGGTGCACAAGGGTTTTGACCCACGCACTGGTCTGTCCGCATAATCTTCTTCCAATTCTGCAAATGGCACAGTTCAGCATCTTTTCCTCCATCCGGTACTGATCGATCGGTTCTCCTCGCCGGTCCTGATGAGAATATTGGGCGGTACCCCGGGCCCCTTGCGTCTCTGCTCCCGGTCTCCGGATCGTCCTCCCTGGCCAGTCTCAAGGTTTTCTTTCTCCTAGGATGACAAAGGAAGAGCGGCAATACCTATTCATAGACATTTTTACCCCACCATTGATATAGTGGGGTGGCATATAAATTTATAGTCAAAACATATGAACATGCACATTTCTTTTTGCATTCAAAAACGAAAACACCCACATTGAGAAACTCAGAATTTGATAGGCGATATATAGGATATTTTAAGTTAGAACTGAATTAATCTGAGACAGTACCCTCTAGGATTCCAGAGGATTCCTCCAGTTGTTGCAGAGTGTGCCTGGGATGGCAACACTTCAACTGGTTAATGTGGACCCACTTGTCTTCCCCCTCTGCCAAACCGCCTTTGGGGATGCGGATCTTGTAGGCCACAGGGGAGATCTTGTCTATAATCTCAAAGGGTCCCTTCCATGTAGGCAAAAATTTCCTCTGTTTGGCCTGGTTCCTTTGGAAATTGTATAAATAGACCCGGTCCCCCACCTGATATTCCTTCCTGGAAGTTTTCAGGTCATAGTGGGTCTTCATACTCTCAGCTGATCTTTCTAGATTCCGCTGAGCATAGGCAAAAGCATGCTGAAGGTGTTTCCTTAAATTCTCCACATACTCATGAGTTGTGGAGGCATTTATCAACGTTTGCTCTTGGGTTCTGTAGAGCAAATGCTGAGGAAGCACCATCTTGCGTCCAGTCATCAACTCAAATGGTGACATTTTGGTTGCAGATGAAGGGGTAGATCTGATGGCCATTAGGACCAGAGGTAATCGGATATCCCAACTTGGCCCAGAATCTGCCACAAACTTCTTTAATATGCTCACAATGGTTCGGTTATATTTCTCTACTGCCCCAGAAGAAGCTGGCCGGTAAGCAATATGCAACTTCCTTTTGACCCCCAGTATCTCCCACATCTTTGTCATTACTTCACTGGTGAAGTGGCTACCTCTGTCTGACTCAATCCTTTGAGGTAGACCAAAACGGGAAAAGATGTGGTTAATCATCAAGGCAGCTGCCGTTTCTGCCTTGCAGTTTGGGGCTGGGAGACATTCCACCACTTGGTAAACAAGCATGTCACAGTCAACATGTACTTATTCCCCCTAGCAGAGCGAATCACGGCGCCTACAAAGTCGATTTGCAAATCTGACCATGGCAGTGTCATCCCCCTCTTTTGGAGGGGTGCACGGTGCGTGAGGGATGATGGCTGAAATTGTGCACACACAAGACACCCCTTCAAGTATTGGTCAAGGTCCTGCCCCATGTGTGGCCAGTATGCAACCTCTCTTAAGATTTCCAGTGTTGTGTGAAACCCCCTATGACCGGCGGTGGCCGCATCATGGGCGTGACTTAACATCAGGCTTCGGAATGAGGTAGGAACCACCCACTGATCGTGGCCAGCTTTGGATTTCCTTACCAGCAAACCGTCTTGGATTCGGAACATTTCTGGACATTTCATCAACACTCTTAGGTCCTCTTTCCCAATGTAATCGGTATCCGTCAGGGGAAAGTTCTCAGGGTCCTCAAGGTGTTGGTAAAACTTACCAATAATTGGATCCCCCTTCTGAGCTGTAATCAAATCAGCATCAGGGGTCTCCTTACTCCATTGTGCAATTGAAAGATCATTGTGAGCATTTGTCTGGGACCTAGTGATAGCAGTGACCTGGATTTCCCCCAACAGGGACTCAATCTCAATTAGATCCCCTTGGATGGCCCCGGTTTTGGCCAGCTGATCAGCTAAGTCATTTCCAGCTTTGTCTGGTCCCTCTACTTTGGAATGACCCTTGATCTTTTTCCAATAGATGGCCATCTCATTCGAGGTGACCAGATCGTCAATGTTTTGGATCAACTTCCCATGTTTCAAGGGTTTGTTGTTAGCACATAACATGCCTCTGGTTTTCCAATTAACCAGGTGCTCCACGAACCCGTTCCGTACATAATCAGAATCTGTGATTATGACCAGTTCGTGGAGTTGATGTTGGACAGCAGTGAGGATGGCTTGATGCACAGCCATCAATTCTGCCACCTGACTACTTCGGGGACCAATTTTGTATCCAGCGGAGGGTTCTGGAAACTCCTTCACCCATGCATTCCCTACGCCAGCCACCAGTTCTTTCTCCCCGTCGTTGTCAACATGGTAAGAGCATCCATCCACATAGACAGTGGGCATTCCCTCACACTTGTCTTCTTCAAAGACTTTGTGTGGGGAATTAAGGTATGCCTCCGTGTTGTCCTTGATCTTTAGACTTTCGTCCTCGAGACAGTTTTCTCTGGCACAATCATGCAAGTCAGCCAGACCTTGCGCAAGGGGACTCTTCTTGTTTTGGCCATATCTGACCTCCACAGGAAAGCCTTGCATTGACAGAATCCAGGAAGTAATTCGGGAATTACTCACATTTCCGGCCCGGATTCTGTCACTTTGGAGATATTGCAGAGGCTGGTGTGGAGTCTCCACTATGATGTGTTCCCCCTGGATAAACGGGCGGTAATTCTTCAATGCCCACACCGTTGCCAGGAGTGCCTTCTCACAATCGTTGAATTTTTCCTCCACAGAGGATAAAGTTTTGCTCGCATAGGAGATTACTTTATTGACCTTGTCATGCTTTTGGTATAATACTGCTGTGAAGCACGTATTAGAGAACCCCGTCTCCAGGAAGAACTCCTTGTTTCTGACAGGGTAAGCTAGGCAAGGCGCTTGTGAGAGGCTTCTTTTGAGTTGTTTTACCGCCTCGGCTTGTTCTGGACCCCATTCCCACTTGACCCCCCCTTCAGGAGATGAATCAGGGGTCTGGTGATCTCTGCGTAGCCCTCAATGAACTTTCTGCTGTAATTAGTCAGTCCAAGGAGGCTCCTTAGTTCCCGCAGAGTTGTGGGGTCTTTCAGTTTCTGAAGTGCTTCCACTTTCTTTTCCTGGGGACAGAGACCCTGAGGAGTAATCTCATGCCCCAAGAAATTAACACGGGTTCTACACCACTGTGCTTTCTGAAAGGAAAGTTTTGCTCCGACGGCCCTCAACTGGGTCAGAACATAACGGATCTCCGCTATGTGTTCCTCCACAGATGAACTTTTGATGAGGACATCATCTACATAAGCCAGGTTACCCCTCGCACCCAGGTCGGGCATGGCCTTATGTAGGAAAATATTGAACTCATTACCGGAGTTAAGGTATCCGAAGGGAGTCCGGGTCCATGTGTACTGCTGGCCCCCAAAGGTAAAAGCCAGTTTGTATTGGTCCTCCCTGCTGACAGGCACAGTCCAGTATCCATTGGCCAGGTCTATTGCAGTGAATACCTGTGACCCCTGGATCTGGGCCAGCCCTTGGTCAATGTAGGGCAGAGGCCATCGGGAAGTATGGACCCGTTTGTTGAGCTCCCTGAGGTCGGCGCAGAGTCTCCACTGGCCGTTTGGCTTCAATATTCCCAGCACCGGATTATTGAAGGTGCTGTGGACGGGACGGATTATTCCCCTGGACTCAAGGTTCTTAATTATTTCAGTAAGGGACTCCATTGATGAGAGAGGCAAGCGATATTGCTTCACAAACACAGGAGTCATGCCAGGGTCCGTGGGGATTGTTGTTGTGTGGATGTCAGTGCGACCACAGTCATATGAGTCTACCGCAAAGAGATCTTGGAAATCCAAGAAAACTTGTTTCAACTTTTGCTTTTGTTCCAGAGTCACACAGGCATCAGCTAGGTTGACTCTCTCTTCCACCATCTGCCTGAAGCCTGGAAAGACTTCTGGTTTGGCTTTCACAGTGGCCACCTCCAGCTGAGTGGAGAAGTCCCTGGTCAGAGTGCTGATTTGGACTGGAGGCCTCAGGTGGGAAAGGCATCCCTCATGGACCTGGAAAATCACCTCATCCCTCCTGAAGTCACAAGTCACATCTTCCTTACCATAGGGGCAGCAAGTATACACCCGGAAGTTCCCCCCATGCCGGGTAAAAATCCTGTCTGGTGTTGTATTGTCCTCACTGTCACTGTCAAAACAGTCCTTGGGGATTGGTCCTAACAGTTCATTACCTAAATCAATGGAAAAATGTCGGTCATCAACCGCCATTCCAATAATGGTGCCTGCGGCTATAGTAATACTCTTCAAGTCGCTGTTATCCACCTCTTTTAGAATGGTGTCAGGTTCTATGTTGACTAATGGAGTTGGGTTTACCCCCAACCCTTGCTGTTGGAGAGAAGCATTTAGATGTATATAAGCTTCAGGGTTTTTCAAATGTTGTCCTCTTTTAACTTTCACTTCCAGGGAGAATTGTCGGGTCCTTTCTGGGATGGTGACTTCCTCTTTGATCTGAATTTCAACTGCATAAGGTAGCAATTGAGCTGACCTAAATGCTTTTTCTGGATCATCAAAGCCCATGGGATTATCCGCTAATCGGGACCAAGCTTTGAAGTTTATTAGGTCCAAACTAATGGCAAAGCGATTGAGAATGTCACTGCCTAAGTAAAAGGCGGCAGTGTAGTCTCGCACGACCCAACAATTATGGACTATGCTCTTGTTGCCAATGGAGATTTTGAGCATACACCTGCTTGGCAGGAGATGTTTGGAATTAGGCACTTCCAGGTCCATTGCCCATTTGTCTATCAGTTTGAATGTGGGAATGGCTGGATCTTTTGGGAGTTGGCGGAACGTGGCTTCGCTGTTGAAGCTCTTACCGTTGCTCACACACACTCGGGCGAGAACAGAGTCCTTCCCATCGTTTAACTGAACAGGGATGAACAACTGCTCTCCAATTTGCTGAATATCAGCCAGGCTCTGAGCTGATTTCACATCTTTCTGGACTACAGGAGTGGGAGTTTCTGATTGTGGATTGGTAAAGAATTTCAGGGTGTTTCCTTCCAGTGTGGAATACCACCTTAAACTGGAAGGAAGGTTGATTTTCAGAAATAGAGAGGACCCCCCATCACCAGTCTGTTGTCCTACTGCTATTACTGTCACGTCGGGAGTTTGGTTGTTCTGGAAGTGAAATTCTACTTGGTCAGATTTTTGTTCAGCCATGTGGCATGTGCCGTTTAAACTAACATGGTTGACACTCTGTTTTAATTTTATGGGTCGGCTAGTCTGGGTCCAGAGGACCTTGTTTACGCAATCTATTAGGGGTGACAACCTTCTCAGGAGGTCATTCCCTAGTAAACAAGGGGTGCCCTCTGGAGTCACAACTATAACCGGGTGTTTCAGTTTGTGTCGCCCAATTTTAATGTCCAAATCTGCCGTCCCCTCGACGGGAATTTCCTTCCCGTCAAAGTTCTGGAGTTGTCCAGGAAGTGAGGTGAGAGGAATTTGGTAATTCCCTCCCCTTCCTGCATTCAGTTCATCAAAGGCCCTTCTGGACAGAAGGGTAGCTTGAGATCCCGTGTCCACCAGCGCTGAAATCGTACCCTGCCCCTGTACTTGTACCGGGGCATAATATCTTCCCTCCTTCTCCTCAAGGGGGCACAGATAATGCACATTTTTGGACAACTGGTGGGCTAACTTTCTGGTTTTGGACATTGCAAGAGAAGAAATTTGGGCAGAATTCTGTGAAGAGCCTTGGGAATCTGAAAGAAAAAGTTGGCAACTGGAGATCAGAGCCATTGTGGGTTCCCCTGGTTCCGGTTCTGGGCCGCCCCCCCTTTTTGGAGGCAGTCATCAGGATGGATTTGAACCAGGGGATTTCGGTATTGTGGGTTCTGGGATGAGATGATGGGCGGCGGTAGCTCAGTCTCCATATCTCCCCAGTCTGAATTGGCATCCCTTGGGACCCATTTTTCTTTGGGAGGAGTTCCCCCATCTCTGAAGGAGAAGATCCTTTTCCCAGGATCCTCTGAGGATCCTTCTCCCTCAAATTGGAAGACCTGTATTTCTTCCACAAAACGGGTCTGTTTGGGTACTTTGTTTCTCCTACCCCCCCTCTGCTCCTTTGGAGGCAGACTTTCAGGGGCAGGGGATTTTGTTTCCGGTTCCTGGGTTTCCAGGGGCTGTTTACAAGCGGGGAAGGAAGCTTCCTCCAAGGCTTTACACCCCCCTTCCCCTTGTGCATCCTCCCTGGGAACTGGTGGGTTATCGGGGTGCTGCCCCCGTCATTGTTCTGGAGTACCAGGTCCAGAGTTTGGGGCATTCTGCGGTGGCATGCTCATCTGAGGGTTCTGTTGAGCCCTCAGTATGTGACCCAGATCCCGTGCCATATTTTGGACCTGGCGCTCTAACTGGGAAACCCGCTCAGGCTGATACGGGGCTCTATTTTCTCCCCTGGGCTGATCCCGGGAAGGGTAGCTATCCCTTCTCTGGTAGTACCCCTGGTTGGGAAGATTTTGGTACCCCTCCACCCTTGGCCTCCCCTCTCCCGGATTAGGTTGTCTGGGCTCAGGGAATTGGGGAAAGAAGGATGGATGATTTTGGGGTTGGAAGTTGGGTGGATACCTGGGGAAAAAGTTCTGCCCAGGATTTGGAGAATTTCTGCCCTCCGGTGGGAAGTTAGGAGGGAAGTTCCCTGGGTTAGGTGCTTGGCTGGATCCCCCCCCTTGGGCTGGAGGAGTCCACACATAACCCAGGATGGGTCGATTTCCCTTGTAACGGGGACTTACATAATCAGGAGAGCGAGGGACCCCATTTGTGGGGCTGCCTCCTTGGCTCCCTGTCTGTGACTGGCCCGAGGACCTTCTGGGCCTAGAATTATTAGGTGCAGGTAGGTTTTTAGGCCCCCCCATCTCCAAATCCAAAACGGGGGTGACCTTTACCTCTGCCACCTTGGCAGCAGCAGGGGTGCTGTTGGTTTTGGGATTTTTCTGGGTATTGCTTTTATTTTCTATGGGCTTCTGCACCTCATAGATCCGGGTAGCCTGTTCAATGACCCAGTCTAAAGATCTTTTCTCATGAAAATCTCTCACGAGCTGGGTCATTATATATTTGGGCAAGGCATGGAAAAATGTATTGACAAATTCTCTGCTGTCTGTGCGCACCCTTCTGGTGGTCTGCGCAAAGGCACGTTTCAGTTCTTGCACGAATTCTTGTGGGGCCTGATCCTCCCCACATTGCAAATTGTAGGCTGCCTTGCGAGCCTCTTGAGGATTTCTGTGAACAGAAAAATGTTTCAAGATGGCCGCCTTATAGGTGGACCATCTTAAATGATTTTGGTCCTCCAGCCCCGCAAAGAAACTGGAGTATTCTGGTGAGAAGGCCCACTTTACATATTGGATACATATTTTATTTTTGCAAAACAGACCTTTTCCTTGGAGCGTTCCTTTGAGGAGTGCTTTACAGCGTAACACAGGGTGGTGATCCGACCGGATATGTGTATCTGGTCAGCTGGCACGCTGTATTAATCTGCACAAGTGATAGATCTAACCCAAACGTCCGGCCCGAGCCCCCAATTTGTAAGAGGATTCAATTCAACACTACAGCTAAGTCAATGCCTAGCCCGGGATACTGAATGGAAACCCTTATTGATATATCTTTACGTCCAGTTCATGCGTTCTGGATGACTACCCCTGTATAACACCCCTCTTTTGGAATCCCCCTGTCCCCACTGAGCCAAGAAGTAGTTCTGTTTTGCAAGTTTAAAGGGTTTATTTGATAATTTAAACAATAGATATATATATCACACTTTATAATAAATTAATAATTGAATATCACACTTAATCTGAGCAGTAATCAATAATGGATAGTCCGGCACTAGCACACTTCTTTATAATCAATGATGAGTGGTTATAGGATGGATAAGATAGCAACAATACTTTTATGGTTTCAAATGGAAGCAGGGTGGAATGAAATTGCAGTACAGAAATACTCACTATGATTTCAACAAAACAATGTAATCACTTTTCTCTGGCAATCCACTCCCACCTTTATGCAATGCAAGGAAATGGAAGGAAAGCACACAGTTCTCAGAAATGCAATCAAATGTAATTCAGTTCACCCCAGCAAGCTTAGACTACAGAAGTTTGAAACACAGGCCCAAAATGCTTTTATATGTGCTGGCAATGAAGTGAAAAATATGCTAAAATGCTTTTATATGTGCTGGCAATGAAGTGAAAAATATGCTAAAATGCTTTTAATTCTCTCTAGAGGTTCAGGGTGAGTGGTATCTAGTTAATATTAGTCCAGGCTCACTCTAGCAATGATTCAGGGATGGTTCTTAAGAGGCAAACACATTTTTAGCAAGGAAAGCAAGGAAGCTGCTGTTTTCACACGTGGCTGGATTTTTAACCAAATCGCAAATCACGGTAAAATTCGCGAGTGCGAGAATCGTGATTACGGCAAAAGTATAAGGAGTAGGAAGTCGGTTGTTGGAAAGGTAAGATTCTAAGCTTTCAGAGGAAAGTTAAACCAAGTTCCTAGCCCAAACGGTTCCAGAGTTATGAACGATTTTGTGAAGGTTGTTTTTCAGATTTGAAATTTTAAAAGTTCTTGCAGATAGAAAATGACAGGTGACAGCTTTTAGGCAGTTCTGGTCAGATTAAAATAGATTGAATTATATTATTTTAACTAAGAGATTGGTTCTGCACAGTTCTGCTAGGTACTCACAATATATTTTTGAATTGGGCCTCGCCACGGATCTGGTCAGGTTTTGGACTGGACTCCGGTCTGGTCTGGGTCTCTTCACAGTGATCTGGGTCAGCTCTCTGGTTCTGCTAACAGCGGTCTGGGTCAGCTCTGCTCTGCTGGTCTAGCCTCTCTGGATTCTGGATACTGCTCTGCTTTCTAGGTACTGCTACAGGTTCTGGAGATTGATGGATTTGAAGTCTGGATCTCTGGATGTGAAGTCGTCGATCAGCATGCTCCGCAGCAAATGGAATTTAAAATCTCTATCTGTCCTGACTGTCTGCTTTTATGTGTTTTGAAAGTGGGTGTGTGTGCAGCATCACTAGCCAGCCCCTCTTTCAACTTGTCATTGGCCCAATTCTCCCCTCTCCCATGATTGGGGAAGGAACTGTGAGTCAGAGTGATGCTGTAGGTTTTATGGGTCAGAGGATCCTCCCCTGGTCAGTTTGCCCACAAATCTATATTTGATTCAAAATGCACATTTCTCAAATACATAGTGGTTTGTCATTGCATGTACATATTACCTATCACATGAGGTAGCCTCTGTCCCAAATCTGCTCTTCCTAGGAGCCTGGGTTAAAAAATGGCAACATATTTCACTTTTTAGTCGGGTTACCAATATTGGATTTTTCCCTGCATTTACACAGATGTGCCCATGGTGGGTGGGCATTAGGTGGTGGAGTGTCAGATTTTTAACATACATACATTTAGAGTAATATCCTCTTTTCCGCTAAAACCCCCCTGAACATACCACCGGGTCCTACCACGTCTTCAAATCCCAAGAATAATGATATCACTATACAATTTTCACAAGTCCGCTCTATGAATGATCCATCTTTTTAGATTTATGTTCTGGCCCCAAAGGGGTGTGGTTTCCCCCAGCACAAGGTTGAATTTCTGGTTTTTACAGTTCTGCCAAGCCAGCTTGCTCTCACAGGCAGTGCTCCTCCCCTTTCCTTCCAGGAGGAAGCCACTTTTACGACCCCCATAATAAAACATTTGCCTGAGTCAGGACAGGGCTTTGTTCAATTTCCTGCAGAGCCCAGGTAATTCAATCAGAGAAGTGTCATATCCCTTTTGGTGGGAACAGCAAAAGGCAGCTAGGCCTGGGAACACAGCTGTTGTGCAAGTCTCAACTCCTGTCGGGGGTAGCTGGTGGGCAGAATTCAGTTTCATTAAGCCAGGTTTCAGATAAAATGTCACTTTTTGTTCCCCAGTTTAAGTCAAGACAATTTTTACATATGCAGCTAGAATGCTGATTCTAAGTTCAAAACTATGACATTTTAACAGTGACAAACTATGTGGCAGTCACAAGTCTGTCCCTCAGTTTATTTACACATTTCGATTTTTGGTAATTTTAAATCCAGTTTCAGTTTAAGCCGCTGCAGACCTGCAGAGCTCAGACAGTCTTGTTATAAACCTTCAAGTCACTTCAGAATATAACTTTACATTGTATCCACCTCTTAGTAAGTCTTTCTTTGGCCTGCTTTGGGTTCATTTATTCAGTTTTACACAAATGTCTGGTGTTGTTTTAAAACGCCGGCTTTCTGATAGTGGTGAGTACTGGTAATGCAACCATTTTTGGGATTTTTCTTGGATTAATGCATTCCAAACAGGAATGGTTCTTATATGGTAGTAAATCCTTGCTTAACATTGTTTTGATGGGGCTCCTTACAGTAAAATGGTTATGTGGAACCCCACAAAAGGGTTGAATCTTTAAAGTGGTCCGGTGAGCCACGATTTCAGCAACTTCTTGACATCAATAACAGTGGATTTTGTTAACAAAGATCTTTCTTTACACTGGTGGGTGGCAAGTGAGGTAACCATTTTGGTGTGCGCACAAACTGCGTGGTTCTCCTGGATTCTGGCGCACTTGTGGGCTTTTTGGCCATCTTGGATTTTCTAAGCCCACAGCACCAAATGTTGCAGCATGATAGCTCAAACGTGGGTCAGGACACCCAACAACATTTCTCCAACGAGGCTATAACATGGATTAGTTCATTCTTAAGCAACAGAACCATGAGGGTCTTCTCGTCATCAGCGGCGGCAGACCCCATACCCATCACTTGCGGGGTGCCACCGGGATCTTGTGTCTCGCCTACGTTGTATAACATTTTCACCAAGCCCCTTTTCGATAATCTGAACCATCTTGGTATCACCTACACTAACTATGCAGATGATACTCAGATTCTCCTCCCACTTTCAGGGGATTATGATAAGGATTTGGCCTTGGTAAATAGAGTGTACCTCATCATCCAGGCATGGATGGCTACACATGGTCTTTGCCTGAACGATGATAAAACAGAACTCATCATCCTGGGCACCCCCAACAACCTAAATAAACTAGGCCCTGAATACTCCTCATTCATAATTGATGGTAACCTCATCAAGGTGGCCAAGGAGGTAAAGACACTGGGATTTTATCTCGACTCCACCTTGTCCTTCTTCAAACAGGTCAACACACTAGCGTCGACTACTGCTTACACTTGTTAACTTATTAGAACGGGTAAACCCTTTCTCTCTAACAATAGTTGCATTATCTTGGCCAGAGCCCTTATTCTATCCCACCTAGATTACTGCAATGCTTTCTACATTGGCTCGAACAAAACTATCACTAGGAAGAATTCAAATTCTCCAAAATAATGCCTTAAAAGCAGCCCTAGGCATTGCTAGAAGAGATCACATATGTGAGAGTAGGAGACAAAACAACTGGCTTTCAACCAATGATAAAATACTCCTAAAAACTGCATCACTTACCCATAAATCTCTAAATAGGGCCGCTCCTACTTATCTCTCTGAAAGATTCCACAGACGGACATCTGTAAGACCATCCAGACTAGTCAAACTGAACTGCTTGTCCGTTACCAGATTCAAACTATCCAAGATAGGAGGATGCAGCTTCCCTGTAAAGGCGGCCCAACTCTGGAACTCCTTGCCCCCCTCACTCAGAGAAGACCAATCTTACCTGAACTTCAGATCTAAAACTATCACATGGCTCAAATCCACCGACCGGTAACCTGCCAGTGTCATTTCCACCTGTGACCCTATGCCTCTGCACCTAAGATGTAACTTAACACCATGAACTTTCTACTGTAATAATGTAAATTCAAGTGCTGCAAGTTCTATCTGTATCCTGCACTAGATCTTCTGATCCATGTATATACTGTATATCGCTTTATAAAATTGTATTTCATTATATTTAATTCTGTAACTTTATAACCAAGCTTTGCATATTCTTGTAACTGTTGCGCCCTGATACCCCTGGGTCTGGTGTGCATTAGAAATAATAAAACAAACAAACTATACGAGGAGGAAAAGTTCAGTCAAGAAAGATATGCCAGATGTGAAGAAGAAATATCAAAATTTTAAGGAGAAAAGAGGAAAGTGACAAATGTCGATATTTCAGATGCAATAGTTTGTTTCATTTGGCTTCCAGTGATAAATGTCTGGCTATAAAAGAGTTATGCAAAAGATGCAACAGGAAAGGACATCTTACTAAGTGTTGCAGAACAAAAAAGGAAAATATAAATTGTTTGAAAGAACTATGTGAAAGTTCTGAAGAGTGTACTTTTGCGGTTGAGGGTGTTGTATACTGTGAAATCAACCATGATGATGACGCTGACATGCAAAAGCCCATGGCTATGATATAATTGAATAGTAAGCAACTGGACATGGTGATTGACTGTAGTGCAAAATATACTTTGCTGCCCAAGTATTTGTTTGATAAATATTTTGGAACCAACATAAATTTAAATATTATTGACATCAAGCCAGTGGCGTATGGAGGAAAACACATTGATTTAATTGGTTGGTTTTGGGCAGAAATGAAATTCAAAGACATCCGCTAAAGGAAAAGTATATGTAACAGTGAAAGGAATGCAGCCTCTTTTAAGTTGGTCTCACCAAGCCAGATTGAAGATAAAAATGGATCCCTGTGCAGAAGAGTCAGTCTATGCTGCGGATCAGGGATTGGGAGTACAAAAAGGAACCTTTGATGAACATATATTATTCAGGGAAGAACTGGGTGTGTTAAAGGATTTCAGCCACAGAATCAAATTGAAGCATGGTGCTGTACCTGTGGTACAGAAATTGAGGCCAGTACCACTGAATATAAAGTCAGCGGTAAAAGAAGAACTTGAGAAATTGGTGTGTGATGGTGTGATTGAAAGAATTGAATCATCGGAATGGGTGTCACTGTTGGTAACAGTATACAAGCCAAATGGAAAATTGAGGTTGTGCATAGATCTAAGGTGTGTAAATAAATGTGTTATTCCTGATAGACACCCTTTGCTGAATATAGCCGAAATGTTGGGTACTATTAGAGATGCAAAAATTATGAGTACGTTGGATTTGAGGTCTGCTTCACCAGATAATGTTACATCTAATGCAAGAGATATCACTGCATTTATTATCTCTGAGGGATTATTTTGTTGCAAAAGAATGCCCTTTGGTCTTGTTTCTGCTGCGTCTGTGTTCCAACGAGTGATGTATCAGCTGTTTCATCAAATGCAGGGCATTTTATGTTTTCAGGATAATGTATTGATAGATGGAAAGGATCAAAAGGAACATGATGCTATACTGTGTAAGGTTCTAAATACATTTTTTAAGAATGCTGGACTCACTTTAAGTAAGGATCAATGTAAGTTCAATAAGGCTACCATATCTTATTTGGGCCATGAGATATCAGAGAAAGGTATCAGACCTAAAGAGGAATTAGTCAACAACATTGTGACTTTTGCTAGTCCAGATAACAAAGAGAAGTTAATTTCATTTTTAGGAATGGCTGAGTTTTATGCAAAGTTTATTCCCGATCTAGCGAGTAAGACATTCCACATGAGGAAGTTAGTGAAAAAGAATGTAAGATTGGATTGGAATGAGGTGTGTGAAGATGAGTTCAACAAAATCAAACTAGATTTGAATGCTGCACCTACTCTCAAAGCTTTTAATCCTAACATCACCACCACTATTACCACGGATGCTAGCAACCATGGCTTAGGGGCTGTTTTATCGCAGGTAGAATGTGGAAGTGAATTCCTAATTGTGTTTGCTTCAAGGGTTCTAAAACAAGCTGAAATCAATTATTTAACTATTGAAAAACAGCTACTGGCTGTGAAGTGGGCTGTTGAGAACTTTAGGCCACTCATTTAGGGAACAAAGTTTGTTGTGAGGTTCGATCACAAACCTCTTAAGGAAATTCTCACCACTCGATAAAACATCCTCTAGGATTAGAAAATGGGTAGCGAGTCTACAAGAATATAATTTTGATGTTGAATTTATACAAGGGGTTAAGAACAAAACTGCTTATTGTCTTTCAAGATTAACCAATGTGGTGGAAAATGTGGATGATGATTAGAATAGTGATGAGGAACACATTTTAAGTATATATCAGGATATTGTATCTGAGAATGAATGGCTGCAGGAAATGGATTTGGATGAAATTCTCACAAAGGTGAAGGAGTTACTCAAAAGTGGTGTGAAAGGTAATGTAATCAGCAAAGGTGCTTTGCTGGATGCAGTTCGACAGGTGTTTGTTGAGTTACATATACATAAGACTTCAGTTTTAAGAAATGGGAAACTTTATCCGCCTTTAGGAGTGAGGAAAAAAATATTACAGATTGCCCATGCGGGACATCAAGGGATGACAAAAACAAAGCAGAGAGTTAGACAAGATTTTTGGTGGCCTGCGGTTGATCTGGAAGTTGAAAGGCTCATCCGTGATTGTTGTAGTTGCGATGATTCGGCTAAGGGATGTGTGGCTAGGCAGATGCCTATGACCATAACTTCGATTCCCACCATAACTTGGGACCGCGTCGGTTTAGATATTGTAGGCCCCATAAGAAGTCAAGGTAATTTGAAATATTGTATGTTACTTATTGACATGTTGTATAGGTGGGTAGAAGTTGAGTGGGTACAAAACATTTGTTCGAAAGATGTTATTGCGTTTCTGGACAAAATCTTTAAACGTGAAGGGTATCCAACCACGATTATCACTGACAATGGATGGGGTGCAATTGGTTTCACAAGAGATGATTTGTTTTTGAAGGAAAATGGAGTTGAGCATAGGACAAGCTCTATTTATCATCCTAGACCAACGGAATTGTAGAAAGATTCAACAAGGTAATTAAGAATAGTATAAGGTGTGCATTTGCGAACAATACGATTGGAGGGTAGCGGTTGAAGATACCATTGTTGCACATAGATTTACGCCACATTCTACTACTGGAATTTCACCATTTGAAATACTAAGGGGTAGGAAACCTAATACAAGACTGTGTCCCGCATGGTTGGGCAGAGTGTGAGTTAAGAATGTGGACTGTGAAGGAGTGTGCAAAAAAGTGTCACAAAGACAGGAGTATAATAAACAGTTGTTTGATGCAAGAAATGCGGTTAGGGAGACTAAAATCAAAAGTAGGTATTTGGGTGAGAATAAAACTCCACGGGGTGAATGCTAGGGGTTTGATTAAATGGTCAGATCCAATTCAGATAGTTTCATGGAGCCATAAAAGTATCTGATGGAAGGGTTTGGAATCTTAACAGAGTATGTAGATGTTCCAAACAAGAGTATGGTGGTAAAAACCATGTTAGTAACAGGTAGGAAGTAGAACTAAATAGTGAGAGGCAAGTTTCCAAGATTGGTCGAAATAAAAGAGCATGCACAAGACCATCATATCTCAAAGACTATGTAACTTAAAACTGTATAACCTTTTCGACTGTTAATTGTTAAGAATCTGTTTCAGATATTACAATGAATATTCATTCTTATATTCAATGTTGTTATGTAATGTGTAAAAACCAGAACCAAAATTGTATGTATTTTCAACTAGTTTTTCTTGTTCATTTTTCGCTGTAAATGGAGGAGGTGTGTAGTATTCCATTGGGTAGTATGTTTATGTATAAGTTTTCAATATATCTTTTAGGTTTTTGGCTTTTCATTGCATTGTGTCACTGTAAAGAAGGGAGGTGTGTAGTATCTCATTGTTATAGGTTATTATTGATGCATATGTCTTATGGTGCAGATGGCTTTACAGATAGAACTTACAATGTTCTAGAAAGAGAGTATCCTAGAATGCAGTAGAGGGGAAGAATGATGCACTGGAAAGAATCCGTTATTTTCTGTAAGCTGTGATGAACGGTGGGTTAGATCCTCCTACTTCAATAAATGATATAAAACTTCCAAATCTGTGTGAGAGGATATTTCAAATTTGTGGGGCTAAAGTCCGTCAGAGGGCCGCTGGTGATTGTTTGAATATTTCCGGATTCAATCTGTGGCTGGAGCACGTTCATTCTAAGAGAAATCTACAGGGAAAATATAGTATCAATATCCATCAGAAAGGTCGTCACTGATCGTAAGCACTTTGTTCTTCAGTCGGTTCAGGGGATATAACAGCATAGCTGTCTCATCTCATATCCAACTTCCCCAGAATGTAGCTTCCTTCACAACAGGATTGATCATATTTAGGATTTATTATTACACCTTCATTGCGAAGGGCAGCTTTGGTTTTGCCTTTATTAGGGATGTGAAACAGTTAACAATTACATGAGTAATCATTTTGTCTCCCCCTTATGTTTCTTGTTTTGCAAAATGTTAAGCCAGATAGATTTGCTGTGCAATTTTACCACCAATACGTTTCACAAAAGGGCCGCCTCCAAACTCAACCAGTGTGATTAGGAAAATGTAGAGAGCCCACCCCACTAAACATTTTGCATTTGAAATTTCGGACGCTTCTCTGTTACCCCCACTGTAAAGTATTCCAAATTGAGTGTGCTGTTGTAACTTTAAAACACTCCTTACCTCTTGTGTTGTTTCCAAGTCATGAAAGTAGATTATTATAATTGTATCACGTTGTATACAGCGCTTCATGCTGAATTCCTCTCAAGTCTTAAGTACTGTAACAACAGGCATTACACAATTCTTTATAATTCTCAATACATCAACCTCACAAAGATGATTGACTGAGGCAGTGCTGCCAGTATTCATATATGTAATGGCAGATTTCAGAATCTTACGTGAGCAATTTGTATTTATTTGTAGGATAGGGATGTCAATTTCGATCACAAATTACTTACAATAGCACATTTACAGATGGCAGAGGCCTTTCTCAGAAGGATGCCTGTACAATAGCCAAAGAGGAGAACACCTGGGGATCGAGTTGATGAGGATGTGAACAAAATGGGACATAGATCAGGGACCGAATGAAACAAAACAACAAGTATACATGTATATAAAAGAAACAGGTGACTTACAAAGTTAACATTAACCTAGCTTGGCAAGTGCTTCAAACCAAAGAGGAGTACTGTACAAGTTTACACAATTACAGTGTTACGTATCACTGGAGGGAGTTGTGATGGGGGTGGTGGTGGTGGTAAAGCTACACTCTTTGCTTTTCCTCTAGACCATTCACAGGTATTCAATTTAAGCAACAGTAAAAATAAGTGTAACTTGCAGCTCAAATATCAGTATTGATTTAAACAACAGCTTCAGGTTTCTTTTGTACAAATGCTTGTAGAGGAGGAAAAGTGCTAAACCTTTCTGGTGAAGATGTAGACTTCAAAGCCAGAGGGATAGCAAACAAATGTGGTAAGGACAGGTAGAAGTATTGCAAGTGGCAGCAGATGTACCTTCAATCATGCTTTGATTATATTGACCATTTATTTGGCATATGCTACAAACTTAATTGTCTCTAACAGGCTCCTTTTGGATGAGCTTATAAGTAAGGCAGAGCTGATTGTGTCTGTGGCCTGCTCTGCTGGATTTGTATTATTTTCCTGTGGTAAGGGACACCATATGTGCGGTGGTTCCTAGGTCCCCTACCATTTTTAATCCCAGACACATTCGCGTATTGGCACACAGCAGTGGTCAGTAAGGGTGGTATTATGATGAATCCTTAAGGACTCCCTACCTTCTGTAGTTGTAAACAGCTGGTAATCAATAGGGATTCAAACCCCTCAGCCCGCATCAAAACCTGATGCAGGCAGAGACAGCATCGGCTTCCCTGCACAGAGAAGACACTCATGCAGAGTGGATATCCCTCTCTGTGCCCCTCCTCTGTCTAGAGAATCGGTGTGAAAGTGTCAAGGATAGTAGGTGAAAACATGCAGTGAACTTGCCTCGTAGTGTTTTTACTTATCTGTGTAATTTTACGTGACACCATAATGAAGCTCATTTTTCCAGGGAGCAGTTGCATGTACACATACACGTAGGTTGTTTCCCGCTGGCAAATTTTTATCATTTGCTTGGCAGAGTGCAAATGTGCTGAGCAAAAAAAGGTTCTACATGCATCTGCTGCCTTTTGCCCTGCATATTTGTACTGCGCCATGCAAATGAGTGAACGATGCGTACTATGCTTGCATGGCAGGCAGCATTTACAATTACAATTAAACGCTGCCTATTATGCTTGCAGAGCAAGCATTGTATAATTATAATTGTAAACGCTACCTTCCATGCATGCCTGGTAGACAGTGTTAAATTGTAAAGGCAGCGTTTACAATGGATCCCTATGGAGGCTGTCTGCTTTATGCTAGCGCATAAAGCCGGCTGGCTCCATAGGGAACCCCAGCATTTGCGCTGGCATCAAAGTGCATGCTGGTGCAAATGCTGGGGCATTTGTATGGCTATGAGGAAGAGAGGCGGTAGAAATGCAAGTTGTGTTCCGCCCCTCTTCTCTGCCATACAAATGGTTGAAAATAAGCATGAAGTAAATCACATGCACAAAACTTTTAAGGGTGTGATTTACTTTACGGCTCAATTAAATGATTTGCTTTCTGCCTCTCCTCTCAGTCATACAAATTGTTGAAAATGAGCTGTTTAGTAAATCACACGCATAAAGGTCTTGCATACTTCACGGCTCAAATTCATCCTTTTTTATGATGGCGAGGAGGGGCTGAACACAACTTGCATTTCCGCTGCCTACCTTCCTCTCCACCATACAAATGCCCCAGCATTTGCTCCAGCATGCGTTTTCATGCCGGCCTAAATTCTGGGGATCACTATCGATCCTGCTGCCTTTATGAGCCAGCATAAAGCGGGTGGACTTATTAGGGATCCATTGTAAACGCTACCTACTGTTAAGTTCCGCCCTGCGTCCCGCTACGCAGTGACGCAGGGCGTCCTAAATAAAAGCCCTGCCCCCGCGTTCGGGAGGCAGTTCCGGTGCCGACCAGCAACCTGTGTGGGTGTATGATTCTTCGGCTCCCGCTGGAGCTGCGCACCAGGCCGTGCGGCCTACCAGCATTCTGCCAGCCCCCGCGCGCGCAGGCCGAGGGCTGCCAACATAACAATGGCGACGAGGCGAGATGAACTCCACTACACGCTCGGTGTTTTGAAGGCACCCTAACGCCCTACAGCCATCGCGGCGAAATTTTTGGACACCCGGTGGGGGTGGAATCACACACGTGACCCCCCACCCCAAAAAAAAAAAAAAAATTTTTTCTCTCTTCCTTCTCTCTGCCACTCCGTTTTTCGCCCCATCCACCATGACCAAAGCTCTTCCTCTGGGCACTGGAGAACCTGGTGGCATCTGGCATCCAACACCAGAGGGCAGCAACACGGAGTGACGGGAGCGCCAGGTCCTGAACTGTCCCACACAGCGCCTGGGAACGGCAGCACCTCCAAGGTAGGCCCGACGTCGCGGCGCTGGTGGTCGTCGGAAGAACTCACGACAACACCGATCAGGTCCACGCCAACATGGCGGCCGGCACGTCCACGCCTGGGCCCACCACGCCGTCCAGAATTGCGGCGAACCTGTCCATGACGTCACCTCCATCTCGCACACACGGGAGTTCGTCGACACTGGTCCAGCCGTTTGACCCATTCACGGATCCATCATCGAGCGGACCCAGATGGCAGCTGTGGATTCAGAAATTTGAGATGGCGATGGAGTGCAAAGAGATTACGGCGCCCAGGAAAATGAAGGCACACCTACTACTCGGCGTGGGTGACGAGGTACTGCGCATTTTCAACTCCCTGAATGTTGATGATGGCCAGGATGCATACCAAAGCGCGAAAGATGCCCTCACGGCTCATTTTCTCCCTCAACTAAATCCAGACTATGAGACGTTTCTCTTCTGCACCACCTTACAGGCAGCGGAGGAAACCCTTGATGCATATCACACCCGTCTGAGAAAGCTAGCCATGTCCTGCGAGTTCACGAACGTGGAGAGGGAGATCAGGAGGCAAATCATCAACGGGATACACTCGGAAAAGCTAAGGCACCTGATACTTAGCGAAAAGGGTATTCCCCTACAGCGGATCCTTGAACTAGGACGTCAAAGGGAACTGGCCCACACCAGAGCGGCCAACATGGAGGCCACGCTACACAGGCTGCAACCTGCTCTCAACACAGCTATGGTGGCCCGGATCACCAACAGACAATCCTCGAGGGACGACAACAGTGGAGGTTATGGCCAAAACAGGTGGCAACCCCGCATTCCGGGGCCCACAGAGTGCGGCTGGTGCGGTGGCCCACGACATGGCCGTCGCAACTGTCCTGCTCAAGGCACCACATGTGGAGCATGCGGCCGGAAGGATCATTACGCAAAGGCATGCCGATCAGCGGACACCCCCATACAGCCCCCACAAAACCCGCCGGAGAAGAACGCGACCAAGAAAAAGAAGCAAGCCAGCGCCAGAAGGGTCGCAGTGGCCAACTCTTCCACAGAGGATGAAGGGGATGATGTCTCGGCGATGCAGCAGGACCCCACCAAGGACATCGAGAGAAAAGGGAGGAAGGTATACCTGGTGTCTGCACTGTGCCAAGGTCGGGGACCACGAAGAAAAGCCGTCCGAAGGCGCAAGTGCATGGTCACCATCCAAAACCAGTGCATTCTCATGACCATCGACACAGGCGCCTCGGTGAACGTCATGCCCGAAAGCATTTTCCAGACTCTAAACCCTACACCAGAGCTGAAAAGCACAGACACTCTGTTGTATGCATACGGCAGTCGAGAGCCCCTGCCGGTGATTGGCAGGTTCCGCACTACGCTGGAACACGGAAAAAATAGACTATGGTCCAAGGTCTATGTCGTGAAGGCAGGAATTGAGAGCCTCCTGAGTGGGGACGCAGCGGAGGACTTGGGAGTGGTCCAATTCATCTGCCATGTCAACGAAGACAAGGAGGTGGAGCAGATGCTGAACCAATACCCTGACTTGCAAGAGGGAATAGGCTGTTTAAAAGGGAAAACCATCAAACTTCATATTGATGAAACAGTGCAGCCGAAAGCCGTTAGGCACCGGAGAACGCCATTCCACATGAGAGAACAAGTGGAGCAGGAACTCAAGGCATTGGAAGAAGCGGGCATCATTGAGGAGGTCACAGGGCCCACACTGTGGGTCTCTCCAATGGTGGTGACACGGAAGCCTAAGCAGCCTGGAAAGGTGCGGATCTGCATAGACATGCGTCTCCCCAACACTGCCATTAAAAGAGAACGCCACATCACCCCAACGATCGACGAAATCGTGGCTGACCTCACAGGGTCGTGTGTATTCTCAAAGATTGATCTCAAGGCGGGATATCATCAACTCAAACTCCACAGAGACTCTCGCTACATTACAACGTTCTCGACGCATTTGGGGCTGCGGAGATACAAACGCCTAAGTTTCGGAATATCGTCTGCTGCTGAGGTATTCCAGCAAACCATCCAGGAGGTCATCAGAGGCATCCCTGGTGTCCTCAACGTGAGCGATGATATTTTGATTCACGCCCCCGACAAAGAAATACATATCAAGAGGCTTCACGCTCTACTGGGCAGACTACAAGATGCTGGGCTCACAATACACCGGGAGAAGTGTGAGTTCCTCAAATCGGAGATCACTTTTTTCGGGTACAAGTTTGGCAGCACAGGCATCTCCCCTGACCCGCAGAAGGTCGCAGACATTCAGGCTGCAAGCCCACCGATGACCCCCACAGAAGTGCGCAGCTTCCTAGGCATGGCCACCTACTGCGGGAGGTTCATCCGAAACCTGGCCACACTATCTGAGCCGTTGCGGGAACTCACCAAGGCCAACGTCAAGTGGGATTGGGGGCAGACATGCCAGGACGCGTTCGAGAGCATCAAGGACTCCCTGTCCGCCGACACCAAGATGGCCTACTATAGCACCGAGCTGCCCACAGAACTGTTCGTGGATGCAAGCCCCGTGGGGCTCGGAGCCATCCTAATGCAAGTCACGAAGGAAGGGGAGAAGAGACCGATAGCATATGCATCGAGAGCCCTCACAGAGACCGAACAAAGGTACTCACACATCGAAAAGGAGGCCATCGCTGCGCTGTGGGGGTGCCGGCATTTTCACCTCTACTTATATGGGCGTCGGTTCACGACGATCACGGACCACAAGCCCCTACTACCCATTTTCATGGGGACGTCAGCACACCCTCCGGCACGAATCACCAAGTGGTTACTACACCTCCAGCAATATGACTTTGATCTCATCTACCAACCGGGCAGCGGAAACCCAGCGGATTTTCTCTCCAGGCATCCGCGAGAGGCCACCCAACAAGAGATCCAAGTAGCTGCAGAGACGGAGGAACACATATGTCAAGTGGTGCACGCGATGAGACCCAAGGCGGTGAGTATCGAGGAAATCGAGGCGGAAACGCTCAAGGACCCGTGTTGTGACTTAGTGAAGGATGCCATCCTCTCAGGTGACTGGAAGACCTTCATGAGACACACGCACAACAGAACAGCGGAAGCAAAAGGGTTTTTGTCCGGCATATTCACAGTCCGGCAAGACTTGTCAATCACAGAATGTGGACTGATACTAAGAGGAAACCGCATCATAATCCCTCTCAAAATACAAGACAGGATAATGGCCCTAGCGCATGAAGGACACCAAGGACTGGTAAGGACAAAAGCCCATATTCGGCACCGAGTATGGTTTCCCTAGATCGAGGAGCGGGTCGAGACACTCGTTAGCACGTGCCTATCCTGTCAGATAACGGGGGCCCCGCCAGAACCGGAACCAATCATATCAGCAGAACGTGGCCGCTCTCGCTGGGAGGCCATCAGCATTGACTTTTGCAAGCTACGAGAGGGCCTCCACCTGTTGGTGGCCGTGGATGATCACTCCCGATACCCGGAAGTTGAGATAGTTGAATCCACAGCAGCTGAAGTGGTCATTCCGGCCCTAGAGAAAATGTTCGCAACTCACGGGCTACCGACCTCAATCAAAAGCGACAACGGGCCACCGTTTACGGGAGAGGACTTCAAAAATTATCTACAGGACCTCAATGTAAAATATCATCATATCACACCAAGACACCCCGAGGCAAATGGGGACGTAGAAAGGTTTATGAGAACCATCAACAAGTGCTCAGGGTGTCCAAGGCGAACGCCAGCCCCTGGAAGGTTGACCTCTTCCGATTCCTCCGGAACTACCGGGTCACGCCCCATAGCACAACCGGCATACCACCAGCGGACCTCATGTTTGGCACTGTCATTAGATCTTCGATCCCGCATCACCCAAGCAGGACCCCGGACGCGGTCAACGAGGAACGCACAGAAAGAAGGAGAAGGGATGCTAACGCACACATGAGTGGCAAGCGGAGAGCGAGGCCGTCCCATCATCAAGTGGGTGACCAAGTCATCATGATACGAAACCCCTCCAAGTCAAAACTTGATTCTAGGTACGAGGAACTTCCATGGACCGTCAGTGACCGGCATGGAACCATGGTGACTGTGACACGAGGACGCCGTCAAGTGACGAGGAATTCGTCATGGTTCAAGGCCGTACCCCGTACCCTGTGGACCGATAAGGAGGGCCATCGGGAAGGCGAGGATACTCAGCCCAGCGAAGAAGAGCCACCTGTTTGTTTTATAATAAAGGAGGAATGTTAAGTTCCGCCCTGCGTCCCGCTACGCGGTGACGCAGGGCGTCCTAAATAAAAGCCCCGCCCCCGCGTTCGGGAGGCAGTTCCGGGGCCGACCAGCAACCTGTGTGGGTGTATGATTCTTCGGCTCCCGCTGGAGCTGCGCAACAGGCCGTGCTGCCTACCAGCATTCTGCCAGCCCCCGCGCGCGCAGGCCGAGGGCTGCCAACATAACACCTACCATGCCTACATGGCACGCAGTGTTTACAATTACAATTAAACGATGTATACCACGCAAATATGATAGGCATCATTTATTTCTAATTGTAAACGCTGCCTGCCATGGGAGCATGATAGGCAGCATTTACTCGTTTGCATGGCAGAGTGAAAATGTGCAGGATTAAATACAGCACACACCTGTGTATTCCACCATTTGCCCTGCAAATTTGCACTCTACAGTGTAATGACCACCATTTGGAGGCGGGGAACCACCTACATGTATGTGTACACGTAACAGTTCCCCACCACCAAGTTATGCTTTCGAGCAAAATAAGCTCCAATTGTTTTTATGATGGATATGATTGCATAACGTAATGGTACTAATTTAGTTGACCTACGAAGGTTCAAAGGCAGAATTCACTTGTTGAGGTTTTATACCTGCAATTTGTAGGTTACACACACATTTCTGGAGTATTCCCTCAGCACATTATGCTACTTTGCCTCAATCCATTATGGCTACTCAACGGTTCACGTTGAAAGAAATAGCAACACCGTTTGGCATAGGACTCAGAGTCTCAGAGATATTAAATAAAATATTAAACAATACTGTTTAGTCTGAAAGTGACATTTATTAAGCAATTATTGTAGGCATGGTCTGAGCTGTGCAATGTGGGGTTATCTGACAGCATAGTTTGTTGTTTTTGCATATTTTGACAAGCATATTTATTGGAGTAGCCTTTATTTGAAAGTACTCATAACCTACAATGTGGTGAATACCTCTTTGTTTTTGTGTTAATTCATTTTCCAGCCCTGTCCTATGGTATTTACTTTAATGCGCTTTTAGATTTTATGTTTCTTTTTGTTCCAGACCCCTGATTGTTCCAGACCCCTGACTAAAAATGGAGCACGTTTAGTCCACTTGTTAAACATTCAATGATATTTCACATTTTGAACATTTTTGGCAACTTACATCCCACACAAGTCTGCTGAAATGTTGCAAAAAACAGTCAACATTTTATGAAATAGGACACATTTGAAATGTACATTTCATTAAACACAAGGTGAGGCATGCTCACAATATACACATTTATTTTTTCTTTCTTTTAATCAAATGTGCATGAGAACTCTTGTTGCGAAATTATGTTTCGATGGTGTTCACAACATTGTATATATTTCAAATGATAAGTGGGCATGCAAAGTTTTCTGGTAAAACAAAATATACAAATATACATTTCGAGCATGTGACACTTATGACATAAGTATTGGCGAATACAGATTCAAAAAAGCAAAACAGTTGTGGAAGTCTAAACCCAATTTTGCGAAGGCAATAGATAAACAATACTTTGGTCTACGACTTTGCAGCCATGTGCAGGTCACTCATGGGCCCTATGCGTATAGAAAATGTTCTTATATGGGATGAACGCCATTGAAGGGAACAGTAACACCAAATAATGCTTTATTACAAGGACAATGCTATGCTAATATCTTATACACACTACAGGCATGAGAGAAAAAAATGAAAACTATGGCCATCACTTTCTTATTTCGTTTTTTCAACCTTCAACGAAGACTGCAAACAAAAAAAAGAAATATGCGAAATACCCTAGTGTGTTGTCATTCTTTTATATGTTTCTATGTGCATCCATCTGGCAGCATTTACGGTGCACGATGGCAGGGCCAGACTCGTCGTACTCCTGCTTGCTGATCCACATCTGCTGGAAGGTGGACAAAGATGCCAGGATGGAGCCGCCAATCCAGACCGAGTATTTGCGCTCAGGTGGGGCGATGATCTGCACAGGAAATAGATGGAAAAGTTATAGTAATTATTATTTCAATCTTTTTCTGAAACTGGTTGGGACTGTTTTGATCTCATTTCAATGTAGATGTCTACATTTACAAGATGTTGCTAGATCATTGGCAGGACAGTATCCCGGAGAAGACTGGTGCACCTGTCCTTTTTTCACGATTGGTTGTACTAATAGAAGTGCCAGGCTGAAAGTGTGTACTGTGACGAATCTAGCAACATTGTCACTGATTCTCTGGAGGGAAGCTTCTCTTACGTGGCCAGGGAAAGGTAGAAGCTACCTGACTCTGACCCTGGGGATGGCTATCTGCGGGAGGACCATGTAGGGGAGGACCAACTCCAGAGAGGCAGGAAAACACTGAATCAAAATAAACCTTCAGATGTAAATCTTAATGACACCCATGTGCCTTTGCAACATGCCTCTATGGCTTTTTGTGACACAGATAAAGAATCCCCACGTTTTCTTGACCAACAACCTTATTTACGCCCTCCCCCCTTTTTAGTACTGAGATGAGGAAGAGGGATGGAAGAATGAGGATGAACAGAAGCGGTAAGCAAATGCTGCGTTCTAGTCTTTGGAAAGTGTAAACTAATGCTGGGAAGTTTAAAACACACACAGCTGAACAGAATACGAGGGAGAGGCAGAGAATGCAGCAGAACGCAGCTTGTGTGGATGCTGGTTGGAATGACGGAGGTGACACACTGTGGAAGGCAGCACAGAGGCTGGCAGGAATGGCGTGCAGAGAGACAGGGGCAAGAGAAGCTCACCACTTTATTGCTATAGGCAGCTGGAGCAGACAGAAGCAAAGGAAGATAAAGTGGGACCCAAATGGCTAACGGGACGCACCCCCAGTCAGCGAACCAAAGGAGAAGAAAACAGACGGACGCGAGGAACGCAAGAGCTGCCCGGTCAGCCCAGACAGAGCGAGTGGGTTACAGGAGCGCTTGAGAGCGAGTGTCGCATATCATTAACAGCAAGAGAAAGACCAATTAAAGTAATCAGGGAAACTGATACAGATATGGACAGTTTTAAGAAAGGGTGGTGACCCAAATCTTGGAGAGATTGATGCAAATACAAACAGTGTTAAGAAAGAGTCGGTGACCCAATACTTGGAGAGAGAGATTGATACAAATACAAACAGTGTTAAGAAAGGGTCAGAGACCCGATACTTGTAAAGAGAGATTGATACAAATACAATGTTAAGAAAGGGTTGGGGACCCAATACTTGAGAGAGGTTGATACGAATACAACCAGTGTTAAGAAAGGGTCGGTGAGCCAATATTTGAAAAGAGGAGTTGATACCAACAAGAACTTTGCTGAGAAAGGTTTGGTGACCCAATACTGGAAAATCATTATTTCTTGGATGAAAGAAAGAGTGAATAGAGAATGGAAACACCCTGGCAGAATAGTAAACCAGGCACTGTGCGAGTCTGGGAGCCACACGCAAGAAACAGAAATGTGATATCCTGGCAGGAGAGTAAACCAGGCACAGTGCGAGTCTGGGAGCCGCACCCAAGAAACAGAACTGTGATATCCTGGCAGGAGAGTAAATCAGGAGTGAGAAAAGAAGTAAACCTGAAACCGTGGAACAGTGAGAATGAATACAATAGGGAAGACCCATACCCCTTTTAAGGACAGTTATATATCACAATAACCTAGCAAGAGAGTACACCAGGGGTAAAAAGAGGAACAGTCAAAGGAAAAGGGAAGAACCATACCCCTTTAAGGTTAATTGAGATACAGAGTGGGATAAACTGAATATTTAAAAGAACTGTGTATTTAAAGGAGACTCAAGGGAAGAGTCTTCCTCCTTAAACTATGATAAAGTGACATTCAAACTACCAGAAGAAATCTAGGGGAAGGAAAGACCCCTTTTCTGGTGGAACTTTATTCCTTTGCTTTAGCGACCTTAGAATTTTATGTTTGAGCTCTGAAAGAAAGCTACAAATACCTAGCTAATAGAAATCCACTTTTTACACCTTATATTGAGTTTAGTGTGTAAGGGTCAGTTTAGGGTTTTGGACACAAGACAGAGGACGCTCTTTTGTTTAACATCCGGACACAAATGTTCCTTAGTTTCGTTGAGGCAGGGAGCACCCTTTTAGGATTAGGGATAGATAGGATTTCTCCCAACCCCCTTATTACTTTGTGATAAATAAAAGTTTATAATCAACACTTAACATGCCACTGTGCCCTAGTCTTACATTTCATCCCTTACAGTACACACACACTCCACATACACACAAAGCAACCCTCTTAGTAAACACAACGATTAACAGACCAACAGGGTAATTCATAGAATTCAGCGCACAAGTAGCGCACGCGGCTGGCGCACAGCGTGCGCGTGCGATAGTCTGCGCCAGCCGCGTGCGCCAAAACCGAATCCGGCGCACAGCGTATTCATGGATTTTAGGCTCCCAAACCAGCCGTGGCGCAGAGTATCGCAGCGACCCTGCAGCAGCGCCAGTAACGCCCCCAAGAACGCCCTCGCGCAAGGAAAAGCCATCAAAATCGCTAAATCATCGCAAAGGGCTGCGCTAACCCTGGACCAGTTTACAGGGCTGCCAAACAAGGAACGCAAAGCGGGTAACGTGCATATCAGGGGTACGCGTGAAGTTATACACGCGATTAGCCAGGGTACGTGTATTACAGGGGTACGCGGGAAGTATAACACGCGATTAGCCAGGGTACGTGTATTACAGGGGTATGCGGTAAGTTTAACATGCGATTAGCCAGGGTACGTGTATTACAGGGGTACGCGGGAAGTTTAACACGCGATTAGCCAGGGTACGTGTATTACAGGGGTATGCGGGAAGTTTAACATGCGATTAGCCAGGGTACGTGTATTACAGGGGTACGCGGGAAGTTTAACACGCGATTAGCCAGGGTACGTGTATTACAGGGGTACGCGGGAAGTTTAACACGCGATTAGCCAGGGTACGTGTATTACAGGGGTACGCGGGAAGTTTAACACGCGATTAGCCAGGGTACGTGTATTACAGGGGTATGCGGGAAGTTTAACATGCGATTAGCCAGGGTACATGTATTACAGGGGTACGCGGGAAGTTTAACACGCGATTAGCCAGGGTACGTGTATTACAGGGGTACGCGGGAAGTTTAACACGCGATTGGCCAGGGTACGTGTATTACAGGGGTATGCGGGAAGTTTAACACGCGATTAGCCAGGGTACGTGTATTACAGGGGTGCGCAGGAATTATCACACGCGATTTGGCTGGGTACGTGTATTACAGGGGTGCGTGAGAATCATCACACGCGATTTGGCTGGGTACGTGTATTACAGGGGTGCGTGGGAAGTCACACGCGATTAGGCTGGGTGGGTCCTCACAGGTGTTCCCTGTACACCCTCCACGGCCCCTGCAGGCAGCCTACAAAACAGGGGACCACCCTGCACACCTGCTCATGTCCCCCTGCACCCCCACCCCCCAGCAGTGCAGGGGCAGCCTCCACCAGGCCCCCACCCATGCCTCCCACCACCCCCAACCCCCAGCAGTGCAGGGGCAGCCTCCACCAGGCCCCCACCCATGCCTCCCACCACCCCCAACCCCCAGCAGTGCAGGGGCAGCCTCCACCAGGCCCCCACCCATGCCTCCCACCACCCCCAACCCCCAGCAGTGCAGGGGCAGCCTCCACCAGGCCCCCACCCATGTCTCCCACCACCCCCACCCCCCCGCCACCAGGGGCAGCCTCCACCAGGCCCCCACCCATGCCTCCCACCACCCCCAACCCCCAGCAGTGCAGGGGCAGCCTCCACCAGGCCCCCACCCATTTCTCCCACCACCCCCACCCCCCCGCCACCAGGGGCAGCCTCCACCAGGCCCCCACCCATGTCTCCCACCACCCCCAACCCCCAGCAGTGCACGGGCAGCCTCCACCAGGCCCCCACCCATGTCTCCCACCACCCCCACCCCCCCGCCACCAGGGGCAGCCTCCACCAGGCCCCCACCCATGTCTCCCACCACCCCCACCCTCCCGCCACCAGGGGCAGCCTCCACCAGGCCCCCACCCATGCCTCCCACCACCCCCAACCCCCAGCAGTGCAGGGGCAGCCTCCACCAGGCCCCCACCCATGCCTCCCACCACCCCCAACCCCCAGCAGTGCAGGGGCAGCCTCCACCACGCCCCCACCCATGTCTCCCACCACCCCCACCCCCCCGCCACCAGGGGCAGCCTCCACCAGGCCCCCACCCATGTCTCCCACCACCCCCACCCCCCCGCCACCAGGGGCAGCCTCCACCAGGCCCCCACCCATGCCTCCCACCACCCCCAACCCCCAGCAGTGCAGGGGCAGCCTCCACCAGGCCCCCACCCATGCCTCCCACCACCCCCAACCCCCAGCAGTGCAGGGGCAGCCTCCACCAGGCCCCCACCCATGTCTCCCACCACCCCCACCCCCCCGCCACCAGGGGCACTCTCCACCAGGCCCCCACCCATGTCTCCCACCACCCCCACCACCAGGGGCAGCCTCCACCAGGCCCCCACTCATGTCTCCCACCACCCCCAGCCCCCACCATCCAGGGGCACCCTCCACCAGGCCCCCACTCATGTCTCCCACCACCCCCACCCCCCCGCCACCAGGGGCACTCTCCACCAGGCCCCCACCCATGCCTCCCACCACCCCCAACCCCCACCATCCAGGGGCACCCTCCACCAGGCCCCCACTCATGTCTCCCACCACCCCCACCCCCCACCATCCAGGGGCACCCTCCACCAGGCCCCCACTCATGTCTCCCACCACCCCCACCCCCCCGCCACCAGGGGCAGCCTCCACCAGGCCCCCACCCATGCCTCCCACCACCCCCAACCCCCACCATCCAGGGGCACCCTCCACCAGGCCCCCACTCATGTCTCCCACCACCCCCACCCTCCCGCCACCAGGGGCAGCCTCCACCAGGCCCCCACCCATGTCTCCCAACACCCCCACCCACCAGCACTGTGGGGCACGTGGCCAGCAGGCAGTCAGGCAGCAGCAGATGGCAGGTGGGAGCGTGCTCAGGGCTCTGGGGGGCAGTAATTTGGCCTCCTGGCCAGGAGCGTGGTCTCTCGTGTGTGAACGCGTGGACAGCCTGATAGGGAGTGAAATCCCACACGTCAGCAAAGGCCCTTAGCGCGTAAACCCGTCAACAGCATATGCGCGCCTATAGTCACCTGCACGTGCAGGAAATTGTTGCGTGACACGTCCCAGTGTCAAAGCGTGTGATTGGTGAAAATGGATCTACACGTAGAAGTGACAAAGTGTGTGATTGGTGAAAATGGATCTACACGCAGAAGTGACAAAGCGTGTGATTGGTGAAAATGGATCTACACGCAGGAGTGACAAAGCGTGTGATTGGTGAACGTACACGCCGCGTAAGTGACGCTGTACGTGTGGGCCTGTATATAAGGTACATGTAGAACACCATTTCCTTGTACGTGCTTTTCGTGGAGAGCGAGTGGGTGAATTCTGTACTTTTTGTCGTTTCACACGCGATTTACTTCACGGCGTTTCCAGTTCGTATTCCCTGTTACCTCTGACAGCTTTTTCTCTTTTTTCTCTTTTACTGGTTTACCTGGGCCTGTTCCCTCAAACAGTGTCCCCTTCTACTGTTGTCCTGTCTTCTCAGACAGCGTACACATCTTCTTTTGGCGGGGGTTTAGCCAGCCAAACGCGCTCATTTTTCACGCTCTTTTACCTGGCAGACGGTGAGTCACGCACGTATCCAACTTCTGTGCTTGCCCCGTGTGTAGCCTACCCCTTCAGAGGTCATTCTAGGCTGCGTGTGACACGCATACGTTCATTCTTGTGTTACTGGGTGCCACAGCGTAGTGCAGGTTTTTCTTTCTGCACACGTGGTCTAGGAGGGGTTGCGTGCACGTCATCTCCCTTTTTTGGGCCTCCTGTGCGTTGCGTGACCCGTCATCTTTCCCCAGGGGTTACAATCAGCCGTGCTAGAGCACTAGGGTACAATTACCATCTGGTACCCAACCCCTTTGACCCCCAATTGCCCAGGACAATTGTCTACAGCCACTCCCATACGCACATTAATATCAGTGCCATGGCTGGGAGGCGAGGATTCCGTAAGGGTGGCAAAGGTGGAAGAGCCACAAGTGGTGGCCGTGGTGGATCCGGTAGGGGACGTGGTCGTAACTTGCAGGGTGAGCCTGTCCCCCCATGTGTGGAGGACCAGTCAAGGGCACCCATCATCCCCCCCCCTCCCCCCCTCCCCCCCCTCCCGTTGAGGCTGAAGTGGCTGACACCATCCATGCTCAGCCCTTGTTGGACCAGCCCATTGTGGCACCAGACCTGGCTGACTCCATGGCTGACTTCCAGGTCAGCAGGGCTACGACACGTGCGCTGGTGCACGTTGATGCCATCATGCCACGTGGATCTGGGGCAGCAAGGTCATCTGCTGCACCAAGGAGGCAGGGCGGAGAGGCTGCAGGGGCAGCTGCGGCTCCATCCACCCCAGCCCTCACACACCCAGCCAGGACAGTGTCGGTCCTAGTCCATGCTGCTGACATTCCCCCTGACACCATCACACTAGAGCCAATGCCTGCACCAACTCCCATGCTGAGTGTGCAATCCCACACTCCTGATACAGAGTCCACCAGGGCTCCTGCCCCTAGTGTCCAGAGCGGCGCAGGACACTCAGGATCACCACCACCTTCCAAGCGGAAGAGGAAGAGTGCTCGTCCGGCACAGGCTGATGCCCCAGACACGGCTACACAGTCCGGCCCATCCAGGAAGCCCAGCTTCACGGATGACGAACTGAATGCACTTGTCGAGTATGTGTCCGGACATGACAACGAGATGGTCATTGTTGCAGGATCCAAGACCACACCTGCACAACGCCAGGCACACTGGCAGACCGTTGCGGACATCGTAAGTGCCCTTGGAATCGTGAGGCGCACAGCCAATGATTGCTATAAGCGCTGGAATGACCTAAAGCGCAGGGCAAAGAGTAAGCTGGCCTCAAGTCATGCCGCAACTCTAGTGACTGGAGGTGGGTCTCCAGTAGTAGACATGGAACTCACTCCACATGAGTCAGTCGCTGGGACCTACGTCACGGAGGAACAGATCCAAGGCGTGGGAGATCTGGCTGATTACGAGGCATTGTCCGGTGAGTGCACATGCATGTGTGTGTCATCCATGTGCATGGTGTGTGTGTGAGGGCTTCTGTTCGGGTGCCAGGTGAGAGTGTGTGCGCCTGAGTCGTATGGGTCAGCCATGTGCTTCATGCAATCCTTCCTGCGCAGCTGCATTTGGCCATAGCAGTATCCCTTCTGCCAACAGTAGACATCTAGCACAACTGCCCGCCAGTTGCCCTTGAAGTGTCACCTTGACACAACATATTTGCTTCTTTTTCACTGTTCATTCAGTCAGTTTGTTTGCATTCCACCACTTTCACTAGGCATGTCGCTGTCCACTAGTCACATGTCTGACATGGGTATGGTAAAGTGGAGTGACTTTGTTACCTGGATATCATTTGTACACACATGTCCCTGTGCAATTTGACCATTTCAGACTGGCAGCTCCAGGTGAAAAATCTGACCTGTTAGAATTAGAAAAGCTATTACATGCGGGAACTGGACTGAATGAATAGGTGCTGCCCTCCTCTCCATCTTCACTCAATAGCAATGGTACATGCCATCTGTGTGATGGCATGTGTGTTTCACCTGCCAATCACAGGCCAATGTGTGATGCCACTGCCAGGCAGCATGCAGAAAATTTGTTCATCTTCCATCTTGGTGTCATCAGTGTGTGCCATTTGCCTGCACTTCATACGCAGTGAGGGTGCATGCATGGGAGGGTTTTAGTCATGTGGGACATGTGTCAATCAAGTACTGGTTCTCTTGCTTCTCAGCCCTCAATGTGTGCCATGGTGCTAATGCCTGTTTCCATTTCTTTGTTTTCATGTCTTTGCAGGGGAAGACGCACCTGATACTGCTGGGGTTGTGGAGATGGTGCAGACCCAGGAGGTGTCCCAGGGCCGACCAACCACCAGTGAGGGACGTGGTGTGGTGGTGGGGGAGAACCCACAAGTGCTGCAGGTCGTGCTCTCAAGGGGTGTCTCTGGCTGCACCTCCCCCGAGCTGTACTCAGGTGTTGATTCGGATGAGACCTACGTGCCGTCGCAGGTGAGTGTTCCAGGGAGGGATTCTGTTCTGTCTCACCCACCTGCACCAGGGTCAGTACCCTCCATGGGGATGTCAGTGTTGGCAGCTACGCCTTCGGTGGTTACGGATGCAGGGTCACACTCCGCGACATCTGATCCTGTTCCTGGGCCAGCAGATCAGAGGGGGAATGCAGTCCTGCAGCCTCAGGCAGTGCCGGCACAGCAAGGCGCAGTTCGCCTTGCCCCAGACAGGTGTGGTGCCCGCCGACGTGGTGGCCGTACGCCACCCGGCAATACCGCATGGGAGCAATCCATTTACGGTATGGCTACCCAACAGGCTGCATCATCCGAGATGATGGCTCAGGCCATGGATAGGGTGGCCACTTCCATTGTCCCCCCAGAAAGGCTGATGGAGCGACTAGAGCAGGCAACCGACTCCATCTGCCAGTCACACAGGGAGGACATGTTGGGGTCCAACAGGGACAGGCGGGCGGCACTGGCGACTCTGCAGGAGGCCATCTCCATTGAGTCCCAGGGCCACAGGGAAGCCCTGAGGCAGGAGCTCCTTCACCTCAGGACGACTCTTGTTGAGCTTGAGGCTTCAACACACCAAAGGACAGAACAGCAGCTGGAGCGTCTCACCCGTACGCTCTCAGCTGAGATGCAGGCAACGAGGGCGGAGGTCCGGGCATCCCGTGAGTTGTTGCATGGGGACCTCCGCACACTCATCCTCCAGAACCAGACCTACCACACCCGCATGCTTGCAGCCATGGAGGAGCAGACTAGGGCCTTGCGTGGGCTGCCTCCCATAGTGCAACCACCTCCGGATGCAGCTGCACAGGGTGATAATAGCGACAGCAGTGATACTCCCACAATAGGGTAGCCGTGTGGGCCATGAGCCCATGGAGGTGTTTTATCTTCCCAGGATCCACGCAGGTGGGTTCTGGTGTGCATCCTGTCCTCGGACCTCCTGGGTGGCCTCCCCAACCCCCCCGGGCCCATCAATGGCCATTTTTGATTGTTTCTTATTTTTATTTTTATTTTGATTTCTTTTATTCCCAATTTTTTTGGGACAATCTGTTGGCTTCGATCTGTTGGCTTCGATCTGTTGGCTTCGATCTGTTGGCTTCGATCTGTTGGCTTCCGTGGTTCCTGTGGGCATACGCTGCATTGTGGCTGGGCACATGCAGGCTTGTAATGTATTTGGTTCAGATGCTTGGGTTTGAGTCACACACACCCCTCCTGCTTCCCGTTTCCATGGGCTTGCAAAGGGTGTGCCCAAGTGACAGTGAATTACACAGTGACGTTGGACTCCCATGAGCTGTGTGGCCAGTCTGTAGTCAATACTGTGTATACATTCATAGTGCATATTGCTGTTGTGTTGTACACTGCATGTTGCATTGATGTGTAACTCTTCTTCTGTGTCTACCTCCCAATTTGCAGGTCCCTTCCTCATGTCCACACAAGGACCTCTAGTCTGGAGATGGGGACCATGTTGGCAGCAGTGCACCTACAACTCTACATGGCGACAACACTGCACAGTTGGTAGTGGTGGGAGTGCAGGCATTTCCAGGTGGTGAGACTACTAATATGTAACATTTGTGATGTCATGTTAATGGTACTACGTGCTCAAGTATGTTGTTGGTCCGGCATTGCTGTGAGCATTTCAGGTGTTGCAGGTTTCTAATAGTGCCACTGTACATAGTGAGACTGATGTCATGTTGTGGGGATTACTTTGTTTACCTGCAATTAGCATGACATGGCACGGTGTGTCGTGTGGCGGTGCTGGGGTTGGGTTGGCTGACATGGCACTGTCCTCTTGTTGCATTTTGCAAGTGGGTATTCATTTTAGCTGCTTCAATGTGTAACTTCACAAAACTGCATTTGTGGTGTCTGTGTGGGTAGGGATGCACACATTGTGACACTTCCAGGTGAATAATCTCAGGCAGACATGGTATTCCCGGTTCATTCTCCAGACATTCAGGATCAGTGTCAGGTTGAGTCATCATTGATTGTCAGATGGAATGTGCCAGGGCAGTGTGCACTCCACAGGGGTGTGATTTCTATGTGAAGTAATTAGCCACTAGCTGTGTACGGGCTGCCTCCCCCCGTGCCCTTTCCCCTCCCATGCGCAGCGGCTGTGCATGTGGTTGGGGATGTGGGGCCACCACCATGTCCACGGCCAGGCCCCGGCGTGTTGCAACGTTGTGCAGGACACATGCTGCCACTATGATCCTGCACACTACTGGGGGAGCGTATAACAGCTGCCCGCCAGAACGGTCAAGGGAGCGAAAGCGTGACTTTAGCACTCCGAATGTGCGCTCCACTATGCCCCTGGTTGTAATGTGGGCTGTGTTATATCTTACCTGGGGTGGCGTGGTGGGGTTCCGAATTGGCGTCATCATGTGGGGGCTGAGAGGGTAGGCACTGTCCCCTGTGGAGGTGGTGATTGGTATCATTGGTGGGGTTATGACCTTGCTCAGTATCCAACATGCATGCATGTGCAGTGCCATACATACTCACCAAGCAGCCATGTATCGCCATGCCGCCCAGCATCTATGTCCCGGCATAGGGTGGACATTCGGTAAATGAAGCTGTCGTGGGTGGACCCGGGATAGTTGGCATATACTGAGGTGATGATTCCCTTGGCATTACATACTACCTGCACGTTGATGGAATGCCAGTGCTTGCGGTTCCTATAGATGTGCTCTGATGCCCTGGGGGGACGTAGAGCCACATGGGTGCAGTCGATGGCACCTAGCACTTTAGGGAATCGTGCCACTCCGTAAAAGTCCAGGGCGGCAGCATGCCTTTCTGCAGGTGTTCTGGGCAGGTATATGTGCCTGCGGACTGATGGGCGTGCAGTCATGATGTTCAAGACCTGGTGTAGGCAGCGTGACTGGGTGGCCTGTGACACCCCACCCACTATGGCACTTGTCCGCTGAAATGATCCAGTGGCTAAGAAGTGCAGTACATTGAGGACCTTCTCCAGGGGGCTGAGTGCTTGGGAGCACAGGGTGGGTGATGTGAGGTCATCCTCCCACTCAGTCACCAGGTCCAGTATGATGTGTGGTGGAAACCTGTACCTCCCATACACCTGGTCATCAGGCATCCCGAAAAGGCTGGTTCTGGGTGTGAATATTCTGGCCCTGACTATCCTCCTCCTCCTCCTTTGGTAGCCCACTGCCACTGCTGCTAGGAACGGTATGTTCATCCTGGCGTCTGAGCTTGTTATTGTTAAAGTCCGCAATTTTATGCTTTGCGCGTGTTCTAGGTGAGCGTGTTCCCAGTCCAATAGCGTGTGGAAATTCACACGCACCACGGGATACAGCGTGTGACCCGCGCACCCCTGGAATCCAGTTCCCAGTCCAATAGCGTGTGGAAATTCACACGCACCACGGGATACAGCGTGTGACCCGCGCACCCCTGGAATCCAGTTCCCAGTCCAATAGCGTGTGGAAATTCACACGCACCACGGGATACAGCGTGTGACCCGCGCACCCCTGGAATCCAGTTCCCAGTCCAATAGCGTGTGGAAATTCACACGCACCACGGGATACAGGTTCGCTGACGTACTTGCGTGTGTAAGTGGCCGCGCACCCCTGAAATACACGTACATAGGCCAATCGCGTGTACGCGCACTTTTGTCCAATTACACGCAATGAAATACACGTACATAGGCCAATCACGCGATGACACTCTGACGTGCAGTATTTCCACGTGTGTTCCGTCATCACGTGCTGAGTGGGGAACGCCCGTGCGGGTCACGTCAGACGCGCTTACGCGCTGAGGGACTCTGGTCCAATAGAATCGCGTATGCGTGCTGACGCGCTTACGCGCTAAGGGCCTTTCCTCGGATTTCACGCTGACGTGCAGGATTTTCACGTGCCAAATCACTCCGTATCAAGCTGGCCACCCGAAAACACACGGAACACCACGCTCCTGCCCAGAAGGCCGAGTTACTGCCCCCCCCCAGTGCCCCGAGCAGCCTCCCACGTGCTATCTGCTGCTGCCTGCCTGCCTGCTGCCACCGTGCCCTGCCATTTGGTGCCTGCACATCAGCCATCTGCAGGGGTCCAGTTGCTGTGTCCACCCCTGCTGGAACTGAAGACTCCCAACTGGGATTACATCGCTCCACAGCCCAGCCCCAGGACCCAGTTGCCCACCCACACCTGCCTCTGGGGTTGCCATGTCGGGCACTTCCACATCTGGCACCAGTGGCAACCCCAGGCCAGAGGGGCAGAGGGGCACCAGCTTCACTGCCACCGAAGTTGGTGTCCTGGTGGAGCATGTCCTGGGGCAGTATGATGCCCTCTTTGGATCGTCCCGCGCCAGCAAGGAAGGACGGGAGAGGATCTGGGCCGACTGTGTGGTTGCCATCAACGCGGAGGGGGTGGCAACCCGCAACGTCCAGAAGATCAAGAAGCGCTGGGAGGACTTGAGGTCCAGGACCCTTGTGAAGGCCCGGTGCCTCGTGGAGGGGGGCCGGGGCCGCATGAGTTCCATCCAGAAGAGGGTCCTGGAACGCGTACGCCCAGCGCTCCACGCCCAGGTCCTTGAGAGGGAGGCCCGTCTGGAGTTGAGCGGTATGTGTCCAAGCATTACTGTGTGAGACAGGGCATGTTGCGGTGTGCTGGTTCTATGATACTTGCCTGTATGTGTGCCATGGGCCATGTATGCATGTATGTGTGCAGGGACATCATGGTAATGCATGTGCGACCAGTGATGTGTGACCCACATGGTTGTTGCATGTGTTGAAATGCAGCATGGGGAGCCCTATGCAGATTTTGGACATGAGAGCATGCCAGTCTCTGTACCTGGACATGGATGGGGGTGAAGGATGGGTGCTGATGCCAGGTACATATATGGTAGCCATGTCTGTGTGCCTGACCTGCGTGTCTGTGACTTGTGCATGCCATGGATGCATGACACATGTGTGTGACAATGCACAGATTCAGTGACGCACCCAACTTACCCTTGTTTCGCCTGTGTTCGGTGTGTTTGGGGCCAGATGGATGTGACTGAGGTGAAGTGTGTGCATGTGATATGCATGAGCCATGATGCATGTGAGTTACATATCATTGAATGTTTCTAGAGTCCATTGGACATGCATGGAAATGTCCATGGCATGCACCATGCCTGTTACTGTGTGTGTTTTGCCTGGACTGACCCATGTGTTGTGGAGGGACATGATGGAAGTGTACTTTGACAGTGGTGCTCATCTGCTATTGCTTCCTGTCTAGGGGACCATTGTACAGTAGCCTGATGCTTGTGTCCTTTGTCTCCCTCTACGCAGCGGCTAGTGAAGAAGAGGGCGGAGACGGCGCTGTGGAGCAAGGCGGCGGGGATGCCCCCACGGCTGCAGCGGAAGGGGTGGGTGAGCCCCCACAGGGGCCTTCTACGGCGGGAGACGGTGAGGAGCCATCCAGGTTGGTGGTTTGCACAGAGGAGGAGGAGGCCGACACTGGTGCACACATGGGGCCTGGTGGGAGCATCCCTGCTGGTGCAAGTGGTGCAGTCCAGGGCCAGGGGCAGGAGGCAGCACAGGTCACCGTGGAGGGGCCTGTGCATGTCACTGTCCCTGACCCTGTGAGTGCACCACCATGCACCAGCAGGGATGCCCCGTCCCAGGCCCGTCCGCAGGTAGAGGGGATGTCCATGTCACCTGACTCCCCTCCACCTGCGGACGTGGTAACCCCTGGCCGCGTGGAGAAGGTCCTGATTGGGGTCGCGATGCGCACGGCTGTGATTCGTGATGACGTGCGTGCTTCCCGGGAGGAGCACGCACGTCATCACGAAGTGCACCGTGCCGACGTGGCCCAATTGGGATCGGCCATGTTCGGGGGTTTCCTGCATGTGTTGGCCAATCTGACGGCCCTCTCCTCCTCTGTGCAGGCTATCCACCGGTCGTTCTCCTTGCCGTCTTCCGGCCCAGATGCCACCAGGGCCCCCTGTGGACCTGCCCCGACCAATGCAGCCAGCTCGGTGGGGATCCCATCCCTGCCACAGTTGGGAGTCGGAGGTCCAGCAGGGGTGGACAACACAGCAAGTGGACCCCAGCAGATGGAAGATGTGACGGCATCATCGGGCAGGGCACGTGCACGACGGCGTCGGTGGTTTCCATCAGCCTGGATGCCGTCGTGCTGGCAGAGGCAGTGGCGTCGGAGGCAGCAGCGGGCTCGACGTGGGAGGCATCATGGCTCGGGGCCATCAAGATCCGAGGGGCAGGCATCGGCCGGAGGGCAGGGCAACCCTGGGATGGTGGTGTGTTCCGTGTGGGAGGAGTTTGGCCAGCGGATAGGTGCGGAGCGGCAGCGGGCGGAAGAGGAGCGGCTCGCCATGGTCAGGGCGGAGTTCTCCATGCGTCGGGCATTGAGGCGGGCTGAGTGCCTCGAGGAAGCTCGCAGGGAGTTTGAGGTGGACATGGGGTTGTCCCTGCGAGACCTCGGGGCCAGGACAGAGTCCCGCCTCCAGGACATCGACATGGAGTTCGATGATGCCCTGGCCAGCAACATCACCAAGTGAGCCGCAGGACTTGCCCGCTGCCTTTGTATATAGTTATTTAGTTAGTTAGTGCTAGGTTTCCTTTATTTATTTTAATTATTTTGGACCGCTCGGACAATGGCCACTTTTTTGTACATATATTTTTCATTAGTTAGTGGTAGGTTTCATTTTTGGTGTTGGGCTCATGGACCCTGGAACATTCCTGTATATAGTTTGTTTTTTTGGGAGATACATTTTTTTAATTTCTTATTGTTTTCACCATGACGTAATGGTTTTTCATTAATTTCCTATTACATGATATTGCTTTGGACAAATTCATTTTAATTTTTTTTTCCTTTGTTTTTTTGTTTATCACTTTTGTTCTCGGACATGGACCATTTATTTACTTAGCCACATCGTTGTATGTTTGAAAATTTCACTTATTTTTGGTATTTAATACATTTTTTATATTTTCTTACACTTGTGTTATTTTCTCATTGGTTTGTTACATGTCATGATATGGGTTTTGACATTCACTTGCACCCATTGTGTATGTGTGTGTGACGGACATGTGTTCTTTTGCATACTTGGCATTGGGGTTGTGTCATGTGATTGCATTCACTATGTGGGTGGATGCAATCCTTGCCTGGGTGTTTGTGCTGCGTATGCTGGCCATTACTGCCATGATTGTGTATCGTCAGGACCTGGGGCCAGGGGGACATGTGTGGGGGCCTGCTGGCAGGTTCCCCACAGTGCTGGGGGGTGGGGGTGGTGGGAGACATGAGTGGGGGCCTGGTGGAGGGTGCCCCTGGATGGTGGGGGGTGGGGGTGGTGGGAGACATGGTTGGGGGCCTGGTGGAGGGTGCCCCTGGTGACTGGGGGGGTGGGGGTGGTGGGAGACATGAGTGGGGGCCTGGTGGAGGGTGCCCCTGGATGGTGGGGGGTGGGGGTGGTGGGAGACATGGTTGGGGGCCTGGTGGAGGGTGCCCCTGGATGGTGGGGGGTGGGGGTGGTGGGAGACATGGTTGGGGGCCTGGTGGAGGGTGCCCCTGGTGACTGGGGGGGTGGGGGTGGTGGGAGACATGAGTGGGGGCCTGGTGGAGGGTGCCCCTGGATGGTGGGGGGTGGGGGTGGTGGGAGACATGGTTGGGGGCCTGGTGGAGGGTGCCCCTGGTGACTGGGGGGGTGGGGGTGGTGGGAGACATGAGTGTGGGCCTGGTGGAGGCTGCCCCTGCACTGCTGGGGGGTGGGGGTGGTGGGAGACATGAGTGGGGGCCTGGTGGAGGGTGCCCCTGGTGACTGGGGGGGTGGGGGTGGTGGGAGACATGAGTGGGGGCCTGGTGGAGGGTGCCCCTGCACTGCTGGGGGGTGGGGGTGGTGGGAGAGATGAGTGGGGGCCTGGTGGAGGGTGCCCCTGGTGACTGGGGGGGTGGGGGTGGTGGGTGACATGAGTGGGGGCCTGGTGGAGGGTGCCCCTGGATGGTGGGGGGTGGGGGTGGTGGGAGACATGAGTGGGGGCCTGGTGGAGGGTGCCCCTGGTGGCGGGGGGGTGGGGGTGGTGGGAGGCATGGGTGGGGGCCTGGTGGAGGGTGCCCCTGGTGACTGGGGGGGTGGGGGTGGTGGGAGACATGAGTGTGGGCCTGGTGGAGGCTGCCCCTGCACTGCTGGGGGGTGGGGGTGGTGGGAGACATGAGTGGGGGCCTGGTGGAGGGTGCCCCTGGTGACTGGGGGGGTGGGGGTGGTGGGAGACATGAGTGGGGGCCTGGTGGAGGGTGCCCCTGCACTGCTGGGGGGTGGGGGTGGTGGGAGACATGAGTGGGGGCCTGGTGGAGGGTGCCCCTGCACTGCTGGGGGGTGGGGGTGGTGGGAGACATGGTTGGGGGCCTGGTGGAGGGTGCCCCTGCACTGCTGGGGGGTGGGGGTGGTGGGTGACATGAGTGGGGGCCTGGTGGAGGGTGCCCCTGGATGGTGGGGGGTGGGGGTGGTGGGAGACATGAGTGGGGGCCTGGTGGAGGGTGCCCCTGGTGGCGGGGGGGTGGGGGTGGTGGGAGGCATGGGTGGGGGCCTGGTGGAGCCTGCCCCTGCACTGCTGGGGGGTGGGGGTGGTGGGAGACATGAGTGGGGGCCTGGTGGAGGGTGCCCCTGGATGGTGGGGGGTGGGGGTGGTGGGAGACATGGTTGGGGGCCTGGTGGAGGGTGCCCCTGGTGACTGGGGGGGTGGGGGTGGTGGGTGACATGAGTGGGGGCCTGGTGGAGGGTGCCCCTGGTGACTGGGGGGGTGGGGGTGGTGGGTGACATGAGTGGGGGCCTGGTGGAGGGTGCCCCTGGATGGTGGGGGGTGGGGGTGGTGGGAGACATGAGTGGGGGCCTGGTGGAGGGTGCCCCTGGATGGTGGGGGGTGGGGGTGGTGGGAGACATGGTTGGGGGCCTGGTGGAGGGTGCCCCTGGTGACTGGGGGGGTGGGGGTGGTGGGTGACATGAGTGGGGGCCTGGTGGAGGGTGCCCCTGGTGACTGGGGGGGGTGGGGGTGGTGGGTGACATGAGTGGGGGCCTGGTGGAGGGTGCCCCTGGATGGTGGGGGTGGTGGGAGACATGAGTGGGGGCCTGGTGGAGGGTGCCCCTGGTGGCGGGGGGGTGGGGGTGGTGGGAGGCATGGGTGGGGGCCTGGTGGAGGGTGCCCCTGGTGACTGGGGGGGTGGGGGTGGTGGGAGACATGAGTGTGGGCCTGGTGGAGGCTGCCCCTGCACTGCTGGGGGGTGGGGGTGGTGGGAGACATGAGTGGGGGCCTGGTGGAGGGTGCCCCTGGTGACTGGGGGGGTGGGGGTGGTGGGAGACATGAGTGGGGGCCTGGTGGAGGGTGCCCCTGCACTGCTGGGGGGTGGGGGTGGTGGGAGACATGAGTGGGGGCCTGGTGGAGGGTGCCCCTGCACTGCTGGGGGGTGGGGGTGGTGGGAGACATGGTTGGGGGCCTGGTGGAGGGTGCCCCTGCACTGCTGGGGGGTGGGGGTGGTGGGTGACATGAGTGGGGGCCTGGTGGAGGGTGCCCCTGGATGGTGGGGGTGGTGGGAGACATGAGTGGGGGCCTGGTGGAGGGTGCCCCTGGTGGCGGGGGGGTGGGGGTGGTGGGAGGCATGGGTGGGGGCCTGGTGGAGCCTGCCCCTGCACTGCTGGGGGGTGGGGGTGGTGGGAGACATGAGTGGGGGCCTGGTGGAGGGTGCCCCTGGATGGTGGGGGGTGGGGGTGGTGGGAGACATGGTTGGGGGCCTGGTGGAGGGTGCCCCTGGTGACTGGGGGGGTGGGGGTGGTGGGAGACATGAGTGGGGGCCTGGTGGAGGGTGCCCCTGGTGACTGGGGGGGTGGGGGTGGTGGGTGACATGAGTGGGGGCCTGGTGGAGGGTGCCCCTGGTGACTGGGGGGGTGGGGGTGGTGGGTGACATGAGTGGGGGCCTGGTGGAGGGTGCCCCTGGATGGTGGGGGGTGGGGGTGGTGGGAGACAGGAGTGGGGGCCTGGTGGAGGGTGCCCCTGGTGGCGGGGGGGTGGGGGTGGTGGGAGGCATGGGTGGGGGCCTGGTGGAGGGTGCCCCTGGTGACTGGGGGGGTGGGGGTGGTGGGAGACATGAGTGTGGGCCTGGTGGAGGCTGCCCCTGCACTGCTGGGGGGTGGGGGTGGTGGGAGACATGAGTGGGGGCCTGGTGGAGGGTACCCCTGGTGACTGGGGGGGTGGGGGTGGTGGGAGACATGAGCAGGTGTGCAGGGTAGTCCCCTGTTTTGTGGGCTGCCTGTAGGGGCCGTCGAGGGTGACAGGACCCACCCAGCCTAATCGCGTGTGTAACTTCGCACGCACCCCTGTAATACACGTACCAAGCCAAATCGCGTGTGATAATTCCCGCGCACCCCTGAAATACACGCGCCCAGCCTATTCGCGTGTGGAAATTCCCGCGCACCCCTGAAATACACGCGCCCAGGCTATTCGCGTGTGGAACTTCCCGCGCTCCCCTGAAATACACGCGCCCAGCCTATTCGCGTGTGGAAATTCCCGCGCACCCCTGAAATACACGCGCCCAGGCTATTCGCGTGTGGAACTTCCCGCGCACCCCTGAAATACACGCGCCCAGGCTATTCGCGTGTGGAACTTCCCGCGCACCCCTGAAATACACGCGCCCAGCCTATTCGCGTGTGGAACTTCCCGCGCACCCCTGTAATACACGTACCAAGCCAAATCGCGTGTGATAATTCCCGCGCACCCCTGAAATACACGCGCCCAGCCTATTCGCGTGTGGAAATTCCCGCGCACCCCTGAAATACACGCGCCCAGGCTATTCGCGTGTGGAACTTCCCGCGCTCCCCTGAAATACACGCGCCCAGCCTATTCACATGTGGAAATTCCCGCGCACCCCTGAAATACACGCGCCCAGGCTATTCGCGTGTGGAACTTCCCGCGCACCCCTGAAATACACGCGCCCAGGCTATTCGCGTGTGGAACTTCCCGCGCACCCCTGTAATACACGCGCCCAGCCTATTCGCGTGTGGAAATTCCCGCGCACCCCTGAAATACACGCGCCCAGGCTATTCGCGTGTGGAACTTCCCGCGCACCCCTGAAATACATGCGGCCAGGCTATTCGCGTGTGGAACTTCCCGCGCACCCCTGAAATACACGTACCCTGCTGTAATCGCGTGTGGGACTTCCCGCGCTCCCCTGTAATACACGCGCCCAGCCTATTCGCGTGTGGAAATTCCCGCGCACCCCTGAAATACACGCGCCCAGGCTATTCGCGTGTGGAACTTCCCGCGCACCCCTGAAATACATGCGGCCAGGCTATTCGCGTGTGGAACTTCCCGCGCACCCCTGAAATACACGTACCCTGCTGTAATCGCGTGTGGGACTTCCCGCGCACCCCTGTAAATGACGTACCCTAGTTTTTCGCGTGTAGGATTTCACGCGCACCCCTGGAATTCCCGTAGCCTAGCTTTTCGCGTGTGAAACTTCCCGCGCACCCCTGTAAATGACGTACCCTGGCTTTTCGCGTGTGGAACTTCACACGCACCCCGGGATAAACGTACCCAGGGCAATCGCGCGAGTGACTTCTCGCGCAACCCGTTGTACACACACGCGCGAATTTTTGAACAGTGGGTGTCCGTGTAAATGGCGTACACCTTTGCACATCATTAGTCCTTTGGGGTCACGGTATGGCCCATTGCTGTATGTGGGTGGTATTTGTTGGCGCAGGTTTTGGCGCACTTTCGTTGAGTGCGTCGGGACGCTACCGCCTGCTTACTTGTGGCGTACGTTTTTGGGCCTGTGCGCTGGTTTGATCGAGCGCTGTTTTGCCCTGTTCGAATCCATGAATACGTGTTGCCGGAGAGCGTGTGGGCGTTCCGCGCACTTGCCTCCTGTACTTCCCCGTGCCGCCCACATTCTTCCCCATTCCGAGTGTTGTGCCCCATTTTATTCCCCATTCCGAGTGTCCCGCCCTGTGTTCCGCCTACTTTAGAGCTGTGCGCTGCGCTCGGAGTGATAGCGCAGTGGCCGTGGCGCACGCCGTTGGTTGACCTGTGCGCCGGCGTGCGCCGCGCACTTTTTCAGCGCACGTCCTATGCTTTTCTTACGCACGGACTTCCATGAATCGACGTGCGCTGGTTTCCCTGCGCTTTTCGCTATTTTTCGGCGCAGCGCACGTATAGGCCCCTCTGCGCCGGAATTTTCGGCGCACATTTATTCCATGAATCGGCCTCCAAATGTTTTGTTTGTCCTAATACTTAATAAATGAGTCTGTTATTGTACACATTTATAGATAGGAACATATTAAAATCATATGGCTTGTCCCTAGTGCCCCCTCTCTTTTCCTCACCTTCCTACTGCTTTCCCCTGCAGTATTTTGAAAACCAACACAGTAACATACACATATTCAGGTCAAGTCAAGTGGCCTTACCAAGCCACAAAGTACAGTGTGGTGAATTCTGAGACTTCTGAGAAAATATCACAAAAGGGCCTTCAGCATCCACAGGGTGGTGGGGGAACTGCAAAGCAGTGCACTGCCCTCCCCATCTTCTGGATATTCTGAATGCCTATCTGCTGCAAATGCTAGATCTGCGACAGGTTGAGGTGTGGGGATGGTGGCTTGCTGATTACCGGAAGTCACTGTAATTTATTTATTTATATGAGGTATTTCTATAGTGCACCAATACCCAATCGAGACTTTGGGTGTTATGTACCGAACTGCCAATGGAAACAAAAAGAACTACAGTTGAGATCAAAAGGGAAGCATGAAAGTAGTTGACCGTACTTTGGGTGGGAGAGTGCTCCAAATTTTAGTTGCTTGGACCGCCAACCTTCGCCCTCCTTTGGATTTCAGTTTAACTTTAAGAAGCTTCACAAGCAGTTCACATGTCGTTGACTAGAGCTTTGAACGACGTTCCTGGACATATGTTTTTTATCTGGAAGAGGACTGCCATCTGCAAATGAATGAATGCCACGCAAGCGAGTTCAAAAAGCATTTGATCATTGATATCATTGATATCAAGCTCATGGATCTAGATCACATGCCCTAAGCGCCGCCCACCTGGTGCCTTTCTGGTTGCTGCTCCTTTCCCCCACTTAGCAAGCCCCGCCCACCTGGTGCCTTCCTGGTTGCCGCTCCTTTTCCCCACTTAGCAAGCCCCGCCCACCTGGTGCCTTCCTGGTTGCCGCTCTTTTTCCCTACTTAGTAAGCCCTGCCCACCTGGTGCCTTCCTGGTTGCCGCTCTTTTTCTCTACTTAAGGAGCCCTTGAGCCTCTTTTCCTTTGCAGATTGGGAGCCGGGGCAAGTGGACCTAGGTTACATGGCCTAAGCCCCGCCCACCTGGTGCCTTCCTGGTTGCCGCCTTTTTCCCCACTTAGCAAGCCCTGCCCACCTGGTGCCTTCGTGGTTGCTGCTCTTTTTCCCTACTTAAGGAGCCCTCCAGCCTCTTTTCCATTGCAGATGGGGAGCAGGTGCAAGTGGATCTAGGTCACGTGGCGGAAGCACCACTCACCTTCTTAGCCCTGCCTCTTCCTTCCTGCTCTTAACTCTTAGATCAAGGGCGTCTCTCACCCGGGCGTCCGAAGCGAAGGGCAGACAAAGAAAAGGGCAATTCCTGTTTGGATCTGTTCGGACCCAGGGCCCGACCCCCTGCTCAGATAGCAGGTAAGCATGCACCAACATGTGTTTACTCCCTCTGTCCCCACATGCCATCCCCACCCCCTCTGGTCCCCCTGTGATGTTCCCTTGTGCCCTCCCTTCTCGCCGCACACAGGTGTTGCCTGTTTTGCTTGAGTCATCTACCCTGCTCCCCGGCCCCCCCCGCCAGCCTACTTCTGCAGGAGTCTCTCCTGATACATTCTGGTTTCACCATCACCGTCTTGTGGCCAATGCCGGATTTGGCTTTTATGGACATCATTGATTCACGGCGCGTCACCCTTTCTCAACTCTCATGCTGAACTTTGCATCTTGTACTCATGGTGGCCCTGAATCATGCTGTTCCCATCTTCCTCTTGTATCCTGGCTTGCAACATTATGTTTTACTACTGACTTCTGCAATTGTAATCGCCTCCCCTCTTGCTTCTCCACTCTTTTTGACGGCTTACTCTCTGTTCTCTCCTCCTCTCCCTTTCCCTATCTCCTCCCCTCCTCCCCTTACTTTCTTCTATGCATGTACACCATCAGAATTGTCCCTGGACCTAGTATGATAGCAACAAGAGGGTTTCTGCACCCATCTATTACAGCGCCACACATAGATTTATCTTTTTTGGCTAAGGTTTATTAGGTAGCCCATAGTGATAACACGTGTTTCGGCACCTTTGACGTGCCTTTCTCAAATCTGGGCAATATAGTGCAGGTTACTGTTTTCAGAATAGTTCACAAATGCAAAAAGTAAATATTTTGTAAATAAAAATAGAAATGAAAAATAAGTAAGCACCGTCACATTAATCATCATATATGTTGCATTTTGTTTTTGTTTTTCACATTATTTCAAACATTGAGTTGGCACAACATAAGTGAAAATACAGTTTTAAGAAAATTATATATTCCATGTGATGTAAATTAATAACACATACCATCATAGTTGTCAGTTTTGGTGTTGAAAAACGATCAGAGGAAAGGTGAGAAGGGGGGGGGGGAAATACAAAACAAAACTTTTTAAGGGTGATATTGAATACAACCTTAGACAGTTGGCTAATTTGCTATTGTTCATGTCCTTTTTTGTAAATTGGTAACAAAGAAGCTTACCTATTGTTTGGTGTTCAAGAATAACCTCTCTAATAACGTATTCGGATTACTGGAGTCTCATCAGACTCATACCGTAGCCTCAGCTTTAGTGGTAAAAGATAATAAACATAGGCCCTCATTACGACCCTGGCGGAAATCGCGGTGCAAAATGCACCTTGGAGCACGGCGGAAAGCTGCCGATAGCGCCATGGGGGTTGGCGGATTTTCCGCCCCATTCCGACCTTGGCGGAGCGGTAAATCCCCATCCCCCATTTTACCCTTCCCCATTCCCATTTATGCCCCATAGGGTATAATGGGAGTGGGGAAGGCGTTAATTACGCCACCTCAAAATACGGTGGCGTAATTAACGACAAGGTCCCGTAGCGCCATGGATTTCTCCGCCCGGAAAAACCAGGCGGAAAACGCTCCATGGCGCTACGGAATCTCGTAGTAGGGCGGACGGGTCCGCCGCGAATAACGCTGGCGTAAACCCACTCCGCCAGGGTCGTAATGAGGCCCATAGTGTTAATTACTCTATATGTGCTCAAAATACGTTAATTTTAATTTTAATGTCTGCTCATTCATGTGCATTTGTTAAAAAGAAAAAGGAAAAATCTCCATAGTTCCACTTCTTATTTTGTCAAAGTTACGTATCTGTTACTTACAGCCCATCTCCTGCCGAGGAGTGGAGTGGAGCTATTGCCCTTCCAATACAAACAATTAACCTTAAACACATTTGAGATGTGAATTCTGCATTACAAAAACGAGCAGCGGTACATAATAGCCGCCTGCTTTTCATGTGGATCTGAACCTAATTGGAGGTGCAGATAGGTGGTCCCGCATAGATTGCTAGGGCTTACCTACAAATTAATGTGTCCTGCATCACGCGTCGCGTCCCTTCTGAGAGCTTGCTCGGGTTGCTGTGTGACGTATATGTATTGTATCCACGGTAACCTGTTTGTCCTATCTCCATTTCGGATTTTGAGGAAAAAACTCGGCAGCCATTTTACCGCAGAGTTTTGACTTTTATTTATTACTTACAATTCCGCTTCTCATGATAGTTTCTTTTTTACGAATATTAATTCTTGTTCTTTCATTTCAAGTTCATCGCAAGAAAAATAGATCTTCCTTGTTTTTAGCGGGAAGGCAATTGAATTCAGCCATATTAACGCAGAGTTTTAGCTCCTACTTGTTACTTACAATTATGTTTCTCATATTAGTTTCTTATTTACGAATAATACTCTTGTTACTTAAATGCAAGTTTGTCTCGGAAAAAAGATATATGTATATATCTGTCTTGTTTTTAGTGGGTTAATTGAACTCAATCATGTAGTTCTATACTACCGTGGACTCATGGGAGTTGTGGTCCATCTGTAAATATCAGTTTCCGTCTTTCCCCTTCAGTAATTTTGATTGAATTTGAACAATCTGGGAAAACATAATAGGCAATATGTTTGTTAGAATTACACAAAAACTATTTTGTAAACTCAATTTGGTTTTGCATATATTTACCACGTAGTTTTACGTGTGTATGTACCCCTGACCTCATGGGGATTATAGTTTTCAAAGCCTGTTCTAGTGTTCAGCCCGTTCTCCTTAGTTTTTCTAGGGAGATACGTTTTGCTTTCGGTTAACAACTTCCTTTATCAAAACATATATTTCCTGCAATTTTAAAAAAGAAGAACCATTGTGTCGTCAGCGCAGGTGCACAAAATGTACAAGAATGTAATCATATGATATTTGAAAGGTCATATCTTCACATTGAAATTTAACTGGTATGTGTTTTTTTTATTAAATCCCTAATAGTCAACTTATATGATGTAGAATTTTAGAATATTTAAGAGTTTATTCATATGAAGTCCCACTCCAAACAGGTTCGACCTATTGTTTCCTACACACTGTAAACGTATTTGATTCTTAATTCTTTACAAGAAATTAGACATCTCATTGTCAGTGTTCAGACCAGACTCAATGCATCTGAAATGGTTAATTAATTTTGCTTCCTCCTGGCGTAGCCGTAATTCTTGATTTCCACCTCTACGTCCTAGGGAAACCTTCTTGAGACCAATAAATTTGATGTCTTGCTTGCGGTCCATTTGGTGGTATTTCTGCCAGTGTTCTGCAAGTGGTAAGTTCTTGTCCTGGCTCCCAAATACTGCCAGGTGTTCTCGGATTCTCACCCGAAGTTCACGAATCGTACTCCCGATGTAGATTTTTCCACAAATGCATATGATTGCATAAATCACGTACTTGGTACGACAATTGATTTGTTCTCTGATTTTAATTTTTATCCCATTCGTGTTCATGAAATTGTCTGTCATAGAAACCGCATGTTTACACATAGTGCAAGTTCCACATTTCCTGAATCCCAGTTTCGGTTTGTCTAGCCAATTCTCTGGTCCCTCTTTATTGTCTTCTGGTAGCAATGAAGGGCTAAGGCTCAGTTTCAAGGTTTTAACCCGTCGGTAAACTATTGATGGATAATCCTCCATCAGTTGTTCAATATGTGGGTCTAACTTGAGCAAGTCCCAATGTCTTTTAAGGATTCTCTTGATCAATTTGTTATTGGCACAGAACGTTGTAATGAATTGCACCTTTTCTTTTTGAGTTGGTTTGTTTCGTTGTGCAGGTGTTTGTGATCTCTGTATTTGATGCGCCTTCTTGTAGGCTGTTTTAATATTTTTTCCCGAATAACCTCTTGCTTTAAATCTGGTAGAAAGGATGTTGCATTCTTCCTCAAAATTAGTTTGTTCGTAACAATTTCTCCTAGCTCTAATATACTCCCCCTTGGGGATATTTCGAATCACCGGTTCATAATGGCAACTAGTTGCATGCAATGTAGAGTTCACTTCAGTGGTCTTCCTGTATGTTTTGGTTTTGAGACAGTTTCCTCGGCAGGAGATGGGCTGTAAGTAACAGCTACGTAACTTTGACAAAATAAGAAGTGGAACTATAGAGATTTTTCCTTTTTCCTTTTAAGAAATGCACATGAATGGGCAGACATTAAAATTAAAATTAACGTATTTTGAGCACATATAGAGTAATTAACACTAGGTTTATTATCTTTTACCACTAAAGCTGAGGCTACGGTACGAGTCTGATGGGACTCCAGTAATCCGAATACGTTATTAGAGAGGTTATTCTTGAACACCAAACAAAAGGTAAGCTTCTTTGTTACCAAGTTACAAAAAAGGACATGAACAATAGCAAATTAGCCAACTGTCTAAGGTTGTATTCAATATCACCCTTACAAAGTTTTGTTTTTTATTTCCCCCCCCCTTCTCACCTCTCCTCTGATCGTTTTTCAACACCAAAACTGACAACTATGAGGGTATGTGTTATTAATTTACATCACGTGGAATATATAATTTTCTTAAAACTGTATTTTCACTTATGTTGTGCCAACTCAATGTTTGAAATAATGTGAAAAACAAAAACAAAATGCAACATATATGATGATTAATGTGACGGTACTTACTTATTTTTCATTTCTATTTTTATTTACAAAATATTTACTTTTTGCATTTGTGAACTATTCTGAAAACAGTAACTTGCACTATATTGCCCAGATTTGAGAAAGGCACGTCAAAGGTGCCGAAACACGTGTTATCACTATGGGCTACCTAATAAACCTTAACCAAAAAAGATAAATCTATGTGTGGCGCTGTAATAGATGGGTGCAGAAACCCTCTTGTTTCTTCAGTACTAACAAACGAAGTAGGGGAACTCTGTGTCTTCGTTTTTCTGCACGCACCACTGCGACACCAAGAAGCTGGTATTATATTTAGAGTCGCGGAGGTTTAAGAGTGACGTCAAAAAACGTCCCCCACTGGTTGCTTAGGATGATAGCAACCTTGTCTGTCTCCTCCTCCCTCCCCTTACTTGTTCCCCTGCACCCCAGCACTATCTGAAATGTCATTAGGCCTAGTATGATAGTCGCTTGTTTTGTTCCTCCCCTCCCTTTCTGCACCCCTCTCCCTCACCTTTTGTTTTTCTCTGGCTCTACCAGAAATGTCGTCAGACCTAGTACGGTAGTCGCCTGTCTGTTTCCATTTCATTCCCAGTCGCCCCATCCCTTACTTATCTATGCCTTAGCTCTTGCATGATCTGAAATGTCGTCAGGCCAAGTACAATAGTTAATTTCACATCCTTACCGTTCATGGCCTGTAAGAATTTCATTGTATTTTCCCTTGGTCCCTCCCTTGCCTTGAAGCACTTTGAAACACATTGTTTATAGGCGCTTTATAAATAAACGATCTTATCATATCATGTACTGATGTCCTGAACAAGGACACATGATTTTATTTGTGTACTCTGCAGATCAGGTGAACTTAGGCATTTGCATAGGCCAGCCTAGAATTTATGACTGCCCCTACCATTAAGGTTTCAAAGCAAGCAGAGCAACGATCCTTCCCAAATGTCTAATTTGAAAAAAGCCTCAAATCACGACCGCCTTCACTTGAGGTCACAAGGACATGAGGACGAAAGTGCAGTTTTTTCACCTCTTTACTCAATGTGTGTATTTTATTGTGCTTTTATAGCGCTTTACACCAAAGCGCTGGACACTTTAAAAAACGGTACACAATATTTCTTTTTTTTTAAAACAGTTTTTATTAGTTTCTTAATCTTAGTACAAAACGAGAAAACAATTCAGCACACACCTGACCCACAGCCCATTGCTTCTCACCCACCCATCCGATAAAAGTATACAATCAATTACAGCCAAGGAGAGAGTGAAAATGAGCAGTTGCAGGCAGTAGAATCGAGTTAGCAATCGGACCCTCCCAGTGTCACTGTTCCCATTTTACAGCAAATATACGGCCCCCAAATGTCCTTAGGTTTCGAGGCAGGGTGCACCATAGTCTGTTTCCAGTTTGTGACAATAAGCAATATCAGTCTTCCACAGGCTATATTCAGGAGGGCAGCCCCTCCCCCACACCATAGCCACCCTTCCTTTGGCCAACAGTAACAACAAACCCAGAAAGATCCTAATCTGCTTTGGCAACTCTCGTGTGTGATACAGCATTGCTACAACAGGGGACGGAGCCACCCGTATTCCAGCAATTTCCTCAAGCAGTTCAAACATTTTTGTCCAGAAGGAATGTATTTGGGGACATGACCAAGCCAGATGTAAAAAGTTTGCGGGATAGGCAACACATCTCCGACATGACTCCGGCAACTCCGGAAAGAACTTGTCAATAACCACTGGGGTCAAGTAAAACTGGTGCAAGAACTTAAAATGAATCAACTTAAAATTGCTGTTAATCGCCACCTTTCGAGCCTGCACACAATATCTCCAGACTTCATCCATTAGTGGAACAACCAGCGTCTCCTCCCGTTTAGTCCCCAGCCCACCCAGCGGACCTGTCGATTATAGCACAGTATATTCTGTATACCAGTTTGGACCTAACCCCCGTGCCGTAACGGGGATACAGGAGGCTCCTGTGGAAAGTCTAGAAAACTATCTTTCAACCCAACTCGCATCCTGAAGTAAATAAAAAAGTCTAGTGCTGTCACTTCCCCCGGCCTTAAATTCTTCCAGTGTTAAGAACTGTCCATTCGAAAACAGATCACACCAACTAGCTAAACCCAACCTGTCCATACTTTGTACAAAGACCTCCTCCCCTGTAAGTGGTATCCCCGGAACGTGCTTGATAGGGAGGAGTGGAGAGTCGAGTTACTCATCATTTGACCTACCATTAATACGCTTCCACACGCTACATGTCAGTTCGACCATATTACGTGTTTTGATGACCAGCTGTGGGGAGGTAAGAACCACCACTCTCAATAGCAATGGTGCTGCAATTGCCCTCTCGATCTGTACATGAGCCCGATCTGGTTTCAAATCAAAACAATGGGGCAAGAAGGATACCTGCGCCGCAATCCAGTAAGCCTCCAGGTCAGGTAGGGTGAATCCCCCCACCCCATCTTCAAGGAGCGATCAGTTTCTCCCACCGCACTTTGGCCTGTTTATGTTGCCATATAAATGTTGTTAAAACAGATTAAGGATTTAAAGAATTCTGCAGGGACCTGCGTAGCCACGTTAAGGAAGGTATACAGAAATTTCGTCAGTGTAACCATTTTAATTAGCGAGATGCGGCCGATTGTAGACAGAGGGAAATTCCTCCACCTCCCCAGCAAAGACTCATTGTGCTCCAACTTCACCCCATAATTCCCCCGGTAGAGTAGTTGCGCAGATCTAGCCACCGTTCCCCATAGGTAGTGGGGCTGGTTTAGAAGCCACTCAAAATGAAACTCATCTTGGAACCTCCCAGTCCCGTCAGTCAGGGGAAACAACACTGACTTGGAGAGATTGATATTAAGCCTGGAGAACCTACCGAAAACCAAGACATCCCTCATGACGGACGTCAGGTTCACAGCAGGGTCCCTGATAAATAGTATCAAGTCGTCCGCGTAGAGCGAGATTATCAATTTATGCATAAACAATTGAACTCCCTTATCAATGTGCCTCGTCCGAACCAATTCTTCTAGGGGCTCCACTGCGAGTGCAAACAGCAGTGGGGACAGTGGGCACCCCTATCTTGTCCCTCTTCCCTGCTCCATGGCGGCAGAATAAAAATGGTACACAATATTGAAGGCACATCAAAACATCTTGATCAGGCAGAGAGCAGAAGTTCCTTGAGGCGAGTCTTGAAAAGCGAGAAAGAGAAAATGGAACTGTGCTCTAGCACCTTGAAGCGTCTCTTGTGCTAGATGGGATTACCAATAAAGATCTCAGACCAAATAACCGGACAGACTCTAAGAATATGGCAAAGTACTTTATTCCCAATTTAATAAAGCAGGGCAAACTGGCAGAGTTCGGACTGATGCTTGCACACTCACACACAAACTTGATTACACAGAGTTTTTATTCTCCAATATGCGTCATCTATGACGTCATCCTATGTGACAAACTGGAAAACCTGTTGACAGGAGGAATTGGTTAGGGAAACATATCTACACTTAGAATGCATAGGGGTTAATACACCATTGGCTGCCCCCCATCTGCAGGACACGCCTTGAACCACCTCTAAATATGCATAATACTGATTATAGTGGACACAATGGCAACAGATTGGTCTATGCAACATTGTATAGCAAGTTACCCTATAGACCCACCGATAGGTTGGCATTCCCACCCAACCTTGGACTTTCGGCTTGGCTAGCAGCACATAAGTGAAATAAAATCCAGTTGCTTGAGTCACGTCAGATTACTCCTCACTTTCCCAATTAGTCAATCTTCTCTCATAAGTCTGTCCATGAGCCAAAGTTTTCCGTCCGTAGTTGACCTTGTAGCTTGCTCTCTGTTCTGGGACATTGAAGGCAGTGTAAGCACATCTCTATCTTCATCCACAGCTTAATGAATAGCCCTTGTTTTCGACTTCTGAATCACGTGTGAAGAAACCACAAATGTGTCCATTTCGACCTCTTATTTACTGCTGTTTGATTCAATTATGCTGGCTGCCATTGCTCCTCGAGGCCCCTACAGACATGCTCACTCCATCTAGTAGAAGCCTTATCCATTGTTAATTGTCCAATACTTGACTCTTGCAAATGTTTTCTTCTTCGTTAATCTAAGAGAAATATGTCTTACATATATGGCTTATCCGCCTGCCTCCCTTTGTGCGTTGCAATTATTCCTTGAAATAGCATCCTTGATTCCAGGCCAACACAGACTCCTCTTTATTTTGCACATGAAGCTAATTCTCCAACGTCTCCTGACTCTGCACCACTGGTCTGTTTCTGAGGTAGCTGGATTGAATCTTTACACAAGCCGGTGTCCATTTTCCAATTATGGCCGTCCTAGCCATGTTATATGTTTGTCTATAGCAAGCTTCTATATGTCTTATCTACCTTGCTGCGTATTTAAACTTATTGATCTGCAAGTTACATTATCTTCTCTTTCATGCATGATTACTCTTTCATTTTGTACATGTTTCTCTTGTCACTTCAGTTACGTCGTTACTCTTAAGTATTTTCATATTGTTTTAATATGTCTTTATTATATACATTTTATTCATTACATCACTCTGCCTTCATCAGATTTCACTCAACAATCCATGATGTCCAATGGTGCGTGCTGACATCCTTCCAAGCAATATCCTTCCACTCTCTCAGTGAGAGGATACATTCGATACTGTGGTCTGAGTGCATATCATCTTTCGTACACTCGATGCGGTATAGGGACAACACATGGAGTTCCATATAGTGCTCTTCTCCTACTGTTCCAATATGACGGCGTTGAGGGGGCGGGAAATAGGGAAAATGCGTCCATCTGCTCCTCTACAGAACAAATAGATAAAGGGAGAACATTTCAAAATCTAGGGGCTAAGAGAAAAAAGGGCAAAATGAGGTACAGGGGGAATAAGGGATAACAAGGAGAAATTGTAAATGAGACCTGAGTGAATGAGAGTCAAAGAAAGTAAAGGAAGGGGAAGTAAAGCAGAAGAAATAGAGTTGCGGGGAGATCAATAAAGAATTATCTAACAGAGGAATTATAGATTGAAGGGAGTGGAGGAAGCCGATAAGCAGGGAGACCAAATAGGATAGCAGAGCAATACAAAAGAATACAGAACAAAAGAGAAGAGAGTCAAGACTTAGGGCCTCATTACAAGTATTGTGGTATTCCAGCAGTAAATCCGCCAGAATGCTGCCAAATGGAATTACTGCTACCGACACTTGGTCTGGCTGATTTACCGCTGGATTACAAGTGGTGGTAGGCGGTCTTAGTCCCCATTTATTGGCATCCATAGGGCTATTGGTGGAATTTTTGCCAGTGGTAATTCTGCCGATTTTGTGGATTTTTGGCAGTAAAGTGGCGGCTTTTTGCTGGAGGCGAGTCCTCCACTTCACCTCCTAACTTGTAGTATGGCAGTGTGGTAAAGCGGCAGTTACCGCTGATTTTTACCGCACCACCGTACTCATAATATGCCCTTTAGTAGTTTGAGTGGTGAGGAATACACAGGATTTAGGAACATTATAAAGTGGAAAACAACAGGAGCGAGAAGTGGCATAGATATGGGCAGAGAAGGATAAAGCAGAATCAAAAATGTTGCCCAAATTGCAGGCAGTAGACAAGGGTACAATCGAAGATGGGAGGAGGAGGAAGAGGGGGGAATCTCAGTTTTTGATGGGTTTAAGTGGAGGTAGTGAGTGGTCAGGCTCAGACCACAAAGAAATAATAGATTGGAGAGTGGGAGTGAAAGCGATAGAAAGATTTGGGAATCCTCTGCATAAAGATGATGGGAGATTTCAAAGAAGGAAATAATAGAAGAAAGAGGGATAGTATAAAGAAAAAAATAGAGGACCCAGATGAGAACCTTTAGGTACACCATAGGTGAGAGGGTGAATAGAGGAGGATTGGCCATGCCAGGAAACAGAGAAAGTTCAAGCTGACTGGTAAGAGAGAAACCAGTTTAAAACAGACCCACGAAAACCAAGATGATGAAGAAATGAGAGAAAAATAGTGTGATCAACAGTGCCGAAAGCCGCTGAAAGATCCAACAGTATAAGAAGATGGACTGCAATTGTTGGTGTTATGAGTGTGAACTTTGCCTTTGAGCCTTTCAGCTGGGGGGCAATGATCTCTCATCCAGGATTTAACAGTTACAGTTGAGAGACACACTTGAAGCACTTTGAATTCCTCCAAGATGCATACGCCACAAGCAATTCAAAATATCTGAATATGTTGTTGGCTGGATTTGCCCTATCTAACATTGAATTGGAGCAAGAGTATTGTTTCTAACACCAGCTAAAGGCTTGAGAGTGCTTGCACTTGGATGACAGTGCCTATAAAATACCTTCAAAAACCTTCAAAAATCTAAGAAGGATGCCTACAGTGGATAATACTTTTGTGAAGGTTATTGGGGACAGGGTTGGATTGTAAGGCAATGCTGTATACAGATAGTGTTGATATGCCCGACTTAAGGACTGTGATGTTCTTCTTGGATCAGAATATAGATATATGCATCCTATATCTGAGCTGAGTGATGTCTATCCCCTTCTTCATCCCCACCAGTGTCCGACCCAACTTCCTCTTTTGGAGATTATGACAAGTGAGGAGCTGTTTGAATTTGTAGAGATCTAGGATGAATCTCATCCTATAATGTGTTTCTTCATTCTGAGATGCTAAAAGTAAAAGTAATATCTATTGCTGCGGTGCTCCCCTAGAACTGACTCCACGTCTTCTAAAGACACATGTTTTACATTCTACAACCCCATGCAACATCTTTGAACATGTTTTCCACTGACCCCATGAACATGATCAGTAATGGTGGTATTGCTCAATCTTGCGATGGGGACTCATGGTTTTGGCATTTGTGCCCCGAGTCTTTTGAGCCTGTCACAACATTCTACAGTGTCAAGCAAAGGAATCTCCTAGATTGTCACAGATATGTCCTTATTTTCCTATTTACTTGCAGAACACATGCTCTGGGCATTCCAACGTTGTCCTCTAAGCTAACTCCCCTCCCCTGTAGAGTTCCACATGCTCCCTCTTTTTCCATATTGATTTTTACTGTTTACCTTTAATCACTCTAATCTGGTCCTTTGGTTTTAACTTTTATTCTGTTGTCATTGACACCCACTTATGTCTATGTTTTCATAACATTAGCCTAGATTTTTTGGTGTCTTTTCCTAGTCACTGTGGTTTTGGCTATGAATCTTTGATGGTGCCAAACTAGTTTATCAAAGTGGTAACAAATATTGGTGTTCTATCCCTGAGTTTTTGGTGATTCATGGGAAGATGTGCTTAGTATCTTTCCATCCCCATGTTAAGAATCTAGGATGTCCCACTCACAATATGTTTCTCCAGAATTGGAACTTTCATAAATTCACATGCGTTGAATATTACCCATCGTCAGGCTGGGAATCCTCAGTTACACACTTCCTACTTTTACTTAATGAAAAAATCAGATGTGCTTTGTAGTCTATCCTCCTCTTTATGGGTGCTTTTGGTCCCAGCCAATGAGACATCGAGAAGAACAAGTTACTTACCAACTGTAACGTTCTTTCGATTGGATGTTCCTCCCACGTATTCCTCATTGACCCTCCCATCCTACCCCTCCGTACAGGATTGTGTCCTTCAACGTATTCCTCATCTTATGATAGACTCCCATAGCAGTAGTAATTTTGGAGGTGGGAGTACTAGGAATTTTAATTATGGACTGAATGAAGGACAGCTTTTGCAAATAGACCTCCTTGGTATGAAGTAGAGTCTAAGCAGTAATGCTTTACAAAGGTGTGCATTGACGACCAGGTGGCCGCAGCACAAATATCCTGCACAGGGACACCCCTCTGAAGGGCCGTGGAAGTTGCCATGCCTCTGGTTGAATGAGCCCTTAATCCATACGGAGGCTCCTTCCCAGCTAGTTTATAGCATTCAGATATTGCTAGAATTATCCATCTGGATAGAGTTTGTTTAGATACTGGCCCAATTTGTCAATCTGGAAATGTAGAAACTGAGAGCCCTTTTTGGGTCCAGTCTATATAATCTTTCCTCTTCCTTACTAGCGTGAGGTGGAGGATAAAAGGAAGGTAAGACAATCTTTTGTGACAGATGAAAATCAGACACTATTTTAGGCAAGAAAGACGGTTTGACTTTTAAAATAACCTTGTCCCTATGGAAAATGGTATGAGGAGGCTTACAAGACAGTGCCTGCAACTCACTTACCCTGCGGGCTGATGTTTAGCCACTAACAGAATTGTCTTAAGAGTGAGCAGTCTTAATGGACAAGAGTGCAAAAGTTTGAAAGGAGCACACATGAGAAATTTTTAGACTAGATTTAAGTCCCAGATGGGCACCTGAAAAGGTGTCAGAGGGTATACATTTGTCAACCCTTTCAAGAATTGAATGACTAAAGGCATTTTAAAATAGGACACCTCTTCCGAGGAGCGCTTAAAGATGGATAGCGCTGCCAAGTAACCTTTTATTGGTCCAATTTGGAGCCCCAAATTGGTTAAGTGTAAGAGAGAAAGTACTGTTGGAGTATTACAAAGAAATTGATCCACATTCTTATCCCTGCACCAGTTACTGAACTTGTTCCAACGACACCGATACAGGGATTTTGTTGCTGGCCTTCTGGCCGAAAGCAAAATCTCCATTACGTCATCCGGCAGGTCCCAATCCTTATATCTTAGCCTCTCAGAAACCATGCGTGAAGGCTGAGTGTCTTGACCTCTGGATGGAGAACCCGACCTTCCTCTTGCGAGAGAAGATCCTCTCTTTGTGGAAGACGTATTGGAGGGCAGATGGACATGTCCAGAAGGTCCGGGTACCACGTCCTCCTGGCCCAATCCGGGGCAATTAGGATCATGGTTTTCCTGAACTTTCTCAACCTCCTGATTACGTGAGGAATCACGGGGAATGGAGGAAACGCGTAAAGAAGTGGAAATATCCAGTCCACTACAAACGCATCCCCTAGAGCTCTTCTTGGGGGAAATTCCCTTGAGCAATACAGTTCGCACTGCCGGTTAGAGCCGGTCGCAAACAGATCCACTTGAGGGGTTCCCCAAAGGGCGAAGATCTCTTGAAGGACTTCCTGAGCTAGCTCCCATTCGTGGGAGACTGTGCTCTGCCTGCTCAGAGCATCTGCCGCTGTGTTTAGCTCTCCGGCTAGTTGAACTGTTGATAGAGAGATTCCTTCTTGCATTGCCCAGAACCAGAGCTGCATTGCCTCTCTGCACAGTGGAAGTGATCCTACGCCTCCTCTTTTGTTGAGGTAGTACATGGCCACTGTATTGTCCGTCATTATCAGGACATTCTTTCCCTGTACAGAGGGCAGAAAAGCCTTCAGCGCTAGTCTGATTGGTCTCAGCTTCAAAAGGTTGATGTGTAGTTTGGACTCTGATGGAGACCAACGACCGCTGATTGTCAGATCATTGGTGTGGGCTCCCCACCCTGTGAGTGAGGCGTCCGTCACTACCGTTATCTCCGGCCATGGTTGCCAAAAAGGTTCCCCCTTGAGGATATTCTCCTTGCAAGTCCACCATAGGAGATCTTGAGCCACTTTGGTTGGGACTTGTAGAAGATCTGACATCTCCCCTGAAAACTGGGACCATTGAGTCCTGAGGGCCCACTGAAGGGATCTCATCCTCAATCTGGCCTCTGGCACCAGAAAAATGCAGGATGCCATGAGGCCTCGCAACCTTAGGAAGTCGAATGCCGGAAGATGTTGGGCATTTTGAAACTTCATTACCATCTGCAGAATGTGGTGAGCTCTCTCCTCGATGAATTGGAGTATTTGGCTTGGAATCATTTGTGACTTCTTGTAATTGAGGGAGAAGCCCAGACTGTGTAAGAAGTGGCAGGTTAAGGCCAGATGTTCCTGGGCTCGTTCAGATGAACTTGCCCTTTTTAGCCAATCGTCCACATAAGGGTAGACGTGAACCCCCCTTCTTCTGATACTCGCTGCCACCAACGCTATTAGTTTGGTGAAAACCCTCGGGCGGAGGTTAGCCCAAATGGTAGAACCAGAAACTGATAGTTAGTCCAAATGGTAGAACCCGAAACTGATAATGAGAACCACCAATTGCGAACCTCAGTTACTTTCTGTGCTTGAGATGGATTGGCACATGTAAGCATCCTAAAGGTCCAATGAAACCAGACAGTCCTGAAGCTGAAGAGCCTGAAGGATCTGAGAAAGGGTCACCATCTTGAACTTGTCCTTCCTGAGGAACTTGTTCAAGCTTCTCAAGTCCAAGATGGGTCTCAATCCTCCGTACTTCTTGGGGATGAGAAAATAGGGGGAATACCAGCCCTTGTTCCTCTCCGCTACAGGTACATGTTCTATTGCACCTTTCTCTAGCAGGTTTAAAATCTCCTGCACAAGGAGCGGGTCTGGAATTTTTACAGAGTTGGCTCCCGGTGGATGATCTTGAGGTATTTGATGAAAAGGAAGTCAGTAACCATGGGTCACTATCTCTAGTGCCCATGCATCTGACGTAATGCCCCGCCATTCACCCAGATACCGAGTGATTCTGCATCCCACCAGGGTTTTGTGAGTTAAGACCTCAAAGTGGCTTTGCAGCGGCTGCAGCAGTGACTGAGGAGGTAGTAGCCACTGCTGTGGCTGATCAAGCACCTCTCCCTTTTCCACCACGAAAAGGTTTTCTCTGTAGGCCTCTTTGACTGGCCTGCCCCCGCTCTCTTCCAAAAGAGGAATAAAAGAGAAAGGGTGGACTCTTCCAGGAAGATGAGCCTGCGTAAGAGTGTTGGTGAGGTTGCCTTATAGAGGCGCTGAGTGATTTTGCTGCCGCTTTCGAGGTCTGCAGCTTCTCCAAGCTCTCGTCCGCCTTGCTGCCAAACAACCTCAAGCCGTCAAAGGGCATATTAAGTAATCTAGACTGCACATCAGGTGCAAAACCAGATTTTCTTAGCCATGCGAATCTGCGCAAGACCGTGCTAGAAGCCATGGACCTGCTTATACTATCCGCAGTGTCCAATCCTGACTGCATGCATTCCTCCATAGCCTCTTTACCATCCTTCACTATAGCCAGGAAACCATCCCGTTCTTCACCTTCCGGGATGCATTCAGCCACTCATGACATGCAGTTCCACAGGGTATAAGTAAATCTTGCTAATGTGCAAGTGACATTAGTTGATTTCAGGGCCATGCTGCCCGAAGTAAAAGTTTTCCACCCCCAAGCATCAACTTCTTTATCGTCCATGTCTGGTGGTATTGATGGATAAGCTGATTGCCTAGTGGAGGTAGCAGCTTGAACTACAAGACATTCGGGAGAGGGATGCTTGGATAAATATTCTGGGTCTGATAAGGCTGGCCTATATTTTGGTACCAGTTTTTTTATTTACTGCTGGAATCGAATCGGGATTATTCCAATTTACCATTACTTTTTTTTGTAAAGCTTTATGGAATGGTAAAACAGGATCTTTTAAGGGACCCTCACTCAGGATCTCAGTCTTTTCATCCTGGTCAAAATCCAGAGATGCTGCTTTCCAACCCATAAATTCAATGACCCTTCCCATAAGATTTCTATAACTGGGATCAGCATGATCTGTAGGGTCTGGACTTTTAAAATCCACCTCAGGTGAAGTGTCTAAGCCACTGGCATTCTGTAGGCAATCATAAAGGTCTGTTATTTTTCATTGTGGGTCCACTAGTTCTTCAGGGACCTCTCTGGCCCCAAATCTAACTCCAGCTGGAGTGACATCCTCTTCAGAGGATTGTTCCTCATAAATAGATGACATGGATGTAAAACATTCATGTCTAGTTTGAGGGTGGAAAGCCTTTTCAGGCAAAGATGGTGGAACTTGTGTAGGCATGGAAAATGGCATTGACTTGGGCCTTGGTATTAGAGAAGGCCTCGATAAAGGCATCGAAGATGCTGGCTTTGACGGTGTCGAAGGAGGCTTTGATACTGCCAACAGTGTCGATGTCATTTTCGTTATTGGTCTCGGCGCTAAGGTCGTCGACGGTGTCGAGTCGAGCTTTGTCTTCGACTTCGACGTCGATGTCGATTCCAGTAGCCCCGATTTATGCACCATAGGCATTGATTTAGTGCGAGGCGACGGGGAGCTTTCCCTTGAAGACACTCTCGATTCCTTTTCAACGCTTGCGTGTTTGGATCTTGATTTTCCTCTGTCACTTTTAGAGTGAGTAGGCAGCTTCGAGGGGGTCTGGGCCGCTTTCTCGAACGTTTTGAGCATCGGAGCCCTGAAGGCCTCCCATTTTTCTGGAGAATCGTGCTTTGAAGGGTAACTTACTTTCCTCTCAGAAGAGGACGAGGAGGAAGAAGACCTATGATGTCGCTTCTTTGACTTTTTACTCGAAGACGAGGAAGATTTCCCCAAGCGACTCACCGATCTCGACCTTCTCGACTCGTGACAAGATTTTCTCTCGGATTCATCCAAATCCTTTTGTCTTTTAGAATACCTGTATTTCTCCTCCCCCACCGTCAGCTTACCTCTCCCTTCCCTGAGAGCCTTACTGGACATGGCCTGACAGGACCCGCACTCGTCAACCCGATGGTCTGGGCTGAGGCACCAGAGGCAATTCCGATGGGGGTCGCTTATAGACATTTTCCTGCCACACTTTGCGCCGTTCGTAACACGAAGCAGTTGCGTCGGAAAAACGGAACTGAGGTAACGGGCACTGCTCGAGCCCTTTATACAGCGGATGACGTTGACGCCCGACGGCAGCCCTCGAGGGACTTCAACTCCGCGGTCTCGAGCACAGCGCCCCTGGTGAAAAGTTTTTCCGAAGCAGCTGAAGCTGGGATACGATTATCATAAGATGAGGAATATGTGGGAGGACACAATCTATTCGAAGTAAGCCCATCCCGTGGAGGACATGTTCAGATTCTAACTGCATGTCATGCTGAGAGGAGAGGAGTAATGTTACTTCTACAGAAATTGCATCAGATAAGTCTTTACTCTTTTTCAACTTTATAAAGGTATGGAGAGCAGATCTAAGAAGTCCCTCTTTAGGGCTTGCTTTATTTGTGTTGTAAAGAATGTGTTTTAAAGTGACAAATACAAGGATTGCATATACTGCCTGTATCCTAACCATTCCATTGAGGAATCTGACATCTGCCATAGCTAAACCGCTGAGAGACAGGCAGAGGAGGCTCGTGTGCTGGCTAAATATGGGGAAGTACCCACCCTCGGAAGCTGAATCCTCCAAGAGTGTGGCAGTACCAATGCTTTCTGTGAAAATAATTCCCTCACAGAAAAAAGCCATGTCTGAGGAGAGATCACGCAAGAAGTGTAAAGAACAAAACCCCCATCATGGGGATAATAGATCCTTCTGTGGCGCCACTCACGCCGTCAACAAGCAAAAGCCAAGAGGCCTTGACGAGGGCAGAGTTGTCCACGACCATCCAAAGACCTTCAACATCTGGTGGCTCGACAAAGAAAAGGCCTGCAGAACGACGGCCCTCACAGTCGATGAAGGTGTTGTCAATGCCATTAAAAATTTCAAAGACCTAGTCAACAAAATTGTCTCTCCCTGTCCCGTTGATGAAATCGTCACATCGACGACTGAGTCCCACCACTACTCGATGACGGAATCAAAACATTGGTTGTCGATGGAGCACTGCCCGTCGACGAAAGAGGCACTAAACCGATCGTCGACGACATAGTCGACTGCCACAAAGTCTAGCACAGCCCTACCTGCACCAGTGGATCCTCCTGAAATCATAGAGGGGAAAATAGAGGAGGTGATACAACCTACCTCACCAGCTGTAACACCAATAACGTATTTGCAGATGATGCCGGAAGAGATATTTCAGCACCATATCGATTTTGAGACGCAGCAGGGTTGGGAGGACCTACTGTGAGAAACCAAAGGGTGTCTCATTTGCTAGTCCCCGGGGATCGCTCTCTCTCAGGTCGCCTTTGGATCCAGACCGTGGGGGTGGACCAGTGCGGGAGGATCACCTAGGTGGGGGATCTTCAGGGAGTGGGGGTGAGGCAGCCGATGGTGAGATGCGGTATCCCCCCCTTCCCTGTGCCCATACCTAATCCTATTTATTAGGATTCTCCAATGTTCCAACTCCCCCCTCCCCCTTTTCTACACAAACACTGGGCCGAGGAAGAAGAGGACTGAGAGTAAAGAGGCTAGAACTTGCATATCTCATTGGACTTAGCCCGTTAATAAGGTCAGGCAAAGTAAGACACTTAATCACATACATCTGATACCCATTAGCTCCACCCACACAGATAAAAGGCGGAACATAGAGACACACTCTGAGCAAGGTGGCACACGAGAAGGAGCAGATCTTCCGGGGCAAAGGCGAACCCATTGGAGCAGGACGACTGATCGAGGGACCAGAGCGAAGGGTAGAGAAACCTTGAAGATACCTTCAGGAGGTCGTTGCCTCTGGGAAACAGTTAAGGATACGCAGTGAGAGCTAAATCCCAGACAAGAAGAAGCCTGTGTTGTCTTTCAAGGATGCCAGCGACCCTCCCGGCTGAACAACAGAGTTGGGTAGGCGAGGCCAAGCCTGTGGTATCAACCTTGACTTGTGAATCAAAGTCGCAAAGACAAGAAAGTAATGCACACAACTGGTGAGTTAGCAAAAGACATGAAATGGCGGTTTGTGTCAAGGAAAAATTGAAGCCGCAACAGTGTATCGCATGATTGAAGGTTGTGCGCATGCTGATAAGCCGCAAAATGAGGCAAACGAGTAGTGAACTTTAAAAGTTACTGATAACTGTGAAGCCAGTGATAAGGAGTAGCAGAGTGGTCTGGCGAAAGGCAATAGCCCAGTCAAAAGTCTCCGCAAAATGTTTGATGTCTTGTTATAAAGCGACAAAGCGAACAAACTATGAAATGCGCAATGGTCAAGATTAATCCTGTTGAAAGGGGAAGTTAAAAGGTGATTGCTTTAATAGAAAGATTTCTTTGAACTTTTCTGATTGTGTTATGGAACTACCAAGACCAAGAGACACTGGGGCAAATAACTTAAGGGAAAGCTGAATTGAAAGTTGAAGTGGTCCTGCTGAGGTCTATCGAAAAGGCCTCGCTCATTCGAAAGTCTCAGACATCAGTGAAAGGTCTGAGCCTGACTGAGGGAGACCGGGAACAGGAAATAAGTTAGGGGAAGGGAACTCCTAACGAATATGAATGAAGCTTGGGGACAGAAATCCCTGTAAGTGCTGTGATTGCGAGGTCCGAGCCCGGCTGAGGGAGATCTACATTGAATCGGGTACTTTATGTTGAGAGGACCGAGCCCGACTGAGGGAGACCTACGTGAACTGTTGATGTCTTGTGAGGGCTGAGCCTGACAGGGATAGACCTACGTGAACCTTTGTTGAACTGTGAAAGAACTTTTGGTGAAACAGGAAATAAGTTACTTTAACATGGAAGGCCAAGCGGGCCTCGACCCACGTTTTGAACTGCCTTTTTTTGATAACCTGAGCCAGAGTGCGTCATCCTGTCTACTCTCTCTCTAGCTGGATGCACTAGAAACAGCATACAGCCGGGTAATTTAGACGGTGTGAGCAATTTACTCTCGTTCTTACATTAAGGGAGGGGTAACCATTCTCCCACAGACAGATACCCTACAGGATAGAAATAATGTTGTGCCATCTGGGGAGCATCTGGCAAAGCCACCTATTCGCCCTCCACACTGGGAAGACAATCTTACTATAGAAGCTCCTACTACTCGCAAGGCTTCAAAAGGAGTTTTCAAGTGTACCAGATTTCTAAGCACTACAGACAAGCACAGAGGATCCTCCTATTCTCAGAGAGGGAGGCAAGGAAAAACACAAGAATGACTTGTCACAGAGGAAAAAAACTGGGCACAAGTAGGAGGCAATGTCGCAAACTACGCGGTCGTACGGAGTATGATAACAACAGACAGATGGGTCCTGGACGTCATCCAACAAGGTCACATCCTCGAGTTTGTAAAGCCCCCTCTAGCTATGCCACCAAAATGGCATACCCCATCTACAAGTGCTCAGACAGGTAGTGCAAGAGATGTTACAGAAACACGCTATGGAAGAAGTGCCAAAACATCTCCATGGCACAGGAATCTACTCGAGGTATTTTATTGTAAAAAAGCCAGGCGGCAAATGGCAGCATATCCTCGACCTCAAGAGGATAAACAAATTCATTAAAAAAGCAGAGGCACAAGATGATTACCCTGCAGGATATCATAAGAGCGATGCAGCCGTTGGACTTCTTGGCGTCTCTTGACCTACGAGACGCGTATTTCCACATTCCAGTGCACCAAAAACACAGAAAGTACTTGCCGTTTATAGTGGGAAATTACCACTACCAGTTCTGGGTGTTACCCTTCGGACTCAGATCAGCCCCCTGGACCTTCATGAAGTGCCTCGCACCTATAGCTGCATATCTCAAGAAACAGGGTCACAATATCTACCCGTACCTAGACGACTGGCTAGTGCGGGCACCAACACTAACTCTAGTAAAACAGTCTGTTTCACTAACAGAAGAGATGCTACAACGGTGCAGATTTATCATTGTGTGAACTCTAAGGGTATTCTCACTCCTAGATCCCCTGGGTTCTCTTCTCAGGTGGCTAGGGAAAGGCCCTCGGTCTTGGATCTCGACCCTGGGGGTGGAGAAGCGAGGGAGGATCACCTGGGTGGAGAGTCTTTGGGATCTGGGAATGGGGTACTGTGAGAAACCTAAGGGTATTATCACTCCTATTCCCCCTGGATCCTCTTTTCAGGTGGCCAGGCGACGGCCACCGCTGTTGGATCCAGAACCTGGGGTTGGACAAGCGGGGCTGGATCACCTGAGTGGAGGGTCCTTGGGAACTGAGAGTATCCACGGATGTGACACGGTAGCCCCCTTTTCCTACTGATGGCCAATCTAACCTTACCCCTCCCACAACCTCCTTAGGTTGCGGTAAAAGATCTTCCCTCATTTTCCCACATGTAACATCTACTGGTACAGAGACACAGGATTCCCCCCTTCCCAGTTATACATCATCACAATCTTCATCAGCCTTTATGCGGTATTTTCAATCTCATCCCGTTTCCCCCTCCCCAATTCCAGCATGTACTGGGACGAGGAAGAGGTGACCGGGAGTTTTAATGATTACCCATAGAAACAACACTGTGCAGGGAGAGGCCTACTACACTCCACCATTAGGCTGTCCTGTTACTAGAGTCAGGCAAGCTCAGGCACTTGACAGCAATCCTACACACCTGCACTCAATTAAACACCACTTCAGGATCGACCAGGAGAGAAGGGGTCCTAAGGGTCATGCATGTTCTATTAGTTGGCCCAATGGAAGTCAGGCAAGGGAGGCCAAGGACTCACATCTGAAGCCCCCTAACAGGCCTCAGGTGTATAAAAGGTGGGGTATTCAACAGTGCAGTGAGAAGCAGTTGGTGTGGCGCTGCCCTGTGTGGAACGCGCATGCGGCGGCGTGACGTTGCACGCCGCCGCGTGCGGTATAAGTAAACGGGGCGTTCCCGGCTGCCGGAGAGCGACCGGGAAGCCTGAACTAGAAGGACGTGTGAGCAGTGTGGTCCTTTCAGGATGGGGGCTTGCGGGCACGCATGGGGCCAAGGACGAACCCCCAACAGTGGACGAGTGTCAACGGATGCCCGGGCCCGGCGGTGAAGGCATTCTGGAATTTTTCCCTGAAACGGAACGTTCGGATGTTTCGTTTCACGCTGTGGCTGCGGATCGTACACGCGGCTGGCGGCCATTTTGTCTTTGAGGCCGTGGAACTTCATCAGGCTCCGGTTTGGAGGGTGAAGGTGATCCAGGTCTAATTTTTTTATATTCTGCTTGCAGGCAGACTAACCTGCACGCCCATGCCTGGTTTGTGAATTTTAATCCAGTTTTGGGACTCCTACGTCAAGTGAAAGATAGGGGAAGGACTAACATGGCAGGGCCTGTTTAGTTCACTCCACAATTGTAGCTTAATTTTTGGGACATCCACACCCCTGTGGACCACGGCAAGGTGGAAACACAGCGTTTTTCTTTGTCCCCTTCATCATCAGGACGCTGTGGCTTCTTCTTTGTCCCCTTCATCATCACAAGGTTGGCTGCAGTGGGTGTCTTCTTCTCCTCCAGTGGTTTTGTGGCTGGAAGCTGTCCCAGGTGAGCGAGGGACAAGTCACCACCGCCTCTCCCCCAGGTTGGCCTGTTGCTGCGCCTGGAAGAGGGAGGGAAGCTTTTGTTTGTCTGCATGGTGGTGGTGGGTGGTTGAGTTGCGGCCCTCAGGACACTAGGTGGGGGTGCCTGTGCGCTCAAGCCCATGAGTGACATTGATGATCAGGAGGGTGAGGCCGCCGTAGCTGCACAGCTTCCTCAGGACGGTGGCCAAGTGGCGCAACATCAGCAGGTTTTGCAGCCCCCAGTGTTTCCAGTTCAACAACCAGCGGCGGCTCTACAGCTGCCCCCGCAAGTAGGTGCTCAGGCTCCTGTACCCCAGGTGCTGCCGGTGGCACAGCCAGGTGCTCAGCAAGGACTCCCTGTCATGGCTCAGGCACGAGCCCAGGCTGCCCTGCAGCCCATTTCCGAATTTGATGCATCGGGCCCACCTTCCACCATGGGGCCCCGGTGGAGGAGGTGGGTTGGCCGCCTGGACATGTATTTCAGGGCTGCTCAGGTGACGGACGACGACAGCATGGTGGCCACTATGCTGTACTCGGCGGGGCCTGCGGTCCAAGAATTTTTTAAGTCGCTTACTCCGGTGGACCAATCCTATGATGCCGCCAAGGCGGTGCTCCTTGCGCATTTTCTGCCCCTTGCCAACGTGGACTATGAAAGATTTGTCATGCTGTCGGCCAAACAAAAGGACGATGAGACACTGGACACCTTTTATGGTCGCCTGTGCCGCCTCTCCCTGGGCTGTGCATGGGGGGACCCGGAGGACATGATGCACACGATGCTGATTCAGGCGTGCTCCTCCGGCAAGCTCAGGAGGCAGGTCCTGAGAGAGCCGGGCATCACTCTGCCCCGCATATTGGAACTGGGCCGATGTCATGAGGTGGCAGAGGCTCATGCCAGCAAGATGGAGGCGGGGTCCCGCTCAATAAAGTCGGAGGAAGTGTGTGCTGTGTGGCGAGGCGGCCGAGGAATGAGAAGGCCGGGCGGAGGACCCCGGGACAGAGCAGGAAGATCAGGGGAGTCGTGCCAGAAGTGTGGCTATGACCTTCCCCACCCGACGGAGTGCCCAGCAGCGGGAAGAACATGTGGCAGGTGCAGCCTGCCTGACCCTTTCTCTAGAGTGTGCAAGGCGGCCCTGCCCGTGATGGTACCTAGAGGTCCGGCCCGGACATGGACTCCGCGCCAGAGCCGACCACCAAATGTGGCCCAGGTGGAGCAAGGTGAAGAGGAGGCCCAGGTGGACGAGGCAGATGAGGAAGAGGAAGAGAACATCTTCTTTGTTTCGAGTGTGGAAGTCCTGAAGGGGAAGAGCAGGAGGCAGCCGAGGTGTGTGGTGGAGGTTAACCACTCTCCAGTGCTGGTGGACACGGGCGCGTCGGTCAATGTAATGGCTAGGGGACACTATGACGCCCTTGACCCGCCCCCGGACTTGACTATGCCGAGAGCCCGCATATTCGCTTTTGGAGGACTACAACCAATACCGCTGGACGGTGCCTTCGTGGCAAGTGTGGAGCATGAGGGCCCCCGGATCAGGGCTCGGTTCTATGTGACCCCCGTGAGTAACAACACTCTCCTAAACTGTGCTGCTGCCGAGGCTCTCGGAATTGTCAGTTTCGCGTACTCGGTGTACTTGGAAGACTTCAATGACCTCCTGGACAAGTATGCTGCCCTCTTCAACGGCATTGGAAAGATGACCGGTGACCCGGTCCGGCTGCACATTGATGACTCTGTACAGCCCATCGCCCTGAAGCACCGCAGGGTGCCGTTCCATCTCAGGGAGCAGGTGGACAAGTAGTTAGACAACCTGGTGAGTCTGGACATTATCGAAAAGGTCGAGGACCCTACGCCCTGGGTGTCCCCCATTGTGGTGGCTAGAAAACCTAAACAACCTGACTCTGTCCGGATTTGTGTGGACATGAGGCTACCCAACAAGGTCATTAAGAGGGAGCGGCATATCACCCCTACCATCGACGACATTATCGCTGAAGTACAAGGGGCCCGTTTCTTCTCCAAGCTAGACCTTCGAGCAGGATATCATCAGGTTGTCCTCCACCCCGAGTCCCGGTACATAACAACGTTTACCACCCACCGTGGGCTGTACAGGTACAAGAGGTTGAGTTTTGGGGTGTCATCGGCTGCAGAAGTATTTCAGAACATTATACGGGGCCCCCTAGCAGATCTGGAGGGTGTCCTTAATATCAGCGATGATATTCTGGTGTTCGCAAGGACAGAGGTGGACCATCTGCGGAGGCTTGGAAAGACCTTTGAGAGGCTGCAGTCACTGGGCCTCGCCCTTCATAGGGATAAATGTGAGTTCCTCCATCGAATTCTTCGGGTTCGTGTTCAAGGAGGGGGGGTGTCGCCCGATCAGAGGAAGCTTCAGGACATTAAGAAGGCGCAGCCCCCCGAGTCGGTGTCCGATGTGAGGAGCTTCCTTGGTATGGTGACATACTGCGGGCGCTTCATTCAAAATCTCGCGTCAAGGTCCGAGCCGCTCAGGGCGTTGACGAAAAAGGAGTCGACCTGGCAATGGGGCCCACTTGAGCAGTCGGCTTTTGAGGACATTAAGAGCGCCTTAACAGCAGAGGACACCATGGCATTCTTCGACCCGGCGCTGGCGTCCGAGATCATCGTGGATGCCAGTCCGTTCGGCCTGGGGGCTGTACTGACTCAGGTGGACCGGGACGGGAGCGTCTGCCCCGTGGCATACGCCAGCAAGGCGCTCTCGGAGACGGAGCAACAATACTCCCAGATCGAGCGGGAGGCGCTGGCGGTCCTCTGGGGTTGCAGACATTTTCGACTCTACGTCTTGGGGCATCCAGTGACCGTGGAAACAGACCACAAGCCATTGCTTCCCATTCTGGCTTGGTCATCCTCGAAGCCCCCGGCTAGGATTGAGAGGTGGATGCTTGCCTTGCTTGAGTATGGAGTTACCCTGGTGTATCGGCCCAGGGCCAATAACGCAGCAGACTACCTCTCCCGGCATCCTGGAGTGCGCAGGGGAGAGGAGTACGACACCTGTGCGGAGGAGGCCGACGACCATGTTCGAATGGTGGTGGAGGGAGCCACGCCGAATGCGATGCCCCTGTCGGACCTGGAGGCAGCCGCGGCAGAGGATGAGTGCTTCCAGATCCTAAAGCACTCAATGCAGCACGGCTCCTGGAAATCCATCTTGGAGGCACTGGCGGGGCGGACCCAGCAGGCGAGGACAGGGCTCGAGCAATTGTGGAAGGTCAAGGACGAGCTGTCCTTCTCGGAATCGGGCCTCCTACTCTGAGGTGATCGCATAGTGGTCCCCCAATCCAAGATAACAGAGGTCATCACTTTGGCCCACCATGGACATCAGGGCGCCGCCAAGACCAATGCGAGGCTGCGGCTGAAGGTCTGGTTCCCGGAACTGGAGAGAAGGGTGGATGACTTTGTGGCGGCCTGTGTGTGGTCCCAGGCGGCTTCTCCTGTGCAACGAGAGCCGGCCATCGAGGCGATTCCCCGGGGGACCCGGCCCTGGGAGGTCGTCCATGCGGACTTTGGGTCGACGTCCGTAGGGACCCATTTTCTAGTAATCGTTGATGAGTATTCACGATACCCGGAGGTGGAGTTCGTGGAGTCGGTGGCCTTCGAGCACGTGGTCGTGGCCGCGGAGAAGGTGTTTGCGGCCCATGGCTTCCCCATCACTCTGTGCTCGGACAATGGGTCGCCGTTCCAAAGTGAGCGGTTCTCGGAGTTCCTGGAGAGCTGCGGGATTCAGCACAGGAAGATATCCCCGCTGTGGCCCCGAGCTAATGGTGACGCTGAAAGACTGATGCGGACACTCAATAAGACCTTCAGGATTGCCCATGGACAAGGGCAGCCACTTCAACAAGCCCTCTACCAGTTCCTGCAAGTGTACCGCACCACCCCACATGCCTCCACGGGGGTAGCCCCGGCAGAGGCTCTGTTCAGGCGATGTCCCCGGGGCCTACTGCCCGAGGTCCGGGAGAAGGAGCCGGGAGCAATTGACAACCAGCAGGTCGAGGCCGACAGGCGGGTCAGGATTGACCAGGAGAATTTGCGAAGGGGTCTTCGCCCCCAGCGGCTGGAACTGGGAGATGAGGTGCTCATTCGAAACCGACACTCCCATGGGAAGCTCTCGCTCCCCTATGAGCCGGAGCCATTGGACGTGGTAGCCGTAAAGGGGTCCATGGTGACGGCCTCGGATGGAAAATCTGCCGTCACCCGAAACATCAGTTTCTTTAAGAAGCTGGGTGGTCCACGAACTGAACCACCACTGGACCCGGATGTAGCGGAGGTGCCAGAGGACGCTGGAGGTCCCTTGGGCACACCGCATTCCCCTGTCCGGGGGACTGCTGCGGAAGGACTTCCCGTGCCGGAGGTAAGCGGGAGGTACCCCCAGAGGGCTGGGCCAGGGAAACCTGCTTACCTCAGCGAATACGTGCTGGGACATGTGGACAGTATGCCCGACTAAAGGGGACCCGGGTGGCTGACATTAAAGGGGTATGGGCGTAAAATGTTGCTGTTATTGTGTTGTGTGGTTTGTAGTGTTTAGTAATAAAAGCAGTTGTGTGTCCTCCCGAAAAAGGAGGAGTGTGGCGGTGCCCCGTGTGGGACGCGCACGCGGCGGCGTGACGTTGCACGCCGCTGCGTGCTGTATAAATAAACGGGGCGTTCCTGGCCGCCGGAGAGCGACCGGGAAGCCCGAACTGGAAGGACGTGTGAGCAGTGTGGTCCTTTCAGGGTGGGAGCTTGCGGGCACGCATGGGGCCAAGGACGAACCCCCAACATTTGGGAGAGCAGATGGGAGGCTGCATGGCTGAGTCGAGCACGGGATCCCTTCTCAGTCCCAAGCCAGATTTTGAAAGTAAAGCAGAGCGAGCTGAGGATGCTGACTGGACCAGAGGAGCCAAGGAGCAGGTAGTTGCAGGAAGAGAAGCCTGGAGGATCCGGAGGAGAATGACGTGCCGAGGCGCTGGCCCGGTGTTCGTGAGGGGCTGCAGCGTGGTTAGGGAGGTGTGTATCCAGGGAGAGCCAGAGTGAGGAAGCCTGTATCCTGCTGGCAGTGTCCAGGGAAATGCTTGTTCCCTTTGGATGTGTGCCAGTCCCAATGGTGTCTGAGGGGCAGTTTGTGAGACCCTAACCTCGACCAAAACCCATTTGTCCTGGTCACTGATGCCGTGCTACAGTTGGTGAGTTTCGTGAGACAGCGAAAAACGCAGTAGCGTGCGGGTGGCTGGAGTGGGAGCAGGAGCATTGTTGGAAGAAGAGCCGGTGAGAGAAAGCAGGACGAAAGCAAGAGAAAGCTGGAAAGTGCTGAAAGAAAGCAAAGGGAAGCAAGAGAAAGGTAAAAGCAAAGCAAGTGAAAGCTGGAAAGCGGTGAAAGAGAGCAAAGCAGAATGATAGAAAAGGTGCGCTAAAGGCGCGGAAGTAATGAAAGACAGCAAAGTGTGCTGGTGGTGCAGAAACAGCCAAGAGTTGGTGCGAGAGAGACCTGAAAGTAAGGAGAGGGGTGCAAGTGACCCAAAACCGAGAGAGACAGCAAAGAGACAGTGAGAAGGAAAACGGACAGTCAAGAAAGGGTGCAAGCAACCCGAAAGTGAGAAAGACCCGAAGAAAATACAGAGTACAAGAGGCACGTTAAAGGGCAAATGAAGGTGCATGAGAGCAAAGTGAGAACCTGAAGGTGCAATACAACACAGTGGAAAGTAAGGAGAAGTGTGCAAGAGGCACAGAAAGGAGGAACAAAGGTGCAAGGGTGCACGCCAGAAAAAGAAGGTGTGCAGGAAGAACAGTAAAGGGGAAAAGGACAGAGTGAAAGAGGCACAGAAGAGAAAAAGGTACCAGAGAATAAGGAGAGGGGTTTGAGGTAAGAGTGGTCGCTGCTGGGAGGAGCAAAGAACCCAGCGTTCTCGAAAGCCTCTGATACTACCCCCATGAAAGAACTGTACAGTGAAAGGTACATCCTGACAAGAGGAGCATTTTGTTTAGTTGAGACCAGAGGGGCCTAGGCATGGGGAAGGGAACCCGTAGAGGCCCAAAAGAGACATTGTTGAACTTTGTGAAGAGGGGCCTAGGCTTCGGGAAGAGAACCCTAAGAGGCCCACAAGAGACGTTGTTGCACTTCGTGGAGAGAGTCCTAGACTTGGGGAAGGGAACCATGAGAGGCCTAACAGGAACTGTGTTTTTTTGGTTTGGAACGGGAAGAACCGAAGGTTGGGGAAGGGACCCCAAGAGACCCAGAGACATTGTGAGCTCTATTGACTTGCTGCAAGAGCCCTACGTGGAAGGTTCCAAGGGCAACCCTTTGAGTTGAACTATTTTGAACTGGCAGAACTATACCTATTGGTAAAGCTTCCTGAAACCAGCTGTGGTTTACATTTCCTTTTGAATCACCATTTTTCCTTTTGTTTTAAGAGTGAGGGCAAGCATATGTTTGGACACAGATGAACTTTGCTTTTGGATTTACGGACATCGACAGCCCTTAGAAACATCAGTTGAGGGAACAACCCCCTTAGATTTAGGACCAGATAGGCATTACACCAACCCCACAAAGTGTGATAATAAAGGTTTTCAAACTGTTACTTTTGAGTCTATGTCTCTCTTGATAGCATGCCTGTCTCACAGTACCCTTAGGAGAGACCTGGTATGCCCCGTATCCTGTTGTGAATCAACCAAACCCTTCCCTGACCTTTATAGGTTATTGTAAAGCTGTTCCCCTCATTTCCCCATATATGACACTTGAACGTACTGGGACGAAGAAGAAGCACCTAAGAGTAACGAAAACTTCACCCTTTTACCACTTTATTAATGGGACGAGGAAGATGACAACTAGGAGCTAGGAGGGTCAGGCATGTCCCTTTAACTATGGTCAGGCCAGTCTCATTAGAGATCCACACCTGCATCCTGTCAAGGGGCTGCAGGTGTATAAAATGAGACCATTGGAGCAGAACAGAGAGCAAGAGGGAGGCGTGTGTGGGAGAGACCAGCAGGGGACTGTGCATAAGGGAAGGCAGCTGTGGTGGGACCGGACCAAGAGCCAGGTTGCCGGCAAACTGCCCAGAACCTTGGACAGCCTGTAGCCAGTGGGCTATGCAAGAATGGCAGATCTGGGAGCCTCAATTATAGAGGATTTGCAGCAGGAGCAGCGAGAGAGTACCAAGAGACAAGGACGCATCCGTGTCCATAATGAAGCATTCCGCTTGCCGGCGTGCAGAGAGAGACACGTGGCAGGCGATCGGAGTTCCAGCGGGTGAGTTTTCTTGGCTTCAGCGATGACAGAGAAGAAGACAGAACCACCAGCAGGGGACGCCACAAGCAGGTGAGTGTTGGGGAGGATGCTCGCAAACCGGAGTGCTCCTGCAAATGTGTCTTGAATACAGAACTAAATGGAACTTTAAATTTAAGCAGCAACAATGCTTATTGAATACCGAATGAGATGGAACTTAAAACTCAGCAAAACCAATGCATATTGAATACCGCACTGAATGTAACTTTACAATTAAGCGTTATGAATGCCTATCAAATACTGAATCGAATGAAAACATGAAATTAAGCCTTTTAAGTGTTGAATGGAATGAAAGCCTTAATGGGTCCAGCAAATAAAGTGCATCACCCAAATGTCCAGGTGAAAATGCTTTACAGAAAGGGACACAAGTGTGACAGAGAGTCATAAGAAAGTGGATGTGAGCAAAACACCCTTAAATTGAACTTTTATGAATGAACGCAGTGTGAAAAGACCAAAGACTGGAAATAATGTGTGACAAGTAATGGCAGAACCAATAGGCTGATGAGGAAAAGCCAGAATACTGTGAATCAACACATCAAAGCCAAGATGCTGAGTATCAGGGATCCTGGTTGCGCGACCTGTGATGGGTGGACCGTTTGGTCTGGCAACTGCGCCTAGACCAGTGAGCCCTAAATGTTGAAATCCCAAAGACATTGCGATGATGAAGTTAAGTCTTGGGGAAGGGAACACAGAGACTTGAGGAGCTACGTGTGGGGTTCTGAGAACAAAGCCTCAAGACCGTTTTGTTTTCTATGAACTGTGGTGCTTGGAACTCGGGGAAGGGAACCACAAGGATTGGTTTTGAACTGTATCACCTTGAACTTGAGAAAGGTAATCTTGAGACTTTTTTCATGAAACTTGCTTATACTTGGGGAAGGTGAGCTGAGAGAAGGTTGTGAGCTGAAGATGCTCAGAACTTTGAGTTGAACACTATTTCTTTTGGTTTTTACATCCCTACACATTGGTTAGCTTTAGTTGTGAGGGCAAGTATAGGTTTTGGACACAGACAGACTTTTAAGTTGAACTCTTTGATGCAGACTTTCCTTAGCTTCATTCAGGTAGGGAAATTCCAACTTAGCATAGGGCAATTTAGGCCTTCTACCATCCTGACATTTGATTTAATAAAGTATTTTATTTTGAACTTTAAGTCCGTAGTCTGTGTCATGATGCCTTCACAAATGGTGTCACAAAGTGGGATATGGCTCAACCGATACAAGTTGGGGAACCCTTGAAATTGACAAAGTTACAAGAGCTTCCGATCCACCATTCATTAAAATGAACCCAAGTAACAACTGGGAGGAATTAATACAATCAGAGGAATTAGATAGTGGAATCTCTAACCCTGAGAATAACTTTAGAAGAGTTGAGATGGGCAGTCTACATTTTTTCACCCACCAGTCCTCTTCCTAAAGGCTAGAGGCCGAGCGGTTCCACTCTGTTGCATCAAGACCACCAGATTCAAGAAGGTCAGAAAAGTGTAGGACTCAAACCCTTCTAAGTCCAAAGATGAGAATAACCTTTCATCCTTTGGTATCCCAGGCCATTCTTCCTATACAGAAAACAGTGGATGGAAACAGTTACCATCTATTCTGTCCCCAGGAAGGGGTGGTCCCAGCTAGAGAGAAGATCATAATTTCCTTAGACCTCTGGGTAGACCGCCCCTCCAGCATGGTTATGTATATTATGCCAGGCAGAAGGAAACATTTGAAGATATTGCCTCTCCTCGCATGTGAAAATAGACTAGAATTTACACTATTATGTTTTTCCTCCAACCCAATTAAAATCCAAAGGGGTGACTTGATGGGATGCTTGGTCTACAAAGCTGTTGGGGAAAACATTCACTAAGCAAATCCAGAAACGTTTTGTAAAATCCCGAAAGTAGATAGAATGAGGTGTCAAGATAAGGATGACACTCTCAGGAAGACCAACAGCTTTCCCAATTTATTAACACTGAGGGGGGGGGGTACTCCCCTTCAAGTAGGAGAGAAATATATCAACCCCTTCTCCGGAGACCTTAAAATGGGTGAGTCAAAAGGAGAAGTTCAACCCACTTTTCATCCCCTGACTATGAACCCATCTAGAGATGTGTTCACAGAGGCAGAAGACATGGTAGATGTCCCTTTTGGAAAAGCAGAACAAATACCATTCACCCCAAGAAAACTCTTCAATAACCCATTAGAACTAGAGTTATTTGATGGTTTCGCTGACAATGAGCCATGTCCTTTGGACCTCCAAATATCTTCTAGTTATCAAGATTTGGAGATCAGGTTCAGACAATCTCATGATAGGAGCTTGGGATGGAAACCTTCCATCCTCTCTACCCCTATCTCCTACCCAAACTCAAGATGCTTCTCTTGTAAAGGGTCTGGACACATCACGAGATATTGTCGGTTAAACTTAATTGATCTGCCCACCACACCATCATTAAGAGAACCAGATTTTCCAACAACACAGGAGGCCTCTTTTCTCTTGGGGAAAGTGGAATATGGAATGCCTAAAACCCAAAATGTTTCCATTTCCACTTTGGATACTATTTTCAATGCACCTAAGAGAGATAGCTTCATTTGTGAGGATATACTATCCCCCATACCATCCAGCCCCCCAGGAGATAGGCTAAATCCCTCATAGGAAGAAAGGGCACATGTTGCTATTCTCCTTACCCAAACACTGCCGACATTAACACAGAACTGCTCAGTATCTGAGTTCCTACTGGAGCAGGAAAAGGGAGGAGACCATCCTTCTGTTATAACCCCACCTCTTAACCACCAACAAGAGTTCTACTCCTGTAGAGATTATGGACACCCCGCAACATGTTGCCCCTTAAACCAGATCGATTTCCCCACTATTCCATCACTTCAATTTCTCAATACGGATAAACAGAATAAAGAAGAAAGAGTTGAGTCATCATACAGTAACATCTTATACACCTAATCTCAGGATATGATGTTACAAGAGGAGAAAAGCCTAAAGAAGTCTGGTAGAAAGGGAGGAATACCGAATGAGATGGAACTTTAAAAATTAAGCGAAAACAATGTTTATTGAATACCTAATGAGATGAAACGTAAAACTCAGCGAAACCAATGCCTATTGAATACTGCACTGAATGGAACTTTACAATTAAGCGGTATGAATGCCTATCGAAAACTGAATCGAATGAAACCATGAAATTAAGCCTTCTAAGTGTTGAATGAAATGAAAACCTTCATGCGCCCAGATGCCTTTGGGCCAGGCGCGCTATACAAATAAACAAAATACAAATGGGTCAAAGCAAATAAAGTGAAGGTGGGTATGAGCAAAATACCCTTAAACTGAACTTTTATGAATGAATGCAGTGTGGAAAGGCCAAAGACTGGAAAGGATGAATGACAAGTAATTGCAGAGCCATGAGGCTGATAAGCCAGAAGACTGTGAATCAACACATCAAAGCCAAGAGGCCGAGAATTATGGATCCTGGTTGAACGTCCTCTGATGGGTGGACCGTTTGGTTTGACAACTGCGCCTAGACCAGTGAGCCCTAAATGTTGAAAACCCAAAGACATTGGGGCTCATTACGAGTCCGGCAGTAACCGAGGCGGTAAAACCGCCTGGTTACCGCCGGACTCGTATTACCATTTCGCCTCTGTGATTCCCGGAATTACCGGGGCATTACAACCCCGGTTTTCCGGGAATCACGGAGGCAGAATGGTGTTAATCCCCATTCCCATCGAGTCCTATGGGACTCGATGGGAATGGGGATCATGGAAACACCGGCAGCATCTCGTAATGCCGCCGGTGTTTCCTCGTCCGCCTGCAGGCGGGCGGTGTTAAACCCGCCAGGTCAGAGTCGCGATCAGGCGGTCCGGAAACAACAGAGGCGGCGGGTTTACTGCCACCGTTATTTCCGGACCGCCTGAGTTGTAATGAGGCCCATTGTGATGATGAAGTTAAGTCTTGAGGAAGGGAACCTGGAGACTTGAGGAGCTATGTGTGGGGTCTTGAGAAGAAAGCCTCAAGACCTTTTTCTTTTCTGTGAACTGTGGCGCTTGGAACTTGGGGAAGGGAACCCTGAGGATTGAGTTTGAACGGTATCACCTCGAACTTGAGAAAGGTAATCTTGAGACCTTTTTCATGGAACTTGGTTATACTTTGGGAAGGGGAGCTGAGAGAAAGCTGTGAGCTGGAAAAAGCTCAGAACCTTGAGTTGAACACTATTTCTTTATGTTTTTACATCCCTACACATTGGTTAGCTATAGTTGTGTGGGCAAGTATAAGTTTTGGTTGAACTCTTTGACTCAGACTTTCCTTAGTTTCATTCAAGTACCAAAATCCCACCTTAGCATAGGGCAAGTTAGGCCTTCTATCATCCTGTCATTTAATTTAATGAAGTATTTTATTCTGAACTTTAAGACTGTTGTCTGTGTCTTGCTTCATGATGCCTTCACACCAAAAACTACAAAAAGTCATACATGCAGCCATCCAAATGACTAGTTTTCCTTGGTGCAAACTTTACACAACACAAGCGCTAATGTAACCGTCACCAGACAGGATCAAGGCCTTAACAGAGTTGGCCCCCTTCTTCCAGTAGGGAATGTGGTTTGCTGTCCGGAAATGCTTCCGACTGCTGGGAACAATGTCCTCCTACATACCTCACATTCCACATTGTAGACTGCACATGAGGCCACTGCAAGAGTTTCAGGACGACAGATGGTCCCAAACAACTGCTTTGTGGGACGGCAAGGTGAAAATCATCCTCACCCTGACCTAGAAACTGAAATGGTGGCCATCCACACACCACACAGCCGTGGGCAATCCCTTACAGGAACCACCACACCAGAGAACCCTAGTCAAAGATGGATCCTGTAGAAGGTCAGGAGGAGGACACAGACTCTGAATTTCCATTTATAGAGGTTTTTATTCAACAAAAAGGTGAACACTCCTATCTTTCCCTAGACTATGGGTGTTCCCTACCTAACAAACTAACTAATGTGCTTGTCAGGCATATGTGTGAGTCCCAAATCAGATTTAGTCCTTTATCTCTTGTTTTTGTTTCAACAATTATCCTTTTGCTCTTATGAATTCTCAATATCTCTCTTTCTGTTCTCACTAAAGTCTCTCATGTTTTGCCTTTTCCTTCTGTGAAATGCAAATAGTAAAGTTCCAACACTCTTTCTTACATTCTCTTATTCTTCCTCCTAGAACGGGATTGACTTTCCAGTCATCTTTATCACACATTCTTGGTACTTCCTTTTAACTGTGATGAGTAGGAGGGTTTTGATAATAATGATTGCCACTTCTTCTTAGTATTTTCAAAGCTTGCTGTGGACTACGACGAGTGTGTGAGTCCCAGTACTGTTTAGTATTCTCTCTCTGTACCTTTAGTACTTCTAATGCACTGAGGCAAGTATGCATGTCCCAATGACGCTTATTATTCTCACTGTGAGAAATCTGAGGGTGTTCTCAAAAGTAGTCGCCAGACATCCATTGCTCAGGTGGCCAGGGAAGGGCCATCGCTCTTGGATCCCAATCCTGGGGATGGACTTGCGAGGGAGGATCACCTAGGCAGGTGGTCCTCCGGGACTGCGGGGAGGGCGTCCGAAGGTGAGACATGGTATCCCCGTTCCTTGCCCCAATCCATCATACCCACCCTTGTTGTTCACTGGATATTGTCCCCCGAGTCCCATCCTACTCCTCGACCTTCCCTCACAAAAAGGGAAGATAAAATATCCTGGACAGCTAGTGAGAACAAACCATTTTACAACTCATGACCCTAACAGTGTCTTGCCTTCCTCAACCCCGATTCATGGTCCAAGTAAGAGGAGGAAAAGAGTTAAGTACATGAGAAAGGGGAGGAAGAAGACCCAAGTGACACAAGGGCAAAGTTCCTGTATTGAGTACCCTTCACCCTCTACCCGTCCGGATCATGAACCTCCTCAAGACTCCTGTCCCTATAATCACTCTGCAGACAAGATTAAAAGATGGTCATATGAACCAAAACCACTACCTGGAGGGGGGGAGGGAACGCAATATCCTCTACAATCCAATTCTACCTCAAAACCCTTTCCCCCAGCTTTCAGGGGGCATTTCCAAACCCATTCCAACTCCCCCTCTCCATTTCCAACAAATACTGGGAAGAAGAATAGGCAACCAGGAATAGTGAAGATTTCCCAAAGGATTAACATGGGGAATGTAAAGGAAACTGGCTATAGAAAGAACTTAAGCTGTCCCATTGACAGAGTCAGGCATTTACCAATTATCATTCACACCTGACTCCCCTTGATTGCTTTTCCAACTATAAAAGGTGTAGTTCTACACAGGTTTATGAGCGAGCTGGGGACGTTGTTTAGACCAGAGGAGCCACAGAGCAGAGAGCAGCAAGATCTGCGGGGCAGAACAGAACGGCGTGCCGAGACGCTGGCTCAGTGTTTCTGAGGGGCTGCAGCGTAACTAGGGAGCCGTGTCTCCAAAGAGCAGGAGTGAAGCATCCTGCAGGCTGCTATTGGCGGTCAGAACATTGCTTGTTCCCTTGGGACATGTGCCGAGGGGCAGCTGGTGAGACCATGACCTCAGGACCGCATAACCCGAAAGGACCGCTCGTCGCCATGTATCTGCCCGGTGAGTCTTGTGAAAGTAAGAGAGAGAGACTCGGGAGCATGTGGCTGATTGAAACAGAGCAGGCGAAAGAAAATGCATAAAGCGGAAACAGGAAAGAAATGTAAAGACACCAGTGAAGCTATATAGGCTAAAAGAGGAATGAAGAGATAAAGAGAAAGTGAAAGAAAGCCAGAAAAGCAAAGCACGTGGGGGACGCAAAGTGAAAGAACTTTAAACAAAGAAGGTGCAAGAGACCAGAATCGAGAGAAGGGTACAAGCGACCCGGGAAAGTGGAAAGAGAGTGCAAGTGTGCGCAGGGAATCTGGAAAAGGTGCTGGTGGGCAAGGAAAAGGTAAAGAGAGTGCAAGTGTGCACGAGAAAGCTGGAGAAAAATGCCAGGGGGCACAAAAAGGACAAAGTTGCAAGTGTGCACAGAGAAAGTTAAAGAAGGTGCCAGTGGGCACAAGAAGTTGAGGAAGGTGCAAGTGTGCAGGAGAAGGAAGTCAAGAAATCAGAGAAGGGTTAAAGCTCGGAGTGGTCGCGCTTGGGAGAAGTAAAGAACCTGGCGTTCAAAAGTCTCTGATGCTACCCCTTTTAAAGAACTTTAAAGAATTGTATATGAAAGAAAGGTACACCCTGACAAATTGAACTGGTATTTGAAACTTGGAAAAGGGGCCTAAGCTTGGGGCAGGGAACCCTGAGAGGCCTAACAGCTGAACCTGTATTTGAACTTAGACGAGACCTGAGCTTGGGAAAGGAAATCCTTAGAGGCCTGTCAAACTAGAATTTTGATTATTTGGTGTTACTGAAAGAGCTGAAGCTTGGGGAAGGGAACCCCAAGACATTAAAGAACATTGACATTTGAAGCCTTTCAATAAGGCTTTTCGAACTGTTGCTTTTGAGTCTGTGCCCCTCTTGATACCATGTCTGTCTCACACCTGCCAGGTACTGTGACTGTAGGGGTGATAACGGAGGCAGTACATTATTATGTGTGGGCCTCAGACCCTTCTTGGTTCTTCTTGTTTCCCAGGGCTTATACCCGGTTCACTATCCTGCCAGGTATTCCCTTTGTTGGGTCCCAGACTGTCTTGCTGTTGTTTTCTTTTTCTTTCTTGTAGTCTAAGTAGCCCTGTTTTCCCAATCTGCCAGGAACTGCCTCTCTCTTTTGGATCCCAGACCCTTTTGTATGTATTTCTTTCTCTTGGGTCCCAAGCCCCTTTGTATGGAATTCTTTCTCTTGGGTCCCAGACCCCTTTGTGTGGCTTCCCCTCTTTCTCCCATAGTCTGGGCAGCCCTTTTTCCCCAGTCCGCCAGGGACTGCCGCAAAGAGGACTCTGGATGTCACTTCTTACTAGGTGCAGGTGATAATTCTACTTTAAAGTCCTCATAGTTTAAAAATGATTTACTTTGATCGTGTTTTGAACAGCTTTTAACATGGGGTTTTCAATGGAAATAAAGGTTTTGGAGGTGCCTAGATTATAGCTGGAATGGGTACACTGAAAAAAAATGTGAAAATCGAGTCAGCCAATTTTGTGATATTAATGATTGAATATTTTTTTATATATGATGCATGAACTGGCACTGACAAAGAACTCTTTCACGGAAGAAAATACATGCCAACCATACGCTCATCAAGCACGCCACCCATAAGCACAGCAGCTATAACCACACTCAGCATGCACACTTACATCCACTACGTACTGTGACAAATCCCTGGATGTTGTCACTTCTCTCTCGGGTAGCGGCCCCACCTCCCTGGCCTCATGGGAAGGGAGGCCAGGGAGGTGAGGCCGCTACCCGATTGTTCCGATGGTAGTGGTACTCAGTGGGAGGATCTCATGGGTAGGGACCCCCCTGTGGGAGCACGGGCGACTATCTAGAGAGAATGCAGTATTCTCCACTCCTATCCCCCTCAACTACCCCACCCTTGCCTTGTAACCCCATGTAAATGTGTCATGTAGCCAAAATCATAAGTAGTGGAACGAGGAAGAATCTAGTCAACCCAAGGGAGAAGTGTAGTATAAATACTGGGACGAAGAAGAGTCTAGTGTACCCAGTGGAGGACTATAGGACAAGTATTTAGATGAGGAGGCAATCTGGAAGCATGAAGAGCACTGCAGGAACAAACTTCTGAATTTCTATTGGTCATCTCAAATTCAAAATAGAAGAGGAAAAACAGGAGAAAGAGTTCAGCCCTTTCTGGAGGAGCTGCAAGCAAGTCAGCGATGCAGCGAACAGAAGCAAGGTGGGACAGGACGCGAGATGTGAAGGCGAAGCGTCTCCCGAGGGTCGGAAGCGCAAAGACCCTTCTCCCTACTGGAAAGCAGCTGACTTCCCTTAAGAAGGAAGAGGGACTGCACGTTCCGCGTTGGTAGAGCAGCCCAGAGGGAACCAGCAGCTGCAGAGCCGCCGTAGCTGGAACAAAGTCGGCAGAAGGCATGCCAGGACCAAAGGTGAGTCACATGAGTGACCAAAGTCCACAGCAACGCTCCCTGAAGGTAGGGGCCAGCGCGGGCCAGATGGTGGGGACAGAATAGAGGCTAATGTTCCATATAAAAAGGGTGGAGATACCCTGGGAAGAAGGGAAGAAGACAAAATAGCGCAGTAGAAACACTGTGGGAAAGTTATACGTGAAGCAGTATGGGTCTGGGACCCGTACCCACAAAAAGGAAAGTTCAGTCATCTTCATGGTCGCAGTACCTGGCAGGTTAGTGAACCAGGTCTGCCACACTACCAGCAGAGAATCCTACGAGTCTGGGATCCACCACCACAAGACTGGAAGCCAAGTCTATGTTAGGGAAAAGTGTACAAATCCTAGAAAGAGGCCATGGGAAGGGAGTCATTCCCCCTGGTGTTGTGAAATGTAAAGTAAGCCTGAGAAAAGGCCAGGAGAAAGGTGACATTCCCCTGGTGTTGTGAACTGCAAAGTGAGCCTGAGGATAGGCCAGGGGAAGGGAGACTTTCCTCCTGGTGTTGTGAACTGCAAAGTAAGCCTGAGAAAAGATCGGGGGAATGCAGACATTCCCCCCCAGTGTTGTGAACTGTAAAGTAAGCTTGAGAAAAGGCCTGCGGAATGGAGACATTCCCCTTGGTGTTGTGAACTGTAGGGTAAACCTGAGAAAATGCCATTGGGAGGGAGGCATTCCCCCTGGTGTTGTGAACTGCAAAGTAAGCCTGAAAAAAGGACAGGGGAAGGGAGACATTCCCCCTGGTCTTGTGAACTGCGAAGTAAGCCTGAGAAAAGGCCAGGGGAAGGGAGTCCATCCCCTGGCATTGTGAAAACACTGAGGGCAAGATACCTGGAGAAGGGAGACATTCTCAAGGAACCCAATAGTGAAGAAACAACTATGGGAAATAAGGAATGTTGATGTTTGAACTAGAACTTTACCTTTTGAATTTGAACTGAGAACTTTACTGCTTTTTATCAGTACAACCTGGAACTTTGTTTTGTGCCTTGGAAGGGATTGAGACCTGGGGAATGGAGTAATTTCCTCAGGTAATGATCCCACCTAACAATTGGACTGTGATCCGTTGTCCAGAAGAAAGGGGCCATTCTTCTGGACCAAGAAGATCCACTACCTCTTTAGTTTAGTTATAAGTGTGAGGGACAGAAGTCGTTTTTTTGACACAGGAAGGTGGACTCTTGATTTACACTGACATCCTGACCTAATCTTTAGTATTTTAGCTGAGGTAGGGAAACCCTCTTAGACTAGGAAGAGGTAGGTTTTACTCTTTATTTACGGTATAATAAAAGTGTATGCCAAGAACCATGCCACCTGTGTGTCAGTCTCCTCGTTCTGCACCCTTACAGTTCACATTGCAAACATACACTCACGCAATGAAATACAATTCAATTAACAATAAGCAGTCAACATTATCATGACCACACGCAACATACGCATACCCCCACTACATGCGCATTGCAAACATACACTCAATACGTTAAAATACACACCAACCATAGATTCAACAACCACACCACCCATATGCACAACAGCTGTAACCATACCCAGCATACACACTCACCACCACTGCGTACACATTCCAACATACACTAAAGGAAAAACATTATTTAAGCAACAATATGCTACTAACATTATGACCACACACAACATACACATTCGCCCCATTATCATAACGACACACAACATACACACTCACACCATAACATACACACTCACCGCATTATCATGAAACATACTGAGCCCCCACACTGACCCCATTATTAGAACCGCACACAACATACACACTCACCCCATAACATACACACTCACCCCATACTGACCCCATTATTATAACCACAGACAACATAAACACTCACCTCTTAATGTACACACTCACCCCATTATTATGAGACACACCCCATAAAATACACACCCCATTATCATGATTACACACAACATACATAGTCACCCCTACAGCGTACACACTACAAACATACCACACACCGCATATGCACTCATCCCCACTGTGTACGGATTCAAACATACACTCAATGAAATAAATACATAATTACAGCAACAATATTCAACCAACATTGGCATAACCACACACAGCAAATGCGCGAAGTCCCACTGCGTACACATTACAAACATACACTCAACCCTCACAGCGTACCCATTCCAATATACACTCAAGCAAGAAAAGACATAATTCCAAACATGCATGCAACCCCCACAGCATGCACATTCCAACATACACTCGAGCAAGAAAAGACATAATTTCAAACATATACTTAACCCCCAAACTGTGTATCTTGGCGAACCAGAAGAAGGCGTTGGACAACTTCATGACATGTTCAAAGTGGTTCTATGTAAAATACAATAAAAACTCCTAACTTGCCCTTTTTCTATGAGGCAAGTTCCCTACCCATCAAGACTAAATACTAAGATTGTTTGTCTAAGTCCAAGTCCTCCGTCCGAGTCCTAACTAACTAACTGGCTCTAGAGAGAGAGACCAGGACAAAGCCTCTGGATTATACTTCTACCTGGCCCGACACTTGAATATCATGGATTGTTCAAAAACTTCTTCCATGGCGTACATCATTTCACATCTTTCTTTTAGACTTCGATATTCAAAAGAAAAATATCAATATGTTCCTCTTAAAACAAGTCCCTTGCTAACAAGTTTGTGGCTCTTGGACTCCCTGAAGTCCTATAGCTCTCCTGCAGACTTGCTCACTCTTATTCCTCATTCTTCACACAGGGCGCTTGTCCACTCAGGTTGCGTAACCTCACCAGCTTCCCTAGCTTGGATGCAAAGTGTTTGTATTTAGCTTGACTAGATTCACATAGGGTGGTGGCCCGTTCGGATTTCTCAGGGTCCTGTAACCTTGTCAGCTTTCCCAGCTTAGATGCAAACATTTCATATCTCTTGCGATCAGATTCACAGGGGAGTTTGCACGTTCAGGTTTCCCAGGCTCCCGTAACCTATTAGGCTCTCCCAGCCTTGGTACATAGCATTCGTACCTCTCCTGCTCTGAGTCATACAGGCCACTTGCCCACTCAGGTTTCTCAGGTTCCCACAACCTAGGTTCTCCCAGCCTTGATACGAAGCGTTCATACTTCTCCCAATCAGACTCACAAGGGCGCTTACCTGTTCGGGTTTCTCAGGCTCCGTAACCTCGTAGGTTCTTCCAGCATTGGCACATAGCATTCATACCTCTCTTACTCTGATTCACAGAGGCCACTTGCCCCTCAGGTCTCTCAGTTTCCGAAACCTTGAAGACTTCCCCAACACTAATTAACAATTTCTGTACCTCTCAGCGAGAGGTACAGAAGGTCTCTGTGAGAGCATTCGCTTCCCTGGTGCTGCTTCTATTGGCAGCTAACGTCCTTCAGCATTGAGCTCAGGGATTCAGGCTCTCCCTGGCAATCTGGACTCTGCGCTGGTTGTCAGGCTCCAGGACTACAACGGTTTCCCTGTGGTTGAGCCACCAGAGGAAAGGGATGCGTCTCCACCTCTTACCTCAAACTTGGCTTCTCGGTCGGGCAGGACGCTAGCTTCTGGCATCCGGCTAGCGGCTGGCTTGCTCTGCACGCTACTGCAGGCTCTGTGGTAGATCGTAGCTCCACCCCTGCAGGACGTCTCCTATCCAGAGGCTCGCCTCTGTGTAGGAATCACTCTCCTTCCTGTGTAGGAGGACTTTGGTAAATCAGACACAGAAATCTGGAAGATCTTACACCGCACACAAAATCAGATGTAAGTCACACCAGATTTACTAAGAAAACAGACGCATTTCCAAAAATCAGCGATGCAACATCCGTTGGTGGAACACAACACACAACAGCGCTGTCAAAAACTGAGATCCGCGTAGATTAGAATACCTCCGTCCCCAAGTACCAGTCAGAGAAGGTAAAACAACTTGCTGACCGATTATTGGGGCCACAGGTGGCAGGAACAGAAGACACCGGATTCCCAGGTGGCTGCAAGGAAAAACACAAGGTTATGTATGCACTCTATACAAATTTCTCTCAAAGGTGTACAGTGATACAAGTACAAGAGCACCTACCCGTGGGAATAGCGGGTGACAGTTGGTAACCTAAGTGTTCCCCCTGAAAGATGTTGTATGAGGTCAGAAAGGAGATGGAAAGGTACCTCTATTGGTAAGTTCAGGGCCCACCGTGGTTTGGATGATGGCAAGCTGCCGTGGTACGGTGACCAGGGATCAGTGGTGTTCTTGAGTAATCCAAAGTACTTGAATGCCAAAGCGGAAGGGTAAGAACAGCAACAATCCAGATTGAGCAAAATCCAAGGTCTAAGCAGTTCAGGTAATCAGTCCGAAATCAACACCAGTTCCAAGAAAGGGAAAAACCAAGAGCAGTCCAAAAGCCAGAAAAACGAGGTCCAGAATCCAGGAAGCAAAACAGGAATACACAAAGCAATAAGGTAGCCAAAAGCCGTAGAAAAACAGCTGAGAAGCTCTGAGAATCCGGAAGAGGCATCTTTTATTCTAGCACTTCCTGGTTACGTGATCGCCCATGGTCGTACGGGTGTCATGAGAATGATGCTGCCGTGTGGCAGAGGACGCGGGTCACGTGAGCGGCAGGGTAATAAGGAGGCGCTCCAGTGCGTCCCTAGCCGCCATGGTAACCTCCATCGTGGGCGGGGCCAACAACGCCATGGATGCCGCCGAGCGGGGGGCACAGCAAGCCTCTGGACAGAGGTGAAAGTAGAGCACACCCGTGACCCGCGCCGCCGCCAAGACAGACCCCCCCACATGCGGCGGTGCAGCTGGTAAGTGCGCCTCGCGTTGTATGACAAGCGCAACTGAAAGAGCGAAAAAAAAATTCAGGCAAGCTAGACAGAAATTGGCACTTCCAACAAGAAATTATTGGTATCGTACACAGAAAAGATTCCGTCACACATCCCTGCTGTCAACACGCAAACCCAAGAACTAAAATGCATCACCCACAATACATACACCATCAACTTCATGGTTTAAGTTCTGACACTCCACACAGATCTTCCAAGATCCACGTTTGCTTAGTAAATACCCTCAAATTTACAATCTGGGGGGGGCGTCACACTTATCGAGGCACGCCAATACCTCCGACACACCCGTCAAAACTGTAACACACGCACCGACACACTCCAAAAACAAGGGACAAACCCATTGGCACGCCCACAAATGACAGGACACACATGCAGAAACACCTGTACCACTTGGACCAGAGAGGCAGGAAGGCGGTGGAAAGTACACCACCGACCTATGCAACTTACATGTCAGAGTTCCCTAATCAGACATTATGCCATGCAATGGTGGAACATCTGCTAAATGCCACATCAATGCTAGGACTCCTCCCACCATGTTAAAATGCCCAACACAAGGCAAGACAGACTCGGCAACCACAGGACACCCGCAACAAACACCTACACACACACACACACACACACACACACACATTCCAACACATACATTCCAACACATACCAAGACACAAATCCATACAAAAACAAGACCACACATGTGACCCCATCAAGACATTGGGCCTCATTATAAGTTTGGCGGTAGCCTTGCCGGTAAAACCAGCAGGCTGCCGGCAACCTTCCGAAAAACTCTGGGGCGCCCATGAATGGGCAATTGCCGGGGCATTCCGGCCCCGCCGGACCCGGTATTTGCCCATTCGCGGGTGCCGGAAAAAAATACTTCCCATTCCCATTTGAGCCCAACAGGGCTTAATGGGAATGGGGAGGTCGGATGCACCGGCACCATTAATAATGGTGCCGGTGCATCCGACATGCTGTGCTTGCAGGTTCCGCTCTGCCCGCCAGGTCAGAACTGGCGGGCAGAAAGGCACCCGCGAGCACAACTCATAGTTTGCCGGTCCCAGAACTACAGTACCGGCAAGCTTACCGGTACCGTAGTTACCGGACCGGCAAACTTGTAATGCGGCCCATTGTGGCCCCACGATCATCTCACTAGGAAGATGACGTAGCCCTGATCACATGGTGGTCACAAAACCTGTGCACACATTCAACCAACACAGGACACATGGATGACACTACAAAACAGAAAGACGCACACATCCTAATCAGCGTCAAACACCAGCAACTACACCTCCGATAAACAATAAATACCTTCACACGAGTGGCCCCAATCGCTGCAGTGGTTGTGTTGTCCAGCAAGATGGATGTTGTGAAGGAGCAACGGTGCAAGATGAACTTCTGTCTCCGGACCGCCACACTCGTAATGAGGCCCCATGTGTTGTCCCTATACCGCATCGAGTGTACAAGAGACATTTTGCAATCAGACAACCAAACCGAATGCACCCTCGCACTGAAAGAGTGGAAGGATGTCAGCACGCACCAGTGGACATCATGGAGAGCTGAGTGAAATCTGATGAGGACATAGTGATGTCATAAAGGAAAGACACAAAGACGTACTGAAGCGATATGAAAATAATTAAGAGTGACGATGTAACGGACGCAACAAGAGAAACATGTACGAAATGATAAAGTGATCATATATGCAAGGAAGACAAAGTAACTTGCTGACCAATAAGCGTAAATAGACAGTAACGCAAGATAGATGAGATATATAGAAGCTTGCTACAGAAGAACATGTAACGTGACGAGGACGGCCGTAATGGGAATATGGATGCTGGCTCGTGTTAATACTTAATCCAGCTACCTCATAGACAGACCAGGGCTGCAGAGTCAGGAGACGCTGGAAACAGTTTTGTGTGCAAAATAAAGAGGAGTCTATGTTGGCCTGGGATCAAGGATGCTATTTTGAGGAATAGCTGCAAAGCACAAAGGGAGGCAGACGGATAAGCCATGTACGAGAGACATATGTATCTTAGATTAAAGAAGAAGGAAACATCAGCAAGAGCCAAGTATTGGACAATAAAAATTGTATAAAGTCTATACAAGATGGAGTGAGCAAGTCTCTAGAGGCCAAGAGGAGCAATGCCACCTGGTATAATTAAATCAAATAGCAGTAAATAAGAGGTCAAAATGGACAAATGTGTGGTCTCTTCATAAGTGATCCAGAAGTCGAAAACAAGGGCTATTCATTAAGCCTCGAATGAAGATAGTGATGTGCTCATACTCCCTTGAATGTCCTAGAACAGGGAGCAAGCTACAAGGCCAACTACAGATGGGAAACATTGGCTCATAGCCAGACTGATGACAGATGATGGACTAATTGGGAAAGTGGGGAGTAATCTGATGTGAATCAAACACCTGATTTTCGTTCCGCTTACGTGCTGCTAGTCGAGCAGAAAGTCCACGGTTGCATGAGAATGCCAACCAATCAGAGGGTCTATGGGCTTACCTGCTACACAATGTTGCATAGACCAATCCGCTGCCATTTTCTCTGCTATAATCAGTATTATACGTATTCAGATGTAGTTTGAGGCGTGTCTTACAGGTAAGAGACAGCAAATGATGTACTAACCCCTATGTATAGCATAGGTACATATGTTCCCCTAACCAATCCCTCCCTACAAAAGGTTTTACAGTTTGCGACATAGGATGACGTCATAGATGATGCATATTAGGGTATAAGACCGCTCTATAATCAGGTTTGTGGGTGAGTGTGCGAGCATCAGTCTGATGTCTGCCAGTTTGCCCTGCTTTATTAAATTGAGACTTAAGTAGTATTTTCCCATATTCTTTGAGTCTGTTTGGTTATTTGGTCTGAGATCTTTATTGGTAATCGCATCTAGCACAAGAGACACTTCAAGGTGCTAGAGCACACATCTAAGACTCAACAAAACATACACACAACACACTCACATGGACGTCTCAGATACACCTAAATGGAGCATACCACTATGCCACATGTGCCACTTGTGCACTGTCAACAATCAACATATCCCACGCCACCCGTACATGAACCCCAACACCACCACCAATCAAGCCATGCCACACATGACCCACGTCCCCACATGCCCAATATCCATCTGACATCAACCACATGGGCACAGTCCAACCACATGCAACGCACCTTCCCCCACATGCATAGCCATACACTGAGTCATGGGACTGCCACCATACCGATTCAAAAACCTCACACATCACCACGTTGCCTTTGCATGCACCACTCATCAACAGTGGCAGCACCAATATATCCATGGGACTCAAACATACATGGATGAAGATAGTCCTTTGACGTTGCAATGGGAAGATGCGTGCACACATTGTATCTATGCCAAGGAATGACATGTATCCTTTTCTTTCCACTTCAAAGCCGTGACTTCAGAGTAAGGGGCCCCAGCGGAACGCTCTGACAGGAGCAAGGAGGGAGTACAACACCTGGCTGTCTGGAGCATGCCCATTAAGCAGGCGCAGGAGGGCTGGGGGGGACACATCTCACCCACACAGGAGGACCGCCATGCCGAATCACAATCTGGACACGGATGATCTTCCAAATCGCCCCACCTGCCGAGGAGGCAATGGCAGAAGTGCTGGCCGAGGATAGCATGCCCCTCATGCAGCCAGAGGAATATGCAGAGTACAGCAGCAGCAGAGTTTCCACGCACCTCATGTCCCTGCACCATCACTCCAACCATGGTGCATCACCCATGCAGTACCCGAGTACCGCTGCCCAAGCTGTTGTTGATGCCAGTTCTCACCCTCAGGCAGAACAACCACCATCGCAGCCTTAAGGACCATCTGGGATCGAGCAGAAGAGGCACAGCGCAGAGAGGATCAGACTCAAGATGGTGGACAGGGCCATGCAGGCAGCCAAGCCATATTGGAGGATGGCAGGTTAGCCTCCCCGGCAACCCTGGCCTCTCAGGCATCCCAGGTGGAGACGCAGGCCAAACGGTGACCCCCCCCCCCCTGTCGAAGCACTGTACTTTCACACCCACCTCTGCACATCCCCCACTGCCCCTTGTATGCTCACCTTCACGAATGGACTTGTTGAACAGCACTCAATAAAAAGTTCATCAACACTACTACTTGTCTGTTGTGACTTGCAAGATGCTGAGACATGCAATGGATGTGAGTGGAGGGAAGTTGTAACTGTGCATGGCGAGTCCTGCTTAGAGACACATTGTGGACATGTTGCCACATCCACGCTCATACAATGCACATACAACCTCACTACACACATAGACCTGCACCAAGGCAATGGTTCTTGTATTCTTTTATTGTTGCAGCAGTTGGTATGCGTCCATTCAATAAAAGAACGCATCAGTCATGTGACATCAGATGCTGTACAGTTTTCCGGTCCAAAAATCTGTGTGCAGTGACATCGATACATCGATCAGCCACATACACACACATGGCACACGCACATTGGCTGAACAAATGCAATGTCATTAGCAGGAGTGACCAAACAGTGTCGCTGTTCACCACATGCGACTTTGCCTTATGGAAGGTTGCATAACAAACAAGCGTCAGATACATTCCACATGTCATCCAATCACCAGTGTCAGGTCCATGATGTGTGTGCATTCATAGATACTCAGGCCCTGCGATATTGACAACACACACATTTAACACATATGGTGGTGATGCCACACAAACTTGTGTCAGGCACACAAGGCCACTGGCACACGTTCTGCAGATCTGATTCACAGACATTCTGCAGTTCAGGCCTGAGCAAATTATACAATACTTGACGTCACTCACGGGAGATTTCATGATTATGGCCATACATGATCCTGCCAGTATTGCATGCAAATCACGCACATGGCATTCTTAGTGGAAGGCAACACATGCAACCACTAATAACAGTCAGTCCACTTAGTGGATGCGATGCTAATCACGACAGGCATACACGCCAGTAGTCTACACCACCACATGCAAGTTACGGTGTATGACACAAGTTACCATGTATGTATCGTAAAGGTGCGGGAGGAGGAGACTGACACACAGGTGGTATGTGTGAGGGGAAATGTGAGGCGGACAGCTTTGTGAAGGTTTCACAACTGTAGTGATACACAAAATTGCAAATTTGCCAATCAGGGCTTTAGATGACAGCATTAGCCGCTGAAAGCCAATAGTTTATTCAAAGTATGTGCCAAAAATGCTGACAGTAGTCTGTTGTAGCACCTCCGTTACGCAGTAGTGAGCTACAAGGAATATGCAGGCCTAGTAGGAGTGGTAGGTCACATTATGCATTGTAGATAGACAGGCAGGGCGAAGGCCCCAGTTCTGTAGCTAATAGACATTATTGGAGTGTTTGGAGCATTATGGCACCTATATAGCGCTTAGATAGCCAATCCTAAGCGCTATGAACACTGAGCTATGAGTGCATGCCTTTCAGAGCTTGCTCACATGGGGTTAATTCATCTTGGCTTCTCTTAGAATATTCTGCCTTTATAACTGTAGCCCTGCATGGCTTCGTAAACGAATCCTCTTTCTCTGGGAAGGCACTGATAAGACATTCCTGAGCTTTCGCGCAGATGGGCTTCAAGCAGGGAGGGGCACAGAAAGGAGCATAGTGGAAATTCACAGAGTTGGGTTTTTCCATGAGCAAGCCTATATTTTGCACAGGGAAAGTTCTGGAACTGTGCGTCATGGACTGACAGCACGAGATTATAAAAATGCATGCCCACATGAATCAGGTGGGAGATTGATCTGTGGACTTGGTTCGAGCAAAATCGAGTGTCCGGAACCTGCTGCTCTGTCGGCACCATGCAGCGCTGTCCTCTGAGCGGGGCTTGCAACAGCTAGCTTATGAGGGCCAGGGTCTCCCAGTGCTGATTGAAGGGGCGTAAGACTGTGTTTCTCTATGTTTCTCTAAGTTCTATGTTTCTCTATATTTTGTATTTCTCTAAGTTTGTGTTTCGTAATCTTCTCTAACTTGAATCCCAAGATGCTGCTGAAATTCACTGTTTAGAATAAATGCTAAAACTTTTTGAAGGTGTCATTTGTCACTAGCATGAGTTCACTGCTCGGCACAATAGAACCTGTATTTTGGGCTGAATTGGGTAATTTTTGCTCTCAAGGGCTGGTCCCGAGGAAGATTTTCCCCATTTCAAGACATTTGGTGGCAGCTTGGGGATATGTGCAGAGCAGTGCCTTGCTGTGAAATGACAAATTGTGTGAGAGAACACAGTGCAGAGTGAGGAGCAGGCTGTCGCATTTCTTTGGTGGTCTCACTGCAGCTCTGAGACACCAAAAAAGACAGCATGTTGGTGTCGGCTTGCCGCGGCCGATAGCTTGTGTGGTTAAGACTTTCCCCTTCAGTAAATCAGTCGTGGCTGACTTACTGCTTGGGAACGGAGCCAGGGAGCATAAGGCGATAAACAAGCGGGAAATGGCTATGTTTAAAGCGCTCCAATGAATGGTCAAGAAAGATTTATGTTCAATTAGGAAAGAATTTTTATCATGCGGTTTCCCCAGTTTAAAGTTGCAATTTGGAATGCAAAGTGAGACGGAGTTCTCAACTCTATTCTGTCATGAGGGCAGGAAAATAGTTGGGAGGATTTGACATGCAAATTGTGAATAGTAATTTAAACATTGAGATTCAGCCCCAGTGTGCTAGCGAGTGGGGGGCTGTAATGTAAGGAGGCGAAGGTTCGCTTTTTAAATGTATGCTTTTGAAGTGTTTACATTCCTGAAGATAACGTGGGAATGAGCGGAGTTTAGGAGAAAGAGTAACATCTGTGTTGAGAGCCTAAAGGGTTTGCTTTTTGGCAACTGTAAATTCCATGTGCTGGTGGTGCATTCTGTTTAAGGAAACACACTAAAATGGCTACATTGCATTTTAGCTGTGCCATGCTTACAATGGGTGAGAGACTCACTTAAAAAAGAAAGTGAGTGAATGGTATTTGAATTTTCGATTTTTGTGTATTGATTTGAAATTGCAGAATCAGTTTGCAATGGTTTGGGGGAAAAGACAATTTATACTTTCTAAATTGCCGCTAAATTGCCCCTAGAGTTTTTTTGACTGTTCCCACGCTATGCCATGGATTTGCTGCTAAAAGACAAAGTACTGTTGCGTTATAAGTGATGTATGTTTTGGAACTAGTGACCTGTTGACTGCGGTACATGGTGAAAAATGTTGTTGACACATTAACAGCCCACAAGCAATATAGAGTGTGGGTTGCTCTTGCAGGGAAAACGTGCAGGGAGCTGCACTACACATGACATGTTTTGAATGCACTGAAATAATTGTTTTTTAATTTGGCAATGGTACAACAGAATGAAAAAATCTGTGTGTGATAAGACAGCACAAAGATTTAGTGGGTTGCGGGTTCTTTTGAAAGATCGCACATTGCATTGGAGTGAGTTTGTGAAGCCAAACTACAAGGTTACGAGGAAAAAGAAAAATGTATGCCTTTACATGGGACATTGATCAGTTTAAAACAGGCTAAAAGACGATTTGCAAAATTACATGGAATTGAATCTGATGACAAGAAAAAGTGTCTCTTTTGAAAATAAGAGTCTTGCTGTGCAGAGCTTGTGCCTTGAAGATAACTTGCACTGTTTTGGGCGAGGTGCGCGAAAAAAAAAAAACTGTTGGAGGAAGGCAGGAAAGCAGAATGCCGCGCTCATGTTCAGTAAAATGGTGTTTACAGAAGCTGGCAGATATGGGAGTTTTTCTGAGTTGCTGAAGCAGTGCAGGAAACAGTTAATCTGGATGAACTGTCTGAAACGAGTGCCTTCCATTGAAGCCGCCCCAGCTTAAGAGTTATAGGCAAAGAGATAAGCTTGCTGCGTGCGTATGGCGTTGCCATGTGCACAGGAAAGATAAACAATGACATTCCTGCATTCCATCCCCTGTGAGCGACACCGTCAGTGTGAGCAAAGACTGAGGAGGGGGGTGCAAAGACAGAATGCTGAAACAGAACTGAAGGCAATAATTGCTGTGAGTGAGAAGATGAAAAAGAACGCATCTACCTTACACATGCTGATGTACGCATGCTTTCTGACACTGGCATGCAATAACAGAGCTGATCAGAAGTAAAGATTTTGCCCAGTATCAACACTGGAAGGAAAATAAATGCTGCATGCAGAATGGCAGACTTGGCGCATCACATCTGAACATTTGGGGAAACTGTGCATCTGTGAATGGGCTAAGAAAAGACAGCTGCCCATTTCAAAAGACATTGCCGTGCAAGCTGCATCCCCGTGCCCCATGTGATGTGAAGTGAAGAGACATTGCCGTGCAAGCTGCATCCCAGTACTCCATGTGATGTGAACTGAAGTAAAGCGCTGTGCTCTGGAGAAGAAACCTCTAGGCGCTTTGAGAAGTGAAAATACACAGCTGGCAAAAATGCAAGCTACATTGCTAGGGCTGGAGTAACTGACAAAGACATTATGGTGTTCCAGATGGAAGCAAAACTGACAAAGGTAGCCGTTTTGCAAGAGACAACATGCAGAGCGGGGCTTTGGAGTATAACATGAACACTGCACACTAGCCATGATCCAGAAGCCTCACAGCTTAGTGCAAGAATGAATGATTGGTTGAAGCAAATAAAGAAAAACTGACTTAGACTATCGCGCTCAAAGGGGTGGCCCAAGAAATCAGCAGACACCCTTTGGGAAAATGACAAGTGGAAAACCAGAGGCTTGAAAGACACTAGCTGTATGGAGAAAAATAAACAAAGCTGCTTGTGCAACTGCAGGCGGTATGGGACTGAAAGACTTTACCTTTGAAATATGGAGTGATGCCAGCAGGGCAACCTAAATCAAGATCATGAAACACTGGAAGCAAGTTGGCGCCTGGCATTCGTGATCGCTCTGGTGACAAAGAAAAGCATTGATCCATTGAGAAGTGCGACCTGGGTACTTATTATATGGCTTTTTGTAAAATCACAGATCAGTCTGAAGTACCATTGACCAACTATGATCGCATTGCACAAATGAGTTTGTGATTAGGTAGTTACACCCCGTATGGTTGAGTGTAAATAAGCCCCCAGTAACACACAGAAGGGTGACCAATAATTGTGGTAGCAATGATAAAGTGTGTAGTTACCTGATGAGACTTCTGAAGGTGGGGGTGGTGTTAAGGGAAGGGGTGGATAACGCTGATATTGTAGTTTTGATGACATCCTAACGTGAATAACAATGACATTGTACTTTTGATGAAATCCTAACATTTCTGTTTGTATTTTGCCTAGGCAAAAAAACCAAGACAGTTGCGTGCCATGATTGGGGTAGATGTGTGCAATTTGCGGGTGACGCTGATCAGTCAAGCAGACGCATTCTCAGAGAAAGCGAGTCACTGCGAGATGATATGTGAACTTTGAACCTGTCCTGCACCTCACTCAATGCTGCTAACATGCATGACGTATGAGGACACTTGTTCTGCAACCTGTGAGAAGTGTCCAACAGAGTAATAACTTTTGCTGAACTGACACGGTGCAGACTTGGCTAGTTATCAAACATTTGATGCTGCACACTCAAATGATTCAGCTGCTGGAAATAACCTGGTTGATATGTTTTGCCTTTCTTGTTTAAAGGACTGTGGACAATGGGTTGTGGACTGTGACATCATGCACCACAAACAGCTGTGTGACACAGCACTTGAATGCTAACACATTGAAAAATGGTTTTTGAATGCATTTTTGAGATGAATCTGAAAAAACGAAATGTTTTGCTCTTCCAACTGGATTGCTTTAACCACATATGCTTTGCTTTTTTGAAAAAAAAAAACTTCTACGTTGCACGTAGGCAGGAAAATGATTTATGAATTGTGTGGGCAGCAGGATTATGCAAGCAGGAGCGTAATATATTTTGAGATAAAATGAGTGCGCACACCAAAGTCAGCTGTGCGTAGGTTAAGGTTCTTAATTTGTAGTAATGCTGCCAAGTGTGTGAGCTCTAATTTGAGATGGTAACCTTTGAAACACTGAATACTTTTACAGCCAGCCTTAAGGCGGGTAAATGAAACCAAGACTGACTTGATATTTGATTTTATGACACAGTGTGTGACACGGTTTTTGTTAAACCAATCAGTTTTATGTTTCTGTGGGGACGGCTGTCTCCAGCACACTAATGCAAAAAGTCACCTTTTGATTGTAGACATGTAGAATAATTCCTTGGAAAAGCGTTACAAATGAGTATCCACATGGAACTGCTAACTTACTGGCCTGGCACATTGTCGGGCATCTTTTGTCACTGACTCATATGACTGGTGCTTATGAAATCCTAGGCCCAAATGTTTCAGTGAATGGATCCAACAATTTGTTTGTTTTATGTTTTTTCTGACCAAGAACTGCAGCGAGTGTTCTCGCCAAGATTTTATGGACTACAATTTGACTAAATGCATTTCACACAATGGTACGATGAAACAGCCACTGCCGGATGGTAGTATGGTGTTTGTGTCTAAAACTAATATTGTATATGGTAGGCATCCCACTTGAAGAAGGGTATTCTCCAAGTCACACAAGGTAGAAACTGTGAACATGTTAGATTTTCCAGTAGTAAGGCAACATTTAAATTGTAGGCTGGTAATGCACACCTCTATTATTACAGTGATACACTTAGACATAGATTTATTACGAGGCAATGTTTCCTTAGTACTACTAAGCTGCTACAAATGGAGTCCATTTCTATGGCCCATCACCAGAGTGCGCGTAGCTAGGGAGCTAGATTCATTAATTGCGGGAGCAGCGGGGGGTAACAGGAGCTTTATGTGCTTTTGACATAGAAACTGTGCACAATAAGCTAGCCGCTATGGGTTCTGATGCCAGCTCTGCTATAAAACTTCTGGCCTAGTGGGGTCTATTGATACGCCCAACACTGCTACAAGTATTGGCCACCACTGCAGATGGCAAAACTTTAGTTATGAAGACATTTATTCTGCCATAGGGCAGGTCAACAAGACTGCTAAATACACACGATGCATTTTATGGCAAACATTGTTTAATCAGCAGGTGTTGGCTTTTCGCTCCGAGTGGGCGTGACCATCCTCAACCCACTGGCACACAGAGCTACAGTTACCAGCAAACATATGGATCAAATCGCTTGCTTTTGATTGCATGAATAACACATGCCATGCTTTAATGCAAATTAGTAGAATTGTTTTTATTTAGATAACCTGGTACCCATGGGTTCACCTTGCTCATGAAATTAGATGGTTTTTGGTTGGGTTCCACATACATGGGGGAAGTGTGTAATCACACAGCCCATAGTCACGTGTGAATGCCCTGGGATCAGGGGGAGGGTAGGCCCTTAGAGTGAAAGACTGCCAGGTTTAGAATTGGTAACCATACATAAATGCAATAGTGCATTGTAGATTAGACTACACCGGATTGCCTTGACATTCTAACTGCATGCTGCTTTTTAACTGACAATTAGTTATACGATAATTATTTAGGTATTTTTGTGTAGGCCAGGTTTTGGCTAGAGTAAATGTCCATGTTCACTTTGTGTAGGTATTTTGGTGTAAGCCAGGCTTTGGCGACGGTATATGTCACTGTTCACTTTGTGTACATTTTTGTTTAGGTAGTGTTTTTACTAACCTTGCATGCCACGCTGACTAACCACTAGAAGATAGTTTGCTTAAACCTTTTGCAAAGCCCCAAGGTCTTTATCACTGCACTACATACTATGTTGATGGGTATTAGCCAGCATTGTCGCACACACTTTGAATAGGGGTGGAGTGTAGTGATACACAAAATTGCAAATTTGCCAATCAGGGCTTTAGATGACAGCATTAGTCGCTGAAAGCCAATAGTTTATTCAAAGTATGTGCCAAAAATGCTGTAGACTGTTGTAGCACCTCCGTTACGCAGTAGTGAGCTACAAGGAATATGCAGGCCTAGTAGGAGTGGTAGGTCACATTATGCATTGTAGATAGACAGGCAGGGCGAAGGCCCCAGTTCTGTAGCTAATAGACATTATTGGAGTGTTTGGAGCATTATGGCACCTATATAGCGCTTAGATAGCCAATCTTAAGCGCTATGAACACTGAGCTATGAGTGCATGCCTTTTAGAGCTTGCTCACATGGGGGTAATTCATCTTGGCTTCTCTTAGAATATTCTGCCTTTCTAACTGTAGCCCTGCATGGTTTCGTAAACGAATCTTCTATTCTCTGGGAAGGCACTGATAAGACATTCCTGAGCTTTCGCGCAGATGGGCTCCAAGCAGGGAGGGGCACAGAAAGGAGCATAGTGGAAATTCACAGAGTTGGGTTTTTCCATGAGCAAGCCTATATTTTGCACAGGGAAAGTTCTGGAACTGTGCGTCATGGACTGACAGCACGAGATTATAAAAATGCATGCCCACATGACTCAGGTGGGAGATCGATCTGTGGACTTGGTTCGAACAAAATCGAGTGTCCGGAACCTGCTGCTCTGTCGGCACCCTGCAGCACTGTCCTCTGAGCGGGGCTTGCAACAGCTAGCTTATGAGGGCCAGGGTCTCCCAGTGCTGATTGAAGGGGCGTAAGACTGTGTTTCTCTATGTTTCTCTAAGTTCTATGTTTCTCTATATTTTGTATTTCTCTAAGTTTGTGTTTCGTAATCTTCTCTAACTTGAATCCCAAGATGTTGCTGAAATTCACTGTTTAGAATAAATGCTAAAACTTTTTGAAGGTTTCATTTGTCACTAGCATGAGTTCACTGCTCGGCACAATAGAACCTGTATTTTGGGCTGAATTGGGTAATTTTTGCTCTCAAGGGCTGGGCCTAAGGAAGATTTTCCCCATTTCAAGACAACAACAAATGCCATTTTATTAAATTAGAAGGTTGGATGAACGCCTCACTATCCCTACCCTGACAGAGGATTTCACAGCCTGAAGTAAACTAAAGGAAACACTCTAATAAAGGATATCTGTCGCTCACACCTATACATGCAATAAATAAACAAGGAAATATAATGATGGTTGTGCTTGTAATGGAACCACAGTCTCTCTTTATAACCTGGGTGAATTCCCCTTCCCCAGGTTTAAACAGGATTGTGCTCCACAGTTCAAGAAAAGAAAATTATGAAATCCTGGTTTGTAACAAAAGTTCCAACACAGGTCTATGCAACTTAAACTTGTCAACAGAAAGTTCCAACACAGAAAATAGAAGGCTTTTCCTCCTCCTTCAACAAGATCTCAATTCATCCATAGCAACAATAATTATCTTGGTCAGGATGATTTGCCACAACGGATAAATTCCAAAGAATTATAGCTCAGTTGTAACAGCTTTACACAGCTCTTCCTATAGCACCATAAACAACATAAAATTGTCTCTGTCAGAACCACTTTGTAGCACTTCTTCAACTTCCACCTGGTTTACTTCCATGCCAGGCCCACTACCTCAGTTCACACCTGGTGTACTCTCATGCCAGGCCTGCTTCTCCAAATGCTTGCCATCCGGGTATACTCCATTTCACAACAGTGCTTTTGTGGTTAAGATCAACTGACAAGAGGTTCACAACCGCTTCACAGTATTCAACAAATTGCAGCTTTAAAACGTTCAACAACTCTTTCAAACAAGATTCACATTGGTGCTCTGTCTATAAATGATGCTCCTCTCCTTCTGGATATCTTTTCCCCAGAAGGGCAGCCTTTTTGCCAATCTTGTTTGCCCACAACACCAGTAACCAAAGACTGACAGGGATAGGGTTTCTTTCTGCTTCTCCCTTGGCTTTGGCAATGTGAGTTTATACCAGCTTTCACCATATGTTGTACAACGTATGGGCAACATGATTCACAGCTTATGGACCTTTCATTAGCCCCCTTCTTGTGTTGGCAATATTGGCTAGATTGTATTGTATTTGCCTGGGTTTTAGTCTCTCTTGGCTTGGGCAATGCTTGTAGGTCTTAACTTTTAACAAAGTTGCCCCCTCGGGTTGCTGGGTTTTCCACAGTCTCACACTTTTTAAGGTACAGTCATTTGTCTTTGTTACAATATGTTTTCACTGCTTTTCCCTAGTTTGAGATTCAAAATTACCCTGGGAATCACGTTCACTCCTATGCAAGAGCTGTTTCTGCTGCTTTTCAATAGTTCATTATTCAAAACTGGGTTCTGAACTTCTTTCCCTTATACGCGAGTGTTGCTTACTCGCTGAACCCCAGCCTGAGACACACGAACGGGGATGGAGCACTCCGGCGTCACTACCAATTTATGAACTAACCGGGTAATACGTGCGCCTCCATTCCCCTAGCTGTTCGCAGGACGTCTGCTTCTGTGGCTCCTCACAACCCGGCAAACTGCTTTTTTTGAGTCTGCCTAGGCCCATGCCACCTGCATTTGGAACTACTTTAGCTCCAGAGGCCCTCTGATGCATGCCAGCCACCAGAAACTGCTTTAGGGTCCTTTGGTGCATGCCAGCCACCTGAAACAGCCTGCTGGGAAGGAAAGCTTCCTTTGCTTCCTGCTGCACAGCCTCTGCAGAACGGGTCTCCAGCGAGTAAGCTTCTCTCCTGCACGCTTCCCCCTGCGTGACCTCTACACTTCAGATTCCGGGAGGCACCTGCCCTTTCACGACCGGCAGCTGATATCTGCCAAACAAGGGTCCCAGAGTCTTCTCTCTCCTCCAGCTTCTGTCTGGGTTGCCTGCACGAACCACAATGCTGCTGCTGCTACTACTCTTCTCCTTCTCTCTCATGGCCTGCATCTAAGGGGGCTTTTTAAGCCTCTCAGTCTCCCTCAGGCGTTGGTCATTTGAACTAATGATAATCTTCAGCCCTCTTCCTCGTCCAAGTACTTGAGGAATTCTGGGACTTGAGGTCCATAATGTCAAAGTTAGGTTTCTAAGCTTGATTTCCACTTCTAAACACAAGTTTGTTCCTCACAATATTCTTTAAAGGAATTTCATAAGAATTAGTCACCAGACTTGATTGACAAGGGAAAGGCAATTCTTTTAAGCCGCTGTTATTCATAGACTTTCTTTCACTGTACCTTTAGTTTTACAAGTCTCCAGACTTTTGGAAGGGTTTTTATTTCTCCAAGGCTTGGGAGTTTGTGATTGTTTTCACCCCTTTTTACAGGGGTATCTTGTGAAACAGCAAGATGGTTATTGCAACAAGCCATTACATACTTGGGCAATGCGGATTCCTCCTCCCTAAATAAAGATAAATACTGCATCTCATCCCACAGAGTCCTCTCGTTCCCCTGGGCCTTTTCTCCTCCCAGGTGATCCTCCTGCAGAACACCACCCCCAAGTTCAGGATCAGAAAGCGTCTGCTTTTCCCTGACCACACGGGAGGGGACTTTACGCAGGGAATTAGTGAGGAGTCTGTAGGATTCATCACATATGATTGTTGTTAAAGACTTTTATTTTGGCAGAAAATAAAGGAAAAACCCTAACTGACCCTATTCAGAGGGTGTTCCCTGCCTCAACTCAATACTAAGGATGTGTCAGAATGTCTGTAACAAAAAGTCACCATACTGTGTCGAAACCTATTTTCTTGCCTTACACTTCTAAATAAACTAAAAGGTTGGTCAGTCTTCGGCTCCCTTCTTCTGTGGAGCGGACTACCATGCAGTAGTCTGAAGGGACCACACAAAGCTCCAGATTGAAAGGTTTCAGTAAAAAAATAACACAAAGTTCCAACTCAAAAGCGTTGTACCAAGAGAAGGACTCTCTTCTCTTGGTCTTTTTCAGGCTTCTCACAATTTTCACCAATAAGACAATGTTCCAAATCCAAAAGCCTAGATGCCAAGAGTACAACTCCCTTACATTTGTCTTCCTTAGACTTCTTACAGTGTTCACAATCCCAGGGGGAATTACTCCCTTCCCCTGGCCTTTCTTAGCCTTCTCGCATTGGCAAGAGAACTTTACCACAATGTTCACAAACACCAGGGGGAAGGACCTCTCTCCCCTTGCCTTTCTTAGGCATTTTAAATATTCACAGCCCACCTGGTTCAGTACCCTGCCAGGTGCTGTGACTATAAAGATGACATGGGTTACTATTTATAAAAGTGTGCAGCTGCCAGACCTGTGAGACTCTCTTCTCTTGAAGCTTCAGACCTGGTTTACTATCTTGCCAGGTACTGTGACTATGAAGGTGAGGCAGTTTGTTATTCAGTGTGGCTCCCAGACCCGTTCTTTGCGACTCTTCTGCCCTTTGGGGTTCCCACCACCTGTCCCAGCTACCCAGACCTTTTCAGGGTTCTTACCAGCGACCTCTGGTTGTCTGTGGGCTTCTCCTCCCCGCTCAGGTTTCTCATGGTCTCTCTAGGGGCTATGCTGTCCTAGCCGCATTCCTCTGCTCCTGGGCTGTGAATTTCCAGCTCTCTGCGCACATCAGCCCTCCAAGTCGGCTGGCTGCCTTGATCACTGCATCCCTCTTTGGTCCAACCATGGTGGAGCTACCGAGGACGCCTCTGCTGGTGGCCAAGTGTCTCAGCCTCTGCACTACCATCGCCTCTGTTCCTTCAGCTCGATTTGAATTTCCCAGTTTCTCTAGGAATGATCTAGGAAGGATCTGACAACTTGTGAAGCCCTTCTTCTCTTTTTATCATCGGCTTGAACTTGCTTGTTCCACATTGTCTAGGCCGCTCATGTTGGTTCTGCGGGGCACTCTACATTGCTCTGTGCCTCTTCCTCATCACAGTATTGATGTTCGCACTCTCAACTGTGCTACCTGTGTTCTCCTTCGTCCTAGTTTCTGTATATGACTCACATAGGTAGTCCCTACTCTTCCTCGTCCCAGTATTTTCTAGGGATGTCAGATCATCTACCCTACAGAGGTACATGGAAGTGTTTGGGATTATGGGACTCTATATAGTGCAGAAGGATAAGGGAGGTGGCGATATATTTTTGACATACCGCGTTCTTCCCAGACAGTTGCCTAGTCCCATAGGGGGATCCCTCCCCATGAGGTCCACCTGCTGAGTACCACCCCAAGGGGGACTATCGGGTACCAGCCTCACCTCCTTGGCCTAATGGGAATGGGCTCCCCTTAGGGGAGAAGGTACGACTTCCAAGGATTCGTCACAGTACACTGCATCACATTCCTGACATACATGCTCAAACTGTCCCCAGCCTGGGCACATGTTGCAAGTTTTGTCTGTTTGATGCATGACACACAATTCACTGATTCCAAGTAGAAGCAGCACACACAGGTGGCACACATACATGCTCGGGACGATAGCTCAGGGAGGATAGCTTAGGGGCAACATGCTCACCTTGGAAATAAGACGGCACGGAACAACACAGGTGCAATCCCCGGGTCCTCGCTTAGAAACCTCTGGGTATTAAGCACGTTATAAATAACATATCATATCATATCAATGCTGCTTTGTGTGTTCTTGTGCATCTGCATGTATGCGTGTGTGGTTACCACCGTACGTGCATGGGGGAGACCATCTTCCATGCATGCACCATTTCCAGTACAGGTGTGGAACCTGTGAATTTCCCCAGACAGACGCGGAATGCCCACCACTGCATGGCATAACTTATGATTTAGTCTGGCGCCATGCCATCAGTAAACGTGCATAGCAATCATAGGCCTCCCTCGTCACATGAAGGGTGACAGTGCCAGTACACGAGGTCGACGCTGACAAGGAAGGGAGTAGGAAACACTGTGGTGGCAGCGATGAGAATAAACACAGAGCCATCCAGTCTGTGCAGGAGGAATACTAGGAGCAGGGGCAGGCAGGCCACTGTGGAGTACGTCAGCGCCTCATCCATAAAAGGCGTCTGTGAGGAGGGTGCACCACAGACATTACCTACCCCGACTCCAGATGAAGAGGAGGGGGAGGAGGGATTTCCCCCACGCGGGACCTGCAGAGGACCCCAGTGGGGAGGGCACCCCTGCCTCCCCCCAGCCATGAATGTTCCCACCATACAGTTGGCACGTACCAGCTGACACTCCCCACCCCTACACCGCAGGACGACTCTCCACATTCCGCAGATGACCCCTCCTCTCCACCTCCTGGGTTGAGAAACCCCAACTTCACCCAAAAGGAGGTGGAAGTACTGGGGACAGAGGTACTCAGCAAGTATGTGCACTTCACCGGTCGCAGCTCGCTGCACATCGAGGTAGCAGCACCAATGAATAGGTTGATACATCGAGTGCACATCATCTTGCATCACGTCCAAACATGGACGAGGAAGTACGCACAGCACCAACACATGTTCACGTGGAAGGGTAATGCAAAAGGTACCCATGGAAGGTGAGTGGGCGGTGTGTGTGCATGAGGGTGTTGGGTACCATACATTTCTGTACCCAGCTGCTATGGCCTGCCTAAATCCTGGAACAGACTGACCTTGGAGTTTCCTGCTATTTCGATAAGGTAAATGGGGGCTTGTTTTCTCCAATCTGGTGGGTTGTGGGTTGAAAGGATCATCTGCAACAGTGAAGGACACAATGTTCATTGCAGCCTACCTCAACTGATTGGTAGAGAAGGAGTTTGACTGTGGATGCCTTGTTAAAATGTGTGTGGGTGGCAGGAGTCCTTCGGTGGATAACTATGTATATGGGCCTCATGTTGCATCCTACCAGTATTTTGCACAGAAGGGATTTGGAAGGGTTTGCTTGGACATCCGGATGCTCCTCTTCAGGATACTATCGGACTACAGGTGGGAACGTTGCGAGTATGCGTGTAAAAGTGTGTACCATGATGTACGACTGTGTGCAGAGCTGTGTGCTTTGTGAGCCCTTGCATTTGCCTATATGTATTACAGCCTCGGCGTGGGACCCATGCACAGGGCAAGGATGTCGACACAAGTCTATCCTTAGGGACCTCTACATCTGATGTAAGGACACTTCTTTACTAGCATGTCTCCATCTGTGTGTTTCTACAAGCTGTTGGAAGGGATGGTTCCATGTGATAAAATCGTGGCAAAAATTGCTGTGGTTACAAAATATCGCGGCAAAAATGCTGTGATTTTTGCACCGCAATCCATGTAAAGCATGCGGGGGACACCTCCTGCAACCCCCGGACCCATTATACCATTTAAGGGGAGCGGGGGACACCCTGACAACCCCTGCTCCCCTTAAATGGTATAATGGGGGACACCTTTACCGGGTCAAATTTTTGCTGCAATTTTTTTTTACCGCAACATTTTTGCTGCAATTTTATTACCTGATACCGAAGGGATGGAGTCTCACTTCCCATATTGTGTTCTGACTGTCCCTTCCCTCTCCTTGTTCCTAGATACATTGTTGGTGTGTGTCGGTGGTGCAAAATGTTTGTCCCTGAACTTTTTTGTGAAGTGACGGCCATTCACCTTCCTTTTGGCGGTTCACTGTTGATCATGTACTGTGACATGTATGTACTGATGTACTTGCATGCTGTGCTATGCATGGTGACCGAAGCCCCTGTGCTAATCCTGTGATGCAATCTGTGTAATTTTTGATAAAGTGTACAGTTGCCCAGGCACCATGAACATGTCTGCGTATAGTACATGGTGATAGCTGCTTATCCTGGTGCCCTCACTGTACCATGTTAAATTGCAGCTTCTCTCACGTTCATGCTGAGTGGCTATGCAGTGGTGCTGTGTGCAAGGTCCATTGTGGGAAGGTTTGACATTCCTTGGGGGACATGTATCGGTCATGTTGTATTCTTCTAGTAAGTGCATTGTGGTTCTCTCTGAAGGGTCAACTGTGGCGGAGTCATATGCCCGGTAATCATGATTTACTCATGTTCACATGTATGTAGGGTTTGATGTGGCTGTCATGTTAGGTGGAATGAGGAGGGAGGCTCACATTTAGGGCAAGATGTTGTCTGCAGTGGGTAGGTGTAGTGCTATTCTTCCTCATGTGGGTGGAGCAGAGTTGTTGCCACTGTGTGGTTGGACCATTCAGGTTTGTCAACGTTGTTCCACGTAGTGCACTATCCACTTATGTGTCATGCCAGGCAGTGCAGGTATGCAGTGTGCATCAGCCTTTTCATGTCGCCACCTGTCCACACTGTCAGAGCCCTCGTTGCCAGCGATATTGTGGCATTGTGAGTTGATTAATGTGTGTGTGTTTGTTAGCGTTGTTATAGGGCCTTTTGGCATCAGTGCATCCGCAGTATTGTTGTCTTTACCATTTCCTGTCCTGCCTGGTGGTGGCCCTGACAGTGAGTCAGTTCATGTTGACCCACAGTCTCCATTGTTGTTGATGGCGTTGTGCCCCGTTGTGTGTAAGGTCATAGCGCCACTGAATGTGACATATTCGCAAGTGTCGCCTAATAATGTGTACCTTCCTTGTAATTTTCCTTTAGGGTCCACACTCGGCTCACACGTGTGCAGTCCCACAACCACCCCAGTGAGGAGATGATGATGGCTATGCTTGTACTTGCTGAGACCAGGGCATATCGTTCTATGCTAGGTGTCTCTTCAGCAAGCCGGGGTCCATCATGTGTGCATCGCAAGGTCCAGCCACTCCTGGGGTTCCAGTCGTACATTGGGCAGTTTGGGGTGGTGGGGTGATTGTGGGTAAGGCTCAGGCTGTGTGTAATGATACCACAACAATGTGACTTATGAATGTGTATTGCCCCCATATGCGTTCTCAGTGTTGTCCCATTCAGCTTCTGCCCATGCAGAGAATGTCCCTTGTGTGCGAGTGCATTGTAGTGCTTTCTTGGTATTGCCTGCTTACTGTCCAAGGGAGGGTTGCGGATGTTCGCCGGGGAATGGCATAATCTCTGCATGACTGCCGGCATGTCGGGACAGCCAATGTTTAATGGCTTTGTCATGGTGCTGGTGAGTGTTTGAGTACTGTTTGACTGCACTTTCGTTGTGTCACATGCTATTGGTCATTGTTGTGAGTACAGCATGCAGACGATTGGTAATGTGTGACATGTCTTGTGCCCTGCATGTGTGGTGGTATGGGTGTACATGTGGACACTGAGGCAGGTTCTGGTTGGGCTGAGGGGTGCATGGTTGTCTGAGCGCTGCTGTGTGCAATGGCCCTGCTGTTGTTCCCCACTTCCTCCATACTCAACCGTCATGGTATTTTGGTGATGTGCAGCAATGGCATGGCTGAATGGTTGTGTGTATGTGGCCACTGCTTTTTCATTCTTTGTGAGGTTGTGGGTATGGAGGCATGCATGTTTCCAATGTGCTGGCATGCCCCCATGTCTGTTTCCATGGTTGTCTCAAGCAGGTGACTGTCTGCAGGCCGTGCTTTGCACTTGTCATCCTTTCATGGGCACTGTCTGTCTCATGTGGGGTCACTGCTCCTCTCAAGCTGCATGTGTGCTCATGTGAAGAAGCTGTTGACCAGCCGCTCCCTCACTGCAGTCGCAATGACCTCCCCTCATGTCGGTGGCCTGGCGTCTGGCTGTGGCCTGAGTTTAAATTTAGACTTTCTTCCTCTCCTTTCAGCGGCCGTACACCGGAAGAACTCTGGCGACGGCTTTTGATGACAAAACCATTCATCGACGACAACTACTCACCAGTCTCGACGAACTTTGTCTGCGGCCTATCAAGCCCCAACGGGCCTCAACCCTGCACAGTACAGAGAGTGGGGGGAAGTCATAATTCATCTAATTTAGAGAATACCTATTTCCCTATTCTTCCTTTTACATCGCCGAGCTGCCATCTTTCCATACTATGGAAAGTACACCATTTAAATGTTGTCCTTCCTGTAACAGGAAGTTTCCCTGGAAGGATTCACACAGGGTGTGTAATCTCTGCCTTCCTAGGGACCATTCCGAAAAACAGTGCAAGTCCTGCAAACTGTTTCGGCCCAAAAGACTACAGGACTGGAAGACTATATGCGGGGCCCACCACGCCATGCAGGCTGAGGGAGCCTCTAGCGATGGCAACATCAGCGTCCTAAGTGATGCCGAGGTGATCAGGACCCGACGGATTCCCGTGTGTGAGCCCCCGACTCCAACAGGCAGGCCGGCGGGTCTGCTACGGAGACAACACCTGGTGGCTCAAGCACCCACACTGCACGGCACACTAAACACACCCCCATGGCTGTCAGTCGTTCGCGTCACTGACCGATAAGCCACACGCAGTGTCGAAGGGCAGGTCTGACAAATCCCTGTCCTCTGGGCCATCGTGTTCGCAGTCGCCATATGACGGGCCCCTAAAACAGACGCCTAAGTCTGTTTTCAACTCGGCAAGCAAATCAAACAAGTCGGCGGGTACCGACGACCGTGCGTCGAAAGACGCATCGATGGCCCTTGCTAACAATTTAAAAATGAGAGAACTCATCAAAAAACACATCCCAGACACTCTCCTCAAATAATCCAAAACTCCAGATCTTCAAAGCCCCATCCTCAAAATCACTGGTTACAAAGGATAAAGAACACTCTGCCCCTAGTGACACCCTCTCAGGGGCAATGCACCACAAACAGCCCCCTGCACCAGAGCCTTTCCCTACCCCTGTTCCCACAGTTTTACCAAGCTCCACTTAATGGACCCCGGAACAGTTTGAAAGAGTAATGAGGAGAATGTTTAGCTTTGTTAACTTTTTTGATCAACACCCTGATCAACACCCTGATCAATTTACCAACCTCCAGGGGCCCCCTCAAGGCGAATCAGCTAATAAGCAGCCCAACGCCAAAACACCCCGCCTAGACGTGACACAGCCTAGTACCTCTACCTATGAAAACATATCTGACGACCTATACTATTTTGACAATACAGGTTCGCAGGACCCTGGCTCAATAGCAGACCAAGGGGACATAGAGGATACAGACCAATATTATGATGATGATGATGTATACATCATTCAATCTCCAGACCATATTGACCAACCTGTGGCTGATTCCCCTGTGGATAACCAGCTGCCGTATAATGATCTCCTTTCAAAAGCTGCAGAACATTTTAAAATCGATACCCAGGAGGCTCAAGTCGATAAAGACTTTGTAGAAGACTTCCTCAGGGATAAGAGATCTACAGCACAGTTCATTCCTCTGCTCCAATCTATCCAAAGGCGCATTCACCCTTCTTTGCTTACCCCCAACCCGAAAATGCAGTCAACCCTCACATTAAGAAGATGTTTAGACCAGTCCCGTCAGACCCATTGTACATCAGGGGGCAGCTAAAGCCCGATTATCTCGTGGAGACCACCACAAAGAAAAGAGCGGGCACACCTCTAGCCTCTGCCGAAGCCCCTCCTTATAAGGAGAGCAAAAGGATATGCACACTGGGCTGGAATGTAGCTTCCTCGGCTGCTTACCAAGTAAGGATAGCCAACAACACTACGGCTTCTGGTGAGTTATAATTGCCACAAGTGTGACAAGATCTTGCAACAAATAGACTCTGCCCCGGAGTCCCTAAAAACACAGCTTCTAAAAACAGTATCTGAAGGTAAACAGGTGGCAAGCTACATCCTGAAAAATAATCTGAACGCAGCAGATAATGCAGGCCGGATAGTAGCTGCGGGTACCCTGATTAAACTACATGCATGGCTACATCAATCAGGTTTCAAGCTGGAAACCCAAGCCACCCTTTTAAATATGCCAACAGAGCCTAACGCCCTATTTGGGAAAGCAGTCGAGGATGCACTAAAAAGTGCTAAGGAGGAGTATGACACCCTCAAATCCTTGGGACAGCTCACAAACAAACCATTTGTGTAGAGGGACGCATTTAATACACACTGTTGTAGAGGACACATCTCCCAGCGGTCCTTCAACTACAACCAGGGCGGGCAGACATCATCTTGGGGTTCCTTGCAGGGGCAATCCTCCCAACAAAATGCTCAAAGGGGCCACAGAGGTCGAGAAGTAGAGGCAGATCCTCCTCCTCCAGATGCTCCACCCCATCAAAGCAATGACCACCCGCTGCAGGTCCCCTCCCATGCCTCTGCAGTAGGAGGTCGCCTTTCTCATTTTACCCACGCATGGGAGGGGATCACGTCAGACAAGTGGGTACTTTCCACCATGGTGGGAGGCTAGTGTACAGAACTCATACAGAAACCACCCGCCAAGACAAAGACAAATGACTCAGGAGGAACAGCGCATCCTGCTGGAAAAGGTCAAAGCACTGGTACTAAAGGACGCTATAGAAATCATCCCGGCAAACCAGGTAAACAAGGGTATCTATTCAATGTACTTCCTTGTGCCAAAGAAAGACCTTACAATGCGCCCTATCCTAGACGTGCGCCCTGCGAACACATATGTCAAGCCTCAGAAATGTCACATGACTATGCTACAAGTAATCCCACTGCTAAAACAGAGGGACTACATGGCAACTTTGGATAAGAAAGATGCATACTTTCATATATCAATGTCCCCAGCGCACAGAAAATTCCTGCGCTTCAAAATAACGAATCAACACTACAATTCAAGGTGCTACCCTTCGACATAGGCTCCGCTCCAAGGGTATCCACCAAGGTATTAGCGGTAGTGGCGGCTCACTTATGCAGAGAATCAATCCCAGTGTACCCTTATCTGGACGACTGGCTGATAACAGTCGAATCCCCTCAAATTTGCAAGCAAAACACCCAAAGGACAATCAATCTTCTGTTCCAATTGGGATTCTCAATCAACAAGAAAAAATCAAGTCTCGTTCCAAGCAAAACCAAACAGTTCATAGGAGCTATCACAAAAACAGAAGATGGGCTAGTCTTCCCCTCAAACGAAAGAGTACAAAACATACTGCTGCAAATACCTCAGTATCTGGCCGGTCGCCAAATAACCGTACGCAAAGCAATGCACTTGCTCGGGATGATGGCTTCATGCATTTACCTAGTTTCTCATGCACGGTTGCGCATGTGCCCAATGCAAGAGTGGTTAGCGAAACATTGGTCTCAGGCAAGCGGTCAGTGGGACGATCTAGTGGTTGTTTCGCTAACCCTAGTTCAAGTGCTACGCTGGTGGATGAAGAAAAATCTGTTAAAGGGAAAACCCTTTCACAATCCTCCAGTGCAAGCAATAGTTACAACAGACGCCTCCCTCTCCGGATGGGGAGCCCATTACCTCCACCACACAGCGCATAGCCTGTGGACACAGATCACAGCCCAAAATCACATAAACATTTTAGAGCTACTAGCAGTACTCAAAGCCCTTCAAGCCTTTCAGGTGCATCTAACAGGTCAAACAGTGCAAGTCCTTACAGACCGCACCACTGCCATGTTTTACAAAAACACACTCTCGAAGTCTGTCCAGACTAGTCCAGAAAATGTGGAAGTGGGCTTTCAAGCAGAACATGTTCCTAATATCCCAACACGTACCAGGGGAACTCGATCCTCTAGCAGACTCTCTAAGCAGAGAACCCCTACCCGAAGAACACGAGTGGCAATTCAAAAGAGGAATTTTAGATGATGGGCCTCATCACGACTTTGGCGGTAACCCTTAAATCCGGCGGTCGCGCTATTACTGCCGGATTTAAGGGTCCGCCAAATCAGGGCTTCGGCGGATTTCCCCCCAGCTCTGAGCTGGGGGGAAATCCACCGAAAACATGCGCTATTACCGCCGGCAGGAAATCCGCCGGCGGTATGAGCGCGAAAATTCCCCATTGAGCCCAATGGGGAATGGGGCATTCCTGAATGGGCTCAATGGGGAATGGGGATTAACATTACCGCCGAACTCGTGATCCGGCGCTATTAGCACCGGGGAGTTCGGTGGTAGGGCTAATACCGCCGGCGCTAATACCGCCAGTGGTAATACTGCTGGCGGTAATGCCCAAGTCGTGCTGAGGCCCGATATCTTTTCCCTCTGGGGCTATCCTCCTTTAGACTTGTTCACCACAAACCAAAAAGCACAATGCCCAGACTTCGCATCCAGGTTTCCCCAACCCAGATCCAAGGGGAACACCCTATGGATAAGCTGGTCAGGGAAATTTGCTTACGCTTTTCCACCGACACCGCTTCTCAGCAGAATAGTGAACAGAATTCACCAGGAACAAGCAACTCTAATCCTGGTTGCTCCAATGTGGGCAAGACAACCTTGGTTTCTGCATCTGCTCAAACTGGCGATGTGCAACCCAATCAAGATCCCGTGCCCAGTCCACATGCTCACCCAACACGGGGGGACAACGTTACACCCACATCCTCAATCTATGAACTTGGAAGCTTGGCTCCTGAAATCATAAAGTTTGGTCATTTAAAACTACCTCAGAGGTGTATGGAAATCCTCAAGGAGGCTTGTACACCTAATACCAGACACTGTTACTTTAACAAATGGAAAGGATTTGTATTATGGTGCCAGTCAAAAAATGTAAACCCTATTGAATTAGGTAAATTAGTAAAGCGAGATGTGGATTCGCAACTAGATACCCGTGCGCTGGTGATCACTGATTATGATAAGTTGATCAAGTAGTGTAAGCAGTAATCCAGCTCCCGCCAGCCGATCCACCCCGGTTGGCACTTGTAAAGTGAATTAAAGAGAGATGGGGAGCTATTGCGCTTTACACCAATACACTAAGACAAATACAATAATAATCCGATGTTTTAATTAGATCATGAACAGCGACACATGTTTCGACACACAGGTCGTCTTCAAGGCTGGATAATTTGCACAAAATAATAAATACAGAAAGATTATTAAAACCAGCAAGTTAACAGTGTTGATATGCAAAAAACAATGTTGGTATTAGATTCACACCAAAAGGAAAATTAAAATAACAAGGCCAAGTTAACATTGGCAATTTTAAACATTTACATGAGTACATATTCAACAAAAAATGTTGTGGAAAAACATATTAGAAATAAAATATGTAAGTAAAGATGAATTGCATACCATATGTCAGGTTAAGAAGGAAGAGCAGAGGTTACGAAAGCGGTTGGGATGACATAGGAAAAAACAAAGAACATCACAATGAACACTAGTAAAATGATTTTTGCTGAGCGCATACTTGAAAACCACATTGGTGAACTGTGGGCCTTGCGTTGGGCTAAAGCACCGGAACTGTCCCACATGCAAACCAAGCACCAGCTACCTCTGAGAGCATTGAGGTGAAACCAATAAGTTCCCCAAAAAATGAAAAACAGAAACACCAAGGTGCTGAGTGAAGTTGAATACTAGAGTAGTGCATGGAGCAATAAGTGAGAAAAATCAACCAGAAATCTGGATGGTGAGATGAGGCAGAAAAACGGACACTAAATGGACTACCAAAGAGAGGGAATACTCAGAGCAGGCAAAGGTCCGAAAAAGAAGGAAATTACAGTAGAATCTTACCATGCGCAACTTAGGTAAATTAAATCAGAAGGAACTTCTATTTGGGAAAAACAATACCGTCAGATATTGCGCTTGATTAAGTTGAGAGAGAGGTGAGTGATGAACAAAAACAAAAGGACACATACCTAATGAAAGGTCACGTGTGGAACCAAGCAAGTCATACAAATGACACAGAGAACAATAAAGGCCGTGGTGGCTGATGCAGCTATATCGCCTAAAAAATATCAAAGCAGAAGACACTAATGAAATGGAGAAAAGTCAGCATGAGGTGTTGGAGACAGCGGTAACTGATAAGGGATGTACAGCCATTGAATGGAATACTTACTCGTCTGTTCGAGTGGCGCCGTGGTGTAACGGGACAGTCCCAGAAGCCGCATATTCTGGTGGCGGGTGAAATACAGAAACTACTGCGTATGTCACAGAAGTGACGTGAGCGGCGTCGCTGATACGTAACGTCGCACGGATGACGTCAAAAGTAAACAAAGCAGATCTGCGAGTGGAGAACTAATCTAATATCGATCATTGGCACACGAAAGAAGCACGTAGGTGCCTCCTGGGCGAAATAGGCTCATTATGCGACCAAAATGGGTAGAGCAAAATAAAACTGTAGAAACCCGCAGGGAGAAATGCACTAGATAACTCTAAATACAAACGGAAGAAAGCTAATGATGGGTAAGGCGCAAAACGGCCATAATGAAATAATTAAGAGGGAGTTGTAAGTCAATAAAATTTAAATATGATGGACAACCTGTATGAAGTGGCTGGTGCAAACAGCCCTGCTATGGTGCAGCCTTCAATAATACAAAGTGACGAAGCACTGGAGAACAATGAGATAGGTGCTCGTAACTGCGCAAAAAATATAAGAGAAATGGAGAACCAATAAATGGTAGCAGTGCCCAAGAGCGTACTGTGATAATCCTCAACAGTAATGAAGACGAACAAGCACTGGAAATCAATGGGATAGGTGCTGGTGCTTGCGCAAACAAGGGAACAGACCCCAGTGCGGGCCAACCAGGCCCCTACTGTGACTGAATCCGAAATGGGGTGAAATACATGTTATAGGTAATAATTACGACTGGAAAAGAACACCAAGGAGGTCAGAAAGTGAAGAAATACAACCCATGTTACAGGAAGACATACATTTCATGATCCGAATTCAGACCTCGAGTGGTGCATCGTAACAGACAAATAAGTTTTGCTTCCTTTTGTCGCAATTTAAGTAAAAGATTGGCCCCCCTTTTCCCCCGATGCGGTTTCATTAGTCCAATGTAGCGCAGATCAGAGATAAGATCCAGCTGATGTTCAAGTTGCCAATGAACGGCTAAGGGAGATTTGGGTTCGGACATCCTGAAACTAGTCAAATGTTCTCTAATGCGAACTCTAAGTTGGCGTATGGTGCTACCCACATAGAGCTTGCCACAAACACAGATGATGGCATACACTACGTGAGTCGTTTTACAATTAATGAAATCCCATATAACCACTTGAGAACCAAATTTATCACAAACGACTTTGCATTTGGGGTGAGCCTATGGGCACTGGTTACAGTTACCGCATTTGTGAAAACCTTCTGGTTGCTGTAACCACACAGAATTAGCCAATTTCGTATCAAAGAAGGAGGGACTCACCATTGATTTAATCGTTGGTGCTCATAAAAAAGTAAATTTCGGTTTAGGAGTCAAATATGGTTCAAGGTCCTTATCGAGTCTCAGGATGTGCCAATGTTTTTCTACCATTTTGTACAATAGCGAAGAATCATTGGTGAATGGGGTGACAAGTGAAATATATTGCGGAGATTGCTTGGACTTAGTAACCTTGGTCAAGAGGTCAAGTTGGGTTACATTCAACAATTTGGCGTATGCTTCATTGATGACAGAGCTTTTGTACCCTCTATTCGGAAACCGCTGGTTTAGGATATTGCATTCCTTGTCATAGGGCCTGATCACGACTTTGGCGGTAACCCTTAAATCCGGCGGTAGCGCTTTTACTGCCGGATTTAAGGGTCTGCCAAATCAGGACTTTGGCGGATTTTGCCCCAGCTCTGAGCTGGGGGGAAATCCGCCGAAAATTCACGCTATTACCGCCGGCGGAAAATCCGCCGGTGGTAAGAGCGTGAATTTTCCCCATTGAGCCCAATGGGGAATGGGGCATTCCCAAATGGGCTCAATGGGGAATGGGGAATTACATTACCTCCGGCGGTAAGCCTTACCGCCAAAGTCGTGATCAGGCCCATAGTCTTGAGGGTTAGTACAGTTACGTCTCGCCCTATGAAATTCCCCCTTTGGTATGTTGTCAATGGTGTTACGTTGATGGTTACTCTGTGCGGCCAAGATAGAATTAACCTCGGTTGGTTTCCTGTAGGTACTGGTATACAAGTGTTTACCTTCAGTAAAGATATGGAGATCCAAAAAGTCAATATGATTGGAATTGCATTTAGCAAGGAGGCTAATCCCAAAATTATTAGTGTTCGCAAATGTTAAAAAATCCATAAAAGAATCTTCAGTGTCTCTCCAAATCAAAAAAATGTCGTCAATGAAGTGCCGCCACGTAACAATGTTGGAAACAAATTGCGATTGATTGAGTATATGGGTTTCTTCATAAAAGGCCATGAAGAGGTTAGCCAAGGAGGGCGCAAACTTGGCCCCCATGGCAACTCCCTTCAATTGAAGATAGAATTGGTCATTAAAGATACATACATTGTTGGCTAGTACGAATTGCCGAAATTGTTTTAGCATAAGCACATGATCTAGGAATGATGCCGAGGTATTTCTAAAAACATAGTCAACTGTCTGCAAAGCTAAAGCATGATTGATGTTAGCATAAAGAGCAAGAACATCGATTGTGACTAACAGGTAGTCTGATTCCCATGTAATGGCTTGAAGCCCATGGAGTATGTGTGTACTATCCCCAATATAGGATTTCATTTGAACAACAAAGGGTTTAAGAGCTTCATCCAGATATTTAGATAAGCCTTCTGTAGCCAAATTAATACCACTCATGATCGGCCGTACTTCAGGCAGCAAGTCGAAGGATTTATGAATCTTTGGCAGGAAATACAAGGTTGGTAAAGTGGGATCAGTGATAAGCAAAACGTTTTTTTCTTCATCAGTCAAGTATCCTTTAGAGTACCAAGAATCAATCAGTGGAATGAGGTCTCTAACTACACGCTTGGTTGGGTTAGATTTGAGAACCTGATAGCAACCAGGGGTATTAAGATGTTTCAAACCCATAATAATGTAGTCTGATGCATTAAGAATTACAATGTTGCCCCCCTTGTTTGCCTCTTTGATCACACTATCAGTATCATCTGCTAAATGTTGTAAAGCTATCTTCTGATTAGTGGTAAGATTAGATTTCCTTTGGGGTTTGGTCCGCCTATCTAGATACGAGTGTATGTCTTTGGTTAATGCTTGATCGAAAGTCTCAATAACATTGTCAGCTGAAAATTGAGCAGTGAATTTAGACTTAACTTTAAGTTCCTTTAATTCCAAATGTAATGGATTAATATTTAAATCTTGAGCCAAATTTGTGGATTATGTGTTGGCCTCTTAATCCAAAGAAACTAAAGTCTCAATAGTGCTCAAGTCCCCAATAGTAAAACTGATAGGGGCATCCAGTTTAGCCACTTCATAGAGGTTGTCCATCATATTTAAATTTTATTCGTTTTGCGCCTTACCCATCATTAGCTTTCTTCCGTTTGTGTTTAGCGTTATCTAGTGCATTTCCCCTTGCGGGTTTCTACAATTTTATTTTGCTCTAGCCTATTTCGCCCAGGAAGCACCTACGTGCTTCTTTCTTTTGCCAATGATCGATATTAGATTAGTTCTCCACTCGCGGATCTGCTTTGTTTACTTTTGATGTCATCCTCGCGATGTTACGCATCAGCGACGCCGCTCACGTCACTTCCGTGACGTACGCGGTAGTTCCTGTATTTCACCCGCCACCAGGATAGGCGGCTTCTGGGACTGTCCCGTTACACCACAGCGCCACTCGATCAGACGAATAAGTATTCCATTCAATGACTGTACATCACTAATCAGTTACCGCTGTCTCCAACACCTCGTGCTGACTTTTCTCCATTTCATTAGTGCCTTCTGCTTTGATATTTTGTAGGCGATATAGCTGCATCAGCCACCAGGGCCTTTATTGTTCTCTCTGTGTCATTTTTATGACTTGCTTGGTTCCACACGTGACCTTTCATTAGGTATGTGTCCTTTTGTTTTTGTTCATCACTCACTTCTCTCTCAACTTAATCAAGCGCAATATCTGATGGTATTGTTTTTCCCAAATAGGAGTTCCTTCTGATTTAATTTACCTAAGTTGCGCACGCTAAGGTTCTACTGTAATTTCCTTCTTTTTCGGACCTTTGCCTGCTCTGAGTATTCCCTCTCTTTGGTAGTCCATTTAGTGTCAGATTTTCTGCCTCATCTCACCATCCAGATTTCTGGTTGATTTTTCTCACTTATTGCTCCATGCACTACTCTAGTATTCGACTTCACTCAGCACCTTGGTGTTTCTGTTTTTCATTTTTTGGAGAACTTATTGATTTCACGTCAATGCTCTCAGAGGTAGCTGGTGCTTGGTTTGCATGTGGGACATTTCCGGTGCTTTAGCCCAACACAAGGCCCACAGTTCACCAATGTGGTTTTCAAGTATGCGCTCAGCAAAAATCATTTTACTAGTGTTCATTGTGATGTTCTTTGTTTTTTTCTATGTCATCCCAACCGCTTTCGTAACCTCTGCTCTTCCTTCTTAACCTGACATATGGTATGCAATTCATCTTTACTTACATATTTTATTTCTAATATGTTTTTCCACAACATTTTTTGTTGAATATGTACTCATGTAAATGTTTAAAATTGCCAATGTTAACTTGGCCTTGTTATTTTAATTTTCCTTTTGGTGTGAATCTAATACCAACATTGTTTTTTGCATATCAACACTGTTAGCTTGCTGGTTTTAATAATGTTTCTGTATTTATTATTTTGTGCAAATTATCCATCCTTGAAGACGACCTGTGTGTCGAAACACTTGTCGGCTGTTCATGCTCTAATTAAAACATCGGATTATTATTGTATTTGTCTTAGTGTATTGGTGTAAAGCGCAATAGCTCCCCATCTCTCTTTAATTCCTATTGAATGTACTCCATCACACATTCTTCACTACATGCTCCACTTACTAGACTCTGGCCTAGTATTCAACTCCATCAAGGTTCACCTAGCGGCTCTGTCCGCGTACACCACTTCACAAAACAAGGTGTCCCGGTGGAAAGTCCCTGTTGTTAATGCGTTCATGGAGGGAGTAAAGAGACTTTACCCCTCCATTTCCAACCCGCTTGCAGGGTGGGAGCTCAATGTGGTACTCTCAAAGCTCATAGGTCCTCCCTTTGAACCTATGCACAAATCCAGTCTTAAACACCTAACATACAAAACAGCTTTTCTGGTGGCCCTTTCTTTGTTATCCAAAAATACAAGTTGGTACTAAGAACACACCCTAGGTTTTCACTTAAGTTCATATCCAAGTTCCATGTTAACCAATCCATTGAACTACCCACTTTCTTTCAAAATCATTCAAACTCAGCTGATAAGAACCTCCATATAGATGTTAGGAGGGTGGTTCTTTACTATGCAAACAAGACAAAACCGCTAAGAAAAACAGACCAACTTTTTGTCTCCATAGCACCTGGCAGGGAAGGTGATCATATTTCGAAAAACGCCAGCTCCAGACGGATAGTGAAATGTATTCAGCTCTGCTACTCTGCTCTGCTACTCCCTATCAAACAAAACTCTGCCTTTCACAACAAGAGCTCACTCTACCAGGGGTACAGGAGCTATCTTGGCTTTTATTGCAAACGTCCCTCTGGATGCCATTTGCAAAGCAGCTACATGGAGTTCCATACATACTTTTACTCAACATTACTGCATTGACACACATTCTAAAGCAGATTCATAGGTGGGACAAGCGGTCCTAAAATATCTATTTGCCGCTGTACCTTCTCACAACCCACCCCACCACCTTCTCCAGACACTTCTCGCTAGTCTATGCATAGCATGTGATCTAAGCACATCCACAAGCCTCAGAAGAGATACATTACTCTCTGTAATTGTATTTCCGATGCTTGTATCTGCTTTGATTCACATGTGCCCGCCCTTCCTCCCCTGTGGAGTAGAAGTTGCATAGATGTTTTCTAGCTTTACCTACTCTTATCTGCTTTATTACATCTGTGCTCATGCTACACTTCATGCTACCTCATGGCAAAAACAAAACAATCTGAGGGACCTCGACGCGTGAAGGACCATGAGTACAGGAGACGTCACACTAGGGATAGTATTACTGGCACGCCCTATCAACGTCCCTTTTAGAGTTTCTAAAACAGAAAATTGAATACTGTGCAGCTACCACTAGATGTCGGCATATGCATAGCATGTGAATCGAAGCAGATACAAGCATCAGAAATAAAATTACGGTGAGTAATGTATCCCATATATAAGTTGCACTAACAAAACCCCATGAAATTGTGTGAAAAAACGTAGCCTTGTAAATGCCGCCCGGCATCCGCCGACTACCGCACTGTCCGCGGACTCCATAGCTGCCCCATTGGGCGGGCCAGGGGGGAGTATAATATAAGGAACTTGTAGCAGATTAAAGCTGCACCAGTAAAAAGATGTGAAATTCACTGAAAAAACTTTGCTAAAGGGACGTTATGGTTAAGTTGCACTAACAAAAACCCATGAAATTCACTGAAAAAATGTTGTTAAAGGGACATTATGGTTACAAGTACAACCGAAAAAACCCTTGAAATTCACCAGTTATGGTACTCTAAGCAACCATAACTTGTGCCACCTCCGTGCACTGCTAAGACTAACACCCAGGACATCAAAGATGACATCACAAATGTTCCCTATCACTGTTCTTCTTGCATCTGTCCCCCTTGTCCCCAGCAATCATCCCCATCAAATTCTGAACATTTTAATCAAAGAGGCTTTGATGAAACCTCACTCCCTTCCAGCCCTCATAATTATTGTACACAAATTCCTGAACCTCCCAATTATGTTTCCCATTCCGATACCCCATACCTTTCTTGAATAAATATATTTTTGTACTATAAATGTTTTATTGTTGTGTGATATTTCCTTTAAAAAAAAATTTTTAACTCCCATTATGATTCAGCGAACACTACGACTGTCCGGGATGTCCGCATTCAAAATGGAGATGCCCCCGGACAGGAGCGATGTCCGAACATGTTTGGTTTCGCATGACGCACTTTTAATTCGTCCGCGGACACCACGCCTGTTCTATGGAGATCAAGCGCAGGCGCCCTACGATTCCCGCCCAAAAGGGTGTTCGCGGACAGCCGTCAAGGCCGCGGACGGCCGCAGATGTCATCATGTGACTGCCCCTGTGCTGCGTGATGGCGGTGTCTGTGAATGGTGTCCATGGCTGCAGACAGTTTAAAAGTGCTTTTACAGGCAATCTAGGGTGTTTTAAGCAGATACTTTACCCTTGCACAGCACCCAGACCCATTCTATGTTCATTGGCAATTTTATACAACTTTTCAAGGCCTGTTTTTGACTCTGTAGTCGGCGGACAGCACGACTGTCCATGGACGGTTCCTCGGAGGGACCCACCCATTATTTTTTCAACATTCTCAATCTGGCTATCCAGGAGAGAGCACCTGCTTCACTGCTGGGCACATTTCATTTGCAGAAGTTGTTCTTGGAGACCATGTCATCTCTTATTGCCATTGCTTCTTCCCAGCCACCCCCACCACCCCCACCACCACCATCATCATCTGTAGGGCCTGGAGAGGGGAACAGGCGCAGTGATACAGAAAAGGACGATCAAGAGGACGACGAGGATGAAGTGGAGGAAGTGCCTGTCACCAGTGCTCAGAGTGAGTGCTGGGTGTGGCAATTTTTCACTACCGTTGGAAATGTCCCCAAGGCTTGTGCAAGCAAGGTTCGATGCACTGAGTAGACACCTGGCTTGTATTCCTACTGGACTACTTCCATGTGTTGCCACACAACCCACGCGACTGCTCTGAGAAAGGCGATTCCCTTCCCAGGTAAGAGCAGGTTGACTTCCTCCACACCATCATCTTCATCTGGTCCTGTCACCACAAAGGATACTCTTTTGGGGCAGAGGATCCCAGCGGCAGCTTCACAGGCCATGTAGAACGCTGTTGACCCTTACCTTTCGAGGGTCCCAGTGCTATGTATGTACTGTGACACACAAAAAAGTTGAGTACCCTCTAGCAATATGTGTACATTTATCAAAACAATCTTCAAGTAAATATAAAACGAAATTAGTTTATTGTCGTTCATATCATTTTTCAAAGAAAATCAAGCAAACAAGGCATTGATCATTTGATAAAAATTCGAAAAGGTTGAATTACAAAAGCAAAATGACCAATGTTAGCATACCATTAACAGACACAAACATTACCTTTACACCACTCATGCATACCACAAACACACATTATACTCCAAACACAATCAAAATAAAAACGAAAATAATGCAAAACAAACTGGATACACTGAACCAAAATGTTATCTACAAGTGTTTAAGTTTACACTGTTTGTTGTCACTAAAGCAATTTGTGTAACCATCAATTGTGTATTACAACATCTCTATATATTTGGAGGTGTAGGTATTCAGTATCTTCGTCGACTCAAGTTTTGGCTTTAACCAAGGGTCCTCAAGGTGATTGGTGATTGGTGGACCAGCCTCATCAGGACGAAGTGGATGTAAGGTAATGGGGGTGGCTGAAATTAGCTGTGGTGAATAAAAAGTGAAAAAATATTCATCCACAGAGGGCTATCTAACCGGGCTAATATTTACCCAAGACATGCAAGGTAAAAATGAAAATAAAATAAAATTGAAAAAAGGAAGCAAGGGGAGGAACAAACCATCACCTCAAGTGGGAAGATTGCTTGGTAATAACTAAAGTAACCATCGCTGTGACCCATAGCAGATCCCAGACTCGTGAGATCTGAGTAGAGAGGAGAAGGAGGGGGGATGTGACTGAAACACTGACTGTAAGCAGGTGAAGACAACCCTGTATAACATGGTGTTAATGGCGTTATTGATGGCAGAGTATTAATTATCAAACACGGGGGTAAGCCTAACCCATATCAATGTAGTGCCTGAACAGGCACTATACTATCTGGAAAGAGTGGAACCAAGGTGATAAATTCAATTATATGCACAATGCCTCAATCCTGATGGCAGGCAATTGAACAATGCGTTCTGAACGTAAGGAAGTGCAGCATGAGAGTGGCTAATGACAGACACTATGGGCCTCATTACAAGATTTGCGGAATGGGTTAACGGGCTCTGCTAATGGAGGCGGACCCGTTAAACCCATTCTGCAAAATTACGAGGTCCCCTCGCGGGACCGGGTAAGGACGCCTGGTTTTCCCCTGGTTTTCCCCGGGTCCCGCGAGGGGATCAGGGATCTAACAACGGGCCGGTCGTAATCGACCCGTTGCTAGCTCCCTGTACCCATTCCCATTGAGCCCTATGCGGGCTCAAATGGGAATGGGGAAGGTCTGGGCCCGGGTTCCCTGTAGGGGGAATTACCGGGCCCTCCAAACTCGGAATGGCCTGGTAATTCCCCATTCAGGGAACCCGGACCCGGTTTTGGTGGCAGCCATGCCGCCAATAGCGGCATGGCTACCGCCAAAGCCGTAATGAGGCCCTATGGGCCTCATTACAAGGGTGGCGCTCCCGTAATGAAGGGTGCCGGTATGGGACCGGCACCCTTCATTACGGGAGTGCCTATTACGAGGTTCCCTTTGCGAGGGGAACAGGGAGCTAATAACGGGTTGTTTATCAATGGCACCGTTATTAGCTCCCTCCCCATTCCCATTGAGCCCTATGGGCGCTCAAATGGGAATGGGGATGGGTTCCTTCAAGGAGGAATTACCGGGTCCTCCAATGTCGGAATGACCCAGTAATTCCTCATTGAAGGAACCCGATACTGGGACCCGGTATGGAGGCAGCCATGCCCTTATTAAGCTGCCATGCGCTTATTGGCTGCCTCCATACTCGTAATAAGGCCCTATAAAAAACCTTAAGTGTGCTCCAATGTTAAAGGACATCTGATAGTCTGAACATCGATAATGATCACCAAGAAGAATGGAATTGAGAGAAAGACACCCATGCAGAGGTGGTCTACCCTGAAAGACCACAAGGGTAAAAACATTCACCTGAATTGGCTGCTAAGAACACGTGATTGTTTCTAGAGGTCCTCTCTCGAATGAGCTCTGTGTTCTGCAAGGAAAGTGATCATCGGTGCATTACATTATACATTCAAAATGTTGAACATTGCACTGACTATTATATGTAGGAATTATATACCTGTGTGTTAGCCAGGGGAGTTGCTAGGTCTGGAAAAGACCTGGGGCTAAGCTGATGTCGGAACAGTTGGGACTGGGGGCTAACTAGTCTTTTGGCTGTAGCTCCTGAGATTCTATCCGGGGCTACAACCAAAAGATCAGGGGCTATAGCCCCCTTAGCCCCCCCCCTAGCAACGCCCCTGGTGTTAGCTGTTATTATCACACAGCGTGATGACCACTGTGTAATCCGGCTCTAAATGGAAAAGGGGGAACACATCCCCACGTTCGTCACACAGTATAGCTGGATCCGTCACACGGGATTGGAAACTGCCGAGTTTGCTGTGAAATGCAAACAACCTCGTTAATGCAGTGAAGGAAAACCTGAAGGGGCTGCATGATTCATTTCCAATCATGACAGCGAAATTAACGAAACGTGAAAGAATGTTACCTTAGTGTGAAGACGGCTGAAGCTGCATCTCTTAGTGACCTTGGGCCTCATTCCGAGTCCGGCGGTAAGTAACAGTAATTACCGCCATGGCGTAAATACCATGTACGATGTGGTTGGAAGGCGCTATTTCCACCATATTCCGACTTCGCGTGCACGAGTATTCCGCCATGGCGGTAAACTCCCTTGCGGCATAGCGCAAAAGGTCCCGTCAAACCCCTTACCGCCATAAACCTAGACGTATTTAACACCATCGCCTTCGATGGAATCCATAATTAGCGGAGACCGTAATTTACGCTAACCGTAAATTACGGCCACCGTTAAATACCGGAAACGGAAATAACGTCATCTAACAGGAACGGGAAGCATCACGGCGGCCATATTTAAAATCACAATCCATTGCAATCCTCTCCATACAGGACATACAGGACTCCATACAGGACTCAGATCGACCAAATATACTACAGAGAACATCATCATGCCTAAAGTTCTGAAAAAGGGCGCTGCGCGCATCCGAAAAGAAAAATTCACCCAGGATGAGTTACAGGTCCTGGTCGACACTCTGCATGAACATGCAGATATCGTATTGTGCAGCGACATGCGTAGGCCCACCATCCTCAGAAAGAAGGAGATATGGGAGTTGGTCGCACAGAGGGTGAGCGCCGTTGGGAACACCCCCCGCAGCACAACGCATTGCCGCAAACGCTGGGATGACCTCCGTCTCAGGGTGCGGGCCATCATGTCAGCAAACCGTCAGCAGGCCCTGGAGACAGGAGGAGGCCCAGGCTCACCCATTAAAATGATGCCCTGGGAGGAAACATGTGCGGAGATGATGGGCACAGAAGCCATCGAAGGTGTTGGCGAAATGGATTGCGGTGATCCCTCATCCGCTGATGCAGGTGAGTGTCATGAGTCCAAACAGTACATGCATCCCTAATGTAATTCACCGCAAAGGGCCGGCCAAAGAGTCACATCATGTTTGCTTCGTAGACCCCCCCCCTGCAACCATGTCGTAACAAGTGGGACCCAGGATGATGTCAGGTGCAAGGCTGACACCCATATTGGCCATGCCACACAGAAAGCTGGTCAATGTCACTCACCACAGTACTCCGCCAACATGATTGACCCCGCCAACAGTATGCTTTTACCATCCAAGCCAAGTTCACTCACCGACCAAAATATCACCAAGACGCTGCTCTCCCAATGTGTTACCATAGGCTTGAAGTCATGATGACCCCCAGATCATTGATCATGCTGTCTCTCTCTTGCCCCCCACAGGTAGCGGTCATGAAAGTGAGGAGCAAGAAGGCTCCCGGCCAAGTACCTCCCGGGACAGGGGCAGGGTACAGCGCATACCTGCTGGCAGACATAAGGCCCATACTACACCACCTGCTCCAGCAACCCCCATGGAGGGTACACAACCCCCACCCGCGCACCTGGACATGGCTGCAGTTCCGCCAGAAACATGCCCCACGCTGCACCCTGAGGAATCCAGCATGTCAGGGGAGAATGCTGCCATGTGCCTCCTTAGTGTGCCAGACAGCCCCACATCCTATTCTGTGGTCAACGTGGAGGAGACCAATATCTACAGCCCTGAGTCACCATCGTACAGCCAGGTTGCACACAGCGACTCCGGGTCGAGTGATGGCCCAGGTCTCACAGGCGAAGGGGTAACACCTGTCTCACATCAGCCCACTTCCCCTGCCGAAACACCTGAGAGGCCTGCAGGCCCAATACCAAGCCTGCCAACCACATCCCCCACATCGGCCGCAGAAGCTGTGCACTCCCAGAACCTCACGCCCATGATTGAGGAGTTCCTCCGGGACAACCGGGAATCAGGGTTGGTGCATCACAATGACCTGCAGGCTCTGGGCGAGGTCATCACTACATCCACAAACCGGCTCTGTGAGGTGCTCGGCAGGATTGCTGATGCCCTGGAGGCAGCAACCCCCAGACCTCAGCCCCAGCAGGAGGAACCACCCTCCCAGTGCTCCTCCACGCAGACCAGCCCGGTCCGCAGGTCACAACGCACAATGCGAAAATGATACCCCAGGCTCGGGGAGTGCCCATTGACTATGAAGCCACACACATGTGGCCTATGTAGTATTGATGGGACCATTGTGGGGCTGTTGTGGGGGGAGGGTGAGGGGGGTGAGGGTGTGCGTGGGAGTTGGGGGTAGGGGGGTGAGGGTGGAGGATTATTTGTACACGTTTTGACATGATTATACAATACACAGTTTGGTGTATCCTGGAAAACAGAGTGGACATTGATCATTGTGCATGTGTCTTTTAATGTCTCCCAGTGCATGTAGTACATGTATCCCCACACCCAGTGCCCAATTTCCTGTCATCCTCACCCCCTCAGCTGACTTGTGACTCAGAAATATTGGTCAATCAATGCTTGTCGCACGTGACGTCCCTCCTGTGCATCGGCCCCGTGATGCTGTCCTGCCATTCCTTCCTCCTCCTCCTCCTCATCTGGTGGTAGCAGACCCACGTCAGGGGGCAGTGGCACGTTCCGATGGATGCACATGTTGTGCAGCATTGCACATGCCATGGTGATCTTGGCCACCTTCTCGTGGCTGTAGATGAGGGCCCCACCTGACCGGCTGAGGCAACGAAATCGTGCCTTCAAAAGGCCGAAGGTCTGCTCTATCACCACCCGTGTACGGGTATGAGATCTATTGTAGTCCTCCTGGTGCCTGTTTTGTGGGTTGCGGACCGGGGTCATGAGCCACGGCTTCAATGGGTAGCCAGCATCACCTGCATGAGAGTGGAATGAAGGTAAGTGTTCGTGCAATCATGGTGGAGAACTGTGCTAATCTGACATTGCAGCAGGTGTTCACTGGCCATGCACACATGTCCCAGGAAACAGTCACCCCATTACATCGTACAATGGCGTTGACTGTCCCACCCTTATGCATCTCTCTACCCCACCCTTTACCACCCAGGTGGAGTATGCTGACAGCCTACTCACAGCCCCAATGGACTGCCATGGCCCATTCCGGTTACTCACCAAGCAGCCAGGTACGTCGTTCAGCATGTCGCTCCATGTAGCGTGGTAGTGTAGAGTTGCGCAGGACCAAGGAGTCATGAGTTGATCCGGGGTATCGGGCATTGCATTGTGTGATGGCTTTACTGGCATTACACACCATCTGGACGTTGATGGAGTGATATTGCTTGCGGTTGCGATACGGCACCTCCATGGCATGGGGAACCACCAATTCTACGTGGGTGTAGTCGATGGCACCTATGCAATTTGGCATGCCTGCAAGTGCATGGAAGGCAGCTTTGGTATCATATGTCTCCTGGGGAGTCCGGGGGAGGCATATGTAGTCCCTTCTGTGCTTGAGGAGGGCATCGAGCACTTGGTTGAGTATCCGGGAAAATATGGGCTGTGAAATGCCATGCATGTGCCCCACTGTATGCTGGTAGGTCCCTGTGGCAAGGAAGTGGAGCACAGACACTACCTTTAGTAGAGGGGGGATGGCAGTGCTGATTTCTATTAGGCTCACTATGTCGTTATGTATCAGGGCCACTATGGTGGCTATGGTGTCCCGGTCAAGCCAGTACAGGGTGTGTATCTGCTCTGGTGTGAGGTTGAAGGGGGTGGGTCTGATGCGTGGAATTGGGGGCTGACGGCGTGGTAATGGTGGCTGCACCGGTAGGGCATGTCTCTGCCTCCTTCTCCTCCTGTGTATCCTCTGTGGTGGGGGCTGTGGTTGCTGTGGTTGCTGTTGTTGATGTTGTCGTAGTTGCTGCCTTGCAAGCAGGGCCTCCAGCTCCATGAATGCTGCGAGAATTGGTATCATCTTGGTGTGGGAGGGGGTGTGGTGTGTGGGTGTGCTCCTTTTGTGCTGTGCCTGACTCTATGAACTCCACCTGTGCTGATTGGGTGCACCTGTTCCTCTTTCTGGCACTGTTCAGGGTTGTTAACACCTTCTCTGCGATGCCGGTAATTACGCCATGGCGTTAAGGTACTTTGCGCCCTTGTGGAGCCCGTTTTTACCGTGTCCGCTTTACTTGGGATCAGCACTGGTTAACGCCTTAGCGTTATTTCCGACGTGGTGTCTCGGGCGCGCGACACTGGTCCGCTATTTACGCCGTCGTACTTTACGACGGCGGTAATTACGGTGTGATGGGTCGGAATAGTCCACGGCGGAAAAGGATGGCGGTATTACTTTACCGCCATCGTTTTTCCATTAGCGCCGGACTCGGAATGAGGCCCCTTGTATTGCTATGTTTTCAAGAGTTTAACGTCCTTCCTGCCTGGGGATTACTCTCTGTGGCCTGCATTGACACTCGACTGTTTGCTGGCACCATATCCTAGTTGTTAGCCAAATCTTACAGCAGAGACATAGAAAGGGGACATTGATGTGCCAAACTGCCACTAGACCAAGGCTGCTGTTCCGTTCTTCCCTGCCAGTGTGCCGGCTGAAGGGAGAACGAGATGGGGCCTGCACAGGGGCCCTGGCTGTGGAGCTAGAAGGAATACACACGACACGCGTTGGTTCTGGCGTGCCCGTAACTGCCCGCACCTGCGGCGGGGTGGGCCCTTTATTCACTGGTGCCTTACATCACCGCGCTCGCGGGACGTAAGGCGTACACAACATTCCTCCTTTTTCCCAGTAGAATACAACAACACATAACCTTGGTAACTAGGTTAACAAATTAGCTTAACTCTTCTGTGCACTCTAGTCCAGCACAGTTTTCTTGGCCTCCCCCCAATGTCACTTTACCACTCATAGGGGGTCATTACAAGTGAGGCGGTAAGGGGTTAATGGCGCCGGTAATGGTGTCGGAGCCTTCAACCCCTTACCGGCCCCATTACAAGTCTGCTCGCGAGACCCGCAAGGGGCACCTGGTAAAACCAGGTGCCCTTAGCGGCTCCCGCTAGCAGACCAGGGAGCTAACAATGGGCCCGTTAATAACGTTAATAACGTTAATAACGGGCCCGTTGTTAGCTCCCTCTCCATTCCCATTGAGCCCTATGGGGCTCGAATGGGAATGGGGATGTATCGGGTCCGGGTGCCTCGAATGAGGAATTACCGGGTCCTCCAAGGTTGGAATGGGCCGGTAATTCCTCATTTAAGGAACCCGGACCCGGTACCCGGTAAGGGGGTAACCATGCTGCAAATTGCAGCATGGTTACCTCCAAGGTCGTAATGACCCCCATAGTTTCTTAGTTTCTCTGGGGCCCTCCGTGCTGTCCTTAATGCATAAGGCCCTGGCCTTGGCCTTGGGCCAGTCCCCAGGCTGGTTCCCCGATTAGGCTTGGTTCCCCGATTAGGCTCATCTTCATCATTTGGAGACGCCTCCTCCGGTCCGTCGGGTGGTTCGTCTGACTCGTACCTCAGGGTCGCCTCTCCCTCGGGTTGCTGGTTTGCACCCTCCTGTGGCGGCTCCACTTCCTCCGAGGTCTGCTTGTCCCCATCAGTCCACATTTGTCGGGGCACCCTCTTGAACCACGAAGCGTTCCGGGTGATCAGTTGGTGACCTCGTGCTGCCGTCACCATTGTCCCTTCCTTTCGGGTCATGGTCCATGGTAGATCATACTGTGTTTCGAGTTTGGTTTTCATGGGGTTTCGCACCACCAGCACCTGGTCTCCGATCTGGTGTTCCGACTTTCGTTCATGTCTCCTGATGCTCATGTGTTCATTTGCAGCCACTCTCCTTCATTGAGTACGATCACCGTCATAGGCGTCTATGCCCCTGCTTGTGTAATGGGGAATTTACAGGTTTATCAGTGTCCCGTACATGATGTCTGCCGGTTGTAGCCCTGTGGAGCTGTGAGGCGTCACCCGATAGTTTCGTAGGAATCGGTACAGATCCACACTCCAGGGGCTGGAATGCGCCCTGGATAAACGTAGCACCTTGTTGATGGTTCGCATGAACCTTTCCACATCGCCGTTTGCTGGTGGCCACCCTGGCGTTATGTGGTGGTATTGAATGTGCAGATCATCCAGGTATTTCTTGATCTCAATACCGTGGAATGGCAGTCCATTGTCACTTTTGATGCGTTGAGGCAGGCCATGTGTGGCGAACATCTTTTCCAGGGCCGGTATAACCATTTCTGCTGCTGTTGAGGATACAATCTCCATCTCTGGGTATCTGGAATGGTCGTCGATGGCCACCAGTAGATATGTACCTTCTTGAACCGTGCAAAAGTCGATGCTGATCGCGTCCCATCTTGAGGACCCCCGCTTTGCTGACTTGACTGTATGGGTTCAGGGTTTGGCAGCGCACCTGTTATTTGGCAAGGGAGACAGGCTGCTATGAGTTGCTCCACTTTGGGCCTCATTACACGGATGGCGGTGAACCATGGCGCCATTAGCGCCATGGTTCATGCCGGTAAAATACCGGCACCGCCGTGGTGGAAAGGGGAATTACCGCACTATTCCAAGGTTGGCGGGGCGGTAAATCCCCTTTCCACCATTGCTCTTCCCATTCCCATTTTTGCCCCATAGGGCTCTATGGGAATGGGGAAGGCGCTAATTACGGTACCGCAAATTGCGGTACCGTAATTAGCTCCCTGGTCCCTTTGCGGGTTGGTTTTTAACGCCTGCAAAAAGCACCCCCGCGCTGTTAAACACATATCTGAAGAATGTGATTTCCTCCTTCAGGAACTCGCAGTTGTCCCTGTGAATGGTTAAACCGGCAGTCTCTAACCTGCTGAGCACCATCTCAAGGCGAGGCATGTGTCCATGCCTGTCGCTGGCGTGGATGAGGATGTCATCACTGATGTTCAGCACTCCGGGGATGGCCTGTATTACCTCCTGAATGGCCTGCTGGAAAACCTCTGCCGCTGAGGAGATGCCGAAACTCAGTCTTTTGTATCGGCATAGGCCCAGGTGCGTGGAGAAAGTAGGAATGCATCTCGAGTCACGATGTAGTTTGAGCTGATGGTAACCAGCGTTGAGGTCAATTTTTGAGAACACATTCGACCCTGTAAGGTCCGTGATGATTTCATCAAGTGTGGGGGTGATGTGTCGTTCACGCTTAATTGCTGCATTTGGAAGGCGCATGTCGATGCAGATTCTCACTTTCCCCGGCTGCTTCGGCTTCTTTGTCACCACCATGGGAGACACCCAAGGCGTCGGTCCTGTTACCTCTTCAATCATTCCTGCTTTTTTGAGTTCTCGCAGTTCCTTTTCAAACAGGTCCCTCATGTGGAATTGGGTCCTTCTGTGGCGTACTGCTCGGGGCTGTACCGACTCGTCGATGTGGAGCTTTATAAGTTTCCCTTTTAGGCATCCTATGGAGAATGGTGATGTCCGTTGAGTCCGCTACATCGCAGATGAAACAGATTAGTCCCAGGTCTTCTACTGCATCGCCACTGAGTAGGCATTTGATGCCTGCATTGACGACGTATACCTTTGACTGGAGGAATCGATCGCCCCTGCTTAGTGTTGTTCTGAAATGTCCCTCCACTGGTAGTGGGGTTTTGCATCAGTATGCAACAATAGTGTGTCAGTTGGCTTGAGGCCAGGACGGGGACGCAGCTTTTGGAACATTGTCGCCGGCATGACGTTTACTGATGCTCCAGTGTTGATTGTCATTTGGGTCTCCTGGCCCTGTATGGAGACTAGGCATTTGCGCCTTCTTTGTCTCTTCGCCGACTCTACACCTTTGTGATCAAGTGCTGAGACCAGGTATACTTTCCTCCTTCTTCTCGTCTGTCCACTTTCCGCATTTTTCGCTGGGTCACCATCGTCATCACCGGTTTCGTGGGTTGACGAGTCGGCAGCTTCTACACGGCGGGTGTTGGCTTGTTTCTTCTTTATGGGGGTGCTGTGGTCCTGTTGCAGTTGGGGTTGGGGGCGTTGTGATTGCCCTGATGATCTGCAGACACGTGCGTCATGGTCCTTCCAGCCACATGCTCCGCATGTGGTACCTTGTGCTGGGCAGTTTCTTCTTCCGTGACGCGCACCTCCACACCATCCACACTCTGTGGGCCCTGGGATCCTTGATTGCCATAGTGGTGAGTTGGTTTTGTCATTGAAATCCTCCCTCGGTGGTTGGTGGTTGGCAATTTGAGCTATTGTTGCCGTCGTCAGCATCAGTTGGAGCTTCTGCAACGTGGTGCCCATATATGCCGCTCTCGCGTGCGACAGTTCCCTTTGGCGCCCATATTCAAGGATCCTGTCTAAGGGAATACCTTTCTCGCTCAACACTATTCTGTGTAGTTTTTCGGAGTGCATTCCATTGATGACTTGGCACCTTATCTCCTTCTCAACGTTGTCGAATTCACACGAGAGTGCGAGTTTCCTAAGTCTTGTGTGGTAGGCGTCAAGTGTTTCCTCCTCCATCTGAACCTTGGTACAGAAGATGAATGTTTCGTAGTCTGGGTTCAGTTGTGGCATGAAGTGTGCTGTGAGAGCGTCTTTGGCCAGTGATAGATATCTGAACCATCACCGATTACCAGTGTGTTGAAGATGCGCAGGACGTCGTCGCCCACGTTGAGCAGAAGGTGTGACCTCATCTTCCTGGGCGTTGTGATGTCTTTGCAGTCCATTGGCATCTCAAACTTCTGGATCCACAATAACCAACAGGGGCCCACTGACGATGGGTCGGTGTAGGGGTCGAACGGCCCCAGCGCCATTGTCGTCCCACCTTGAGGTCGAGTGGATGGTGCTGGAGGTGTCAGTGACGCTGCAATCCTTGACGGCGTTCTGGGTCTGGGTGTGGACAGGCCAGGCACCATGATGTTGCAGTCCGGAGTCGCCGCCGTCGTTGTGTGTGTTCGCTGGATCACTGCTCACCTTCGTGACCTTTGTGTCGATGTGGCCTTGAGGTATCCAACGGCTCTGCTCCGTTGCTGTCTGCGGTGCAGTGGCGCTTCCTGCGACACCTGGCTTGAAGATAGGTCTGTAGGCAAACCGACTGTTTTCATTGACCTCCTGGTTTTGTTTTTATTTTTTATTTTTTATTTTTTATTTTTTTTTAAGCATATCAGCTCTTATTTATTACCAGTTACTCAAGTCATTAATTTCCTGAAACCCTTCATGTTTATGGGGCCTCATACGTTAAATTAAAAAAAAGCTTGTTACGGTTCAGTGCAATTACAGATCAATGAAACCTCCTGGTTTTGTATTATTCTGTCTTTTTTTCTTTTTTCCAAGAGTTGGGGTCTTGCAGGAGGAGAAGGCAGAGATGCCGGAGACATTTTTATTTTATTTTTTGGTGGGGGATGGATCCCCCACTGTGTCTCCAAAAATGCGCCTGTGCCGAGGGAGCGTGGGCTGAGTTAGAGCTGTTCTTGTCTTGTCTGCATGAGTACGTCCCTCGTCGCCAGTGTTCCGTTCTTCCCTGCTGGTGTGCCGGCTGAAGGGAGAACGAGACGGGGCCTGCACAGGGGCCCTGGCTGTGGAGCTAGTAGGAACACACACAACACCTGCTGGTTCTGGCGTGCCCGTAACTGCCCGCACCTGCGGTGGGGCGGGCCATTTATTCACTGGTGCCTTACGTCACCGCGCTCACGGGATGTAAGGCATACACAACAGCTGCCTAGGAAAATACTAAGGGAATACTGGCAGCCATCTTGATTAAAAATGTTAAACGAAACAGAATGTAAAAGTTTCCTTATGGCAATTTTGAACATTAATTTAGTAACAAAGGCCTCTGTAATTCCTTGTTTAGTCAATTGATATGAGTTTGTAACCGGTGTATCCATTTCTGTTCCAATTTTAGTAATCTGTTGATGTTCGAAAAATGACAGTTGTCGTGCTGTATTTGGTCTATTACGATCCAAGTGATGTCATCAGCTGAGTGTTGGGCTGCCATGAAATGTGAAACAAGGGGTGCAAATTCCTTTTTCATGTGAATCCGAGATCGATGTTCATTAATTCTCATGGCCACTTTCCTAGTTGTCATCTTGACATGTAGTAGGTTACAAGAGCATTTAGGGGCCGATTCATGGAACAAACGTGCGCCGAAAATCTACGCGCAAGCAGGCGCAAGCGGAAAAAAACAGGCGCACGCGCACGCGTGCGATTCATGGAAGTCCCTGCACGTGTCTTCCTCGGGATGTGCGCCAAACCCGTGCATGGCGCACACGTCACTGCAACATCACGAAAGACGTGCGCGACGCGCACAGTGAAAGCGCACAACCTCTGCGCATACACTAGAAAGTGGGCGGAACACGGGGCGTAACGCGCGGAATGGGGAACAACTCGCGAAAACAAGGGCGTAACTGGGGATGTACTGCAGGGAAGCAGACGGAACGCCCACACGCACCCGAACCACACGTATTCATGGAATCGAATAGGGCAAAGCCACGCACAGCGAAAGACACGCACAAGCCCAAACACGTCCGCCACACGAAGGCAGGCGGTAGCGTCCGTGCGCATTACAAAAGTGGCAACATACAGCAATAGTGCCTGTGCGAGCAGGGTACGCGTATCTCAGGGGTGCGCGGGAAGTTCCACACGCGATTCCATCAGGGTACGTGTATTTCGGGGTGCGCGTGAAGTTCCACACGCGATTCCATCAGGGTATGTGTATTTCGGGGTGCGTGTGAAGTTCCACACGCGATTCCATCAGTGTACGTCTATTTTGGGGTGCGCGTGAAGTTCCACACGCGATATCAGCAGGGTACGTGTATTTCAGGGTGCAGGGGAAGTCACACACGCGATTCCAGCAGGGTACGTGTATTTCAGGGGTGCGCGGGAATTTCCACACGCGATTGGGCCCGTGCGAGCAGGGTACGCGTATCTCAGGGGTGCGCGGGAAGTTCCACACGCGATTCCATCAGGGTACGTATATTTCGGGGTGCGCGTGAAGTTCCACACGCGATTCCATCAGGGTACGTGTATTTCAGGGTGCGCGTGAAGTTCCACACGCAACATCATCAGGGTACGTGTATTTCAGGGTGCAGGGGAAGTTACACACGCAATTCCAGCAGGGTACGTGTATTTCAGGGGTGCGCGGGAATTTCCACACGCGATTGGGCCCGTGCGAGCAGGGTACGCGTATCTCAGGGGTGCGCGGGAAGTTCCACACGCGATTCCATCAGGGTATGTGTATTTCGGGGTGCGCGTGAAGTTCCACATGCGATTCCATCAGGGTACGTGTATTTCGGGGTGTGCGTGAAGTTCCACACGCGATATCAGCAGGGTACGTGTATTTCAGGGTGCAGGGGAAGTCACACACGAGATTTCTGCAGGGTACGTGTATTTCAGGGGTGCGCGGGAAGTTCCACACGCGATATCATCAGGGTACGTGTATTTCGGGGTGCGGGGGAAGTTACACACGCGAAATCAGCAGGGTACGTGTATTCCAGGGGTGCGCGGGAAGTTCCACATGCGATTCCATCAGGGTACGTGTATTTCGGGGTGCGGGGGAAGTTCGACACGTGATTCCATCAGGGTACGTGTATTACAGGGGTGCGCGGGGAGTACCACACGTGAATTGCACGTGTGGGCCCTCCCAGGTGTTCCCTCTACACCCTCCACGGCACCTGCAGGTGGCTCACACCACAGGGGCCTACCCTGCACATGTCCTGCAGGCACCCCATCTACCATGGCCATGCCCCCCAGCCAACCCACATGTCAACTTGCACTACTGCCCACCAACGCATGTCCCCCTGCACCCCCAGCCACCAGGGGCACCAACCACCAGGCCCCCACCCATGTCTCCCACCACCCCCACCCCCCCAGTCACCAGGGGCAGCCTCCACCAGGCCCCCACCCATGTCTCCCACCACCCCACCCCCCAGCCTACCAGGGGAAGCCTCCACCAGGCCCCCACCCATGTCTCCCACCACCCACACCCCCCAGCAGTGCAGGGGCACCCACCACCAGGCCCCCCAATGTCTCCCAGCACCCCCACCCCCCAGCACTGTGGGGCACCTGCCACCAGGCCCCCACCCATGTCCAACTCATGTCTCCCAGCACCCCCACCCCCCCAGTCACCAGGGGCAGCCTCCACCAGGCCCCCACCCATGTCTCCCACCACCCCCACCCCCCAGCAGTGCAGGGGCACCCACCACCAGGCCCCCACCCATGTCTCCCACCACCCCCACCCCCCAGCCACCAGGGGCACCAACCACCAGGCCCCCACCCATGTCTCCCAGCACCCCCACCCCCCCAGTCACCAGGGGCAGCCTCCACCAGGCCCCCACCCATGTCTCCCACCACCCCCGCCCCCCAGCAGTGCAGGGGCACCCACCACCAGGCCCCCACCCATGTCTCCCAGCACCCCCACCCCCCCAGTCACCAGGGGCAGCCTTCACCAGGCCCCCACCCATGTCTCCCAGCACCCCCACCACCCCAGCACTGTGGGGCACCTGCCACCAGGCCCCCACCCATGTTCAACTCATGTTCCCCACCACCCCCACCCCCCAGCACTGTGGGGCACCTGCCACCAGGCCCCCACCCATGTCCAACTCATGTTCCCCACCACCCCCACCCCCCCAGTCACCAGGGGCAGCCTCCACCAGGCCCCCACCCATGTCTCCCACCACCCCCACCCCCAGCCACCAGGGGCACCAACCACCAGGCCCCCACCCATGTCTCCCACCACCCCAACCCCCCCAGTCACCATTGGCAGCCTCCACCAGGCCCCCACCCATGTCTCCCACCACCCCCACCCCCCAGCCACCAGGGGCACCAACCACCAGGCCCCCACCCATGTCCAACTCATGTTCCCCACCACCCCCACCCCCCAGCACTGTGGGGCACCTGCCAGCAGGCCCCCACCCATGTCCAACTCATGTTCCCCACCACCCCCACCCCCCTGCACTGTGGGGCACCTGCCAGCAGGCCCCACCCATGTCTCCCACCACCCCCACCCCCCCAGTGACCAGGGGCAGCCTCCACCAGGCCCCCACCCATGTCTCCCACCACCCCCACCCCCCAGCAGTGCAGGGGCAGCCTCCACCAGGCCCCCACCCATGTCTCCCAGCACCCCCACCCCCCAGCACTGTGGGGCACCTGCCAGCAGGCCCCCACCCATGTCCAACTCATGTTCCCCACCACCCCCACCCCCCAGCACTGTGGGGCACCTGCCAGCAGGCCCCCACCCATGTCCAACTCATGTCTCCCACCACCCCACCCCCCAGCACTGTGGGGCACCTGCCAGCAGGCCCCACCCATGTCTCCCACCACCCCCACCCCCCCAGTCACCAGGGGCAGCCTCCACCAGGCCCCCACCCATGTCTCCCACCACCCCCACCCCCCAGCAGTGCAGGGGCACCCACCACCAGGCCCCCACCCATGTCTCCCAGCACCCCCACCCCCCAGCACTGTGGGGCACCTGCCACCAGGCCCCCACCCATGTCCAACTCATGTTCCCCACCACCCCCACCCCCCCGCACTGTGGGGCACCTGCCAGCAGGCCCCCACCCATGTCCAACTCATGTCTCCCAGCACCCCCACCCCCCCAGTCACCAGGGGCAGCCTCCACCAGGCCCCCACCCATGTCTCCCACCACCCCCACCCCCCAGCAGTGCAGGGGCACCCACCACCAGGCCCCCACCCATGTCTCCCACCACCCCCACCCCCCAGCCACCAGGGGCACCAACCACCAGGCCCCCACCCATGTCTCCCAGCACCCCCACCCCCCCCAGTCACCAGGGGCAGCCTCCACCAGGCCCCCACCCATGTCTCCCACCACCCCCGCCCCCCAGCAGTGCAGGGGCACCCACCACCAGGCCCCCACCCATGTCTCCCAGCACCCCCACCCCCCCAGTCACCAGGGGCAGCCTCCACCAGGCCCCCACCCATGTCTCCCAGCACCCCCACCCTCCCAGCACTGTGGGGCACCTGCCACCAGGCCCCCACCCATGTCCAACTCATGTTCCCCACCACCCCCACCCCCCAGCACTGTGGGGCACCTGCCACCAGGCCCCCACCCATGTCCAACTCATGTTCCCCACCACCCCCACCCCCCCAGTCACCAGGGGCAGCCTCCACCAGGCCCCCACCCATGTCTCCCACCACCCCCACCCCCAGCCACCAGGGGCACCAACCACCAGGCCCCCACCCATGTCTCCCACCACCCCCACCCCCCCAGTCACCAGGGGCAGCCTCCACCAGGCCCCCACCCATGTCTCCCACCACCCCCACCCCCCAGCCACCAGGGGCACCAACCACCAGGCCCCCACCCATGTCCAACTCATGTTCCCCACCACCCCCACCCCCCAGCACTGTGGGGCACCTGCCAGCAGGCCCCCACCCATGTCCAACTCAATGTTCCCCACCACCCCCACCCCCCTGCACTGTGGGGCACCTGCCAGCAGGCCCCACCCATGTCTCCCACCACCCCCACCCCCCCAGTGACCAGGGGCAGCCTCCACCAGGCCCCCACCCATGTCTCCCACCACCCCCACCCCCCAGCAGTGCAGGGGCAGCCTCCACCAGGCCCCCACCCATGTCTCCCAGCACCCCCACCCCCCAGCACTGTGGGGCACCTGCCAGCAGGCCCCCACCCATGTCCAACTCATGTTCCCCACCACCCCCACCCCCCAGCACTGTGGGGCACCTGCCAGCAGGCCCCCACCCATGTCCAACTCATGTCTCCCACCACCCCCACCCCCCAGCACTGTGGGGCACCTGCCAGCAGGCCCCACCCATGTCTCCCACCACCCCCACCCCCCCAGTCACCAGGGGCAGCCTCCACCAGGCCCCCACCCATGTCTCCCACCACCCCCACCCCCCAGCAGTGCAGGGGCAGCCTCCACCAGGCCCCCACCCATGTCTCCAAGCACCCCCACCCCCCAGCACTGTGGGGCACCTGCCAGCAGGCCCCCACCCATGTCCAACTCATGTTCCCCACCACCCCCACCCCCCAGCACTGTGGGGCACCTGCCAGCAGGCCCCCACCCATGTCCAACTCATGGTTCCCCACCACCCCCACCCCCCAGCACTGTGGGGCACCTGCCAGCAGGCCCCCACCCATGTCCAACTCATGTTCCCCACCACCCCACCCCCCAGCACTGTGGGGCACCTGCCAGCAGGCCCCCACCCATGTCCAACTCATGTTCCCCACCACCCCCACCCCCCAGCACTGTGGGGCACCTGCCAGCAGGACCCCACCCATGTCCAACTCATGTTCCCCACCACCCCCACCCCCCAGCACTGTGGGGCACCTGCCAGCAGGCCCCCACCCATGTCTCCCACCACCCCCACCCCCCAGCCACCATGGCCAGCCCCCACCAGGCCCCCACTCATGTCCCCTATCACCCCCACCCCCCAGCCACCATGGGCAGCCTCCACCAGGTCCTCACAATCCCCAATCATGTGCGTTATGGTCAGCCTCCACAGCCAAAAAGCCCTACCAAGTAACCCATTCACCCACATGGAAATGGAAATTACATGTTACACCCCCAATGTTCATAAAGCAAATGAACCCATGTCCGTCACACACAATGGTTGCAATTGAATGGGAAAACACCCAACATGACATGCATGAAACCAATGAGATGATACCACACAGTGAAGTATGAAAACAAAATTGTATTAAAAAAAAAAGAATGCAAAAGAAATGAAACAAACTACAATGGCAATGAAAAAAAGATAAGCTGCATGTCCGTTTAAAAAATTAAAAACACGAAATCCTAATCCAAAAAAATGTTGTCCAAAGTCAAATGAAAAATAAAATCAATCCAATGAAGAACTATGTACAAAACTTCCAAGGGTCCATGAGTCCAACTGAACAAAGGAAACCTACAAAAAACCCTAACTAAAATGCAACTATATACAAAAAGTGGAGCAGTGTCCGTCGACTCCAAATCATAAGAACAAACAAAGGAAACCTAAAACTAAAGAACTATATACAAAGGCGGCGGGCAACTCCAGCGGCTCACTCCGTGGTGTTCCGGGCCAGGGCATCATCGAACTCCTGTTCGATGTCCCGGAGGCGGTCCTGTTCCATGGCCCGAGGGTCCGCAGGGACGACGCCGTGTCCTCCTCCAATCCCCTGCGGATTGCCTCGAGGCACTCGGCCCGCCTCAGGGCCCTCCGCATGGAGTTCCCCGCCCTGACCATTGTGAGCCGCGCCTCTTCCGCCCGCCGCCGCTCCGCATCTATGGCGTGGCCCAACCGCTGCCACACAGAAGACACTCTCTGTCCTGGGTCCTCCTGCCCTCCGGCCGATGCCTGCCCCTCCGATGTCGAAGGCCCCGAGCCTTCATGGCTCCCACCATGTTGCTGCTGCTGCTCTGCCTCTGCCCGTGCACTGCCTCCTGCTGCCTGCACATCCTCCGCCGGCTGGGGTGCAGTCGTAGATGTGGCCACCCCTGCTGGACGTCCGACTCCCAACTGTGGCAGGGATGCCTCCTCCACCAGCCTGGCCGCACCGTCAGAGGCAGCTCCACAGGGCACCCAGGTGACTGATGGGTGGGAAGATGGCACAGAGGACGACTGGCGCGTAGGGGGTCCAGTTGAGGAGGGGGTCGGAGCAAGCCCCATCAGACGGAGGAATCCGGCCTGGGTGACCTGTCCCAGCAGGCTGACGTGGTCAACGAGCCATTTGAGATGACGTGCAGTCTCTCCATGAAAAGACTGCAGGTCACCTCGCATGGCCTGTTGACGCAACGCCACACCAGCCAGGACAGGCTCAACCCGGACCTGGATAGCCACGTCCGCAGGCAGAGGAAGGCCAGTTGACGTCAGCTCATCCCCTGCCTGAAAACGGGTCTGGACGTAGGCATCCCTGCTGGTGCAAGATGATGCAGGGACAGGATCGGGGACAGGATTGCACACAGGCACCTCCGCGGCGGCCTGTGCTGCCTCCTGTCCCTGGTCCTGCACTGCACCACTAGCACCAGTGGGATCCCCACCTCCAGACCCCGTCTCTGGTGCTTGCACGGCCTCCTCCTCCACCAAACCCCCCACCAACCTGGATGACTCCGTGCCATCTTCCCCTGTTGGGCCCTGTGGGGTCCCAGCTGCCCCTTCTGCTGCCGAGGAGTCCAACTCCAACCTCCGCCTCTTGGACCTTCCCCCGGCAGCTGCGGCCTGGGACGCGGCACCGGACTCCTCACTCCCCGACGAGATGACAACACGGGAGGGGAGCCGGGCCTTGCGTCTCCGGCTGGCGGTGGGATCCCCGCCGCTGTGCTCCACAGCACCTTCTCCGCCCTCTTGATCAGTTGACGCTGCAGACAGGGAGAAACAAAACACGGGCATCAGGGCACTGTACAATGGACACATACACACATGACAGTTGCACATGAGTGGCATTGGCAAACCTCAGACATGTCATCACAATCCCCAACACACGTCATTACAACTCGCACACATGAGCCATACCACAGCCATATCGCAACTGCCACCACCATCCATACACATACAACAGCATGAGCAGCCAAAGGTGAGCCAGACATCACATGCAACACAGGAAGTGCACCACACATGTACACACACCACCACACTTGCATGCATGTGTACACCTCTGCCAAGTGTTGCACTGTTCAGACGGGCATCCATGTCACATCTGCCAATCAGGCTTCCACATACCGCTGTCACATGCATCCATGTTGCATCACTGTTGCACCCTTGTCAAATACACACACATGCACATGTACACAGTGCTGATACATGCTGCCGAAAACAACATACATGCGTGACATCACAGACATGTCTACTTACATACACATTCATCCAAACATGTGTGCCCACACAACTGCATTTGGCATGCAAGCCTACACACACAAGCACCATCCATGTCTCACACATTACAGCCCTCGCATGTGTTAGCCCCACGGCCCTGTACACCCCCACCCATACTCGACCCCATACAAACAGATGTGCAACCTGCACACTACCGAATAATCACCACACGCACTGCTCACAATCAGGATGCATGTACACTCACCGCTCGACTCCAGACGGGTCTGCTTCTCTAGGACCTGGACGTGGAGCGCTGGGGATATGCGTTCCAGGACCCTCATCTGTTCTTCCGACAAGTGGCCCCGGCGCCCCTTGGCATCCGCTGCCTTCAAGAGGCGCCGGGCCTTGTTCAGGGTCCTGGACCTGAAGTCCTCCCAGCGCTTCCTGACATGTTGTAAGTCGCGGACTGCCACCCCCTCCGCGTTGATGGCAGTCACGATGTCAGTCCAGATCCGAGTCCGTCCTTCCTTGTCGGCGTGGGAACTTCCGAAGAGGGCATCATACTGCCCCAGGACTTGCTCCACCAGGACACCAACTTCGGTGGCACTGAAGCTGGTGCCCCTCTGCCTCTCTGGCCGGGGGTTGTCAGTGGTCACAGATGGTGTTTGCCCCGACATGACAACCCCAGAGGCAGGAGTGGGTGGGCAACTGGGTCCTGGGGCTGGGCTGTGGAGCGATGGAATCCCAGTCGGGAGTCTTCGGTTCCAGCAGGGGTGGTCACAGCAACAGCACCCCTGGCTGATGTGCAGGCAGCAAATGGCAGTGCACGTGGGCAGCAGGCAGTCAGGCAGCAGCAGATGGCAGGTGGGAGCGTGCTCGGGGCTCTGGGGGGCAGTAGTTCGGCCTTCTGGGCAGGAGCGTGGTCTTCCGTGTGCATACGCGTGGCCAGCTTGATACGGAGTGATTTGGCACGTGAAAAATCTGCACGTCAGCGTGTAATTCGAGGAAAGGCCCTTAGCGCGTAAGCGCGTCTGCACGCATACGCATTTTCATTGGACAGAAGGCCCCTCAAGCGCAAGCGCCCCTGTGACGTGACGCGTACCTACGTGCATGCGCATTTCAGCGCGCGTGAAAAACTGCACGTCCGCGTGTAATACGAGGAAAGGGCCCATGCGCGTAAGCGCGTGTGGAAACTGCACATCCGCGTATAATACGTGGAAAGGGCCCATGCGCATAAGCGCGTGTGGAAACTGCACGTCCGCGTGTAATACGTGGAAAGGGCCATGCACGTAAGCGCGCGTGGAAACTGCACGTCCGCGTGTGATACAGGAAAGGGCCTATGCGCGTAAGTGACGTGATGCGCGCGTGCATTTCCCTCAGCACGGGTTAAAGGTGAGCGGGCCCAGCAGTTCGCTGTACGTGCCTTTCGTGGAGACCGACGTGTGTTGCTGCTTCCTGTTGTTTCCTCCCCGTTTGTCCCCTCCTCCGTCATTGTGGGCCAGGTGCGGCCTCGACCTTTCGCCGCTTGTGGATGGGTCACGTGTGCTACTTGGCTCGGTGGCTAGGTCCGCTGTGAGGTGGCCCAGATCCTGCTCCGCTTCTTCCGCTGATGTTATGCGGTAGTCCATTGCTTCTACTTCGAATTGTAGTGAAAACAGGGTAGCCCCATCTGTACCTGATTCCTTTGTCCCGCAGCCATGTCGTGAGAGGTCTACAGGCTCTGTGTCTAGTCAATGTGAGGTTTGAAAGGTCTTGATATATTGTAACCTTGGAGCCCTCGAATTCCACCTCTCTTAGCTGTTTGGCCCTGTTCAGCACCTCTGTTCTGTCTGTGTACCTTAGGAATGTGGCCACTATCAAGGGGGGCTGTTTCCATGGGGCCTGCCTCCTCTGTGTGCCCTCTCGAGTTGCACTGTCTTTCCCGCTTCTGCTGCGAAGAGTTGGTGCACCAGTGCCTGGACTTTTTCTTCTACTTGCCTCAGTGTTTCCCCTCGCCGATTCTTTCAGTCCTAGTATCCATATTTTGTTGCGCCTCTCCCTGTTTTCAAAGTCATCCATCTTGAGCATAACTTCCTCTTCACAAAGCTCTATTTCGGTCATTCTCATGTCAAGTTTCATTTTGACCATGTTCACATTCAAGGTTTTCGATTTTGCCTTCCACCATTGTCACTATGCCTGTTAAGTCCATTAGGGAGGTTTGTATATCCCCCCTGAGGGCCTTTATTTCCGCCAATATGTGCCCCATGTCTTGCTTGGTGGAGAACATTGATAGGTCCATCTCCGCTGGCATCTCTTTTTTGTCTCTCCCGCTTTCTTCGTCATTGTTCTCCCCTCCTTCGAGTCTCTTTCTACGTGTCCTGGGGTTCAGTGTACTATGCTGTGTACACAGGTCTCGTCCCAAGTAATTCTGACTGGGGGCCAATTACGCCCAGTCTCTGGTTTTCCCTCCTGTCTTTCCTCTGCGTAGTCTCCTCGGGCGGCGGGTCTCTATCGGGCTTGACCCTGAAGTGGCCCTCAGGCGGGTTTGCGCAGACTCAGTGGTCCCTGGAGCCCGCTACGGAGCACCAAGTTTTGCCTTTCCCTTCATGTGGGGCCGATGAGTCCCCTATGTCCTCAGGTCCACTTGGGGGGCTTCTTGCAGTGTCCTTTCTATATGAAGCGAGGACCTTGCCCTGCCTAATGCAGCCTCTGCCAGCTCCTACTTGCTTTTCTGTGCAGTGTGGGGGGTGTTCCATGATCGGTGCAACTTTATCTCAGCTACCCCTCCTTAAGTGTGTCGTTGGGCCTTCGCTGCCGGGGTGTGTGTTGCTGTTTTCAGTGGCCTATGGAGGTCTGCACATGGGGGCCCTCTCACTGTGCCTCTTCTCTATGGCACTCTCTGCCGCGTGGGCCAAGCTTTCTCCAGTCCGTTTTTAGCAGTCCATAGGTTCCAATGGGAATCCGCCCTTGTTTTGTGGCTCAGCGCCGGTCCTATTTGAATTTGGGCGGTTGCTGGGTCTCTGCGGTCCTAGCTGTTGCTCCGCGTAGTTTCTCTTGGTCTCCCCCAGCCTCCCCATGCAGCAGCGGCCACTGGCTTTTCCCTACTTTAATGCTGTCTCCCCTAGCGTTTCTCCCGACTACGTCAGGGTTCTGGTGCAGAATTTTCCCTTCCCTGTGCTGTATTACTAAGGTGGGGGCGGTCCACCCCAAGCGCCCAGTTTTCTTATAGTCCTTTGCGCCCCTGTTTGTCATCTTATTATTGTCCCCCCGCTTCTCTCCCTCTTTTCCTTTTGTGGCTGATGGATCCTATTGCCCATACAGTGTCTGGCGGCTCTCGTCATCCTCCTTCCCGGCAGCCCCGTCCCTCAGGTTCCCCTCTCCCCTGTGCCTTCTCTGCAGGATGTATGCATTCGGAGTGTCTAGCGAGGCAGGTGGGTTGGGGGGGCGGACGTACCTGTGGCACGGCCATGCTCCACTCCTTCTTCCAAATGTCTTTCCCGGGCTGCTCCTCTCGTACTCTGCCACCTGGGCTCACCTCCTCCTCAGGGGCTGGTTGTGTGGCTACCTTCTCTCCTCTGCTAACGCTGGGTGCCGCGTTAGTCCCCTCTGTCCCACACAACCTCGGAGGCAGGTCGGTGGCCCCGGCTCCACTGGTGCCGTGCCGCAGCCTCCTAGCTCGCTGGCTCCCTGCTCTCCGATGCTGGCTGGGGACACTTCTGTCCCTATGGTCGTGGGTCTCTGGGGGTTCTGGATGCCTCTTTCTGTGCTCGCCGTGCACCCGCACTCCATCGGGGTACTGTGTCCTCGGTGGCTGCTTGAGCTACTCCTCTCAGGCCCTCAGGTTTCTTATTTGGGCTCAAACTATTCCTGAGGTCATCTTCGTTCGGCAGATGCCCTCTTATTCAGTTTCTTAGGGCTTACACGCTTGATCTCATCTCCAATTTGCCAGAATGAGTGGGAGCTGCAGACTTAGGCGGCCATCTTCTCCCGCCCCCCCTAGCGGTTTCCACAGCCTCTTTTTAAATCTGCCCTCCTCTACTCTCCGTCCTCTGTGACTCATCCAGAACAGGACAGTGAGACTTGTCCTTGGCCTCAAGCCCACGGATCATATCTCTCCAGCACTGAAATATCTCCATTGGCTCTCAGTGGCTGCAAGGATCAAATTCAAGACTCTTTGCATTGTCCACAAGGCCGTCTGGGGCCTGGGACCAAAATATCTCCAGCTTTCTCTTCTGAAGTATCTTCTTACTCAAGCTCTTCGCTCCTCGACCTCCAATTCCTTGAGGGTCAATCGCTTTTCCAAGCAACCAGCTGGGGGCAGATCTCTCTCTTCGGATGGCGCCTCCCTCTGGAACAGCCTCCATGCCTCTCTGAAGCTTGAGCAGAATCATCTCCGGTTCTGGAAGCAGCTCAAGACCCTCCTCTTTGCTTCTGCCTTCTCTCTTCCTCTTCCTCTTCCCTGCTGATCTCATGTCTGATACTGCACTGGATACTTGGCTACCCTCTGAACCACGGGCCCAGGTCCCTGCCCTCCCAGTTGCATACCTGCAATGCCACCTGGCAAACCTGCACTTGGGGCTGTACCTGCAACCCTTCAGTCCCCCTACCTGCACTATATAACACTTGCTGTCTGCACTTAACCCCTGCACTGCCACCTGTTGGCCGCACTTCTTGTTTTTCGATGTTTCGATCCAATGTCCTGCACTTGCTCCTTCTCCCCGTGCCCTGACACTTCTCTCCTTTCCTCTCCCCTGCACTAGCGCGATCTTAATGTCACTGGCCCTAGTAAGATTATTGTCTTGTCCCCCCTTGTTCCCCTCCCATGCCTTGTCGCGCCTCGAAACACTTGTGTATAGGCGTGCTATAAATAAAATATCATATCACATCATATACAACTACAGCTTTTAAACTATCCTGCTTAACAAATTGGACTGTTTTTGTCCACAGAAAATAAACCAGAGATTCCAGCTTCATAACGCTATGAAACTAAGTAACTGTAGCAAATAATCAAATACATATTCTATGAGCACTAGCCTCAATTGTACTACAATCATAAGTACCATATACAGTTCAATTACATAATTCCTCCATATTACAAACACTTTGTACATTACCTATAATTACTATACACATATTACTACTATGGTGATTCTGGCCATACTCCTACTACATTACCTAGAATTACTATACACATAGCACTACTGTGGTAGTCGTGGCGAGTTGACATATTCTTGGGGACATGGCCTGTGGCCATGCCCCCAAGAATCTGGCCACTGGCCTCAACCACCACAATACAGTTATCTATGTAAGAAGTACGCACCATACACCGTCAAGTAATAAACCTGCAATCAAAATGATGTCCGCAGACAAAGAAATTGACCGCAGACTCAGCAGCATTTCCAAACCTTGTTTTCACCTATAATAACAGCTCCACATTACCTTCATTCCACTTCCCTACCATTTCTACACCCTCTTTGAGCCATCAAATAACCCCAGATGTTTTTCCCAAGCTGTCCGTTCACACGCTGTCCGCAAACTACTGCGGTGTCCACGGACAGCTACGACACCTGCCCAAACTGTTTCCACCTACAAAAATAGCCCCACATCATCTTTTTTCCACTCACCACCCTTTCCAGCCCCTCTTTCCACCACCAAATAATCCAAAATGTGTTTTCCAGACTTTTTACCCAGTGCGCTGTCCGCGGACTCCAGCGACTATGCGCAGATCCAACATGGCAGGCGTTTCCCAAAAATACGATGCACCTCACGCTTTTTACCATCCAATCTGCGGGTGCGTCTGATATCCTTGGACCTCACATCTGCCCCTGGACCAAACTGAGGTCCGTCCGCGGACCGAACAGGCAAGCAAGTCTTCGGACCGAACCCAGGTATCACAAATGATTTTGTACCTACTTTTTGGTCATTTAAAAAAAACTGACTGGACAGATTTACACCAAATGTACAACAGCACGCTTTTGGGACCAAGCCGCCACTCATGCTGCAAATCTAGTGAAAATACGTCCAGCGGTTTGGGGTGTAGGCGTGAGCAAAATCTTTTTTCCATTGCGTCTATGGGAAAAACCACACATTTGGGACCCACCTATAACTTTGCCCCCCCACCCCTTAACAAAATCTCACTAAACTTCGCAGAATCAATCTGACGGGCCCACATACATATTTTGCAAACTTTCGTGAGTATTCATCCGGGGGGGGGAGTGAAGTTATAAGCCACCCAAAAAGTTATTTTCCTATGGGTTGAGCAACGTAACTAACGCTAACGCAGGCCCTGTAATATTAACTGAACAAAAACGTAGTTAAGGTGCAGTTAAGTTGCAAGGATTTAATGCAACATTACCCTTGGAATTCAGCGGATGTGTGAAGTCTTGACCAGCTTAACTCAGCACGCTCCTGTTGATATGCCCCATAATGCCATGTCCCTCATAATACCATTGTGTATGTCATTTTGAATCCCTTCTCTTATAATAAGTATGTGCTCATGGACTTTGCAACTTAATAGCACCTTAACTAACATTTTCTCAGTGAATTTCAAGTGTTTTGTTATACCATAGTTTTCTTATGGGCTACTAGCCATGGCCTTCAGCTGTGTCCACTGCAGATGTTGCCCCAATGTTTCTTTTGAGCCCACTAGTTTGCCACGGCCTTCGGCCGGGCCACTCTAGATGTCTTTCGGGCCCAATAGCCAGGGTCTTCGGCCCTGGCCGTGCCCGCTGTATCTTTTATAACACTACCTTTCTTTCCCCCTCACTAGCCATGGCCTTCGCCCATAACTATTGGCCCCAGTCTTTGGCCGTGGCCCTTTTACATATTACCTAATAGCTTTCTTCCAGTCCTACTAGCTATGGGCGTTGACAATGGCCAGTGCCCACGGCCTTCAGCCATGGCCACTCTACATATTGCTCCAATAGGTTTCCTAAACAGACCCACTAGAGGCCCCAGCCATTAGCCATGGCCACACCACTAGGTTTCCTTTGGGCACACTAGCCATGGCCTTTGACCATGGTCAGTGACTGTTGCCTTTTGCTGTAGTCCCTTGACATGTTGCCCCAATAGGTTTCAATGGGACCCACTAGCCATGGCCTTCGGCCATGTCCACTTTCCATATTGCACCATTTGGTTCCTTAAAGTAAATTAGTAGCCATAGTCTTCAGCCACACCCATTACCATCCACCTCACTGTAGCTGTAACATTGCACTTTTTTTTGGTATTAATCACATTTGTTTAAATCGCTCTTTAAAATTTTTTTTTTCCCATAACCGTGTTTAGAAAGTACTACAAATAACCCTGGTTATTCATAAAATAACCCTGGTTATGAGAAAACGTTCCAGGTTTTTGGAAATAACCCTGGTTATCTCTCACATTGGACAGAAAGAAATGCTGAATTTTTAATTTCTGAAAAACCCTTTCTGCTGCAAAGCACCATGGGAGATATAGCTATAATTTTGGCAGAAGGAGCCACCCCGTTCATCGTCAAATATTTTAACAACTACTGGACAGAATAACCCCAGACTGCTCACAGAAATCAAGCCAACGCTTTGTGCACAATATGTTTCGTACCTGGTCCAATTCCGTCCAGCGGCTTTTGCTGTGCACTGCATAGAAATGTGGACTTTTTCTCTATGGGAAAATGAATGGGAGTAGGCCAAAAGCAGTGTTTTGTGCCTTTTTAATAATTGTTTCATTTTTTAACAAATCTTTCCCAAGATTTCCAGTCGTGGAGGGGGTGGTCATGACTTCTCAAATGCGCTAGATTTCAGGAGTTTTTTTGCAATGACTTTGGGCATCTGAACTAAACTTTAACTAAAGTTTTTTCAGTGAATATATATAAATATATATGCGTAGGGATACAAAGGAAATACATGTATTTATTTTTCGTACAGCAGCAGCACCTCACAACGGTAGGTTCATGCTGTTTGACAAGCCAATGTTACAGATGCTTCAAATAATGGATTATTATCCTCTTTCAGTTTAGGGTGGCCACATTGTTGTTCATGATAGACAATGTTTGCAAGTTGATCAGCCTCTCTATTCTGCTTGACCTGTGCTGGTTCTTGGATGTCTTTGTTAAGTATGAAATTTATCTGTAAGGGTGGGTTTTGTTTGCACTGTACAAAAATGTTTATCAAACTAATCCCACCATGCACTTTGGCACAGTGTCGTTGTCACATCATTTTCAGTAGTTGGGATTTGTCCACACTAAGCAGGACATCATTAAGCGAATATATACTTCACACAACAGAAAATACGCTTTCCATGTTGCTCTTTAAAGAGGTTTTAGATGGTGAGTCATAGCATGAGGTAACGATAATGGACCTCACCTTAATTTTCATTGTTGATGGCAAAAAACAGGCGATCTCCTTCTGCATTCGGTCAGCTATGCCTGGGTACATGCTGGTGCCACCAGATAGCACAGTGTTGGCAAACAGATCCTTGCGGATATCTGCATCACACAACATGATGGAATTGTATATCATTTCATGGATTCCACAACTCTCCATTCCTGCCGCGAAGCAATCAACAGATCAGTACAGAACATACTAACAAGAGTAGGATAAAGGTCCAATCGTACTACCCCCCAACACAAATTCAAATGCATTAATATGCCCATGAAATAATTTTTCAAGTAATGTTTTCCCATTTGGACTATTAACTGCAATGCTTTCATCACATTTAAATGAATTTTAAGTACAAGGCAGTACCTTTGCTGTTTTGCCTAAAGGTTCTAGTGCAGAGCATGGAAAACTCTTTTTTTAATCTTTTATTAAGTTTATTGTAGAGATACAAAACATGAGTTATACAAGCCATCATATATCCAAGAAGTTATAATACAGGGAGTGTAAGTATAAAATATGGTTAATGTCTGAATTGTAATATCATCTGGGTAGGACAGTGAAGAGTGAGAAAAGGAAAAGAGGAGAGAGGAGGGTAACAATGAGGTGTGAAGGAATTGACTGACTGAAGTTATACCAATGGTCTTTAAATGTATCAATTGTAGTCAGAGACTGTAGGTTTAATTTGTGGTGCAAAGTTAAATCAGTAGATTGTTAAGTTGGTTTTGATCGACTGACGTATGCATCTTGCTTAGAGCAAAGTGTTTGATTATATGGAACTCCCACATGCTCCTTGAATGCGCAAGGTCACACGTATCAAGTCTAACATACCCACCATGTATGTTGTGAGAGCTTATTCGCACCCATGGAAGGGCCATTGGCCAATCAGATGGCTGGAACAGCGGGCAAGAATATACATTCTCAGCCCGCTGTTCCAGCCACCTGAGACCCATCCCCAGGTGGCGCCATATCTTTTAAAAAAAATGCATGTGGCGAGGCAAAAGTATGCCTCTCCCTGTTGCCTCCCCATGTCCCCCTTGCCCAAAAACAACAAGCCCCTCCCCATCTCCTACCCACCTTCCAACTTACCTGTGGGACTGGCGCTTTGAGCTCCAGTCCTTGCACGCCTTTCCGATCCCACCCGCCACCATAGAAATGTAAAGGGCACCTATTGCCTTTTTACCTATGGGGCGGCCATCTTTTTTCCTTTTCTTTTTGCCTTCCCCCGGGAGATTGGCTGCATAAGCAGACAATCTCCAGAGGGTGCAACAAAACGCACATTCGCACCCCGGATGAACCCTGGGGTGCGAATGTCTCTCACCCCCACGGCAGGGTGCAGACATGGCCGGTAACGGCACACAGCCCTCGCTACCATGGCTTGGGCTGGCAGGCCATTGCCACCCATGTCCACACCAGCCCAAGGGGTTTATATTCTTTCAGCTACACATTATTGATTTGACTGCTCTGGCCACCAAGAGGTCCAATGAAAGAGGGACTCTTGAAGGTCGAGTAATTCTGCGAAGTCAGATACAAATGCCCCTAAACAAGCGGCTTGCATATCCATTGTAAAGTATTGCTGGAAAATGTTGCTGATTTCTTTCTCTATAAAGATCATTGGTGCTCTAAGAAATGCTATATATATATAAAGGGAAAACGTGTGCAGTGAAGTGATTTTAACTCTTTTTTTTGCTGTTGTGCTACACCAGTGCTGCTGGGAGGAGAATCCCCTCCATGTGGCTGCCCTGACTTCCTCATAGTTGCTAGGGTTGTTGTCAATCAGGCACATGCAAAGGCAGAGGCTTTCATATCTGTCCCACATTCTTTCCTTATCAGAATATGGTGTTTGTAAGTAAAGAATCGGCCCCTCTGCCAGTGCGTGACCTTATTTACCAGAATGTCCCTTGGTTCTCTTTGACTAATAGCCAACTTGGGGACATTAAGTAAATAAAAGAAGGACCTATGCTTGCAAAAGTTGGAAGGAGCCTGCCTACTAATCCTGTCTAGCTCTTGAATGATTCTAACTGGCCTAATCGGCGGGTTGTTAAGCTCATTGGCATTGATCACCCTCGTGATCTGGTCCGTGGTGCTACATATGCGATGTTGATTAGAAGCTGTTTCCACCCTATTTATGGGCTGTGGTACAGTTGCCCCCTCTCTCTTTCTTTGCCATTCATGCCCGACCTCAATCCCTCAATGGAGGCTTTAATAATATTGAGTTCTCAGTGAAGTGCCCTATGATCAGCTTTTACCTCTGTGACAATGTAATGTAAGTGTTTACACCCTTCACATTGGGCAGCCTTTGCCTGTGTTGAATTGTGTCTGTTACCATACTCCGGGCTACCCACCAAGGGGCTAAACCTGTTCTGTGTGGGGACACCCGGTAACATTTCTGGGGAGAAGCTAACTCGGTCCGGTGTCTCAGGTTCACCCACAACACCGGCCAGTCTGTCTCTGCCTCCCCTCCCCCAGTTTGGATCCATTAAATTCTATTGGAATAGTATACCTTCTGCCACCACTTTGTATGGGGAGGTTCGGGACCTCATGCCCAGCAAGAATTAAACCCACATTTGCAAGCACTGAAAGGGGGACCTTTGCACCCTTTAAATCGCCCAGAGCCTGCCTCCTCATGTCAGCGTGGAGATCTAGGGTTTGGCCAGCAGTCTACCTGCAGTACTTTCATCACTAACGGTGGGTGCTGCCCCCATAAGTACGATCTCCCCCTTATCTTCTATAGCGCAATTCGAAATTGGGTGACCACACTCTTTGCCCTTGCTACCTCTTTTACAGTAGTGAGGCAAATTCATGAATCATTGCGCTTGCTTCCTCTATGTGATTTGTGAGCATGGCTGCTCTCTTCCCAGCCTGGCCAGTTGGAGGTGACTTAGTTGTCTTTGTTTTCGTCATATTTGCAGAGCTCGGAAGACAGCAGCCTTATTACGCTTATTAAACGCTTACCCTATGCACGTTGCAATCATAAAACGGAAAGCCCCTCGGCGATTTAAGCGGCTGGAAAAAAACAACCTTGAGTAGTGGTTAAGAAATTCTAAAACCAGAATAAAACTAAGAAAGACAATACATACAATAAACACTGATTCAAGAATACAAAATATAACTCCACATTAAAAACAAACGTCCAGTGCTGATAGCTACTGTAATCGGTAATCAGGATGCAAAGAGACACTGTAGATTTCACCTAATCCAAGTTCACCTACTCAGACATCAACTAACTATTTTTTTCTTCGAATTAGCAGGTACATTTAAAAACATAGATGGTGTGGGATAAGGGGATAGGATAAGGTGGTGGAAGTGGGCAGGGCACTCCCCCCTCATGATAAAAACATAATATGAAGGAAAAAAAATAGATGCCACACCTCTACCCCCTGCCCAACTCCTTTTCTCCCTAATGCTCCCCCTTTCACAGCTCCTCGCCCTCATTACCATTACCGCCCACCTTCTAAGTGCCACAGTTGCACCGAAATCCTAGCCACACTGTCCAGGCCTGTTAATCTCGCTCCAGTCGCAATTTAGCCTTCCGCAACCAATGCCCAAACGGCAGGCGAAGCCGCGCTCCGAAGGCCAGTCGCCAGGAACCACAATCCTCTCTGCAAGTCTCTGCAGCTCGCAGCTGCCACTCCCCACTGTGCCCCCCTCCGCCACGCCCGAGTTGGTAGTAGGGAAGCCACCTACACTTCAGCATGAGTCTTCCCCCACACTACCCTTGTAGTACCACAGAGGCCCTCTCCCCACCCCACACGATCAGTGCGACATCTATCAGGAGGCTTGCTCCCCTCAGTACACGCACATGCCCTCAAATACTTAGCACGCTGCAGATAGAGCTCACCAGTCGCAACCTTAGGTTATGCGTCAGACTCCAGCATTCCAAAAGGATAGATCTGCTTTCGCCCACGCTCACCAAGGCGCTCACCCCACCCAACTCAACTACTGAGATGCCCAATACACTTATGCACATTGTACAGGCTACCACTGCCGCTAAACTGCCCATATTTGTCTCCTCAAGTGCAACACTGTCCTCCCTGCCGCTCACTGTTACCACCACACCCACATATGTAGTGGCTGCTAACACAGTATGTCCCACTGTCATAACCACGCCCAATGGCACCACCTCACTTTCACTTGATGCTGCTGCATTTAATATAAGCCCAATTGCAACCATAATGCCCTCTGTGACCACCATCCCTACATGTGGCTATGCAGGCGCCACTATATGCCCCACCAGTATATGCCCCACCACTACCTTTCTACCCACTTGCCCCACCTTGCCTATCACACGCACAGCTCACTCCTCCACTCAGCCCCATCCCACTTACTGCCACTCATAGTGGCACCCCACCCCTCCACCCCATGCACACCACCCTTAATTGTGCCCTCATTAAAGCACGTTCCCTTCCAGCATTTGGCCATCACAGAAACTTGGCTCCATGAAGCCTCCGGTCCAGCCATAGCACTTGTTCTTCCCAGCGGTTACACCATCTTCCGACAAGATCACCTGCATTCCAAGGGTGGTGGGGTAGCCCTCATAGCCAAGGAATCCATAGCTATTAGGAAGTTCGACAAATCAGTCACAAGCAACTGTGACTTCCTAGCTCTCAAACTCAACACCTCCCACATTTACAACATCACACTAAACATCGTTTACCTCCCCCCTCATCCACTAGCAGACTTCCACTCAACCCTCACACACCTCCTCTCTGACAACCTAAAGACCTCCACCAAGGTCATCCTGGCAGGGGACCTCAACCTAGGGCTCCGCGACCCTAATGACACTCCAGCGAAATCCCTCGCTATAGCTGTGGAAACCCTAGGTATCAAACACTTCATCTCTGATCCCACAGACATCAAAGGCTGTACGCTAGACTGGCTATCACACCACAACTGCCCACCTGTCATCAGTGCAAATACCCCCCTCCCCTGGACCGACCACCACCATATCCAATTCACCCTCTCCCCACCCAAACATCAGAAACGGCCCGCATACCGCTCCCCTCCTGCTCCGCCAGAAGCTCCCGCCTTCTCACCAAAGAGAGACTACTACCCTACCTACTAGTCCCAGCCTTAAGTACCCCTTTCTCTAACGACCCGAACACACTAGCACTCTCCTTTAACACTACCCCAACTGAGGCAGTAGAGGCCATTGCCCCTCTAGTCGCCCGGAAAGCCAAACCCACCAAACATTCCGACACATGGTTCTCCCCGGAACCTCGAGACCTCCGGTCCAAGAAATGGGCAGCCCTAGCTACCTGGCAAACCAATCACCTGGACTCAGCCAGACACAAGTTCAATGAACTCTCCAAGCAGTACAAAAAAGCCATCATCCAGGCCAAATCCAACTCCTTCAACACTAGAATTGCTAACGCTCACTCAGATTCTAAAGACATTTTCACCATCTTCAGGGAATTGGAATCCCCTGCTACCCCTCCCCAGGCCATCTCCAAAGATGAAGCCTGGTGCTCGGACATACAATCAGCCATGCTAAAAAAATGAGACACCCTGCACACCAGAAATCTAGCCAACTTACACCCCCCTAACACTCCCACAGCCCCTCATACTTCCGTCCCTACGCATGGGGCCCCCAACACACTGCTCTTCTCATTCGGGAACGTCAACAAAACAGAAGTCATCTCGCTCATGAAGAACATTAAACATCCATGTGCAAAGGGGATATCTGTCCGGCCACCCATATCAAAGACTGTGCAGACACGCTCACACCTTTCCTCCCCGCGTTCATCAATGCCTCCTTTGCGTCAGGTTCCGTTCCACCTAGCCTTAAGGAAGCATGGGTACGCCCCCTCCTAAAGAAAACCTCACTCGACCCTAACAACCCTAACAACTACAGACCGATTACCACAGTCCCCTTCCTATTAAAAATCCTTGACAAAGCAGCCTACCTACAAGTCCACCTCTTCCTGGAATCCAACCACATCCTAAGCTCCCGCCAGTCTGGCTTCCGCCCCGGCCACAGAACCGTAACTGCTGTACTTGACATCAAAAACCAAATCAATGACATTAGAGACAAAGCAAACCTGCTCGACTCCTCCTCTTAGACCTCTCGGCCGCATTCGACCTGGTGGACCATAAGCTACTCTGCCAACACCTCTCCGTCTCAGCACACTTCTCAGCCAATGCCATCACTTGGATCACCTCCTTCCTCCAAGGCAGAGCCATGCAAGTTTTCTCTGACCAAGCCTCAGGAAAACCAGCAACCATCCATTGCAGAGTGCCTCTGGGTTCTTGCATATCCCCCACACTATACAACATCTTCGGCAGGCTCCTCTTCAACATACTTGACTCGCTCGGAATCATGTACACCAACTATGCCGTCGATACTCAAATACTCAACTACTTCTGTTAGGACCTACCGACACTCTAAAAAAACTTGACCACCGTTACTCATCCTTCAACATTGACAACACTTGGTGTTTATCTAGATGTCAACTTATCCATGACTGGACAAGTTAGCGCCATTGCCTCCTCCGCAGCCTATTACACCAATCTCCTAAATGCAGCATGGCCACTCCTCTCCTCCTCTAAGTGTCAGACTAGTGCCAGAGCCCTTATTGGTTCAAGATTGGATTACTGCAACGTTCTTTTTTCGGGCAGCTCAACAAAAAACCTTGACACACTTCAAACAATCAAAAAGAACGCCCTATGCGCCGCCCTAGGCATCCCAAAAAGGGAACACATCTCCGCAGCCAGACGACAAGCCCACTGGCTACCTGTTCGCGAACGTGTCATCTTTAAAACACTCGCCATCACCCATAAGTGTATTTACCACTCAACCCCGCCCTACCTATCCCAGAGAGTTAACAAACCCCTCTCCTCCAGACCTACCAGAACACCCTACTCCAACCTGTTGATTGTGCCCAAAGTTAAACGTGCCTTCATAGCTGCTTGGCAATGGAACTCCATTCCACTCACCATCAGATCTGAACCCTCAAAACTAGGCTCTTCACCTAAGCGCTTATGTACTCAGCAGTGCCTTCAGGCGAGGTCGATGTGCCGCACTTTGAATACCAAAACATATGTAATATATATCTGTATTATTTTCTATGCCACTATATGCTATAGTGCAGCCATATCGCCCTATGTACACCCACATATCTTTCACTGTAACTAAATAGTTTTCTTGTAACAGCGCCACGATGCCTCTAGGCTGTTTGTGTGCTTTATAAATGCAAATAAATAAAATAAATAAATAAGATGATTTCTCCTTTAGGTGAAGTGGATTCGGTGAAATCACGGATATCCATATCAATGTATCAGTGTATCAATGCAATGCAACATCGCTGTTACTATCACTTATTACTATAAAGTGCTTAGTGCCTATAATGACAAATTTAAATATAAAACAAAACAAAAAGAGAACTGACCTTGTTTTAACCAGAAAACGTGTGCAAATATGCGGATTAGCAATAATTAAAATCCATGCTCTCTCGGATCAACAGAAATGTGCAGCAAATCTATAAGTCTAAAAATCACAAAACAGGGAGGGAGGCACACAAGCTGCTTGAGGGGCATCCATAGTCTGTCACCCCCCTCGCTCCCATGTGAAACTGTCTCTTGCATACCGTTCAAAAGAAGGCAATGAACGCAGAGAAGACAATCCAGGCACAGTGAGACGGCCAATGATGGTGCTGACTAAATCAGTTGAAAAGAATAATAGCTTCACTTTCCAATGCTCAAGGAGAGACAGGACACTATGTGGCCATCTATGTGTGGTCTAGCCAGTCAGTCAAAGATGCAATTAAGGGTATGAAATCCCTTCAGTTTCTTACTGGCACAGGCACACAGACTATATTGATGGATAGAGCTATACGGCATAGGCTGATAGCAATGACTGGAGCAGGAGTCCTAGAAGTTGTCCTTAGATGTTGCTGAATACAGGTACGCAGCAGCACTCTTTCCTTAGGTTGTCCACTGGCCATGGCTTGAAACAGCCGAGAATCTTGCTGCTCAGATTCTTCAATGGGAACGGCCTGATTCAACCACAAAATGAATGAAAACGTGAAGCAGTCCTAGAAACATCCACACCCAAAACCAAGAGAGAACTTCGTGCCTTACTAGGACTAACCGGCTATTATAGAAAGTTTATACCTAATTATTCTAGTTTAGCAGCTAACCTGATAGACAAATGAAAGAATGAGCAACCACAGAAGCTACTCTGGGATAAGGAGAATGTACTTTACAATGAACCCGTCCTTAAGATGCCAGACTTCAATATAGAGTTTCTGTTACAAACAGATGCATCTAAGGTCAGTTGGGGCGCTGTATTTTCACAAGAATACGATGGAGTCAAACATCCCATATTATACGCAAGCCGAAAACCTTTCCCCGAGAGAAACATCTTATGTTATGGTTGAACTTGAAGCCTTGACTATAAAATGGGCTGTCATGCACTTCAGATACCACTTGACTGGCAGAAAATTTAGATTGATTATGGATCACTCTCCGCTAACCTGGATGAGTTTCCGAAAAGACACCAATGCCACAGTAATGAGATGGTTCTTGAACTTATAACCTTTCTGTCTTTCTGCTGAACATCGAAAAGGTCAAGAACAGGGTAATGTTGATTTCTTAAGCCGCTTTACTATTAGTCAAGAAGGGGAAGCTACAAACATAAGGGGAAGGGTATGTGATGAATTGAGGGCATTTGTCCCTTCTCCCCAAGTGGGAGTCCCAACCCGTGAGGCTAGGGAGGTGAGCAAGCGAAGTGAATGTATACAAATAAAAAGGTGGGCAAATTAATAAAACGCTGTAGTAGTTAGATACTTGGGAGCTAACTACCCCACGAAGACCGTCCTGAAGAAGGTGGTACCATGCAAACAGTCTCCGAAACCGGTAGACATACATGTAGTGATGGCTATGAAAGATTTGCCACATTCTACGTAACATCAGTTAGATTGAATAGTTACAATACTGTCCGACTAACTGATCAGTCTTCAAATATACAGCTGTTAGCTTTTTTGTTTTTTTCCTTTTTTAGAACGATTGTTTTAATCAGGTTAAAACACCCGGGGTATAGGCTATTAAAATAGAATTTTGCCACAAATACCTTACTAGGTGTTCTACCCTGTCGTGCTCCTCCTCTTTGAGGACACCTGCGGTGTGTGCAGTGTGTTCTCGTGTCTTGACAGAGGACTTTACTTGTGGAACTGCAGTCTGTCTACAGTGATTATTCTTTGGAAGAGAGGGGCTGGACTTAAAACCCTCTATCCTCGCGGAGCACGTGGTGTGTTCTCGTGTTCCTGGTGTGCCCGCGGCGCCCGTGGAGCTCCTGTCCAACTCAGCTCAGTTCTGCAGGTAACATAATAAACACACTGTACACTCTGCTTTTACCTCTGTGTTGTCTACCATTAAACAACCAGCGCGATTATACAAAAAATGTGCAATTGGATATTTGCCCTCTGCCGCCAAACAACACAACAATCTCACCTCATTAACAATCATCTAATCCAAGGAGATTCAGCTTTGCCGAGCTTCTGTTGTTACGCCGTTATGACACATGCCTGATAGCTCGCTCAGTCTCTCGATCCTACTGGCTGTCAGGAGTGTGGCCATAGCCCTTTGCCTGTTATTTGATCGAGACTTCTCGGCGAGAACGAAAGTTCATTGGGCCTCATTCCGAGGTTCGCGTTAAATATCTGACTTTACCGGCATGGCGGAAATACCGTATCCGCGTTGGTAGCAGGGCGTAATTAGCACCATATTCCGACCTCGCGGGCACGAGCTTTCCGCCATGCCGGTAAACCCCCTAGCGCCATACCGGTAAAGGGCGCGTCAAACCCCTTACCGACAACAACCGAGACGTAACTAACACCATAGCCCTCCACGTAGTGCGTAAATAGCGGTGCCCGTAATTAACGATGACCGCAAATTACGGGCACCGGTAAAAACCGTAGACGGAAATTGCGTCATCGAACAGGAACGGGAAGCATCATGGCCGCCATCTTTAAAATCACAATCCATTGCAATCCATTGCAATCCTCTCCATACAGGACTCGTGGGCATATTGTGATAGGCAAAATAGACTCCAGAGACCAGCATCATGCCAAAAGCATTAAAAAAGGGTGCTGCGCGCATCAGGAAGGAGAAATTCACCCAGGATGAGCTCCAGGTACTCGTTGATACTCTGCATGAACATCAGCAGCGACATGCGCAGGCCCACCATCCTCAGGAAGAAGGAGATATGGGAGCTGGTCTCGCAGAGGGTGAGCGCTGTCGGAAACACCCCCCGCAGCACGACGCATTGCCGCAAACGCTGGGATGACCTCCGTCTGAGGGTGCGGGCCATCCTCTCAGCAAACCGCAATCTGGCCCTAGAGACAAGAGGAGGCCCAGCCTCACCCATAAAAATGATGCCCTGGGAGGAAACATGTGCGGAGATGATGGGCACAGAAGACATCGAAGGTGTCGGCGATATGGATTGCGGTGATCCTTCATCAGCTGACGCAGGTGAGTGCCATGAGTGTAAACAGTACATGCATCCCTAAGGCAAGTCATCGCCAAGGGCTGGTCAAGCAGTCACATCATGTTTGGGTAAACCCCCCCCCGCCTCCAATGATGCCCTAATAACTGGGACCCAGGATGATGTCAGGTGCAAGGCTGACACCCATATTGGGCATGCCACACAAAAAGCTGGTCAATGTCAGTCACCACAGTACTCCGCCAACATGAGTGACCCTGCCGACAGTATGCTTTTCCCATCCAAGCAAAGATCACAGTCCCACTCAGCACCCAAATGTCACCAAAACGCTGCTATCCCATCGTAATACCATTGTCTGGAAGTAATTCTGACCCCCAGATCATTGCTCATGCCGTCTCTCTCTTGCCCCCCACAGGCACCGGTCATGAAAGTGAGGACCAGGAAGGCCCCCGGACAAGTACCTCCCGGGGCACAGGCAGGGGACAGCGCACACCTGCAAGCAGGAAGAAGGCACATGCCACACCACCTGCCCCAGCAACCCCCATGGAGGGTACACAACCCCCATCCGCGGCCCTGGACATGCCTGCAGTTCTGCGGGACACATGCCCCACACTGCACCATGAGGAATCGAGTGCGTCAGGGGAGAATGCTGCCATGTGCATCCTCGATGTGCCAGGCAGCACATTACCAAACACCATTGACAACGTGGAGGAGCCCAATGACTATGTACAGAGCCCAGACACTCCCTCGTACAGCCAAGTTGCCCATAGCGACCCTGGGTCGAGTGACGGCCCGGGATCACAGGCGAAGGGGATACACCTGTCTGTCATGAGCCCACTCCCCCTGCAGGAAGTCCTGAAAGTCCTGCAGGCACAACAACACGAAGCCTGCCGACCACATCGCCCACATCGGCTGCAGAAACAGTGCGCTGCCAGCACCTCACGGGCATGATAGAGGAGTTTCTCCGGGACAACCGGGAATCAGGGTTGGTGCTTCATAATGACCTTCAGGCTCTGGGCGAGATCATCAGTACCAGCCCAAACCGCATCTGTGAGATGCTTGGCAGGATTGCTGATGCCCTGGAGGCAGCACCCCCCAGACCACAGCCCCAGCAGGAGGTGCCACCTTCCCAGAGCTCCTCCACGCAGACCAGCCCGGTCCGTAGGTCACTGCGCACGATGCGCCGGAATGGAAGGGATGCCCCAGGCTCTGGCAGTGCCCATTGACCGTGCAGCCACACACATGTGGCCAATGCTGCACTGATGGGAACATTGTGGGGTTGTTGTCGGGGGAGGGTGAGGGGGTTGAGGGTGTGTGTGGGAGTTGGGGGGAGGGTGAGGGGGGTGAGGGTGTGTGTGGGAGTTGGGGGGGAGGGGGAGGGGGGTGAGGGTGAAGGATCTGTTGTACACGTTTGGACATCATCATACAATACACAGTTTAGTCTATCCTACAATACAGAGTGGACATTCATTATTGTGCATGTGTCTTTTAATGTCTCACAGTGCTTGTAGTACATGTATCCCCACACCCAGTGCCCAATGCCCTGTCATCCTCACCCCCTCAGCTGACTTGTGATTCAGAAATATTGCTCGATCAATGCTTGTCGCACGGAACGTCCCTCCCGTGCATCGGCACCGTGTTGCTGTTCTGCCATTCCTTCCTCCACCTCCTCCTCCTCCTCATCTGGTGGTAGCAGTCCCACGTCAGGGGGCAGTGGCACGTTCCGATGGATGCACATGTTGTGCAGCATTACACATGCCATGGTGATCTTGGACACCTTCTCGTGGCTGTAGATGAGGGCCCCACCTGACCGGCTGGGGCAACGGAATCGTGCCTTCAGAAGGCCGAAGGCCTGCTCTATGACCACCCGTGTACGGGTATGAGATCTATTATAGTCCTCCTGGTGCCTGTTTTGGGGGTTGCGGACCGGGGTCATGAGCCACGGTTTCAAAGGGTAGCCAGCATCACCTGCATGAGAGTGGAATGAAGGTAAGTGTTAGTACATTCATGGTGGAGAACTGTGCTAGTCTTACATTGCAGCGGGTGATGACTGGCCATGCACACATGTCCCTGGATACAGTCAACCCATTACTGGTCCGGCCATGTGTGCTGGCCAATGGAATGATGGAGGGGGTAGCTTCTCCCTGATGGGTCATGGTGCGCACTCATGTCTTGTTGCATGTGCATCGTTTATGCATGCAGCAGTGTTGGACTGCATTAATTGATGACTTGCGTAAGACCTGCTGTAAGGGTGTGTTGGTAGTAGTTGGTAGCACACCCTTCATTCAGCACTGATCCCTATCATGGTGATTGGCAGCTATCCTATGGAGGTGCCGAACCAGTCACACGCAGTAGGATCCCTGTTAGACTAACCTCTATGCACTCCCATGGATGACTGTCCTTTGTGTTGAGATGCAGGAGTCAGCGACATGGTGGTATTGCACTGCATGGTGCACGATGATCTTACGGTGTGTAAGGTCCACCGATGTGTGGTGCATGTGTCGTGGTCTTTGGCCAGGGTAACTGTTTGTCAAGTACCATTAGGTGTTGGCTCGTATTCACAACTGTGTGGTTAGGTGGTAATGTGGCGTGCCACTTGTCATGGGGCACAGTGTTTTGTGAGGTGCACAACGTACAATGGCGTTGACATTCCCTCCCGGGTGGAGTATGCACCCCCCCCCACTTTCCCTCCCGGGTGGAGTATGCATGCCCCCCACCCCCCACTTTCCCTCCCGGGTGGAGTATGCATCCCCCCCCCACTTTCCCTCCCGGGTGGAGTATGCATCGCCCCCACCCCCTTTCACAGTGGGGTATGCTGACAACCTACTCAGAGCCCCAATGCACTGCCATGGCCCATTACGGTTACTCACCAACCAGCCAGGTACGTTGTCCGGCATGTCGGTCCATGTAGCGTGGTAGTGTTGAGTTCCGCAGGACCAAGGAGTCATGAGTTGATCCGGGGTACCGAGCATTGCATTGTGTGATGGCTTTACTGGCATTACACACCATCTGGACGTTGATGGAGTGGTATTGCTTGCGGTTGTGATACGGCACCTCCATGGCATGTGGAACCACCAATTCTACGTGGGTGCAGTCGAGGGCACCTATGCAATTTGGCATGCCTGCAAGTGCATGGAAGGCAGCTTTGGTATCATATATCTCCTGTGGAGTCCGGGGGAGGCATATGTAGTCCCTTCTGTGCTTGAGGAGGGCATCCAGCACTTGGTTGAGTATCCGGGAAAATATTGGCTGTGAAATGCCATGCATGTGCCCCACTGTATGCTGGTAGGTGCCTGTGGCAAGGACGTGGAGCACGGACACTACCTTTAGTAGAGGGGGGATGGCAGTGCTGATTTCTATGAGGCTCACTATGTCGGTATGTATCAGGGCCACTATGGTGGTTATGGTGTCCCAGCCAAGCCGGTACAGGGTGTGGATCTGCTCTGGTGTGAGGTTGAAGGGGGTGGCTCTGATGCGGGGAATTGGGGGCTGCTGGCGTGGTAATGGTGGCTGCACCGGTAGGGCATGCTGGCCCTGTCTCACCCTCCTTCTCCTCCTGTGTATCCTCTGTGGTGGGGGCTGTGGTTGCTGTGGTTGCTGTTGTTTCTGTTGTCGTAGTTGCTGCCTTGCAAGCAGGGCCTCCAGCTCCAGGAATGCTGCTACAATTGGTATCATCTTGGTGTGGGAGGGGGTGAGGTGTGTGGGTGTGCTCCTTTTGTGCTGTGCCAGACTGTATTGCCTCCACCTGTGCTGATTGGGTGCACCTGTTCCTCTTCCAAACACTGATCAGGGTTGTTAACACCTTCCCCGTGATGCCGGTATTAACGCCATGGCGGTAAGGTACTTTGCGCCCTTGTGGAGGTCGATATTTCCGTGTTCGCTTTGCTTGGAATCGGAGATGGTTTACGCCTTCCCGTTATTTCCGCGATGGTGTGTCGGGCGCGCGACACTGTTCCGCTATTTATTGGTGGCGTAAATAACGGTGTGGCGGGTCAGAATGGCCCGTAACGGTAAAGGAAGTCGTTATTCCTTTACCGGCCTCGTTTTTCCCTTAACGCCGGACTCGGAATGACCCCCATAGTCGTCGTAAAAACGTAGCTGCCCACACGAAGAAACCATATGGCCTTCACTCAGGAAAACAGGCAACAGCTGCTTCAACCCCTCCGGCTGAGAATGTAAGTGACAACTGTGTACCCGTTAAAGATGTGCAGGAGCCACTAAAGGGGCCTCTAGACGCTTACTTTCCCCCAAAATCATCCGTGCAGGGGCAGGAAGCAGATAACAAAGAACCCACTAAATCACTATTAGAAGTGGATAAAAGCTACCACCCCCTGGATTTGGACTATGACTCCCTATTGCAACTCTGCTATGCTTTACAGGATAATTCAACTTACCCTACAGAGGTGCGAGGGAGAGAAGATTCCAATATCATAGCCCCCATGGGTGAGATAAGGGTGGAGAGTGAGACTGGTAACTCTAACTCAAATCCATCTCAAGAGTCTCCGGAACTCTCCGGGCCCTGTGGACCCGATAATGCCTGTGATGATGCCAGGGACAGCATCGCGGAGCCCCCCACTGGCACCTTACATCCCCTCTTGGGACCCTGGGACTCCTCGTTGCCCCTTGTTGCCCCTTTCTGCCCCTCCCGACTCTCCATTACTCCTAATATGCTATATGAGTCTGTGACGGGTCCCTCTGGCTCTACACAGGAGGAGTATTCTGCCGCTGTCGACGGAAAACACAAAGAAAAATGGAGGAGGCAGCACGGTAACCGCTGCAGGGTCCTCACCAACTTGTTCCCCTCCCCCTGGGAAAGGGGAGGGTACGGGGGCGGAACAGCGCCAAAAGCACCCCAAAGCCCGCGAAGGGCAGAACAAAGGAAAGGGCAAAGCCCGCGCAGGGCAAAACAAAGGAAAGGGGCGGAGCGAGCCTCTTTATAACCAGGAGGGTCCTACAGCAGAGACATCCAGCTCCTGCAGTAGGACCCTGCAGACACGCCGTGCCGTGAGGAAGGATTCCGTTTGTTGGATTTTGTTCGTGTGGGATTTCATGGTCAGAGCCTTGTCCGGACGGACTGCTGCCTTCCAGGAGCCGCGCCAGCTGAATCGCCGCAGAGAGCAGCTCGAGCCAGCCAGGGACGGCAACGGGGACCGGCGCGAGCAGCAAGAGGTGCACGGCGGACCAGGAAGCAGCACGGCTTTGGGTAGCTGTAGCTCGGCGCGGCGAGGGACAAGGAAGAGGCGACGTCCTAAACCTACAACACGCAGGCAAGGGATCAGCTGACTGCGGGTCACGGGACCAGAAGGAGGAGGCAACCCGGAAGAGGAGATCAGGAAGCCGGAAGGTAGAAGAGTGAGCGCCGGCGGGTGAAGTAGCTGCGAGGACCTTCCCGAAGCCGCAGCCCCGCCAGTAGGACCCTGACCGCACGAGCGGGCATCCGCTGGGGGTTTTGTTTGAACCCGCACCGCACAAGCTGACAGAAGGAGGCGGGTGCATCAGAGCGGGCAGGCGCTCCGGAGCAAAGGGCGGCACCGCTCGGCTCGGCATCACACTAGGCTGCTTGGGGGGAACAGCTGGGAAGTAGGCCAGCTCCTGACTAACAAGCAGCCAGGCGCCTGCACACCGCTCCATACCACCCCTTCCCCAACTCCCAGGAGGGTCTGGGGACCAATGGACAGCCAGCAAAGGGGTGTTAAGGGACTAAGGAGCAGACAGTGAACTAAGGTGCGCAACAACAGGGCACCAAGTGGGGAAAGCAGTCGGGCAGCTTGCCCAGCAACATACATCTAGGCAATGGAGCTGGCAGCTTTCTTGGAGATGGCCTGGGTTGCGGCAGCGATGCATGGGCCAGACTGGATGACAACAATGATGGCTCAACCTGGCCAGAAGCGCCCAGGGCCCAGTCAGGTGGTGGATAGCTTGCCACTCATGTTTCAGGACAGCGCCAGCGAGGGGACACTGGTGGAGGTGGAGATACACGGCGTAGATGAAGAAGAAGAAGAAGAGGAGGTCCAGGAGAGGAAGAGAAGGAGGACATTGACGGCGAAAGCCAAAGCAAACAAGGAGCAGGCCAGCGCCACCAAGAAACCGCGAGGGAAAGGGAGGGCGCAGGAGGATGCAGCCTTAACGACTCCTACACCTGCTGAGGCTCCAGGGAACCGTGGGGTCCACCCAGCACTCCTGCAACCAGAACGGTGGACGTAGCTGTGGAAGGAACCACATCCCTGGAGATGGTGAAAGGTATGTTCATGGAATGAATGCAAGCATGGGGAAAGAATGGGCAAGTGCCAAATGTAACTACTAATGCAGGTGTGTTGGAAGGAATGGGGAATAGTGTTGGAGCATTATCTCAGCAAGGGATGTCTCAGGGCTTTGGAGGGCCTCTGGGTGGCATGGGTCAGGCTTGGTCCCCGGTGGGGGGGATAAGTCAATTGCCTCAAAGGAGCGGGATTCCACCGGGGGGATTTTTGTCGGTCGGCCTGCCTAGCGCGGCCCCAGCCAGGGGGGTCAGTCAGCAGTCTCAGGTTGCCGCCGCAGCAGGGACACAAGGGACAAGATTGGTGGGGTCAAGAGCCCGGGGCTCCCAACATCAGTGGAGGGGCACAGCTGCCGGTACCGGTGGCCCTAACAGGGGCACAGGTGGGACAAGGTTGGTGGGGGCTGGGGCCTGGGGCTGGCATGTTAGGAGTGCAGAGCCCAGCACAGCCTCCAGCAGCAGGTCCAAGCAACTTTGGGCCAGGGGGAGGCTGGGGGCAGGTGACCCAGTATGGAAGGCCAATGCCGGGGTTCGCACCAGTGCGGGCAACAGTCAATTCTCTGGTATGGCATATGCCATGGGTCACTAAGGAGAGGTTGTGGAGGAAAGAGTTTGTGGAGATCTTTGACTTACTAGGGATTGTACCAGTGGGAGGGGGTTTGAAAGAACTGTCCGAGAATGAGAATGAGAAGAGGGACAGGGAGAGTGCCAAGGTGGAGCACTCCATTAACAATTGGCTCAAAGCATTTAAGATGTACATGTCATTGATGTTGGAAAAGTATCCACAGGATGCCCTAGCAATGATAGCCTATGAACAGTATGTTCACAATCTGTACCTGATGTAAAGACCGGTAGGGGGTGTCTGTACTTCTGCTCTCTATATGGTAGAGGAGAGGCACAGAAGACCCCAGCCAAGATTCTCTATTACGGTAGCAATGGACGAGCAATCAAGGCCTAGCTTCTCAGGAGGTGATGCAGGCTGGTTCTTAAGTACAGTGTATTCCCCAAGCCCCCACAAAAGAATGTCCACACACTGTATTACTGAAAGCACAGTCTTTATATAATTAATTCAAAGGTTATGTACACTTATCACAATAACGCACCTTGTGCTCAGGAAAATCAATAATGGTAAATATCTACAATTCTAAAGTGGTACCACTAATATTAGACCTCATTAAAGTGCATCCACAAAAATGTCACACAGATCAATAAGTGAAACCAGCAATAGAGAGAAGAGAGAAAATAAGGTGGTTGAACAATAGGCAAAATACTGGCCCCTAACACTAGACACAGTTCTGTGTGGAGATCCCCCCACCTGGGCAACCTGTAAAAGAAAGAGATCTGACACAAGCCCAGTCCATATGTTGTTCAATAGTCTTATTCTCTCCTACAATGTTTTTACCCCCCCAATGTACCTGGTGGAGTCGAGTCCTTCGAAGAGGCGTCGACGGATCCTTCTTGAGCGACCCCCTTTCAAGCGGGAGTCACGGATCGTCGAGAGGCGTCGAGAAACGTCGAAGAACTCGGGGTTCGGCGACGGGGAATCGACGGCCCTTCTTGAATGCCTTCCCTTTCAAGCGGGAGGCACGGGGCGTCGAACGTCCGTCGACAAACGAGGTAGAACGATGTCGAAGAGGCGGCAGCTTCGTCCGAGCGGTGCTCGTCGGCGTCGGGGCGTCGGCGTCCTGCAAGGCGGAGGTTTGCGGGGCACCTCGATGACAATAGTTCTGGACCGCAAAGATTGTAGAGACGGAAGCCCAGCAAGGGCGTCGGGTCGTCCGAGTCTTTGAGGTCGTTGGGTGGCGGGAAACCCACCGGCAGGTTTCTCCTCGGCGCGTTGGTCGTCCTCGACTTTCTCCGGCAGGATAAGCGGTCGATGATGCGGTCGAGAGAGTCCTTCGATTGAATGTTCTTAGGCAAAGGAGCGGACGGCTCCGGTCATCGGCGGCACGGCGTCAAGTGGTTCCCACGGCCGGGCAACACAACTTCGACGGGCCTCCAGCGGTTACACAAACCTGCGAACCCTGGTCGACGGCAATGGACTTCGACGGCGTCGATGTCCGGGTGCTTCACTTCGATCTCCTCGGCGGTCCCGTCTCGGGTCGACAGCCTTTCGAGGGTCTGTCTTCCAGGGCGCTTCGGCGAAGATGGAGCGGTGCTCGATGGTCCCTCGGAGCACGGGAAGAGGGCGCCTTACCAGGTCCTCTCTCGGGTCAGTCTTCGACGATTTCGACAGCCTTCGGATCGGTCGAAGCAAATGCCACAGCAAGTCTTCTTCTTCCAGCTGGACGTCGAGGATCAGCAGTTCCAGTTACTCTCAGAGTGGAGACTCAGCTCCAGGATGCTTCTGAACGTTCCTGAACGTTCCTGAACCTCCTGAACAGTGGTGAGAGGTCCCCAGATATACTATTCTGTCTCTCATCCACACTGCTGGCCTACACTCAGCAGCCAATCATACAGAGGGGCATTCATGCAGTCAGTCAGCCAATCAGGCACACAGTGCATTCAGGCCACACTCCTCCCTTTCAGACACTCACAACAAGGAATGTGGATTGGGACAAGTACCCAGCCATTCAACACTACACACTGCATTCAGGCCAGTTTCGGGCAGGGCTGTCTCAGTCTTTGTCTCTCATGCCAGAAACCAGACAACCACAACAGTGTATATTGGTCACACACTCCATTCACCCAGGTCCCACCCACAGGAGGTACCCACAACATACAGTCACTGGGAAGGCTCCAGTCAGTCTAGCTGGGCCTTCACAACAACACCATATATGGAACTTCCACCCAACAGCCAGTCAGGGGGAAGGGACAGAGTCAGGGCTTCCCAGGACTTTGGGAAAAACAAGATAACAGGCAATAGAAAGCAAGAGGCCACAGGGGCCATCTTGTTTCCTATCAGGAATCAACTGATTCCAATGGCAGGGCCTGGGTATCCCAAAATGGAGGACACCCAGAGCACCTGTCAAATTCAGCATGGAGCTGCCACCAGCCCATTCCCTGCTCTGTGGGCCACCCACAGGTGCCCAAAAACATACACTAGGGGCACAGGGTTGTACCCCTACCCAGGGGTGCCATAAGGGTATCCCATGGGTCTGTTCACCAAACCAAAAGAGAGAGCTGCACTGCCAGGAGTCCCACATGGACTCCTGAGCAGAAAACATGACAGAACACACGATAAAAAGCAATAAGGGACAAGGATTCAGAGGCTCTGTCCCTCTGATGCATTTCCAGCATCACACCTGAAATATGGGGGTGATGGGTGGTTGGACTATGACCGGGGTTTCAGACTCAAGATACAAATATGGCCGGCAATGTCTTGGGACGAGTTGGATGTCGGGGCGTACATCGACAAAGTGGTGCCCACCAGAAAGCCTGAGGAAAACAGCAAGGGGATAGGTCCCGGACATGGAAGGGCAGAGGGGGGTACACACAGCGCGGGAGGGGGTCCTTTCACAGGCCCTCCTCCTGGGTGTATCGGGTGGCAACCCACCAGGGGGAGTAAGAGAATTGTTGGAGGCTTCCAGAGGGGTACTGTTCTTATGGTAAAGCATGCAGGTACAAACACCCAAGGGGAAGTAGCTCCGATCCTCGCAGAACCACTCCGGGCGAGGCCAAACACAAAGGCAGCAGCAAACCAAAAGAGAAAACAAATAGTGATTGAAGTACCATCAAAGCAATGCAATGTGGGGAAAACAGTGAATGACAAAGTTGTGATTAAAGGGAATTTACCCACGCCAGTTAATCTCCTTGCCATGACTCCTTTTCTTAATATATATAACAACAAGGTTGATGCAAAGTTGTTGTGGCAATGGTTCAGGTGGGGTTTTCAGATCCCCGGGGCGGGAGGCCAAGGGGGAAGGAAGCGTCCAATTTGCAGTCAGCCCTAGAGAAGCCAGAGGCGGTGCAACGGAAGGTGGAGAAAGAAGTGAAGCTAGGGAGGGTGGCAGGCCCCTTCCCTGCCCCGGCCATGGACAATTTGGTAGTGTCACCATTAGGGTTGGTACCCAAGAAGGAAGAGGGCCAGTTCCACCTGATCCACCACCTCTCCTTCCCTGAGGGACAGTCAGTGAATGACGGCATACCAGAAGAGTTGTGCAGGGTACAGTATGCCTCACTGGATGATGCGGTGCAAATGGTTAGAGCAGCAGGAAAGGGGGCCCTGCTGGGGAAATCAGACATAGAATCAGCATTTAGACTATTGCAGATCCACAAAGACAGCCACCATTTGCTGGGGTTCAAGGTGGGCAAGGACTATTTTTATGACATATGTCTACCCATGGGCTGCACCATCTCGTGCTCTTATTTTGAGGCATTCAGCACCTTCCTGGAATTTACTGTGAGGCAAAAAACAAAGGAGGGTGGAATTTTGCATTATCTTGATGACTTCCTGTTCATTGGTAAGAAGGGGACTGATGAGTGCAGGGCTCTCATGGAGGAATTTCAGGGGATGATGGGGCACTTGGGGGTGCCATTAGCGCCAGGGAAAACCATGGGCCCAGCCACCACCTTGACATTTCAGGAGATTGAGATTGATTCAATAAAAGCCGAGTGCAGGCTCCCGCAGGACAAAGTGCAGAATCTGCAGGTCATGATACAAGGTCTGTTTGGGAAAAGCAAGGCAACCCTGAGGGAATTACGGTCACTGGCAGGAAACCTCAATTTCACAGGGAGAGTAATACCATTGGGCAGGATGTTTGCCAGAAGTGTGGAGCTGAAGACGGTAGGGCTGCAGCACGCCTCTCAGCACCTCCGGTTGGGTACCGAGGTGAAGGAGGACCTCAAGATGTGGGATACCTTCTTGACGGAGTCCAATGGGGTTGCAATCTGGAGGGAGGACTGGGCAAGCAGCGAGAGGCTCAAACTATTCACTGATTCATCGGGGTCCCTGGGTTTCGGAGCGATCCTGGGTGACAGGTGGTGTGGCAAAGCATGGCCACTTGAGTGGCACGGGAAAGGTGTCACAAAGGACATTACGCTGTTGGAACTGTTTTCCATAGTAGTGGCATTTAAGTTGTGGGGGGGAACTCCTAGAAAACAAAAAGGTTGCCTTGTGGTCTGACAACTTGGCAGTGGTCCAGATTATCAATACGGGGGCATCAAGCAACTTGAGGGTGCTGAGGCTACTCAGGGAACTCACCAGATGTCTGCTAGCATTAAACATTGAGGTCAGGGCACGGCACATTCCCGGTATTAAAAATATAGCCGCTGATTCTCTGTCTCGTTTACAGTGGGAGAGGTTCCGAGAAAGCTGCCCCGAATCAATGAAGGAAATGGCCCCGTTCAAGGAACAACGGAGGGGAATGATTGTGGTGACCTGAGCTCCTTGGTAGAGACAGCGCTGGCACCAGGTACAGCAAAGAGGTACAGGGCATGTTGGGAGCGTTTTACAGAATTCCAAAGAGGGGTGCTGCCAGAGGGTCAAGGGGAGAACGCGGTGCGTGCCTTTGTTGGCTGGTGTTGGAAGACGGGGAAAACCCGAGCATGGGTGACGTACCACCTGGCGGCCATAGCACATTATGCCAAACCTAGGGGGGAAAAGGACCCCACCAAGGAGCATTACATTGCACTGGCCATGAGAGGCTGGGCTAAGCAAACGGTACCAAAACCCGACGAGAGACGGCCCATTGATATTATAAAACTGCATGGGTTAATTAAATGTCTTGACACGGTTTGTAGCGGCGAAGCAGAGAGGGTATTATTCACGGCAGCCTTTACGGTAGCATTCTTTGGGGCACTCAGGGTCAGCAAGCTGGTGCCATAGAATAAAGAGGGCAAGGGGAGCGGGTTTTTATGGTCAATGGATGTGCAAGTAAGCAGCACCCAGGTTGTCATTTATGTGCGGAGGTCAAAGACCGTTCAAAAGAGGAAGGGGTGGCATTGACATTGCAAGCCATCCAGAAAAGCAGAGTATGCCCGGTGGCAGCGGTGGCCTACTTTCTCCAGCAGCGGCAGCCATCAGAGGCGGGGGCACCATGGCTCTTGCATAGGGACGGCTCCGCATTAAGCCGCTTCCAGTTCAAAAAGGTGATGGAACTGGCCCTGGCAAATATGGGGTTAACGGAGGGCCGGTTTGGGACCCATTCATTCCGGATAGGGGCCGCCACCTCCGCAGCAGCTGGGGGATTGGGGGCAGAGGACATCATGAAGTTGGGGAGATGGTCTTCTGGGTGTTTCAATAGATATATCAGACCTGAAAAAATGTGCACCGTGTGGGTAGTGGGGCACTCGTTTGTCTCAAGGGCCAAGGCCAGCTGGAGGCGACAGCAGGAAGAGCTGACGCCCGGCGATTTCCGAATTGAGTGGCACGGTGTGCCAGCGATGAAATGGACACAGCTACCGGGGCTGCTGAAAAAACTGCTGGGTAAGCAGCAGAAGCCTGATGTGCTGGTAATCCACTTGGGCGGGAACGACTTGACCAACCTGGGGAGGGGGGTCTTGTTGAGGGACATAACGCTCTCGTTGCAGGAGATCTCAGCACAGCTGGGCGAAACGGAGATCGTGTGGTCAGAAGTGATTCCCAGGGCGGAATGGAGGGGGGCTGAGAACCACTCAGCGGTCGAAAAATCGAGGAAAAAGCTGAATGGGGCCGTGGCGAAATTCTGCAGGGGCAAAGGCTTCCATCAAATCAGACATGGTCTGATCAACGGGAGACCACCCCGAATACTTCTTGAAGGATGGTGTGCATCTATCTGCAATGGAAATGAACTCTTTTTCTGGAACATATCTACCAAATTGCTGGAGCTGTAAAAAGGAGACAAGAGGAAGGGGAGCCACGGTGGCCGGTAACCCACCTAGTGGCGTGGTGGTGTTTGGGCGACCAAGCACAAATGATAGACTCCGGATGAGCCAGAAGGAAACCGGAATGGGTCTTCGCTCATCCCGACCAGCGCCTCTTGGGGGCCTAACGGCAGGGGCGTCTGGTGGTAACAACTAAGGCTCATCTTCCCCCAAAAAAGAAACGGCGCTCTACCCACTCACAGACACTTGCATGGACAGGATAGGCTCAGACACAAAGGGTTGGGAGAGTTGGGCCTACTATGGAAACTATACAAAGGTATAGGGGGAAGCAGGTAAAGTTGGACACAGAGCAAGCGCCACACTTACAGAGTGGAGTTCACAAAATGTGTACAATAATTCTATTCTGTTGTTATGGAAATAAAACTGCGGCCAAGTTTGCCATTTGAAAAATACTGTCTCATGCCATTTCATTGCTTGTGAGGAAACAAGGTGCAGCGAAGGAACAAGCGAAAGAGGGCTAAATTGGCAAAAAGGGCAAATGGAAAAATGCAGGGGTTACGCCCAGGACACCTCGAGCTCGACACACAGTGTTGGAGTCCTGAACTTTGCTGTCAAGATTCTTCTGAAGTTGTGCGGGGCGATGCACAAGGATTTAAAATGACAGGGCATTACTATAACCTCTTTACATAAACTATTAAATGCACCTAAATCCAGTGCCTCTCCACCTATAATTGATTTATGTAAAGAGCCGACCCAAAAAATGAATCGGGGCGCGGACTCTGTCTCCTCCTCGATTGGAGCTAATAGGGGGGAGACCCCTACTATGGCCCATCTATCCCGGAGACAGCAGAGACTTGCCAAGAGAAAGCAAGTAGAGACTGCTAATCAGGCTAATATAGTGTTACCTTGTTTAGAGGATAACCTACCAGCCCCCTCGAAGCCTCTGAATTCCACCATTACGGTAGTAATAATCTATCGAAGAAACAGAGGAAGCGAGCGGCTTGCCGTAAAAGAAAATCGGCTCAGATGGTTGGTACATTGACTAGCTGGTTGCTGGAAGCCCCTCTTGCTAATGACGACTCTCATTGGCTGACCCAAATGGGTCCAGGGTAGGGCCATCTGACCCAGCACCAGTGATGGTACCCCCGAGGGACCAGATTTCGGCTCTTGATGTAAAAATGCTCACAATCCATCCCTCGGAGGGAAGCAAATTAATTCTCCCTTTGAACCGTGCCTCATTGTTAGCATTGTTTCAAAAGATTCCATCCCTTCGGATCCTGAATTCATTGGACTTTGACTTCTTTGAACCATTACGCCCACTGGGCACTAAAATCACGAAACTTCATTGTGCTCTACCCGAAACTGCATTTTTAATTCGCCAGAATCAGGCTTCCTTGGCACATCTATTTTATTCACTAGATGTAACTTTACCTATGAAATTCAGTGGGGAGGGCTGTACTAAGTGTTCTTGCCAGAAGCCTGGACCCTTAACACAGACATTGCTATCGCCCAAGCCCAAATTCAGTGATGATGAAGGATGGGAGTGGTTGAAGTAAAAGATCCCCCTGAGACAGTCACCTACATGATCTGCATCTATATTAAGTTGGAACATGAGGCGATTCAATCACTGGCTAAATGAGGGGGGCTCTTATGAAGTATTAATCTCTAATGAAATTTTTGCCCTTCAAGAAACTTGGATAACTTGTGATATTAAGTTTGATGGCTACATTATATTCCAGACGCTGGCAACTAGGGGCGAGTGTGGGCGCCCATCTGGGGGCCTATTGATTGCTGCTAAGACGTCCTTTAACCCAAAGTTAACTCATCAAGGTGTGCCTGGAGGCAATATATTGGCCATTGAAATATCTCCATCTGGGGGTTGGTGTGGTTATAAGGATATCCTAATAATCAACATTTATGATCCCCCTGGCGTTGCCCTCACCAAGACCATAAATGATCAGATGGATGTTATATTGACCTCACTTCACTTGGGGAATGGGGGTACTCCTGTAGTGTTATGTGGAGACTGGAATGCGAAATGTATAGATCAAATCGGATGTGGGGCTTATGCTAATGTGCTTGAGCTCTGCTCTTTTGATATGGGAAAATCTAACCACAAAGGGAGAATGTGGTTGGACTACTTGAGGGAATGGAACTTCACACTGCTAAATGGCCGTATTAAAGGAGACCGACTGGGCAAATTGACCTGGGCCAAGGGGAAGAAGGGTGCTTTACTTGTCTCCGAACCCTTGTTGAAGCAAGCCCAGCACCTATCCATCTCCCTAAACACATATAGTGACCCTGCCACTTTAATTTTAACTATGGGAGTGGATGGGGCAGGCAAAGAGCTTAGAGTCTGTGGAGAGGTGATACCGAGTCATTCGGAGAACAGGATTTCCTGGACAGAAAGAAATATTGAAAGAATGACCTCATTCGCCTTTCCGGAGGACTTTGGGTTAGAAGGTGTGCTCAGGGGAATGAGTCCTGAGGCAATTGAGGAATGGATTACCCGTTTAACTAAGAGGGTCTTTAGTGGAAGGTCTTCACTTGGTGTAAAGTGGAAAGAGAAGGGTGGGGGCACCTTCGATATTAACACCAGGGATCATAAACGGACCATGAGACGCGCCATTAGAGCACATAGGCTGACCGCCACCTATCTCACCGATATAACAAAAACCCTTATTAAAATTACATTTGAAAAATCTAAATATCGCTCTTGGCTGCACAATTATCGACAGGCACAGCTAAGAGCTTCATAGCAGAAGTTTATATTGGTGATGTGCACAAAGGATGGCTGTAAAATCTAGTGCTATCTATCCCAGGCCAGGGGGCAACAGATGATGAGAATTCTCAACCCTATAACTGGGGAACAATGGGTTGAGCATATCACCTCTACATTTTACAATAGGGCTCCTGGTCCGTCTGTGACTTATCCCGTGCATGCACCCTGCCCTCTACAACTGAGTCACAATATAGTGAAGCAGCTGATATTGAAGCTTAAGACATCTAGGGCCCCTAGACCCAATGGAATAGCAAATTGTGTTCTTAAAAAAGATCCTAATAACTGGGGTTGGTTACTATTAACCTTATACTCCCATGTCTGCAGGTCTTGCTTGGTGCCTCCGACATGGCGACAGTCGATATTAATACCCGCCCATAAAAGGGGTGGCCGGGCTGTTGTAACCCACTATCGACTCTTGTCCATGCTGGATGTCACCGGGAAGATTTTCATGACACTTGTACTTAGGGAGCTGGAAAAGTGGGCCGTGACCAATAATGTGCTTAATTATGCCCATACTGGTTTTAGACCTGGATCTAGTACCACCCACAATCTTAGGGTGCTCGATCAGCTGATTAATACCACTCGCAGCAATAAGGAAGACACTTTGTATATCACTTTTATTGACTTCCACAGTGCCTTTGACCAGGTAAATAGGGAAACATTGTGGTCTAAACTTGGAACCCTGAATTGTCCCATCTGGCTTCTGCATATTTTTAACTTAATGCATAGTGATATTGTGGCTAGGCTAAGATTGAATAACGAAGGGGAGGTTTCTGAACCAATATGTATTAAACTGGGGGTAAAGCAGGGGTGTGTGGCTGCCCGATGCTTTATAACCTCTAAATATCGGATCTCCTTCCTTGTATGGCCACTAAATCCAATTGCCCCCCCAAGATGGGAAAGCATCCCAATGTGGGAATGCTATATGCAGATGACCTGATCCTGTTCGACAGGACCATGTCAGGGATAAGAAACATGCTGGATGAGCTGACCTGCTATGCGTCTCAGCTGGGCCTGACAATCAATCTGGAAAGAAACAATATCCTGGTGATTGCGGACAACAAGACAGGATGGACCAGAATTGATACTTCCCTGGGTACTATAGCATACACTCAGTCTTACCCCTATCTAGGCCTGGAGTTTGAGGCTTGTGCTAATTATGATTTGATCATTACTAACAAGAAGCGGAGAGCTAAAGCTCTCACGCTCCAAGCCTGCAAGTTCGCAAGCGGCACAGCGGGGTATAGTATGGCTGGAATAGTTAGGCTGTACCATAAATGCTTTGCCCCAGCTATTCTGTATGGCTTGGAAGCGTTAGCCATGCAGGATTTGACATAGCTTAATAAATTGGAAGGCCATTACTGGTGCACAGTGTTAAGATTGAATCCGACATGCCCGATGGAATATCTCCGCCTGGAACTAGGCTTAACTTCTCTTCGAGGCATGGCCCTGCGAGCTAGGGGGACTTTCTATCTTAAATCTTGCTCAGAACCCACCTGTAAATTGCTGGCAATGGTTGGGGAGAGCCACGACTCTGAAAGGACCCGACAGGGCTTCAATTTTAAAACCTTAAATGAAACCCTATTCACAAAGATCGACTGGCCCTTTGCTAAAAAGAGGGGACAAATCCTTTGAGCACAAATTCAACAGGTGGGACTGGTGCGAGAATTACTCTCACCTAGCAAAGCTAAAAGGATACCAAGTGGTAACTAATGTGGTGCACCTCTATCGTAAGATTCAACCGTATTTACAGCTATGCGCAACCCCTGATGTCAGGCAGTTTATGCTGAAATTGCGCATAAACCAGCTCCCAGTGATGGCCGTGCTGGGCCCCAGTTTGAAGGTACCATTTGAACTTAGGGGCTGTCGCATATGTGCTCAGCCAGACCAGGTGGAGTCGGCCTGGCATGTTCTAACTCAGTGTAAGGAATTGGGTACCATTTATATGTGTATGCTGGGCAGTTTGGTTCATTCTTACCAGCCAATCACCTCAGACTCCTTCTGGGATTATTGTTTAAATTCTTATTCTATTGGTGCACAATTGGCCCTCTTTAGAGTTTGGAAGCAAGTTATTGACCGATTGAGCAGTTGATAATCCAGGCGATGGTGACTGAGACTTCTCTTGCTCTTTATTTGCTTCTCTCTCCTTTTTATGATTCCCTGTTTAGGATATCAAACCATGCAATGACTTGAATTATTATATTTGGTTGTGGAGTTAAAGACTTGAAACTGAAATGTTTTACTTTTAAATGTGATTACTGAACTAAATGCCTTAAGGCTGTAATAGTGTTTACGATTGTACTCCTTAAGTGGATTTCTTGTTCTTGTTTTGTATAATTTTCCATTTGTTCCACATTCGTTTGATTTGATTTTGGTATATTAAGAACTCAATGTTTGTGTAAAATCCACATTTTTGGATTATATCACAATAATATTTTATTATTATTTGAGTACATCAAAGGGTACCCAGACAGCCCCTTTCGTTATTGTAAAACAGTACTGTGAGAAATAACGTAATGATACAATTGGTCTTGCTCATAAAAATCAAAAGAAACACTGCCAATGTATTGAATTGTCTTCTTATTATATCCCCTGGTATACAGGCGTTTCACCAGCGCAACCTAAAGCTAGCCCATAGTATGGGCAGGGCTAGCTAGCAACTTTCTCTGTCCTTTTTTCTCATCCCGACGCAGTTTCAAGACACACAACTGCACATGAGCAACTTGTAGAACAAATGATAGACCAAATCATTCTCACAAAAACTGACTATGGGCCTCATTACGGGTCCGGCGGTAACCCTGCCAGACCTGTACAAATGTAACGGCACCTGACTTAACTGAGACAAGGAAAGTAAAGGAGAGAGTATTGGATGCAGAGGAAGCCACCTGACGTGATTGCACCAAGTAGGGGCGGATTTGAAACTCGCCGCGGAGCTCGCCACTTTTGAACATGCGACCATCGCCAAAGGGAGATGCCAGGAGACCGGCGAGCAAGGCACCAGGGAAACTACTGCCTGAGAAAGAAGAGGTCTCAAGGGCCTGGTGGTGGCGTGACCATGAGCGAATTGTGGTGGGCAAAAAGCCCACACAACTACACCGAGACCATCACTGCTGGGAGCGAGCAGAGCTCCCTGAGGTCCGTGTCTGAAGAAAGCAGCAGCCTGAGGGGAAGCTGAGATCGGACAAAAGCCAAGCGGGAGGAAGCCGAGTACCAAGAAGAATACCTGAGCGAGTGCTTAGCCCTGCAAGTTTCCCATACTCACCTGAAAGTATTGTGGAACACGGGAAAAGTGGGAGGCAGCCGGGGAAGTAAAACTCGTCCCAGTCAAAAAGGCGATTCAAGAAGAACGCAATTGTTGAATTACCAATGCGAAAGGTGTCTAGAGCCAATAACCAGCAACCCTGTGAGGGGAATAGCGTGCATTAAGAGTGTAACTTGTCCTCGTCCCAAAGAAGACACACAAGAACTAACGGTTAACTGGCAATGTGGAGAGCTTGTAGAGTAAATCCCAAAAAGCCATAATTTGCACTTGGCCTGGTTGTGTAAGGTAGCCATATTCTGCATTTAGCGTAATTGTGTACGGCAACCATATTCTGCATTTGGCCAATTGTGTAAGGTAGCAAGATATTGCATATATTATTTCTAAAATCAATCACTCAATGTCTGTCTATTCATTTTAGACCCTGCTCCCCTTTAAATCCAGGCGTGTTCCTAATTGTATTCATATTACAACTTTCTACCCATTTTAGGCCCTGCTATCCTTTTTGAATCTAGGTGCAACGTATCACTGCTCTTTGTACATGGATGGAACCCAGGATCTTAATATTGTTGTTTGTACAGATAACCCATTTTGTCCCCTCGGACCCCGCACCTTCGTAAACTTAACAGAAGGCACAGGCTCATTTCACACACCCTGCACTCACATATAACACTAACACTATTGCGCAACACCTCTACCATAAGAATGAAGCTACCTTTATCGACAAAAATTCAAACCGTAGCTTCCCACATAATTCTCTATCTCCTTAAACACAATCCACCCTGTTTAGTTCATAGTTTACCTCTGCTGCACCCATCCACACGCCATTCTGACATGGGTGACTAGCAGCGTCTTGGCCACCCTCACATAACCGTAATGGCCGAAATGCACACACGCATAATAGCACCTCCTAATCCTCCTAAATTTGGACTCTGGTCCTTCTCTGGGTGTTCAAACAAACAGTGCTTTGGACCATAATTATGGTGAAAGGCACTATACAAAGGATAAAAATGAAATACAATTAATGAAATAAACCCAAAAGGGTAATAGAGAGAGACTGGAGACAAATACCCTGGGAGGAAGAGATACGGTCTCACAAGCCAAGAGAGGAAGAGTGGAGAAAACTTGATTCAGCCGTGTCTCAAGAAATATGGTATCATAGTACCAAGAGAGTACGAGAATAGAAGAGAAAGCACTAAAGGAAGATCCCAGGAGAGAGACATTATACAAGGGGATCAAGTCCCATTTAATCTAGTCAAGCGTGAATTGAGAGACTATAAAACAAGGATCAAGAGCATGCAAAAGTATGTAAAGACCCAATGGCCTCAACATATCCTTAAAGAAAGCCCACAACCCAGGAGTGTTGTCGAAGAATTAAAAGTGCTCATGGAGGAGATATCCAGGCTTTATTGAAAATTATAAAAAGAGGAAATCGGTAAAACAGAGACATTACTTGCAGAGACTACTGAAAAAATCACCAACCCAAAAGAATAAGGATGTTCTCTTGGATGAGTCAAAGTTGTTTATCTTAGTGGTAGGGTCAGGTGGAGTTAGATTTGGACCGAGGACATTTTTATTTAAGGACTTCCTGATGATTGATGAGCACCCTTAGTTCTTTTAGATAGGGAGGGTGAATCCTTTAGCGATAGGGGACGTTATACCTTATTTGTATAATTTCATTAAAAACCACTAAAATGCCCTTATGGTGTCCGACTCTGTCTTCCTACACGCTACACATGGCACAAAGTAGTGTAGATCAATTAACTGAGGAAAGGAGAGAACCAGCAGTAAAAGAAATAATTGGCGACACACAGATAGACGAATGGGTGCAGAGGACAAAGAATGACAACACTGACCCAAAGTCCGAGGAACAGGATGAGAGAAAGTAGCCCGAGTGATGGACTGCCAGACTACTGGGAAAGTTGAAGGATTTCATCATGTGATGAGAATAGCGACCAATGCACAATGGGAACCCATATTGATGTTGGTGAGGGATGTGGTAGCTGGAGATGTATATGTGCGGGAGGTGCGCTGTGTGCTGTGAGAAACCTAAGGGTGTCTCACCCGCTAGTGCCTGAGGATCTGTCACCCAGGTGGGAGGACACGGCCTTTGTGTTTGGATCCAGTTCCTTGGGGTGGACCAGTGCGGCAGGCTCACCTGGATGAGGGGTCTTCGGGGAGTGGAACTGGGACATCGGATGGTGAGACGCGGAATCCCCTTCCCTGTAACACCTTTTCCCCATCCTACCAGGTAGGATACCTAGGAACTCAACCCCCTTCCTCCTTTCCCGACACAAACATTTTCTCACGGACAGCTCACTGTGAGTGACAACGGACTCACACCAGAGCTGTGTACCTGACATGTCCCAGTACATGGGTCAAACAATTTCTGATCATTACACACACCTGACTTCCATCACACTTCCCCACACGTATAAAAGGTGGATCACGAAAGCACACCCTGAGAAAGGCAAAGCATGCAAGAAAACAGCAGTTCCAAGATCACAGTTTAATACGAGGAGAAAGACGGTGAGACCAGAGAGGGTCGCAAGGAGGAAAGTGCCCTTGACTTTTAAAGACCGTTAATTTCAAGAACCTTGGAAAGTAAGAAACCTAAGACCAGGAACTAAAGCTGATCAAACCTGCACAGTGTGTCGGTAGTGCACAGGGCTCTCCTGCGTCGATAACCAAGGCGGGGAGGAGCGGTTGCCGCCGTGGTACTGCCCTAGGTTCCTACACCAAAGCTGCGTCAGTAAAGACAACACAGCCAGTGAGTCGGTGAGACGGATACAAAACCAGCCTGTGTTTTGAACGAAGGCTGCAAGCGGCAAAATTGTATGAAGAAATCTATAGAGAACAGTGTGTGAGACGTATGTGACGATCAACGTGAATATAATTGGAAACCAAAGGAGTGATTGAACTTTTGGGAGGCCAAGAAAAGATACCGTAGACAGAGTGGTCCGGCGCCACATGGGTGCTCATTCAAAAGTCTCTGTTAGGTATCCAACTGATGCTGAATGCGAGAAGAGGGAATCTTGAGATCCAGGTGGTCCTGCAAAACCCTGTGCACATTCGAAAGTCTTCGATAGTTTAATGTACATTGCAATGGGTCCAAGGCTGAGGGTATGAGGGAGACTAATTGAGTAAATGAAAGGGCTCTGAGCCCGGCTGAGGGGGATCCAGGATGAACCGTGAATCACCTGAGAAAGAATATTCTCTGGACATTGTAATTAGAGGATCTTAGCCCAGAAGAGGGGGATCCAACGTTGAACTTTTGTTTTTGAAAGGGATCTGAGCCCAGAAGAGGGGGATACAGGGTGAACACCCAAATAGAATATTGGTAAGAAGAAAATAACTTTTGCATCTTGTTTTTGTACATCAGGCCCTCTGAAACAAGAGACTTTTATGAAGAAAAGAGACTTGGACACAGAAAGTCCTGATGCTGGTAATGGAACTGTATCCTTGTGCCGCAGAAGCCAGAGTGTGTGCTTTGCTCGAGTGAACCGCCTTGCCCCATGCTGAAAACGTAGGGATGGGAGGCCAACGGCCCGAAACATCATGACATATAATTTTGTGAACACTACTTTCTTTTTCATGAACATCACCCCACACTATTTGTAAATTAGCGGTAAGGATTGGCAATAGGTTTTTTAGTATGGGCCCTTTTTATTTTGACAAGACTCCACTAGGACTGCATTCTTATTCTTTGATGGTCTCCTGTACTGTAGGATCCGGCGTACCGTCCCGGGACCCCTCCTCACCTGCTGTGTTTGAAGAGTCTTGCTGGGCTCCGGAAGATACCTTTTGTTTACTTCTTTGTTTCTCCTCTTTCTTCTCGCCCTTGGGTTTCTTGACCTTTTTATTGTGGAGGTAGGGTCTAGCTCCCCCGGAGGCCACCTTGGCAGGGATGAGAATCCACGCCAAAGGGACCCGACCCCAAGTCAGGGAAAAAGCTGGAGTCACCAAAAAACCCTGAATGCAGTCCTTGGAAAAGTCCTTCAACGCCACGGCTTGTTCTTCAGTGGCAGTAGGGTAAGTCTGGTCACAGCAGAAAGGGAAATGGAATGGAGTAGCTGAGGATTGCCTGAATGGGTATCCCAGAGGTACGGAAGGATAAGTAAGCAGAGGAGTCAAAGGCAGACCCTAACCAGCAGAAGTTAAGTAAAAGAGTGAATCTGAGTGTGGAGGAAAGAATAGGAACGGATAAACAGAAACAATGGATCCTAGCAGAGCCGTCAGCAGAAAAAGGAGGAAGCTGTAGCGGTAAGCCGGTGAAAAAGTTACAGACTGCCAACCTGGAAGTGGGTAAGCACAGTTAGCGCGGAATGCTAGAAACAAAGAAAACAGTGGGAAAAAAAAGAGCAGAGAGCACTACGAGGGATATTAACCAGACGGAATGAGAAGGATAGATAAACGCGGGCAGAAACAGGAAACAGAGCGAAAGCTTTTGTCACTGCAGCGGGCACCAGAGACGGATACAGTGCGTAGCGCGTTGGTCACGTGACCCAGATATAGCTCCGTCCTCCATCTTGTGGCGGCCATGTTGGTGGAGGACTAGACCGCTAACCGTGGTTCTCTCAATGTCGGTCCCGAAGAGACTTAACGTGTGAATTTCCATCTCTTCCATAACCGCCATCACTGCAGCATGACAGATGGTCGTAGCTTGCTCCCATCTGTAGATTTAGGTTTAGATAGATGTGTATCATACCCTTGTTGAAGTTCAATAAACACCCTTGAACTGTGGTCACTTGTGTCTGTCTTACTGTTGATACCATGCTTTCCTTACAGTGCCCACCTGCGCACTGACCCGCACACCCGCCATTACGCAATGATGCAACGCACTAAATAAAAGGCATGGTCAGTGCACACAGGCACAGAGCCTGTGACAGTACATCCATGAGTGTGTTTCCTCTTGATTGCTTCCCTCGCCTGGCCCATGTTGATCACCACACTGCTGTGTATGCCGTCCTCCATTCATACAGCTTGCCTCCTGCTGTGCTCATCCAGACCTTCCTGAGCCAAAGGATCACCTGCCAGCACCACTGGCCCTGCAGCCAGTGGCCTACCTAGAAACCCCAAGGTAGGACCTCACAGGTGATTGATTTTGGACCCATTTGTATGCCCTGAATGGCCCTGCTGCTCTATTCTTCCTTTACTAGTTATCACCATTTGAAACACTCTATGATCTTTTTTTTTGCTATCATTTAAACTATATTAGGCACTTTGCATTATACATACATCACCTGTACTTTTGTCTTAATCCTATACAATTAATAAGATGTACTTACACAACTTTAATTCCAGTCGTGTTTACGGTGAGTCTTGGCGGGCTCAACATAAAACCGTCTGGGCCTTGTATTGAAAGTAGAAAAACTAAAACGGGCATAGTAATATACAAACATAAAATGTGGTGCAAAAAATACTCAGAAGCTCTAACACATACAAGAACCTTGTACTACCTCAGGATTTGGTGACTTCTGGCGTCCTCACTCCATGATTTAGATCACTACGGAGACATATATTAGTGAAAATTATGACATTTCGTTGGGTTTATGATGGATATTGGGGCTATCATGCCCACTCACATATGTGATTAATGGGGACCACTCAGCTAAGTATTGCGGCATCCGCCTCTGCAGTGCCCTGTCGATTTTGCTCATGGCTGCCACATACCAGACTCGCGCCCACCATTCCCTAATGTCTGGTTCGCCCTGACTCTTCCAATGCTTTGCTATGAACAGTCTTGCCGCCACCAAAAAGTGGAAGACCAGTCATGATCATCTGGCCCCCAGTTTGTAATGGCCTTGGGAATCTTCATTACCCAGTAATAACACCAGGGGGTCCAGTTCAAGTTCAAATCCGCAAATGTGTTTAATTTGGGCAACTACTTTCCCCCAGAACCTCCAGATCTGAGGGCACCCCCACCACATGTGAATAAAAGAGCCAGGGGCCATCCCTCAGCGCCAGCACTGATGGGAGAGCTCGGATTCATTTTATGCAGCAGTTCTGGGGTCAGGTACCACCTTCACAGTATTTTAATACCATTTTCCTTGAGTTGAACCGCCTGAGAAGCCTTTCCCGCCCTTGTCCAGATATTGTACCACGTTAACTCATCTACGGGCCTACCCACATCTTGCTTCCACTTAGACATGTACCCATGTGGGGCTTTAAACCTCTTGGAGTTTAGCACCCTATATAGTGATGCCAGTTTCGCTGCAGGGGGGGCTCCTATGAATAAATCCTCAAAGGTAGTTGTGCTACATTTCCCCTGGGTTGCTACACTGGCCTGGGAAACTCAATGCTGCAGCTGCATATATCCATATTTATCTGCATCATTAACCTGAAAGATCTGCTTACACTGGTCGAATGTGAGAGGGAGGTTATCCTGAAACAATTGCCCCAACCTGTATAGCCCGCCCTCAGACCTTCGAAGGAGTTGGCCTCTGCCCTGACCCGGGGGGGGGAACTCGCTATTTCTCCATATCCCTGTCATAGGAGAGGGGAAAGTGGTTGTAGCATCCCGCTGAGCAGCCTTTTCCCAATATTCCATAGTAGTGGGAGCCCGCGCCTACCCAATCTCCTAGCCCATGAGGGGCGCCAGCACCAATGATACATGGGGAACCCAGGGCCTCTTGTTCGATAGCAACTCAATACGTGGACTTATTCTCTGCGGCTCGACTCTCTAGGACGGGTGCGATTTGAGCAGCGAAAAGGTAGCTCTCGATGTCAGGTACCGTTAAACCACCCGCTACCCTTGCTGTCATGAGCATGTGCCTAGCAACTCTGGGAAACATTTTGGACCATATACATCTAAAAATTTGGGCCTCATTATGAGTCCGGTGGTTGCCGTGCTGGTAAAACTGGCACAGCTGCTGCCAGAGTCATTTTTTTACCGGCAATGGGCAATTACTGGGGTATTCTGGCCCGACCGAACCCGGTAATTGCCTATTGCCGTGTGCCGGTATTAATTACTCCCCATTCCCATTTGAGCCTATAGGGCTCAAATGGGAAGGGGGAGGACAGTAGCACCGGCACCGTTAATAACAGTTCTGGTGCTACCATGTAGGTCTGCGAGCGGGTGCCAGGCCGCCCGCCAGGTCCGACCTGGCGGGCAGCCATGCACCCGCTCGCAAAACTTGTAGTATGGCAGTATGGTAGCAATGGTGCCAGGTTCTTACCGGCACTGTTGTTACCGTACCGCCATACTTGTAATGAGGCCCTATGTGTCTGCAGTTCTTTCAATGCTGCCCTGGGGATCCAGATTGGTAATCCTTGGAATGTATATAGCAATCTCAGCAGTAGGGTCCTCTTGATCACCGTTATTCTACCTAGCCATGATATTTCAGACACACCCCACCATGCCAGATCCTGTTTGGCCCTCGTGAACAGCTGTGTAATATTTGCTGCGTATAAGTCGAAGTATCTCGCTGTATGATGGACTCCCAAGTATTTCAGAGAATGAGATGCCCACTAGAATGGAAAGCTAGATTTCAGGCGCTTTATTGTCTCCCGTGATTCCGTTATATTGAGGGTTGTAGATTTTTAGTAATTAATCTTAAACCCGGAGACCTCCCTAAATCTGTCCAGTAATGAAATGATATGGGGCAAGGATGTTAAGGAGTCCTCCATGTAGAAAAGGAGATCATCAGCATATAACGCCAGTTCATGATGATAGCCCGCCACCTCCACCCCTGGGATATCCCTCGAACAGCATACCAACCATGCCAATGGCTCCATTGCTAGGGCCAAGAGGAGAGGAGACAATGGACACCACAGCCGGGTCGCCCATCTCAAGTTCACTGGGCTTTACAGGACCCCATTTACTTTGATAAGATTCGAGGGGAGAACAAAATTAGCCATCACCAGTTTACTAAACCGTGAGCCAAACCCAAACCCCCTGAGAACCCGGGACAAGTATCCCCAGTCAACTCGATCAAACACTTTTTCAGCATCGATTGAGAGAAGAGCTAATGATTGTTTGTGCTGCCTCGCCCAGGTAGAGATATCCACCGCCCGACGAATGTTATTGAATGTCTGGTGTCCAGGGACAAAACCCATCTGGACTTTCACCACTACTTCCGGGAGTACCACTGCTAAGTGTGTGGCTAATATTTTTGAGAATATGGGGACGTTATAATTTAAGACTGCAATAGGCATGTACGAGGAGCATAGCGTGGGATCTTTCCCAGGTTTGGAGAGCAACGTTAATGTCGATTCCCCCATTGATGGCGTGATAGACCCACTCTCTATAAAGGAATTAAACACTTCCGCCATACGAGGTGCAAGAACTGCAGACATTTTTTTTAGAAAACAAGGCCATGATCCCGTCTGGTCCCAGAGCTTTATTTCTGATGAGGGCACGAATAGCTTGTGTGACCTCTTCTGTTGTTATGGGCGATTCTAATATCTGCTGGCGCGATTCGGCTATTTGGGGAAGGGGAGAATCCACCAGAAACGTGTCTTGCTGCGGGCCGTGGAGATGGTCCGCTGCGTATAGCGCTGTATAAAACCACGTTAATAGGTCCATTTTGGCCGATTCCTCGTCTTGTAGTTGGCCCTGAGCATCCCTCAAGGCCCCAATTGTAGTGCTGTTCCTTGGGGCCTGGAGTTTATAAGCTAATACTCGGACACCTTATTCGAGGTGCTATAATAAAAATGTTTTGTCCTGAGCAGTTTATGGGAGATATCATCTGCCCAAAAGGCTTTTAATTCGCCCTTGCCACCTGTAACTGCCTATTCGTCTTCCTCGCTCCATCCACCTTATATTGGGCTTCCCAATGCTTAACTAACCCTTCTGTCTTAACCCGCTAGGCTGTAAGGACCCTTTTCCAAGCTGAGGCTAGGCCGATCAATTCCCCCCTCAATGTCAGATAGTGATACCTCCCCGGTAAGGCTCTCCTGGAAATATTGGGTTATCCTCTCTGTAATGGTGGTGCATAACGCCTGGTCAGCTAACAGGGAGTCATTCTGCTTCCATCCTGTAGATTTCCTACCACCCAACCCGTACCCATCTAGTTGAAAGGTTATGGGGGAGTGGTCAGACACCAACGCCAGCTCTATAGTGGTGGAAGATATTCCCGAAAGAAGGGGTCTGGCCACCAAGACAAAATCAATTCTAGAGTAGCTTCGGTGTACATATGAGAAATGTGTGTAAACCCGCTGTTGGGAGAGTAAATTTCGCCATATATCCACCAGCCCCAAGTCCCCTATGGCTTTTTTTGAGAGAAATCGCTTTAGCTACCTCAAAGGGGGCGTTGGGCCAGTCCTGTCGACCATCCCCTGCAGGACCACATTAAAGCCCCCCCATCACCAGTTCACCCCTTTGGAACTGCGCGATGCACGGGAATAGGTGACTGTAGAACTGATCCTGGTGTTGGTTAGGACCATAAATCAAAACCAAGGCGAGGTCCCTGCCCGCTAATCGTATTGTCAGGCCAATATATCTGCCCAGAGGGTCCCTCAAGATCTTACCCCGTTCAAAGTGAAGAGAACCTGCTATAAGGATTGCGACCCCCCCCCTTTTACCTGGGCGGAGGACGCAAAATATTGGTGGGGGAACCACTGGGATCTCAACCGCGGCCAGTCTCGCTGTAAAAGGTGTTTCTCCTGGATTAGAACTATATCTGCTTTCAGATCTACCATCTTAGACAACACGCTCTTCCTTTTCCTCAGCGATTCAGGCCCTGAAAATTTAGGGACACAATCCTCACATCAGCCATTTCCACACTCCTCCCCAACTAGAACCCATGGCAAATGACCAGCAGCCTTTCATTGCCCCATCTCCCACATTACCAAGCAATATATGATTGTCTCATCCACGCCTTTCCTCAGATTATCTCATTATGTCGCGCAACCTGTTCACTGTGTACACTACTGATGAGCTGCACCATAACAAAACATTAAAAAAACATAAAACAAAAAAAACATTACTCAAAACCTCATCAACCCTGTGTGGGGTAAACATCAGGCCTGTTGCCTGAGATAGGGCATGCTCTCCTAGTGCCCTTATACTCGCATAAGTACTCTTTACCATTGGCTAATAACAGCCTATACACTGCATTGTCCACCTCTTTCCCCTTGCTCCAGAGCGTCACGTTGTTTTGCTAGTGGGTCAGAAGGTTCGTTAGACTGGCGTGTAGCCTCAGGTCGGGCCTCTGGGTTCGGGCTCCTCTCTTGTCTGCCCATCGAGGGCCTACAACATCCCTTCCTTCTGCTTGTCCTCTATTGGGATTGGGACCATGTGGACACTGATGGTCCCCGGGAGCCACCCTCTGGCAAGTGCAAATCCGCTTCCGGAATCTTAAGTATCTCCACTGCTGCTCGGAGGGAAGTGAATTGATGTTGAGTACCGTCCAGCTGAAACATGATGTGAAAGGGGTACCCCCATCTACACTGAACCCCTTTTTCTCCTAGCCAGTTAGTCAAAGGTCTCATGAGCCTGCGCCTTTGAATTGTTCCTTTAGAGAGATCCTCGAACAGTTGGAGGGATGCCCCTTTGTACTCCAGACACCATTGGTTCCTGGTTTTCTGCAAGATCAGCTGTTTGGTCTTGAAAGAATTGACTCTCTGTTTGGAAGTTGGATTATACTCTATGCGTGCGGTCCAGCGTAAGATCACTTTCTGTATCTCCCAATATTTCCTGAAACAGCCCCTTGATGTAGTCTTCCAATTCCTGATGCGAACTTCCCTCGGCACCCCTCTGATCCGTATATTGTTCCTTCGGGAACGATTTTCCGCGTCCTCTTGTTTTTCCTCTTCGGCTTGCCTATACGCCTCCAGCGCCGCCATTCTGTTCCAGCTGGTCCTGTGCATTCGCCTGGTCGCAAAAGGCCGCCTCCAGCTCCCCCAGTTTGGTTTAATTCTGTAGTACGTTGCTGGACAAGTCTCGGAAGGAGCTTTTCAGTTCCTGCATTGTTGACGCCATTTCCTTCTGTATGGACGCAAAATGTCTCCTCTCGTAGCGGGCTGCGCATCATCTTCCACTGCCGGGGGCAGTTCGGATGTCAATTTAGTCTGCTGGAGCATCTCCTTAATGGACGTGACTGGCTTGTCCTTAGGTTTTCCGGACTTCATCCTGCTCATGAGTGAGTGAAGGCAAAGTGGTGGCAGAAGGGGCACTGGCAGAGTTAAGAGTGCAGAGACAACAGCTTCCTTTGGCCGCTTCAGAATTGGGCCAGCCCCAGTCAGCAACTGAATGTTTAAGCACTGCAGTGTTTTCTCCCCCTGTGGCTTCTACTACAATTCTGCCCTATTGGGGTCCTATCTTTACACCAGCTTACTTAGATGAGATAGACTCCCATCCGAAGCGCCCTCAGTGGACCACCTTGTGAGGAGCTTCCCTCATCGTTGGGGTATGCTTGGATCCCGAACCCCCTCACCTCTACAGGGCTATGCCACATTCGACTACTCCTTTGCCGGTAAGATCCTTGTGGCGAGCGGGCTATCTCCCTGTAGACCGCTATTGTAGCTGCCTGTCAGTTTTCCTCAGAATTCTTTGTGCTCCGCATGGACTGCACCCGGATCTGTGTGCATGCTATGCTATTAACCCTCTGTTAATCCGGGGCCTCCTGGCTGAGCTGTTGACATGAGGTGCCTTTCTCTCTCCGTTGGTCCAGGGCCTCCCAGTTTAACTGGTTGCCTGTGATGTTTTTCAACCTCTGACGATGTAGAGCCTCCCAGCTCCCTCCGTTACAGTGATATGTCCCAGCTTCATTCCCCTCTTGTGCGCTGCCTCAGGGACCGCCCAGCGTTATTGCTACCGCCTTGGTTCGTTGAGCGGGGGGAGGCTCACCCTCCAATATCCCTGCTGCTGCGCCGGAGGGCGGGCTCCATGGCTCGAGCAACCGCCACACTGTCCCCGCCAGGTATCCGCCCAGGACCAAGCGGCAACACAGACCGCCGTTGGAGGGAGGGAGGGGGAGCCGCCCGCCCCTCTGCTGCTACTCAGGAAGCTGAGGGGCAGCTACCGCCTCTTTGGAGAGCCTGGGTGCGCGGCGGGTTCCGTCTTTCTCCTCCACCCCACCTCGCTACTCAACTGAAGGAGGGGTTGCTGCACCTCCACCCGGGGGGTGCCCTCTGCGGCACGATACCTCACAGTTCTCCGCGGCTGGTATCGGTCTCCCAGTGGTCTCCAAAACCACTGCATCCGGGGCCAACAGAGGCTGCTACTCCGGCTCCTATCTTGATACTCTTGGCGCGGGTGCCATGTTGCCACTTCGCCTGGAGCTGGCGCTCAGGGCCTCGAGACCGGCTGCCCCCCGGGGACCGTCTCGCTGCTAACTCACTCAGGATTTCACACACTCGTTCCCCACATATTCATTTTCCCAGCGCTCAGTGTCTCGCTGCAGAACACTGCGTTTTAAGGGCTATTTCTGCCGATTTCGCTTCATCGGGCTGCAGAGCTTACAGGCTCACACTCCATAAGCCTCCAGCCAGGCCACACCCCCCCCACTCTCTATGATCTTTAACAAACAAATTGTGTTCCATAATACATTTAATCAATATCATTGCATACGAAGGACTGCATATTTCATTTAGTTTGTTTTGCTTTTTACTCTAAAAACTAAAAAACGATACTCCTCCTTATCAGTATGCCAATCAGAGAGTGATTCTATTCTATACATTTTGTATATTGCGCCAGCACGCCAAAAGCCTCAGGGTGCTCACAAAGACATACTACAAAAGACACATTAGGCATAGGCAGCAAGTGGGCATCACACATCCTCAGTCTGCTCCTTTGCCAAAGAGAAATGTTTTCAAGCCCATCTTAAATTGTGTAACTGACGCGACAGATCCAAGCAAACATGGCAAGGCATTCCATGTAATGGGGGCATATTAATCAAAACTGGACCCTCCAATCTTCTTCAGCGAGATGCAAGGTTGATCAGGGAAAGCACCCTTGTTTGAGCGGAGATTGCGTCAAACAGGCGTCAAACAGGCGCTCTCTTAATTCGGAAACAGAGATATGAAGGGGCATCACCAGCCAAACATTTGTATACTATACTCAGTGCCTTCAATTGGATTCTCTGGGAGACAGGAAGCCAATGCAGTTTCCAACCAGCCGTGGCCACACAATAGACTGCACAGACTGTTGCGTTTTGAATGACTTGAAGCCTTTTAATATTTGTCTGAGAGGTGCCGACCAAGTGGCTATTACAGTAATCTAGTTTTGTATTTATCGTTGCAGCTGCAGTCAAGGTCCTGTGTTTTTCAGAAAGTTAGGGGCGAATTTGCCATAACTAATGAGCTATATAGGCACGAGAAGAGCTCAGGTAAGAGACATGTTTTTTTAAGGTTAATTGGGAGTCAGAAAATACCCCCATGGGTTTTTACATATTCTGAGACAAGAATGTTATTACCTTCAATCAAGAAGCAGCTATATTGGGGGTCCAATTTTTTCAGTTTAGCATCCGTTCCAATAAATGTTGATCTGTGTAAATGAATGTTGGCCCCTTCAATTGTTGAAACAAAGACTGTTGGGTCTACACTAGAGTGCAGTTAGAGCAGCAGGGACCTGCAAAGCTAATTGACCCAACCCCAAAAAACAATTATTAATAACAGTAATTCTCTGATGTTCGCTTTAACCCCCAACCAAGCTCCCACCGCTGTAAATGAGAGCGTGCAAAAGGTCTGCCCTTCATCCAAAGTTATGCGACGATTGGGCAAGCACCTACTCTTCACCCACAGAATCATCTGCCTGCATCATTGCAGGTTAACCACAGCTTCTCTTCAACTTGCATTTATATACTCTTCTTGTACTCTAATCCTGCAAAGCGAACCTCAGATATTTTCCCCGCCATGCAAAGATCATTTGATGGAACCTGCTAATTCACTCTAGGTTTGCCCGCTTATGTTCACTTTTCTGCAGAAGAGTCTGTTTTAGCAGTAAATGTGATTTCTAGCTGACTTCATCAAGAGCTGTGAGATCATTGAATGTTGCAGTTTCAACACATCACCTGCTTTAATACAACTTGCATTTTTTACTTGTCCTCATGAAGGCCTGCATTCTTATATTTGGTATACAGGCTGAAACATTTTGACCTTATTACTGATTTAAACCAGCATTCATATAGGTCCTGGGCTTTGAGCGAACAGTCATAATTCACTGTTTTCCATGTTTTCTTTAATTAACACTGTGAAAGTAGAATCAATACAGAAGGACTCAGGAGTCGGATTGGAAAAGGACAAAGCAAGACATCCTTTATTACTGCTTTGCAAACCACAAAAACAAACAGCACCCTATTAGCCTGTCACCCAAATCTAACCCAACCCGCCTCCAATCACCTTCCCCTTATATCGCCTCATGGTCGGGCCCTTCATATTACACGTCATATCTGTTTGACCTCTCCGGCCCCCAAAGCATAACATTAACCATTCTTGTTCAGTTCCATAGTCCGTCTTCTTTTTCCATTCCGTCTCTTTTCATCATGTGGTCCTCTGCTTCCGGGCCAGTCGCTCCCATTTGATAATATCCGGCGTTGCCCTCCTCAGGTGCAGGGCGTGGGGCTACAGCCCCTGACATACTTCCGGCATAGAATAAGGTCCTATTGTTCAAGCCCGTCTAAACCAGCATAATCCAAGATGGAGGCCCAAGTAGCCTTCACCCAGCATGCCGAGAGCTTTAAAAGCACTCCCTCAGCAGTCCTACAGCAGATGTCCGTCTTAAAGTGCACTCGGGGCAAGTATTGTCTAAAACCAAAAAGTGGTGATTTCCCTAACAAATGTCCGCTAGGATTTAAAAAAAATTAATAAACACCCGGGCATGATATGTAAACGAACAACACTTCAGGTATTCAAATATATCCTCAGGTTCCTCCCATATCATCTTTTACTCTTGTAGGTGTTCACTGCCGTTTCATCCCTTTATTGTGTCATTACAACCTGAATCCTGTTTCCCCTACCCCGGGGGTTATCAGCGTTAATAACACCGTCTTTTTTCATATAATCAACCCCATTTGGATTATGAAGACACAGCCCATCCCATGCGTCCTATCCAGTAGTTTTTCAATTTCTCGAATGTTGAGTTTTTTATATTTTCAATCATGTTTAATGCAAATTTAATAAAAATGAATTTGTAGTAATCATCAAAACGTTCTCTGTAAACACTGTACGTTCCTCTCTAACCCACAACTCTTTTGCTTTTGCTCACACAGGTGTCAATTTTGAACTGGGTTGACCCCTCTCTAATTGATGAGTTGACCGGAGCCCCTTTGCAGAAATCACATTTATTGCGCACTTATCTTCATGTTCTTCTGCTGTGGGCATGCCAATGGTGCAACATACTGTTCTGAGCCTACTCTTAGTGCAGCATATCTGGAAAAATGCACATGAGAGGAAATCTTACCAATTTAAATTTCTTTCTGTTTTTTAGTTTCACAGGAAAGTGTATATCTTAGCATTAGGGTTTTAATTTCTTTAAAACATGCTGGCAAATAAGGAAACCAGGAAACGAACATTAAAATGAAAACCACAAACAGTGAGCATGTATCGCTCATTGGTGGGCTCTACACCCCACATATGCCTAAACCATTTCAGAATTTTTGAGGGCAAAGATTTGCACTGCAGAACTTACTAATGCTGGATCGAGACTTCCAACGTGACATTGAGCTGTTTAAATGTAAACCCTCATTCTTTTCCTCAAGGAGATTACCTCTAAGGATGGAGCAACGCTTCCAAATCCAGGGGTCAGCGTGTGTGCCATCCTGGACATGTGTACTTGGTGGGTGCGAATGCAATGATCCCCAGAAAGAAGCCCTGCAAGGGGAAGATATAGGATGGGCTCAACTGTCCTACTCACGTACAATGGGTCAGGCCACCTGGAAGTCATATGGGCTGAGATCCAACTGGTACCGCCAAACACAACTTTTACCCGAAAAGGGTCTCCTCATCTGAGTGCGACCTTTCTTTGAGACACTGTGCTACACATAGTATATATGTGTACCACAATGGCTCAATCCAAAGAGCAAGGTACAATCAGAACACGCCAGGCTGAGACAAAAAAGAAAGAATGTACGTCAGATAAGGAATTCTGGAAGAGTAGGACAGAGCAGGAGAGCGGAGTAACACTAACCTTGTGTAAGCATGATTTTAGTTCCAGGCCTCTGCAGGACAATGAATAAACCGGACCTTGTAGGTGAACGAAAAACCCAGCACCGGTAGTTGGACTGAATGAAATTGAGGTTAGTTGGTTCATAGGACCTATCCCGAACGGAACAAGGGTGCACTAAAGACCAAAGGGGAAACAACAATTGGAGGTGAAGTACTGCATAGCGTCCATATCCACAGAAGGGAAACAATCCTAGAGTCTTACAGAACAGTCCAATCCGGTGATATTTGATGCAACGTTCCCAAGTACCTTACTGGAGACAAAGAAATGGTTTCAGGTGAGAACAGTCTTTAGGGTGTTCTATGAACAGAACTTATAGAAACAAGGAACAGGTACAGTAATCCGAAGCGTTCTGAGCATGAGGGGAAAAAAGCCAAAAGGGAGCAGGCAGTGGCAATCCAGGTAACGTTCCGAGGTCGGGAGACAGATTATAAGAGAAGTGGACAAGGAGCAGACAGCGGCAGTCCAGGTAGCGTTCCGAGGACGGGAGGCAGAGGCAGAATATCACAGAAGCAAACAATGAGCAGGCAGCAGCAGTCCAGGCAACGTTCCGAGGTCAGGTTTAGAATCGACAAAAGAAAGGGAGCAAGCAGGACCAATCCATGAAGCGGTCTGAGGTCGGAAGCAGGAAAACAATACTACAGAGGCAGTGAGGGCGAACAAATTTGTGGAACAACTTCAATCCAAAGCGCCGCAATGAAATTGAGTGAAACAGAAATACACTCTGATGCGGTCACGCTACGTCGTCCTACGTCGTTGCCCAGGTGAGGAGATGCTGTGAGGCTTGCCAACGCGTGTCTGACATTACAGAAGGCGCCATAGCAACTGACAAGGATGCGGCCACGAACACGTCCAGCAAACGTTCAGCTGGGAGTGTAATGTGCCGGTTTGCGTGCTGTGATAGTATCCCCCCTCAAGGGCCGACCCCCCCCCCCGAGAGGCATGAAGACATGCTATAAGGTGTGGGGCATGGATATTCTCTAAAGGTTCCCAAGACCGATCCTCAGGACCGTAACCCTTCCAATCTACGTAATAGTAACGTTTTCCCCTTCGTAGCTTGGTATCAAGAATAGCCCGTACTTCATACTCATCGGAACATAGTACATCGATTGTGGCAGGACGCACTGGCGAACGAGTAGCGGGAGGACAGAGTTTCAACAAGGATAACTGAAACACTGGGTGTGTTCATCAGTGCATCGGTAGATCCAAACGGACGGCAACAGGATTGAGTACGTGAAGGATGGAGTAGGGGCCAATATATCGTGGAAGGGGTTTGCGTTTTCACGGTATGTGCAGGTTATTTGTGGACAGCCATACCTTAGAACCGATCTGATATGGAGGAGCAGACAGACGGTGGGTGTCAGCAAACTTCTTTGCACGATTTTGAGCCTGTACCAGATGTTCTCGAACATCAGCTTGGATAGTCGTTAGATCACGAATACATACAGTGACTGCCGGATTCTCACATGGAAGAGACGGATCCAAGGGTATTGACCTGGGATGTTGGCCATAAAGGGCAAAGAAGGGGGATGAACCAGTTGAGGAATGGTTTGAGTTGTTTTAAGCAAATTTGGCTGTAGACAACAAGGAAAGCCAATCGGTTTGATACTGCAGACAGAGGCAGCGGAGGTACTGCTCCAGTATCGCGTTTAAATGCTCTGTATGTCCATCGGTTTGCGGATGATAGGCACTGTGATTCTTGTCCTCAATTCAAAAGGACGATGTTAAGGTTTTCCAAAAGTGTGAGATGAATTGAGAACCCCTGTCTGAAAAGATAACAGAGGGCAAGCTAAAAAAACAAAAGACATTTTTCATGTACAAATCGGCTTATATGGGGGAAGATGGAAGACCAACTCATGGAACAAAGATAGCCAGTTTAGTGAAGTAATCTACGATCACCCAAATGGTATTTTAGGCTGAGACAGGTGGAAGTTCTACGATGAAATCCATTGAAATCATGTACCAAGGTTTATGCAGAATGGGAAAAGGGCGTAAAAAGGCCCATTGGTTTACCTGTTTGGCCCTTACACTGCACACATATTGCACAGGTCTTAACGTAGTCTATCATGTCCCATGACATATTGGGCCACCAGCACCATCTATGTAGCAGTTCGAGGGTCTTTTGTCTGCCGGGATGAATGGCAAGAATGGAATCATGGCACCAATGGAGAGCAGACCTGCGCGTCTCTTCATTAGGCATGTATATCCGCTGGTGGATATAGGGTATGTCATGGACAATGGATAGATCTAATTCCTCTAGGAGACTGGAGTTCAAGCGGAACCACTCTTGTAGCTTTTCTTTGAGCATGGTTCGAGGGGTACAAGCACAAACCACGTGCTGCGGTAGCAGGATGGGGGTATCGTTATTGGGAGACGGCCCGAGTTCACCCAATCGCGACAAGGCGTCGGCCTTGGTATATAAGACAGCCAGTCTATAGGTGATGGTAATGTCAAACATAAAAAACAAAGTGTGCCAACGAGCCTGTCTTGCGTTGAGACACTTCAGAGACTTAAGAGCCAAAAGGTTGCAGTGGTCGGTAAAGACAGTGACATGATGAAGTGCGCCCATTAAATGATGTCCCCAATCAGAAAATGCGTCTTTAATTGCCAAAAGTTCCTGATCTGTCATTTAGTAGTTCCTCTCGGCAGGAGTACGTTTGCGGAAAAGGTACGTCATGGGGTGTGTTTACCCTGTACTCTGACACCGCTGGGAAAGCACAGCGCCCAACGCCACACTAGAGGCATCGGCTTCCACCAGAAATGGCTGCTGTGAATCGGGATGCTGCAGAACTGGGGTGGTGGTAAAGGCCAACTAGAGGGCATCAAATGCATCTTTGGTGGTCTCAATCCAGTTAAATGATACCCTGGGACTGGTAGGAGCGGTAAGACGTGCCACTACAGCTAAAAAAGCATGAATACATTATTGTAACGCTCGCCTGGTATCCACGGGGATGTCACGGAGCCTGTTCTGACCTCTTACAACCTCAATCCCTTCTCTGGAGTCTACTCTACTGGAGACTGGGGCTGAAACACAGGATTGGTAGAGTTTAACTCCCTATTGTCTCTGTGCTTTAACCCCTTCCTCCCCGGGGTCCAACCCTTCCCTTTGATCCACAGCACACCTTGTTTTCGTGGAAAGTGTGCTCTCCGTCCTGCTTTCAGCGCAGGGGCGCGTTGATTGATGCGGGCTCGTTGCTGCCTAGTTACTTGACTGGCAAGAGTCCGACAGGTAAGTATAATGAGTCTTTTGAACAGTTCTCTAACTTTGTTCCTTTCCTTCCTTAGATAATGGCCGGCGTCCGGGGATGGTGACGTGCTGCTGAGATGAGTAGCGCTGAAGGTGAGTGAGAGCGCGATGCGACCCTTTCGTATTTGTGTTGAACTGAGTTCTTTTTCTGTGTCTTTTAGGTGCCACAACGTTTTCAGCGTGGGTGCCGGTTATGAAGAAGAAATGCGGTGAGTAAGCACGGTATGCGGCGCCTCTAGATGTTTCCACGCTAAACTGGAGTGTATTTTCCATCTTGCAGATGGATGAGAAGTTCCGGAGACAGAGTTCCCCCAGAGAGGCTGGGATTCAGGTAAGCGCTTGAAGCTCGTACAGTCTTTAAAAATAAGCGAAGATTTGCTGAATGCTTACTAATGCCTTTTTTCTGTTCTTTTCCCTTTTCCTTAGGAAGCGGTGTGCCGGGATGGGAATGATACCGCCAAAGATGCCCGCAGAATAGAAGAAGCGATGAACGATGGGCAGAAGCGCCGCAAGGTAAGGCTGTTCCTAACAGTGTTCTTGTTCTTGCAGGAGCTGAGCGCAGAAGAAAGATGCAGGCCTACTGGAGACCGATCCAAACACGGTGAGTGTCACGCTGCAGGTGCAGAAAACACAAAGCATGTTTCTCAGCCTGGGCGTGGCTTAAATAGTCTCTGGGTATCCCAGGTGTTTCTGGGCTGAACCACACCCAAAAGACTAGACTGCATATGCAGTTCTGGGAACCGAAATATGTGGGGACATCCATCTTGTCCCCATCAATGCACTACAAGTCCAATCCCCAATGTTATCCTATGGGAGTGAGTGAGTCTGGTGCCACAAGCGCCAAGACTGACTCCAAGTGGGTCTTTGGAGGGATGGAGTGGCCATGTAGGTGATCGTGGCCTGGCTCCAGACTCACATCTTGGATGGCTGGGGACATGAGGGGCAGGAATCATGACAGCACTCCCCCCAAGGCCCCTCTCAAGGTGGCTCTTCTGTTTGGTCCTGGTTTGTTTGGATGGTTTTGATGAAATCGTCTAAGCAAGCGAGGTGCACGGATGTACTCACAAGGCTCTCATGTCCTGTCTTGTGGACCATACCCCTTCCAGTCTACTAAGTAGTATAATTTGGATCTGACGTACTTTGAATCCAGGATGTCCTTGACTTCAAATTGTGGCTCCCCGGCGACTACTACTGGCTGCGGTGGCATTGCTACTCGGGTCCCAGGTTGAACAGGTTTAAGGAGAGACACGTGGAACACAGGATGAATCTGCATGTTTAACGGCAAAGCTACTCTGACCGCCACAGGATTTATCACGGAGGTGACAGTGAATGGACCCAGGTATCTTGGACAGAAAATTCAGGCTCCTTTAATGGACACGTGTTTAGACGCCAGCCAGACTTTGTCTCCCACTTGGTAGTTGGGGGCCTTTGCTTGGTGTTGATCACCAAACTTCTTTTGGCGATTCTTAGCTTGAAGTAGGTGTTCAGCTGCCCTTTTAAAGGTTTGAGAAATGGTCGTGTGCAAGGTTTTGACTGCTGGCATTTCCAGGGTTGTAGGAACGTCCAATTCAGAAGTATGTGGGTGCCTGCCATACATGGTATAAAAGGGTGTCTGCCCAGTGCTGGTGTGTAGGGAATTAATATAAGCATATTCAGCTATCCATAATAGGTCGAACCAGCTTCCTTCAGCTTGGTGTAACATGCAACGCAGATACTGCTCGAGCGTTTGATTTGTCCTCTCAGTTTGCCCATCCGGTTGGGGATGGTGACTGGTGGATAGCCGGATGTCGATCTGGGGCATAGAGCAGAATTTTCTCCAGACGTTAGATACAAATTGAGTACCTTGGTCTGAGACTAAAACTGAAGGAAACCCATGGAGCCGTACGATGCCTTCAAGAAATACCTTTGCCAGAGTGGAAGCATTTGGGAAGCATTTGGGAGCCGCTTAAGAGGAATGAAATGTGCCATTTTTGAGAAATAGGTCCACGACCACAAGAATAGTGTTAAACCCTGACTGGGTGGTAAGTCAGTAATAAAATCGAGGGACAACGTGTGGCAGGGTGCTGGTGGGATTTTCAATGGTTGTAATAGCCCAGCCGGTTTCTGCTTGGATGGCTTGTTTTGAGCACACACTCCACAAGATAGGATGAATTGGATAATGTCTTTACGCCACGTGGGCCACCAATAATTTCGTTTTACCTTGGCTAGGGTTTTAGCGATTCCGGGGTGGCCCTCGATCAAGGAATCATGATAACCGGACATGACTTGTTCTCGTAGTTCTTGGTTTGGTAAGAATAAATGATTCCTGAAGTAGGGCAACTGATCTTTAATCATGTAATGTTCTCCTTGTGCACTCCACGCTTGTAATTACTCCGGACTCATTAGGTTTCGGATTTCTTCATGTAATTCTTTTTGAGTTATGGTTGCTGTGATTCCTAGGAGCTTATCACTTGGGATGATTGCTATTGGGTCAGGGGTCTGATATCCTTGCTCTTCCACCCCCATACGGGAAAGGGCATCGGCCTTCATGTTTCTCACCCCTGGTCGAAATGTAATCACATAGTCATATTCAGCAAAAAAAAGAGCCCAACGTAGTTGTCGTGAGGATTGGGCCTTTGCCGTTTTTAGGTACTGGAGGTTCCGGTGGTCAGTTATTACAGTGATTGTGTGTCTGGCGCCCAAGAGGTAGTGCCGCCATGCCTTAAAGGCTGACTTAATGGCCAGGAGTTCTTTGTCTGTGATAGCGTAATTGAGTTCAGGGGGTGTGAATTTACGCGACCAGAAGGCACCAGGGTGTAACTGGCCCGTTTCGGGGTCCTTTTGTGAGAGAACGGCTCCCATAGCCATGCTTGAGGCGTCCGTTTCCACCAGGTATGGGAGATCAGGGTGAGGGTGGCGTAAGATTGGGGCAGATGTGAATCTTGCTTTGAGTTCCTGGAAAGCTTCCTCGGCTTCTGTTGTCCACTGGAACTTTTTGTTGCTTTTCCTTAGCAATGATGTGATGGGATGCATGATTTGCGAAAATCCTGGGATGAACCGGCGGTAGACGTTTGCAAAACCCAGCATACTTTGAACCCCCTTGAATGAATTTGGGGATGGCCAGTTCAGGATAGCATCTACCTTGTGTACATCCATTCGAATTCCATTCGGGCTGAGAATAAAGCCCAGGAATTCCACCTCGCAGATGTGGAATGAGCACTTTTCGAGCTGGTGTTGATGGAGTTTCTCCAATATGGATCGGACGAGTTTAACGTGGTCCTGCTTTGATGCTGAATATACTAGAATATCGTTGATGTACATTAGAGCACAGACATCAATCAATTCCCGTAGGACATCGTTCATGAAGTATTGAAATGCTGCAGACGCGTTGCAAAGGCCGAAGGGCATTACTTGATAAGCCGTATTTGGTGCGAAAAGCGGTTTTCCATTCGTCTCCCTGTTTTACGCGAACAAGGTGATATGCCCCCCTCAGGTCTAGTTTTGTGTAGATTTGGCCATCTTTGACTTGATCAAGCAATTCAGGGATCAGTGGCAGGGGGTAGCGTTTGTTTACGGTAATCTGGTTCAGTGCGCGATAGTCGATGCATGTTCTCAAGTCCCCCTCCTTTTTCGGTACGAAGAATAGAGGACTGGCTGCTGGAGACTTCGAGGGACGGATGAACCCGTTGGCCAGGTATTGGTCAAGATATGCCTTCAGGTGCTGGTTTTCTGGTTCTGTGAGTGCGTAAAATTCGCCCACAAGGGATTTGTGTGCTGGGTATCAGGTCGATTTGGCAATCGTATGGTCTATGCGGTGGCAGGGTATTAGCCTGTTCTTCCTGAAAGACATCTTGAAAGTCCTGGTATTCACTTGGTAGGGTGCCGATTGCCACAGTCGCAAGCGTGGAGGTTCTGGTGTCTATTGGTTGTTTCTCTTGGCGATAACATGTGTGGGCGCAAGTCTCGGGAAAGGCCAATTCTTTTGCTCGCCAATCGATTCGAGGATTGTGAGCTACCAACCATGGCATTCCCAAAATCAACCGGAACTGTGGTGCCTTAAGGAGGTCGAAAACGATAGATTCTTGGTGTCCATCCTGGCACAGAAGGGTTAAAGCTCCGGTGCATTGGGATACTGGACCAGAAGCTATTTCCATGCCGTCGACAGTGGTAACAGTGTCAGTGGTTGATTTAAGGCGTAACGGAAGCCCCATCTTTGCTGCAAGATCCTGGTTGATGTAATTCCCAACGGCTCCACTGTCAATGTACGATCTTACTGCGTGCATCCGAGATGGTTGTTGGTGATTGATCAAGACAACAGATAGTGCAAAATGGGAGGTCTGTAGTTCACTTTCTCCGCTCGACAAGTGGACCCCTACACTTGCCGGGCTGGGGAGTTTTCCGATTCCTTGATGGTATCTTCCTTGTCCGTGGCCCCTACCGTCCTCCTCGGTAGCTTCACAGGGCACTCTTTAAGGAAATGACCTGACTTTCCACAGTACAGACATAACTGCTGCTGTCTCCTTTTATCCCTTTCCGCTTTAGTCAAGGGGGATCTGACCCCCCCGATTTGCATTGGTTCTCCTGAACCTTCCGTTGTGCGGGCAATATTGTCCTTTGAACGCACATACATAGGGCGAGGGTCCGGTCTGGTTCGATCTGCTCTTCGGTCCTGCAACCTATGATCCAGTTGAACAACAAGGTCAATGAATTCGGAGCAGTCTTTCGGGGGGTTCACTACTTGTGCAAGAACATCCCTGAGCCCCCCCCCCCCGCAACCCTCAATGAAATAACGTGGTTCTCTTCTCTACTGGCCTTTCTGCTTCAACTACAAGTCTATTGAACGTGGCTATGTATGTTAATAGGTCTTGATTCCCTTGGCGTAGGGACAGAAGTTTGTTGTCTAATGCCTGCCCATGAGTACGACGGGCGAACAGCTTTTCCATCTCCTACTGAAAGCCCCTGAAGTCATGCAGCAAAGGATCGTCTTGGGCCACAAAGCGTACAGACCAGTCCGCGGCGCTACCACTCAGGTAGGATAGCACAAAAGCGACCCGTGATTGGTCATTCGGAAAGGCCCCTGGTCTACAAAGGAAGTGCAGGCGGCACTGGCTCATGAACATTGCAAACCTCCGGGGATCCCCGTAAATCGTTCGGCCGGGTCAAGGGAACTGCCCCAGGAAGGGTTAGCTGAACGGTATTGGCTGATGGTGCTGGCATCGAGGGCACACTTCCTGGCAATGGTGCATGCCCTGCTTGTGACAGGAGAAGTTGCCGGCTTAAATCATAAGTGCGTTCTTTGGCTACTATCAGCTCTCTCCTCAGGGTGTTGGTCTCCTGCCTGGCTGCATGTACTTCGGAACGTAGCTGCCCCAACATTTGGGCTAACTGGTCGGTTTCTGACATTTCCATGACACCCAGGTGGATTTTGATGTGAGGCTTTGTGTTCTGTAACGCTCACCTGGTGTCCACGGGGACGTCACTCAGACTGTTCTGACCTCTTACGACCTCAAACCCTTCCCTGGAGTCTACTCGACTGGAGACTGGGCCTGAAACACAGGATTGGTAGAGTTTAACTCCCTATTGTCTCTGTGTGCTTGAACCCCTTCTTCCCCGGGGTCCAACCCTTCCCTTTGATCCACAGCTCACCTTGTTTTCTTGGAAAGTGTGCTCTCTGTCCTGCTTTCAGTGCAGGGGCGCGTTGATTGATGCGGGCTTGTTGCTGCCTAGTTACTTCACTGGCAAGAGTCAGACAGGTAAGTATAATGAGTCTTTTGAACAGTTCTCTAACTTCGTTTCTTTCCTTCCTTAGATGATGGCCGGCGTCCGGGTATGGCAACGTGCTGCTGAGATGAGTAGCGCTGAAGGTGAGCGAGAGCGCGAGCGCGATGCACGATGTGACCCTTTCATATTTGTATTGAACTGACTTCTTTTTCTGTGTCTTTTAGGTGCCACAACATTTTCAGCGTGGGTGCCGGTTATGAAGAAGAAATGCGGTGAGTAAGCGCGGTATGCGGCGCCTCTAGATGTTTCCACGCTAACCTGGAGTGTATTTAAGGTGCCACAAGCGCCAAGACTGACTCCAAGTGGGTCTTTGGAGGGATGGAGAGGCCCTTGAGGGCCATGTAGGTGATTGTGGCCTGGCTCCAGCCTGACATCTTGGAGGGCTGGGGACATGAGGGGCAGGAATCATGACAATTATCTGTAAAAGTTGGCAAAGCCAATGAAAGACTGCAGTGCCTTTATGGAGGAAGAAAGGGGCCAGTCCAAGATGGCCTTCACCTTAGAGAGGTTCATCAGTACTCCCTTGTCAGTTATATCATAACCCAAAAACTCAACCCTGGTAGCATGAAAAACACATTTCTCAGCTTTAGCGTAGAGATGATTGTCCCACAATCTCTGGAGGACTGAACATACATGCTTTACATGGTTCTCATAGGAATCGGAATAGACCAGAATGTCGTCCAGATAAATGACCACGTAGTGATCCAACATGTAATTGAAGCTGTCGTTCATGAAATGTTGAACTGTCGCCGGATCGTTACGAAGCCCAAATGGCATGCCCATGTAGTCATAAAACCCGTATTGCCCCTTGAATGCATTTTTTCACTCATCTCCTTCGCGGATACGCACCAAGTTGTAGGCCCCTCTCAAATCCAACTTAGTGAAGATGGTGGAAGACCCCAGCAGGTCTAACAGCACTGAGATAAGTGGTAGGGGATACTGGTTCTTAATGGTCACAGCATTAAGTGCCCTGTAGTCGATACAAGCCCTCAAATCCCCTTCCTTTTTTGGCACAAAAAACAAAGGTGCAGAGGCCTGGGATTTAGAGGGTCGTATGAACCCAGTAGCGAGTGCTGTATCCAGGTACTCTTTCAAGATCTGATCCTCTTCAGCTGTCAGAGAGTAAATGCGACCAGTGGGGATTTTGGATCCCGGGAGTAGATCAATAGGGCAGTCATAAATGCGATGCAGTGGTAGTTGTTCGGTCCTTGCTTTGTCGAATACGTCAGAAAATTAATTGTATTCAATTGGAAGTAGGGCGTGACCGACAGCTCTGATCAGAGAGACAGAATCAAGCATAACCACACTAGGGGCCTTAGGTATGGCAACAAATGAATCGAAGCAATTGCTGTTACAATAATCAGACAAGAAAGTGACCTCTTGTGATTCCCAATCAATGTGAGGGTTGTGGTCCCTTAGCCATGGTATACCCAAAATCAACTTGTATTGGGGGGCCGATATGAGGTTGAATGTGTTTGACTCCTGGTGCCCAGAACCAATGGAAATGGAAATGGGCCGCGTCTGTTCTGTAACGAGACCTGAGAGCAATGCTGTTCCATCAGCTGCGTTGACTAGTTAGGGTTGTGGCTTGGGTATGGTGGGGGCACATAATTGTTGGGCATATCCTACCTCAATGTAGTTTCCTGTTGCCCCTGAATCAATTACAGCCTCTGTTTGTAAGAGGGTTTGAGCCAATAACTGTAGTGAAACCGACACACAGACCAAAGCATGATAAGTAAGGGAATGGGAGTCCAGAATTTCATTACTCGGCTGTAGGACCCCCTTTATGGCCGGGTTCTGGCATTTCCCTGTTTCCTTGCAGGTTTCTTGGGACAATCCCGAAGGAAGTTGTTGGGTGAGGCACAATACATGCAGGGGTTATTTTTTCATCTGTGTTCCCTCTCAGTATTAGACAAGGGATCCCTATCTGCATAAGTTCTGCACCGTTAGAAGAGGATCTAGGGACATCATTTTTATGATCCGCTGGTAGGTTAACCCTTTTCTCACCCCGTCTTTCAGCATTACGGGCGTCAATTTGAAGGACTAAATCAAGTAATTCCGGGAATCCCACTGGAACCACAGAGATGGTAGCAAGGACATCTTTTTGTTCCTCAAATAATCCTTATAAAAGACTGCTGCCTTCTTTTATTCAGGCAACCGTGTCTCTGCAGCTAACTGGTTGTACTTGGCGATATAGGTCAATAACGGCAGGAAACCTTATTCAAACCCAGAAATTCAAGGTCTTTCGCCTGAGTCTTGTAACGGGTATCTAAGACTTGATTCATGGAGGTAATCAGTGCGTTACAATCATATAAGAGATGGCTATTGGATTCAAGTAACGGATTAGCCCATGCTTCAGTGGTGCCCCCAAGGTAGGAGAGAACAAAAGCTGCCTTATTAGTTGAATCAGGAAAAGAAGCAGGGCGACACAAAAAGTGCAGCTTGCACTGATTGATAAATATACAGTTTATGTTTATGTTTATGTTTATTCATTTATATTGCGCGCCGAACCCGAGGGTATAAGGACACAGGAGCAACAAGGTTATTCTCAGCTTGGTTACATTGCTGTACAGTAATTTACAGTGTGTACATGGGTAAAAACCGTTGCGATATATGCAATGATAAACAATTTACAAATATACATATTTACATACTTCGCAAAGGCAGGGTACGTTATCGGTCATTATTCTTTATCCATTGAATGTAATTGCGTCTAAAGTGGGGGTAAGATTGAGGTGTCCATAAGAAGGGTGGCAGGGGATTCCACGATGGCCGCCTCCTGAGGTGGACGCGCACCTCCTGAGCTCCGCACCGGCGGATGAAACTAAAGCCTCCAAAAGCGTATTTTAGCTAATGCAGCCACAAGTAACGGCTTCTGGGAACGTGTAGGACAGTCGATGAAACCGGGGAGTTGCAGTGTGACCTGTAACGGAGCTGTCTGCAAGGGACTGCCAAGTGGGATTGATCGTGTCGGCCGCCCCTCCCCCTTCCCGGAGGGCTCTTGTAGCTAACTCAGGGCCACAAAGAGTCTCCCGCCCCCTACAGCGGAGATAAAGCAGCCGGACTGCGGGCCCCGCCACGCTTGTTGTGGGGTTGGAAGTGTGCCGGACGCCGGACCGTGAGGAATGAGGACCGCGGAGCCGAGCGGCTTGGACAGCGGCTGCCGGCTGAGTGGAGCAATTCCGGCAGAGTCTGGATCTACGGAGCCTCACCAGCAGCCTCCCCTCCCCATTTCTCCCCCCCCGCATCCTGAAATAAACTGGGGCCGGAGACGCCGAGTCGTGGCCCTCTTTCTGCCCTCTGGCAGTAGGGCTCGGGGCTCCGGTGCCGGAGTCGGAGAATTTCCGACCTGACGCAAGTTCCTTGAAGCCACGGAGCCGCGACTGACGACGTAGGCCCTGCCAGCTCTCGGCGCGATTCAGAGGGAGCAGCGCAACTGTCAAGTTGACAACTACGGGTCACTCGGGCTCGCCGACATCGGAGTCCAACACAGCTATCAAGGTGAGAGGTGCCCCCCCGTGCTCCCTCCTAATCCTCTTCCACGGAGGCCTCCACCATGTTGGCCACGATTCCGGGGGGAAAACCACAGGTCCATTTGCAGCCCCAGGAAGAACAGTGATTGCTTGCACCAGGCTCAATAGAGTGTGGGGGGACACTCAATTAACCCATCAAGCACCACGACCCGTTGGGCTGTGATGCTAAGCAAGCCCCACACTCTCCAGAGAACCCCTTGCTCCCGGGGGATCAAGGAGAACAGACAGATTAACAGGCACAGCAAGCAAGTTAAAATTCGCACTGCCTACCTTGTGCCAGCAAACAATTTATGCACCCAACCAGGGTCCACGCGAGCCAACCGTCTGGCGTAACAAGCGCACTGAAACGGCCCACAGCGCACCCTCCTACCTGACTTAGCGAACAGCGGTCCGACATGAACACAAAACTGTGACTGCATTGACCCTAGCCTCCACTAGCTTGATAGTTCAAGAGTGTTTGTCATCAGGATCCCGCCCAGCAGGGTACACCCTGAAGAGAAAAGCGACTCACCCGGGCCAAGACCCCAGTTCAGATGCCAGGCACCAGAACCAAAAGCGCCCCGCCTAGGACGAAAGGTTCGCCAAAGAAACGAGAACACCAGCTGGCCATGTATTGGGGACAGGCGAAACAGTGGGATCAGACCCCGTAGCAAGTACAATCGGAACTGTATGAGCTAGCACCGGAAACGCCTCAGAGAGCTATGGATACCGACAAAGAATAATTGCTGACCTGTCTGAAGAGTATGGAGTCCAGAATGACAACAGCATTCCAGACTCAAATAGGTCAACTGAGGGAAGATATAAAGGCCTCCCTGCAGGAAATCCGGAAAGAGGTAATGAACTCGGTGACCGAGTTGACACGGTGGAAAATGGCCTCTCTAACTTGTCTGAGGAATCCAAGCAGTCTAGCCTCCTACTAGACCAAATAGCTGCCGCCACAAACAATCTTGAGCTACAGGTGGAGAACCTTGAAAATAGGTTGAGACAGTCCAACATACGGGCCAAGGGCCTGCCGGAATCGGTCCGGGACAGTGACCTCCGAGAGACACTACAACTGTCCTTCAGTAACATACTATGGGATCTAGCGCCAGAATCTATAGGGTTCGATAGGATACACAGAGTTGGACCTAAAAGGAATGACCCAGGTGCCCGCCCTCGGGATGTTCTGGTGGCCCTTACCTCATTCACAACAAAATAATGCATCCTGAAGGCCGCCAGATCCAGCACTGGCCTGTCAATCAATGGCCATGAGGTTAAATTGTTCCAGGATCTTGCTCTCTCTACACTCCACAAGCGCAGACTGATGCGTCCAGTGACTAAAACCCTACAGGAGAAACACATCCCCTACAGATGGGAATACCCCTTCGGCCTGCTGTTCAACTGGGAGGGCAGACAAAGGAGAATCAGTACATGTGAAGAGGGTCAAGCCTTACTAAACCTGGAGGAAGTCCCGAGCTGTCCGGATAAAGACACAACGCGAAAGGCACAGGATACAGGGCTTAACCCATGGGACTCGTCCACTGCGCGCAGAAGCAGACAGAGGAGAGAATCAAAACTAGGAGATACACAAATGAACCAAGATCACTAGAAAACTAACAATACCACACTATAGCCGTGTAAGTGCCCTGACTGCAATCTGTTGATCTACACGCTGTAATATATATAAGCTTCTATAAGCAGTCGGTGCAGAGACAGGCAATGCCAATCCATGGAATCCAATACGAGACCCGAAAATTCCGGGCTTCTCGTCCCTTGTGAGTTGGTGACCAACCTGACACCCCAACTAGTTAATGGGGAGGATTCTAGGGAATCCGGGTTGTGGGGAACGCAGGGGAGGGAGAGGGGATGGGGGGGGACAGGAGGGACAGGGAGGGTGTTGGGAAAGCTATCAGAGATCGGCACAAGGAAGTGAGACTAAGGACTATGGAAAGGTCCTAATGGGTAGGGGAAGGGTGACGCCAGTGCAACCTATTACATTTCAAAAGTGCAAATCTTCTCCTTCTAAATATATATGGCTGAATCCAATATAGTTTCCCTGAATGTTCAGGGCTTGAACTCCCCAATCAAACGTCGGGTTATCCTTGATAGGCTGGTAAAGATGCAGGCAGAAATAGGGATTCTGCAGGAGACGCATCTTCTCCCTAAAGATGAAAAGCGAATGCAACATCGGTCTTTCGCGCACCAATATTTTGCATCTAGCGGGAGGTAAAAGAGAGGTGTGGCCATATTAATAGGTAGGACCCTAGCCTTCCAAAAAACTGAACTCTGCAGGGACAAGGAGGGTCGCTATGTGGGTCTGAAGGGGCTGATCAAAGGTAGAGTATACACAATCCTGGCCATATACGCTCCTAACGAACGCCAAGATGTGTTTATAACAAACTTACTGGGCAAACTGGGCAGTTGGTGCGAGGGCCAATTAATTATTGGAGGGGACTTCAACTGTGTCATGGATCCACTCCTGGATAAAACGCTCCCCCAACGAGTGCGGAATAGAGGAATAGACAGGCTCTGGGACGGTTCTTCAGGGAGATGGGGGTCATTGAGACCTGGCGATTCTTTCATGGGGACAGCAGGGAATATGCCCACTATTCGGCGGTACATCTGGGGTTTTCTAGAATAGATATGATCCTTGTCTCTATACGTTAATCCCGCAAATAACCGGAGTAGATATTGGTGCGGAATACCACTCAGACCATGCGCCACTGATAGTGGGAGTGGCCTGGAGGGCGGGAGAACACAAATGTAAACCACCCTGGAGGCTAAATGAAATCCTACTTAGAGCACATATTGAGACCTCCATAAATAATTTTTCTTTTAAAGAAAATGATAATGGGGAAACTAGCTTGGGGACAATATGGGATGCAGGGAAGGCGGTAATTAGGGGAGAATTTATGTCACAGGCAGCTGCATACTACAGAGAAAGGGCATTAGTAACACGCCGGTTGGAAACCGAGGTGAAAAATGCGGAAATGCAACACAAATCTTGCCGCTCGAGAAAATCCCTGCGGTCACTGCGGAAGATCAGAGCCCAGCTCGAGCACCATACAGCGGACCAGATGGCCCACTCAATGCTCTGCACAAAACAGTCCTACTATGTCCACTGGGGCAAGGCAAATCGATTCCTAGCGGCAAAACTGAGGAAACGTAAAGCCTGCAACTACATAGTACAATTGAATGATGAATGTGGGAAACTGTACACAGCAGAGCCAGATAAAATAAAGATAATGAAACGTTTCCATGAGACATTCTTAGACAATGAAAATCTGGACCGCACGCAACAACTCAATTACTTAAACTCTCTACCTCTACCCCAAATAACAGAACAAGACAGAATCAGCCTGGGAAGTCCGATCCTGGCGCAAGAGGTCAGTGACGCTATCTCATCCTTGCCTGAAAACAAAACCCTGGGCCCGGATGGCCTCAGCAATGGGTACTATAAAACCTTCCGTACCCAATTACTTGGTCCATTGACAAAACTATACAACACTATCAGAGAAGAGGGGAGGGTATCGTCCGACATGGAAAAGTCCACAACAATACTACCCTTGAAGCCCGGAAGAGATCCCTGCAACTGTGCAAGCTACCGTCCTATAACGCTATTGAACACTGATGCAAAGATCTATGCGAAGCTATTAGCCACTCGATTGATGAAAGTCCTCCCATATATTACACATGATGATCAAGCGGGCTTCATCATGGACCGCCACACACAGGATAATATCAGAAGGTCAATAGACGTGATAGACACAGGCCGACGGTCGCAACAAGAGTTTGCACATCACGGCAAAGAGGGAAACGATAGAAAAGCTAGAGCAATCATACCCATTGACATGGGTGAAAGACTCCCTCGAATATCTGGGAATACGTCTCACCACGGAACCAAGCAAACTATTCCGAGCGAACATCACTCCCCTATGGAAGCAACTAAAGGATGACATGCTCAAAAGGGAGTCACAGGAACTATCGTGGTTCGCTCGCATCACAGCAATCAAGATGACCACTCTCCCATGTCTTCTCTATGTGTTAAACTCAATCCCGGTGCCCATTCTGCCAGCTGAGATCAGAAAGCTGCAAAATGCAATTCTTAAATTCATATGGCAAGGTAAAAAGCCTAGGATCCAGGAGGGTATCCTAATGCGACCTCCATTGTTGGGGGGCCTCGGAATACCAGATGTAGACAGATACATATCGGCTGCCCGACTGGCTCCTATGCTGCACTGGGCCAAGATCGAGAATCACAAAGGATGGTGCAGAATGGAACAATCAGTCACGTCAATCCCTCTGATCACACTCCTGAGTTTGAAAGCTGAACACAGAGAAAGTTGTGGTGCCCTCCTGGAATCCACAAAGGGGTCATTGCAGAGTTGGGATAAGGCCAGGAAGCAGAAACAGATCCGACAAGGTCTGGGCCCATACTCACCTATATTACATAATCCAGACTTTGCCCCGGGCCTACAGAGTAAAGACTGGGAAGGATGGAACGGAGCGGAGACCCTGACCCTGGCTGAGATGTACAAGGATGGTTCCCTGCTACTCTTTACAGACTGTCAACAGAAGTTTGGCATAGGGGAAAGGGAGCGGTACAGATATGCGCAAATAAGACATTGGATAACCCATCCGTCGGTGAAAAGGGCGGGCACATGACCACCATCCGGCCTTGAGGTAACCTTGCAGGAGGGTCAGACAAAAAAAGGGATCACCAGACTCTACAAACTTCGCTCAAATTACCAAATGACAGATCGCCTCACATATCAAGTGAACTGGGAGCGTGACCTGAAGGAGTCCCTAACGGAAGAAGAATGGTGCAAAATATGGTCATGCGCACATCGTATCTCTAGATGCACTACGATTAAAGAATCCGCCTATAAACTGTGTCTCAGGTGGTATATGCCCCATACCGTCTGCATAAAATCACCAAGACCTATTCGCCATACTGCTGGAGAAAATGTGGGGAGAGAGGTGACTTAATTCACATGTGGTGGCCATGCCCCAATGCGGTGACCTATTGGAAGGAGATTCTGGGCCACATCAAAGACATCACTGGTGTCGAACTCCCGATGTCCCCGAAAACTATTCTATTGGGGGTCCCGATAGATGGCAAATATGCATTGTCAGGGGCAACGGCCACCCTCATCATTCACCTGCTGTCGGCGGCTAGGATGACCTTAGCGCAAAACTGGAAGGACGAAGAGGGTCCCATAGTGGCATGGTGGTGGGTTAAGGTGTGGGGAGTTATGGCCATGGAGAAAATATGCGCACTCACTGCCGGAAAATACCAAAAATACCTGACGACCTGGTCTCCATTCCACTAGTGCGTGAGCGACAGAGAGGCCCACTTCTTTAAACCCTGTCTGCTCAGGAGCATACATGTCATATAAGTGCCATCAATAGCGAGTAGGAATGAACACAGGACAAACCCTACCCAGAGCTCTTGCACAAGTTGATCTCTGTTTTGAACTATATTATTCTGAAGTGTTGGTTAAAGCAAGGTGGGGAGTGGGGAAGGGGGGGGCGTAAAAAGGGTGTGAAAATTGTAAAATGAAAATGCGAACATTCAAAGGCTAAGAGACCTTGTCCATAGTTGGATAACATCAGAAAGAGAAAGAAGCTGAATAATAATGTTAATTTGCTATTTCTGAAACGGTTAAAAATATCTGTATGCCTTTGATCCAAAAATAAAGTGTTTAAAAAAAAAAAAAGAAGAAGGGTGGCAGGGGGTTCCAGTGTTGGGCTGCTTTCAACTGGAAGCTGTTGCCGCCCATTTTGGTTCGTTTGAACCTGGGAACTGTGAGCAAGTTTGCATTGGCATTTCTAGAGGGCCTGTAGGGGGTGTATCTTTTTATTCTGTCGGCTAAGTATCGGGGGGCTGCGTTGTTGAGACATTTGTGAGTTAAGGAGGCTACTTTGAACAGGATTTTGTCGGCGGTGGTGAGCCAATTATGGGCTCTCGTGAAGTTGGAGATGTGTTCTCTCTTGGGGATGCAAAGCGCTGCTCTGAGAGCATTATTTTGCAGAGTCTGGATTTTATTTGTAACATATTCGTTGGCTCCTACGCAAAGGGCGTTACAGTAGTCCAGTTTTGAGAGTACAAGGGCGCTGGCGAGGGTAACGCAGCTCTGGGTAGATAGGAAGGGTTTGGCTGCTCTTATAAGCTTACAGGTGTAGGATGTAGAGGAGGCAATGGAGCTAACCTGTTTGTGGAAGGAAAGGGAAGAGTCTAGGTAGATTCCTAGGGTTTTCACTTCCATGGCTACCTTGATAGAGTTGCCATCTATGATGAAGCTGGAGTAGTTGTGATCCAGTTTGTTTAGGTTTGTGGTGGATCCGAGTATGATGAGTTCCGTTTTGTCATCATTCAGGCATAGCCTGTGGGAGGCCATCCATGCCTGAATGATGAGGTACACCCTGTCCACCAAGGCCAAATCCTTGTTGTAATCTCCCGTCAACGGGATGAGGATCTGGGTATCATCGGCATTATTAGTGTAGGTGATACCCAGACCGTCAAGATCATCAAACAGGGGCTTTGTGAACATGTTGTACATTGTAGGGGAGACGCATGATCCCTGAGGGACTCCGCAGGTGATGGGGATCGGGTGAGCAGAAGCTGAGGTGGAGAAAACACGCATAGATCTGTTGCTCAGGAATGACTCAATCCAACTCATGGCTTCTTGAGCGAAGTGGGCAGCCGAGTCCAAGTGGTTGCAGAGAATTTTGTGATCTACTAGATCAAATGCTGCAGAGAGGTCTAAAAGAAGCAGTAAAGCTGTTTTCCCATTATCTCTCAGGGTGTCAATTTGAGCCTTAAGATCGATGAGAGCGGTTTTTGTCCCATGTTGGGGTCTAAAGCCTGATTGTTGGATTCCCAGGAGATGGTTCAATTCAAGGTATTTTTGAATTTGTAGATAGGCTGCTTTATCTAATATTTTGAGCAGGAAGGGGACGATGGTGATGGGTCTATAGTTAGTGGATATAGAGGGGTCAAGGGAGGGTTTTTTGAGAAGGGGGAGAACCCAGGATTCTTTTAGATTGTTAGGGATGATCCCAGAGGAGAAGGAGGCGTTAATGAGTTTGGTAATGAAAGGTGAGAGGTCTCTTGACGCATCTTTAATGATTTGTGACGGGCAAGGGTCGCCCTGGAAATTTGACGTTTTGAGACTAAGGATGATTTTTTCCACTTCCAATGTGGAGACTTTGGAAAAGCTGAAGCTGGTGTGTGGGTTGGGTAGGGGGTTCTGGGGTATAGGATGTGGGGGAATGTTGGTGGAGTTGGTAGAGTTGGTTAGGGATTCTTTTTTGTTGTTAATTTTGATTTGTAGGCCTGCGACTTTGTTAGAGAGGGCATTTTGGACACTAGTGCACCATTGTTTGTCTTTCACGCATGTGTCTGGGACTAGGACAGGTGTTTCCAGCTCTTTCATGATGGTAAACAATTCTTTAGTGCTAGATTTGGCTTGTGATATTCTATGGTTATATGATTCTTGTTTAGCGATTAAGATTTCTTTTTTGTAAGTGGAGGCTATTTTATTGAGGATCAACTTGTTATTGTTTGTAGGTGATTGTCTCCAGGCTTGTTCCTTTTTGCGTTTCTCTAATGTAAGGGCTTTTAAGTGGATAGAGAACCAGATGTTCAAGTGTTTTTTTGGTTTGGATTTTCTTAGTTTTAACAGAGCAATAGAGTCTAAGGCTGTGTGCATGATTTTGTTGTAACTTTCTACGGGAAGGTGAGGATTGGTGGCAGCTGAGAGTTGGTTCAGTGTTGGGAGAATGAGGGGGATGAGTTTTTCCAGTGTGGTGTTTTTCTTGTTTCTCGTGGGGATAGCTGTGGCTAGTAAGTTGTTGGTAATAGAGATTGAGGCTTCGAGGGTGAAGGTGAGGAGGTGGTGGTCAGACCATGGTTGAGGGGAGTTGGCAGTGATGGAGGCCACACAGTTGTAGTCTGCTATCCAGTCGAGGGTTCTCCCTTTGTTGTGTGTAGGGGTGGACACTCTTTGGGTAAAGCCTAATTCTGACAGGGTATTGTTAATAAGGGTAGCCTGGGGGTCTTTGGGGTCTTTGAGGCCTAGGTTGAAATCTCCTAGGATGAGGCTCTGGGGGGTATTTTTTAGGTTGTTGACAGTACATTCTGGGGTCTCCTTGAAACCGTTCAGGTGGTGCCAATGGAAACTGTGTTGACATCAACACAGGAACAGGGTTCTGTGCCGGAATAGGATAGGCGGGTGCAGCCGCAGCGGGAGCCCCCGCATAGTCAGCACCATGGGGGGGATTTTTATACAAGGTGTCTATCCTGTGGCGAAGAGCCGTATGAGCCGTGGCCATATCGGTCCTAAGGTCGGCTACCAACTGTAATAAATTGGCTAGTGTGTCTGCGGTTTCCATGGCTTCTGATTCTGTTGTACTCACGTACAATGGGTCAGGCCACCTGGAAGTTGTATGGGCTGAGATCCAACTGGTACCGCCAAAAACACAACTTTAACCCGAAAAGCATCTCCTCATCTGAGCGTGACCTTTCTTTTGAGACACTGTGCTACACGTAGTATAAACGGGTACCACAATGGTTCAAACGAAAGAGCAAGGTACAATCAGTACACGCCAGGCTGAGGAAAAAGAGAAAGAATGTATGTCAGATAAGGAATTCTGGAAGAGTAGGACAGAGCAGGAGAGTGGAGTAACACTAACCTTGTGTAAGCATGATTTTAGTTCCAGGCGTGAGCAGGACAAGGAATAAACCAGGACCTTGTAGGTGAACGAAGAACCCAGCACTGGTAGTTGGACTGAATAAAATTGAGGTTAGTTGGTTATTAGGACCTATCCCGAACGGAACGAGGATGCACTAAAGTCCAAAGGGGAAACAACAACTGGAGGTGAAGTACAGCATAGCGTCCATATAAACAGAAGGAAAAAAATCCTAGTCTTGCAGAACAGTCCAGTCCGGTGATATTTGATATTTGATGCAACGTTCCCAAGTACCTTACTGGAGAGAAAGAAAGGATTTCAGGTGAGAACAGTCTTTAGGGTGTTCTATGATCAGAATTTATAGAAACAAGGAACAGGTACAGTAATCTGAAGCGTTCTGAGCACAAGGGGAAAAAAGCCAATGGGGAGCAGGCAGCGGCAGTCCAGCTAGCGTTCCGAGGTCGGGAGGCAGAGGCAGAATATCAGAGAAGCAAACAAGGAGCAGGCAGTAGCAGCCAGGCAACGTTCCGAGGTCAGGTTTAGAATCAACAAAACAAAAGGAGCATGCAGGACCAATCCGTGAAGCGGTCTGAGGTCAGAAGCAGGAAAACAATACTACAGAGGCCTTGAGGGCGAACAAGTTCGTGGAGCAACGTCAATCCGAAGCGCCAAATGAAATTGAGTGAAACAGAAATCCACTCTGATGCGGTCACGCTACATCGTCCTACGTCGTTGCCCAGGCGACGAGATGCTGGGAGGCTTGCCAATGCGTGTCTGACATTGCAGAAGGCGCCATAGCAACCGCCAAGGACGCGGCCACCGAACACGTCCAGCAAATGTTTGGCTGGGAGTGTAATGTGCCGGTTTGCGTGCTGTGACATCAACCTGCATGAAGAACATCCCCATATTATCCTGCCCTTATGAGGACTCATGCAAATCTCATTGTGCACTGTGATGATTCACCAGGTCTTGTCACCTCTCCCCAGGGGGGAGCCCTTTCCTATGAGGCTAGGGAGATGAGGCCGCTATCCAATAGTCTCCCTAGAGGTGATAATATGCAGGAGGACCTCATAGGGAGGGACTCCCCTTCTGAGGATAAAAACGTCAACTGGGCAAAAGCCTTCATACTACACCTCAGCACATAAACCCCTATCCCCATGGTCACCCTTTTCATCCACCATTGATAATGGAACCATGTGCTTCTGTAAACCCATGACTGTGATAAGCATAAGACCTACTGACACGAAGAAGAGGCATATGGCGTAACCAGAGGAAGAGTCAGCCAAGAACTGTAACAAGGTGGCTCACTGGAGGCATGAAGAATGCCAAAGAGACTTTCACAGACAGTGTTGACGTTACGCGAGGGTGGCGTCAACAGTATAAACAGGAAAGCGAGAACGGACAAAGGAGATATCGCCAAAGCCAGGAGTGTGCGAAAGAAGCCCGGAAAGTTCAAAGTCGGAACGCGGGAGCCGGAACAATCGCGTCTCTCTGGGAGCGATATAGGATGGTGAGGACATTGCCGGAGCGTCCTGAGAGCTGGCAGAGTGCCGACTCACTTGGTGATGGCATAACCGCATTAAGGTGGACCGTCGCATCTAGAAGCAAAGACGAGACCATGAGACTGTCGCGGAGCAGCGCTGTAATGCAGAAAGAGGAGTAAAGGCCTCCTCGACACCAGGAAGAACCGGAGCCATGTCCCCACTGCACCACAGATAACAGTTATGGCAGGAAGACCGGGTGGGGTCCGTGAAGAGGCCCAGCTCACTTGAGTGCATTAGGAGTCAACGCCTTAGTCGCAGTGGCCAAACCCATACCACTGCTCAAGCAGAGTACCTCATGAGTGAACTCCCTCGTCACAGTGGCCAAACCCATACCACTGCTCAAGCAGAGTACCATGGGAGTCATCACCCTCATCGCAGTGGCCAAACCAATACCGCTGCTGCAGCAAAGTGCAACGGGAGTCATCTCCCTCATTGCAGTGGCCAAGCCGATACCACTGCACCAGCAGAGTGCAATGGGAGTCATCTCTCTCATTGCAGTGCAGTGTCCATGCCAATACCATTGCTCCAGCAGAGTGCAACTGGAGTCATCTCCCTCTTCACAGTGGCGAAGCCAATACCACTGCTCCAGCAGAAGGCATTGGGAGTTATCTCCTCCATCGCAGTGGCCCAACCATTACCACAGCTCAAGTAGACTTGCTAAAGGTTTACAAGAAAGATACAGAGGAGCCTAGAAAAGATATTTATCATCCAACCATTAAAGGGAAGCCAAATAAAGCTGTGAGCTTTTTTACTTCCTGGAAAGAGTTGAAGGGACTGATGCAAGCTTTCTGTAAAAGTGCTGGAGGGTCACCGTGGATAACTTTGATAAAGGAACCAGGGGAAGGGAGTCATTCCCCTGGCCCTGTTTTGAAGGGACAATGAAAGAATTACTATTACGAGAAGACTGAAGCAAGACACCAGGAAAAGGGAATAATTCTCTTGGTGTAGGAACTTTACTTTTGTTACAGACTTTTGGTTTAAGTGTTAGGGTTAGATTGTTAGGTTTCTGACACAGGTCCGATAACATATTATTTTTGTACTGACATTCTGACAGGCCACTAAAGTTTCCTAGGTCGAGGCAAGGCAAGCTCCTTAGAAGTAGGGAGAGATAGGGTTTTTACAGTTCAAAGTAAAAGTTTGTAGCCCCAAACATGACCGCTCCCTGTCAGTTTCCTTCTTCAGACAATGTGTGTGTTATCCCCCCACATGAGCCAACTTCAATGGCTATTTGTGAGGCTCTATACAGTCTCACAGATGATCAATGCATGGTCTGCGGCAAGTTTGGGGTGACATAGAGAAAGCCCAGACATACTGAGGAATCTTAGTGATTCCACAGAAAGCAGAATAGTGAGGTATCTGCAGTGTGTAGATCCTGCTGCAGTGTTCCACTGGTAGATCCACAAAGCATAAACACCACAGTGAACCCTTCTCAGAGCGAGAAAGAAAATCTGTGTTTTTTTGGCACATCTGCTTATAGGTGAAGGAGTTAGTATGTGGTTATGTCCTGTAGACATAACTCCATACAAATCACCTGGATTAGTGTGTTAAAAGAGCACAGTATATGAGGCGAATGACTGGTTCATCATGGGCTTCAAGAGTCAAGAGACATTTGATGGAAGTCTAGTTCACAATCTTGTGACTTCCACAAACAAGTGATTGTTATTAACAATATTTAGACCGGGGGAAGTCATATATACTTTGGAGATGGAAAACACATTAAAGAGCTGTGGTTGCCCTAAATGTTTACATTAATAAATATGCACAGAGTGGAAAAAAGCCAAATAAGAAATAATAGCAGAGGCATTGATTGTGACTTGCCTATCAAGGCCAGCTGGAACTGTGCATGGGGGAATGGAAATGACAAGCAAGTTAATATTGACAGACAATGGCCCTCAGAAATCACATCTCAAAGTGCAATTGTAAGGAATATGCTTACCAAGGAAGGATGGCTGGAAAAGGGCCTCTGGGCATCTGAACCTCTCATTGCCAATGGTGATCACTTGACCGTCGGGCAGCTCATAGCTTTTTTCCAGGGAAGACAAAACAGAAGCCGTCACCATTTCCTGCTCAAAGTCCATGGCAACGTAACACAGTTTTTCTTTGATGTCACGCACAATTTCTCTTTCAGCTGTGGTTGTGAAGGTTGTTTCCTTCTCTGTGAGGATCTTCATGAGGTAGTTTGTTAAGTCACGACCAGAAAAGTGACAACGAATTAAGCCATGAGGCAGGGCATAACCATTGTAAATGGGCACTGGGTGGGTGGCACCATCACCGCAGTCCATTACCATACCAGTGGTACGACCTGAAGCATAGAGGGAGAGCACAGCCTGGATGCTAACATTCATAGCTGGTGTGTTGAAGGTCTCAAACATGATCTACAGAAAGGAAGCAAAATGCATTCAGACACTAGTAAATGGCATATACACGGGGTGATGCAGACAGGTTTAGCAGTCTACCAAACATCCCACTATTAACTATGAAAACTAATTTGGTGATATGTTATAGTGTTACGAGATAACATGTAACAAGTGTTCAGGCAAAGAGATGAACATTAAAATACAGTGCTACTGTGTTTAGTCACACACCGAGATACTAAACATATTTATCAAAGCCATGCCAACGTTAATGAAACGTTCAGCTTGATTAGGCAATACAGCACTTTACTCTGCTGCTATATAAGTTAAGCCCAAAATAGTGTGGGTATGAGGAAAAAAAATAATGTTTTATATGCCACAATTATTTGGTTGCGCCTAAATAGGACATGTGAGTGCGGTTTTGGCAAAGAAGAGCATATAATGCACTTTTTAACATCTTGCAGGTTTTTTATTGATTTTAGGAAAAAAATGGCTTACGCCACATTTTATTTAAAATAGTATAAGGATGTGCACAGACGACATGGCTTTGTTTATGACTCATAATGACTACGATTTTTGTGTATGATGTTTTATGTCATATTATGTAAAGGTGCTAGAAGATTTATCGAAGTTTGAGTTTTTACGAAGATTTATTATGTTTTTGTTTTTGTGTTGTCTGTTAAAGTTGATTTTGATATTGGATATTGTCTGATTAAACTTTTCAGCCAAGGATACAAATTCATCCAATTTTAATGAATATACACATGTACATTATGTGACGATTCACAAGGTGTCATCACTTCTTCCCAAGGGGGAGCCCTTTTACATGAGGCTAGGGAGGTGCAGCCGATACCCAATAGTCCCACTAGGGGTGGTTTAATGCGGGAGGATCTTATGGGGAGGGACTACCCTCTGGGGATAAGGACAGTCATCTGAGGTTCAGCCCATTGAATATTCTCACTCCCCAACATTCCCTAGCCTACCCCATTGTTCAGAACATTTTTATTGAAAGTAAACCTGTGTACTTCTGCAATAGAGGGGCTAAACCTAAAGCCAAAATGACTACGACAGAGAAGAACACAGGAGACATGAAGGTCATTGACTGTGCTAGTACTGGTATGAGGTGGCCTCGAGGAGACAAACAGGTTAGGTTATCAACAAGAACAAAGGACTTTTACAATCTGTCAGGGTGGGACTGGCAGCATTGCATAAGTATGGCGACCGACTAACCAAGCTGTCAAACCTAGCAGGGAGAGGCAACAGACACGGAAAGAAGTAGGAGTGTGAAACGCTGTGGGAAGACCAGAGTCGGAGAAAAGCAGAGGACGTCGGCAATGGCAAGGAAGAAGTTCTCAGCGAGTCAGCTGACGCAGACCCGAATGTGAACCAGGAGCGAAGAGCCGAGCAGCAGACCACAGCGCAGAGCCGCTGCAGTGTTGTGGAAACCGAAGAGAGAAGGCCTGTGCAGCGAACCCCTGTCCCAGGACATCCCCAAATCCCTCTGCAGGTAATGGGAGGTGCGAGAGACACGGAGGATGCATGGGGGTGGAAGCTAGATGGGTCGGAACCCTAACACTGACATACCAAGCATCCAAGGAGAACTTCCTTGCTGCAGTGCCACCCACTGACCACCAGAGAAGGGTCAGATACCTTAACCAGCATAAGCCAAGCATCTGAGGAAATCCTCCTCATCGCAGTGGTGACCAAAAGCCCACTGACCACCAGAAAAGGGTTGGAGACCCTAACCACCATAAACCAAGCATCCAAGGAGAGCTTCCTTGTCGCACTGGCAGTCATAAACCCACTGACCACCAGAGAAGGTTCTGGGACACTAACAAAAAGGAACTGAGCAAGCAAAGAGAACTTCCTTGTTGCAGTGGCGGCACTGAACCCAGTGAGCAGCAAAGAAGTATTTGGGACTTTGCTAATGACAAAAGAGAGCAGCAAAGATTCACCAGGAATCTCCACAGACTTGCCTGCTAGTGCTGGGGATCAACCTGCAAATTATCTGCTGGCAAGTAAAATAAACATGAGGTGGAACTGAACCAGCTGGTAGAAGAGTGCTATGGCTTGAATATCAATCAAGACTGTAAAGCCAATGCAGCCCCTGGGAACTCCCAAGCGTTTAATGAATGATGTGGAAAAGCACAACTGTCACAGAATACATTTTTTTCCTATAATCTTTTTATTTGATAAAAATATATATTCACCATAAGAGAAGATATTGTATAATTCAACCTCTTTCAGGTCTTAACAAGACACCCTGAAACAGTTTTTCTGTGAGACCAATGTTGGTGTAATTAGTTGTAAAAGTTAGGGAGTCATAACAATGGGTGGCTATTCGGGTGTCCCTAATCAAAGAGTCAATTTCTTTATCTCATCAGTTTAGGTGTCATTCTCAGGCCGCTTTGTATATGGAGAAGGACGCCCGTTTTATTTATCATGACATTTTCCTGATATTGAAGGGGACTAGCCCTATGTGCCGGATGGTGTACCTCCTACGTAGAGGGACCCACAAGCTTATTTAGTTGAAAAGCATTTTCACTTCTCCAAATGAGGAATTGCTATATGTATGCACAGCTCTCAAAGAGAAAATACATAATAGTGTTAATTAAGGAATAGTATTTGCTAAAAGAGAAAGTAGTGTGACGAATCCAGGGAATTTGTCCCTTCTCCCCAAGGGGGAGCCCCCCTGTGAAACTAGGCAGGGGATCCCGCCAAGCAAAACCATCCCTAGGGCTTTTGGCAACCAAGATCTCACTAGGAAGAACTCCCCCTTAGGGGGCCAGGCCTCATAGTTGAAGAAGCTGGTAACATCTCCCTCAGCCCCAATATCACCTGTTTCTTTTGTATACATGGAAACAGATCAAAGTATAAGGGTAATGGGACTCTCAGGCATGCTTGGCTTGGTTGTTGACCCCTCCTTTAAGAAGAAGCCCCAGGCCCAATGGGACTGTCTCTCAAATTCGAAATTGGCATATTAAGGAAACAGTCCTTACCTGGAGAGAGGGAGGAGCTGATGTGAACCTCGCCAGACTGAAGGAAGTCGCACACATCAGACCTTGCCACTAGGATGCAGAGCTGACGCAGCCTGGAGGCAGGCCCACAACAGTTATATGGTGGTCGGAGTGCCAGTGCAACACTGCCGAGCCCAGGTGCACTGGGGGGAACCAGAGACCCATGGACCCTCCTGGCGAGAGACCAATCCGCGACCAAAGCGAGAGACCGCCCTGCCGGAAAGGAGGCAGATGAACAGAAGGTAGCCGGAGAGAGAAGGCAGCCACCAAAAAGGCACCCGTGAGAGGGAGTCAGGAACCAGCATCCAGCACCAAACGGATCTGCTGCATATGGAGCGACCGTCTCCCCCATGGGAGGAGACAGTGGAACAGCAGGTACATGAAACACAGTAAGGAGGAGGAGGAGGGCGGGTTAGCTCTGCAGCCTTACGTGAGAGACCAAACCTATTTAAGTAATTCATATGCCCCGGGGAGTAACAAAGAAGAGAATAGAAACTCCAATAAAGGGATACAAGATTCCCGAACAAGAAAAGGGGACATTAGAAGCCAGGAGATAGAGGAATCCCTTAAAAGAGGGGAACGAGATGCCTATACCCTAGAGCTGGGTAGAACCAGGAAGAAGAAATGTCCAGAGAGGGGAGTATATGCAGGACAGAGGGGGTCATTACGACCCTGGAGGTAGCCATGCCGCTATTTTCGGCATGGATATCCCCATTCCGGGTATCGGGTCCGGGTTCCTGGAATGGGGAAATACCGGGCCATTCCGACCTTGGAGGGCCCACTATTTCCCCATTCCAGGAACCCATCCCTATTCACATTCGAGCCCTCAGGGCTCAATGGGAATGGGGAGCATGCTAACAACGGGCCCGTTAATGACGGGCCCGTTGTTAGCATGCTGGAACGCTCGCAGGACCCGCTAAGGATGCCTGGTTTTTCCAGGCGTCCTTAGCGGGTCCCGCGAGCGGACCTCGTAATGAGGCGGTAGCGGTTTAACGGGGCCGCAGCTCTACCGGCCCCGTTAACCCCCTACCACCAGAGTTGTAATGCCCCCCATAGACTTTCTGGCACAAAGAGCCTCATTACGAGTATGGAGGCAGCCAGGCCCTTAGTAAGGGCATGGCTGCCTCCATACCGGGTTCCAGGTCCCGCGAAGGGGGACTTACCGAGTCATTCCGACCTTGGAGGGCCCAGTAAATCCCTTTCGCGGGACCCGGACCCGGTACTTCCCCATTCCCATTTCAGCCCCCAAAGGGCTCAATGGGAATGGGGAGGGTGCTAACAACGGGCCCATTCATAACGGGCCCGTTATTAGCACCCTCTACTGCTAGCGGGTCCCGCTAAGGACGTCCTCAGAATAGGGCGGCCCGGAATGAACGGGGCCGGACCCTTACCGGCCCCCTTCATTCCATGGCTGCCTGCCTCGTAATGAGGCCCAAAGTCAGAGGCGCGGACCGGACAGAAAACCAAAGACACAGACATGCATTACAAACACTTCGCCAGTCACTTGAATCTGAATCAAATGCTCCACGTCAGGCCACCGAAAGTTATTGCACTTAAAGTGTGGAACAGACCCAAAAGAAGGAGCGAAGTCGAATCTTTGAACAACTAAAGTATGGTCCAAGTTAAATCCTACATACTTGAAGGAAACGTGTAAAGATTGTACACACTTGGATGGAGGGGCACCGAAGTTTGCCCTTTCTGCTATGAGGAACTCTTGAGAAACTGTAGGACCTATTGAAAATGTAACAAGAAGCCAGGCCTGAGAAAGACAAGAGGAACATGTCTACCTGGTTTATATAAGAACTTTTGCAACTCATTGGAACTGCGAAAGCAACAGAGAACCTGGAAAACCGAGAGGGGCAATTTCCAGAGACATTTGCTTATGAGATGGTCATGCACCAGCCAACGACAAGAAGACTGATTGTTTTTATTTGTTTTTCTTTAATAGTGCTAGTCTCCGGTAGGTAGCATAGGTTTTGGACAGAGGACAGAACCAGTTTATGTAAGACGTCCTCACGTGCACCTTTTTAATATGAGATATTAGACAGGGAATCACTCTCATAGCAATAGGACGAGGTGAGGGATTTTCTTTTTTCTTTAACAAACCATAAAGTGTTGTCCAGTTATCTGCGTCCTATCGTGCTATCTCAAACAACACCAATTACCCATATCTGTGGAATATTGGATATCTGGTGAAACAAATGCACAATGAGAAAATCATCAAACATAAAATAAAGTAAAAATGATGAACCAACTGCCTCATATCAATTCCAATGAATGTCACATGAACCTGTCAGTGTATTTTTAATCCCACTTGCAGACGGCCCAGCGTGTTTCCCCATGTATCATAACTGGACATACTCACAATAGACTGGCGTCATACTTTAGACCAAGTGAGCAGAGATCATGTATGCAAGGCTTACTCTGTCCTCACTTGTTTTAAACAAATCACACTGAAGTGAAATTAAGTATTTGTTTTCTAGAGATGATATTTACAGATCATCAATGTCAAGCGTGTGCAGTAATAACTTGTTTCCATCTCATGATTTACGATGACCCCAGCTTCATTAATCTTTCATAGACGAATTGCACTTGAATGAAGGTTAATATTTTATTAGAAATAGAGTTTAATTATTTTATGGAATCTGAGGAATGTCCTTTTCATCTGAGATAAGTAAAAATGTTTTGGGCCAATATATCGAGTAGAATTATCATTAGTTATCTCACCTCATATCTTACCTTTCTTCACATTCCCATTGATTTCTCACATCATATTTTACTTTACCTTCTATACCCAGTAGTTAAACAACTGATATGTTATCATGAACAACATGTACAGCACTCAATTGCTTCCTAGCTCGGTTTGGGCTATATAAAACCATAATACAAATACAAAAAGTAAGGAGATGAAGAATGCGTTCTTGTTGGAGGTATGAACCACCTAATTGATAGAATTGTTGAGGGCCATTTGGAAATATGTGTGCACAACTGGAAAATAATTTAAAAAGGTTGATCTTTTTTTTTGCCGGTCCCTGTGTAAGGTTGATAACTTTAGTCACGGTTATCTCTTCACGTAGGCTCAGCCAAGCTTAGAAATTTGAAAGTGTAATTTACGATTCTCTTGCTGTGCCTGTGCAACCTTGATTGGTTTTGCTCGATCAGTCTAATGACCTCGCCTTCCTGTCAAACTTCTATGGCAACATACAGGCTGACGTCTGGGATGCCGTTCCCTCTGCGCCCCCGAGTGGCTCTCCAGCCAAATGTCGGTTCAAAACGTACCCGGTAAAGAAGCTCTTCATCTGACATGGGGGGGGGGGCGAAGCCGCTCAACACTAACCCAGGTATTAGACAGTTCCTTACTGTTAACACAGACCATCTCGTTACGTTGGCTAGGAACCCCAACAATGCTAACATGCATGTGCCCAAAGACGCGATGTCAGTAAGCTTTTGTCAAAAGGTAAATCCAAGTTCAGTAAACGCCTCCTCTCACATGCTATCTGACTTCACTATGCAAAACTGTGCATCCCCGCAGATGGTTAGCAATTCTATGGAAGTCTTTTTTACTCCTCCCCTTTCAACCCCTAACCCGACTGGCTGCCAGATTCGGGTCACAATCCACTCAGTGGACTCCTCGGCCATACCACCGCTTTACTCGCAGATTGTGCAACAAGGCCAGAATGTGACCCATTTACCACTAGGCAGCCGTGCACAAGCCACCCAAAATCCATCATCCTTCAAACAAACCAAAGGAGAAGCTGCAATAGAGAATAGCCCTGTGGACTCTTCAATGAAACTCTCAGGCTCTCCGGCACTTTTATTTACCGAGCAGCCCTACAATCACCCGTTACCCTGAGAGTCTGAGTCTTCACTGGTAGCCTCATTCTCTAAGTCGACTCCTTGCCCATCGTTTGGGTTTCCATTTGTTAATTCTGCTAGCGTTGACACTGCCCTTACTGCGGTCAACGCTAGTATATTTACCTATCGAAATTGTATGAAGCAATTGACCAAAGAGCAACTGCCCAGACAGCATTTCTCCAAATCCTTACTAACAAGTTGGATTGATTGGTATGGAACTTACCCTCTCTTTTGGATTCGGCTAGTTCACAGTCCAGCAAACTTCCCTTCAATGTGGTTATCCCTAGCAAAGACCTTTTAGTGATGCCAGAAACTAGGACGGAAAATGTTACCGAGCCAGTGCTCCCTTTATGGGTTCCTTCTACTCCCCTAAACTTCTCAGTTCAACTGATAGAGCAGTCACTGAACCACAACACAGCCCCTGTGGTTCTAATAGATAAAATAGCTTCAGAAACCCTGCTATATGACCTGTTTTGTCCTGGCGGCCTAAACAAAAGTAATTCAGGAAGAGAAACAGGCAACGCACCTCTGTGTTGTCTGTGGAATCCAACAACCAGAAAATAAAAAAAAATCCCAAAACATGTTTATGCCAACTAAAAGATCTTGCAAATCTAAAACCAAACCCTTCATAGCCAACATCTCCAACTCGAGTGGGGCCCGATCCCCTCAAAGGGAAGGCCCTCCACTAGCCAATGCCCAAACAGCTGACAACCCATTGAATTTGCCTTTCCCTCCTGCCTTAAACCTGGCATTACCTCAAGGTAAGCTAGATGAATCTATTTCCATGCCTATTATCTCGCCTGCAAAATCGGTCTTGGTGAATAAAGCTGTTGAAAACTTGCACAACACAAATGATGACTTGATGAACATGTCTGTATATTCCACTCATCCAATACCTATTACTGAAATCATTCATCACAGTTTGCACAGTAGTCAGCCAATTTCTGACAAACCTAAACAAACTTTCGGTGTCAATTTGAAAGTCGACATTTAAGACTCTGGACCAGAAACGAGCAGAATGTCAGCAAATAACTACAGTTCAGAATGTTAATCAACACACGGCTGGACCTTTGGGCTCGCACAGCAACTTAGACTCGCTCCTTCCACCAGCTCTACCCCTGCATATCAGTCCCCATGATGTCCCATGTCCTGGTCCCCCGCTAGGCCAGCACGTTCTATACGTCCTGATTCCATTAGAGATCAACAAAGATCGATACCTAGTTCACCTGGACAGCTTGATGCCGAACTCTTAACTGCAACAATGCTTGACAGAGCATACGCTGACCCATATCCCAACAGAGTGACACTTCTAACCATACTTCATGAGATACCCTATAGCATCCAATCAAGACACTGTGGAAGTAATAATTCCCACGAGCATAGTCAAGAACCTAGTATGGGGAGAGAGGATCACCCTACATGCTAAAGGCCTGCTTGAGGCAAGTCAACCCCCGGTCCCTCCTGAACAACTTAATCAATATCCAACCAAACCTCAATGGCCATTAAATATGAACAATCAACCTCTGTTGTAACTGCAATAAAGGAGCTCAACCAGCCATGCATCAAGCAGCACAACCTCAAATCAAGTCCAAATGGTCATGGATCTCCAAAGCCAGCACCAGCCTTGACAGATCTTCTCACTAGCATGAACATCCAATATTGACTCATGCATGCTCGAAGGCAAGTTGGAACACAAGGGGATTCTCTCACCTTCTAACAAAGATGGGTCAAGACATGCACGATTTCGATATTGTTCTCTTTCAAGAAACGTGGATGACAACATCTCCAATATGGTCAGATCACCAAATTGCTACAATTCTAGCCTCAAAACCAACTGCAGGGCGTCCGTCATCCGGACTGCTGGTAGCAGTAAGAACTGATTCTCAACTTCATCTTGCGCCCTGGCTCCCACCTGATCCAGGAAAACAAGCAGTCAAAAGCAATACCACTAACGAACATCAGAACATCATCCGCTATTTCCTGTCTCAGTAATACTCAACATTTATTGGAACCCACTAGCTTCAAGCGAATCACAGTTCCTTTTCAAAATTGAAACAATTCTTGACCTTATTGTATTAGACCCTCAAATACAAACCACCATCATTGCGGCAGACTTTAATATGTATTGTTTATCAGCTTCCACTAAACAATCCAAGCTGCGAACGGCCGAGTGGTCTGCACTGATGGAAATCAGAAACTTTTTTATGCCAAACGGGTCCTCAACAGAAGACCATCCACCCGCGGCAACATGGATTAGGGGCTCATCCTCATCTATTCTAGATTATGTTTACATTTCAGCTAGTGCAAACAAGTTCATTGCATCCTTCAGAGTAGTATCGACTTTAGCTAGCGACCACAATGTACTGGAAACCCGATGGATTCATCATGTTGTTCAGAAGACCCTACATTGTACCCACACTCTGGAGCTTAACAACAGTAGAAATCGCGTGATATGGAACCCACTCTTAGTAACCTTGCTCAAAAACTATGTCATAAAATCTCAAACATCGAAAGAAACGCCTGCACAAGGACTTTACACTGACTATGTACAGCTGATTACTGAATCCTTAAAATGGAGTCCTTGGCCTGTGATGAGACAGAAACACATTTTCAATCTTCCAATATTTGAACTCAGGAAAAATGTTCGCCGAGCAATGCGTTCCCTCTGTCCCTTTGCCCAAGTGGCTCAAATAAGTAAAATAAAAATTGAAGGGGCGTAGCCAGCCGAGGACACCGAAGGATGTCTCCTTGGTGAGCTCTGGGACTCCTTCCCCGTACCGATGCCCTAAAACCCCTAAAATGCAATAAACACCCCCGAATGCTGCCTCGCGGGTCCCCGAGATAGTGGGGAGCACTTTGAGCAACTTACAGCCCCAGGGATCTCACCGTCAGGGAGAAAGCTGCGGACGACTGGAGAGGCCGGCAGCTTGTGTGCGGTGAAACCCGGGGGCTTGTCACGCTGCCCCCGGTGCAGCGATGAGCCGAGTAAGGCTTGATCCACCGTGATTGTGCGAGTGGAGGATGCGGAGTGCCCGCTGGGGGTCAATCCGACCCGAAAACTGGTGCCGGCTTGAGGGGCGTGCTTGCCCATCCCCCATCTCTGTTGGTGCCTCTGCGGTGGAGAAAGCGAGGCGGTGCGGGAGCCTGCCATCTGGAGAGCACTGAGGGGGCGGGCAGCCCAGCCCGCGGCGCACCTGCTGGAGAAGCAGGCGAAGCGCCCGCCGGGGCTCTGAACGGCCTTGAGACTAAACTGGCCCAGAGTCTGGCATGGGGGTGCGGCACCCGGTCATCCAGCCCCCCCAGCTGAGCCGGGGCCTTCACGGCTGAGGAGGTGGAGCAGCGTGGGAGTGCCACTCTCCGGACGGCATCAGAGAGGCAGACGGCGTTGCTGGTGAGGCCCAGTGAGACAGGAGGTGAGGAGGCGGGCCACGGTGGAAAAAGGGCCTGGCATCGTATCTGCTGGGAAGCAATGAAGCGTGGACACGCACTCATCAGGGTGCTGCATAGACATTAACAGGCCCGGAGGGAGGAGGGCCCTGAGGCACAGGGAGTAACCCCCATGGACAGGTGTTGTTAAAGTGAAGGGGTTGGAGGGGGAGGCAACCAAGGGAGAGTGTGCTGGCTTACCCTGGACATTGGATAGCAACATCGCTATGCATGCAACCCCCCCCCACCCTGGGGCACTGATGGTGGGCCCCGGCCCCCCACCCGGTGGATCTACTACTGTGAGCTTCTCATAGCCGGCCACCACTCAGCAGGCCTATAGGGCCCACGAGGAGGAGAAGAATGGAGGGGCCCGGTGAGAGGGGGATTCGAGAGGCCGGTACTGGTAAGGAGTGTTCAATTGCATGGGGGTGGAGGAGCCTTAGAGAGTGCCCCCGTGAACAGAACGGTCGGAGAATAGCCCAAAGGCACCATGAAGCTGATGTCATAGTAGATGTCCAGACCTAGGGAGCCAATACTGAAACAGCGGAGCGCTTCACTCACAATTGGGCAGTGTGGACCCTGGAGGACCCAGATCTTCACCGGCAAGAAGGAAACAGGAGGGGTTTGCTTCGAAGAGCGATGCAGAGAGCAGTGACAAAATGTCCAAGCAGGCCGGGAAACCCAAAGGTTTGGGTCGGGAGATATCAAATCCCTAATGCAGTCCGCAGAGACCCAGAAATGCAGCCAACTGCAAGCGCAAGCTCAGATCCACTCTCCTCCTTCGGGGGTTTTAGGGGATTGTGACGACCCGCCAATTCGCAGGTCAGATTTATTAGCAATGTTACAGGAGCTAAAGAAGGACATTAAGGATAGTGCCACCGACCTAGCCAAGTCCATCGCTGACCTTAACAAGGGAATAGTGGCAGTTGAAAGAAGGGTCGATGAGATGGAGACCACAGTAGCCGAACAACGCCATGACCATGAAGAGCTAACTAAAAGGGTTCAGATCCTTGAGCAACAAATGGAGCGGGTGCAAGACAGACAGGAGGATGCAGAGAATAGATCCCGGCAGAAAATATACGCATCCGGGGATCCCGACATCTGTCACGGACGGGACGGAGACCTGCAACAATACGTGACAGAGTTGTTCTGGCACATCCTGGGCCCGGAGGCCGAGCGGGATATTGTCCTGGATCGGACACATAGGGTCTACTCACCACTCCAACTACAGAAAAATTGTGGTCCCAGATGTGTTAACCCGGGTGCATCTATTCCAATTGAAAGAGCTTATCATGCGAGTTGCTCGGGAGAAAGAACCCATAAGCTTTCGCTCTACACCCATTCTCCTGTTTCAAGATCTGTCTCAAGCTACTCTGAACAAGAGGAAACGGCTGAGGGTCGTCATGGACTGGCTGAGAACAAGGAAGGTCCGTTATCGCTGGGTGTTCCTGACCGGCTGCGCTTTGAGTGGAAAGGGCAGAGGTACACGGTTACAAAAGAGGAAGATATGGACGAGCTTTTGGGACAGGGGGAAGGCAGTGAAGGCAAGGATCAAGCGAGGCCCCCACATGGGAGTAAGGAAAAGAAGACTCTCTGGTAAAGGAACAATGGAAGCCGTGTGCCACCGCCCGAAGGCCCACGGAAGGGATCCTAAAGTGGGGGACCCAAAGTGAACGATAGAGACAGTGCTACTCTGCGAGCTTCCTGGCGTATTCAAACTCAGGCTCTGGAAGGGCCTTGTCTCTAATTTGCAAGCCACTGAGGGCATTGGAGAACTAAGCAGCAGTCAAACAAGCATGAATAAGGGGGGGAGGGGTCAGGTTGCGGGGGGGCCAGACCCTGCATTTCCCAGGGGGCAATACGCCCGGTGATTCTCTGTGGTGCTGCCATGGGGATTGTGTTTGTTGAAGTTTATGGGGTTGAAGCAAGTTTGGGAGTTGGGGGGTGGGGGGACAGTAAAATATGCTTTTGGGGTGGAGGTCATATACGATGGGCCTGAGACGCCCAGGGAGGTGATCCAGCTGGAGAATATGGGTTTGGGCATATGGTTACAACATATTAATGGCTGACTTAACCTTTGTCACAGTAAATGTCCAGTGGCTTAACTCCCCCAGTTAAAAGGAAATCTATCATGAGCAGGCTTAGGGACATGCAGGCCTTGGTTGTTTGGCTACAGGAGACGCACTTGCTCCCAGAGGATGAACATAGATTGAGGAACAAGGCCTTCCCAGTGCAATACTTTGCCTCTAGTGGGACGAAAAAAAAGGAAGTGGGCATCCTCATGGCTAAAGGGATCCAATTTGAAAAACAATTTGTAAAAAGGGACCCGGAAGGCCGTTACTTGATGATAGGAGGGTCTTTGATGGGCCAGCAGGTCATGCTGGTGGCAATTTATGCCCCCAACGAGAGACAGGATCGTTTTCTGCTAGAGGTGCTACCCAAAAATGTAAAAGCGGGAGTGGGACAGATCATGGGGTGATGGACGCAGAGATGGATAAAACGCTCCCAGCCACCTCCAGTGACTCCATGTTCAGACAGGCCCTGGCAAGATTTCTTAGGGAATTGCACTTAATAGAAACATGGCGGTTCTTTCACCCGCTGGAGAAAGCATACACTCACTATTCGACAGTTCACAAGGGCTATTCCCGAATTGATATGGTGCTGATTTCGGATTCTCTGGTCCTGCAGGTCATGGGCCTGGAAATAGGGGTCCGGTGCCTGTCGGACCATGCCCCGGTCTCCCTAAAGCTGGAGCCACTTACCCCGTGGCCGCAGACTCGTAGGACCTGGTGTCTAAATGAGGTGATCCTAAAAGATTTAGCTCTAAGAGCAGATATAGAGCGAGTCCTGAGAGACTACTTCCAAGAAAATGTCACAGAGGAAGTAGACTGGGCTACAATTTGGGACGCAAGTAAAGCGGTGGTACGGGGTGAGTTTATAGGGCACACAGTGGGATATGTTAAGAGAAAGGAGAGAGTGAGTCGGGAGTTGGAGGCCAGGGTAAAGGATGCAGAGGCAGAATACAAGGATAGAGGCTCACAAAGAACTTGGAGGGATTTGAAAAAAGCCAGAGCAGCCCTAGAAACGCACCTGGCGGATGAGTCCGTGCAACTCCTCTTACGGACCAAAAGTCCCATTACATACATGGGAACAAGGCCAATCGCTGCTTGGCGGCTCAACCGAGACAGCAGAAATCGCATTGTACAGCTTAGGGACCGGAGTGGAAACCTGGTGAGGGGGGAGAAGGAACTAGAGGAGGTAATGCACTCATATTATACCGACATCCTAACGGGGGAGGACTTAGAGAGGGGAGCACAGGTAGCCTTCTTGGATCAGGTGACCCTGCCACAAATTAGCGAGTCGGACAGATTGTTGCTGGAAGCACATGTATCTGAGGAAGAAGTGGGAGAGGTGATAGGGGCAGTGAAGGGACATAAATCCCCAGGCCCGGACAGGTTAAGTAACGCGTACTACAAAACGTTCAGGCCGATCCTGGTAGGTCCTCTAACAAAATCATTTAACTCTATCAGGGATACAGGGCGAGCCTCAGGGGATATGGGCCCAGCTACCACGGTCCTTTTGCTAAAACCGGATAGGGATCCCCTAGTTTGCGCCAGTTACCGCCCCATCTCATTATTGAACGGGGATGCAAAAATGTATTCCACGGTATTGGCCCGAAGACTAGCAAGGGTTCTCCCAAAGATAATTCACCCAGACCAGGCAGGATTTTGCAAAAGGGCAGCATACATATGACTATATACGGAGGCCCATAGATATGATGGAATGGGGGCAGAGGTCAGGGCGGAGGTTCTCAGTATTGGCATTGGATGCCTCCAAAGCTTTTGATAGCCTGCACTGGGGATTCTTACAGCTTACCCTTGAGAGGTTTGGGTGCGAGCCGGTATTTACACGCATGGTGATGGCCAACTTTGTGAATCCGTCAACACGATTGATGATCAATGGCTGGCTCACTGACAGTATTCTTATCTGGAAGGGCATGAGGCAGGGCTGCCCGTTATCTCTGTTGATTTTTGCCATGGCGATGCAGCCGGTAGCGCATCGAGTCCGGGATGACCAGGGTATCCGAGGTGTGGAAGTGGGGACTGATGGGCCCCAGAAAGTAGCCCTCTATGCGGACAACATCCTCTTGTTTGTGAAGGACACAACAAACTCCCTCCCCAGAGCCATAGATCTGCTGGATGAGTTCGCGAAGGTCTCGGGGTTCCACATCAACTACCCCAAATCAAAGGCACTTAATATCACAGAGGCTACGGAGCAGGTGTCAGAATGGGAGAGCCGATATCCTTTGAAGTGGGAACAGAAAGCTATAAAATACTTAGGTGTTCACCTGACCCCCACCTACGATAGAATATACGGGGCTAATATTCCGGGCCTCCTGAACTCACTGACGCAAGATCATAAACGTTGGGATCTGCAGGAATTATCATGGCTGGCACGTATTACAGCAGTCAGGATGCCGATAAGTATACCAAACCCAGCAATCAAAAATCTACAGGCAGAGGTGATGTCTTTTATTTGGAGGGGAAAGAAACCAAGGGTTCCCAAGAAAGTCCTATTTAGACCACAAGCTCTGGGGGGTTGGGGGTGCCGGAATTTTGCAGGTATTTATGGGCAGTACAGGTGGCGCCCATGCTGCAATGGCCACCCAGAGACAACCAGAATCGCTGGGTGATCCTGGAAAAAGAGGCATCTAAGATATCCCTGGAAAGCCTGGGTTTTCTCGCAGCTTGGCATAGAGGCAAAGGGGGCACACTACTGGAAGCTTTCAAGGCTACCCTATGGTATTGGGACAAAGCTCTACAGGGGAATAAGGTGAAGGTGGGGGGAGGCCCACTCGCCCTGGTAACCCACAATCTGGACTTTACGCCAGGTTTGCAGCACAATTTTTTGGCGCATTGGGGAGGGGGGGACGGGCCCTAGTATTGGGGGATCTCTACGCGGAGGGTACGCAGAGAACCTTTGAAAGTTGCAAAGCCAAATTCCAGGTACCGGAGAGGGAACGCTTCCACTATATCCACCTCAGACATTGGATCACCAACACGAGGGTTCGAGAGGGAGCAACTAGGGCCCCCACAGGGCTGGAGCTTACGGTACAAGAGGGAAGGGATGAGAAAGGGGTATCAAGATTGTACCTTCTGATGGGGGAGGCAGACCAGGAGGAAATTCTCCCATATATGCAAAAATGGGCTACAGATGTGGGAAGACCCATCTCTGGGGAGTCATGGGGTTGTATATGGCACTGCACTGCTAAGGGCTCTAAATGCACTTCAATTAAAGAGGGGGCGTACAAGCTTTGCCTACGCTGGTATATGACACCACGACGGATGCACTCCATCAACCCGGACTATCCCATGCTATGCTGGAGGGGCTGTGGACAATCCGGGGACTTAATCCATATGTGGTGGAAGTGTCCGTTGGTGGAGATCTACTGGAAAGAGGTCCTAAACCATATAAAAGAAATAACCGAGACACAATTGCCGTTTCACCTGGTGGTTGTGTTGCTGGGTGAGGCGGTGGAAGGGAGCTAGGCCAATTCCGGTTGCAAAGCTGGCCTTATCACCCACATGCTGAGCGCGGCAAGAATCACCCTAGCGCAGGCATGGAAGAACAAACAGGGGCCGGTAGTGGCCGCATGGTGGGTGAGACTCTGGGGGTGATGGCCATGGAGAAAGTGACAGCAATCGCCTATGGCTTCTACTCGAAAATATATTAATACCTGGACACCGTTTCATGAGTTCATAGACGACAGGGAACAGATGTATTTCAAACCTAGGTTACTGCGCAATGTCTCTATTTTATGACTGGGGAGACTTGAGTGGCGAGAAGAATTGCGCCCAAAGGACCTCCTGGGAGGTCGGAAGAAGAGGCCATACGCCACCCAAATGTTGAGATGTTATTGTGGCGGTGGGGATTGGGGGGAGAGTTGTACCAGTTAAATTTCAGCAGCATACGGCACCCAAGACTGGGGTAGTTAGTGGAAAGGACGCTGATGATGTCATTGTTTGGTGTTCCTTAAAACACGAATGTTTGTAACTTAAGCTGCTGAGAAATAAACACAATTGTTAAAAAAAAAATTAAAAATGGAATATAGAAATAAAATTAGGGCAATATTAGCGCATCAAAAACAGATTTATGCAGAAAATATGCTAAAGGCCCTTATGACCAAATCTTCAGGCGAAATCTGGCGACTAATTAACAGTTTCCCCATTAACGCGCAGAAAACCCTCAAACTCAATACAATTAGCGAAACAAAGTGGATTATCCACTTCCAAAACCTTCTCAATGGCACCAAAATATCAGTGCATCCGCTTTTTTCCTCCACGCCTGATCTCACCATATTTAAATTTGACACTGTAGATATTATACTGATGATAAAAAAACTCAACCGATCCAGAGCCTCGGAGCCTGGTAATTTAACTAATGCCATACTAAAAGCACATCCTGAGGCATGGGCCACCACTCTGGGATTCATTTTTAAGCACGTTATTAATTAATAAATAATAATAATAATAATTAGGCTTTTATATAGCGCTACAAACCCTCAGGTATCTGAGCGCTGCTTATTATTACCCACGGTGTGTGGTGCTCATTTATCGACCTCGGAAGGATGAAAGGCTGAGTTTGGCCCCGCCGGGATTCGAACCTGCGTTAACAGGCTCTGCACGGGTGTCAAAGCGGGCGCTCTACTCGCTTTATTCACTCAACACGCATTCCACCATCCTGGCAAGAAGCAATAATCATTTCAATATTTAAAAAAGGGGATCGGAATGATCCTAAAAACAACAAACCAATTGCACTTCTAGATGCGCCAGGCAAAATAATGGCAAGGTTGATCTTGCGTGATTTTATAAGATGGGTCCGACACAAAATTACTAGACAAATATCAGTCGGGTTTTCTACCAGGCATTGGAACAGTCCTAAACCTGATGATACTGTCGGCCATTAAAAAACAAGCCTGTTCAAAGAAACAACCAGTATTTTTTAGCGCTAATTGATTTTAAACAGGCCTTCGATTCGGTGCCTCAGGAAAGGTTATGGTCGCACCTTTTAACTAGCTCATGTCCTCTATACATTATTTATTTGATACACCAATGTTATTCTAACACCTCGATCAAGGTGAAACTCACGTATGACGGATTACTATCAAAAGCCATACCGACAAATGTCGGATTAAAACAAGTGTGTCCCTTTGCATCATTTCTATTTAACTTTTATATCAGTGAAATATACAAAGCCTTTAGTTCTGTCTGCTCGTTTCCCTCGAGACTAGCCAAGATAGAGATTCCTTATTTAGTATATACTGACGATTTAGTCCTTATGGATAGGACGCCTATTGGACTGCAGAGGAAATTAACAGCACTAGGCTGTTCTGCTGAGGCGAATCACCTCGTCATCAACATTGCTAAGTCTAATGTCCTCATTTTTCACCATCGTTTATCCAAGGCAGGCTTTTGTTTTAATTAGACAGTTTTAAAGACCTCTGTTACACAAACTTTACAATACAAAAATCTCGGAGTGAACATGAATTCAAGCCCAACAGATCTGCCATATAAAGATGAACTCCAGAGTAGAATGAGACACCTAGCCATCCAAGGCAAGGCTATACAAAGAAAATATGGGAAATTCTCCATTAACCCATCATCTTTTACAACCAGAAAGTGGTCCCCATCATCACTTATGGTAGCCAATCCAAATCACTTAGTGAAACTCCCAAGTGGGATAGTCTTGAGTGAGTTTATTGGAAAACTATTCTCCCCCTCCGGTAAATACGCCCATTCACATTATATGATTTGAACTAGGACTCATTTCCCTCTCTACAGTGGCAGCTTGGCACATGCTGGCAGCCTACAGGAAATGCACTCTAACAACAGATGGTACAAATAATCTGTTTCAAGTTCCCAAACTCTTACTGGAATCAACGTCAGCGTGCCCTCTCCTAGTATGGAAGAATGCCTGTTTAATAACAACAATGCAAACTGCTGATATTCCTCTTGAGCTGCTATTAGAAAATCCAGAAAAAGCTAAATTTAAACTTTGCCAGTGGGACTGGAATAATACTTGGGAGAAATGTCACGCCTACTCAGTCTTCAAGTTTGGAGCATTTATATGAAAAGCCATGAAAGAGCTCCCTCCTGACTTGAAGAAATTCTCTGACCTGGTCTACGCCAACACAATTCTCCGGATGCGTTTTAACTTGTGCCCCACAAAGGTGAATTTAGCTGCCTACTCAAAATGAGATCATCCAGACATATCCTGTAGTTTCTGCAAAACTGAAACCTCTCCGGAAACGCTACAACAGGTTCTTACGGAATGTCGAGCTTTAAATGGTACCACACTAGGATCTGGGTATTCTTTATTTAATGCTTTGCGAAAAGGAGAGCATTTTTTAGAAACATTTTTGTTGTGTGTCATAAAAGGGGGACTATCCTCTAGGTGAAACAATTTGTGACTTTATTTGGTTTCCGTAGGGGACAGATTTGCTTTAAAAAGACCCACAGTTCCCTGGTTTTTGGTTGTAGCACATTGACCACTGTGATCGTTGTGCTTGGTGTTGGGTATAGTTAGTGCAAAAGGACCAGGGGTCCTCGTGTCGGTTTCTTTTTTGTTCTTTCTATTTTTCACTTAATATCTCAATCCCTGTATCATGTATACACAGTAAAAAGTCCTTGATCAGTCCTATTATTCGTTTTCTGGAGAAATCAACCTGTAGTCTGGCATATTTCATTCGATTTGGCTGCACAGGTACAGTATTATGATGAGCCGATAGGTTTCAGTGGTAAGGACCACTTTCATCAGGACTAGAACAGCTGACGGGTAGTAATGCTGTTGTAGTTGAAAGAGAAGCTGGATCTAGCTTGTTTCTTTGATGGACCTGAGCTTGACAATGTGAGGTGAGCAGAAAATTCAACCGCGCTATGTAGTTTGTTGTTTGGCGTTCCCAGCGTGTCCCGGTTTGCGAAATGTCGGTTCCTAGGCGACCCGCTTTGACTAGGAACGTGGCACAACAGGCGCCTTTGCACATGGCTGAACATTGTCAGCACCTGCAGCGGGACTGAAGTTCTACAGGCTCACACTAGGACCAACCTGAAAAGAGAAGAAATCATTGTCAAGGGCAGGTCCATCAAAGAAACAAGCTAGATCCAGCTTCTCAGGGCCGCAAACGAGTGGAGTCAAGCAGTAAATGGGTGCAGGGGCAAGTAAATAAGAGGCACTTGAGAACATAGCCTCTGTTCTCATCCTACTTAATCTCTCTTCTGCCTTTGACATGGTCAACCATGCCATCCTGCTCAACCGCCTCTGTGATTTCCTCTGTGACGACCCTCCCAGGTCCAACTTGGTCCTTCCTTTCCTCTATCTCACTCTCAACTTGCGGTGTTCCCTATGGGTCTAACCACTCTCCATGGCTCTTCAATTAATACCTGGCACCCCTCAGCCCACCACATTGCTGCACTCTGTTCAAACTTTCAGTGCTATGCAGATGACACCCAGCTCGTTTTCAGGCTCCCCTCTGCCACCTCCTCTCCCTCTCTCATCTCTGACTGTCTGACTGCAATACAGGAGTGGTGTGCCACCAACGACTTCTTGCCTCAATGTCAGTAAGACAGAGATCCTTCTCATTGGCACTCCTGCACCCCCCTTTCCTGTCACTCTCTGGCCGGCCTCCCTTGGCCCTCTTTCTGCTCCCACCCGTGAGGCTAAGAACCTCGGGGTCATCTTCGGCTCCATGCTTTCCATTTCTCCACACATATCTGATGTATCTAAGAAATTAAACTACCAACTGCACCTCCTCAGGGGTATTCTTCCTTTCCTCTCCTTCCCCAAGAAGCTCACTGTCTCTAGAGCTCTGGTTCTTTCTAGGCTGGACTTATGCAACAGCCTCCTTCTAAATCGGCCTGCTACTACTCTCCGCCCTTTGCAACTTATCCAGAACAGGACTGCAAGACTTGTCCTTGGCCTCAAGCCCTGGGATCGTATCTCTTCAGCCCTGAAATCTCTTCATTGGCTCCCAGTGGCTGCATGGATTAAGTTCAAGACCCCCTGCATTGTCCATAAGGCCTTTTGGGGCCTCGGCCCTCAATACCTTCAACTCTCCCTCCTGAAATACCTTCCTATTCGAGCTCTTCGCTCCTCTACCTCCAACTCGTTCAGGGTCAGTTGCTTCTCCAAGCAACAAGTTGGTGGTAGATTTCTCTCTTCAGCTAGGGCCTCCTCTGGAACAGCCTCCCTGCCTCTCTGAAACTCGAGAAGAACCATCTTCAGTTCCGGAAGCACCTCAAGACCTTCCTCTTTGCTTCTGCCTTCTCTCTTCCTCTCCCCTGCTGATCTGTCTGTTTCTGCACTGGGTTGCTGGCTACCCTCTGTATCCAGGCCCAGATCCCAGCCCACCTATCTGCATGCCCGCACTGCCTCCCGGCAACCCTTGTACTTGGGTCTGTATCGGCTAGCCTACAGTCCCCCTACCTGCACTTATCAGACACCCGTTGTCTGTGCTTAATTACTGCACTTTCCACCTGCTTGCCACACTACCTGTGTTATTTCATCACGTGTTCAGTACTTCCCACTCCCCTCCTCCCCTGCCCCTTGCATGTTCTCAATGTCACTGGGCCTAGTAAAATCTTTGTTTTTCCTTCCCTTGTACCCCTCCTGTGCTTCGTTGCACCCTGAAACACTTGTGCATGGGCGTGATACAAATAAACTATCATATCATATCATAGCTAGAGACTGAAAAAGGGCTTGACTGCACTTATATGTTCCTTAACCTTAACAGTACGACTTGTGATTTCTTAGAATCTTGTTTTTTCTTGATGCGTCTTAATAAGTATACTCCGTTCCCCATAGATGGGACTTTCAGTCTGGACAAATTGGGTGTGCTCGAATGAACATTAGAAGAACAAGGTTAAAACATGCCCTGTGAGGGGGAGGAAGGGTGTTTGCGACTTGGTTAGAGGATGCGATAACCAGACACAATGACTGCAAGGTGAGAGGACTCAGGGGGGTTAACAACAGACTACAAGGCCAGATAAAATATCTTAGGGCAAAGGGAGCGCCAGAGAAATTAATGCACATATGCCCCAGATAGTCGAGAAGAAACGTAGACCAAGCAGGATGACCAAGATAACAAGATAGCTGAAGACATTGTTGATTACGTCACTAGTGTGCGGGCTGCAGCAAAGGCATGCCGGCAACAGGCGGCATGTGGGGTGCAGGCGGCAGAAGTGGATCAGCCCCTGGTAGTTACTGGCCTAGCTCACTTTGCCCACTGCACCAGCCTTGCCTGGAACAAGCAATTTGGGAGCCCAAGAGGGGTCCGATTTGCCTGCTGCACCTCTCTCTTACAGCCTCTCTATGACAAGTGGAGGAACTGTGTACAGAAGAAACTCTCTGGTCTTCCAAGCACCCTTTAAACAAATGCAGCTAACCAGAAGGAGGGAGGACAGAAGCAGGTCCAACTCGTTAATGTACATGCCTCATGGACTCCAGGCAATCTGTGGATCCTGGCTAAATAATTTCCAAATATTAGAGAGGAGTCCAAGCGATTTATAGAGGAACAGTGCACTATAATTCACAGTTTCATTCCCTTGTGGGCTGATATGAATCCACTCATGAGGGTGGTCAGATCACACAAAGTGAGACAGTGATTAGTTTAATGGGCCACCTGGCAAGAAGACAATACTGGTACCAGGGATGCCCTTGTTCAGGCTAGAGAGGGAATATTTACATGATATGGTATGGCATTTATAACGCACCTATACACACGTGTTTCAAGGCGCAACATGGCAAGGGAGGGGAAACAGAGAGAAGACAGAGACAACAATCCTACTAGGCCAGGTGCCATTGAGATTGCGCAAGTGCAGGGGAGAACACTACCTTCACCATGTATTCCCCAAGATCTTATCCCAAAAGACTGACTGAGCCAAGATAGGGAATTATAAACATTGAAGGCAAAACTCCTGAAGACTATTTTGATCGACTAAAGGTAGTGTTTGTTCAGCACTCCGGTATAACTAAGCCTGAAGAGACCACAAATTAGGCTACAGCAAACTTTGTAGCTGGACTGCTGCCCAACGTATAAGCACAGTTAAAGAGTGTGTGGATAGGGTGTCAGACTAAACCCTTAGAGGAGATAGTGGCAGTTGAGAACCACTGTATAGTTTGCCAAGAACAAAAGGAGACTTTTGAGGGTAAATCAATGACCCTCCAGACTCAAAGCTTGCAGGGGCAGGGGCAGGGACAGATGCAAAACGCACAAAACAATGCTCAGAGGGGTGTGGCGGGCCAGGAAAAGCAGGTGGACATGTGAGGGACATTTTTTTTTAAAAATCAAGTTTTATTGCCATTTAGGTTATGACAACATATAGTAACCATCGTACAATACTACTTTGCCCCAATTATAAAGTTTCCTCCTTCCCCTCCCCAGCCCCCCCTCGCAGCCAGGGATCGTTCAATATGAACTTCATCAGGAATCGGACATGTTTTAATGTCTGTTCTCCAAACTCAGGGTATCTCTGACGTGTACGCTAGAACATTGGGCGTGCAGGTATCCCCACCTGATTGCCCATAACAGTCAACATGTCCGTTGGACACAATGTCCTCTCCAAAAACGTTCACTGCGCTGCCCCTCCTGCAGTCCTTCCCCAACCTTATCAAGCAAGCCGTCCGTACTTCTCAAAGAACGGGAGCCAAATTCCCTCAATGTCAGACCTGGGCTCATCTATAAGGTGGGTTAGATATTCCATGTCACATATCGTGTGGACTTTGGTGATCCATTTCTCTTCCCTTGGCATTTGTGAGCTTTTCCACCTCTGGGCCAGGCAACACCTTGCTGCCACTAACATGACCTGGAACATGTGGCCTTGTGACGCTCCATGTTCCCCCTCCACATTCACACCAAAAAGAACAATCCATGGAGAGAGGGCTCTCTGGATCCCATCCACCCCCTTTATCCATGACAGGACCTCTACCCAATATGTCTGCACCTTCGAACATTTCCCCCACATATGTATGTAGTCCCCATTTTCAGTGCAACACTTCCAGCAGTGTGGGTCGTATCCTTCCCTCATCAGGGCTATCCTCACTGGGGGATAGTGCCATCTGTGTAGTAGTTTCAGGGCTTGGTGTCGGTATTGGAGCGAAGTGGTTGAGTGATTGGCCTGTCTGCACATATTGTCCCACCTCCTTTCGTCAATATCCCCACCTAGATCTTGCCCCCAATTCACACGTGCAGCGTGGGGGTTCCCTTGCGGCCGCCAGGAGTAGAGTCTAGATATCAATCCCTTGGACCCCTTCTGCGAAATCAAGAATTTTTCAAAATCCGTTAACCTCCTCTTCTCTTAAGGTTCTCACCCCATCTGTCCTCGGTCAGGGCACCCTTCAATTGTATGTAACGAAAGGGTGATAGGTTATTCAGACCTAGGGCCTCCTCCAGTTCCTGTAGAGACATAAAAGTTCCCCCAACCCATAGCTGTCCCGCCCTGCTGAGACCAGCCTCGTACCATTGTTGGAACGCAAGTGGCTCCTCAATCCCATCCGTGAGTGGGGGGGGGGGGGGCCCAGATACAACTTAAGGGTGATGGCCATGATGTAAGCCATCTATTGTCACCACCTTCTTTCCATATGGACCACAGAACTCCCAACACTGGGTGCTGCAGGACTCTCCCTGGGATGCAGGTTTTGGGGACCCACAGCCATTCATCCAGAGTGACCGGGGCTAGTATCTCATTGTCTATTGCAACCCATTGCTTCCTGCTTCCCATTCCCCGGAGCAAAATGATCCACCAGGACCCTCAGTTGGGATGCTCTATAATACAACTCTTGATCGGGAAGTCCCACTCCCCCCTCCTCTTTCGCCTTATCAGTGCCTCGTAGGAGATCCTGTGTTTCTTTCCCGCCCAGAGATATTGCAGTACAGTTCATCTCACCTCCAGTAGAAATGACCTGGGCACTAGCGTTGGCAGCATTTGGAACAAAAACATTAACCTGGGGAGAATTACCATTTTTACTGAGTTGAGACGTGCCATCCATGAGAATCCTTATCCTGCCCACCTCTCAATGTACTGTTTCACCGCCGACCAAAGGGGGAGAAATTTACTGGCGAAGAGGTCCCTTGGGCATTGCGTCACCTGAATCCCCAGATAGCGAAACCTGTCCCTCTGTACCTTGAAAGGGAGCCCTGCCACATATTCCCCTTTGGTGCCTAATAGCTTTCCTTCTATGAACGCCACTGATTTCCCCAGGTTGACCTTGAAGCCCGACAGGTTCCCATAATGCTCCAGACTCCGTAACACGTGTGGTATCGACTGGGTTGGTTTGGTAACATCAAGTATTGCATCATCCGTGAACAGGCTTATCTTGCAGTGTGTTTCCCCCACCATGACGCCACTAATCTCCCTGTTGTCCCGGATAGATGCCGCCTATGGTTCCATCACTAATGCATATATGAGCGAGGATAGGGGGCATCCCTGTCGTGTACCCCTCCCTAATAGGAATGACCCTGACTCGTTCCCATTCACCACAACTCTTGCAGAGGGTTTTGAATATAAAGCTGATATCTAATCCATCCATCTCGGGCCTATCCCCAGGGACGAGAAGACTTCCCCCATGATGGCCCAACTCACCATGTCAAATGCCTTTTCAGCGTCTGAGGATAGCAGGAGCGCTCCCTCCTACGTACAGCCCTTGAGCTCAGCACAGGGAGGGTTTTCCTTGCCTATTCAACACAAATCCCACCTGGTCTGGGTGGATCAGTCGAGGGAGGTACGTCTCTAAACGCGTTGCCAGGATCCTGGCAAAGATCTTTGCGTCCACATTTAGGAAGGAGGTGGGCCTATACGAGCCACATTACACAGGATTCTTCCCTGGCTTCGGTATCACAGCTATCAGGGCCTGAAGGAATGTTGGTTGTATTGTGTCCTGCCCGCTAATCCGGTTAAACAACTTGGCCATAAGTTTCACCAGTGCGGATTGGTACTGCTTGTAAAAGTCGTTCGTAAAGCCATCTCCCCCTGGGGCCTTCCCTGTCTTCCACCAGCTCCTCCCCTGTTATCTCCCCATCTAAGGCCTCTCACTCTACATCTGCGAGGTTGGGGAGGCTTTGCCCAGCCTAATAGTTCCGTATATCCTCCACTGACTCCTCTTTCTGCTTAGTGTACAACTCTTTGCAGCAATTCGCAAAGCATTCCGTTACCTCAGCCCCCCCCTTACACATCCTCCCGCTCATATCTCAGATACCACCTACCGTCCTCTACATCCTACAGCCTCTTGCCCTATGTGCCAGTAAAGTCCCCACAGTATCCCCCCATTCGTAGTACCTCTGCTGAGTGTACCTCATCTTCTTGACCACCTCCCCAATTAGAACCGCATGTAGTGCTTGTCTTTTGTCTCTCATTTCCCCCAAGAGAGCTTCCCTATCTATGGACCTCATTACACGTTGTAATCGGAATTTTACGGCATGGTGCTATTAGCGTCTCCGCCCTCGCAAAAGACAGCTAATAGCGTCCCATTACGAGTTCGGGGACACGAGCATAGCGCCATGCCGTAAATGACATTACCGCCATGCCGCAAAAGTCCACAAAATGCCCATTACCGGCCTCGACCACAGTGCTGATAGCACCTCCTCCCTCACGCAACATGCTAATAGCGGTCACCGCTATTAGCGGACACCGTTAAAAAGCGGAACCGGAAATAACGTCATCGCACAGGAACGGGAAAGAGAACGGCGGCCATCTTTAAAAACACAATCCATTGCCATCCTCTGCATCCAGGACATCTTTCCGGAGAACTCTGACCAAAAACCATCCAGGACTGGCTGAAGATGTCAAAGGCCCTGAAAAAAACCTCTGATCGACAGCAGAAAGAGAAATTCACACCAGAGGAGCTCATAATGCTGACTAGCACACTTGCAGCCAATGCCGAAGTCGTATTCGCCAATGATATGCACCGGGAAGCGATCATCAAGAAAAAGGCCATCTGGGACGAAGTTGCCCGCAAAGTTAGTGCGGTGTGCACTACCATCCACAGTGTGAAGGACTGCCGCAAGAGGTGGGACGAGCTGCGGCTACGTGTGCGGAATATCCTATCAGTCAACCGCAACCTTGCAATGGCCACAGGAGGAGGCGCAGAATCACCTCTGAAGATGAAGGAGTGGGAGGAGACATGTGCCTCCACCATCGGAGTCGAAGCCATAGAGGGGGTCGGAGACATGGAGCATGGTGTGGCCATCTCATCTGATGGAGGTGAGTGAATACGTCAAACAATGCACAGTGAAGGGTGAGGGGGTACCCCAAACATGTGTCGATGACCAGGCCATTGATTCTGCCACACACATACATGCATGCATCACCATATACACGTGCAATACTGACCCATCAATGCATGACTAACCCGACATCCCCATTACAAGAATCACTGAGGAATAGGCCCCAATGCATAGAGCAGCATGACGTGAACATTCTGCATGAGGCACCTAGACCCATTAACAATGATGTACCCTATTTATGTCCTCCACAGGATCACCGAAGAGACACTGGAGACACAAGCACTGCAGCACGTACTCCCCCAGCAGCCAAAAAAGCCAGAATGCATGAGAGGGGTGACACCGCCACCACCTCAAGGGGAACTGGGAGGACAGTCCATCTGCAGAGGGCCAAGGGCAGCAGGAGCACCATTGCATCACAGCCTGAGGGCACGGCTCCTGTTGTAGTTGAACCCACGCAAGTGTGCCCCATCATTGCTGAGATGAGCACGGAGGGCACGCACTCCGCAGCCACCAGCTCCACTGGGGAGGCAGCAGCCACCGCACCGGCCACTGACGAGGAGGATGCAATCGACGTCCTACAACTCATCCATGACCCCAGCCCAACATGGTCCATTGAGGGGAGTCCAAGGGCAACGTCCGGATCTGCTACCCAGGAAGCACATGACACCCACACTGTAGAAGGTGCATGGAGCCCTCAGCTGTCCTCACCGGATGCCGGGTGCATGGACCAGGGCGCACCGTCCAGCCCAGCAGCACCTACCACCCTGGCAGACCTTGCAACCATCACCCGGAGGCAGGAAGACATGGCTGCGCTGGTCACCAAGCATGTGGCCAAGACAGGCCGTCTAAGGGATGACCTCCAAAAATATGAAGGGCAAACAAAGGAGGCCATGGAGGCCTGCACTGACAGGATATGCCAGGAGATGGGCCAACTCCGCCAGGCCATTTTACGTATTGGGGACATCATGGAGCAGCATCACCAACCCCCAACACAGGATCGACCGGGAACCTCCTCCTCAGCGAGTTCCCAGCAGACCATCCCCCTGCGCCGCTCCCTGCGCAACCTGAGGCGCCCCACATCACAGCAACCCAATGTCGGTGGAGGCCCTGATGCTTAGCTCCACCAAGGACCAGGTGGCACATGTGGTGCAGGAAACATTATAGACACCATAAGACTCACCTGGGTGTTTTGGGGGGAGGGCGGTAAGGGTGCATTTGGGTGTTTTGGGGGGGAGGGGGGTAAGGGTGCATTTGGGTGTTTTGGGGGGAGGGGGGTAAGGGTGCATTTGGGTGTTTTGGGGGGAGGGGGGTAAGGGTGCATTTGGGTGTGTTGGGGTGTTGCACTTCTTATCACATTCTGTTCAATACACACTGTTCTGAAGTTGAAACCCAAGCGTGGTCTCCATCATTGCGTATGTGTCATTTATCTTGGACAGGGTCCTTTGTGGTACTCCAAACATGCACCAGGGCAACAATATCCATCTCCGTCCATGCTTTTTCACCTTTGTGCCTGATGGGATTTCAGAATCAGATGCTGACGCACATCGTGTGCCTCCTTGGCATTGCCTCTTGCATGTCCTGCCGGGGCATTCCACCCGTACTCATCCACATCCCCATCATGCTCTTCTGGTGGTTGCATGTCAATTTCAGGTGGCATTGGCACATTCCATCATATGCACATTTATTGATGCTCTACACATGCCTTGGTTATCTTTGCCACTTTGACACGGCTGTACAGGAGTGCCTCACACAGGCTGCTTAGGCAGTGGAGCACTGTCATTGGAAGGCTGACTGCCAGCTCTATCGTGACGCAGGTACGGGGATGTGCAATATTGTTGTCCTCTTCCTGCTGGTTCTGTGGGTTCCGTACAGGGGTTGGGAGCCACCTCCTCAGTGGATCGCTGGCATCGCCTGTATGGTGTGAGGAATGGGTACCTGTTACGGGTCACCTCTGGTGCGGGCTGTTGTTGTTGGTGCTGCACTGCTATCATGTAGTCAAGGCCGTCATGTCATGCTGCTGCTATTGGGACCATCTTGGTGTGGGAAGGGGTGTGGGTAGGGGTGTGGTGTGCTCTTTTGTGCTGCCTGTCTCCATTGCATGCACCTGTGCTGATTGTGTCCACCTGTGGTAGATGGGTACACTGCTCAGGTCTCTTAACGGGTGTTTTTCGATGCTGTTATTAGCGCCATGCCAGTAAGGGGTTTTTGGGTGTTTTACATGCTGCTAATGCCATTTCCGCATGGCTTGTGATGGCCTGGTATTAGCGCCATGGCGCTAATTCCGGCCTGGGGGTCGCGCGCCCGCGGCCTTGCCGCTATTAGTGGCACCGTAATTAACGGGTGTGCAGATAGCGGTGGGTCCGGGTCGTGATTGGCTTAGGGAATTAACGGTACCGGTAAATCTTTACCGGTACCGGTATTTCATTACCACACAACGTGTAATGAGGCCCTATGTCCTTCCAGTTGAGTTGCACCCACATACCTCCCAGTTCCTCACAAAGCTTGCCCTTGATCAATGCCCTTTCGTGCTTCCTACGAGATCCTTCAGCAATGAGAAGGCCCCTAAAGGTGGCTTTCGCCGCTTCCCACACCATCATTATACCAGTCTCCCCGTTATCGTTAATCTCAAAGTAGACCCTTATTTCCTTCCTCAAGAATTCCCTGAATACCTGGTGGTCCCTCAGCAGTGTCATTGCACCGCCACCTATAGTTTCTCGCGGCCTTTGGCATTCACCAGTCCACCACCACAAGCTCATGGTATGACCACGTGATGGCCTATGCACTCGGCACCCCCGTGATGGCCTCCGCACTCGGCACCCCAACCTCGCCCTCACGTTCCTCCGATATTAGCAGGAGGTCAATTCTCGTGTATGATTGATGTGGGGGGGGAAAGAATGTGTAACCCCCTTGACCCGGTCACGACCTATGCCACACGTCAACCCAGTAGTTCTCCTGCAGGAGGTCCCTCATGGCCAGTTTGCCCTTTGTAACCCCACTCACCCCGTCCCCTTTGCCAACCACCAGTCCAGCTGGGGGTCCAATACCAGGTTAAAGTCCTCACCTAGAATCATGGCTCCCACTGCCCACCCATCCATTACCTTAAACACTTGGCGTAGTAACTTTATCTGGCCCACATTAGGCGCATAGAGGGGGGCCAATGTGATCCGCATTCCTTCGCATGTGCCCTTAATTCCCAGGAATCTACTATCAAAGCCCCTCTTGGTCTCAATATCCATGAGGTGGAATGACTTGCCCAGAAGTATGCCCACCCCTTCCTTTTTGGAGGATTTGTGAGAAGCCCAGAAGTTTCTGCCAATCTCTTTCCCCTTTATCGGAGATTCCGCCCCTTGCCGGTAGTGTGTCTCTTGTAGAAAAAGGACTACCAACTTCTGTTTGCAGAACATGTTGCTAGTGAGGGATCGCTTATTTTGAGATTTCAAGCCCTTGACGTACAGTGTTCCAACCCATCCCTCAACCATCATCTCTCTTTACCCTGCCCCCTAAGGACTCCATGCGTCTTGCTTGGCTCGGAGCTTTCCTCAACTTGAAGCTCCATGGCTTTGCCTGTTTAACTCCCCCTTTTCCACTCCTGCTGTAACACTCACCTGACTCCCACGGAGGCGCTGGTCTAGTCTGGGTTGCTGTGGCCTCTTCGAGCGTGATGCGCAGAACTCGGAACACCGACTGAACAGGACCCTCAAATCTTGCTTGTCTGGCCAGTAGGAATATCCTTCTGCAGATGAGAAAGGGGATTAACAGTCTGCAGAATAGTGTGCTTGCACCCCCCTTCCCCTCTTCGTTCCTCTCTAACTTCCTCCGAAATCCCCGGTTGAAGCTCACCTTATGGTTTGAAAGGATGAACTCTCCATCCTGCTTCTGGTGCAGGGCTGCGTGTTTGTCCAGTTACTTCACTGGTTTTCAGAATGGCGCTGGCAAAATCCACTTGACTTTTCCGAGCGGAACGCTGTAAGTATGAAGATTACAAAAGTTCAAGTGTTGAGCCTCCTTTTCTGTTGCCTTCCTAACCTGTGATCTGTCCTTTATTTCAGGTGCAGAATGAAGGCGATGAGTTGAGGGATTGAATTGACGATGGTAAACTCAGGTGAGTTAGCGATGGGGGCGATCCCTCTTAATGTCTTTATATTCCCCCAGTAATGTCTTTTGTCCTTTCCCCATAGGGGCCGGGGTGCGGTACCTGCCAACGAAGCGGCGCCGACCCGAAATGAGGAATGGTCCACCAACAGAAGACCGGTAAGTGTTATGGCGGAAAATTAGGCTTTCCTCATATGTTCCTTCTGCTCACCTTTTGTCTCTTCTTCTCTCCCCTAGGGGCAGAGATGTGGCGACCGGTGCAGGCAGTCGCAGTGCAGCCAGAAGAACTCCCGAGGACAGGTGAGTGAAGCGCGGCGCTGCAGCGAGCAACGCGCTGCTTTTTAATGAAAGTCTTTTCTCAGGAACGCTGGCGTGAAGGTTCCGGATGCAGGTAAGAAGTTTGATGAAATTCTTGGTTTTCACCTTTCTCTTCTCTTCTTTCCTTACAGGTGTTCCAGGATCGAGGCGGCCGTGGCTGGAGACCAGATGCAGGAGCAGACACGGTGAGCGTTCAGCTGCTTGGATGCAGAACAACGCGAAGCGTGAGCTACTGTCTGGGCGTGGCTTAAATAGCCCCCAAAGTAGTTCCAGGTAAGTATCCTTCCCTGGCCACGCCCGAGTGGCAAAATAGTCCCAATGAAAAAATAGTCCCTTTCAGGTCTCAGGGAGGCCTGAATCTTGCAGCCTGGTCTGCATCAGGTAAGTGCACAAAACACCTTCCTTTATGAGCCTGGCGCCAACGGCGCCAGGACAGAGTCCAAAGAGCCCCTATAAGGGGCCACTGGGCTTTTACCCGGGGGCATGATGCCTGCTCCCGTGGGTGCTGGGCCTGGCCTGGTGCTCCGGGGGTAGGCATCATGACAGCACTCCCCACCAAGGCCCCTCCCAAGGTCGTTCCCTCTGGAGGTTTCGGTTTGTTTGGGAAATTCCGATGGAACCTTTTTACCAGCCGAGGTGCATGTACGTGGTCGCTGGGTTCCCAAGACCTTTCCTGAGGCCCGTACCAATCAATTAGATAGAAAAGTTTTGATTTTGAGATCTTAGAATCCAAAATGTTCTTCACCTCGAATTCAGCCTCCCCATCTATCTGGATTGGTTCTGGTGGCTTATTAATCTGGTTCCTGGTTGCACTGGTTTCAAAAGTGATACATGAAAAACGGGGTGAATCCGCATGTTAGCTGGTAGATCGAGCTTGACTGCCACTGGGTTTATTATAGCTTTGATCGAGTAAGGGCCCAAATACCTTGGATTAAAAGTTCGAGGTCCTTTGAGCAATAAGTGTTTGGTAGCAAACCATACTTGATCCCCTATTTGGTATGGAGGCGCCTCACTCCGATGCAGATCCGCATTCTTTTTGTATTTCCCTTTCGCTTGTTGCAAATGTGCAGTTGCATCCTTGAAGGCTTGAGTTATCGTGGAATGCAAATGGTCCACTGCGGGCATTTCAAGGCTCAGAAGTGAGTCCAGGTCTGAAGTATGAGGGTGATGTCCATATAGGGTATAAAGGGGGCTTTGTCCAGTTCCAGAGTGTACCGAGTTATTGTATGCATATTCGGCCACCCATAAAATATCCTTCCAATTACCCTCCGATTGGTGCAACATACATCGTAGGTATTGTTCAAGGGTCCGGTTTGTTCTCTCCGTCTGACCATCGGTCTGTGGGTGGTGGCTGATTGAGAGTCTTACGTCGACAACACTTTCTCCAAAAATGAGAAATAAACTGGCTTCCCCGGTCGGAGACTAGTATGGACGGGAATCCATGCAAACAGATGATGTTTTTGAGGAATTCCTTGGCTAGGATAGAAGCTGAAGGTAATCCTTTCAACGGAATAAAATGGGCCATCTTGGAAAATAAATCCACCACAACCAGAATAGTATTGTATCCATTACAAGGGGGCAGGTCCGTGATAAAATCTAGTGACAAGGTGTGCCAAGGTGCTGGTGGAATGTCTAAAGGCTGAAGAAGACCGGCGGGTTTTGTCTTTTGGCCTTTGTTTTGGGCGCAAACTCCACAGGACATCACGAAAGATTTAATATCCTTTCGCCAGGAAGGCCACCAGAATTGTCGTTTAATTTTTTCCTCAGTTTTGGCAATGCCAGGATGTCCTTCCATCAGGGTATCATGATGACGGGAAATAACCAGTTCTTGCAATTCCTTTTCTGGCAGAAATAAGCGTCCTTGGAAGTAAGGTAGGCCATCGTTGACCGAAAAGTAAGACCCCTTTGGATCCAATCCTGCAAGGCTGTAGAGTCCAGGAGTTGTTTTACCCGTGCTTGAATGTCTTCAAGGGTTTGTAAAGAGGTTATCCCCAAAATTCTTTGTTCGGGAATTATCGGCACAGGTTCTGAGTTTGTGTCTATTTCTCCCATTCCTATTCGAGATAGCGCGTCCGCTTTGCCATTCTTACAGCCGGGGCGGTAAGTGATTACAAAATCGAACTCAGCAAAGAACAAAGCCCATCGGAGCTGACGTGACGATTGAGCCTTGGCAGTTTTTAAATATTGTAAGTTTCGGTGATCAGTGATCACGGTGATGGTATGCCTGGCGCCAAGAAGATAATGCCGCCAAGCCTTAAAGGCGGACTTAATGGCTAATAATTCCTTGTCGGTGATTGCATAATTTACCTCAGGCGGCGAGAACTTTCTGGACCAAAATGCTACGGGGTGCAGTTGGTTGGTTTCAGGGTCTCTCTGAGACAGGACAGCTCCCACGGCTAAGCTGGACGCGTCGGTTTCAACTATATAAGGGAGATCGGGACGCGGGTGCTTCAAAATAGGTGAGGACGTGAATTTACCTTTCAATTCCTGAAAGGCCTGTTCGGCTTCCTCGGTCCGTTCGAAGCGTTTATTTTTTCGCAAGAGTGCAGTGATGGGTTGTACTACACGTGAAAATTCCGGGATAAATCTGCGATAAAAATTAGCAAAACCAGGCATGCTTTGGACACCTTTCACCGAACTAGGTGATGGCCATTTGAGGATGGCATCTTTGCTGGTTTTAGGACGCAGAAGGAGGTTAATCCTAGAGACCAATTCACGATCCACATAATTTCCTATAGCCCCACTATCGATGTATGCCTTTATTGCATGCAACCGCTTAGGCTGTTCCGGATCTACGAGGACCATTGGCACAATGAAATGCGAGGTCTGAGAGTTAGTTTTCAAGCTCAGCAAGTGGACCACTACGCTTGCTTGGCGTGGTCGTTTCCCGAAACAGAGTCTTCATGGTTTTTATCAGCGGCTCCTACCACCTTCTTGGGCGGTTTTGCCGGGCAATCTCGTAGAAAGTGTCCAGAGGACCCACAATAAAGACATAATTGCATCTGCCGTCTTCTTTCACGTTCTTTTTGAGTTAAAGGTCCTTTAACCCCTCCGATTTGCATAGGCTCAGAGACATCAGCACCCTTGGGGTTAGCGTGGGTCTTGACCAACACCCGGGTCTCAAACTTGGACCGATCTGCTTTTATGTTTTGAAGTCTGTGATCCAATTTGACCACTAAGTCTATATATTCTGTGCATTCTTGGGGCGGATTTACAACTTGGGCCAGGACATCCTTAAGTTCTCCGCGTAGACCTCGATAAAATAACGTGATTCTTTTATCCTCTGGCCACCCAGTTTCCACAATTAGTCTATTAAAGGTTGCAATGTAGGATAGGATGCAATGTAGGATAGGAGGTCCTGAATGCCCTGTCGCAGGGATAGGAGTTCGTCATCCAGAGCCTGCCCCTGAGAGTGTCGAGCAAATAACCTTTCCATGCTTGCTTGAAATCCTTGAAAATCACGGAGAATCGGGTCATCTTGAGTAGCCAGTGGAACTGACCAATTGGCAGCACAGCCGCTGAGATATGACAATACAAAGGCTACCTTGGTCTGGTCATTAGGGAAGGCCCCAGGTCTGCATAGGAAGTGCAAACGACACTGATTCATGAATACGGCGAATCGTTTGGGGTCCCCAGCAAAGCGTTCGGGTGGGGCCAGCGGCATGTTTCCAGGTAGATTAATCTGCACAGGGTTACTGGGAACCACAGGAGTGGGGTTCCCTCCGGAACCGGGTAGAGGAGTGTGTCCAGCTTGACCTTGCAAAAACTGTCTAGCCAGGTCATCAGTTCTTTCCTTTGATACAATCACTTCCCTCCTGAGAGCATTAGTCTCTTGACGAGCGGCGTGTACTTCGGCCCGTAATTCCCCCAGTAGTTGGGCCAACTGATCAGTCTCAGAAGTTTCCATAGCGCCTGGGTGGGAATTTGTAGGAAGGCTTCGCGTTCTGTAACGCTCACCTGACTCCCACGGAGGCGCTGGTCTAGTCTGGGTTGCTGTGGCCTCTTCGAGCGTGATGCGCAGAACTCGGAACACCGACTGAACAGGACCCTCAAATCTTGCTTGTCAGGCCAGTAGGAATATCCGTCTGCAGATGAGAAAGGGGATTAACAGTCTGCAGAATAGTGTGCTTGCTCCCCCCTTCCCCCCTTCGTTCCTCTCTAACTTCCTCCGAAATCCCCGGTTGAAGCTCACCTTATGGTTTGAAAGGATGAACTCTCCATCCTGCTTCTGGTGCAGGGGCGCGTGTTTGTCCAGTTACTTCACTGGTTTTCAGAATGGCGCTGGCAAAATCCCCTTGACTTTTCCGAGCGGAAGTATGAAGATTACAAAAGTTCAAGTGTTGAGCCTCCTTTTCTGTTGCCTTCCTAACCTGTGATCTGTCCTTTATTTCAGGTGCAGAATGAAGGCGATGCGTTGAGGGATTGAATTGCCGATGGCAAACTCAGGTGAGTTAGCGATGGGGGCGATCCCTCTTAATGTTTTTATATTCCCCCAGTAATGTCTTTTGTCCTTTCCCCATAGGAGCCAGGGTGCGGTACCTGCCAACGAAGCGGCGCCGACCCGAAATGAGGAATGGTCCACCAACAGAAGACCGGTAAGTGTTATGGCGGAAAATTAGGCTTTCCTCATATGTTTCTTCTGCTCACCTTTTGTCTCTTCTTCTCTCCCCTAGGCGCAGAGATGTGGCGACCAGTGCAGGCAGTCGCGGTGGAGCCAGAAGAACTCCCGAGGACAGGTGAGTGAAGCGCGACGCTGCAGCGAGCAATGCGGTGCTTTTTAATGAAAGTCTTTTCTCAGGAACGCTGGCGTGAAGGTTCCGGATGCAGGTAAGAAGTTTAATGAAATTCTTGGTTTTCACCTTTCTCTTCTCTTCTTTCCTTACAGGTGTTCCAGGATCGAGGCGGGCGTGGCTGGAGACCAGATGCAGGAGCAGACACGGTGAGCGTTCAGCTGCTTGGATGCAGAACAACGCGAAGCGTGAGCTACTGTCTGGGCGTGGCTTAAATAGCCCCCAAAGTAGTTCCAGGTAAGTATCCTTCCCTGGCCACGCCCGAGTGGCAAAATAGTCCCAATGAAAAAATAGTCCCTTTCAGGTCTCAGGGAGGCCTGAATCTTGCAGCATGGTCTGCATCAGGTAAGTGCACAAAACACCTTCCTTTATGAGCCTGGCGCCTATGGCGCCAGGACTGATGTCCAACATGAGCCTGGCGCCAACGGCGCCAGGACAGAGTCCAAAGAGCCCCTATAAGGGGCCGCTGGGCTTTTACCCGGGGGCATGATGCCTGCTCCCGGGGGTGCTAGGCCTGGCCTGGTGCTCCAGGGGTAGGCATCATGACACGTGCCCCCCCTTCTCCCCACTGCCCCCCCACCGCCCGATCTCCCTTTCCCCCATTTTGAGGCATCCGTCGCCACTTCCCAGAAAAACCGGGCATGGTCAACGAACCACCAGGGACTCGCCCCCAGCCCTGGGTAGTTTTATCTAACAGGTTTGTCACTTCATCACCCTAAAGTCAGACCTAAGTATCCGTTGTGTCCCGTTAGCATCATGCTGAAGCACCCAACCCCCCCCCGAACTTCCCAAGTCCCCCTCTTCTACCGCACTCAAACAGACTTCGGGTCATTATGTAAACTGTAACATGCGTGACCCCACAAACAATGTGTCACTGGTCCGCAACAGGGCCAGCAAAACACTAAATAAAAGAACAAGGCAACAGTGGCATTTTACATGATCAATATACTCCCATGTGACCCTCAGGCATCCCAAGGGCTCATCCGAGGGAGTGCAGGTATATAGCTCAGTCGAGACGCAGATTCATTTCACTTCAGGTGTCTGCCAAATGTGGAGGGGGAGTGCTTGACTTTCGGAAATTTCCAGACCCCTCTCGCCCTGTGTCTTCCCTGGGCTGATTCTGGGCCTTTGGGCCCCCTGGTGGGATCCGGCCTGTCATCGTCCTGCTCCGCTGAGGGGCCTTCCTGACTGCCAACCACGTCCTCTATAATCCTCTGGATGTCCTCCTCGGCCACCAGGTGGTGCCTCTCACCATCCCATTTAAAGACCAGAGAGAATGGAAGCCCCCAGCGATATCTGACTCCTTCTCCGGTGGTATTGTACGATCAGACCGAAAAAAAGGGTCCGACCGTACAATACGACCGAAAAAGGCTACCACCAAAGGTTCGAACACCAAAGGTTCGAACCCTTGGTGGTAGCATTGCAGGTAAGTAAAAAATAAAAAAGACTGCAGTGGCTGCAGGGGTGTCCCCTGCAACACTCCAGTCACTGTCCTGTGTGGTATAGTGAGCGGGGTGTTGCGGGGAACACCCTCGCAGCAAAACAGCCGCAAAAAAAAAGAAAAAAAACGGGGGCTGCAGGGGTGTCACCCTGCAACCCCCGCTCACTATACTTTACAGTATAGTGAGCGGGGGTTGCAGGGTGACACCCCTGCAGCCCCCGTAGTATGTAAGTGTGTTCGCATGAGAAAGGTGCAAACTTTTGGTAGTTCGCACCTATCTCATGCAAACTTTCCGGACGCGGCAAAATCAGTCGCGGTCGGATCACTTAGAATCTTCTCCTGTAGCCATTTAGTGCGGGCCCCACATTTGTTCCTTCTCAGTAACGTGTGGGCCACGAGATCTTGGAAAATTGCCACTTTGGAGTCTCCATACTGTATCTCCCTCAGGCCCTTCGCCTTCTCGAGAATCCTAGCCTTGTGCCTGTAGTAATGTAGACGTGCTAGCACCGAGCGGGGACCTCTAGCTCCTCCTCCTGCCCGATGGACTCTGTCTGTCATGGCCCCTTCTCCAGCCTCCGTTCCAAGAGCAATCTTTATTATGTCCTGCACTTTGCTTTCCAGGCAGGAAGGGATCTCACCTTCTTTCTCCGCCAATCCGAAGAAGCTGAGGTTATTTCTCCTCAAACGATTCTCCATGTCATCGACTTTGAGGCGAAGCTCCTCTTCTTGACGCTGCATTTCCATGAATCGCACCTCCATCTACGTCTCCAGGAGCCCAGTGGATGATTGGTTTGGACTCGACCCCGTCCATCCTATCCTCCAGCGTAGTTACTTTCGCTGAGAGGTTGGCCAGCATGCCCCCATGTCCTTTCTCATCCCCCTGCTTTCCTCGATGATCGTCTGGATGTCATTCATTATGGAGCCCGGTTCCGCCGGGGCTGCGGGGGTGTTTCCGGATGGCATTTCTATGTCTTCCACCTGAAACTGGTATTTTGCTAAGGCCTCCTTCCAGCTCATGGGTTGCCCACTTCTCGCCATGTCCGTGTGCGCCGGGTGGTTGCAGTGCAGCTGCACTAAACCAAGGGTTTACCTCCCAGAGGCCGAGTTGATGACCCTGGGTGATTGGCCCTGTTGATCAAGGGGGTGAAAGGGGGCCCCAATATGGCCCGGTACGTTTCTCTGTGCAGTTGGATTGTCACCTGTACTGCCCACTCCGTGGGGATGTGTCCCCACTGGTTTCTCATCCCCAGATTGAATGGCTGAATCTTCTCTGCCGGCCAGTGGGGGAGTAAGCGTCTTCCCCGCAGTAGGTGTGTCACGAAGGGTTGTGCCTCTGCCCCTGTTGGGTGAGTCCACTGAGCTGAAACCCACTCCCTCTGGTAGAGGTGTACCACCCTATGGGGGTTTGCCTCTCGCTGCCGTAAGGTCTGGACCCACCTTTGGGGTGCCATTCGGGCGGCCTGGCGTGAACTGCTGAGCTCCGCGTTAGTCTTGGTGCATGCCCCGTGGGCCTCAGGCTGGAACTTCTCTTTCCGTTTGCCCCTTCTTTTATTCACCTCCCGCCCCCCTGTTGTGACTGGCTGCGTTCCCCCTGGTTAGCTTTGTTCTCTGTTCCATGTGTCACTGGGTACCATGTGGCTTCTCATGTAGCCCGTTAGGTCTCAGGCCGCTGGGTCCTTTGCCCTCCACTCTTCCTTCCACGTAATCTTCTTTGGTGTCGCCTTATGTTCCCCCTGGGGGGGGAGTGACCCTGATAGGCAGCCACTGCCCCAGAGACTGAGCACCTCAGGCCCAGGTGTATCCCCAATGACTTTCCGCACAGGCTTTTCCCCTCCAGCAGGGTTTCCCTGATGTCTCGGGCATGCGTCCCTTCCCCCAGGTGGTGGCCACCCACAGGTAGTCAGATTGGCCCCCACGTGTGTATTGAGGGGGCCACAGGTCTCCAATCACGCCACGGGGGGAGGGCCGTTCCCAACCGCCTCCTCACCTTGCATGTGTCACATTGCCTGCCCGCTCTTCCTTGCAAACGTTAACGAGGGCGCGCTCCTGCGTCGGCCCAGGTGAGGAGATGGCACTGGTGGGGGAGGGGGTTGCCCAGCAGCCGTGGTTGGTCTCTTGGGGCTCCCTTCGGTCCAGTAGAGTCCTGGAGATCCTGCTTCCAATTTGCCGCTGTGTCTGCGGCTCGGCTCTTCACTGCTTCTCCATTCCGAGCCAGGAGTCAGGTAGCTGCACTTTCTTCCTCCATCGGGTGGTGCGCAGCCAAGGAGGAGGGGTGCCCTCAGGGTCTGGGCCGCCCCGCCAGGCACAGGGAGTTCCTTCGGTCCCCGACTGCTCACACTTGCTTGGGCACACCGGCTGCATGCATGTCATTATGCAGACGGCACGGCTCCACACTGCTCCTACCCTTTAGTCTGGGAGCTGAGCAGTTCCGCTGTCTCTTTCTGCCGCATGTAGCGTGGCCATGGGTAGGGGTGCCCTCCGACTCTCAGCAGCTTTTCTGAGCGCATGGGGCACCTCAGGGTTTTGGCGCTGCACCCTTCAATGGGTCTCTGGTTCCGACCGCATAACCTTGCCCCCTGTAGCGAAATGGAACCCTTTCTCCACAGTTTCTCTGCAAGTTTCCCGGGGCTGGGTGTGGAGCTCACGGTTCAGGCAGCCATCTTGCCTGCACCCACTGGTGGCCTTCTTGAAGGACATTTAAAGTGTGGTTTATTCAAACAATAAGAATAAGGGCTATATTTCCCTATCGCTGTGGGGGTTTCCCTGTCTATATAAATAACTCTAGGTGCTTGTCAGTCGTCAGGAATTCTGAAATGAAGATGTCCTCCGTCCAAACTAATTCTAACTGACCCTACCACTATTTGAATAATGTAAACTATAATAGGAAAATGTGTCTTCCTTCTGGTTGTTCTCTTATGGTTATGTCTCTATGTGTTTCATAGTTCTCGTTAGTAAAATATCTTCAGATATCCTCTTGTCACATTCTCTTCTCTTGACAAGGACCTGTAGTTATTTTATACTGTACTTAGGTTTTCTAGCCCCTCTTGGGCTAGTTATTCTACCAGGCTTTGTAATTCTCTTTCTTATACTCTCTCCCAGGTGTATATGCCTTTCTTTTTTTAATTTGTTTTTAAATTTCTTTATTGGTTTGTAGCTCTATCCTTTGTAGAAAAGTGAGCCTTTCACTTTCCTGGCATTTCTCAGTTTGATCACTTCTTCTCTGTCCTATTTCACTTGACTTGAGTTCCATTTTAGATTCCCACCCTTCTTCTCAGGGTGTTTGTCTCCAGCTCTCAACACCTTCTCGTTCAGGTTTATTCACTATTCTCGGGATTACTTTAATACAGTTCAACTTTACAAGCTTTATATTTAGCAACTCACCACTTTCACTGGGACGAGTTTCTCTTTGTATCCATTCCTTGATACCTTCTCTGCCAGGTGTAATTGTTATTCTCGTGGTTACATTCATACAGTTCCACTTTACTGGCATTACTTTCTGTATCTCGCCAATTTCACTGAGTTTCTCCTCTTTCATAGAGATGCCTTGGCGGCCTCCCGTTACTACGGTTCTCCCTGTTACCTCTGTGTTTGCAGGGGAACGCTTTTATGCTCACACCTAGCTCGGGTTCTCTTCCTCTACTCCGCTGCTTGTATTCCACCTTGGCATCTTTATCTCTCACTCGGTTCCCTTCCTGTATGCGGTCGCATTGGACTAAGGTTTGCAGGGTCTCTTGTGGACTCAGGGAAAAGGACTTTCCTTCTTCATTGCTTCCTCCTTGGAAAAACTGAGCCTCTCGCGTTTCTTTTTGCTGCCCAGGAATCCTATGAAAGTCGCTGGCTCTGTGGTTCTCCTTTTCTGTGCCTTCTCCAGGCGTCACCTTGTCTGGGGGTTTCCCCTGCTCACGCTCTTCTCTCTCTGATTGTGTTTCCCCTCTACTCCGCATACTCTACCAGCCTGCTTGTCTAAGGTAAATTGGGCTAGGAAATATGGATTAGATGTTCTAGCTGGGGTGGTGTACCCAGATTATTTATTTTATTTATTGAATATTTGTAAGGCACCCATACAAAAAAATGGTATTGCAAGGTGCCACAAGAAAAAAAAGGGGGGGGACAAGGGGGAACGATACAATAATGGCACTACTAGGCCTTGTGACATTTGGATCGCGCTAATGCAGAACAAGAAGGGCCCCCTTGCACTGCTTGTTCTGCACTAGCGCAATCCGATTGTCACAAGGCCTGTGCAAAAACAAGTGCTAAAGTGGGAAGGGAAAAAGGTGAAGAAGCAAGGTGCAATTGCTAAGGGGAGGCCAGAGGGCAAGTGCCAGGGAATGCAGGGAAGTGCAGGGAAGGGGGCATTGGTTGGGGGGCCTGGAGCCCTGTAGTACTCAGAGGGTACCAGGCAGCCAGTCAATGAGGCAGAAGAAGGTGTTAGCAGGGTAGGGGGAGAGTGAAGGAGGGGTAGAAAGGGAGGGTCTTGAGGAGCTTCCGGAACTTAAGGAGATTCGGCTCAAGTCTGAGAGGTGGAGGGAGGCCATTCCAGATGGAGGCTCCTGCAGGGGAGAGACATCTATCCCCACTCTTTGCTTAGAAGAGCCTCTGATTAGCAGAGAGTTGGAGCTAGCAGAGTGAAGGGCTATAGCAGGGAGATATTTGGGAGAGAGAGTTGGATGTAGCAGGGTCCCAGGCCCCAGAAAGCCTTGTGGAGGATGCAGAGGGACTTGAATTTGATCCTAGCAGCAACCCGGGAGCCAGTGGAGAGAATGTAGGGCTGAAGAGATGCGGCCCCTGGGCTTGAGGCCAAGAATAAGTCTTGCAGTCCTATTCCGATTAGTTGAAGGGGACGAAGGGAGGAAGAGAGACGATTGAGGAAGAGGCTGTTACAGTAGTCAAGCCTAGAGAGGACCAGAGCTCTGGAGACATTGAGTTTCTGGGGAAGATGAGGAAAGGGGGAGTACCTCTGGGGAGGTGCAGCTGATAGTGAGCCTTTTTGGCAAGGTCCATGGTGTGAGGAGAGAAGGCGAGAGAGGAATCAAAGATGACACCAAGGTTTTTTGCCTCACAAGAGGGTGAGGGGAGGGGACACATAGTGGGCGGCCAGAGGGGGGAAGGGAGGGAGGGAAGGATCTCGGTCTTACTGGTATCAAGGCAGAGATAATTGGCAGCACACCATGACTGAATTGCAATAGGACAGCCAGGGAGGAGAGAGGAGGAAGTGGAGGGAAGCTTGAAGGAGAGCTACATGTTGCCTGGAAGTGGGGCGAGAACGAAGAGATCACATTGGCCAAAGGGGCAAGGAAGATGTTGAAAAGCAACAGTAAGAGGATAGAGCCTTGAGGGACGCTCCACGTGGAGAGTGTGATGGAGGAGAGAAAAGGGCCAAATTGAACCTGGGAGAGGAAGGAGGTCAACCAGTCCAGTACCAGGCCTGTGATGCCCATGGTGCCACAGAGACGATATGTCAGGATGGCATGATTGACCGTGTCAAAGGCAGAGGAAAGATCTAGTAGGATAAGAACTGATGGAGGGTTAGAGTCAGGATTAGAGAGCAGGTCATCACAGGTGTTCAGTAGAGCAGTTTCCATACCTCTGCAGCTCTGAAGCCAGACTGGTGGTCATGGAGACAGCCGACAGACTCGGTGTGTTGGGTCAGTTGGGGATGGCCAGCTTCTCCAGGAGTTTGCCAAGGAAGGGGATGAGGGAGATAGGGTGAAAGTTGGCAGGGCAGGAGGGGTCAGAAGAGGGATTTTTAAGGAGTGGATGCACAAGGGAGTGCGTGAGGGGAACAGGGAAGGAGCCGGTGGCAGAGGAGTGGTTACAGAAATCAGCCAGGGAAGGTGCAGGGGAGGCAATGTTGTCCTTGATAGTTCTGAAGGAGCAGGGAGCACCTGTTTGCAGGAGACGTTCATAGAGAGGACTGGTCTAGATTACAGTGGAGATGTTAAAGTCATACTTCAAATTAACAGCAGATAATCTTACATTAAGATCGGAGATAAGATTGCCCCAGGTGATTTTAGAAAAAGCAGTATTTCCAGACTTGCTAGAGGTCCCTGATCAAGATCAAACTGATAGACGGGAAAAGGGGTTTGGCAAAGCTTACCTAGAGCTGTAGAGGTAGAGGTAGAGATGCCTCCACCAAGGGTAAAGACCAAAGAGGCAGAAATAATGCCAGATCTGGCATTTGCTCAACGTAACAACCGTGTCTTAGCTGATGCTTTCCTTAAACTAGTAGCGGAAGAAGAGGGAAGAAAGAAAGAGGGTCCTTTTTTCACTAAGCATAGGTTGTTGTACAGGGAAGACACTACCCAGGACGGAACCCCACAATCCCATATTGTAGTCCCAAGAATTCATTGTAGGGTTGTGTTGGAAATCGACCACAAAAGTGATGGGTGGAAGGTTTCGAATGAATCTAAACCACTGGCAATTGCTCTGGCCCAACCTTCCACACCACCGTTTTTTAGCCCGTCTGCGCCATTGCAAAAGGGGACCAGCCATGTGCAAATCAGTCAGCAGCTGCCGCCACCGAAGGTAGCAGCCCAGCCCGAACTGCTAGGCCAGGTCCCCTCTGCACAGAAAACCAAGCAACCCCAGACATGTTTCGGCCTTGTTGGACCTCCTCAGTGAGGTGCAGCCTGGTTCCCTGTGGCGCAGCGAGCAAGGGACCCACGTCTGGGCATACCCTCTCTCACAAGGAGAAACAAACTGACCACAAAAGTGATGGGTGGAAGGTTTCGAATGAATCTAAACCACTGGCAATTGCTCTGGGCCAACCTTCCACACCACCGTTTTTTAGCCTGTCTGCGCCATTGCAAAAGGGGACCAGCCATGTGCAAATCAGTCGTGTTGGAAATCGCCCATGCTCATCTGACCTCTGGACATTTAGGGGCAGCTAAGACCCAGGCACAGGTCGTGAGCAGATTCTACTGGACAGGAGCTTTGGCAGACATTTTGTCAACATGCTCCTTGTGTCAAAAGACAGCCCAACATAGTTCACCTCCAGCCCCACTTCAACCATTGCCCATCATGGACATCTAATTTTCCTGCATTGGCATAGATATTGTAGGAACGCTAGAACCTTCCTGTCTTGGGAATAAATATATACCGGTCATCTGAGACAATGCAACCCGCTACCCAGAAGCTTTTCCGATGCAAAATAGCTCTGCACAACAAATACTAAAACATCTTGTTCCCTTCTTATCCCGCATAGGTTGCCCAAAGGAAATTCCTAACGGATCAAGGGACCAATTTCATGAGTAAACTTATGGCCGAGGTGAAGGAAGTCCTTCATATTAAGACTCTCAGAAAGTCTGTATACCATCCACAGACGGACGTCCTCATCAAGTACTTTATTAAGACTCTTTGAAGCGTTATGAGGAAACTAGTTGAGACGGACAAGAGAACTTGGGATATGATGGTTCCTTGGGCTCTATTCGCCATAAGGAATCTATTCACAATCAGGAAAGCCCTCCAAGCATCCCTGGGTTTCTCACTTTTCGAGCTCTTGTATGGGCAAGAACCCAGGGATGTGTTGGATATGCTCAGAGTGACCTGGGAAGAGAGAGAGGAGGCTATTTTACCTTTGTTCCCAAACAGCACAAAGAATTAAAGAGCTCATGATGATTGTTAGGGATATAGTCCATTCCCATCTATCAAAGGCCCAGGAAAACTTTAACCCATTCCTTTTCCATCAGACAGAAAGCTCTGGTACTCCTCCCCACTTCTGAAAATAAAATGTTGTCACAATGGCATGGTCCATGTGAGATCTTGGAGCAGACTGGTCCATGCAATTACTGATTGCCCCAACCAGATAGAAGACTAAGTCCCAGGTATACCTTATCAACCTCCTAAAGGAGTGGAAGTAAACTCCTGGGGAGTCTTCTTCAATGGTCATGACTAGTCTTTTAGCTGAAAGAAACGGAGATCTTAACTTGATGCCGTCCAATCTTCTCCCATCCCAGCAACAGAATATTCAAGATCTCTTAAGTCAATTCCCAGATGTCTTTAGTGAGGAACCAGGAAGAGTCAAAGGGATTTATCATCACATTGCACCCCCCTTGGGAAGGTTGTACATTTAAAGCCATATAGGATACCCGAGGCTCAAAGAGAAATGGTCCTCCAAGAGAGCCGACATCATAGAACCATCGCAGAGTCCATGATCTTCCCCAATAGTCCTAGTGGCCAAAACAGATAAATCGTGGAGGTTCTGTGTAGACTTCCGAAAGTTGAATGTTGTGTCACTGTTCGACATTCATCCCACGCCAAGGATTGACAACTTGATTGATCGACTGGGCTCAGATGTCTATCTCGCCATGATTGATCTCACCAAGGGCTATTGGCAAATCCCTCTGATACCAGAATACAAGGTAAATACCACATTCCCAACCTCTAGAGGAATATTTCAGTTTAAGGTGCTCCCATTTGGACTTCATGGTGCTCCAGCGATCTTTCCAAGGTTAATGGACCAGGTATTAAGACCATTGTCTACTTTCTGTGGAGCTTATTTAAACAATATAGTCATCTACAGCAGGACCTGGGACCAGCACATGACACATTTATATAAGATCACCAAAATCTTAAGACAGGCCGGGCTATCTGCCAGCCCAGAGAAATGCCACATTGCCCAGACGACGGTTATTTATCTAAGTTTCTTTGTGGGTAATGGCTTGGTAGAGTCCCAGTTAGAAGAATTCATAGCATTGAGAGAGACTCACATACCAAAAACCAAAAAGGATCTATCGTCTTCTTTGGGACTGGTTGGAGATTACAGAAGGTTTATCCTCCATTTTTCATCCATCACGTCATGTTTAACGGACAAACTGAGAAATGCCAAGCCTCAAAAAATAAAATGGGGGAAGGAAGATTAGGCCTGCTTTGATACCCTTAAAACCATACTATGCAGTGAACCAGTCCTAAAAGTACCCAATTTTAATTTTAAAAAGTTGTATTCCAGATTAATGCTTCTAAAATGGGCCTACTGTCATGACCCCTGCCCCTGGCCCTAATAGGCAAGCCATTTGGCCAACGCCACAACCTTCTATCATGGCCTTAAAGGCCTCACCGTCTCGCCCAAAACTCTCTTGGAGTCAGTCCTGGCGCCTTTTGCGCCAGGCTCATAAGTGAAGCAAAGAGAACTTGAGAACTGAGCTTGGCAATGGACTTTTGCACAACAGGGATGTCCCCGCATAGCTCAGTTCATTGAACCGAGCTATGCGGTCTAGTGTTTTAGGTATGTGCAGGCCTAGGGATACCTGGGATACCTGAGGGCTATATAAGCCACGCTCAGGCTGAGAAACACGCTTCGCGTTACTCTGCGCTTGGCAGCGTGACACTCACCACGTTCTGCTCGGATCTTCACCAGCATTCCGGAGCCGGTTACCTGCAAGAACAAGAACACTGTTAGTATACCCTTACCTGTGAGTGAATCTTGCTCCTGTCCTCCGCTCTTGGGTACGGAGAATACAGCATCTCGGCGACGTCCCCTCGATCTTGAAAAAGCCGCAACCTGAGAAGAAAAAGAACAAAAACAGCGTTAGTATGCGTTTTATACTCCAATACAGAAAACAACTAATCAATCGCACGCTTACCTGGGTTTGACCCGCCCTCGGCCCGAGTCCACTCCATGCCATAGTAACGACCTGCAAGAGAGAAGAAACACTGATTAGCATACAAAAGATCAAGAAGGCGGCGCGTGCTACGCGTTACTCACTGCTCTCCATCTTCTCAGCAGCATCCATCCTGGGACATCGCAGTGGCCTGCAAGGAAGAGAGAAAAGACAGGTCAGCATAAGAAAAGGCACATAGCGCCAAGCATCACGCTTTCACTTACCATCTCGTGCGTAGCCCCAAGCAGCACAGCACCACTAGAACTCTTCTTGCACCTGAGGAAGAAAGAGAGACATTAATAGGGCAATTGCAAAGTAAAGGACAAACTGCTAAACCAGCAGACCTACCTGGACGATCTGGAGTTGCAGCAGGTCTGGACTCTGAGGGCCCGCACCAGTGAAGCAACTAGGTTGAGACGAGCCCATCCAACAACGCACCCCTGCACCGAGAAGCAGGACGGAGAGCGCACCATACAATAAAGCAAGGTGAGGAGAGCTCTAAGGGGAAGTTGGGTACACAAGGGAGGTGGGCTCCAGACAGGAAGAGGCAATAAGATTAAACCAGAATTACTGTGTTTTCAGACCCGGTCCACGGCCGAACAAGAGTACAAGGGAGGGGTTTGAGGTCAGAAGTGGTCCAACCAGACTGAGTGGCGTCCCCGTGGATATCAAGTGAGCGTTATACCTACAGGCCATTTTATCACAGATGTACAATGGAATAGAACATCCCATAGTGTACATCAGCCAGAAATTGTTCCCCAGAGAGAAAAACAGTGGCACGATATAACTCAAGGCACTGGCGATAAAATGGGCAGTAGGACACCTCTAATATCTTACCAGGAGAAAGTTCACACTTGTCACGGATCACTCACCCTTTAAGTGACTTAGTTTGAGAAAGGACACGAATGCCCGGATCATGCACTGTTTTATCGACCTACAACCTTTCTTGATTTAGCGTGGGACATCGCAGAGGTGCCGAACAGGGAAATGTGGATTTCCTGTCCTGATTTACCTTGGAGGATGGAGAAGCCACCCGCGTGAGGGGAAGGGTATGTGACAAATCCCAGGATATTGTCCCTGCTTCCCTAGGGTGAGCCCCTTCCATGAGGCCAGGCTGCTACCCGATAGTCCCCCTGGGGGTGGTACTCCGAGGGAGGATCAGGGATGACCATCCAAGGAAAATGCTGTATTCCCTGACTCTATCAACCCCTTCCCATTTTCTTGTCATACACAAACTCGTTCAATACCCCACACGTCAATATATGTAGCCCAGTGTTAGGACTGACTTTCTATACTCTGGCCTGGTGGACAGATGTATAGAAGGCCAACCTATATTGTGACAGGAATGACTCTGGGAAGCTGTAGCCAAACCAGTTTAGGTAGCAGTGACAGGTGGTCTAGGCTAAGTTCTTCAGAGGGGATGAGCTTCTAAAGGGGCCACAATGATGTTACACAAAAGGAATCACAGATTACACTTAGACGGGATGTATACAAATACAGTTATTTAATTATGGCCAAAAAACGCTATAGAAAAATGACTACAAGCAGGTAGACATATCACACAACACTATCAAACTAAATACATATATACATTCACTTGGTTATAAGGCATAATACAAATCACAAACTCCTGCAAAGGAAAGGTAAGACAAGTATTATGCACAAAACGTTCCACAGAGATGATCCCTATCTAAAATTGTCCAGTCCTAAGTTGCCTGGGCCTTGTGCCCAATAGTTCAGGATATAGTTCCACAGAACTTAGGATGCAGGAACAAATGCAGATAGGGTCTCTGGGGTCCAGTGAAGGGCTCTTAGGGTTAGGGTTCAATTTAGACTAATGCCCAAAAGCAGCCCCAACAGTCAGATGTCTTGCGTAATCAAGCAATGGCAAAGCCAAAAGTGTTAGAAATAAGCTTTATTATACGCCCATAGACTTATGATGGGAGTATAGGCGTAGGTTAGAAACTCTGTAACTTACCCCCCAGACTTGGCAGAACAAAAGTCGCAGTCCTCGATTCCCTGGGGTAGCAGGTTCGAGCTGATCTCCGGTTGGTGTCTTTTACTGTTGCAAGGACTCTCGGTCAAAGAATGCAGAGCAACTTGATCTAGCACCCCTCTCAGGACTGGACTCAGGTCAGGTAAGCAATTTTCGGATGGTGGTCACCGCGCATGGTGACGCAAAAGGACTCAGCAGCCTCAGTCAGACTTTCCCTCCTATCTCGGGTCCCCTTGATTCTAGGATGCTGAAATTCCGCAGGAGGTAGTCTTGCAGGGCCTGCTGAGGATCCTCCAAGTTTCAAGCCGAAATTTGGTACGGTGATGCCGGCAGCACGGTAGCCCAAAAACAAAGCTGGTCAGCCACAGGAGGGTTCCAGGGCACTTCCGAAGGCTTCCTTTGGCAGGGCACCGAGCAGACGCCGGGAATGGAAGGTCCTTCCACTCCAAGGGTCATAGCTCCTTCGCAGGTCTACTAAATTTCAAGAACAAGACAGGGCTCCTCCAGGACAGAAGCAGAATTTGGTTGCCAGGCCTCCTACAGTCGGGTCTCAGGTTTCTTCGCTGGTCTCACAGCTGGATAGGATTCTTGGCTCCTTCAGGTTTCTCCAGGATCTCTGAAGAATCGGTGCAGGGGTCCTCTTCTTATCCTAAAAGCCAGGTAAGAGCTGAAACTCCCACTAGCCAATAATAGGACTAGCCCACAAACACACACCCCAGCAGTGGTCCAAGCAGGACCACTGGTGGGAACATTCATGCATACCACGCAGACACACTGAAACCAGTTTGTGGATTGGAGTCAGGCAGACCCAGCCCACATCCTACCAGCAAACATACACCGCCCTCCAAACAAGCACCAAAGTTCCCTTCTTATCAGGATTTTCACATTCACAAGTTCTTGTTTCCAGTGTTCATCATGGTTTTCCCTCCTTCGGGCTCGGATCCCTTTTTACCACAATGTTCACAAATTGGTCTCACTCGTTCGCGCTCAGACCATGGATCTCCCTTGTTTGGGTTCGGGTCCCTTTAGCACAATATTCACACTTGGTCTCACTCATTCAGGCTCAGACCATGTAATCTTACTTTCTAGGTTTTTCACTTGATATCAAAAATCAAAGACTTTCGAATGTGCAATGGGTTTTGCTTAAACAATTGCAGGACCACTTTGATTCATTTCACACAATGTTTTTGCCAATCTTCTACTTTCGTTTCTGCTACTTCTTGGCTGGATACCTTACAGAGACCTTCGATTGAGCACCCTCGTGGTGCTGGACCACTCTGTCACTGGTATTGTATTTTTCTCCTTTAAAGTTCAAACATTCATCGGCAATTAAGCTTTCCTCACTTCTAGAATCACACGCATTTCAATCTTCGTTTTTGCGCTCTTTATACAATGTTGCATTTGTAACCTTGACTTCAACACAGGCCGGTCTTGCATCGGTCTCCCCAACTCACCGGCTGTGTTGATCTCTCTGGTGCTGCTTTGATATTGTAGTCAAGGACGGTACCACAGCGACTGGGGGTAAAGGTGTTACAGGGAGGGGTATATCGCGTCTCGCCATCTGATTTTCCCACTCCCCAAAATCCCTCACCCAGGTGATCCTCCCCCAGGAACTGGATCTAAAAGTGATGGCGGTGTCCTGGCCACCTGGATGACAGATCCCTGATGACTAGCGGGTGAGACACCTTCTGGTTTCTCAGAGGACCTACACCAGAAATTTGAACTGTGAAGCAGATAGACAGTACCTTGCAGGTTAGTGAACAAGGACTGTCCCGAAGCCTGAGAAAGGCCAGGGGAAGGCAAACATTCCCCAATCACATGTTGAACTGTCTGAGAAGCCTGAGAAAGGCCTGGGGAAGGGAGGCATTCCCCCATCACGTGTTGAACTGTCTGAGAAGCCTAGGAAAGGCATGGGGAAGGGAGACATTGCCCCATCACTTGTTCCATTGTCTGCGCAGCCTGAGAAAGGCCAGCATAAAGGAGACATTCCCCAACCAAGAGTTAACCTACCAAAACCTGAGAAGGGTTAGGGGGAGGGAGACATCCCCCTAAAATTGTGAACAGAAGACAAGAGGGCAGGGAGTCATCCCCCGGGCCGAGAAGATTAAGGAAAGCAGTACATGAAGGAGCAGGGAAAGGAGGTTCTTAACCCTGAAGGCTAACCAGGAAGACCCCAACAGAGAAGACAACTGTGGGTAATAAGGAAATTCTGATGCTTCGTTGAACTGTGCTTTGAGAAGTTTTAAACCTGGATCTTTGTGTTTTCCTTGAAACGAGATTGCAGCCTGGGGAAGGGAGGCATTCCCTCAGGGCACAGTCTCATTGTGGAACTCTTGGCGATTCACCAATTCTTTTGGTTAGTATTTAATGTAAAGAAAGGAAATAGGTTTCTGACACAGGACTGTAGACTCTTTATTTTGGACATTCTGACAGACTCTGTAGTATTTTAAGTTAAGGCAGGGAACCCCTCTTAGAAATAGGACATTATAGGTTTCATTTTGATTTTTGCACTTATATAAAGGTATTTGCCAACCAACATGCCAACATTGTGTCAGACTCATACTTCTGCACCCTTACAGTTGGAAAGAAAAGAAATTCTGAAGATCATAGACTGGTTTCGTTACTAGACCAATAGGAAGGTGGCAGTGAGAGATAGGACTAAGGATGGTAATGAAAGCAGGGCCAATGATGTAGTGCCCTTACCCCTAAAATAGGAAAGGGTAACATGTATTTAGTGGGAAACAGGATCAGTTGGGATGGTTGGTCATCCGGGATATCATTGACAACCAGGCTGCCGTTTCATGCTGAGGATAGGTGTGAGTAGTTTGTTTTCGATGCCCACTACAGAATTGTATTTCGTGATGCAGACAGAAGCTGGGCAGTTCAATGTATAGTGGCCTGCAGTAGAAAGAACACATTCTTGAATGATGGTCTAAGATAGTGCCTATAAGGTTTGAGGAGTCAGAAAAAAACGAATACCGGAGATTAAGAAGATTACTGCTATCTGGAAGAGCTTGTAGTTGTTAGAAGTAGTATTTAATTAACAGTAGTCAGCGTTTGAGGTAGCCATTCCTATTGCTAATGTGGGTACTCCTAATGATATTATGTGTGCTGTTAGTTGTGACTTTTCTGAGCAACCTTACATCACCTCTACCGTGTGTATAACCATATTATCTTCTTACAGGCAGGTCTTGTTTCCTGCTGTCAATGGTGTTGCAATAAGAGGAAAGCTACAATAGCCAATACCGCGCCGTCCAGATCTACACCGTGCTCTGCAATTTCGGACCTAACCAATCCATTTTTTTGCATGAAATCAACAAAGAAAAAAATGCCCTCCAACCAGAGTTCAATGGGTTATTGGAAGTTTTTTTTAAAAAATGCAATAATTATAAAGTTTTACTTGTGCTTAGATTGTAGTTTTAGGGGAATATTAAAGGCCGAAAGATGATGGCCCTGGTCCTACAAAAACCGCCTACATCTGTAAAAAAGTAAAATGAGATAGAATTGATCATATTTCCCATGATAGTTGCCCAGCCAAATAGAGGAAGTTAAATAAATAAATAAACTAATGTACTGAACATGGGAATAGAAGGGATCATAATTTGGGAGGCATGGGTCAAGGAGGGACTTTGATTTTTTTTAACGTCTCGGCATGATGTCCCATTTACGCCCCTAGTGTTTTTTGAAATTTTAGTGGACTTTGGCTAGGGTACCCCTGTTTCTATTGGCGCCAGACATTGTTGGCTGTGCCATTCCGACTGGGTACTGGCTTAAAGCCACCAATTTAATTGCAACAGATCTCCGTGGTCTAAACAAGATCACACAAAGAACTGTTCATCTATAGTGGATGTTGTTAAGGATTTCAATCAGGCAACACACACCTTGGTCTCGGCCTAGTATGTAGCACACAACTGAAATGCTTTTCTCCTTATTTTATGCAGATTCAATTTGAGATGGTACACCACTCGTATCACACCCCCTTTTCAAATACCCCGGGTCACTATGTACCATGAACCAGGCTGGTTGGTAAAATGCAATATTTATTTATTTATTTTAAAATTCCAAAGAAATCATACCATTTTTAATATGGGGCAGCAATCACCAATGGGGTGATAATTACAATGAGGATGTAAGCAATACACTTGGTTTAACCTTCTAGTGCAACCTATACGAAACATCAGGGAATAGGAGTACTTTTTGATTTAGGAAAGATAGCACCCAAGTTAGGATTTCCCCCTGCAATGTTCCCTCAACCCACAAATAATAAATTCTGAATGGATAGAAAGACACAGCAGGTAATCAGGAATAAAATGCAGAAAACGGAATCCAAATCCGACCTTCCCTCACCAAATAAGAGTGGAAAACGGATTTTAAACCCCTTGCAATGTTATGAAATGACACTCGGAAATGGAAAAATAATTAATTAATGTGCGGTTAAAACTCTAAGGTAAATACAAGTTCTCACTAAAGCAACAATGCATAGACACTAACAATCACCAGCAATGGATTACCAAGAGCAAACAATTGAAAACTGAGTGGAAGGTTTAAAACGTGTGAAAGTTGCTTTTCCTTTCAATTGCCGTGTAAATTCACCCAAACGATTTCTTTTTTATTTTTTAAAACCTTTATTTTAAGATTTGACAAGTGCATTACAGTTGCATGACATGTACTTAACGTTTACAGATTCACATTATAACATGGTGTTCATTGTTGGGCTACGGTCCCCTTTGCATTGTTCGATTAGGTGCCGGTTGATGTGCTCTCTGTAAGTTCTTAAAGGCATGGTCTAGTAAAAAATGTTTTTGTCCCTACGGGTCGGCCATGTTTTTTTAAGCCTAAGTGGCTCGATTTTAGAAAACTTTCCTATGGACCTTACCCGAGTTTTCGTCCATTAAACGCACGCGAAAACAAGCACCAGGGCGCCGCCATTTTCTGATAATCCTATCACTTGCCGCATCGCCTTGGCTGACCTGCTTCTGCGGCACTAAATCAATTCCCCCGCCCCTGAGCCTGACATTATCCAAAAATTCATATTCCCCGCCTCTCTCCGTGACGTTACTGTGCTGCGTAGGCAAACGCACCCAGTCGTCTTCTACGCGACTCCACACAGAACCCGGAAACCAACACAGACCATCTCACAACACAGCGCGCCACAATTCGGAATATGAAACTGTACTTTAAAATCAAACAGCAACACGGTACATTTGGTAAAGTACATTTATTTTACATTAAATGTTTAGAGAATATTCAGCAATTGCCATATGAACTCCGAAAGCCATTTATTTTCTTTTATCTGTATCCGCCATGGTACACAGGGTGTTGCTTTTCGTTAAAAGAAGCACTTTGGAAGCACGGTGAACCGCAAGGCTGTTCCATCAACTATGCACTAGTCCATCGTAAAGGTTGATATGTTGCTTCTAGCCACTAGTACAGCGTAAGGGCATGTGGGCCCTTGGCGATCGTCCCATAAAATTGTCAGTGTGCTCCAGTTGTTGACACGAAGCTGCAGGTGTCTACTGTAAAAGCCATCTGCTGGTCTCTCAAACGGATGGCAGTAGCAGAAGGGGAGCAAATACCTGTTATGAAAACAAAAAAATTATAATTAGTCTTGCCAGCCGATCTTCATTAATATTACTTATTTTATTTATTACAGCCGATCAGAAACTATTTGCTTGCAAGGATAGTTCAATGGAGTATGTTCGGCTCTAAAATCAATGCGAAAAGTAACGAAATAAATCGAAGCCAACACACAATGATAAACGACAGTTAGTCTACATGCGTGAGGAATGATATGATATATGATATGGCATTTGTAATGCGCCTATACTCAAGTGTTTCTAGGCGCGAAGATGCAGGTGGGGAACAAGGGCAGACAGACAACGATACTACTAGGCCAGGTGTCTTTCTGATCGCGCATGGGGAAGGGGGTAGGGGGGGTAAAAGTGCTGTACATGGTTGGTTGAATACAAATTAAATAATAGGGCCAGCTGGTGGCAAGTGCAAGGTAAATGCCGGGAGAAGGGGCTGAAGGATACAGAGACAGTCTCGTAGTGCAGGTAGGCAGTGCAGGGAAAAGTGGCTGGGCCAAGGACCGAGATCGGTGAAACCAGTGGACCTGCATGCCCATGTGCACACTACGAACACGTTTTCCTTGCTTTTCCTAGCTCTTCATTCATTCATTTATTCATGCATCCATTCATTAAATCTTCATTCCGGTATAAAAGCGTGTAAAGATTTACTTACATTATATTTGAAATTTCCATTGTGTCTCTTCGTAATGCAGTCTGTAAAACGGACCGTGCTCTTGACAATGATTTTTCGTATACTGAACTAAAATGAAACTCGGTCTAGTTTCTGAATTTTCTGCCTTATCGTCTCTTACGTTATTGCGCACCCCCTTCAAATGTAGTTCTTTCGGCATGGTCCCTGTCTCAAGGTAAAAAAACAATAGACCCTTATACTTCCAGTGCGACTTGTGGGCCTCATCTGGGCGCGAGCTGAAAATCAAAGCCGCTGTCCTTCGCATTCTTTATTTGCAACATCACGTAGTATAGGCATCTGTGAGAACTTGAAGTTTAGAATCCGTCTATGTAGTGTGCCTCAATGTGCAAATGCGAACTGGCTTCTCTCCCAAATGCCACGTCCCGCTTGGCTGGCGCGTTCTAAGTGCCCCAATTTTGTCCCCGTTGTCTGCGACCTTTGCAGCCCAAATTGAGACATTTAATTTTTGGCTGAAGGTCAGGGAAAGTATAAAGTACCACAGGAGTTCAGTTAAAAATGAGATTTATTGTTTGTTTGTTTGTTTTATTATTTGCAATACGCAAGCCTCCCCTCCGTTAACAGTGCGCAGCATTTACATTTACATGAGATGAGACATGAGAAAAATATATACATACACATATATGAGGTGAGCAGAGAGAATTCAAAGATGACACCCAGCTTGTTCGCCACCCATGATGGTGAAGGTAGGGGTTAGGGTTACAGGTACACTGTACAATAACATTTATTTACAAAAAGACAATCGTATTGCAATTATTTAAACCGGGATTTGTATGTTCGGTGGCAATGGATCACTGCTCTGTACAGAAACGTCCAAAATTCCATATCTGTGCTTCTCTAACACAGCAACAATAAGGCCTTTCACAAAGTCGAACTGCATTTCATCATAGACTGGTTTGATCACCCATTGCTTACTTCGTTTTGAAAACACCTTAGTGTAGCGAGGCATCCTTACTTTACCCCTAGTCCTAGATTGTTCACGTCCGACATTGCTGTTATGGGCCAAGACCGCCAAGACCGCTAGTAGAGTGCGATGTTTCATGCCCCGAAAGCTAAAATGCAAGAGCTTTGGCCTGTAATTTAGGCACATATTGTGGAACACCTCCAAATCTCCTGTGTGACAGAATTCTGTCAGTCCTCTCAAATCTCTTGATAGAGTTTTGTCGAAAACAATCTTCTCAGTGGCTTTGTGTGTCGGTGAAGATGGAATCAACCACTTCTTCTTCCGTGCCTCCTCTGGGGACAAAGGGCCATGTTCACATTGGTGGAAATGTTGATTTGCTGTCCAGCGGTGAACATTGGTACAGTGGTGCATCAGTGACCGCCATTTTTCAAGTAGTATTTCCACTGACCCTTCACAAGTTTTTGAGCTCCACCAAAAATGGTTGGTGATAGAATGGGACCACTGCAAAATACTTTCAAAACCTTTTTTTTTCCCTGCAGCCGAGATTTTCTTATTGATTGATTTAGCAAGATGCCATACGTCAAATTGATGTTTAATATGTGGTTACTGCTCTCTCATTGTCTTGGCAATTGAAACGTGTCTGTCCGTGGCTATGAGGTCGATGTGCATTTCCCTTGATTGTAGATATTCCACTAATTTTATAAATCCTAGTTTCTCCATGGCCACTGACGATGTACATTGTGTTACCTGCACGACCACCAAACTCACAATTTTCTTACTATCCATGTCCTGAAAGTGGTAGGTGCAGTACTTGGCAGAAAATCCAGGGCTGTCGCACTGTCCATCGCCGGCTAGCCTGAATCGTTTGCCTTCGAATGTACTTGCTAGAGACAATTGTTCAATTTTCCAAGCATCACTAACGGCCGGAAACAGATAATCACGTTGGTATATGTAGTACAGCGCTTTAGAAATGAAATGGAGTCCCACAAATTGAAAGAAAGCCTCTAACTTTCTAAAACTGGAGCCACTAAAAAGTGATGCAGCTGCACACAGTAGATTGCCTGCTGGCAGTTTCCCCAGCATCGGTTGTGCAGACCATGAGAACCTATGATTTAATCTACAGGCGGCATTTATTTTGACGTTACTGCCTTTTATTTGACGAGTCACATTAATCAATGGCTTCCCACATACTTTCCCTCTAATGGAATGCACACATGTCAGCATACTTATAATTTCCATCAAACAACTGTTGAATACAATGTATTTTGCTCTCTTTCATTAGACTGTCATCCTGCGTCAACGTTGTTTCGGCCTGTGACGTTGTGGAGATTTCAACACATTGGAAAGTAATATCCCTGATATCAAGTTCTGATTCGTCTATGGATGCTGCGGCTGGTTCATTCTCTGTCATTTCGACATCTATTACTTCAAACATTGATGGGAGAACACAACAATGTTGACAGGTTTTTTGGTGGGAAATTTTTGGCGGGTGTAGATTGTGTGAATTGATCTGCAACTACTTCAGAGCTATCTTCAATACATTCAATAACATCTTCTTGTGGTGGTGCGGTCGCACTGTAGCTATGGTCCAATGCAACTTTGCTGTAGTCTCCAAACACAGTTAATTCATGTTCTGGCCATTGGACATGAGCTTCTCGAACCTGAACACGCCTCGCCTCAATCAATAGTTCCTCCATAGTGTACAAGGTCTGGCAAGCAACATCTCTCATTCGCTTCACTGTCTGTGTATGTATAGTTCTGACACCCACGGGTAACTGGAGGAGAGATTGGAAAAGGGATGTTCAGTTTAAACACAAGATAAAGTGTAGTCCAATTGACTGGAAAAAAACATAAAATAGTCCCCAGCACAAACATTTTTTTAAAGTTATGAACTGTTTGTAACTAACCTTTTTTTGTTTTTTTTTGTTTGCAACTTTTTTGACTCGACCTTCAACATCTGCACGCTGTAGCTCCGATTCGTTTCCGCATGTCCTCCCTTCCTCTTGCGCTGCAACGACTATATTTTCTGTATCCGCATAGACAGCACGGAATGAGGCACCATCGTCTCCCTGAAACATAGTACTTTCATTACTATGTATCAAAATATTGTTAGCATAAAACACACGTGAGGACGAACACACGGGTACATCCCGATAGCCAAACACGATTTAAACATTGTGTGCAACAATCAAACGACAAGTATTCGACCAATGATGATCTATTTCGATGGAGCTGTCAGTATCCATACCTCTGGCTCTACATGGACTGCCATGAATGGTTGTATTGGAGAGGAGGCATCCGCATCTCCCTGAAACACAGTACTTGGATTAGTATGGTTTTCAATAATGGAAACAAAACACACACTTGGGGTCGAACGCACAGGTACATATAAAGAGATAACCACAAATGATGCATTGTCCAAAAGAATCAAGGAAAATCTAAATATGATCACATTTCGTCGACTTATTTCTCCGATTTATTTACATCTGCGTCATCTAAATTGGATGTTGTGATTGTAGTGGAAGCTTCGTCGTCTCCCTGAAACACAGCACTTGCGTTAATAGGGAAGAAAGTATAGCAAATGGAATCACATTATATGATCACGCATGATGGAGCTGTCAGTATCCATACCTCGTGCTGCTGAAGAATATCTATGGATGTTGCAAATGTAGTGCGCACTTCCGAAAGCTGTTGCGCCGATTCGTATACACATGGTCCCGCTTCCACTTCCCCTGGAATCACTTGAATGCCAGGCTCTGCATCAAGTGCAGGAGTTGACGCTCCATCAACTGCCTGAAACATAGTACTTGCATTAGTGAGGATTACAATAGTGAAAACATAACACACACCTGGGGTCGACAGCACAGGTACATATCAACGGCTAACCACGAATGAAACATTGTTTAGAACAATCAAACGACAAGAATTCCAGCTCTGATGATGACGCTCGATGGAGCTGTCAGTATCCATACCTCCTGCTGGTGAAGAACATCTAGAAATGTTGTAGATGTGGCGGACGCTTCAGCATCTCCCTGAAAGACATTACTTGCATTAGTATGGATAACACTAATTATAACTGAAAACAAACACCAGTGGACGATAACTAAGGTGTATATCAATTGGAAAGCACTAACCAAACATTCGGTAAAATAATTACATGATAAAATGAAACTATTACTTGACATGCATAAAAGAAGTCTGTAGCGGATTAGCCTAGTAAGATTACCTGATACGCGCTAGAAGTGGTTGATAACTGCGACCACGTCAAGGATGTAGAATGTTCTTGCTTCAGATTCAAGGGATAGTCAAGAAGTTGTAAAGGTAAATTAATGATTGATAATGAAATGGCAATATTAAAAATAGCCATGTAAGGCGACAGAATACTTGAAAAATGCTCAATACAGCACAGTTCCCTGTTCCCATATATATACATTGCGTTTGTGGGTTATGAAATCGAAAAATAATATATTGATAAATGTCATTATTCGAAAAACTATACACTCATATCAATATCGAAATTATTACAAGGGATAGAACACCTACAATATCAATTAATCCGTTTGGATACCTACACACTACCGCAAGGCCTAAAGCTAAATCCGGACACTTGACTCACCGGTGGCGGAATGTGGACAAATAGAGTGGGAATAGCGTTTTCGAGCAATTTCCGTGTCGTTCGCCGTTTATTCTTCTTTGTTACCCAAGATGTTGTGTACATGTCCGAGGAAAAGTGCCGGCTGCAGATGCGGTATCGATCACCCCTCTTGTCCTGTAAGACTTGTTGGACTCTACTTTCCAGCTCATCCAGTGGATATCCGCAATGTCTGACCCATTCTCTTATTCGATCAACAGTTTTCGGGAATACATGCATTGTAGTGCCTTCAGATTTCGCATGGGTCTTCGAAGGGCAACCGCTAATCGAACAGGCAGACATTGCTGATAATTCTGAAAAGTAAATATCGATATTATTATACAATCTTCAAGAATAAAGATTTGATACAAAAGTAAATGAATCATACAATGATCAATGCAAGGCTTGTTTTGGTCGCAGGAACTATACCAGTTCATTATGTGCGGCATAGTATTTGCATAAGTTGCAGAAATGTATAAATGATGTGACTAAAATCTGAACATGTGACTCGTCCCTTGGATGTTCTGTCTTGCACGAGAAGGAAACATGCTTACATTATAGACTGGACCCCAGAAGGATGCAATTCGATGACAATAGACACAGATGAAAATAAATAGATCTATTGATAGCATAGCAATGGAAACTCAAGTCAATAGCAATGAGACCAATGAACATAGCACTATTGTGTACTCTACTCACAAATAGATAGAAATTTAAAAATCTGCGAAATATGACTAGGATACATGGCCTTACCTTGACCAACAAACAGTTGGATTCAGCAAGCAGAGCAGTATGTTGCAGGAGAATAGGTGGGTGGCCAGAGGTAGCACACTGATGGGTTTGCTCTAAGCGGTCACAGAAGTTCACGGATAGCAGGACGACGAGCAGATTAGCGTAGATCTCAGTGGTTGCCAGGTAACACGTTCAGGAGTTGACTTCCAAAGCACAAAGATGTTCTCAAGAGACATATCAAGTGGTTTATAAAGTATTAGAAACAGGGGTGTGTTTGTGAATGAATGACGTATGTATGTCGTGGTTTTAGGGGGGCGGCCTGCTTGAAGGGGAGGCCTGGCTGGAGACACGGGGTCTGAGGAGGCCATGTGAGCAATGGCCCCTTGGCGTGGGATGCCTTTTGAAGTGTACATGCTGTTTGGCACCTTGGCCATTTGCGCCCGTCACAGCCCCCATGCCAGCGCTCATCCCCGGGTGCGAACCGCCTTTGATAGAGGGGGGTGGGATGGATGGGCCTGGGGCGTGCAGATAAGGCACAGAAAGACTGCTGAATGGAGACACACTTATGTGGATTGCAGGGGGGCGGCCTGCTTCAAGGGAAGGCCTGGCTGGAGACACGGGGCCATGTGAGCAATGGCCCCTTGGCGTGGGATACCTTTTGAAGTGTACATGCTGTTTGGCACCTTGGCCGTTTGCGCCCGTCACAGCCCCCCATGCCAGCGCTCATCCCCGGGTGCGAACCGCCTTTGATAGAGGGGGGTGGGATGGATGGGCCTGGGGCGTGCAGATAAGGCACAGGAAGACTGCTGAATGGAGACACACTTATGTGGATTGCAGGGGGGTAGCCTGCTTCAAGGGGAGGCCTGTCTGGAGACACAGGGTCTGAGGAGGCCATGTGACCGATGGCCCCTTGGCGTGGGATACCTTTTGAAGTGTACATGCAGTTTGGCACCTTGGCCTTTCGCGCCCCTGACAGCCCCCCATGCCAGCGCTCATCCACTGGCGCGAACCGCCTTTGATAGTATATCGTTGCTTATCAATAACAAATGCCACATACCGGAGATTCTTGTGAGCACAGACCCACACTTCAACCGGTGTATTATAGTGGTCAAGACCCTTAGGCCTGTATAATCCAATGGTAATTGTTAGTATAGATATATGTGTGACTTTTATAGAGACATAACCTACTGAAAGACTTTGACCAAGTGTTATTTAGTGCATGCATTATCGAGAATATGTTATGTTAGCTTAGATAGATAGTGACCACCCTGCTTCACAGCGACCAGACCTTCACCCATTCGTAGCACAGATGTCTGACGTCCATCCTTGAATGGAGACATACTTGATTCATTTAAAAAATCGAAACAACCGTTGTTAAAATATATGTGGTGTTTTATTTTGTATCTTATTTTCATGACACAAAAATACAAGACTTTAAAGATTATACAGGTCAGGTTGCAGCACAGCGAGAGAAAATCCCCTGTACTGACCGCTGTCACTCGGGAACGTTTCTCTAATGGCACGAACGGCACAGGCGGGTATCACTCTTCGAACGCGGTGTCAAGCCTCCCGTGGAGCCAGCATGTAAAGGAACGATAGGCCACCAGCCTGTACCACCTGTGAAAAGGAATGAAACAAACTGTTTTTAAATGACCAAGATAAGTTTAATAAACGTTTGTTGTCAATGACAATTCTTGTAACTAATGGCATTCTACACGGACAAATGCTATCTAGACAATCCACACTATTGAACGATTTACATGCGTTACAATGATATGTAGATGTAATTTTGGATATAGTAGAAGAACATGAAATAGGAGTGGCATGACAAGCAGAGTATACTTACTCGTTACTCGGATTACGAGGACGAATAGTTGCGCGAAGTTCGTACATAAGCACCATCATTATCCTCAACACGGCCCGTGTGAGGCAGGCTGCCCTGAAGTCTGGCAGCTCGGTGATGCATTGCGATCGTGGCTCGCCTTCCGAAATGTAGGCCAGGCATCCCGAGTTCTCTCGGCAGCAGCAGTTCTCCTCCTCGGTCGGCATTAGCTTGCACCGATTGCATGTGCACCAGGTGGAGACGTCATCCATGCGACTAGGCCCAGGCTCTTCATCTGTTGATTCGTCCTGCCAACTGGCGTCCGAATCCCCATCGTTTTCGCGTGCTTCCCTTTCCAGTAGTTCCTCCTCGGTATACTCGGCTCGTACATGTAGGGCATTATTATAGCCATTGTGTGGTAAACAAAGTAAAATAATTTACCGAGATGGTACAGGTGTTCACACGGGCTACAAGCGGCGAAGGTAGCTGACCAGAGCACAGGAACGAGTCACAGAATACTCTAAGTAACACAGAGAGAGGAATGGAATCACAAATCTGCTGCTGTGTGTTGTGAAACGGTCTGTTTATACTTATTGGGGAAAGAGGCGTCCTACCATTTCCATGGCGACACGTCATTAGCTGAAACGCAGCGAATGTTGACACAAGACGTGCTTTGGCGTTGGGAAATGGGCGGTACGAGTCTGCTGATGAGAGGCTCAGGTGCGGGGGATATGATTTAGTGCCGCAAAAGCAGGTCAGCCAGGGCGATGGGGGAAATGATAGGATTATCACAAAATGGCAGCTCCCTGGTGCTTGTTTTTGCGTGCGTTTAATGGACGAAAACTTGGGTAAGGTCCATAGGAAAGTTTTCTAAAATCGAGCCACTTAGGCTTAAAAAAACATGGCCGACCCGTAGGGACAATAACATTTTTTACTAGGCCATGCCTTTAATAGTGTTCATGTAGGCCTGTCGGTCGAGTCATTGGCAGAACAGGTTGATCCGTTTTCTGATGTGTCGGGTGATGTCTATAGGTACCTCCTCAGGGGGGCCCATATGTCCTTTGGTCTACAGGTGGGCACAACATTTTGAGTATATATTTCTTCAGTTTCTTGTACGTGTATTAGGTCTCTCAGCCATGCTTGTTGGGTGGGGGGAGTTTTTGCCTTCCAAGCTCGAAGGATACATCTTTTGACGACCGCCCCTGCGATTGCGACAAGTCGCCGCGTTTTGATTGAGACCTTCCCAATGTCGCACAGTAGGTATTTCAACGGGGCTGCTGGGATTTGGAGTCCGATAATGTCACTCACTGTCTCGGCCACTTTGCTGAAAACATTTTTGCTCGGGGGACAGTCCCAGTACATGTGAAATGAGTTTGCCCCGTTGGGTCTGGCATTTAGGATAATCTGGCTTTAATGTGTGGTCAAATTTGCCGATTTTACTGGGCGTGATGTGCAGATGATTCAGTATCTTGAATTGAATCAGTCTGAAGTTGGTACATATGGAGACAGATTTGGTGAATTGGCAGTATTTTGCCCATTGGGCATCCTCTATAGGAATCCTTAGGTCCCTCTCCCATTTGGCTTTCATTGTGTTTTTAGGGGGGGGGTATGTCGTTGGACCTCTTGATAGAGGGAAGATATTCCACCTGTAAAGCCCTCTGGTATCATGGTGTCGGTTAAGAATTGGTGAGTCGGTGGAACTTCCGGAAAGGAGGGCCATTGCTTATTGCATGCTGACCTTAACCTATAGCATTGTAGTGACGTGACCAACCCGGGCTGACTTTCGCATGGACGATTCCAAGCGACGCAAACTCCCCATCCGGATGTAGGTCCCCCATGCGCATTTCCTTCCCTGGGTCCCACCTTCTCTGGAGGGTCGTGTCAAGGGTAGGTTCGAGCTTTGGGTTGTGCCATAGCGGGGTATGTGGCCAGTATGGGTTGTCGCACCCCACTCTTTCTAATAGGCCGGACCAGGCTTGCACTGTAGTGCCCACCGGGTCAACCTCCCCCCGGTCTCTTTGTGGCTTGGAGAAGGGCATTGCCTGCAGGTTAAATGGGGCCGCCGCAAACTTGACCAATATTGACCAGTCTGACCAATATTTTGCAAAGTGCGCTTGGGCTGCCTAGAAATATAATAAAAAATCCGGGGCTGATAGGCCCCCATTTTCATACCTTTGGCACATCTTGTGCCATTGGAGTCTTACAGTTCCCCCTCCCCTATACGAAACTTGATGCCATTCTCTTTAGTTTCTGAAAGAACGGTCTACCTGGCCAAATAGGGATGTTACAGAACAAGTATAATAACTTCGGAACTATTACCATTTTGACTAACGAAATTCGCCCGTATAGCGATAATGGAAGTTTGCCCCATATTTTAAGTTTATGTTCTAGGAGTACTAGGTATGGTTCGTAGTTATTAGTATATAGGGTCTGTTTGTCTACAGCCATTATGATACCCAGGTATCGGGCGGAGGTGGGTGACCATTTGAATTGTGCAGTGGCCGGGGATTGCATTGTCGAGGGCGTAAATGGGATGATTTCTGATTTAGCCTGATTAACTCGGTACCCAGAGTATTTAGCAAACATTTACATTTTCAGCATTACCGGCGGTAGGTTGGTTTTGGGGTGCCTGATATATAGCATTGTGTCGTCAGCGTAGAGTGAAATAAACTGGGGAGGTCACCTGACTTGGATGCCCCTGCGTGAATATGCATGTCTAAGTTTGACAGCCATGCCCTCTATGGTAAGTGCAAATATGAGGGGGGATAGTGGGCAACCTTGTCTAGTGCCTCTCCCGAGTGCAAAGCTTGGTGATAGGGATTTGTTAGTTCTAACCATCGCCCTAGGGTCAGAGTACAGGACACGAATGTATCTAATGAATACCGGGCCAAATCCCATTTTATCTAGTATGGCGTAGATATAGTTCCATCATACGGAGTCAAACGCTTTTTCAGCATCTACTGTAACTGCTATTGTCTTGGCTTTCGGGTCCAGTTGAGAGGTGATGGCGAAGAACCTCCTGAGGTTCAGCGCAGTGGATCTGGTGGGGACGGATCCTGATTGATCCTGTGAATCAGTTCATTCATGTTTTTTATGAGACAGTGTACAATTGCTTTGGCGTATATCTTAGCATCCAAATTGATGAGGGATAATGGTCGGTATGACGTGGGGGCCTGTGGCGATTTGTGTGGTTTGAGGAGCACTGTTATTATTGCTTCTTTAATGGTGTTTGGTAGTGCCTCTCTACCTAGAGCCTCCTCCCAAACTTCCAGTAGTATGGGGGCCAGTTCAGCTTTAAATGTTTTGTATAGATCGACTGGGATACCATTTGATCCTGGGGCCTTGCCCACCCGTAGGTCCGATATGGCTTGTTCTATCTCTTGGACAGACAGTGGGAGGTGGGGAGTCACTCTTTCGGTTTCGCTCAGTTTGGGCAGGGGGAACGAGTCCAAGTAATCCCTCAGTTCTTCAGGGAATACCTGGTCTTTGTTAGAGTAAAGCTTGTGGAAGAACTGCTGGAATACCTCGTTGACATCGGCAGCATTAGACTTCACGTTTCCTTCTGCATCAGTGATGCTGATTATGTGTCTCATTCCTTGCTCGGCTTTAATGAGGTTTGCAAGTGTGCGGCTGGCTTTGTTCCCTTCGCTGTATCTCCTGGCTCTCGTGGGTTGTGTCAGGTAGAAGAATTCACGTTCGGCCAATGATATGAATCTCGTCGGATGTTCTGAGATGTTTTGTAGGAGGGCATCATTATGGCTGAGGGCGTGTGCGTTTTCCATGTCTCTCAGTGCTCGTTCGGTTTGATCCAGTTCCCTCCTTATTGTTTTCAGTGCACAGTGTGACTGCAACATCAGTTGCCCACGCAGCCAGACCTTGAAAGTTTCCCAGATCGTTGCCTTGGATTTGACGGAGTCTGCGTTGCGTGTGTGGAATTCTAGTATTTCGGTTCTGAGTGGTTCTATCAGTGCTTCGTCCCTTAGTAGTTGGGGGCATCCTCCAGTTCCAGGTCATATATTCTGTTACAGACGGTATCAGTTCGAGAGGGATCTGGGAATGGTCTGACATTGTGCAAGGATGAATCGTGCAGTTGGTCACTTCTGAAATGAGGTCTGGGGTGCATAGCCAATAATCTATACTTGAACTGGAGCCATGTACAGAGGAGAATAAAGTATATTCTCTCTCCTGTGTGCGTAGTTCTCTCCATGTGTCTGCGAGGGGGAGTGTGGACAAGGCCTGCAGTATGGTCAGAGCGGATTTGGAGTGGGTCGGTCCTGCTGCCTCCTGATGTTTGGTCTAGGTCCAGGATCGTGTTGAGATCCCCCACCACAGAATGTTGCCATGGCCTGCCGGGAGTATCAACGTAAGGATCTTTAGATAGAAGCTCAGAGAGCCAGTGTTTGGACCGTAGGTGTTGATTATGATTGTTTCTTTATTGTACAGTGTGCCCCAAATAATTACATAGCGGCCCTCCTCATCCGTCTCGGACCTAGTGAGTTGGAAGTTGGTTCCCTTATGCACCACTGTGAGCACTCCTCTGGCTTGTGTTGGATAGTCTGTGGCTACTTTCGTGGGGCCCCATGTTGTGGCAAACGCATCTGTCACTTTTTTCGTTGCATGGATCTCCTGTAGTAGAAGAATGTCAATTCTGTGCCTGTTTGCATAACTCAGTAATTTTCTCACCTTGAGCGGGAGCGCAAGGCCTCTAATGTTCCACGGAAGTAATCTCACCCCCTGTGGTTTCCCTAGTGTGGCCATTGGTGATGTGTTTTCTCTGTTTTCTCCATTTCGTGCGTCGGTTCTGACATTGTGTAGTCTTTGCACTTGTCGGTTTTTCCTGTTCCTCTCACTTTCCCAACTAGGCAACGTGCCCTGTCCCTCCCTCCACCCTCCCTCACTACCCCCCCAACTGGACAGTGTTGCCCCAATGGTGAACATCAATGTTTGAAAAAAGGTGGGTGGCTCTGTTGGGCCTCTGCTCTCAGCAACTCAAACTGGCCACCCGAGGGCCGCTGCGCTGTGTCTTCACAGATCGGAGTGGATGCATAGTGTATGGAGTTGCCATTGCATCTTTTCCATTCACACATTCCGTCTAGCCGTAGGGTCTTTGTCTTGCGGGGGCGGCGGGATGTTGTGCTCTATGTAGGTCATGGCTTCTTCTGGGGACTCAAAGAAATGTGAATTCCCGGAGTGTTGTATACGTAGTTTCGCGGGAAATAACATTGCATATGGCACTGATCTTGTCCTAAGTGCTTTTTTCACCTGGTCAAAGGTGCGGCGTGCCACCTGCACCCCACTGGAAAAATCAGGGTATATGTGTATTCTAGCAGAGTCATACAGCAGTGTTCCTTTCTCTCTCGACAGGCGAAGGATTTGATCTCTGTCACGATAATTTAAGAGGTGGGCAACTACCATGCGTGGCGGCGCCCCTGCTTTGGGGGGAGGTGCTAGCGCTCTATGGGCCCTCTCGACCAGAAATTGCTGGCAGAACTGTGTCTCCGGCAGGATGGTGCGTAGCACTTCTTCTAGAAACACCTCCATTGGAACACTGAGAGATTTCTCCGCCAGTCCGACCACTCGGATGTTGTTTCGTCGAGACCTTGATTTTAAGTCATCACACTTCGCTTGTACCTGTCGTAGGCACTTCTTGATGTCTTCTATGTCTCTGCCACGTTTATTTGCGGTATCTTCCACCTCTCCAATCCTGTTTTCTGCCTCGGTGACCCGGGTGTTTACTTGTAGCCTATCAGCTTTTATGGAGGCTATGGTGGTGCCAATATCATCTAATCTGCTGTTCATGGCTGCAAACCCCGCTTGCAGAGCCTCCATGTATGGGTCTGGTGTGTTTCTAGTAGTATCATGATCAGGAGGGGGGGCGGGGAATTTGCATGTGGGGTACCCGCCCTCTCCACCTGCAGGCCGGGGTGAGCGAATGCATCCATGGGACCTCTCTTGTTGGTCTTGTTGCCTCTGGGCATAGTTGGCAGAGTGTGGCAGCCAGGAATTTGGGCAGGCACTGCTGATCGTATTGCGTGTGAAGTTGTGCCTTATACTATTAGCAATCTTTCAGGGCTTCATGGGCTCTCAACTTGAAATCAGGGTGATGTAAGCTCTCCCCATCGGTCCCCGCCGACTAGGGAGTCGTATCTCCCGGCCCCCAGGAGCCCCGCGGCACCGCCCAAGTTTCGACTTGGAGGGGCTATGGACTGTTAGTGCTGGGGCTGCGGGCGGGCGCCAGAGTTCGCGGGGTGTCCCAGTAATGCAGCACCGTGCACACTGCAGGCACGGTCGGTACCCAGTGTCTTACCGGCTGATGTGCCGCGTTGGCCGGGCCCCGCGGAGATAACCCTGGGGATGGCGCGGGGGCCCACACGGGTCCACGTACCTGCAGTGTCAGCTGCCCGCCGACTGGGGAAGGGCCTCCCTCAACCCAGGCGCGCCAACCGCTCGCACTCAGCGCACACGGTGGTCGACGGGGAGGGAGGTCCGTGTCGGGCGGTGAAAGTTGTTTCTGTGTGCTGGGCACACGTTCCCCGCAAGCCAGGGCATCCCCGCTGTACTCCGCTTCGGGATCTCCCACACCCTCACCTACGCGGCGCTGTTGTCTCTACGGAGGGACTCCCAATGGTTTTACTGCTCCGGAGTGGGAGAGGAAGCACGTCCCGTTTTCGCGCCCACAGCACTTTGATATTTCTCAGGACCCACACACTGCAGCAGGTTATCTGCAGACTCCCAGATGTATCCGCGTTCCGATTCTGGGCGAATGTTCCATCCATTCACTCCTGATCTGCAGGATTATGAAGAAGGATTTTAGAAGGCAGCGCAGCTACACGCTCAGGCAGCCATCACAATTGGCGTTCAACAGCGTCCCCCACCCCCAAACGATTTCTAATAAAAACAGGTGAAATACTCTGATTTGGAGTGCGGTTTTTGGGCTGGGGGATAGGTATATATCACAGGTACAACATAGTGGTGAAGATAGGTCTCTAGCTGGTGAATTGAGAGAGATTTGGAAGGTAGAGTGAGGTTCGTTTTTAGGAAAATATTGCAGTGGAAAAGAGAAATCGGCTTTTAAAAGTGAAAGGCAAATTTTACTTAAACTAGATTTAATGGCTAAGAAAAGAGGAACGCCACCCGTGAATATGTTTATGTTTATGAAGTTTATATAGCGCTTTAATCCAAAGTGCTTTACAGTATAACAACAAGGTACAATAATGAAAGAAGCATATTTACATTCATGAAACAAGCCAGTGATACAATATGTAGAACAATTTACTTAGAAGGAGGGGAATTTGAGCCAGTGTGACGGAGGAGGTGACGCATGGACAAAAGATGAGAGGAGAACCAGGGATGGGAAGGTTTGTGAGAGGGGGGGAAGGAAGTAAGAGGATAGAGTTGGTCAAGACTGGAGGATATAGAGGAGGACAGTGAGGAGAGGGCTTCATCAGCGGAGAGAGATGAGAAGTCAGGGAGAGGGGGAAGGGAGGAAGAACAGGAGTCGAAGAAGAGAGAAGGGTTGAAGTTGCGGAGATCGCAACGAGAGGAGGGGGAGAGGGGTGTTACGCTCACCTGACTCCCACGGAGGCGCTGGCCTGGTTCGCGCTGCTGTGACCTCTTCTAAGGTGATGCTCAGGGTTCGGAAGACGGACTGGACCGGGCCCCCAAATCTGGCTTGTCTGGCTTGCAGAAGTATCCTTCTGTAGGCGAAAATAGGGGATTAACTGTCTGCGGGGTAATGCAATCGGCCTCCCACTTCCCCTCTCACCCTCCTTGAAACCCTTCTGTGATTTCTCGTAGCGTCTCACCTTAGGGTCTGGAAGGACGAGCTCTCCATCCTGCTTCTGATGCAGGGGCGCGTTGGTATCCAGTTACTTCACTGGATTTTCGGATTGGTGAGAACCAAACTTACTTGGCTTCCAGGTAAGTTTTTTGATAAGAGGTTCCCCTTGTATCCATGCATTAATGTACTAATGCTAGTGTCTTTTTCCCCATAGGGGCGGGGTACGGAATGCCGGGGAACAGGCACCGACCCGAGATGAGAGGTGAAATCCTTATAGAAATCAGGTAAGTCTTTAATGAGCGTTTTTTGGTAATGTCTTTTCATTCGCTCATTAACACTGATGTCTCTTTTTCCCCTTAGGGGCCCGGGGTCCGGAAATGCCAGGATGCGGCGCGGACCCGAAATGAAGAGGGAATGAATCAACAGGTAAGTCTTAACATGGAGATTTAGCTTTCCTTATTCCCTTCTCTCACCTTTTGTTCTGGTCTTTTTCTCCCTAGGCGCTGGGGCGTGACTGCGAATCCGGATGATCGCTGCTGAACATGGAGGCGCCCTGTAAAGGTGAGTGGAATGCCGCGCTGCAGCGATCAACGCGATGAGCTTTTAAATTAAAGTCTTCCTTTTCAGGATTGTCGGCGAGATGTCTCCGGGATGCGGATTTAGCAGGTAAGGACTTTTCCTTCTTCTGTTCTCCTCTTCTCTTCCTTTGCAGGTGATCCAGGATGCTGGCAGGCGTGGCAGAAGTCAGGATGCAGGAGCAGACACGGTGAGCGTCCAGCTGCTAGATGCAGAACAACGCGAAGCACGTGTGGCTGTTCGGGTGGGGTTTAAATATCCTTGGAAGAAGTTCCAGGTATGTATCCTTCCTCCAATCAGGTATGTATCCTTCCCCGACCACGCCCGGATGGTAAATTAGTCCCACAGGTAAAGTAGTTCCTTTCAGGCCTCAAGGAGGCCGGGATCCTGCAGCATGGTCTGCATCAGGTAAGTGCACCCAAGCATTCCCATAATGAGCCTGGCGCCTATGGCGCCAGGACTGATGTCTTTTATGAGCCTGGCGCCATAGGCGCCAGGACACTGTCCAAAGGGCCCCTATATGGGGTTGCTGGGTCCTTCCTTGGGGACAGGATGTCCGCTTTCGGGGACGCCGGGCTTGAACCGGCTCCCCGGGAGCGGGCATCATGACAAGGGGGAGGACAATCAGGAGGAGGGAGGAGTAAGGGAGAAGGAGAGTAAGGCATGGTCAGAGAGATAGTTGGGAAGAGACGATACGGGTGAAGAGGAGTTAGATGAGAGAAAGATGAGATCGAGAGTGGAGCCAGAGGAGTGGGTGGGGAGAGTAGGAAGGGTAGAGAGGAGGTAGGAATCGCGTAAAGAGAGAAGAGGAGGAGATTGAGAGAGGGAGGTTGAAATCGCTGAGGACAGAGAGAGAGGAGTAGGGGAGGGAGAGATAAGAGAGAGGAGATGGTCCAGGTCCTCATAGAAGGAAGAGAGGGGGCCAGGAGGCCTGTAAATAATTAAGAAGGAGATTGCATGAGGGTAAGTGAAGGATTTGAAGAGAAATTCGAAGGAGGAGAAGGTAGGGGATGAAGAAAGACATTTAGGGTGGAAAATGAGACAAACTCCGCCTCCACGACCTGAGGGGCGTGAGACATGAGAGGAGGAAGAGGGGGTGGAGAGAGAAGCAGGAACAGTGGAGTTGAAGGGGGGATCCAAGTTTCAGTGATGCAGAGGAAGTGTAGGTTGAGTCGGAAGAACAATTCAAGAGCCGCAGCGGCCTTATTGCAGATGGATCGGGCATTCCAGAGGGCAATGTTAATGATACTGGAGGGTTTGACAGTGGGGAGGTGGATAAGGTTAGGACAAGGAGGGATAGTGTGAGGGGAAAGGGTTGGGCAGGAGGGGGTGGACATGAGGATGTGCGGGAGGAAGAGAAGGAGGGGGAGGGAGGAGGAGGGAGACCAAGGAGGGGAAAGACAGATAGAGCGCATGATAAGAAGGGGATTAGAGTACGTGTTGGTGGCCTCAACAGTAGAGTGTCCACAGGCAGAGTAGGGATCAGGAGCTGTAGAAGGTTCAGTAGAGGGGAGGGGGAAGGTGATAGGGAAGGGGAGGGTGAGGCCCTAGAGAGGAGGGATGGGTAGTCACAGCAACAGAGCGTCAGCAGGTAGTCAACAAGTGCGAGTAGTGTGGAGGTGAAGAGAGTATGGCAATGAGGTGAAACCCTGAGGAGGAGGATTTGGTAGCCTCGGCAGTAGGGCGAGACAGATAGTGGGGAGTGGGGCAGGAATGGGGTGTGAGGATGAGGCCCTAAAGAGTAGTACTGAGCCAAGTGTCTAAGTGGGAGGAGTAAAAATTGCAGCAGCAGAGCGACCAAGGGCAGTTGGTGAGATCATCAAGATCCTTATGAGAGGATGAGAAGCATGGCATCCAGGGCGGCCAGGTGAGAACAGCAAGATCCTTAGAGTAAAAATTGCACCAGCAGAGCGACCAAGGGCAGTTGGCGAGATCAGAAAGATCCTTAGTGGTGGATGAGCAGCAGAGCGTCCAGGGCAGTTAGGTCAGCAGCAGGGTCCTTAGGAGAGGAGGAGGCCCTGAGGGGGGGGGAGTGAGAACCCCAGGCAGTTGAGTGAGTGTCCAGGCAGTGGAGTGAAGGTTGCGGCAGCAGAGCGTCCAAGGGTGGATTGGTGAGGGTAGTAGGAACCTTTAGAGAACAGCAGCAGAATGTCCAAGAGAAGTAAGGTAAGAGCAACAGGAAGGTTGGGAGAGGGATGATGCCCAGGTGAGGAGGAGTGGGGACCTCAGACAGTAGGACGAGCACAGAAGGGACCGACAGAGGGAAAGCCCAGGGGTTGGGCGGGCAGTGCTAAAGTCTGTTGCAGCAGGGCACAGGCAGTCTCAGCAGGTTGTTTCAGGCAGTGCACAACAGATGGAGACAGCTGGCAGTGGTGGCACAGGCAGCGCCGGCAGGAATAGGTCAGGCGAGATGAGGCAGGAAGACAGGGAGAGCCCAGGAGGCAAAGCGGACAAAGGAACGTGCAGTGCAGCAGTCTGTTGTAGCGGGGCACAGGCAGACTCCATAGATGAAATGTCGGACAGAGCTACAGTCTGGTGTTGCAGGGCATAGGAGGTCTCAGCAGGCAGAGGAAAAGACAAAGCTACAGTCTATTGGAAGTTCCGTAGTATGGAGGGTGATATGACCTGCCCGCAGTGCGGCTGCAATGGTAGGGCGCTCGCCAGCCTGCGTAGGAGTGGGGGCAGGCAGTGCAGGGGTCGTGGCAGTGATTATAAATTCTACCTCGGTGCGACTGCGGCAGGGGGTCGCTCAGTGGTCTGCTATGGAGCTAGGCTGAGCGGTGGGTCGGAACGGCAAGGTAGAGGAGGGAGGTTCTGCTCTCAGGGCAGATGCAGTGGCAGTGATGGCAGGTGCGACCGCAGCAGCAGATCGTTCGGCAGTCTGTAACAGAGCTAGGCTAAGCTGCGGGTCAGAGCAACGAGGTTGAGGAGGGAGGCTCTGTACTCAGGACAGTCGCAGTAGACAGACGCTGCAATGTGTTATGACGGCAGGCTCAGATAATCTGGAGCAGAGACCTTAGAGGCGCTGTCGTAGAGGAGGCTTTGCCAAGGGCACATGGCGCCTCGCTCAGTCTGGCGGCTGTGGATGCAGCTTTACTCAAGCTTATGGTAATGTGGCAGGCGCCCACAGCATGGTACGGGAGGCTCCATGCTGCGCCACTCACAAACGCCCGGGGCAGGGAGATCACGGTGCAGAGTCAGGTCAGCGATCGGACCGCAGCGAATATTGCAGACTGTGCGACAGGGTGGTAGGTGCAGGATAGACAAGTCATGCAGGAGGCATGGGGGGGTGGCCTTCAGAACTCTCGCTCGCAGAGGAGAGCGGGAAGAGGCTCACTGCTGAGAGAGGCGAGGAGGCCGCAGAAGAGAGATAAGGTTGCAGCAGGATCCGATTTAAGCTGAAATCTGGTTCGTAGGTGCTCCCAGGCTTAAGGGTAAGGATCGTGGAAGCTGGATTAAGAAAATTGCAGTAGATACTGCAATCACACGGTATGAGTCAGCCTGATGTGAGGAGATGACGGGTCAGGCACCCGAGCTTCTGCGCCCCCTGTTATGGCGCAGTTGTTGGCGCATTGACAGGTGGTGGCAGCTGAAGAATTATTGTGTTTAATTTATTTAAACACAATATCGCTAATGATTTATGATCTAGGTAAGACAGGAATGAAGAGAAAAGTGGCGCTAACGCTTGGAGATCAAGGGCAAGAACACAGTGAATTCTGACAGTTTTAACAAGTTACTAGGATAAGGATAGAATGGCTTAGAGAGTGGGATTAGGACAAATGCAAGACAAAGTAGACTATGGGTTTCTATGGGGTAGAGATTATATTCACAGTCCACTTTTAGTTTGGGATTTTGGACCGTCAGTGGTTCTGGTCACTACACAGCAGCACGCCTGGCAAAGGACAGCTGGGCAAAAGACAGCTGGGCAGATCGGGTCACCGGATGGTAATTCTGGTCACTGGATGGCACAGTTACATCTGGATGCAGTTAGTGGGCAAGCAGTTAGTGGGCAGAAAACCAGGCTGGTTCAGGATGCTTCACAAAAGAATACCACAGCTTTCCCCTTTTTAATGGGTGATTAGTGGATTGATTCTGGATCAATGGCCTTGCTGGGAATATGATCAGCACTGCTTGGGTTTTGCAGTGGACTCTGGAGTAGGGTCAACAATGCTTTGACCTTGTAGTTGGGATCTAGACTCAGCAGGATGAATGAACAGGAACTGAACGCCAGCGCAGGAAAATCAAGAAGAGTCTCTGTCCCTAGAGTCTTGTCAGGGACTCTTATTTATAATGCATTGTGACATCATCAAAGTATATGGCTGGGCAGGCTTAGCTAAGCACACCTCTAACTGATGAGATTGGTCAGGGGTGCTAGTCTCCGCCTCGCTCTCAACTGATTGGATTTCAAAGCAGGAGGGCAGATTTATGGTGTGAGTTTATAATGTTCAATAACCTCCCACAGTTATTTTAGCCAAAATCCGATTTTGCCACAAACGGTACATTTATACAGTTGAAATCTCTTAACAAATTATATACACAGGTTACATATTTTGTGTAGAGCATAGCACTCCAACTCTGCAATCCGTGAGACATTTTTTCGCCCTTCTACTACTTTTTGGTAATTTTGAGTATGAACGCTTCGGCCTAAAATTCCAAAACTTTATACACATGTGTGGATTAACGTAAGGGATGTAAGTATAAAAATGGGCATCATGGATACTTTCCTTGTAATCCCCGATTCGTTGCCATTTCCATTCCCAAAAGATCAGTGAATTCTACCATGGGCCTCATTACGACCCTGGCGCTAAGTGAAAAACGATGGCGGTAAATGGTTACCGCCATCGTTTTCCGCCAGGTCCGATCATGACCCGTGACCGTTAACTACGAAGCCAATAGCGGCATCGTAGTTAACGCTGCCGCTAACTGCGCTAAGGGTGCGCGCACGCGACCGCCCACACCGTACTTAGCGCCATGGCGGAAAGGTACGCAAATGCCGACCCAAGCGGACATGCACCTAACGCCATCACCCAGGCCGTTAAGTACCTTACCGCCATGGTGCAAATAACGCCATCGTGAACCAACCGTAAAGGGCCATGTTAAGTGAATGCAGCTGCCACAGGTGCACAGAAACAGCACAGGTGAAGGCAATACAGACACAGGGGAGTACAAAAAGAGCACACCCCACCCCTTCCCACACCCAGTCACACTCCACAATGATACCAATACGACTAGCAATGTTGGGGCTGGAGGACCTGATAGCAATGCATGTGCTACAACAGCAACAACAACAACAGGCAGCACAGAGGAGACGCAGGAGGAGAAGGAGGGCAAGGCAGGCCCAGCAAGCCCCACCAGCACAGCCAGTGCCACCACGCAGGCAGCCCCCAATCCCACGCATCAGAGCCAATCCATTCAACCTCACTGCTGAGCAGATCCACACCCTGTACCGTTTGGACCGGGACACCATCACCGCCATCGTAGACATGACACACAACGACATCGTCAGCATGATAGAAAGTCCAACCGCCATCCCCCCCTACTGAAGGTAGTGGCCGTACTCCACTTCCTGGCCACAGGCACCTACCAGCACACAGTGGGGCACCTGCATGGCATCTCACAACCATTATTCTCACGAACACTCATCCAAGTGCTCGATGCCCTCCTCAAGCACACAGACGACCACATCTCATTACCACGGACTGCCCAGGAGATTGCAAACACCAAATTGGGTTTCCATGCACTAGCCAACATACCCGGTTGCATTGGTGCCATCGACTGCACCCATGTGGAATTGGTGGTTCCACGTGCCATGGAGGTACCGTACCGCAACCGGAAACAGTTCCACTCAATCAACGTGTAAATGGTCTGTGACTCCAACAAGATCATCACACATTGTTGTGCCCGATTCCCCGGATCAACCCATGATTCCATGGTCCTGAGGAACTCCACAATACCACGCTACATGGAGCGACATGCAGGGCCAAGATCCTGGCTACTCGGTGAGTGCAATGTCATGGAAGTGGGCAGGTGAATGACGTACCAGGGGGGGGGGGATGATGCATACTCCACCTGGCGGAAAGGGGGGGGGATGATGCATACTCCACCTGGCAGAAAGGGGGGGGGATGATGCATACTCCACCTGGCAGAAAGTGGGGGGGGGATGATGCATACTCCACCTGGCTGTGAGTAACACAGGGAACGGAGACAGAGGAAGGGCACTCACAATGCACACAACCCCTCTGCATTCATTGGGTGATGGCATGCAAAACAGGCCATGGGAGCCATGAGCACATACTGGTTGCATTGTGTGAATCAATTAGTGCATGTAGAAGTGAGCCAAAGTAACAGTTGGATGCGAGCCATGGTGGAACATCATGTTCCTGATCAGACAACATGACTGACACATACATTCTCGCCTACATACAGGTGATGCAGCCTATCCCCTGAAGAGGTGGCTCCTCACACCAGTCCGGAACCCGCAGAACCAGCACGAGGAGGACTTCAACCGTGCACATACACGTACTCGTGTGGTCATAGAGCAGACATTCGGCCTCTTGAAGGCACGGTTCCGAAGCCTCAGCAGGTCTGGTGGGGCACTCCTGTATGGCCATGAGAAGGTGGCAAAGATCGTCATGGCATGTGTCATGCTACACAATATGTGCGTCAGACGGAATGTGCCCCTGCCCCCTGACGCAGAACTGCAACCACCTGACGATGAGGATGAGGAGGGTGCAGATGGGGCGGCACCCCATGGAGGAGGCGAAGCACAGGAGGGGCGTGCCATGCGCCAAAGTATCATCGACCACTGCTTCTAGCACACACGGCTGGTGTTTATCGCATGGAGACTGCACTTGGGGCACTGTGTGTCCCTGGGACATGCACACTGTGGACTGTACACCAATAAAGCACACATACGCAATGAAAATGTCCACACATTTCTTTTTTGGAAAGAAAAAAGTGTATTGAAACTATGAACTGTCGTGTCACACCCCCTCCCACCTCCCCCCTGCACACCCCAACACACCCCCTCCCACCTCCCCCCTGCACACCCCAACACACCCCCTCCCACCTCCCCCCTGCACACCCCAACACACCCCCTCCCACCTCCCCCCTGCACACCCCAACACACCCCATGCAGGTGTCAACAGATGCCTGTGACAGTGGCCACAGGCCGTCACAAGCCCCCTCTCCCGGCCCCCGGGGCACCCCTGGCTGTGGAGCGCAGGTTACGACCGGAACGTCGCACGGGGCTGCTCTGCGCAGAACTGGCAGTGGAGGATGTCCCTGGCTGCCCCTGTGCATGCACGTCCTGTTGTGTGTGGGTGAGGCCAGTGACCGCACGACGCAAGGCCGCAAGTTCTGCACAGATGTCCCTGGACATGGCCTGCATGGCATCCCTCAGGGTGGCAGTGCTCTGCGCCACTTCGGCCCTTAGGGTCTCCGTGGCCTGTTCAATGCTAGACCTAGCCCCCACACATTCCGCGGCATGCTCATCCAGCATTGCGGACAGTTGATGCTGCCGTTGAGTGATGTCCTGGAGGGACTGCTGGCCGTGCTGGCCCATGGCCAGTGCTGGTGGAGTGATGGAGGGGCTGCTCCCCTCCTGTGGAGTGTGGACAGGGCATGGGGTGGATGGCCACTCCTCTACCTCTGTGTGCCCCTGTGAGTGACCCTCATGGCGGCTGGCGTCTGAGAAACAGGGGGAATGTAGCAGGTCAGTGGGGCTTCTGACCTCGTGCTCCATGTCCAAGTCTGAACATGCAGCTGTTGCAGCTGTCTCCCCGATGTTGCTGCTGGCCGCTGACCCCCTGCCTCCTGTGGCAGGCAATGTCGGTGGAGGTGGAGCAGCTGCAGCTGGCCTGCTGCCGACAGGGGTGCTTGCCGGTGGGACCTCCGGTATGCCTGCAGTGGGACCTGCTTGTTGTGGGGTCTGCCTCACTGCAGCTGAGGTTGAGGGTGCAGGGACGTTGTTGATGGCCTTCTTGGCCCTCTTTGGCGCAGGGGTGTCCTGGTCCTCTGGGTGTGAATCTGTGCCTGTGGTGGAGAAAAGGAGGGAGGGCGTTATTGATGGGTCTGCGGACTTTGGAATGAAATGTTTGACATTATTGTGGTCGGTGGATGAGGAAGATTTCAGGCAGTGCCATGCAGGTTGTCTCCTTTTAGTGTGGAATGTGGATGCAGGTATGCGGGTGCCAGCAGTGTATGCAGGGTGGTGCTCGCATGTGGCTATGGGCAGTGTTGATATGTGTTGCATTTACACTCTAGGGCAACCTTGTGCTACACATGATTGGACTGCTGTGACTATGGCATGTCTTGTTTGAGGCACCTACCTTCATCGCCTGATGTCGGAGCTCCCCTTTCCATCCCTCCGACGCCTTCAATGGACTCCATGCCAATCGTGGTTGCACAGATCTCCTCCCACGGTTGGAGTTTCAGGGGGGATTCCGACCCTCCACCGGTACCCAGGGCAAGGTTGCGGTTTGCTGAGATGACGGCTCTGACCCGTATGCGTAGGTCATCCCAGCGCTTCCTGCACTGCTGTGGGGTGCGGGGTACAGTCCCCACCGCGCTGACGCGCTCAGCCACCAGGGCCCAGATGGCCTTCTTTTTCCCGATCGCTGTCCTGGTCATGTCCGGGGAGAAAACGACACCTGCGTTGTCTTGCAGGGTCTCCGCAAGCATGCAGAGTTCCTCCCGGCTGAATCTCTCCTGGCGCTGGCGGTCACATGCCTTTTTCACACATTTAGGCATTTTCGGGTACTTGGTAGGGTGGGTGATTGGTTGGGACAGGTGTCAGGGTTGGGTCTGGTGTTGTTTGGTAGGATGGCGATGGATTGTGTTTTTCAAGATGGCCGACGGGCTGTATCCCGTTCCGGCGCGATGACGCTATTTCCGGTTCGACTTTTTACGGCCGCCGCTAATTACGGCCGCCGCTAATTACGGTGGGCGCTACTTACGGTGGCGTAAGTGCACCTTGCTCGCTTAACGATGCCGGTAGGGGCCTTTTACGCCATGGCGTTAATTGCATTACCGCCATGGCGTAATGCTCGTGCGCGATGGGTCGTAATGTGGCGCTCTTTACGCCATCGTCCCACGGCGTAAACGCTCATTACGCCATGGCGGTAATGACGGGCGATTACCGCCAGGGTCGTAATGAGGCCCCGTGTCTTAAATGGAAGCCCAAAAAATCACTTTTAAACTGCGAAATGTTTACATTTTTACAAAGTCTTGCTGCAGAGATAAAAGTCTTTGGCCCTCATTACGACCCTGGCGGAGATCATGGTGCAATATGCACGATGGAGCATGGCGGAAAGCTGCCGATACCTCATGGAGGTTGGCGGATTTTTCGCCCCATGACGACCTTGGCGGGGCGGTAAATCCCCAATCCCCATTTTACCCTTCCCCATTCCCATTTTTGCCCCATAGGGTATAATGGGAGTGGGGAAGGTGTTAATTACGCCACCGTAAATTACGGTGGCGTAATTAACATCAAGGTCCCGTAGCGCCATGGATTACTCCGCCCGGAAAAACCAGGCGGAAAAAGGCTCCATGGCGCTACGGAAACTCGTAGTAAGGCGGACGGGTCCGCCACGATTACCACTGGCGTAAACCCACTCCGCCAGGGTCGTAATGAGGGCCTTTACATTTTTATTCATAAATAATCTTTGGAAGCAAATGGCAGTCCTTTGTCTGTCACTGGGCCATTTTTTTCTTTCTTCAGCTGCCACCAACAGTCATTTCCTCCAGAGCAAGGTGGGGGTTTTCCATCTGGATTGAAGGTTTACTGCTCCTACCCCACTTCACACTTCCTTGTCCACGGAGATCCCATTGTCAGTGGGTTCAGCCTAGACTAGATTCTGTCCAACCTAATTATTATCACTGGGGTGTTAGTATCTGCAGAGAGAGGCCCTCCTGTTTGGTAGCACCCCCCACCCCAAGCAGAAACCTATTTTCCTTTTGGAACTTGCAAAATCCAGCCAATATGGTTTAACAGTTTTACTTTCTTATATTTGGTCCTGAATTAAACAAGCCAGTTGAATAAAATAACCCATGTATTTTCCCCAGCAACAAACCCATTCACATTGCTAGATAATGACAGGCTTTCATTCAACAGTTTACTTTTAAAACAGGCCTTTCTCTCCTTGAGTCTGCAAATCCCATTTTAAATGTGTGGTGAAAAGCTGGCATTTCTTTTTTGTAAATTTGGTTTTGCATCTCACTCTGGATTCCCACACTGTCTTGCAGCTGTAGTTGTTTCCTTGTATGCAGGAGTTTTGTTTGAAGCACAGATGTATTGGAATTGACATGGCTCAGATAGCTGGAGTTTCTTTGAACTACTGAGCTTTGATACATTGTAAAGAAAATGAACGCGTTTTCCGTGTGGGAAAAGTGAAGCTCTTTGTTGATTTCCCTCAGAGTTGATTTGGCAGGGCCTGTCATTCAGAAATCATGCCTGCTTTTGCTGAAGCACAATCAGATATACTGAGCATGGCAGGGCCTTATTAATCACAGTGGTTTAAGGAAAAAAAGATGGAAATAGCGTCAGAGCAGCATTTTTAAAGGTGAAAAAGTTTCCTTTTAATGGGGATTTTGGAATTTCAGCAAAGCAGTGCTGCCTTTTCACTTTATTCCATCTGTATATGTCAGAACACACTGGCACGCTCCCTCAGTGTGTCCCCTTGTTCCATCCTGCCCAATGTATGCTTGGCAAGACGGTGCAGGCATCTTTTGTTGCTGCAAAACGCAGTTTTAAGGCCATGGTGCTCACAGGAGCCAACACAACCATTTTGCTGTTTCTGCGCAAATGCAGCTTGGTTTTGGTGAAATTCTGTTCAGTGGGTCAATGTAGCCCACAATATCATCGCAAGGGCAGAGGTGTATGCCCCTCGCCATAGGAGGATGTGACCAGAAATACACCAGTGCCCCCATATTCCACCTGAAAGTGATCCAATAAGTGACGCCCCATGGACATGGGTAGAAAGGGGGGACTAGCCCCCTGAGTCAAGTCATCTATTGTTTTAGATAAGGTGGGAACAGTGTGCCGGAAGACCCAGTAGTGCCTTTCGACGTCGCATGGTCTAACATCTAGTGCGCATTTGAAGATTTCATCTCTAAGGTTGGTTATTGGGCCAGGAATGGGATGCTAGGATGCTGTCTGTTTTTCTTGCAAATCCTTTGTTCATCCCATTATCAGAAATCAAGAATATTATTTTTTGACGTTTAGACTAGCCATCTTACGGGTGTGTGATTTGGAGAATCTATCTGTGAACTAGTGATTATCCCTTCGGAAGCATACTTTAGCCATCCAGGACTCCATGGTCGTAGATACTTTGTAGGGTGGTCCCACTGAACAGAGCTGGAATTGGGCCTGAGTTCACCAGATACCAAAACAGGCAAAAAGTAGCTCTCTCAGAATGCGATTTCGGGGAAAATAAAAAATCATGGACGAGCCACGACACACTTCACTGAAGGGATATGCACAGCTGTTTCCAAAGCTCAGGGATGATCCTCCAAGCTCAGAGAACCTCTCCTAAGGCTAATTTTTATACTGCACTTAAATACGTTGAAATGCAAATAGTCTGAGATGGCTGCAGGTGAGTGAGTGATTGGGAGCTGCTATAGTCCCTTAAGAGGTGCCAATGGTGGGTGATTAGAAATGGGAGGAGCGCATACATCTGCATCCTGTGTGAAATAACATACTTCAAACTGATGATTGTATCATGCATTTTCTTTCAGTCTTGATATTCCAGTTTGAAACCCAGCTCAGATATTTTTATGCTAACATACATTTCCATGCTGGTATTTGTAGGATTCCCTTCAGGATGGGTAAAATGTTGTTACAATTATACTATTTTTGCTCAACATGTCACTATAACGAATCATATATTATCAGGTTGTTTTATTACGTGAAGGAAGCACATTTTTAAGCCCTCACTATAAAACAGTCCTTTTTTGTACACTTTTTACCAGCCTATCACTTGCCTTCCCATGGGATCGCAGAGTGATATTTTCAATTATCAATAATTCAATTGAAGTAAACTACGGTGTAATATTTCCTGGAGGGCAATGAGGGTTTGTTGGGCAACTGTTCCCATTGAAGCCTATGGGAGGCATTTGATTTGTTGGCAGAAGGAAAACGAGGCTAAGGAGGGCAAACCCTTCTACATGAGGATGACTAGAGACGCCTTGAATTTGATTGATGGTTCCAGGAAAAGGATGCTGATGAGGAAAACACAATGCTGTGAAAAGTGGCTTAAGAAACAGAATGGTACATGGAGAGAGAGTATGTACATTTTAAATAGCTCTGATCTTTTAAGGTCCAGATATAGATGTACTCACCTGTGTCATTTTCTCCCTGTTGGCCTTAATGTTCAGGGGAGGTTCTGTAAGAAGCACGGGATGTTCCTCTGGAGCAACACTCAGTTCCTTGTAGAAGGTGTGGTGCCAGATCTTCTCCATATCATCCCAGTTGGTGACAATACCGTATTGAACAGGGTAGTTCAAGGTCAGGATACCCCTCTTGCTCTGAGCTTCACCACCAACGTAGCTGTCTTTCTGGCCCATGCCAATTGTTACATCCTAGAGAAAAGATGATGAATGTGTTTAAAATTAATTCTTTATTTGTGATTGCGGTGAATTAAATCATACACCTTTTCGCAAAAGTGAATATTCAATCTGAAATTAATAGTAAAATCGAGTCCGTTTTTTTGGGATTTCACAATATCTGAAATTCATATATATATATATATATAACAAAAGTGTATATTATATGAATGTGTATGAACATTCTTTGTCGATGTTTTGTTCAGTCATTCTGAAGCACCCATTGGATTTTCTTATTTAGGTGGGGGAGGGGCATCCAGCCCCATCCTACATTGTAAGTGCTTCATGAACTACTTGTTTCAAGTGCCCACACTACCCCGCCTTTGTGTGTCCTGACACCAATATTGTGAGGCCTGTTCATTGTTTCTTTTCAGTTGGTTATGAAATGGCACTGAATGCGTTGTCTATAAACAAAAACTATTGTCATGGGAAGTGACTTTGGAAGAGAGATAACATGTAAGGAGGAACACACAGCCTGTGGGTGTTGTTTGGTTATGTACCCATCCATTGACTACCCCTGGCCATGCTAGCCCCATGGCCATCACCACCCACTACCTTACTCTCCCCACCCAAAACGCATTCCCCTCTTGGATCTTTTTGAGCTAGGTGTATCAAGCAGTAACATAAAACATTGTTCCTTAAAGGGCCTACCAGCGTTATTTCTAGGTAGTTTGCTTAATGGCTTAATTGCATCTGTAAATTTGCTACCCGTGTAATAATTAATGTCTTAACCAAGTGTTTTTTCTAGCATTGCCAGGTAGCATTCTTACAAAACCCAGATCTGTTGGCTTTGACAACGCTTAGTTAGCAGACCAAAAACAACTGTTTCTTAAAGCAAGAGAAATCGTAAGTGTCCTTTCAAATGGATGGGTGGGGGGATTTGCAGCGTGCCCTCTGTGGTGTTTACCGCATCTGTGAATGTTGTCATTTAATTGAATGATTTAAAAAAAGAAAAAAAGTATATGATGTATGCAGTTACAACATTCTTGGCACTTGCACTTTATTTCGAATCATCTTTCTTTCCGATATAGAGTTATGTCTTGCTCATTAAGTGCTCGACATTTGGAAGGGTCATGCACTAGCACTTTAGACTCATGCTGCTTTATACATTAGCACTTTTTTCTGCTATTTTGACATTGCTTTGCTGCTTGCACTTTATTAAGTCTGTCCATGCATTTGTCATTTACTTGCACAACGTTGCTTTTATGTATTGTAAGGAACTCATGGTGGCAACAGTAAAGACAGACACAAGTGATCACAGTTCAAGGGTGTTTATTAAATTGTAAATGCTGGGTGGTAAAACGCCTAACCTAAACCTAAATCTAAGATGGGAGCAAGCTTCGACCAACAAATGAAAAATAAGGCAGTCCTTGTGGCGTCTTGCCAAAGTAAAAGGCCTATACTAAGAAAAACCTATTGCCAATTCCTTACAACTAATTACAGAAAGAGTGTGGGATAGTGTTTTCAAATAAAGGAAAAAAGGTGTTCACAAATAATAAGTCAGGATGTGATTGCCTTAAGGTCTCCCTTGCCCACATCTTTTTCACGGGACAAGGTTGGACTTTAGAGCACAGTACAGGCTCGAGCCTTCCCAGCATGAGCCAAGAGTTCCGTATCAGCTATCAAGTTCTTCGATGGTTAAGTATCTTTTCAATAAAAGTCTCTTTCCTTCGAGGCCTGATGTTCTCAACAAAAAAACACAAAGTTCTGTTCCACGAATACTTTGGGTGATGGCTTCACCCCTGGGTACCTCCACCTCCAGGTCTGCGCTGCCCATAGGCATCAAACACGATTTTGCTAGGTTAATTTTCAACCCGGAAAAAGAGCCAAAAGTGCTAATCAGGTCTAAAAGGTTCAGGAGCGAATGCCCAAGGTTGGTTACTACATATACCAGGAGGTCGTCCGAAAAAAGCGAAAGTTTGAAGTCAAGTTCGCCACACCGGACCCCTGCTATCCCCCGATGGTCTCTTACAGCTATGGCTAGGGGTTCCAGCGCATAGAGAAGGGGCGAGATCGGACATCCCTGCCGGGTTCCTCGGGAGAGGGAGAACGGAGCCGAGGTCACACCAGTAACTGCCACACTGGCCGACGGACCATTGTACAACGTTGCAATCCTTTTACGGAATCTTGCCCTCAGCCCCATTTTCACTAAAACCTTGCTCAGATAGGCCCACTCGACCCGGTCAAAGGCTTTTTCTGAGTCCAGTGACAGAAGATAAGCCTCCTCCCCTTTAAGGGCAACCTTGTGCATCAAACCAAGTGACTTCCTGATATTATCGCCTCCTTGCCTCCCCGGAATAAAACCCAATAGCTTCACGTCCGTGTTAAGCAAGGAGATGGGATGGTATGACTGACATCTTCTCAGGTCCTTCCCTTCCTTAGGAATTACTACAATACGGGCCGAAAGCATAGATGGAGGGAGATGGCCCGAGTCAAGAACGCTGTTAAATAGTCTGCCCAGAAATGGTGCCAGGGCGTTGCGAAATGATTTATAGAAAAAGATTGTGAATCCATCATCCCCCGGAGTAGTACCTGTTTTCATAGCACCAATAGTGTCTATCACCTCCTGGGGCGAAATGGGATTCACCAGGGGGGCGACTTTCTTGGGGGGAAGGGAAGGGATTGGCAACGCCTCCAGAAAATTGTCTATATCCGTCCCATCTCCTTCATATTCAGTTTTGTACAGGCGCTCATAATACCTACGGAATTCGTCTGCTATCCCCGGATCATCTCGACAGCACTCACCATCTGGAAGGGAAAGCGCGTCCACTCGCCTACTCTCCCTGAGCTTGCGAAGACTACAAGCTAGAATTTTGTCTGCCTTTTCACCCTTTACCATGTACTTTTGCTTAAGGAAGGACAACTTCCTTTTGGTTTGTCTCACCAGGAGAGATGCAAGTTTCGTCTTAAGTTGTTGGAGCTCAGCCCACTTCCCCAGAAAAATCTGGGACCTCAATTTGCCCCCGGCTGAATAGCCTCGATTTTATCCCTGAGGAGCTTTTCCTCTCTACCCCTCTCTCGCTTCCTCGCCGCTCCCAGCCCTATTAGGACACCCCTGATAGTTGCCTTGAAGGCCTCCAATACCCCCTCCAGGCCTACCTGCCCATTGTCATTGAACTTGAAAAACTCTTTTATGGAGGCCAGGATAGTCCGAACTAGTTCCTTGTCCTTCAATAGGAGATCATTGCAGGTCCACCGCCTCGGCCCTGGAACTACAAGGGGAATCCCCAACTGAACCCTTACCATCTCATGATCGGTCCACGGGGTCACTTCCACCCTCACCTCCGAGATCCTGTCATAAAGCCCCTCATCAACGAGGATGTAGTCAGAGAATTCTAGAGAATGACGAGTGGAGTTTCGAGAAAAAAGTGAATAATGGTTCTCGTCCTTCTCGAGCCGAGTGGGAGTCCCTGAGCCCTAGCTCATCGTTGGTGCTCTGGAAAGAGGCCGCAAGGTGCCTTTGCAGCTGGGAGTCTATAACCGTACGGCTGGGTAATCTGTCACACGACTGGTCAAGAACCATATTGAAATCTCCTCCCACCACTAACGCACCCTCCATAAATGTAATAAATTTGAGCTTCATCTCCGTCCAGAAACGGACCTGGGCCTCATTCGGAGCGTAAATGGAGATCAAGGTAACCTTGGTTCCTCTACAATCCTCCTTGACCATTACATATCGACCCTCTAGATCACTAAACTGGGCTTGGAGAGAAAAATGGGCCTTCTGGGAGATCACTATCACCACACCTCTCTTCTTGACCTGGGAGGAAGCGTGAAAGACTTTTTGTATTGACCGTGCCTTCAATGCAGGCTCTACCCCCTTCACCCAGTGGGTTTCTTGGAGGAACAGAACGTCAAGCCTCAGCCTATTAAACTCCTTCACCACCAAAGACCTTTTATATGGAGAATTGAGACCTCGTGTGTTTAACGAACCCAGCGCCAGTGGATGGTTACATTCAGCCATTAAAAGAATAAAGTCTAGGTGTTGGTCCCTGGAAATTCAAGATCTCTAAGGAAAACTCTCTCGATTGACTCTCCAATGGACCCCCAAAGCATGAATTACTAAGAAAGCGTAAAACACTCCAAACAGTTGAAAACCAAAATCACCCCCGTACCCACCTGAGAAAACACCCCAAATTCCCCCCACCACCCGCTTTCCCGAGCGCCTGGCGTAACAGCGACATCCAACTGCTACAACACCAGGCCACCATTGGCCGCCTCCACTAGGGCCATCTGCAACATGGAAAATACCACAACATTTTGAGCCCCCCCCTGCACACCAAACACAAACAAATGTCCCCCACACCCCCCTCTCACCCACGATTTTACTGTTTGCCTAGACACCCCTCCTCAAGGACCTACGTTGGCCAGAGTGCCACAGAGCCTCCGGCGCGCGAGAGTAAGCGCCGATAGATCCTGATAGATCATTATTTTAGAACTCTCCCAGTCGATGGGGCCTTTTTTCCACGCTAGCTCCAGGATCTTGGCCTTCTCGGCGTAATAGTGGAATTTCGCAAGGACTGATCTAGGTCCACCGGTAAGTCCTCCCGCTCTATGGGCTCTATCGATTGTCGGCTCACAGGTGTTGCCTCCGTCAAACAGTTTACTTATAATTGCTTTGACTGCTCTCATGATGTCCGCCTGCGTCTCCCCTTCCTGCTCCAGAATGCCAAGAAATCTTAGATTAGAGCGCTGCTCTCTATTTTCTAGGTCACCAAGTTTGAGGGTGACCTTCTCCTCCGGTCTCTCCAACTCCGCTAGGCGCATGTCGAACTGAGTTTCAAAGAGGTCTGTTGAGGTTTGATTGGCCTCCAAGGCTTGGACCCGGTCATCAACAGCATCTACCTTCTTGTCTAGGGAGTCGAGCCTTCTACTAATGTCTGCTCTGAAGCCTTGTATCTCCTCAAGCAGTGCTGCCATGTTCCGACTCATTGATTGCGCCTCCATAGATTCTGACTTGGTCGCAGGCTGTATATTGCCCCTTTCCCCCGCCTGCTCAGGGGAACGCCAGAACTTCTGTAAGGATTGGGATTGGGTCCATCAAAAACGGAGAAGATGGCCCTGAAGAGCGGCGGCTCAGGATAGGCGGAAGGCTGGTCAGTTCCAGATGGTCTGGCAGCTCAGGCAGACCCCTGGACGCCCCTCGTCACTCACACCTTGTCAAACTCCTTTGGTTGCTCAGGCCAGAGGCGGGCACCTCAAGGATCCACCTACCGGCTCCCGGCCAGTAGCTCAGTGGCACACCGCCGGGGGTACACCAACAACCATTCACAAAGGCGGGAGGTCGCTGTGAGCTAGACTCCCCCACCAGCGCAGCGAAGGAACTAACCGGATCCTGCAGAATAGACCATTGGTGGGATCTGGAGAAGTCACTCTCCGCAGTACATCTAGAGGCGGGAACTGGACTACATGAAGACGCTCCTTCCCCTAAAACCTCAAGCCAGAACCCCACCCCTCAGAAAGCTGAACGGGGGGGCCTCTCCATTAGGCACTATGTGAAGAAAAGCGCAGCATTAATCCATAGGAGGGGACAAGACTCAGGGGAATGGGCTCCCAGCCAGGCCGCTGCAGTGACGCTGGGGAGTCCTCAGCTCTCCGAGTCAGAAAGCCATCACCGCCCTCACAGACTTCGCCTCACTGGGCCAGCTCAACTGCCACTCAAAGCCGTATCTCCTCAGGTTGTGGACCAACACAGGGGTGCCCACTCTGCCCACCACCTCAAGGCCTACGAGTGCGCACCTACACGTCTGGAGGGTAGGCGTAGCGCCTCCGTATCCAGGGCGGGCAGCAACGGCATGTGAAAGTCAGCAGGCTAGCACCCTGGGCCCCAGGGACACAACACCCGCCAGGAAGCTCTCTTCAGGCCCCCCACTCCAGTGCAGGGGACCCCAAATACCAGGCACTCTGGTGTGAGCCGGGCAATCCACCCTACACTTGGCAAATACTGCCGCTGCCCGGGCCACCAACGTACCCCCGTCTACGCTCCTCTTCTCCACGTCCCTCTGGAGCAGTTGCGGGTGACCAGTGGGTAGGTCTGGGGACATCAGTTGCCTGCCGATGCTTGCTCCTCTACAGACCACCACTGCGGCCCCGGCCACCTCCACGCTGGGCAGGTGGGCAGCTCTTCCTGTGTTTGCGCGGTCGTCCTCGCGACCACTGCCAGGAGGGGGGGCAGGCCCCGGCCCCAAGCCTGCGTCTCCTGTAAACCGAAGCTCCAGAGGTCTGCAGGCTGGTGCAGGCTCCCCAGGCAGTCTCCTCCTTCCGCCTCGGGACGCTGCATGCAGTGGAGACCTTCTGAACTGCTGGGCACAAATGCTGGGGTTGCTACCTCAACCGCCGCCCCTCCTCCACCGACACACTGGAGAGCCTGCCGCGGAGCTCTTCGGCAGAGACAGCCTCCTCTCAGGCTCCGCTCGCCACCAGGGAGGGACCTTTCTCGGGGCTAACGGCACCTCCGGGCGCCGGAGAAACGGTGAACTGGTGCTCGGGGGTGTCAGCAAGCCACTGCGGGGGTTATGGATCTGCTACCAACAGGCTGGGGGGGGCTCAGATCTCAAGTTTAGGTGCCCCAAGGTGGAGACTGACTGAGAGATGTCAACAAATCTCAGCGCCCCCTGGTGGCTCCCTCCGCTTTCACAAATCTTAATGTCTTTTTAAACAGCAGCACAGGATTCACCCCTGTACGTCGGCGTCCCTCTGCCGGGTTCACTCTGGCCTCCTTTTGTAAAACAGTTCACTGTGGACACCCCCCAGTAGGGTTCTGCTCATAGGGACTTTGGGCTTTGACCCTTTTTGTTAGCATCCCTCTGCCGGGTTCACGCTTGCCAACCTTTACGAAACAGTTTATACTGTTCATATGCTAATTTCACCAATCGGGATTCATTTCCCTCAATTTCTCAATCATCTGTCGGTCAAAGACTTTCGACAGTACAGAAGATTTTACAAGACCCCTTTATGAGCACTTTGACCTCTTCTCGCCTTTTCCCAAGGCTTTCTGGTTATGATAGTTTCAACCATCGGTAATTGCCCAGAGTTTCCTGCGTGAGCACCCATGTGGTGCTGGACTCCTCTATTGCTGGTTTACTCCCACTTTCTTCAACAGTATTTTGCTTTTCAAAGTTAAAATTAGCCGTTGGCTATTTTTCGTTCAACACAGTTCGGTTTCTTATCAACTCATCTTTCGACCCACCGGCTGTGATGAACCACTTGCCTTTCCTTCTCCTTGAAGTCAAGGTTGGTACCAAAGAGACAAGTGTCTCTCTCCGGCTTGCTAATCAGCAGAGGAAGGTCCCGTGAACCATTGACATCTGCTGCAACACACGCTGGCTATTGTTTGCTGACTTATTATTCCTTCTGCGGAGGTTCAACAGACCTTGGTCGGAAAGGCCAAGGTCGACTCTCTCCTTGTCACCCTCTGCACTGTCTTTCTCCTCCTCTTGAACTGCTGTGCTGAGTTAGCACTCACGTTGTGCGGACTGCCTTGCTCATACTGTGCTCTTGTGCTCCACCTTTTATCCCTGTAGGGAAGGGAAAGGGCTGTCAGGTGGGTGTGATTCTGGTCATTTGCCTGACCATTGTATTGGGACATGTCAGGTAAACGGCCCTGGTGTTAGTCTGTTGTTTTCTGTGCTGTGCTAAAGTGTTCTTGTGGAAAAAGGGTGGGGCAGTGTTTTGGAATATCCTACGTGGTAGGATGGGGAAAAGGTGTTGAAAGAAGGGGGATACTGCATCTCCCTCATCGTGTGTCCCACCCCAACTCCCCAAGAACCCCCCATCCAGGTGATCTTCCCTCACTAGTCCATCCCTAGGAACTGAATCCAATAGCGATGGCCAGATGCCCGGGAACTAGCCAAGGAGACACTGCCATGTTTCTCACGGTATGTATTACGTATGCATTTGGCAGTTGTTTGCTCCCATATCCATTTGTGTGCATTCTAATTTGATTCGATTATCAGAATGGATTGCCATGTTTAACTCATGTTCTTACTCATTTCCAACATGTCCGCCTGCTTTTTACATTATGGCTGTTTCACTCACCTTGCCTGTCAACATGGAAAAAGGACTTTGCATTCAATATCATTGCAATTTTTACCCTGTAACCCGTGTGTGATCAAGTGCTCTGTGAGCGCGAAACACGTCACTTAGAATTTTGTACCTGCTGTATCTTGTTTTTTGTTTTGTTGTTCCACATTAAAATCTCTGAGCATTTTGACTCTGGATTTCGTCTATTTTTATGGTATTCTCTGACCCTGTAGTACTGTCTCCTGCCTTTGGCAGCGTTTGTTCTCTGTTTGTGTATATATATATATACCTTACAAAACCACCCAGTTAAGCAGATCTGCGTTCACTGAAAATGTGACTTCTCGAATCCCATTCCACATAATCCTGAAATGCTGATCTACTGGATTGCCTACTGCAGTTTTGCTAGTTAAGTGCATGTTCCCCAGCAAGTGCAAACAATTATATGCAGTGCCCTCCCCACCATGCCACCAGATTTCAGGTGCAACGCTGTAATAAGAACGCTTCGGAGACACTTCGAGGGTAGTTAGATGGTAAATCCTTTATTCCTGTTACTCTTAAGTTATTGAGATACATAGTAGGAACCCACTGACCCCAACCACCCAGGCTACATCTTCCAACTGCCTGGGCTGGAACACCAGCACCTCTGCACTCTCTCACTCATACGTCAACATTCCCACCTTACACCCTTCTCTCTGACCTCATGCATTCCAGATAAGCTTGCATACAACGAACCAGTGAAGCACATCACTACACACCTCCCTTCCTTACCAGACACACACACACATACACATCATTTGCACTAAACAATTCATTAAACACCCCCTTTCCTATCGCCACACACACTCAATTCACCATCCAGTAAAGCACCGTACTACAAGCGCATTAAAGAGCCGGGTAAAATACCTAGAGTTTTAAAGGAAACTAGTAAACAAAATGCACATTCACCAGAGGGTTGCCCCTCACCAGTTTCGCACAGTTTGCATTTTTATTCTTGGTTCTGGTTCCTTGTTTTTAGCACTTGGGACAATTTATAGACGGGACATATTTCTGGTATACATGATTGTTTGAGGTAAAAGCTGGCAACCGAATTTTGAGTGTTTGACCTTTTAATTAGCATAATCAAAATGACTGCCAAATTGCATTGTTATGGTAATATATTATAAAATAATGTTCACGTGATCTATCTCATCTGCATTATAGTGCAGTCCACAGTTAACTTGGATTAAACTTTTTGCAATATATTGTTGTGTTGTAATTGTGGCTGTTTTATGTTTCTTCTCAACAGTTGTATTAAACTTGTTCTCTTATATTGTGTCTTCTCACCAGGTGACCATGGATCCAGTGGTTTCCCTGAAGAGGGGTTCATTGTGGATATTCTGCTAAACCCACAAAGCCAAAGTTCCCATTAGTACAGGAAGCAATCATGGACTTAGTACGGTAAAGGCTGCTGCATGTGTACCAGAAAGAAGCTAAGGGACTCGAAGAATATAGATTTCATTGATCATCTTTGTGGTGTTGTCACCGCCTCATGTCATGTGGGGAGGGCCACGGGGCGGTGGGAAGAGGAGGGGCCATGAGAGGAAGGAACAAGTCAATTCCAGTATTGATGTTAATCAATAAAGACGTGTTGCACACCAGCTCCAGTGTCCGCCCATTCTTGTGAGTGTGAAGAGCGGATGTTCACCTAGAGCGTAAGGTGGTCCACGAAGGACTGCACAATCTTGAACATGTATTAGATTCTGCTGTACCCAGAACACTTGTGTGACACAAGTTGTGTTATGCTCACTTCACAGACAAGAGTAAAATTGAACGCTTGCAGATAACTTAGGCACAGCATTCGAAGGAGGAAGCAGGTTACAGTTGGTGAAAGGCCTTCATTGCGAAAAGGGGTGCAACCTGTCAACTCGAATGCACGTTTTTTTTCTCCAAATCACTGATAGGAAGCAACGCCTGAGCTCAGTAATGACAATAGAAATGAGTGATCATATTCTTCTGGCTTCTCATCCTGAATACAAAGCCAGCATTCGCTTTTTTTTAAAATTTGTAGCGCGCCAGAGCCCGCAGGCATCAGAGCGCTGACATAAAGACGACAGACGAACATGTAAGACAGGACTGAGGAAGGCAAGACTTTGTGGATCAGGTTTATGGATTTTTTATCTAAATAGTTATGTTTTAATTTCTTTTTGAAGATCAAGAAGTTGGGTTCTAGCCTTAGTGAGCTGGGAGTTTGTTCCACTTTAATGTCGCTTTGACTGAGAAAGATCGTCCTAGTCCATTTGCTTTCTTGAAGTGGATGGTTTTCACCAAACCTTCGTCCTTTGATCTCAAAGACCGCCCTGGTTCATATGAGAATATTTGCTCTTTTAAGTATGCTGGGGCGGAGCCATAGAGGCAGTGGTGGACAATTGAAACTGCTTTGAAGGTAATACGGTCAACCACAACTAGCCAGTGGATCGACTTTCTGTCTTCAGTGACATGGTCCCTCCTAGATTTCCTTTTGATGGTTCTCACTGCGTCGTTCTGAATGACCTGGCATTGGACAATGCAGCCTTTATTTGCTCCCAGTAATAAGGCATTTCCTTAGTCCAGCCTTGAGAGAATTGTAGCTCTAGGGATGGTGGTGCAGTTTTTTTCATTTAGGACCGGTTTTATGTGACTAAGTAACCTTTAGTAGAACCGGCAGTTCTTTTTTAGGTATGCTACATGAGTGTCGGCCCAAGAGTGTTTTCACTTTGTCGGAGACCGAAATTTTGAGTTTTTTTATGCTAAACGAGGCATAGTCTGAATTGAGTTTGGTGCTAGCCTGGGGAGATCTGAATATCATGAGCTCTGTTTTGCTGCTATTTAAACAGAGCTTTAAACCCTGTTTTATTCTGTGAATCCTGTTTTATTCTGCTATGGAACATGCACGGCGCTCTGCGCGTTTTCCGCTTGCCCTGCATGTTACATAGCAGGGACACCAGTCACTAATTAGTGATTACGTCGACCTGGAGGGGGAAAATACCCACCAGGCTTGCAGAATTAGTTGCATGTTAACAGAATAAAACAGGGTTCACAGCTGAAGCCTGTTAGGGGCTATATGGATACAGTCCTGGCGTCTATGGCGCCAGGCTCATATGGGGCATCAGTCCTGGCGCCATAGGTGCCAGGCTCATATGTTAAAACTTACCTGATGCAGACCATGCTGCAAGGAATCCAAGCCCATGTGATGCTTGGAGGGGACTACTTTACCTAGGGACTATTTTGTTACTCGGCTGTGGTTGTGGAGGAATACTTACCTGGGACTACTTTGGAGGCTATTTAAACCACGCCCGAAGAGCAGCATACACTTCGCGTTATTCTGCATCCTGCAGCGTAATGCTCACCGTGCCTGCAGTCAGCATCCAGCCTCTTGCCACGCCCGCCTCGAGTCCAGAGCGCCTAGAAAGAAGGGAAAGAAGAAGAAAGGTTAGAACAAGAACATTATTGGATTTCTTACCTGATTCCGGATTCATCGCACCTCTGAACCAGAAAAATACTTTATTTTAAACACGTTGCATCGGCCAGCAGCAGCGCCGCGCCATACTCACCGTTCCTCGCAGCATCTCTACGATCCGGCGCTGTCTCCATCATTATGTTGCCGCATTCCAGCACCTAAGGGGGACAAGAAAACAACAAGGTGAGCAGAGGGAACAAAGACTATCTCTTGCCACCATATACTTACCTGATTTTACCACGGAGATATTATTCACCAGCACACCAAATCTTCTTACGCCGCACCTGTAAGAAAAGAGAAAGCAGCGAGTTAAACCTTGGCATCATTTAACGGACAGTGTGGGATAGCACAGACTCCTACCTGAACGCTTTCAGCTGCCACAGGACTATCTTCTTTTGGATCTAAGCTGCAAGATAAACAAAGGAATTGGACAAGAGTGATTATTCAGACATTTTGAACTCTTAAGAACTATATACTTACGGTCCTTCGCCAGGAGGTTTGGAGCCAAGATTTGTCTAGAACTCTTCCAATATCCTCAAGCCAGTGAAGTAACTGGCCATCAACAAGCCCCTGCTTTCCTCGCAGGATGGAGAGCTCATCATTCAAAACTATATGGTGAGCTTTGTGAACGTGAATATCAGAGGTGATAAATGGGGACGCAGTGAGGGGCTATTACTCAAATCCACGGGTGGCTAATTCCCTTTCTCCGCCTTTAGGAGACTACTTCTATGGGTCAAGCAGACGAAGCTAGGTGGGCCAGTCTAGTCAGTCATCTCTGCACTACGCATCATGTTGGTGGAGACCGTGGCTGTCCAGTTCCGCTCGACACCCCTGTAGGAACCAGGTGAGCGTAACAGAACGCGTAGCCTTCCTACAAATCCTCACCCGGGTGTCATGGAGACCTCAGAAACTGACCAACTGGACCTATTATTAGGGGAATTTAGGGCTGAAGTACATGCCGCTCGCCAAGAAACTAATACCCTTAGGAGAGAGCTGATTGTTTCTAAGGAACGCACTGATGATCTTGCTAGACAATTACTGCAAAACCAAGCTGGGCAAACACCATTACCTGGACTCGGGGGGGAATTCAACTCCTGCTTCATCGAGCAATCCTGTGCAAGTGGTTCTACCAGGGAGCATTCCTTTAGCCCCGACGGAACGGTTTGCTGGGGACCCGAAAAAGTTTGCCGAGTTTATGAACCAATGCCGCTTGCACTTTTTATGCAGACCTGGAGCCCTTCCAAACGATCAAGCCAAAGTAGCCTTTGTATTACATATCTCAGCGGCAGTGCAGCGGATTGGTCAATTCCACTAGTCAATCAGGATGACCCTATTCTTCGGGATTTTCAGGGTTTTCAAATGAGCATGGAAAGACTATTTGCCCGGCACTCCCAAGGACAGGTCCTGGATAACGAACTTTTGTCCCTACGATAGGGTAACCAGGACCTTCTAACCTACATCGCAACCTTCAATAGGTTGGTGGTGGAAACTGGATGGCCCGAGGTAAAATGGATTACGTTATTTCATCAAGGACTTCGAGGAGAACTCAAAGATGTTTGGCTCAAGTTGTGAACCCACCTCAAGACTGTGCTGAATATATAGACTTAGTGGTCCAGTTAGATCACAGACTTCAGAACAGAAAGGCCGACCGAGCCAAGTTCGAGAACTGGGTGTTGGTTAAACCCAACGCTACCCCCAAAGGAGCAGATGCCTCAGAACCCATGCAAATCGGAGGGGTTAAAAGACCCTTGACTCAGAAGGAAAGAGAAAGGAGACGGCAAATGCAATTGTGTCTATACTGTGGAACTTCGGGACATTTTCTATGGGATTGCCCTGTAAAACCACCCAAGAAAGTGATAGGAGCTGCTGATAAAAGCCATATGGAGTCTGACTCGGGAAACGACCACGCCCGACAAGCATAGAGGTCCGCTTGCCGAGCTTGAAGAAGGATACTCAGACCTTGCACTTCATCATACTAATGGTCCTTATAGATCCAAGGCAGCCATCATGTATGCGCGCAGTAAGGGCATACATTGATAGCGGGGCCATAGGAAACTATGTGGACCACGAATTGGCTTCTAGGATGAATCTACCTCTCTGCAAAAAGACCACTTCGGATGTCATCATCACAGCCGATGGAACTGAAATTGCCTCTGGGCCTGTAACTCATTCCACCGCAGAGATGACACTATTGGGTCAGGATGGGCATCGAGAGACTATTGTGTTTGATTTAATCAAAGCCCCGCAGTTCCAAATAATACTGGGGATACCTTGGTTGGAAACACATAATCCTTGTATTGATTGGCGAGAAAAGAGAATAACCTTCCCGGATTGTGCACATACTTGTTACCCGAAAAAACCCTTGAACGAAGGCCTGGCCACAGTCGCTACTCCAGTCGTGCAGTTACCTCAGGAATATCAAGAATTCCAGGATGTTTTCCAAAAAGAATAGGAAAACACCTTACCACCTCACAGATCATACGATTGTCAAATCGATCTCATACCCGATGCACAACCTCCATGTAGTATGATCAACGCCCTTACTGAACCTGAAAACCTTCACCTACGACAATACTTGGACCAATACCTTGCCAATGGCTTCATTCGTCCATCCAAGTCCCCTGCATCTTCAGCTTTGTTCTTCTTGCCAAAAAAGGAAGGTGACCTCAGAACGTGCATAGACTACCGCGCATTGAATTAGATCACGGTTAAGAACCGATACCCATTGCCTCTGATCCCCGAATTACTAGACCAAGTAAAGGACGCTTGCATCTACACTAAATTAGATCGCCGAGGGGCATATCATCTGGTACGTGTAAATAAAGGCGACGAATGGAAGACTGCTTTTCGCACTAAGTACGGGTTATTCGAATACCAGGTGATGCCCTTCGGGTTGTGCAATGCACCAGCGGCCTTCCAGTATTTTATGAACGATGTCCTTCGTGAACTCATTGACGTCTGTGTTGTCGTATACATAGACGATATTATAGTGTACTCCTCTTCAGAATCGGACCATGTGAAGCACGTTTGTGCAGTCCTTGAGAAACTACGCCAGCACAAGTTATATGCAAAATTGGAAAAATGCGTTTTTCATGCTACGGAAGTTGAATTCCTTGGATTTATCCTGACTCCAAAAGGAGTCCGAATAGACTCTGGAAAGGTGGACGCAATTCTCAAGTGGCCATCACCCAGTTCAGTTAAAGGAGTACAAAGCATGCTTGGATTTGCTAATTTCTACCGCAGATTCATTCTGGATTTCTCACATGTTGTACACCCTATCACAGCACTCTTGCGAAAAAACAAACGCTTCTTGTGGAGCGAAGAAGCTGAAAATGCCTTCCAAGAGTTGAAAACGAAATTCACGTCTGCACCTGTATTAAAGCACCCACGTCCTGAACTTCCATACATAGTTGAAACTGATGCATCCAGTTTAGCCATGGGAGCTGTCCTGTCCCAGAAGGATCCTGAAACTGGTCAACTTCACCCAGTAGCATTTTGGTACAGAAAGTTCTCGACACCCGAGTTAAACTATGCGGTTACCGATAAAGAGTTATTAGCCATCAAATCCGCCTTCAAGGCTTGGCGGCACTATCTTCTCGGTGCCAGGCATACCATTACTGTAATCACCGATCACAGGAACTTGCAGTATTTAAAAACAGCCAAGGTCCAATCGTCACGCCAACTTCGATGGGCATTGTTCTTTGCCGAGTTCGATTTCGTGATCACTTATTGACCAGGCTGTAAAAATGGCAAGGCAGACGCCTTATCCCGAATGGGGATGGGAGAAGCATATGTGAACCCAGAACCGGTACCTCTAATTTCAGAACAAAGAATTCTTTGCATAACTACTCTACAGACACTAGAGGATATTCAGGTAAAGATCCAACAACTCTTCGATCCAACAGCCCTGCAGGACTCGGTAAAGAAAGGCCCGGACTATTCAGTCATCAATGATCTACCTTATTATCAAGGGCGACTATTTCTGCCACACAAGGAACTACAAGAACTAGCCATCTCCAATTATCATGACACCCTCATGGAAGGGCACCCAGGTATCGCAAAGACTGAAGCTAAAATTAAGAGACAATTCTGGTGGCCCACCTGGCGAAAAGACGTAAAGTCATTTGTAATGTCTTGTGGCATTTGCGCCCAAAACAAAAGTCAGAAGAAAAAACCAGCTGGACTTTTACAACCTTTGGATATTCCCCCTACACCATGGCACACCTTATCGTTAGACTTTATTACAGATCTACCTCCATGTAATGGATTTAATACCATTCTAGTTATTGTGGATCTTTTTTCCAAGGTGGCCCACTTTATTCCTTTAAAGGGATTACCTTCTGCTTCAATTCTGGCCAAGAAGTTCCTCGAAAACATTGTTCGAACACACAGATTTCCTTCCGTGTTGGTCTCTGACCGAGGTAGTCAATTCATTTCACATTTTTGGAAGAAATGTTTCAATTGGCACAAATCGACGTGAGGTTATCAACCAGCCACCACCCCCAGACCGATGGTCAGACGGAGAGGACCAACCAGACTCTTGAACAGTACCTGCGTTGTATGTTACACCAGACTGAAGGTAATTGGAAGGACATTCTATGGATTGCCGAATACGCATACAATAACTCTGTACATTCTGGAACTGGACAAAGCCCCTTTTATACCATATACGGGCACCATCCTCGAACCTCAGAACTTGACTCACCTCAACACTTAGAAATGCCCGCAGTGAACCATCTGCACGCTACTATTACACAAGCCTTTAAGGAAGCAACTGAACATTTGAAACAAGCGAAAGAAAGATACAAGAAAAATGCTGATCAGCATAGAAGTGATGCTCCACAATACCAGATTGGGGATCAAGTTTTCTTGGCCACAAAACACATACCTCTAAAGGGAACACGGACCTTTAACCCTAGATATTTGGGACCTTACTCTATTAAGGCCATTATCAACCCGGTGGCCGTCAAATTGGAATTACCTACTAGTATGCGAATTCACCCAGTCTTCCATGTGTCGCTTCTGAAGCTAGTACAACCTGGAACAAGACTAACCAAGCCACCTGACCCCATCCTTGTAGACGGGGAACCCGAATTTGAAGTTAAAAGTATCCTGGACTCCAAAATGGTTAAGTCAAGACTTTTTTATTTAATCGACTGGAAAGTTTACGGACCACAAGAAAGGTCATGGGAACCTAGTGACCACGTTCATGCACCGCGGTTGGTGAGAAGATTCCACCGGAATTTCCCAGACAAACCAAGACCAAGGGGAAGAACGACTTTAGGAGGGGCTTTGGGGGGGAGTGCTGTCATGATGCCTACCCCCGGGCATCCAGATCAAGTCCATCAACCCCGGAAGCAGGCATCATGTTACCCAGAGAAAGCCCAGCAACCCCTGTTAGGGGCTATATGGATACAGTCCTGGCGTCTATGGTGCCAGGCTCATATGGGGCATCAGTCCTGGCGCCATAGGCGCCAGGCTCATATGTTAAAACTTACCTGATGCAGACCATGCTGCAAGAAATCCAAGCCCATGTGAGGCTTGGAGGGGACTACTTTACCTAGGGACTATTTTGTTACTCGGCTGTGGTTGTGGAGGAATACTTACCTGGGACTACTTTGGGGGCTATTTAAACCACGCCCGAAGAGCAGCACATGCTTCGCGTTATTCTGCATCCTGCAGCGTAACGCTCACCGTGCCTGCAGTCAGCATCCAGCCTCTTGCCACGCCCGCCTCGAGTCCAGAGCGCCTAGAAAGAATGGAAAGAAGAAGAAAGGTTAGAACAAGAACATTATTGGATTTCTTACCTGATTCGGGTTCATCGGACCTTTGAACCTGAACAATACTTTATTTTAAACACGTTGCATCGCCAGCAGCAGCGCCGAGCCATACTCACCGTTCCTCGCAGCATCTCTACGATCCGGCGCTGTCTCCATCATTATGTTGCCACATTCCAGCACCTAAGGGGGACAAGAAAACAACAAGGTGAGCCGAGGGAACAGACAAGGACAATCTCTTTCCACCATATACTTACCTGATTTTACCGCCGGAGGTATTATTCACCAGCACGCCAAATCTTCTTATGCCGCACCTGTAAGAAAAGATAAAGCAACGAGTTAAACTTTGGCATCATTTAACGGACAGTGTCGGATAGCACAGACTCTTACCTGAACGCTTTCAGCTGCCACAGGACTATCTTCTTTTGGATCTAAGCTGCAAGATAAACAAAGGAATTGGACAAGAGTGATTATTCAGACGTTTTGAACTCTTAGGAACTATATACTTACGGTCCTTTGCCAGGAGGTTTGGAGCTAAGATTTGTCTAGAACTCTTCCAATATCCTCAAGCCAGTGAAGTAACTGCCCATCAACGCACCCCTGCGTTCCTCGCAGGATGGAGAGCTCATCATTCAAAACTATAAGGTGAGCTTTGTGAACGGGAATATCAGAGGTGATAAATGGGGACGCAGTGAGGGGCTATTACTCAAATCCACGGGTGGCTAATTCCCTTTCTCCGCCTTTAGGAGACTACTTCTACGGGTCAAGCCGACGAAGCTAGGTGGGCCAGTCCAGTCAGTCATCTCTGCACTACGCATCACGTTGGTGGAGACCGTGGCTGTCCAGTTCCGCTCGACACCCCTGTGGGAACCAGGTGAGCGTATCAGATGTCTCCAGTCATGGGCGTCTGTTTCCCATGTGGTTCAACCATCTCCAGGTCCAGCATCCAGGGAGCCCTGGCCTGGTCATTTCCCGGAGGAAAAAGCTGTAATGCAGCACAGCCAGAGCTCTAGGATGGTCGGGGTGATGGCCTCGGCCTTGGACGCCTGTCTTCCTAGTTGGTCGACCATCCCCAAGTTCAGCGGCAGTCCCAGGGCGGTCCCAGCAGGGACCCCATTCCCTTCCGGAGCGAAAAGTTGTAACGCAGGCCATCCAAAGATCCGGGGCGGCTGGTGGTGCTGCCTCTGAGTTTGCGCGCCTGTCTCCAATGTTGGGCAACCATCCACAAGTGCAGCAGCGTGCACAAGGAGCCCCAGCAGGGTCCCCATCTGTCCCTGGAGATAAAAGCTGTAATGCAGGCCAGCCAGAGGTCCAGGTTGGTCGGGGTGATGTCCCAGCCTTGGGCACCTGTCTCCCATGTGGGTTGACCGTCCCCAAGTCCAGCGGCAGTCCCATTGAGCCCCGGAATGATTTGCATCCCTCCCCATAGGGAAAAGTTGTAATGCAGCCTAGCCAGAGCTCCAGGACCGTCGGGGCTCCTGTCTCCCTTGTTGGTTAACCATCCCCAAGTTCAGCGGCAGTCCCAGGGAACCCTGGCAGTGTGCCAATGCCTCCCCAGAGAGAAAAGATGTAACACAGCCCAGCCAGAGCTCTAGGACGGTCAGGACTGCTGCCTTGGGCACCTGGCTCCCATGTGGGTCGACCATCCCCAGGTGCAGCTGCAGTCCCAGAGAGCCCCGGCAGGGTCTCCAGCCCTTCCCGGTGGGAAATTCTGTAACGCAGCCCAGCCACTGCTCCAGGATGGTTGGAGGTGATGTCCCTGGCTTTAAGCACCTGTCTTCCATGTGGGCTAACCGTCCCTAGGCCCAGCAGTGGTTCCAGGGAGCCCCGGCAGGATCTCTGTCCTTTGCCAGAGGGAAAAGCTGTAATGGAGGCCAAACAGAGCTCTGGGACGGCCGGGGGTGCTTCCTCTGGGCTTGGGTGCCTTTCTCCCTTGTTGGTTGACTGTCCCCAAGTTCAGCGGCGTTCCCAGCGAGCCCCTCCAAGGTCCCCATCCCTCCATGGAGGGAACAATTGCAACGCAGGCCAGACAGAACTCCAGGATGGTCGGGGACATGTCCTCGGCCTTTGGCGCCTGTCTCCCATGTTGGGTGACCCTCCCCAAGTTCAGCGCCGGTCCCAGGGAGCCCTGGCAGGGTCCCCATCTCTCCCTGCAGGGAAAACCTGTAACGCAAGCCAGCCAGAACTCCAGGATGGTCGGGGTGATGTCCTCAGCCGTTGGCGTCTGTCTTCTATGTTGAGCGACCATCCCTGAGTCCAGCGGCGGTCCCAGTGAACCCCGGCAGGGGCAAGGGCACAGTGTTTGGCACCCAGGGCCAAATCTATGGGTTGTCCACAAGACCAAAATCTGTAAAAATTTCATCTTCCCAGGCCCTTTGCTATACCAGTGGTTTAGCCTTTTCCCTTTGTGCCCAGGTCAGTGGACACACACATGTGAGGAATTGTTTTCGTTGGGACACCTGTGGGACTGTGGTAAGGTACGACATGTGTTGTTGGCAGTGTGTTTCGGTGGTTTCCTGGTGGCAAATGTCTAAAAACTTTGTTTTTTTCCCCTACATTTTGGACTTTGCCGGGCCTTGTGGGTAATACATTCTAGGGCAATTTGCGCACGTCAGACCTCTTTGGATTCCCACGGGTGTCTTCTTTTCAGAAATGCATGGGGTTCCCTCTTTGCCTTGGTGGCTGTGACACCCCAAGCCCAAGTCTGTGGCTTGTCCACCAAGCCAAATCCAGTCTTTCCCAGGGTGTTTGATGTACTGGTAGTTTAGCCTTTTACCTTTGCGCCCAGGTAGGTACATCCATATGTGAGGTATCGTTTTCTTCGGGACACCTGTGGGAAGGCAGGTGTTTTGGTGGTTTCCTGGTTGCAAATGTCTGAAAATTGTGTTTTTATGTCTACATTTTGGACTTTGCCAGGTCTTGTGGGTAATAAATTCTAGGGCGATTCGCGAAAGTCAGACCTCTTTAGATTCCCACGGGTGTCTTCTTTTTGTAAATGCACAGAGTTCTCTGTTTTCCTTATGTCATGAATGGCTGGGTTCGACCCTTCTGGACTTCATGGTCCTTGATGCACCGCGGCATTAACTCTTCAACCCATCCAAAATGGCCGCCGACACAGAACTGCGGCGGTCTAGCCTTTGCGTGCACTCGCCAGCTTCCTAGAAAACCGGCATGCCCCCGTGGCTCTGCGCGTCTCAACTCTACCCCTACGAGTTACTAGACGTGTTCGAGTTCGCTCCCTGTGTATCGTGCATTCTATCTTCCTTCACTCCTGGAACCCCCCCTTCTATTCCTTACCTTTTCGTTATACTCCTTCCTGGATTAATCGCTATTGTTCCTGGATATTCGAACGCTACCGGCTTGGCAGCCGGCTTCCACGCTGGAACCCGAGGACTCGCGTTCCAGTTTATACAAGTCACGGTCAGTGAAAAAGAAAGAAGCCACATCCCGGAAGAACGCCAACAAGGATAAAAAGGTGAGAAAGAAGGGAGCTTCTGACAGATTGAGACGCCCAAAACCTGATACGGAAACTGATATGGAAGCGGCAGTCCAAGACCTCATGAGAGGTATGCAAGAATTAGCTACCGAGGTTCAAAATCTTAAGGCCGAAAATGCAGCTTTAAAACAGCTGGTCCTATCCCGGGATTCCGCAGTCAAGGAAAGCATTCTGCTTGGTGGAGTTGTGGATAAGTATGATGGATCTTCTAGGTCCCTACGTTCCTTCTTTGATTCATGCTTAGTGCACTTCACTTTCAAACCCGACTATTTTTCAACACCACAAGCAAAGGTTGGATACATGCTATCCCACTTAACAGGTAATGCATTAACCTGGGCTACTCCCTTGGTTAATTCCGGAGATCAGCTTTTGGATGACTACGAAGGATTTGTGGATGCCCTAAAAGCCATGTTCGATCGACCTGAGCTCGTCTACACCGCACAAGAAAGACTTCTTGAATTTAAACAAGGGAGTCAGGACATGCTCTCTTATGTCACTCGCTTCAAGCAGCTAGCCAAAGAAGCAGATTGGTCGCAAGAAGCCAGTTTCACACGCTTCAGAAGAGGTTTAAACGATGAGGTTAAGGATGAGCTAGCCAGAGTGGCTCATCCAGCAACCTTTCAGGCCCTTATGGATCTTTCCTTGGAGATAGATTTCAGGATCCAGGAGAGAAAGGCTGAAAAAAGAAAGGTGAAAACCTCTCCAAAGACAACTACGGAACACTTAACTACCAAAGAGACCGTTGCTCCACGAACCCCTGATCCGGAACCCATGCAACTAGGTGCCTTCAGGGGGCCAATTTCTCCACAAGAAAGGCTCTGCAGAATCGATACTGGTCTCTGCATGTACTGTGCCTCTGACAAACATTTGGTCAGAGAATCTCCTATAGCACCACCCTGGCGTTTGGGAAACGCCAGCTCCCGATCCTAAACGGAGCACAGCTTCAGGAGAGAGATGCCTGCTCCGCATCCATTCCTTCCTTGAATACTCCTGGACAGAACACCTTAGTACTTCTACAAACTGTACTGACATCTACAGAGAATGAATCCTTTCCCATCCTGGCTCTCGTGGACTGCGGTGCCATGGGGATTTTCATTGATCATGAATGGGCCACCGCTCATGGGATTCCGAGAGAGCTCAAAGAAGTGATTCAACCAGTGGAGGAAATCGACGGAAGACCTTTGTCTTCAGGTCCTATTACTCACCAAACAAAGGAACTCCAATTATCAATAAACAACCACCAGGAAAGAATACGGTTTCACATCATAAAGGCTGCCCACTATCCCATGGTACTAGGCATGCCCTGGTTACAGAAGCACAACCCTTACATCAATTGGACAGCAGGTACCTTGTTCCTTGGCTCTGAGTTTTGTATGTCACACTGTTTATGTCAGGACACATCCCGGATTCCTCTAGTAAACTCTCAGAACCATGAACCATCCTCCTTAAGCGTGTCCAACATTATCCAAGTACCGGAAACTTACCAGGCATTTTCTGATGTGTTTTCAACAGACATTGTTCAAGCTCTTCCGCCCCACAGACCTGAGGATTGCGCCATTGAAACGGACCCTTCCGCTGTGATTCCATTTGGGAGAATGTTTATATTATCCGAGCCTGAAAAGAAGGCCTTACGTGAGTACCTGGATACCAACTTAGCAAATGGAACCATCCGGACTTCAAAGTCTTCCACAGGTGCGTCCTTGTTTTTGTTACGCTCACCTGACTCCCACGGAGGCGCAGGCCTGGTTTGGAGTGCTGTTGCCTCTTCTATGGTGAAGCGCAGGACTCGGAAGATGGACAGGACCAGGCCCTCAAATCTGGCTTGTCTGGCTCGCAGAAATATCCATCTTAGGATCTGAAAGGACGAGCTCTCCATCCTGCTTCTGATGCAGGGGCGCATTGTAATCCAGTTACTTCACTGGATCATGGATTGTAGAGAGTTCAAGTTTGCTTGACCTTCCCCGTAAAGTACTGTGAGAATTCTGTTTATAAGTATGAGCCCGAAATAATAATTGTCCGTTGTCTCTATTTCAGGTGCAGAACAAAGATTCCGAGATGAGCAATGGAACCGACGAAGGAAACTCAGGTGAGTTGTTTGATGAGAGGTTCCTTTAGTGTCCTTGCATTAATGCACTAATGCTTGTGTCTTTTTTCCCCATAGGGGCCGGGGTTCGGAAATGCCGGAGATATGGCACCGACCCGAAGTGAGAGGTGCAGTTCCAGTAGATATCAGGTAAGTCTTTAATGAGCGTTCAGGTAATGTCTTAGCATTCGCTCACTAACGCTGATGTCTCTTTTTTCCCCTTAGGTGCCGGGGGCCGGAAATGCCAGGTTGCAGCACCGACCCGAAATGAAGTGGGAATGACCCAACAGGTAAGTCTTATGATGGAGAATTAAGGTTTTCTTATTCTCTTCCCTAGCTCACCTTTGTTCTTGTCTTTTTCTCCCTAGGCGCTGAAATGTGGCTGCGGATCCAGATGGTCGCTGATGAACATGGAGGCGCCTAGTAAAGGTGAGTGGAATGCGGCACTGCAGCGATCGATGCAATGTGCTTTTAAAATGAATGTCTTCCTTTTCAGGATCGTCGGCGAAATGTCTCCGGAATGCGGATTTAGCAGGGTAGGACTCTTCTTTCTCCTATTCTCTTCTCTTCTCCCTTTGCAGGTGTTCCAGGATGCTGGCGGGCGTGGCAGAAGTCAGGATACAGGAGCAGACACGGTGTGCGTCAAGCTGCTAGATGCAGAACAACGCGAAGCGTGAGTTGCTGCTTGGGCGTGGCTTAAATAGCCTTCAAAGTAGTTCCAGGTATGTATCCTTCCTCTCAGGTATGTATTCTTCCTCCGGCCACACCCGTGTGGTTAAGTAGTCCCCAAAGATAAAGTAGTCCCATTCAGGCCTCTAGATGGCCCGGATGTTGCAGCATGGTCTGCATCAGGTAAGATTACACCAAGCACCTTTAAACACAAAGTCATCTTTTATGAGCCAGGCGCCTATGGCGCCAGGACTGTTGTCCAATATGAGCCTGGCGCCAAAGGCGCCAGGACTGAATCCAAAGGGCCCCTACTTGGGGCTGCTGAGACTTCCCTCGGGGACATGATGTCTGCCTCTGGGGTAGCTGGGCCTGGTCTGGCTCCTTGGAGGTAGGCATCATGACAGTTTTTTGTTCCCAAGAAAAACACAAGGGAGTTACAACCTTGTTTGGATTACCGTGGTCTTAATCAATGTACCCTCAAGGACCATTATCCATTACCACTCATTTCAGATATTCTGGAGACTGTTCGAGGAGCTGTTATTTTCACCAAACTCGACCTTAGGGGTGCTTACCATCTCATTAGAATTAAGGAGGGTGATGAATGAAAGACAGCCTTTAGAACTCCTTTTGGCCACTTCAAGTATTTGGTCAGTGCCCTTCGGTCTTGCCAACGCTCCTGCGGTATTCCAACGATTCATGGACAGAGTGTTCTCGGATATGTTTTTCCTTTTTGTTATCGTATACCTGGATGACATATTGATTTATTCTAAAGACCCTCAGATTCTTGAAGAGCATGTTAAGGTAGTTCTACATCGATTACGAGAAAACAAACTCCTGGCCAAACCTGAAAAATGTTTATTCCATACTCAAACCGTTCACTACCTGGGTTTTGTACTCAGTCCTGAAGGAATTGGAATGGACCCTGGCAAAATAGATTCCATACTTTCGCGGCCGGCGCCTACCACTGTGAAGCAAATACAATCCTTCTTGGGACTTGCAAACTTTTACAGAAAATTCATTCCTACATTTTCTGCAATTGTACAACCAATCGTGGCTCTTTTAAAGAAGGATACACCGTTTGTTTGGTCTACAGAACAAGAGAAGGCCTTCCAACATCTAAAAAGGAAGTTCATTGAAGGTCCTATCCTAGCCCAACCCGACATAGATCGAATCTTCCTGGTGGAAACCGATGCTTCTGACTATGCTATTGGGGCAGTCCTAAAAAAAGAATTTGAGGACAAGATGGAACATCCAATTGCCTAACTATTCCGTACCTTGACCCCAAGTGAATGCCATTACTCGGTCCTGGAGAAGGAGCTTTTGGCCATCCGACAAGCATTCACTGATTGGCGTCATTTACTCCTGGGAGCTAAATATCCAGTGCAAGTACGAACAGATCATCAGAATTTACAAGTATTACAATCCCTGGAGTGCAGGAAGAGTCGCCAGGCCCGTTGGGCCTTCTTTTTTGCGCAGTACCAGTTTCAGATGAAACACCTTCCCGGAATCAATAACATCGTTGCTGACGCCCTGTCCAGACGTCCTGACTATGAATCTGTGGAGGTCAGGGCATTTCCCAAGATGTTTCCAAAAACTGTGTTTGTGGCACAAGCTAATTGCCTCCTGGAAGACATCCATGCCCATACTCCTCCCTCAGATCTCTGGAAGGAATACACCCAGAATAATCATTGGAACTTGACTACAAAGGATGGTTATCTCTTCAAGGATCAACGACTGGTCATCCCTACACAAGGACTGAGAAATAAAGTCATGAACCTCTGTCATGATACCTTTCATTCAGGACATCGAGGCATCATTACTACCCTTCAGCTCATACAGAGACAATTTTGGTGGCCAAGAATGACCACTGACATGACCACTGACATAAAGGACTACATTCAATCCTGTGCTGTGTGCAATCAAAACAAACACGATAATACAAAACCTGCCGGTCTTCTGCATCAACCCAACATTACCAACACGTCCTTGGGAGTTCATCGCTACAGATTTTATTGTGAATTACCACCATCCTGGGGATATACAACCATAATGGTTACAATTGACTTGTTTACCCATACAGCTCATTTCACACCACTGTTCAAATTGCCCTCTTCACTTGAACTTGCCGGGAAATTTATTGAACACATATTCAGACTTCATGGATTACCATCCAAGATCATCTCCGACAGAGGTCCCCAGTACATATCCCAGTTCTGGAAACACCTCTGTCAAATACTAGGTATTCAGCGAGCATTGTCTTCAGGATATCATCCTCACCTCAAACCAACGGGATCACAGAAAGAACCAACCAGTCTTTAGAGCAATATCTCCGCTGTTTTGCTAGCAAGGTCCAGGATGATTGGTCACTATTGATTCCGGTAGCTGAATTCGCTTACAAAAATTCAGACCATTCGGCCATCAAGACAAGCCCTTTTTTCTGCAGTCAAGGATTCCATCCTTCGGTTTTACCATCAATTTTGCCACATCCTACCCTGGTACCTGCAGTAGATTCCTGGATTGAAAATTTGGTGAACGTTCACAAGGATGCTAAAGAACATTTGGAAAAGGCCAGGATAGCTGTTAAACAATATGCAGATGCTAAGCGAAGACCTAGCCCTTCTTATTCAATGGAGGATGAAGTCTGGCTATCCTCCAGACTCCTTCCTCAACATCTACGGCCTAACAAACTGGCTCCCAAATATTAAAACCCTTCACCATTAAAGAAATCATTAACCCAGTGGCATATCGACTTCAGCTCCCAGACTCCTGGAAAAGAATTCATCCGGTCTTTCACACCTCCTTATTGAAGCCATATGTACAATCCAATCAGACAGTTCCTAGACCTAATCCTGTGCTCATCAACGATGAGGTCGAATTTGAGGTCTCCAGGATATGTGATTCCAGGTGTAGACGAGGTCAATTACAATACTTGGTGGAGTGGAAAGGATATCCCCCTAGTGAGCGTACATGGGAACCAGTTTCTAACATGAATGCTCCTCGTCTACTACAAAGGTTTCATCGAATACACCCAGGCAAACCAGGTGGGTCCGGGCTCAGGAAGGGGCATGCTGTCATGAATGGCATGCACCGCGGCATTAACTCTGCAACCCAACCAAAATGGCCGCCGACACAGAACTGCGGCGGTCTAGCCTTTGCGTGCACTCGCCAGCTTCCTAGAAAACCAGCATGCCCCCGCGGCTCTGCACGTCTGAACTCTACCCCTACGAGTTACTAGACGTGTTCGAGTACGCTCCCTGTGTATCGTGCATTCTATCTTCCTTCACTCCTGGACCCCCCCCTTATATTTCTTACCTTTCGTTATCCTCCTTCCTGGATTAATCGCCATTGTTCCTGGATATTCGAACGCTACTGGCTTGGCAGCCGGCTTCCACGCTCGAACCCGCGGACTCGCGTTCCAGCTTATACAAGTCACGGTCGGTGAAAAAGAAAGAAGCCACGTCGCGGGAGAACTCCAACAAGGATAAAAAGGTGAGAAAGAAGGGAGCTTCTGACACCTTAGTGGCCGTGGTACCCCACAGCCAAATTTGTGGGTTGTCCACAAGACCTACAAACCGTACAAATGTCGCCTTCCTAGGCCCTCTGGTGTACCAGTGGTTTAGCCTTTTCCCTTTGCGCCCTGGTCAGTGCACCCACACATGTGAGGTACTGTTTTCATTGGGACACCTGTGGGTATGTGGTAAGGTATGACCTGTGTTGTTGCTGACATGTTTTGGTGGTTTCCTGGTGGCAAATGTCTGAAAAAAATGTTTCCCCCTACATTTTGGACTTTGACGGGTCTTGATGGTAATACATTCTAGGGCGATTTGCGCAAGTCAAAACTGTTTAGATTTCCACTGGTGTCTTCTTTTCAGAACTCGATGGGGTTCCCCATGTTCCTAGGCGGCTTCGACACCCAAAGCCCAAATCTGTAGGTTGTACTCAAAGCCAAATTCAGTCTTCCCCAGGGCGTTTGATGTAAGAGTGGTTTAGCCTTTTCCCTTTGCACCCAGGTAGGTGCACCCACACATGTGAGGTGCTGTTTTCGTTGGAACACCTGTGAGAATATGGGACGGTGGGACATGTTTTGTAGCCGGTATGGTTTAGTGGTTTCCTGGTGGCAAATGTCTGAAATTGTGTTTTTTTCCCTACATTTTGGAATTTGCTGGGTTTTTTGGGTAATACATTCTAGAGCAATTTGCCCACGTCAGACCTCTTTGGATTCCCACAGGTGTCTTCATTTTAGAAATGAATGGAGTTCCCCATTTTCCTTGGTGGCTGCGACACCCCAGGTCCAAATCTGTGGGTTTTCCACAAAGCCAAATCCAGTCTTCCCCAGGGCGTTTGATGTACCAGTGGTTTAGCCTTTTCCCTTTGCGCCCAGGTAGGGATATTGGTGCAAGTCAGACCTCTTTGGAGTCCCACAGGTGTCTTCTTTCAGAAATGCATGTGGTTCCCTGTTTTTCTTGGTGGCTGCAACACCCCAGGCACAAATCTGTGGGTTGTCCACAAAGCCAACTCCAGTCTTCCCCAAGGCGTTTGATGTACCAGTAGTTTAGCCTTTTCCCTTTGCGCCCAGGCAGCTGCACCCACATATGTGAGGTACCGTTTCATCAGGACACCTGTGGGAATGTGGGAAGGTAGTACATGTGTTGTTGTTGGCATGGTTCAGTGGTCTCCTGGTGGCAAATGTTTAAAAAATGTTTGTGTTTTTTCCTACATTTTGGACTTTGCCAGGGCTTGTGGGTAATACATTCTGGGGTGATCTGCGAAAGTCAGACCTCGTTAGATTCCCACAGGTGTCTTCTTTTCAGAAATGCATTGAGTTCCCTGTTTTCTTAGTGGCTGCGACACCCATGGCCAAATCTGTGGGTTGTCCACAAGACCAAAAATCATAAAAATGTCGTCTTTCCAGGCCCTTTGGTATACCAGTGGTTTAGCCTTTTCCCTTTGCGCCCAGGTCCGTGCACCCACACATGTGAGGTACCGTTTTCATCGGGACACCTGTGGGAATGTGGGAAGGTAGAACATGTGTTGTTGCTGGAGTCTTTCGGTGATTTCCTGGTGACAAATGCCTGAAAATTGTATTTATTCCCCTAGATTTTGGACTTCGCGATTTGCGCAAGTCAGGCCTCTTTGTATTCCCAAGGGTGTCTCCTTTTCAGAAATGCGTGGGTTCTCCTTTTCCCTTGGCGGCTACGACACCCCAGGCCCAAATCTGTGGGTTGTCCACAAAGCCAAATCCAGTCTTCCCCAGGGCGTTTGTTGTACCAGTGGTTTAGCCTTTTGCCTTTGCGCCCAGGTAGGTGCACCCACACATGTGAGGTACCATTTTCATTGGGACACCTGTGGGAATGTGGGAAGGAGGATGGCACCAGTCCACCAGCCCAACCGATGTAGAACAACCGGACCAAGAGGAGGGGTGGCACCAGTCCCCAAGACCAGAAAATGCTGACAGTTTGGCCCAACAACAAGGGGTGACACAGCCAGTCAGGCCTAGTCAGGCCTAGCCAGTCACAGCCAGTCAGGCGCTGAGTCCTCCAGACAAACTAAATGACTAGGGGCGCTAAAAAGGACTTTTGTTTGGTACACTGTGAAAGTTGGTGTGTATGTTTGTATTTGTTCAATTAATGGGAAAGAAGAGGAATGTTATGTAGACGTCACCACGCGAACGTGGTGACATGCAATAAATGCTGCAAGGCACCTCCGGCAACGGAAGTGCAGAAGCGGGCTAATACCCGACCCATGTGGATGTGCCTTTGTGTGGCGCAGAGCTGTCCCCTCATACCGGCTCTGGGCCCACACCACTACGGGCCGGAGTGCCGATAAGATGCAGCTGCCCATCACAACAATGTACAATCTTCTGAAGAAAAGTCTCATTGTGCACACCTTAGCCACCCCTTCCGAGTTACACCATAACAGACACAGATTCCTTCTCAGGCGTAGAATTGATCCCGGTCTGCCTGAATCATGATGCAGAGGAAAGAAGCTCTAACGAACCTGACGCAGGTAAAGTCGCAGAGGGAAATCCACTTCTCATAACAAGAACAGGTGTTTCCACCTCCTCCCTAAGTGTTGCACTACATAATTCCTTATCATATACCTTGGAACTACAAGCACTTGATTATCTACTCTACCTCTTTGGTTAATCTCTGTGAATAATCGGACAAAGAGCTAACTTAACATGCACTTTTGGTAAATGCAATTGCCTTTGCTTGCTACACCACTGAGCAATGTAGAGCTGAAGAGATTAACTTTACTGATAATTGTCCAGCTGTGATTTAAAGAAGCACAATTTACACGTCCACCCACTCCTCTCCCTATGAATACACAAGAAATGAGCCTGGTGATTTTTGAACCAGGGTGATACTCTCCTGCTAGCTCCCCAAAAAATAAAATAGTTAAAAATATAATAGGAAAAGAGTGTTCAAATCTAGGAAGGACAAAACAAAATTGAACATTACTCTGCTGAGGGATTATTAAGAGGTGCTGCCCTGTCTCAAACGAATTCCCCAGGAAAATAAAAGCAAATGAACTTGATCGATTGAGTCGCTCTCCGTAGAGTTAGACACAAACACCAAAGGACAATTCACCTTAACTAAACAAACTATTCAAAAATCAAAAAATCACAAGAAGGGAAAAAAAGGTAAAGTATGGTAATTTATACACACCTGATCATAACATTTTTGGGACAAAATAGGTTATAAACAATCCTCTGCATGGAATAATAACAGTATCTCGAATGAGCCAGATCTGTCCCACAAACAGCAAGATATTCGAGATTTTGTAGTCACCACTACTCTGACAACAAAAGACAAGAATAAGAGAGATGTATCTGCACACTTCTCTGACATTTCCACCTATGAAGGATTTAGCCTTCTATTCAATAAGTCAGAAGTAGACAGGCCTCTCATGACCGAAAATAAGAAAAGATCAATAGCGGTTCTGCTTGATCTCATGTGGGTGCTGTCAAGCAGAGTGTCACGTGAGTGCAAGGTACCTGTGGTCTTGGAGGTTTCTGGCATAGGACTCCTTCGTTGAGTGCCTTGGATGCATTTTGATGATATGTTGCCTCTTGGACACTCCAAGGTGAATAAAGGCAAATGCTAAAGATCCAGCTCTAACTCCTCCCATTAAATGTAACATAGGAGATAGCAGAACCAAACCCCTAACACCATGGACTCACCTTCCAGTATTTCTGTGGTGAAAGGGCAGTGCAAGCACTGAACTGGGAGATTTCTGCTAGTAAGTAATAGTCAAAAGGTACAAGGGTTAAGGTAGTCAGGTTGAGCGGAGGGGGGCAGATTGGAGTCAGAAAAGGAATAAGCCCCAAAGTAAAAGAAGGGAAGGGAAAACCCCAAGAAGTCAAGTGAAGGGGCCAGGAGGGAAGAGAGATATATTGCAAATGCCAGCAGGAATGATTCTGGACAATCGGGAATAATGTAAAGAAAACCCTGAACTAAACAAAGAACTACAGAGCGTTGAGACGTGCAGCTTCAAGTGCAGTGTTCCCTTTTATACTGGCAGGCAGGCAGGCTCAAGCAAGGCTGTGGTAGCATTCTGGTCACTATGGTGACAGACGCGGGAGCGTTGATGCCGGCAACGTGACAACGCTAATGAGCACATGCGGGAAAGGAAGGCGTGCTGGTAGCTATTGCAACAAGCTCTGGTGCGGCCATGCGCAATGCAAGATGGCTCTGTGGCTTCGGGAGGACTACGGCATGGTGTACAGCCAGTCGTCAGGGAAGCGGGATGCAGTGCAACCGCCATTGCGGATAAAGCCTCCAGTGTCCAAAGTAAGTAGGTGGGAACACACTGTCCATACGCTTGGCAGAGACCAGCTTCGGCACCTGATAGCTATACCGAAGTGTTAATGCCCTATGCACAAGTTGTAACTGATACTGAACATCACTCATGCACAGCTAATCTGTATAACAACGATTCAAGTAATTCCGAATGGGCCTTCGAAATCTGAAGTCTTTTTTTCAAACCAAACCATTGCACTCTAAACAGAAGGAGCTTTGTGAACCTTTTTCATGCAATATTCCCATTGTGATGAATAGATATGAATGACATTAAATTCGTCAATCAATTGGAAGAAGAGAATTTCGCAACAGGAATTGTTTACTCTACTACTGAATGTATTCGGTCTACGGTACCATTTCACTATCGGGAGTTCCTAAAACTAGGCTATGAATGAATTATAATACATATTCCTCCCAGGAAAGGTCCAATAACAGCACAACAGAACCAAGTCATACTACTGCTTAGATATCTACCTCCAAATTATGAGGGAACTGTGACTGTCACTGTCAACAGAACTGGAAGCAGAAGAACTTACATTAATTTGAGCAGAATTGAAAAGACCTGCAGTTAAGAGACGGCCGATTGGTCCCGGTTGGCGAGAGCACTGCAACCAAGAGCCATAAATAGACCCCAACACACAGAGTCCTTTTTGTTAAACTGGAACACACAAGGTAACTCTCACTATCAGAACGAGGAAGGCATTTGGACTAAATTGCAGGATTTTGCCGTAATCGCCTTACAAGAATCATGGGCCATGGGAGACCTTGTCTGCAACAGCAGAAACTTGATTACAAAATTTGCAACACAGGGTGCAAAGGGCAGACGCAAAGGAGGACTGTTACTCAGTGTTCTGAATATCTTCTTCCTGCACTTCATAAATATGGAAACAGAATACATTCTGGCTGGTTACATCACTCAGAACTTGCTTGGGAGTTCTGCAGAATCAATGGTCATTAATCTATACTATCCCACTGGATTACAACACTCAATTGAAATACTGAGTGCTCTAGATCATGTTGTTGAATCACATGAACACCCGAAAGACATCCCAGGATTAGTGGTAGGAGACTTCAATGCCAGAATTCCTTTTGTGGTGGGAGATGAGCTAAAAATAACAATTGAACATACCCGCAGCATATTTGAAACACACATCGAGCAACGCTAAAGGAAAGAAATGGTGACATCTATTTAAAAGCCATGGATTTGTTATGTTAAGTGGCAGATGCAAGGGAGATATTGCAGAGGGCCACGCCAGAGTAACTGAAAAAAATGCCACAACACTTGACTACTGCTTCATTCAGGCACGCTAAATCATTCTCATATTGGGATTAGAAATTGATTGCAGAGACAAGAGTGATCATTTCCCTCTGATTTTGTCTTGTGCCACTAATTCATTGGAGACAGACTCTGGCAAAGTAGGCAGCATAAACATCAATGCAAGGACTAATCGTATCTCTTGGAAAGCAGTTAAATTTAAGGATCCAATGAATATATAACTCGTATGAGCCTTGACCCCTCATTTCTCTCAAGGGAAGGAACATCACCTGAGACCTAAGCCCCTGGGAAGAATGTATCAATATTAATCTTAGCTCATCTGTAGAGCTCCAGCAGGCATATGATCTGTTTATTACTAAAGTCATTGCACTAACCTTCAGTGAGCAGACCCTGACAAGCAGAGGCCTTGTGACAACAAAACAGGAGTCCATAAAAATCAATTTGACTCTAAGATCTGCAATAGACAAAGAGCAATGAAGGAGAACCCCATTAACACTGAGGCGACTTCCCCTGTCAAATGGTGCAACAAACCTAAGTCAGAGTATTGCCACTGGTTGTGAAACTATAGACATTCACAGAATCGTAATCAATGGAGAAATCTTACACAAACAATCATGAACCAGGACACTTAGGTTCTGGAAATTTGGAATTGTTGAATGATAACACAGGAAATCACAAATTGATCAAAGAAGCTCCCAAAGAAAGGTATATCAAGCAATCATTGGGACACTCCTGTGAAAAGCCTGGGTCGAGACTCTGGCAAGGTGTTAAATGGGATTTACAATATCGATAGAATTGTTGACTTCATTGAGACAAGTATAGACTCTAGTGCCCCTGCGCTGGATGTCATTTGTAATGCTTTGATGAAGATGAATCTGGCAAGTTTGGGAAAGATCTTGTTCTGGTTATTTCAGACGGTCGAATGACTAACCATCTTCCTGAATCTTGAACCAGGAGAATTGTGGTCCTGTAAGGATGCCGAAGGAGGAGACTGACACAAAGGTGGCATAGTGATTGCTGTAACTTTCATTTGAGATGAAAATAAAAGTAAATCTACCTCTCCCCTTATCAATGAGGGGTTTCCCTGCCTCAACTAAAATGCTAATGAGTCTGTCAGGAGGTCTGAGTAACTTAAAAAGTCCACCATACTAAACTAAACTAAACAGTTGTACCAATGTTCTTGGTCCAGGCAAATGATTCCTTCCTCCTGGACTGGGTGGCACAGTTCTGGTTGAAAGTTCTCCACCCGGGGGAATGACTCCTTTCCCCTGGTTTTGGTACTTCACAAACAAGCAAAAGGCTTGCAGATCCTCTAACACTCTACATCAGAAAGTTCAATACTTTGTATCTGAGGGGATATGACTCTTTTCCCCTGGATCACTGGTTTGATTCTCCTTGTGACTTTAATTGCCAGGAGAATGACTCCCTTTTCCTGGCCTTTCTTAGACTCTATTTTACAGTTCACAATACCAGGGAGAATGTCTCCCTTCACCTGGCCTTTCTCAGGCTTTGTTTCACAGTTCACAAACCAGGGTGAATGACTCCCTTCCCCTGGCCTTTCTCAGGCTTTATTTCAAAGTTCACAACACTAGGGGGAATGACTCCCTTCCCCTGGCCTTTCTCATGCTTTATTTCGCAGTTCACAACATGGGGGGACTGACTCCCTTCCCATGGCCTTTAGCAGCAAGCAAAGGTCCATTGTGATGAGGGTCCCGGGAGTACTTGGTGCACTCTCCTGCAAAGTACTGTGACACGGGAGATGGTTTACAATCTTCTTTTCTTGTGGGTGCGGGTTCTGTGGCTTGGTTTTGGCAGACCTGGTTCTTTCTCCTGCCAGGTACTGCCATGAGAAAATTGACTTTTGATATACACTCTCTTAACTGTCTGCTTTAGCAGTGGCCTGCGACCAACCACTTTGCCGAGGAAGACTACTCCCAAGGCACTCTCTATTATTGTTAGCTTCAGTAGTGGTTACGACCAACCACTGTGTAGAGGAAATGGTCCTGAAGCACTCTCTCTCTTCCGTCATTAATTCTGTCACACCCGGCCCCCACCCAGACTTTCTCTTTTTCTCGTTACCTGTTTCCCAGGAGCTTTTTGCCAGTTCTTGATGGGGCTGCAGGTCTTGATCTCTTTCTACTCGATGCGCTCCTGCATGTCTCTGCTGTATGTTGTTGCTGGCAGTCACTGTGTTGTTCTGCGACCATTCCTTCCACCCGCTTTGGGTCACGCCACCACCCCTCTGTTTCCAGCTCTGTCTCAGACTCGTCCCGTGTCACCGGGTCAAGGATTCCCCTCACCAACCTCTGGACTTGGGGAGCAGGCAGCACATGTTTTTTTTGACATCCTCTCCTTGAACTTCCTGGGCTGGACTGTGTCTCCTGCTGGTTGGCTGTGTCAGTTCTTAAAGTCCTTTGTCTATTTTTATAGCGATTGGTTGCCAATAGTTTGCATTAGGATTTAAGTTCTTCAATGTCTTTGGCCCTTCGATTTTATTCCGCTGCTCCTCCTCCTCATCCCAGTACTTCTAACATCACCTCCCTTGGGTAGTCCAAGCAGCCCCTCGTCTCAGTAGAAGTTACGACTATGATTCTACACAGGTACATACATGGGTTGGTTAGGTATGTGATTGAGGTTTACAGAGTGGGGAGGTGTGTAGGGTATTGGGTGAGGGTATTATACCTAATTTCCCTTAGATGGGCATCCTTCTCCCTAGGGGGGAGTCTCTCTCCATGAGATACTCCTGCTGAGTACCACCCCCATGGGGACTATCGGGTAGCAGGCTCATCTCCTCCTCATGGCCAGGAAGTTTCCCCTCTGGGAGAAGTGACGACATCTAAGGATTTGTCCCAGTCCCCATCTATAAACGTGGCCCGCACAATGACCAATCTAGTTATCGGATTCTCGCTATGCTCGATGCACCTACAAAGATCTTTGTGAGGGCTCTGTTCATAGACCTGAATGAGTGTGCTGAACATAAAGAGATCCTACCATTTAATCAAACTAGATTCAGGAAATCATATTCAACAATGGATAACATCATGGCCTTGATTACCGTACTTGAGAGTGCTTGGAGTTTTCACAAACAGCTAATTTGTGTGGCCTTTGTGGACTTCAGCAAGGCTTTCGACACAGTCAACAAAAACAAACTGGTCTCAAATTAAACAAGTGGGGCCTACATAACGGTCTTCTGAATGCAATTAGCTCACTATATGAAAATACATCAGGCAGTGTCAGGCTTGATGAAAAGGACACTTTAACTTCTACTCTCCCTACACAGCATGGCTTGAAACAAGATTGGCCTTAGAACCACTACTGTTTAACCTATTTATGACAGACATATCACTCTATCCGGCATAACCTACTCCCTTTCTCCTAGACTGAGTGCCACTAACATTTCTTGGCTTGGGTGATATGATATGATATGGCATTTGTAACGTGCTTATACACAAGTGTTTCAAGGCGCGGCGAGGAAAGGAAGGGGGAACAGAGGGAGGACAGAGACAACGATCTTACTAGGGCAAATGACATTGAGATTGCGCATGTGCAGGGGAGGGGGAGGGGAAAAGTGCCAGGGGAAAGAGGAGGGGGCAGTGCTGCACATGGGATCAAAACAATAACAAGAAGTGCGGCCAGCCGGTGCAAGGGTAAGTGCAGACAATAGGTGTCCAAAAGTGCAGATATGGGGACTGTAGGGTTACAGATACAGACCCAAGTGCAAGGGTACCCGGGAGGCAGTGCGGGTGTGCACCTGTGCGGGTAGGGACCTGGGCCCGAAATCAGAGGGTAGCCAGGTGACCAGTGCATTATCAGACAGTAAATGAGCAGGTGAGAGGAAGAGAGAAGGCAGAAGCAAATAGGAAGGTCTTGAGGTGCTTCTGGAACCGGCAAAGGTGCTCCTTGAGTTTCAGAGAGGCCGGGAGGCTGTTCCAGAGGGAGGCCCCCGCCGAAGAAAGAGATCTTCCACCAACTCGTGGCTTGGAGAAGCGACTGACACTGAGGGAGTTGGAGTTAGAGGAGCGAAGAGCTCGAGTAGGAAGGTATTTACGAAGAGAGAGTTGGAGGTATTGTGGGCCCAGGCCCCAGAGGGTCTTGTGGACAATGCATAGGGTCTTGAACTTAATCCTTGCAGCCACTGGGAGCCAATGCAGAGATTTCAGTGCTGGAGAGATACCATGCCTGGGCTTGAGGCCAAGGACAAGTCTCACAGTCCTGTTCTGGATGAGTTGCAGAGGGCGGAGTGTAGAGGCAGGCAGATTTAGATAGAGGCTGTTACAGTAGTCCAGCTTCGAGAGAACCAGGGCTCGGGAGACAGTGAGCTTCTGGGGGAAGGAGAGGAAGGGAAGAATACCTCTGAGGAGGTGCAGCTGGTAGTGTGACCTCTTGGCGACGTCAGAAATATGAGGAGAGAAGGAGAGTGTGGAGTCGAAGATGACCCTGAGGTTCTTAGCCTCACAGGTGGGAGCAGGAAGAGGGCCAAGGGAGGCCAGCCAGAGAGTGACAGGAAAGGAGGGTTCAGGTGTGCCGATGACGACCTGCTGTTAATAAATCTCACGCCCAGAAGACTACAAACTCTGTTAACCAAGTTGACAGATTATGCCAGTACATTCAATCTCAAAATCAATGTCTCGAAAACGAAAATCCTCACTTTTTATCCTGGTAAGGAAAATCTTCAATCCAAGTATAATTGGCATTGGAATGGGATCCTTGTGGAACATGTGGTGGAATAGAAATATTTAGGCATAACCATAGTTGAACATTTAAACTGGGGTTTGCACTTGGACAATCTGGAAGTTGAGGCACACGAACAGGTGGGGAAAATGAAATGTTTTGCGACTGGTCATGCTGGATTCTCCATTACCTCACTTAATTCTTTTATTTTTTTTAAATGTATTTTTATTAAAGGTTTCCAGTATTGTGAATACAACAGGCATCCCAAACAAAAAGGACCCCCCACCCCACAATTACATCAACAATTCTAAGAACACATAAGCATAAGCCTGATAAACAGGAGTCCACTACATCATATTTTGGGGGAAAAGCAAATTACACCGTACCAATAACAAAATTGCCACTATTGAACCCTTCCCAAAACTGAATCAGAGAAGTGACAAGAAGAAAGGAAGGGAAGCTAAAGTAAACTCCTTCAAAATCCTCATCCTGGAGGGGTGACATAAACCCCCACCGTACAGTGTCGGTCCATTATTAACATTACCCAACAATGACAATATCCAAGGGAAACCACAGATCTAGAGCATTATAGAAACAATGCGTTTCAATGCTAGCCTTCATCAAACCCATCCCCTTCCTCAAATTCAGCCTTCCTCCGCTGATAGTTCAAGTATGGCCTTTAGGAGTTCATCCCCTTCCACATGGCCCTGAGTTTGCCTGTGTGCATAATACCTGCTTTTACCCCTGCTTTTACCCCTCAGGTGATAAAGCCCTTGTTTAAAATGTTCAACGCTTTCCTTCTTCTTTCAGTCTCAGGTGCCAGGTCTGAGAAAAGAAGACTCTGCTTTTGCTGGCATTCCAACTTATCTTTCTCAGAGATGTTTTTATGGGAGGGCACACTGGGCACTTGCCCAGTGCCCCTACCTTGGCGGGGGCCCCACAAGCCTAGCTGATCTGAAGAAGTAAGATACCATTGTCCACCAGTCTTTTATTTTTTTGAATTATTTATTTGTACATTATACATAACATCAAAAAACAATTAACAACAAATAGTAAACAACAAATAGTAAAACGACATAGTTACATGCAGATAAAAGATCACACATTTACAAACCAGGAACTAGTCCAGATTTAGAAATTCATCCCAAATTTTAGCATACAATTTAAGTTTCCCTTGTTTCATATAGATCACTCTCTCCATGTTTGCAAGGGAGTTCATCTCCTCAATCCATTCCGTAACCGTCGGAGATAGTCGAGATTTCCAACTCCTTAATATCATTTTTTTACATATACAAGCTCCCCTGAACAGAATATTTTTCTGAGAGACTGAGAGGTCTTCCAGTAGCTCATCACAACCTAATACCATTGTTTTGAAATCCAGAGCAAGGTCCTGTATCAAAAGCCTTAGGTAAATGCTACACACATCCTGCCAAAGTCTGCGGACATGTATACAATCCCAGATCATATGTTCTAAACTCCCCACTCCATTCCCACAATTCCAGCAGTCATCAGAATCCATCATACCTCTCTTCAACAATCTTTCTGGGCTCTAGTACACTCTATTGAGAATTTCAATTTGTCTAGAACGTTCTTCTAAGTTAATTGAGCAAAGTTTAACATTAGCACACATCCCCATCCACATCTCAGATGAAATCACACAATCCAATCTCCTGCCCCAATCTTCTCTCAGTACTGTATTTTCCCTATAATTGTACACAATTCGATTATATAACCTGCTCGCAATGGATCCCCAACTTGATTCATTCTCCATTTGAAAGAGGTCCACAATAGTATCCCCCTTTTTATCCATCTCCCCAATACATCTTTTCAATTTCCTGAAATCAACATTTGAATACCCGTCTTGTCATATTTAGCACATAATTCTTCTTCACCAATCCATTTACCATCCTTATAAACATCACTAATCCAATGTATCCCACTGAGGGACCATTCTGGCCAAAATAAAGGTTTACCTTTCTCAGTTATCCCTGGATTAAACCAAATCGAAGCATGTGAAGCCTTCAAAGCCTTCAAACCCAATAAATCATGAATAGTTTGCCAAGTCATGAATAGTTTGCCAAGTCTCCCTCAAGAACACAGTCAATAAAACCTTTCTACATTGCCTATTTGTGGCCGTGAGGATTGCCCTAGGGGGAAGGGAGCCCAACAGAGTCGCCTCTGCCACGACCCACCTATCTGGCGATTGATTCAAGAAGGGGATTATAAAGTGACCAGAAAAGGCCAAGTGATAAGCTCTAAAATTAGGTACACCAAGCCCCCCTCTCTCCATTAGTAATTGAAGCTTCCATAACTGAAGTCTCGGCGGTTTATCATCCCAAAGAAACGATTGTAGCAAGCCATCCATTTTTTTTCCAATAGAATTGACTTATCTTCAATGGGAGCATACCCAAAATGTAATTAACCTTTGGAACCGCATTCATTTTTAGAGCGTTCACTTTGCCCCACAGGGACAAACGCAACAAATCCTGACAGATCTTATGCACGGGCCTAGCCATGATTGAGTTCCTTGGAAGGGCAAAACTTTATATTTTCATGGAACACCCGAGGATTTAAACATTTGTTTAACAACTTTGAGGTCTCCTTGGATGAAGTCTTCGCAATCTGCTTGCAGGAGACGTGGTTAGTAGACCCTCCTTGGAGAGATGGTTTCACCATGTCAGTAAATCCAGCAGTCAAAAATACCCAAGGAAGACCTAGCGCTGGGCTACTGATAATGACTCGCATCTCTCCAAATTAGTCTTCTCCGATCTGTTTTAATCCTAACCCATATGTCCAAGGAATCATCATGCACACACAGATTCCTAGTCCAGCGATGAAAAAACAACTTCTCATTATCAACAGCTATTGGAACCCTGCAAAAATCAGTGCAAAGGTGTTTGTCAATTCTGTAATTATTTGTTGTGGGGACTTCAACTGTTCATGCTTTCAATTTGATCAGTCAACCAATTGTTATAAGCGGCGTCACCAAGGGATGTGCCAGCCAGAGGGCAAATGTGGGCTGATGCAATGAAATAGCAAGACTGTGTTATGTTAAATGGTGCTGTCAGTGGCGACATCCCTGCCCAGCCAATCTGGCACCGTGAGCCTCAGCATAGCATCATTGACTATTTCTGGGTTTCAAGGACCTTGGAGTCGAAGATTTTAAGCCTGCAAATTCAACACATGACCAACAGTGACCATAAGCTCTTGAAACTTAGCTGCCTGTTAGACACTTCTACCTCTGGTCAAGTATACAATCTTCCAATTGAAACCAATACTGCGGGCAATCGTCTTCGCATAAATGCCCGGCAGATCAGTTGTATGACTGACAGATTTGTTGGCCTATTAAATGGTGTTGATTACCCCTCACTACTAATTAACCATCAAATCGTCACCAAGTTTCGGTCTCTAACGCACACTCATCATAATCATGCGTTTAGCCTAGTCATCGATGAGGAAAAGAAATCCCTACGTCAAGACCTACGCACAATAAAAAAATGTTTGCCAAAGAGTCTGGTACCAGATGCAGTGAGAACGAGAAGAGCCATCTACAGGAATTGGTTAATCTCACATAAAGTTATTATCGAACAAGATCGTGCCGAGCTGATTATGAAGCTTTTAATCACCAAGAACACTCGAGAAATTTGGCAGATATTAAACATGGGTACAATGGACCGTTCAACTACACCTCAAAATACCATCTCTGGCAATAGATGGTCCAGACATTTCTCTGATGTTTTTGCCAGTTCATCTAACCATGTTGTGCATTATTCAGCTGCAAGTCAGGGTCCTTGGGCTGTTGCCACCTCACTCGATGAAATTGAATTGTCAATCAAGAGCCTTAAGAATTCTCGCGCTGCTGGCCCTGACTTGATCAGCAATGTGATGCTCAAAGAGAATCTAACTGTCTGGGCCACCTTTATTGAGCGTTTATTTGCCTGCATTGCTCTGCAAAAATGTCTCCCGGTGTCATGGCTAACAGTCATTATAGTCCCCATCCATAAGAAAGGTAGCTGGGATTGCCCGGACAATAACCGACCGATTGCTCTCCTAGATACAATCGGGAAGATCTTTGGTTCTCAGCTGCGCTTGAAACTTGTTCAATGGGCGCAATCATCTGGTACCCCCGACGTACGGCAAACTGGCTTCACAAAAGGTGTGGGTGTCGATGTCAACCTTTTGATTCTCACAATCATGAAATTTGAAGCTCAGAAAGCTAGGTATAACATCTACCTAGCATTTATTGATATGATGCAGGCCTTTGACTTTATAAACAGAGGCCTCCTCTGGAACAAATTAAGAAAGTGGAAGTGCCCATCAAATATTCTTGATCCAATTATGGCTCTTCACTCGAACACCTCAATCCGGGTACGCCTAAATAGAAATGGAGACCTGTCCGATCCCATTCCAACGGCAAGCGGTGTAAAGCAGGGGTGCCCCCTTGCCGCAGATCTGTTCAAACTATTTTTGGCTGATTTACCAGATCATCTAGGTCATGTCCACTGTTTTTCGCCAAAGGTTAACCGAGTTCCAGTAAGTTGCATTGCCTACGCAGATGATCTGGTGCTAATTGATAGAACTCAAATTGGTCTCCAAAGGTTGCTCAACTCTTTATATGAGTACCTAACGATCAATGAGCTCACAATTAACACTGAAAAAACAAAAATTGTGGCAATCGGCACTGCTTCAAGTAAAAAGGCAAAGGCGTTTAGGTGGACTGTAGACAGCCAGTTCCTTGACACTGTAGACTCAATAAGATAATTGGGTGTGCAGTTTAACAATTCCATTTGTGAACATCAATGGGTGAAAGACCTGAAATTAAAAACCATGAGTCTTGCCTTTCAAGCGGCAAAAATAAACAAAAGTTATGGCAAATTATCATTATCCCCGGTCTTAACGTTCTACTTACAAAAGGTAGTACCTATACTAACTTTTGGTGCTGAGGTCAGCTGGAACATCAGCGAGCGCATTTGGAATTCTCTAGAGGGACGTTTTTGGCGCTATGTTCTCCATCTACCACAATGCGTTTCAATGATATCTTTACGTGATGAACTGTCATTGAACTCACTGCATAGCCATGTGATTTGGAAATCAATCACATTATTGCTAAAAATGTGTGTTGAGAATCCAATGCCCGCCTATCATATATTCCACAAATTCTATGTTGATACCATTGCTACCTTATTAGATATGTGGCGTCTGAGAGTACAAGCCTGGGTTGATGCCGCAGGAATCTCTGAGTTTGATCTTTTGACTAGACCACAAGTTGCAAAAAAGAAATTCGAGTCTTGGGCTTGGATCATCAACATAGATAAACGAGAAAAGCTATCTTCAACATACTGGCTAGACATTGGTCAAAAAAAGCTAAATTTTCAGTCGCATTATTTAATGCATTCTCCTTCTCGCTACTATCGCGAGCAATTCCTCAGGTTTCGATTGAAATATCTTGAAATCTAAGGAAATACTTTGGCAACGAAAAGACATATGTCCAAGGAATCATCATGCACACACAGATTCCTAGTCCAGCGATGAAAAAACAACTTCTCATTATCAACAGCTATTGGAACCCTGCAAAAATCAGTGCAAAGGTGTTTGTCAATTCTGTAATTATTTGTTGTGGGGACTTCAACTGTTCATGCTTTCAATTTGATCAGTCAACCAATTGTTATAAGCGGCGTCACCAAGGGATGTGCCAGCCAGAGGGCAAATGTGGGCTGATGCAATGAAATAGCAAGACTGTGTTATGTTAAATGGTGCTGTCAGTGGCGACATCCCTGCCCAGCCAATCTGGCACCGTGAGCCTCAGCATAGCATCATTGACTATTTCTGGGTTTCAAGGACCTTGGAGTCGAAGATTTTAAGCCTGCAAATTCAACACATGACCAACAGTGACCATAAGCTCTTGAAACTTAGCTGCCTGTTAGACACTTCTACCTCTGGTCAAGTATACAATCTTCCAATTGAAACCAATACTGCGAGCAATCGTCTTCGCATAAATGCCCGGCAGATCAGTTGTATGACTGACAGATTTGTTGGCCTATTAAATGGTGTTGATTACCCCTCACTACTAATTAACCATCAAATCGTCACCAAGTTTCGGTCTCTAACGCACACTCATCATAATCATGCGTTTGGCAACGAAAAGACAAACTGGTAAAAGACAATCTATGTCGCTTCTGTTCATTGGCAGTTGAATCGCTGAAACACCTAATCATTGAGTGTGAGAAAACTAGTGCCTTGCGATCTATATATCTGGGTCAATTTGCTCTCTTAGATGATGATATGTTCACTTGGTGGCTTAAGATTTCATCTGGTGCAAATGCAAAGCATGTTGGTGCAATTGTAAACTATCTAGATGCACTTCTGAAATGCCCATTTTGAGCTGTGATTTCAAGACTCAATTCTGTGTTCTGGTGAAAATGAACAGAATGAATTGATTTCTTGTATGCTGTGTACATACTGGCTGATGTATTCTTATCTTTGTTTCTGATCATCTGCCTTCTTCCTTTCCTTGATGTGAAGAGCTATTGGTTTTGGAGGAGTTTGGTGCAATGTCAGTAGAATTGAAACACAAGTTTTTACATATGTTAAAACTGTAGATGTTTCAAAATAAATAAATATAAAAGAAACAAACAAACGCAACAAACTCCCAAATATCTCAACCTTTTGTCACACCATTGGAAGCCCCAGTCAGTCACTAAACGTCTATCACAACATCGTGTAATAGGTAAAACTTCAGACTTCGACCAATTGATTTGGTAACCAGCAACATCATGAAATTTGTCCAACAGACTCATTAAGATTGGCAATGACGTAGCCAAATCCTTCAGTACCACCAGTAAATCGTCCTCGTACAACCATATCTTTTGTTCAACACCCTGAAAATTCAGTCCCTTTACCCCAACATCACCTCTCAAAGCAATCGCCAGCGGTTCAATGGCTAAAACAAATAACAGTGGCGATAGTGGGTACCCCTGCCTCGTACCCCTCTGTAACTCAAAAGAAGCCGACAATTGGCCATTAGTTTTAACATTAGCCGTAGGACAAGTATATAACAGGGTAATCCATGAAACATATTCCTCACCTAAATTCTTAGCACGTAAGACCGAAAATAGATACTGCCAGTTAACCCGGTCCAATGCTTTTTCCGCATCCAAAGAGAATACTGCCACGTCTTCCTTTGAATCCCAGGCCTGCGACATCAACATCAACAGGTTTCTAATATTGCTAGAAGTTCTACGATCCTGAACAAATCCCGATTGGTCTGTGTGTACCAAATTCTTAAGTAATTTTTCACTACGAATGGCAAATAATTTCGCTAAAATCTTGTTGTCCGTGTTTATCAAACTAATCGGATGATAACTAGACGTCAAACTACTGTCTTTACCCTTTTTCAAGAAAACTGATATAGTGGCATGATTTGTAGAACTTGGTAGTAGACCTACTTCTTTAGACTCAGTAAACATATCCTTCAATAGTACCACAGCCGATTCTGGTAGAATCTTATAAAATTCAGCCGGCAGACCATCTGGTCCAGGGGTTTTGCCCGAATTCAGCTTATCAATGGCAAACCTAATCTCATCCGTAGTCACCGCCTTATCAAGAAGCAATTTTTCAATATCCGTAACTCTTGGAATTTCTATACCTTCCAGAAAAGTCTCCCCCAAACCATTTATACCAGACTCATTCTGATACAGCGTCATATAGTATTCCTTAAAAGCAGTATTAATCTCACCAGGGTCGAACGTAATCAGACCATTCCCCCCCTTAATAGAGGTTATTGCCCCTTCTGATTATTGTTGCCAAAGTCTATGGGCTAGCCAACGGTCACACTTTTCTCCTCGCTCATAATATGAGCATTTTAACCTGTATAAGTCCTTTTCTGCCTTCACTACCAGAATATCATCCAATTCTCTTTTCAACTTTTTAAGGTTCCATTTCTTATCAGCATCAGTAGGATCGTTTACCAAATCTCTTGTAATCTCTTTGATGCGCTCCTCTAAGTTCAAAGTCACTTTCTCTAAATTCTTCCTCCTACTACTAGATAATCCCAATAAAAGACCTCTCATAGTACATTTGAAGCCCTCCCAAATAGTTTTAATACTCAGCCCATCTGTTCTGTTCTCTTTCACAAAATGATCCAATCTAATTTTGTCTACCAATTTCTCATCCTGCAAAATAGAGGTATTCATTCTCCAGCAGAATGATCTGTGAATATCAAATCCCAGATTCAAGTCTAAAAACACTGGCGCATGATCTGTAACTGCAATACTGCCTATCCTACAATTTGGCAGGTTTACAGTCATCGCACCAGCAGTAAGGAACATATCAATACAGGAGTGTGTATTGTGGGAGCCAGAAAAAAAGGTGAATTTTCTCAAATCAGGATTCTGCAATCTCCAACAATCTTTTAAGTCAAACTCAGCAACAAGTGACTGAAATGAACAAAAAGTAGGATCCCTCCTTTGACTTATACGTGCCCCAGTACGGTCCATGGTTGGATCAGGAGCCAGATTGAAATCACCCCCCAGAACAATATTAGGGGAACCAGAATCCTACAAAATTTGTGCAACTCTACCAAAAAAGGAGCCATCAACCACCGAGGGAGCATAAATGTTACAAAGGACTGCTCTAACTCCTTGAATGCCCACTTGGAGTGCAATGATCCTACCCTCATCATCTGAACGAATTCTCAGTATCTTAATTGGATCATTTTCCCTCACCAAAATGGCAACCCCTCTGCTTTTGGTGGTAAAGCACGAGGCATAGAAATCACCAACCCAATGCCTCCGAAATGTACAGATCTCTTCTTTCAACAAGTGCATCTCCTGTAGAAAAACGTCACTATGCATATCATTCAAATAATTGAAAACCTTTTGCCGTTTAACCGGTTTATTAATACCATTCACGTTCCAAGAGGAAACAGACAAAAGAGCTCTATTGTCTGAAGCCATCGTAAAAATGTGCATAATAAATAAATTGTTCACCAGTCTTAAATAGCAGGATATTTTATGGGGTACTGCTGAGGCACTAAACCCACTGCCTTTCTGTTTTGTCAAGTGCATTCTGCCTTGATCAATTCATCATGTATTGCTTTCTGTGTTCACTGTGGTATACATAGTTTGTGTGTTCCTTATGGCACAACTCTGTAGCATTCTTTCCTTCCTGTGGGAATTATGTTGATCATGTGCAATAGGCAATGGTGAAATGCATATTGATAAATTGAGTGCCACAGTGGTTCAGATGTTAGATCCGTGTGTGAAGCACCCATTGCAGAGAATTGTGTTCATATGCAAAATTACAATATTAGATTCCAGCAAGACTGGCTGAGCCTTTCCTGTGTCTGAAGTTTATAAACCTGCCTGCATATGTACTTGGTTTTGCAGAACAACGTCTGCTATTATCAGCAATGTACCTGTACTAGATAGGGGTTGCTATAAAAACTAACATATCATCTGTATGGTGAAGGTCTAGAAATTGGGTTGTTCAGTTGGGGTGTTGTAAAACCTAGACAATCGCCTCTAAGGATGGCATAAACTGTTAGTCCAAGAGGTGAATAAATAGCCAAATTCAAATGTCCTGGATTTGCCAGCAGACGATACAGTGATCCTGGTCAAATCATCTAATATAACTTACATTACTGTACTGTCTTCTATGAGGTTTGCCTTCTTGCATGCTGCTGGTATCGTTTAGCCCATTACTTGATCTTTCTTCTTATGTAGGTCTCAGAACTCAGTGAGGAACTCCCAGGACTAACCGAAGGGACCCCCTGTCCTATGCCCTAAAAAACCTCCTCCTCATCCTCCTCACCTGTATTAATGTCCTCCAAGGAATCCTCCGAAGATATGGTCTTCCTTTCCCTCCAGGCGGTGTCTGACTTTTTTGCGCAGTTCTTAGGACGAGCTCGACTGGAGGCCACCTTGCCAATAGGTCAATAGCTTGGCAGAGGGACCCCCAGGGAGCAAGCCCCAAAACCAGGGAAAAGCCAAGCTAAAAAACCCTGGTGCAGCTTGAGAGCGATGTTAATAGCTGCTCCTTTGGAGTAAGGACTGCCAAAAGGAATTGCAGTAGTAGCAGGAGGAAGAATGTGGGCCAGCTGACCGATGATTCGAAGCTGAAGGTTTCCGGAAGCAGCCGAGGAATACCACGTAATGTAAACAATTGCTCCGTGGAGGCAGAAGCTGCCAGTAAGAACAGTCGCAAGGGAGAATACCAAGAGAGCGAGAAGGTAAACAACCAAGGCAGGGAAACCAGCTTGAAGCGGGGGACACACAGACAGGAATGAGAAAAGGTAGAAGAGGAGCAGAGTGGCTGGATACAGGGAAGCAGGAAAGACGCCATAAGCACCGAAGGACTGGAGCGGCGAACTAGCGTTAGGACCCACAGTGGACGAGGGTTGCAACGCGTCATCGCGCCGCCATGGGGGAGTACATGTACTGCCGGCGCGATGACGTACAACAAAAAGGAAGACTAGACTGTCACTGCGCTTCCCGCGGCGACTGTTAGCATCTTTTCCATGTCTTCCACAGCTGCCAATGCCCACGCGTCATGACAGTATGGCCTCTTCTCGAAGCGGCCCCTCTGGGCTTCCCCGGGTGGTTTCGGTGAAACTGTTGTAATAGCTTGGGTGCATTGAGATTCTTTATTGGCTCCCAAGACCTTCCCGTCCAAGGGTACCCTTTCCAGAGGATGAGGTATTGAAGCACTCCATGCTTGTATCGGGAGTCTAATATTCGGGAGACCTCATACTCCTGAGAACTGTCTAATAGGGTTGTTTCCTTTTTCTTCCGTCTGTTGTGTGGATCTGGTTGATATTTCTTAAAAAGAGAGACATCAAATACTGGGTGTATTTTTCGAAGGGGTTCTGGCAAGACCAGGCGGAACGCCACTGGATTTATCTGTCAACTGATGGTAAAAGGGCCAATGTATCTAGGTGCAAATTTTACCGTATGGATCCGCTTGGGTAGATATTTGGTCAACAACCATACCTTATCCCCTACTTGCCAATTTGGACAGTTCCTTCTCTTTCTATCAGCCCACTTCTTGTATTCTTGACGGCTTTCGGTAAGAGTCTCTTTGTCATGAACCGTCGTCTACTTCCCTTCTGGACCTCCTGGTCCCTGACTCGCAGGGGATTGAATGCAGTGATCCTTCCAACATGGCCGCCCGGAACAGAACGCTCCTGGCCAGTCTATACGTTCCACGCTGCTCATCGTACAAGAGAGACACGCCCCCGCGGCTCAGCGCGTCTCAACGCTACCGCTACCTGTAGTCGGACGTGTTTAGCCGGAGTTCGTTCGGGGCTCTTGCTTCTATCCCTATTTCCAGTTCCTTGAATCCCATCCTGTTCCTTTTCCCTCTCCAAAACTCCTGGAAACCCTTCCGCGCTCGAGTCACGGACCTCCGTGTCTCAGAGCGTACTTATTTACATCCTGGTATTACCCTGGACTTACGAAGACTCCTGGAAGCTGAACCGATATCCTCACACTGGACGCCGAGGACCAGCGTTCGGGTCTATACAAATCCCGGGCCGTGAAGAAGAAGAAAACCCAGAAGGTCGCAAGTACACAATAAAGACAGGTGAGAAGGGGAGAGACTTGTGACAGATTGAGACAGCTTAAAAATGAAACAGACACAGAGATGGAAGCCGCAGTACCAAGACCTCATGCGAGGTACAGAACCTCAAGGCAGAGAACGCTGCACTAAAACAGCTAGTTCTATCACGTGATTCCGCAACCAAAGAAAGTGTGATATTGGGAGGAATAGTGGACAAGTATGATGATTCTTCCAAGACCCTCTGTGCCTTCCTTGATTCATGTTTAGTTCACTTCACCTTCAAGCCCTACTATTTCTCCACTCCTAGAGCAAAAGTCGGCTTTATGATCTCCCACCTCACTGGAAATGCATTGACTTGGGCAACCCCCCTGGTCAATTCAAGCGATGCCCTCTTGGATGACTATGATGGCTTTGTGAGAGCCCTTAAAGAAATGTTTGATCACCCAGAACAGGTGTATAGTGCTCAAGAGAAACTACTTGAGTTTCAACAAGGGTCCCAGGATATGCTCACCTATGTTACTCGTTTCAAACAACTCGTGAAAGAAGCAGATGTTCTCCAGAAGCCAGCTTTACTCTCTTCCGAAGGGGATTAAACGAAGAAATAAAAGATGAGCTAGCAAGGGTTGCCCGCCCAAGCTCCTTCCAGGCTCTTATGGACCTCTCATTGCTAATAGATTTCCGAATCCAAGAAAGAAGAGCAGAGAAAAGGAAATCTAAGGCGACTTTCCAAAAGATCACTATGGAACTTGCTCCTAGAGCAGAGCCTACTGTTCCTCCTACCCCGGACCCAGAACCTATGCAACTAGGAGCCTTCCGTGGTCCCGTTACCTCTCAAGAAAGGATGCGGCAGATCCATACTGGTCTGTGCATGTATTGCGCCTCCGATAAACATCTAGTGAGAGAATGTCCTATTGCCCCTCCACGGCGTTCGGGAAACGCCAGCTCCCGATCCTAGATGGAGCACGGTGTCGGGAGAGAGATGTTTGCTCCACATCAATTCCATCCTTGAACTCTCCTGGACGAAATAATCTTGTGGTTCTTCAGGCCCTTCTATCACCTTCCAAGACAGAATCCTACCCCATCCTTGCTTTAATTGACTGCGGAGCTATGGGCGTTTTTCTAGATCAAGATTGGGCCACTGCCCACAACATTCCACACGAAAGCCGAGCAACAATGCAATCAGTAGAGGCAATTGATGGGAGACCTCTTTCTTCAGGACCTATTACCCTTCAGACTAAAGAGATTCTACTCTCTATTAATCACCATCAAGAAAGGATCAGATTTGACCTAATTAAATAAGCCCATTGTCCGATGGTTCTTGGAATGCCCTGGCTACAAAGGCATAATCCTTACATCAATTGGGCAGCAGGTTCCCTGTTCCTAGGATCCGAATATTGTATGGCTCACTGCTTCTCCCAGGATACCTTACCGAAGCCCTCTGAAGACTTCCCAGAGAGCCAACAAGGTCCAGTTACCGTTTCTAACATCATCCAGATTCCCAAGGTCTACCAAGCCTTTTCTGATGTCTTTTCAACCGCTATAGTTCAAGCTCTCCCTCCTCACAGGCCAGAGGATTGTGCCATCGATACAGAACCCTCAGCAGTGATTCCTTTCGGAAGAATGTTTATATTATCAGAACCTGAAAAGAAGGCTCTCCGTGAATACCTGAATACTAACCTGGAAAATGGTACCATACGCCCATCCAAATCTCCAGAGGGTGCTTCATTGTTCTTCGTGCCCAAGAAAGATACCAAGGAACTCAGACCATGTTTGCACTACCGTGGGCTAAATCAGTGCACTCTCAAGGACCGTTACCCCTTGCCCCTCATCTCGGATATCCTAGAAGCAGTCAGAGGTGCAGTAATCTTTACGAAATTAGACCTAAGGGGTGCCTACCATCTCATTCGTATAAAGGAAGGTGACGAATGGAAAACAGCCTTTAGAACCCCCTTCGGCCATTTTGAGTACCTGGTCATGCCCTTCGGTCTTGCTAATGCCCCAGCAGTCTTCCATTGTTTCATGGATCGAGTGTTCTCTGATATGTTGTTCATCTTCGTTATAGTATATCTAGACGATATACTGATATATTCAAGGGACCATCGAAAACATGAGGAACACGTGAAGGCAGTCTTGCAACGTCTACGAGAACATAAGCTCCTGGCCAAGCCTGAGAAGTGTCTTTTTCATGTTTCAACTGTTCACTATCTCGGTTTTGTCCTTAGCCCTAAAGGGATTGGTATGGATTCTTCAAAGGTAGACTCCATTTTGTCCTGGCCTACTCCTACCACCGTGAAACAGATACAATCCTTCCTAGGACTTGCACATTTTTATCGTAAATTCATACCAACCTTTTCTGAGATTGTGTACCCTATCATCTCCTTATTGAAGAAAGACACCCCCTTCTTGTGGACCGCAGCCCAAGACGCAGCCTTTCACCGCCTGAAGTCGGAGTTTACACAAGCCCCCATCCTAGCCCAAACTGACATAGAGCGACCTTTTCTTGTTGAAACTGATGCTTCCAACTACGCTATTGGTGCCGCCCTAAAACAAGAAATGGGCGACAACTTAGAGCACCCTATTGCCTATCTTTCTCGCACTCTAACACCCAGTGAAACCCATTACTCCGTTCTGGAAAAGGAATTGCTTGCCATTCGTCAAGAATTTACTGATTGGCGCCATCTTCTCCTGGGAGCCAAACACCCAGTGCAGGTCTGAACGGATCATCGAAATCTTCAAGTCCTACAATCCCTGGAATGCAGAAACAGTCGTCAAGTTCGTTGGGCCTTCTTGTTTGCTCAATATCAGTTTCAAATCCATCACGTTCCTGGAACACATCACAAAGTTGCTGATGCCCTATCCAGACGTCCTGACTACGAAAAAACGGAGGATCAGACCTTTCCAAGGATGTTTCCCCCCACAATCTTTCTGGCCCAAGCTCTCAACCTCCTGGAAAACATCCAAGGCCAAACTCGAAATTCTGACATCTGGAAGGAGCACAAGAGAAATAACAGATGGAATCTCACAACAAAGGATGGGTATCTATTTAAGGACAATCGCTTAGTCATCCCAACTCCTGGGCTGAGAAAAAGGATCACAAGTCTCTGTCATGATACCTTACATTCGGGACATCGTGGAATTACCAACACTCTCTATCTAGTACTAAGACAGTTTTGGTGGCCGAAGATGAAGGATGACATTAGGATCCATGTCCAAACATGTGTAGTTTGCAATCAGAACAAACACGATAATAGGAAACTGGCCGGACTCCTACTCCAACCAGCAATTCCAACAAGACCCTGGGAAATCATCGTCACTGATTTTATTGTGGAATTACCACCCTCTAGAGGCTACACGACAATCATGGTTACCATTGATTTGTTTACTCAGATGGCTCATTTTACACCCTTATCCAAACTGCCGTCCTCATCTGACCTTGCCGGAATCTTCCTGGAACATATATTCTGACTTCATGGGCTGCCTTCCAAGATCATTTCAGACCGAGGACCCCAGTACATATCACAGTTTTGGAAGCAAGTGTGTCGTATTTTGGGAATCCAACGTGCCTTATCATCTGGCTACCATCCACAAACCAATGGAACCATTGAGCGTGTGAACCAGACTCTCGAACAATACCTTTGTTGCTTCGCCACCAAAGTTCAAGACGATTGGTCACTTCTAATTCCTATGGCCAAATTCACTTATAACAATTCAGATCATTCAGCTATCAAGTTCAGTCCCTTCTTCTGTACTCATGGATTTCATCCATCGGTGCTACCTTCCGTACTCCCTCACCCTATGCCAGTGCCTGCAGTAGACTCCTGGATCGGGAACCTCATCACAGTGCACAAGGAGGTTAAGGAATATCTAGAAAGGAGATAAGGTTTGGTTATCTTCGAAGCTTCTTCCTCGACATCTGCGCCCTAATAAGCTGGCTCCCAGATATTATGGTCCTTTTTCTATACAGGAGATCATAAATCCAGTAGCCTTTCTACTTTGATTGCCTGAGTCCTGGAAAAGAATCCATCCAGTTTTTCACACTTCTCTGTTAAAACCATACATTCAGTCATCCCGAACGGCTCCTAGATCCACCCCTGTTATCGTAAACGATCAACTGGAGTACGAGGTTTCCAGGATTTGTGACTCAAGATATCGACGTGACCATCTACAATATCTGGTTGAGTGGAAAGGTTACCCATCCAGTGAGCGTACCTGGGAACCCGTGTCAAACATGAATGCTCCCAGACTGGTTCGACGATTTCATCTGATCCATCCGGGCAAACCCGGAGGAGCTGGGTTTCAGAGGAGGCATGCTGTCATGAACCGTCGTCTACGTCCCTTCTGGACCACCTGGTCCCTGACTCGCAGGGGATTGAATGCAGTGATCCTTCCAACATGGCCGCCCGGAACAGAACGCTCCTGGCCAGTCTATACGTTCCACGCTGCTCATCGTACAAGAGAGACACGCCCCGCGGCTCAGCGCGTCTCAACGCTACCGCTACCTGTAGTCGGACATGTTTAGCTGGAGTTCGATCGGGGCTCTCGCTTCTATCCCTATTTCCAGTTCCTGGAATCCCATCCTGTTCCTTTTCCCTCTCCAAAACTCCTGGAAACCCTTCCGCACTCGAGTCACAGACCTCCGTGTCTCTGAGCGTACTTATTTACATCCTGATATTACCCTGGACTTACGAAGACTCCTGGAAGCTGAACCGATATCCTCACACTGGACGCCGAGGACCAGTGTTCGGGTCTATACAAATCCCGGTCCATGAAGAAGAAGAAAACCCAGAAGGTTGCAAGTACACAACAAAGACAGGTGAGAAGGGGAGAGACTTGTGACACTCTTGGGCTTGCTTATGTGTCTGCTTCAGGGTTTCCAAAAGGAAATCAATGGTGGGTATGTTGGTAGACAGTCTCGTAGATAGAGGTATGTGCCTAGGGTCGTATCCACATGTACATCGAAAAGGACTTATCCCAATAGCTGTATGCGTGGTGTTGTTATATGAGAATTTGGCCACTGGTATGAGTGAATGAATGGCAGTTGTCTTATGCCTGGTTACAAAAACATCTGATGTATTGCTCAAGCGTAGCGTTTAACCTTTCTGTTTGGCCGTTGCTCTCGGGATGGAAACCATAGGATAAGGCCCTATGAATCTGCAGCTGCTTGCACAAACAGGACCAGAACTTGAAAGTAAACTGTGTACCTCTGTCGGAGACTATGGTGTGTGGAAGTCCATGAAGTCGGACGATATCTCTGAGGAACACTTCTGCCGTCAAAGATGCTGATGGAATGCCCTTCAAAGGGGAAAAGTGTGCTAGCTTGCTGAAAGTATCAACAACCACCATTATTGTTGTATATCCTTCTGATGCTGGTAGTTCCACTATGAAATCCATCGAGATGTGTTGCCAGGGTCCTGCCGGTATGTCTTCTTGTTGAAGTAGTCCCAGCGGCTTGGAGGTGCAGTATTTATTTTGGGCGCACACAGGACATGAAGAAACATACTCATGTGTATCTCGTACAATGGTTGGCCACCAGAAATGTCTTCTCGTTAGCTCCAATGTGGCAGCCCTTCCCTTATGTCCAGCCGTGGGAATATCATGGCTCCAATGTAGGGCTTGCGACTGAAGCGTTCGAGTTGGTAAGTATAGTGAGTTTCCCAGAAACCAATATTTCCCTTTCTGGACTAGCGATGACTTAGGAATGTCAGAAGCCTCTTTCTGTGCTTCTAATACTTGTTGGAGGAAGGTATTGATGGTGTTAACAAAGCGTTTCCCTTTTAGTAGAAACTCATGACCAGTATATTTCCCAGCTTCTTCTCCCGAGCTTCGTGAAAGAGCATCCGCTAAACAGTTCTCCTTCCCGGGTAGGTAGGTGAGCTCGAAATCAAACTGGGAAAAGAAATATGCCCATCTGGCATGACGAGAATTTCTACACTCCATCTTTTGTAATAAGCTAAGGTTCCGGTGATCTGTTCGAACCTGGAAAGGGTATATGGCACCCTCCAACAGATGTCGCCATTCCTCACGGGCTTGGCGAATTGCCAATAGCTCTTTTTCGATAACATAGTAGTTTTTCTCGCTGGAGGTAAGGGTTCTAGAATAGTAGGCGATCGGATGCTCCAGTTGGTCTTCTTTTCTTTGCAATAGTGCTGCTCCTATAGCACCATAAGAGGCGTCTGTAACCACTATAAAGGGCAGAGATTGGTCTGGTTGCCTGAGAATAGGAGCGCTGGTAAAGGCCTCCTTCAACTGACTGAATGCGAGATCTGCTTCTTGATTCCATTCAAACTTCCTCTCTTTCTTTAACAGCGCAGTGATGGGCAGTACAAGGTTGGAGAAATTGGAAATGAACTTTCGGTAAAAGTTGGCCAACCCTAAAAACCTTTGTATATCTTTCACAGAATTAGGGGTGGGCCAGTTTGTGATAGCGCTGGTCTTGGTAGAGTCCATTTCCACCTTATCCTCTGATAAGATAAAGCCCAAATAGGAAACTGAAGAGACCTCAAATGTACACTTTTCGGGCTTGGCAAGAAGGTTATGGTGTCTGAGATGTCTGAGTACCTCCTTGACCTGTTGTCGATGTTGCTCTAGGGATGAGAAAAAATCAAGATATCATCCAGGTAAACCACTACTGATGAAAAGAGAAGGTTGCTAAAGATCTTGTCCATGAATCTCTGGAATTGGGCAGGTGCATTTACCAACCCAAAGGGCATCACCTTGTATTCAAAATGGCCCAGGGTTGTACGGAAGGCCGTTTTCCACTCATCTCCTTTCCTTATTCGTAGAAGGTGATATGCCCCTCTAAGGTCCAACTTGGTAAACCACCTTGCCCCTTGGACAGCCTCCAGGATGTCTCTTATTAGAGGCATGGGATACCTATCCCTGATGGTTTGGCTATTAAGCCCACAATAGTCGATGCAGGGCCTGAGTTCTTTGGTGCCCTTCTTAGGGATGAAGAAGAGAGACGCCCCGGCGGAAGAGGAGGATTCTTGGATGAGACCGTTCTGCAGGTTGGTTGTCAAGTATTCTCGTAGAGCGTCTTTTTCCGAAAGAGACAACGGGAACATTCTCCCAAATGGTACTTCTGCCCCAGGTACAAGGTCTATCTTGCAGTCTTCCGCTCAGTGTGGTGGTAAAGGACGGGGCTGTGTGTCAGTAAATACGTCTGCAAACTCCTGATATTTCAATGGAATGGAGTTTATGCTCCTTGTGGGCATGGTAATTCCTTGATTAATTTGATTCCCGTTCTGATTGAGGCAGGATCGAAGACATAGGTCAGAGCAGAATTCCACCCTGTTGGTTCTCCAATCTATGTGGGGATTGTGTTTCCTCAACCAGGGGATTCCCAGGATTACAGGAAAATGAGCGGCCTTGATCAAGTCGAAGACTATCCTTTCCTGATGTGACTGCATTGCTACAGGAACCTCCTGTGTTTCTTGTGTAATCAAACCTGAAGATAGTGGAGTGCCATCCATGCCCTCCACCGGAATAGGTTGAAGTTTATTTCTCCTGGGAACCGCATGAACTTCAGCCCAGCGATCACCATGAAACATCCAGCTGCGCCACAGTCCAACATAGCCAAACACTCTACCTGGCGGTCTTTCGTGACCTCAAGCACCATCTTAAAGACCATTAGCTGAAGGGAAGGATCTGGGATAACTGATGGATTGGTCACACAGGGATTAGCCAATGAAACCCCTTCCTTGTCCCTGTTCAGGGTCGGGGTCTGTCGTTTTCCCTCTTACGAGGAGGAACTTCGGGACAGTCTCTAAGGAGATGCTTCTCCGAGCCGCAATACATGCATAGGCAGAGATCCTTTCGTCTCTTCTTTTCCGCGGCTGTCAAAGGACCCCGGGCCATCCCAAACTGCATAGGTTCCTCTCCGAAGAGGTAACAGGTTGGTAGGAGGCAGGAGTGGGGGCATAAGATTTGGGTCTCCTCCTTTCAGCCCTACGTTCTGAGAGTCGGTACTCGATTTGGAGAGCTAAAGCCACCAATTCTTGAAAAGATGCCGGTCGGGACACCCGAGGTAATTCATCTTTTATATCCCCGTGTAGAGCTCTTCGAAAAAGTGTTTGCTTTGCTGAGTCTGGCCATCCTGTCCCCTCAGCAATACGCTGAAAATGGGTTATGTAGGTTTGGACATCAAGGGTGCCCTGTTTAGTGTCCAACAGATTCTCATAACAAGAATACAGAACTTCTGCTCTTTCAAATCTCTCGCGGAATCTCTGTACGAAGGTTCAATAGTTATTCAAGGCAGGGTCAGAGTTGGTTACCATTGGGGTTGCCCATGCAAGGGCATTACCCGCCAGGTTTGAGATTAGAAAGCCCAATATGGCCCTATCCACTTCAAATGTCTTAGGACGGAAAGTGTAATATATCAGACAGGCATCAAGGAATTCCTTCATTCTTTTCGGGTTTCCATCGAATTTACCACATGGTAAAGGCATCGGTGGAAGGTCGCCACGGTTTTCTTCTCTCTGTGTAATCTGTTGCCTTAGACCAGCATTATCTGCCCTAAGAGCATTATTTTCAGCCTTCATAGACTGCAATTTTGCGGTTATGCCCTGAATAGCTTTGGCCAGCTCTTGATACTGTTCTAAGCTAGCCATCTTTTGGCGTTGCAAACTCTCAGAACTCAGTGAGGAACTCCCAGGACTAACTGAAGGGACACCCTGTCCTATGCCCGAAAAAACTCCTCCTCCTCCTCCTCACCTGTATTAATGTCCTCCAAGGAATCCTCCGAAGATGTGGTCCTCCTTTCCATCCAGGCGGTGTCTGACTTTTTTGCGCAGTACTTAGGACGAGCTCGACTGGAGGCCACCTTGCCAATAGGTCAATAGCTTGGCAGAGGGACCCCCCAGGGAGCAAGCCCCAAAACCAGGGAAAAGCCAAGCTAAAAAACCCTGGTGCAGCTTGAGTGCGATGTTAATAGCTGCTCCGTTGGAGTAAGGACTGCCAAAAGGAATTGCAGTAGTAGTAGGAGGAAGAAGGTGGGCCAGCTGACCGATGATTCGAAGCTGAAGGTTTCCGGAAGCAGCCGAGGAATACAACGTAATGTAAACAATTGCTCGATGGAGGCAGAAGCTGCCAGGAAGAACAGCCGCAAGGGAGAATACCAAGAGAGCGATAAGGCAAGCAATCAAGGCGGGGAAACCAGCTTGAAGCGGGGGACACACAGACAGGAATAAGAAAAGGTAGAAGAGGAGCGGAGTGGCTGGATACAGGGAAGCAGAAAAGACGCCGTAAGCACCGAAGGACTGGAGCGGCAAACTAGCGTTAGGACCCACAGTGGACGAGGGTTGCAACGCATCATCGCGCCGCCATGGGCGAGTACATGTACTGCCGGCGCGATGACGTACAACAAAAAGGAAGACTAGACTGTTGCTGCGCTTCGCGCGGTGGTCGTTAGCCTCTTTTCCATGTCTTCCACAGCCGCCAATGCCCACGCGTCATGACAGTAGGCCGTTTGGGTTGAAGGTTTGGAAGACAGAAGAGAGCGGGCCATATGTTGCAGGCATCAGGCAAGCATATTTTAAGTTCTGCTCGCTTTACACAAAACAAAAAATGGTTTGCTTTTTGGTAAAAGGAAAAGGTTTTTATGTATGTTTATAAATGAAAATGTCACAAGCCATTGTTTTAGAAGCTTTAAAATGCAAAAGACAAACCCAGATTAAATGTGTTAAATCACATCGATTGGTATGCTGCTCCTTATATACTTCCCTTGATGATGGAGAGAATGAAGCTAGAATAATTCCCAATTTGCATAACACCCATATTTTGTTTAAAAATGGTCATGTTTGTTAATCTGATTTCTGTACTTTCCAAGTCCGTTTTTAAAAAATAAAATTAGATTGTTTTAGTTAATGGTAAAAAATGGAAAAGTAAGTGTTCACATGCAGAAATTGCAGAGTTGGCACAAATCGCAGCTTCACCCGTTCACCCCTTAACCAATGTGTGATCCTGGGCATCTCATTTCAATCTTGTATTGCCTAACCTCTCAATATTGCCAGTCCCTAAACCTTTCAAAATTGTCAGCCCTTCCGAGTGATTTCTTTCTCATGGTATGATCTCCATAAAAGCTTTATTCATGGTTTCACTCTGTTAATAGTGAGCATATATATATTGCACACCACAGGCATGTGTTCCTTTGATATCTAATGGCAACAGTATTTAAAAACCGTATCCCACTTCTAATCTCAGTCTGTTTGGATAAAGACACCTTCCTGGTAGCTTCTAATCTGCTGCCACTATCCATGCTACGGTATGTGTAGCGATCTCCTTCCTTCCAAATGGTGGTCTCTATCCATGCATGAGCACTTTTGCATTCTGTGAGACAGCTAATGTGAGTTCTCTGTCTATTATGGTTTACATGTACCTTTCACAAACGGTCCTGCATTAATACTACATCAACCTTTCTGGATGTTATTGATAAACAGTATACTATACATACTAGAATAGTAACCCCTTTATAGACTGTTAATGTTGGTCTTCAAATGCTACTTGTTTATCATTCTGATTAGAGCAAGAATGAAGAGGGCAAGGGGACTTAAAGGGAGTAAACGTTCTTATTATGCTGCAAGACAGAATATCAACCTATGGGTTGTGAGCATGACGGGTGGGGGGAATGCCCAGCATTCTTGATCCCGTAATTCCTTTGGTTTCGTGGATGGGGCCCCAAAGATATCCGTGCCCACGGCCCCAAAAGTGCTTAAGATGGCCCTGCTCTTTCTCTTTAGTCTTTAGCTGCTTTCAAAATCCTTCCCTTATCCCTAGCATCAGAGAGTTTGATAATGAGCATCGACCCAATTTCTGAATCTCTTATTTTATTCTTCCCTAGCTGTTCTATAACATTTTTCATTTTATATTGGGCATTCTTCTACATCCAGACCTAGCACCTCTGGGAGCTATGTTGCTGCAAATGTTATTGGATCTTCATCCTCATCGCCTAGCGGGTGGCCAAGTAACCTAATTTTCTTCGCGCGAACCACGTTCTCAAGTTATTCCATTCTCCTATCCAGCACCAGATTGTGCCGTTGCACTGCCTCTAACTCTTTGGCTAACTGCTTTACTGCAGGGACCGTCTGAATATATTGATTTTCTATTTCAGAGGGTTTTTTCTCTAGGGTTGCCGTTCTGGTTTCTAGCTGAGCCACCTTTCAGGTGATCAAATTTGCCCTCGTGTCTTCACACCATTTTATCAATGTGGGCCAGCACGGACATGAGATTTTCATGGGTAGGAGGGGGGCTCTGGAGGACTGTTCCGAAGTGGTACAATTGCTGTTGTTAGGAATCCACCTGCCTGGAATAGAAGGGTCCTGCTTTTCCCGGACCGATTATGGCAGCCACACTGGACACGCCAGCATCTGGCGGCTGGCGGGAGGTTACAGCATAGATGCGCTGTTCTCAACCCCTTACAAGATGGCCACCTTGCAGGGTTATGTTCCAGCATGGCCGAACACGTTAGGCGATGTCCACACGTTCGGTACATCCTGTCAGAAGAGTTTAAAAGGGAAGGAGAAACAAACTATTGCGCCTTGCAAACGTGATCTCCGGTGCCGCCAGACCTGTCCTTTGTTTAGGTAATTAGCATTATGTTCTTTCAGGAAACTTTGTCTATTGAAGTCCGGTAAGTGGAATTGACTTACCGCTTTATAAGGAATTCCGTTTCTCTCATGTCAATCTTGGGACATTTGATCCTTTTTCTAGTTCTCTGTGGAGAAACAGAGACTAGCCAGGGGTACTAATGGGAGTTAGAGCAACAGCCAAGAGTCTTCAGGTAATCACCTTACAGTGGGGTACTTGAGTAATTTGTCTCCAGACTTACTGTTACTTATTCTCCATTATATTGTTAATTCCCCTTAACAGCTCCTGCCTGAGGTGCCCAAAGTATCCCGCCAAGTCGCTTCTATTTTGGGTGTTAGGGTCCACTTCCTGTAAAGTTCCCGGGGGAGTGGACTCTTCTTCTCAAAAGGGAGTTGGCACATCTTCATGACTCCCAGGAGATTGTTGTATCTCATCTAAATCCTTCACGACCTGACACTCGTCGCACCCCGTGTGTTGAAAAAGTCCCCTTACGGATGTTGTTCTCTTCTCTTGCCCTTCTCCAAAGCCATCATGGAAACCCCTCAACTCTAGTGAAGTGATTGGAGCACCCATTACCTCACTCGTAACCATCATTAAGTCTAAAATTGTTCAAAAAACGATGTACCATGTTATAGGCTGGGGGGGAGAGGAGACTAAGAGAGCAGCTCCCCGGAAGTGCACTGCAAGTGCTGTTTTGCTGTTCGGCTGTGCGGCGGGGGTAAGGGGCGAAATTGTCGATTGAGACATGTTCCGTTAAATATAGTATTTCATGGTCAACATTGGTGCACAATTTTGTACATACCTGTGTGTAATTCTGGAAATTCACTTGTTTAGCTGGGATATATTCAAGGGGATCGTTTGCTCTATTTTAGCCACCTAGAGCAAGTGTGTTCAGAGCTATTTTCTTGCTGTATATTTAACATATAAGTCGCAGTATGGTTAATGGCTTGCGAAGTGGTCGGAAGCTTCTAGAACCGGTATCTATAATACCTGTCCCCGCTGTGAGCGAGGATATGTCCGTTGAGTTTGTGGCTCCACTTATTCCACAAGCTTCTATGTTATCTACACCGGGCTCTTTTGAGAGTGAGGCAACGTCTGTTGATCTTGTGGCCGCATCAGTACACCAAGCTACGATGTCAATAGATGGTGCAGGGGCTGATGAGTGCACTCCAGTAGTCCCAAAAACCAGGGTATTCAACGAAATGGGGGTTGCTCCCAAATTTGATATTAATGCTATGATACACTGCTCTGGTAATAGGGCTGACCCTTCAGTGAGAAACACAAAATTTGAGCTTAAGGATCTAAATAATAATGCTCCAATTAATTCCCCTGCAATTGACTTGAAACAAAGTACTGATATTGGACTATACAGTATCTCAACATCTCCTATAAAGAAGAAACAGTTGATTGCTCAGTAATGGGTCCCACCATTGAAGCAGAGCTAAGCAAACGTATTTGTCTCTCTCTTGGACCTTCAACTCCTGTAAATCAGAAATTGGTCGGGAGAGAAGATGTTTTCATGTTGAGTACTAGAAGTAAACCTGTTTTCATTAGCAATTCTGACACTTTGAGTGGTGAAACTGTCAAACTGACCTGGGAAATGGATTTTGAATCAAATGAATCCTTAAATAAACCCATGGTTAGTTCACCTAAAGCTTCTAGTGCTCAAACTGCACTAAATGACCGGATGAACCTTGATATTAAAGAATTCCAATCTAGTTTGATTGGAAAAGATAAAGATGCCTCTAATAATGATGCCTGTTCTGAGCGCATCACACTTGATGCACCATCTCTAAGTCCTGATTTCCCTGTCTTATCAAGAATTCTCAACTTACTGGATAAGGGTCATGAGCGCTCCCACTATGAAATAGGAATCATGAGAGAAGCTATCGCTGACTTATCTAACAAAACTAACAGAATTGAAGGCTTACTGTTCACTTGTGACGCGGTGGCTACTCTAACTAATAGACTACCCAAGAAAAAGGATATGGTGGATAGTGCCATTCAATTTGATGGCATATTTAACATACCTACGCAGAAAAGATGCTCTTATGCCAGTACTGTTATCCCCAGATCTTTTATCTCAACCTGTACACAGACTGATGGGTTGCCAGACATTTGGTCGAAAAAAATTGGTCGACCAGACAAATGGTCGAACCAATTTGGTCGAAAACCAAATGGTCGAATTTTTTTTTTTTTTATTTTCACCCCTTTTTATTATTTTTTTGGGGGGGTCCCCCCCAACCCCCTTTTTTCTCTAAAAACCCCTTTTTTTAAAAAACGAAAACCAGAAAAATAAATATATAAATAAATAAAAAAATTCGACCATTTGGTTTTCGACCAAATTGCGTCGACCAAATGTCATTCGACCAGTTTTCAGTCGACCAAATGACTGGACACCAGACTGATGTTATTGTTGATGACTTGTGTAAGTTCTGTCCACTGTTCAAAAAATTGAGTATCATCTGGAAAAAATGAATACAGAGAATTTTGCATCTCAAGCAGTGATCTCTCCTGCTGTCACCGGGGTTGAATTCATGAACAAATCCCAAAGTCCTGATAGCCCTTCCCAGCTGATGGATTTAATTGATCTAGGGGGTGAATGTTCCATGATGGGAGACCCAAAAATGTCCGAATCTATTGACGGTGATCTCCCACTGAAACCTATAATAGTTCTAACCCGAAGGGAAAAAAGGCTTGCTGGCAGGGCTTTGAAAAGGAAAGCTAAAGCGTCGGCCTTGGCAAAGAAACATGGGAAGGCCGCGCTAAAAGCCCAAACAAAAGCTATGCCGGTCATACCTGAGAACGATGCTGTGATCAATTTTTCTCAACTTGATGACGAATCAAGACTGTTACTTGATATCAAGCCCCCTAATTAGAGCAAAGAAAAAACAAATGGGGATAAAAAACAAAAGAGTATCCAGGAAATTGTTAATGTAAAAAGGACTGGGGGGAGGATTGATTGTTCCTCGAACCCCCAATCCAGTCTACCCCCCTCAGGCATCTCTGGGGGGGGGGGTTACAAATGTCGCTCTCTCAATTCTACCTGATAAGCCATAAACAAACTTCCGTCTGCAAAGGGAAAGGTAAGGTTACAATACCCAGGGCTTGTATCTCTCAGCCCGCTGACAATGACCCACTAGATGGTTCTTTGCTGAGCCATGGATGTTGGGTGTATTGGGGAGGGATCCATTAAGATGTCTGGAAGGTTCAAAGGTCTTAAAAGTTGACATAGGGCCTATGCCTTCACCGCCTAAAGTTATGTCCTGTAAAGAAAATGAAGTTATAGCAACAACTGAATTGGTTGATCTAAATGTGGCGGGTTGTTCTAATAGCAGCCCCAAAGCAGACAACAATGAGTTTGAGTCCATTCTTTTTTTTAATAAAGTATTTTATTGTTATTATCATAATACAACAATCACAATAAAGCAACAAACAAACAAATCAACTTAAAGACTGTCATGGTCATTCATAATCAGTGGAGATAGTACCCATAACATCAGAGGTCGAGCGGCTTCCTCAGTACGTGTAGTAATGTGTAATACAAAACACCCAGTGCACATTCCCCAGCTTGTAGGAGGGATTCTCAGGTCGCTCCTTCTTCCCATCTATCCCATATTTTCGAGGCTTTGTTGGGACAGCCTCGTGCTGAGTAAATCCTATGCTCCATCATAGCGCATATGTCCATATCTGATTTCCATTGGTCCAGTGTTGGGGAATCAGGGGCTCCCCATTTCTGCGCTATGTTGCGCTTGATCAGTCCCATCGCCGTGTGCAGGAGTAATCTCTCCCACTTGTTAGCCTCTATCTCGTCAGGCACACCCAGGAGTAAGGCCCTTGGGTCCAGTGGTATGGTGCGGGTCAGAACTCGGGAGAGTTCCTTACAGCATGCATTCCAAAAAGTTTGTATCCGGGGACATGCCCACAAGATGTGAATGAAGGTTCCCTCCTCATCCCCGCATCGCAAACAGTTCGGGTTTGGGGCCCGTTTCCAGCCATATAGGCGCGTTCTAGGGTAATAAACCCGGTGCAGTATTTTCAGCTGCACAAGTCAAAGCCTAGAGGAAATAGCGATTTCTCGGGGGTGCATGAGGACTTGTATCCAGTCCTCTGGATCTATCTCCCCCACATCCGCTTCCCATTTCGCCTTCAGCTCGTTCAGTTCAGGGGTAGCAAAGGAGGATATGGCATTGTAGAGCATGGAGGTGCATTTAGTGGGAATATATGCCGGCAGGATGTTCCGCTCTATAGGGGTATAGTCTGGAATCTACTGTTAAGTAAGGTCTTAAGGCGTGGGCTAGGCGTATGTAGTGGTATTGTTCCGTGTTTGGGATCTGAAATTGCAGTTGCAGGTCATCAAATGAGGTCAATCTCCCCTCCGTGAGCATATCCCCAACCCTAATGACCCCTGCTTTCACCCACTTGGGCCATGGCTCAAACTTCCGGGTCTCAGCTAGGTTATTATTTTGCCAGAGGGGTTGTGCGGTAGTAACTTTGTTTTCCCACCCAATGAATCGGTGTGCTTGTCTCCATACCGTAATCATGTGTGTTGTGGTTGTGGGTGGGGGAGTTCTCGGGAGGGGTTGATAGAGGAGGGACAGCGGGTCAGTGTTCTGCATAGTGGCTATCTCAGCACGTATATGAGGTAGGTCTCGGTTTCCATGAAGAAGATCATTAACCACTGCCAGTTGTGATGCCCAGTAGTACGTTTGGAGACGGGGAACTCCTATTCCTCCCTCCCAGATCGATCTTTGGAGTGTGGTTAACGCAATTCGTGGCTGGCCTCCCCCCCCATATGAGATCTCCGAGAAGTGTCTCCACTTGGTGAAATTCCAGATCTGGGATTTTAAGTGGGGCATTCTGAAGAATGTAAAGGAATCTGGGAAGGGTCATCATTTTAAAGAGTGCCGCTCTTCCCATAAGTGTCAGGGGGAGGAGTTTCCAGTGTTGGGCGTCAATAATGAAACGATCTGTGATCGGTCGGAGATTGTGTTCTATATAACTTGTCAGGTCCCCAGATATCCATATTCCCAGGTATCGAAAGCCCTGTCGTTCCACTCGGTACGGGCACTCCTGGTGGATTGCTTGTTCTCCACCCTTTACCGGAAAGAAGACTGATTTCTCCCAGTTGATTCTGAGTCCGCTGAATTCCCCAAAGCGGATGAGCAGTTGTGTTACAATGGGGGAAGACCTTGGCGGGTCACCCAGATATACAAGGAGGTATACAGACGCATACAGGGATGTGCGATCCTCATGTCCCTCCGGCCATCTGAATCCCTTCCAGGCGGTGTTTTGGCAAAGCCAAAGAGCCAGTGGTTCGATTGCAAGGGCAAATAGGAGAGGGGACAGTGGGCATCCCTGTCGTGTACCCCGACCCAGGGGGAAAGACCTGAAGGACCAACCGTTTACTTTCACTTCAGCTTTGATGTTAGTATAAAGTAACTGCACCCATCCCAGAAAGGCCTCTCCGAATCCCATACGGCGCATGATCTCCCAGAGGCAGTTCCATCGAATGGAATCGAACGCCTTTTTGAAATCGATTGCCAACAGGGCCAAGGGTTCGTTTATAATCGGGGATCTCTCCAGTGCCAGATGGAGGCGGCGTAGATTCATCCGAGTCGATTTGCAAGGCATAAATCCATATTGGTCCGGATGGACCAGGGTGGGTGCAACTAATTGTAACCGGTTCGCTAGTAACTTAGCGAGGACCTTAGCCTCCCAGTTAATCAGTGATATAGTTCTATAGGAGGCACATTCATGTGGAGGTTTGCCAGGCTTGGGAATGACCACGATAGTCGCCTTGCAAAGATCTGGTGGGAGAGTCCCCTGTTCCCGGGCAGCAAGGAACATTCTATGCAGAGGAGCCGCCGTTTTATCTGCCCCTAGCTTTTGCCAGGTTTCAACAGGGAATCCATTCGGGCCTGGTGCCTTCCCTGATTGGAGTTGAGATAGCGCCTCTGAAATCTCAGCCTCCGATAAGGCAGAGTCCAGCTGGTCTCTCTGTTGCCCCGAGAGAGTCGGCAGCGTTACCGCATCTAAGAGGGAGGGGTTTAGCGATGAGGTCGGGGCTCGGTACAAGTCTGCGTAAAACTCTGCAAAGGCCCCAGCAATCCCAGCGTCTGAGTGATAGCTGTCGCCCTGTGGTGTAACTATTTCCCGGACATGGCGTTGTCCTTCGTCCCTTCTCTGCAGCCAGGCGAGCAATTTACCCGCCTTGTCCCCTAGTTCGTACACCCTCGCTCTAGCCTGCCAATGGGCCTGCTTAGCATCATCCATCGCTCTGTTCCGGAGGCACTCTTGGGCGCGTTGGAGGGATCGATGAGTCTCGGGCGTAGGGTCAGAGATATGCTTAGTCTCCCAGTTACTCACTTCCTCTTCGGCTTTTAGTATTTCCCGAAGCCGGGTGTTTCTTTTATGTGTCGTCCAGGAGAGAATCTCACCCCTGAGCACTGTTTTATATGCCTCCCATAATATCACAGGGTTATCCACCGACTCCTTGTTAATTTCGAAGTATTCGGCAGATACTTCCTCTAGGCGATCTATCAGTTCCGGGAACCCTAGATAGTAGCTATTAAGTCTCCACGTTCTAGGAGGAAGGGGACCCTGCATACATAGTTCAACCAAGAGAGGTGAGTGGTCCGAGATGCCCTGAGGGAGCAGATTTGCGGACATTGCCCTGTAAAGGTCGGTATGTGGTAGAAAGAAGTAATCCAGTCTGGACATGGAGCTGTGAGCGCCGGAGTGGAAAGAATACTCCCTAACAGTCGGGTGTAACTCCCTCCATACATCTCGGAGCCCAAGAGCAGATGTAAAGTTGGCTAATATAGTAGGAGTATCTGGGTTGCGATTTCGGAGATGGGAACGGTCAATGTTATCATTCATGGTGTCATTGAAGTCTCCCCCCAGAACGAGTGTATCAGGGTGGTGTTTCCCTATAAGGGTAGTGAGGTCATCCAGTAACTCCTGTCCCAGCCCAGGTGGAGAACAGATTGAGGCAATAGCCACCGTCTGACCCCAGATCGTTCCCATGATGAACACGTATCGGCCCCTCGGGTCCCGTTCTACAGTTTGTTGAATAAATGGGATGCGTTTGTGTATCAGAATGAGGGTGCCCCTGGAGCCCATTGTGTACCCCGCCTGAAAGGCAAGGTGGTAGTTAGTTCTCTGAAAAAAGGCACAGTTAGATCCGGCCAGGTGGGTTTCTGTCAGGAGGGACACATCAGGGGAATGTCTATTTAAAAATTGCCTGAGAAGACGCCGCTTAATTCCCGACCCCATCCCATTCACGTTCCAAATAAGGAATTTCAGAGATTTAGTGTGTCGCATGGGTGTTTTGCTAGTCTGTGCGGAGGATATTTATTACACATGATGGGGTTTTCAAGGGTGTAGCGATCAGTGAGAGATGGCGATATGGTACCCGCCTGTATCAGAGGGGCGGGGGTGCTCTGTGGAGTGGTACAGAGTGTCTTCAACCAGAGATAATGGTTCGTTTGACCTATGAGCATGTGACAGTCTTGAAATAGCAAACAAGGTTTTGAACATTCCCAACTCACCCCCAACCTATACTCCACCCCAACACGAAGTACCAGTCGACCAAACATAGCTGAACCTTCAACTTAAGGTGTCAGCTCAAAAACCAGACCCTTGGGTAGGGTCTAGATAAGCAAGAAAGAGAGAGGGGGGGGAAAGGGAAAGAGAAAGGGGCTTGACTAGGGGAAGGATGAGAGCTTCCTCCAGAGTTCCCTCCCTTGCGCCCAATGTCAACATCTTCCATGGTGGACTACTTATGCGTCGGGCTCAGAGGTGCGAAAAGTGCACGCCCACATGTCAGAGCACTGCTCCTAGGCCCCCGGAGTAGGGGACAATAGTTTGTTTAGTGTTCTTCCTGTTCTGCCACTGGCTCCAGGATCTCCTGTCCTTCCCGGTCTGGGTTTCTCCTCGGGGAAGCCCGCCTAGGCCTCGGTCGGGGTCTTCCTCTCGGTCTCCTCGGTCTTGCAGTCCAATCGCCTTCTACGTGAGCCTCCGCCCATTTCCATGCCTCTTGTGGGTCATTGAAGTGAACAGTAGTTCCTTTATGGTATATCTTTAGTTGGGCCGGGAAGAGCAGGCCGTATTTCACATTCAGTTGAGCCAGTTGTCTCTTGAGTGGTTCAAATGATTGTCGTGCCCGCCGCACTTCTCGGGTATAGTCCGGGAAGAAGGCGATTCGGGAGCCGTTATGGGTAATCGACCCTTGCGATCGTGACAGTTGCAGGAGGGCATCCCTGTCTCGGTAGTTGAGTAGGCGGGCAATGATAGTACGTGGCGGAGCACCCGGGAGTGGTTTGCCCGGTGGCATTCTATGAGCCCTCTCCACTGAAAAAAACTTTGAGAAGGATGTGGCCTCGTAGATGTCCACGAGCCACTGTTCCAGGAATAGTTCCATGCATTGTCCCTCCTCCCCCTCCGGCAGGCCCAGGATGCGGACGTTGTTGCGGCGGGATCTTCCCTCTTCATCACCCACTCTTGATTCAAGGGTTTTAAGGCGGTTTAAGGCTTGGGACAGTTGACGATTGATCCCGCCAATGTTGTCTTCCACTTCAGAGATGCGGTGTTCCGCCTCTCCTGTTCTGGAAGTCAGTTTCTGCAGGTCGTGGCGCAGGAAGGAGACATCCGCCGCCATACTGTCTATTTTGGTCTCCATGGAGGATCGGGAGTTAGCAATGGCCGCCATTACGTCATGTAGGGAAAGAGAGCCGTCCCCCGTGGGGGAGTTCGGTCCTGTTGCTGGGCCCGCCGGGGCCGGGGTAGTAGCGACGGCAAATTGGTCCATACTGCTCTGTGTGGATGTTTTTTTCTGCCTGTCCTTCCCCATATCTCCGGAGGCCGTGGAGCGTCCTGCACAATGGGTCGAATGATATTATTTATACTCAGTTGGATCCTCTCCGGTGTGTGGTGTTGCAGCCCTGCAGCGGGTCAGATGGAGAGCCGCGGGTCCCCCAGAGCATCCTCCAACAGGCAAATATGTACTTTGGGTGCCAGGGGCTCGGCGTCCTTTATTGGGGTTTCACGGAGCCTCCAGAGACTGTGCAGGCCTCCTGTGTATCTCACAGTTCACCCGCTAAGTGGTGGTCCCCTTATGCCTCCTATGTGGCACCAGAGTTCGTTTTCTGTATGGAGCAGGGGGGGGGGGATCCCACCTACCTCTGGCGCGGTCGAGACGGCCCAAGAACAGGAGCCGCCTGTCACCGGGATCGCAGGAGAGCTCGGGTCTGTCCGGGCGTCCTCCGGATGTCAGCAGGCTCAACTGGTGTCCGCCTCGTATACCGCTCCACACCGCACCACGTCAGGCCGCCTCAAGCCCCAGTCATGCGGAGGAGGTCTGCCCTCAGGCCCCGGCGGCCATCTTGGTTTCGCAGTTCGGACGGGGCCGCCGGCCTTCAGCAAACTGTAGATTTGGCCCGCCGGGTGGGCAGATAGGTGCCCAGATTTCAGTCGATCCCAGCCCACAGCTTCACGGGCACAATTGCGGCGTTGGTGTCGCACGAAATCCCCAGGAATCAGGATAAAAGTGCAGGATTGTATCGGCGCTTACGGGAGCTCACTCGGCTCACGTCCGCATCGTTCGTGCGCTAGCCACGCCCTGAGTTTGAGTCCATTCTTGATCCACCGTACATACTTGGTTGGGAAAGTGACCCCAATATTAACGGCAAATTAACTTTGAATCGGTCATCCCTCCTAAAAGCGTTTCACACAATACCCTGCATGAGAACCATAGTATCAGATGATATTGATTGGGTAAGACTAGCTAACAGATACAATAACAGGATGACATGTGGATTTTATTCCAGACTTATTATGAAACTTGTTTGGGAACAAAAAGAAAACTTTGAATTCATTGGATTGACCCCCTTTTTATTACAGTCTGATTCTGATGCTAGAATTTTCCTTGATAAACCTACTGTTTCTACAGTCACCAGTGACCATAATACGATGCTAATTCAGCCTCCCCAAATCAGTGGTGATCTGGTTAAACAGTTATTAGCAATGGCTGCTGTATTATCAGGTTTAAATACACTACTTCATTCTACATCGGCGACTGTATCGGTGGTGCCACCCTAGCCCTGCTAACTTACAATTAAATGGTTGTCATGGAACTGTTGTGGGTTGGCTAACCTGAAAAGATGGTGGGGATCCACCAACCCATGTGAACTTCCGGCTATATTGCTATTACAAGAGACAATGCATGCCTCCCAGCTGTCGTTTGATGGTTTTGTTTGTTACTCCCAACCTGCAATCCGAGGAGAAAAGGGTAGACCCTCGGGTGGTCTTGCAATTTTAATAAGTAATGCTTGTAAATATCTAAAGGAACTTGTCTATAAGGATCCGAATGTGTTAGCCATAGAATTAGCACCGGTTTCTCCGCAAGGCAAATTCCTCATCCTGTTGTGCATCTATTGGAATAGATTGACGATAACATTTAATGAATTCACCGACATTCTGGATGCTATTTTAGAAGGTGTTTTTTCTCGACACAATGAGGTTAGTGTAGTGGTTGGTGGCGATTTCAACTCTTCATGCTTAAGGCAAAAGCTTTGTCCGGGATACCAACCCTTTCCTATTGCCCCTAGTTCGGCTAGGAACGGGTTGAAATGGATAGAGTTTTTTCTTAACTGGGACATTCAGGTAATTCCTACTAATTCAGTGTATTATACATACACTTGGTCTAGGGGAGGTTTGTATTCACACATTGACCATTTTTTTACATCCTCGAATACCTGCCTCTTATCGGACAGTGTGAATATCAAGAATTTGGGATTTGGTGATCATAATGCTATTTCAATACAATTGAAATTAGAGGGTTGGGGTTTTACCCCATCTCACCCTCGAAAATTGGTCGAGAATGATCGCCCAGGTTTAACGGTCAGATGGAATCCCTCGGTATGTTATCAACTTACGGAGCGTATTAGAGTTGATTTGGGGTTGATCAAATGTCTGAATGATTCTCTCCAGGACCCTGCAGGTGTTGATTAGTATATCTCTAAAATGATCGAATTCCATCTGCTGGAAATGTCTAAGTATAGAAAACCGCTGCCGGTTGTTAAACCACACCGACACAAATTTAATATTGAAATTTACCAACTGAAGAAGACCAGAAATTATAAGTTACATAGATTATCTAGGTTGTTGCTTGATCCAACACAATATTTCATGCAAAGAAAAACCATTTTAGCTACACATAAAATTGCTGTGAAAACCCTAAAAACGCATCTTTACATGAATGACAACTATAATATGATTTATCACATCTTGAAAAGTGATACACGTAAAATTTGGGCTTTGTTAAGAATGATAAATGGTAACAATGAAGGGTTGAAAGAAAATGCTATCTCAGCTGATCAGTGGGTCAGCTACTTCAGGCAGAAATATGAATTACCCATAACGTTTCTAAATTATCCTTATCTAGTGACCCAGAATAATATACCTATGTGCTCCCCTTGGAGCTTAGATGATATTTCACGGGCCATTAAGAAATCTAATCCCTCTAGGGCCATGGGACCTGATGGTATCCCAGCTTGTCTCTATAGATCAGATATACAGTTGTGGGCCATGATCTTGAAAAAAAAATGTGTTGCAGTATTTACTTCCCAAACTATTCCGAGCTCATGGTGCTCTGCTAATATTATACCTATATACAAACAAGGCCCTATTGATGACCCCAGTAACTTTCGCCCCATTGCGTTAACAGACGCGTCCTCTAAGGTATTTTGTCAACTAATTCTGGAAGAACTCCAAGTATTTATGAAAACTAATGCCACCCTTTCTAAATTCCAGACTGGTTTTCGCCAGCAAATGGGATGCACTCTTAATGCTACCATTATCGCCCATATTGAGTGGAATTCCAAGCATAATCACTCTGGAGCAGTGTACATGGCTGCTCCTGACTTGAGCTCTGCTTTTGATACTGTGGTAAGGAACCTCCTGTGGCTAAAGATGAAGGTGTTGGGCTTCCCTGGATATCTAATAGCACTTATACACCTACTCCATACTGACACCACTTATAGAGTGCGCCTTAACAAGGAAGGTATGCTAACCGGACAAATTCCATCTAAAGTGGGGCTAAAGCAGGGGTGTACTCTAGCAGCTCTATTGTTCAATTTGTATACCTGTGATATTGAGGAATGTTGGTCAAACGAAGTGATTTACCCAATTCGAATAGGTCGAACCAAATTGAACTATATTGGCTTTGCGGATGTTATCCTTATTTTTGACAAAACTCCTTTCGGCCTACAGCACAAACTTAATGCTTTCAGCTCTTATGCCAATGCCCATAACTTGAAAATTAACCATTCCAAATCACACATTTTGATGTTTAAAGACGGTCATAAAAAGATTTGCACCTACACTTGGTTTATGGAAGATACTCGGATTGCTACAATTCAAGAATTTAAATACTTGGGGTATCCCCTTTCGAATTCATTTTCAAAGTTTTGGTGGAGAAATAAAATATGCGAAAAAATTAAACCCCTTGTTTCCCAAATGAGACTAATAATGGGTAAATACTGTGAGTTCTCGCTCTTGCCCGTTCTTCAATTTTACACCCTAAAAGTTGAACCTTCAATTCTCTACATGTTAGATATGTGTTTATATGAAATAGACGACATCTTAGATACACTTCAAGGAGGTATTTGGAAAAATGTGCTACAGCTTCCTCCATCCGTTCCAAATGATATAGTTCGGCATGAACTTGGTATTCTTCCATTGTCAGCTAAACGTAATTGGAGACTTTTGAGTAACTATGTGAAAATTCTGAATCCTCCTGCTAATTCATTGTATGAAGACTTGAAAGAGCATCTTGCTTGGTGTTGTATGAGATCTTTGTCAAAATACGCTGGAAAAATGAATCATCTAATGGGTCTTCTTGGTATCCTGAAGGAGGATCTAATGTTAGGTCTTCCTAGTTGCAAACTAAAATTATACCTTTACTATTGGAGCTGCCAGGCTGATAGAATTGGGTCCTATCGATCTTACTATGAGTATGCCCGGTTCAGAAGAAAAATGGGTGAGAGACCAGGATACATATTGCAGTTCCCTTCAGCCTCGGGTCGCAACTCATACCTAAGATTTAAACTTCATTTGTTTTATACTAATGAACGTTTGTGTAAATGGGGTACTGGTGAAACTGAATTTAAAAATGGCTCCTGTCGATTTTGCAAAGAAATGACCATACTTGAGACTCTTAAACACCTAGTGATCTATTGCAAATATTTTGAAGACCTGAGACATGCCAGGTTTGGTCACTATATGATCACCAACTCTATCTGGTCTCGTGAAGCTTTATGGAGTAGATGTATGCTGGGTGAAAGCACAAAGTTAATATTGAAATTATTATCGGTTTTAAAGACCATTGACTCAAAATTGATGGAGTACATTGAAAGATAAAATGTCCTTTTCAGTCAAGTTGTATCTGATATGTGAAGGATTGGATTGTTTTATTATGCAAATTTGTGTGGTATCTTTTGTCTTGGTATTTTAATGTGTAAAGAAGAATGTTTTTGTAAAAAATGTATTTGTAAAGGTTTTAAACCAAACACAATAAAAAAAAAAGAGCAGCTCAAACTGGAATCCTATTCCCTTGTTAATTCTGAAATTTCCTAACTGAATTTCTGTAGACTATATCATTGGTGAAATGTGTATTTGCTCTTTAGTGTCTGTCGGGAAAATCCAGAGTACATTGTATCACTGGATGCTGGTAGACGCATGGCATCACTCGTTATTGACCGCATTACTAGCAGAATCTACTAAGATCATTACCTTCTCAAAGACAGCTAGCTGCACTAATATTGTGAAAGAATGATCACAGTGGCAATAACGGCTGAACATTGGTCTTAACTAACATTACAAGAACCATATGTAAAAACGATTAAAGAATAACATGTTTGATCTTGACAGAGAACAGAATTGGATAAATCTTGCCTCTAAGTTTAGTAGCGGGACTATGTTGGTTTTTGTGATCTTCCGTCACAACCAGTTATATGTTAAAAAGCATATCAAAACTTTCAACTACGTATGGAATATATGAGACTACAATTCAATCAAGTGAACACATTATATGTAATTGGTGCCAGAACGGGAATGATATGGGAGGCACGTACTTGTAGACTGTGCAATACTGGAGAAATTAAGGCTGCCAAACACCTCTTGTTGTCTTGTAGTTTTTTTTAATTTTTATTGTGTGTTTGTTTACAGCAAACCTTACACAAATACAAAATACAAACATACTTACATATTCACATCAATTGATCCAATATCATAGTTAAAAAATGATACAGTGCAATAATTAATTACACATTCTACCCCCACATTAACCTAAACCAAAACAAATGAATCGAATAATCAGTACCAGAATGTATAGAGTCTTTAAAAAAACGACATCTTGAAGAATTGTTATGGGGACAGACAGTAACCCAATGCCTTAAGGTTTCCTGAGTATCAACCATAGTGCAAAATCTGCAAGTCAAAGTGCCAATTGCCTGTTGTGACTTTCAATGTTTAGTCCTTTCCGTGGTATGTAGTTGGTACATCCTAAAGCGTATCTGGAGCGCTCACATTTTGTTACATGGAAATCGTTTCAAATACAAAGGTAGGGAATCCCTTTTATGAGGAAAGTGTGAATATTCAACATAGGTATAATAAGTATTGATCGTATCCATAGTAGCCGACCAGTCATACATAACCAGTTTTTGTTTGACGCTCACATGATGTTGCAATAAATCTTCTGAAGCTCCAATTGTCCGTCGAAGATCCAGCATATTGAGTTTAAAGCACTTAACCAATTCCAATGAGGCATCCCTCATAATTATTTTCTAATCAGAATATAAAGAATGTTCCATCAGATGGATGATCTTTGCATAGTTTGTCAACTGTCTCCAGGAGAAATTAGCCTTTAGAGATATCAAACAAAACTCATGATGAATGATAGCATTCAAGATACTCAGTGCTAGACCCAGGACCACCTTCCGAAGTTTACTTTGGATAATATTCAGAAGATTTCCCAGATCGATCAAACACATATTGAGGCCATACAGCAATACAGGCTCAATCTTCATTGTATACAATCTTAAAATAGGTAAACCAGAAAATGTACATACTCAAGAAAAGAGGCATTTCATCTGTGAAGAAAGGGAGCAAAGTTTCCATATAAAATAGATCTCCACATCTCAACTGAAGCTGTATTAGACAGGTCATACCCCAGATATTTTAAAGAAAGAACTTGTACCAATTGCTCAGAGCCCAATATCCAACTCATGGTCTTTGGCTTAGGAGAGCCTGAAAAGATGATAACCCTAGATTTTGCTTCATTAGGATACAAATTATTAGAAAGTGCATACTGACCAAAAAGATCTAACTTAGCTTGCAAACCCTGTGCTGTTCTATCAAAGAAGATGAAATCATCAGCAAATGCAAGCCAGTGTACACTTAAGTGCCCTAAACTGGCTGCATAAAAGTTGGATGTGTGCCACAAAGACTCAACGTCACTAACAGAGATTAAACAGGGTTGGAGATAGTCTACAGCCCTGTTTTAGGCCGATACTAGTTGTGATCTTTCTAGAAAGCGACCCCTGCTTATTAATGCGTATCTGTACAGAAGTGTTTTTGTGCAGTAATGCCACTAGCTGTACCAATTTCAACAAAACATTTAACTTTAACAATTTAGTCCATAAGATTGATCTAACAACACAATCAACAAACTAGTCATATCCAACGAGGCCATGTATATAGGACCTTCCTTATTATACTTAGTTCCATACAATAGATGGGCAAAGGGAGTCGCATTGAGAGCTGTCCCCATGCGTTTCCTAAACCCAACCTGAAATCTAGAGAGTGCATTCGAGCGATTAATACAGGAGTTCAAATCTCTTAGGAGGAGCAGTGCAAACACCTTACTCATGGCATCTGTCAGCGCAATGAGTCTATAATTTTTTGGGTTCCGAGGATCACCCTTTTTAATGATTGGTATAGAGATCGATTGCGCCCAAGTTCTTGGAATAATGTGAGTCCTGAAAATGTAATCAAACAGTGGTTTCAGTACCCGTGCCCACAGTAGTGGATCGTTCTTCAGAACAAAGGGAGGTATCCCGTCAGGCCCAGGGGCCCGCCATGGTTTCAATTTATTAATGGCCCACACTATATCCTTCTCGAGCCAAATACACTCCCTCACTTACCGGTCCAATTGAGGGATCAGTCAAATCACAAAAGTGGGCCACAAGCGAGTACTTGGCCACATAAAACTCAACCCAAACTGACTCCAAAATAGGAGAATCCCTCGAGCAGCCTCTATTCTCCAAAGTATGATTTAAAGTGTCCCAAAGTGTCCCTTCCTTGCCATTCCAAAGATTGTTCAACATGGATTGGTTGTCCCAAAGTGTCCCTTCCTTGCCATTCCAAAGATTGTTCAACATGGATTGGTTGTCCCACATCAGCTTTTAGAGACTTAACCAAATTCCTATGGGTTTGACACACCTTTTTGTTAGCATCCTTATACTCCGCCAGTATTAGATTCTGCCTCTTCAATAATGCAATCTTTTCCTGCTTAATCCTCTTCGAGGCCCTTATTTTACAGTCAAAGGCATGAAGAAATTTAGAGTCATGAGTGAAATTAAAGTGGGTAATGGATTTAAGACAGTCCATTGCAATATTGTAGGCTTCAGTTGAACCTTCACCAGAAGTACACTCTGGACTCAGTTGCAAGCCTGTTTTCTGTAATCTTTTTTTTTAAACATATTTTTATTATTTTCTGCATGTATAAACAAATAACTCACAAAATCCAGATAACCCCCCCACCTCAGCTCCCCCCCCCCCGGAAGATTTGGCCCCATTCAGATTTTCTTCGGGAATGATCATACACCATATATGTCTGCTATTTTGATATTATGCGGGCACCATTGCTCCATATAGTCCGACTTCAAGTATTCCAACCCTCCCCCCCACTCCTTCATGAAGGAATCCTTCTGGTCCTGGAGGTGGTGCGTGATCTTTTCCATGGTCATTTACGACCACACCTTCTGCAGCCATGTGAAAACCAACGGAGGGTATTTTTTCCATTGTTGGGCAACCGTTGCCCATGCCGCAATGACCAGACCCATGAAGCTCCTCCAATATGCTTTGTGGAGTCTCTTGGCTTGTTGGTCCTTGAGTCCGCACAGCCAGACCCTCTCCCCGATTAGGTCCGCATCTGGAAACATCTTTTTCATTTCCGTTCGCACTTCCTTCTAGAATCCCTTGACCCTCTGGCAGTCCCACCAAATGCGCCTCCACGTGCCAGTTTCCGGGCACCCCCTCCAGCAACGATCCGACGTTTCCGGCTACATTTTTAGTGTCTCCGGTGTGTAGTGCCATTGGGTAATTATTTTGAGCCACATTTCTCTTGTTTGCGCTGCCCGGGTGTGTTTTGGGATGCCCGGCCACAATTCCATCCATTGCTGTTTTGGTATCTTTTCCCCAAGCGTGTCTTCCCACCTCTTCATGTATGCCCATTTGATCTCTTCTTCTTGTGTATTGATAAAGTGGTATTGGGTTGGTTATTAGGTATTTTTCGAATGGCGTCAGGTTCCTTGTGGCACCCCGTGAGATGTCTGGAGTAGCCAGCCAGTGTCTCAATTGCTCATATTTATACCTGTCCGCCTCTGTTATGTTCCACATTTCTTTGCATTCAGTGAATGTTCTTATTTCATTGTCTTGGAACATTTCCCCGATTTCCCTGCACCCTGCTGCTTCCCATTTTTCAAAGGCCCCAGAGTCCTGTCGCGGTGGGAACTGAGGGTTCCTGCAAATAGGGGTGAAAGGGGCCAGTAGCGTAGTCATGATACCCCTCCTAGTTTGTTCATCCCAAGCGTCTAGGGTGGTTTTCATGACCTCACTGATGCGTAGATTCGGGTGTCTGTGTTGTTTGTACTTCCACAGTAGGTCTTCCAGGGGGGGTTCTGGCGACCGCCCTGTCTTGGGTCACCCATATTGTCCATTGGTCGTCGCCCAACCATTCCTTCAGGACCCACAGTTGCACTGCTTGATAGTATTTCCTGAAGTGTGGGAGTGACATTCCCCCTGCACTTGTTGGTGCCGTGAGAATGGATCAGGCGACCCTAAGGGGTTTCCAGTTCCACACATAGGTCGAGATAGCCTTTGACAGTGCTTTAAAGAAGGAGTTTGGGACTGTTATTGGGAGGGCATGGAAGTAGTACAGCACCCGGGGGAGTATGGTCATTTTCACGGACTGAATTCTGCCCCACCAAGAGACCCGTAACGGGCACCATCGATCTAAGTCCTTCTTCACTCGAGCCAGAAGTTGGGGGTAATTACCATTATATATCTTGTCCACCTTATGTGTGAGAGTTACCCCTAGGTACTTGATACCTTCCACAGCCATCTTGAGTCCTAGTGAGCTCGCCTCTCTTCCCAGTATCCCCTTATCCCCAGCCAGGAACAAGATCTCTGATTTTTTCCTGGTCATCTTTAGGCCTCAGATCTCACCAAATACCTCCAATTATTTTATGGTCGGTGGTAGGGATTTCCGCGGGTCTTCCAGGGCCAGTTGCATATCATCTGCGTAAGCAATGATTTTGTGTTGTCTGCCTGCCATTTCGATCCCCATTATCCCTGCAGATTCCCTGATTTTGATTTAGAGTGGTTCCAGGAAGATGGCATATAGGAGGGGGGAAAGGGGGCATCCCTGTTTGGTTCCCCTTGAAATCTCCACCCTATGCGTGACTTCCCCATTTATGGCTATTCTAATGGATGGGGACTTGTAGTTGGCTTTGACCATGTTTATGAACTGGTCTCCAAATCCCATGTGTTTCAGTGTTTTGAATAGCATGGACCACTCTACCTGGTCAAAGGCTTTTTATGCGTCTAATGAGAGCAGCATCGCTGGTGTGTGGGTAATACCTATTTTTTCTATTAGGTGAATTATTATTCTTAAATTGTCATGTGTTTTCCTGCCGGGGATGAAGCCAGATTGATCTGTATTTATTAGGGTCGGGAGAAGAGTTGACATCCTGGCGGCCAGTACCCTGGTATAGATTTTAGCATCCAGATTTATCAGGGCGATTGGGCGGTATGAGCCGGGGAGGGTGGGATCTTTACCTGATTTATGGAACACTAGGACCTTTGCCTCATTCATGGAGGGAGTTACGTTTCCGCTGTCCTTAAAGGAGTTCAATAGTCTAGTCAACATTGGAACAAGAATGTCCGCATATTTTTTGTAGAAGGGACCCACAAACCCATCCGGGCCTGGTGCTTTGGCATTTGGGAGTCCTGCAATTGCCTTCTGTACTTCAAGTAGCTAAAGGCACACTTGGTTAATGCATTTTCTATTACACCAGTAGATGATTTGATGCTCCAATTAAGCCATTAACTCTCAAAAGACTGCCTTGAAATAGAGTCTGATGTGACTGCTTGATAAAGCTAACTCAAAGAGATTCCAAGGGGATGTGTTTGGGCTGGGGGCAAGAAGGTTGGTGTGAATGACCACAGGGATTAACATGGCCATGGGCCATGAATGAGTGGGTAAATAACCAAAAACAAAACACCTTCAAGCTTTTTATCCCTCCACATAGCCCATCTTGCTCCAAGCTGTTCCAGTGCAAAAGTTTCAGCCTATAGCCAAAACTAAAAATAGATGACACATTTCCTCACTCCTTCTAGATCTGGCCAATGTTTGCTGCTATAGATCAGCTGTGCCAAATACAGTTGTTATGCGGGAAGGAGACTCTGTACAAGAGCGTGTGACATCACGTCTGGTTTCTGGCATCACGTTCTGTCTGTAACATCACTTTCTGCGGCCGTCTTGGATCGGCAGCATCACTTCATGTGACCACCTTGAGTCATTGACATCACTTTCTGTGGCCACTTTGGATCGTTGTTTACACTTCCTGTGGCCATCTCGATTCTGTGGCATCACTTCTGGCGTCCATCTTGGATCGGTGACACCACTTCCCAAGGCCATCTTGAGTCGTCCCAATCTCCAGCGGAAGGCTACAAGAGGCTCCTCTGGGAACACCAATCTGGTAAGAAATTGCCTCATCACAAGGAATAAAGTCTCCGCAATTGATGGACACTCCCGTCCCCTGCACACTTCATTTACTGACAACAAGTTCAAACAACAGTTTGTAAAATTTAAGACAGTAGGGGCCTCATTACAACTGAGGCGGCATGGGTGAACGGGCTCCGCTAAAGGAGGCGGACCCGTTAAACACGTTCTGCCGCATTACGAGGTTCCCTCGCGGGACCCGGTAAGTAACCCCTGGTCAAACCAGGCCGGGTCCCGCGAGGGGAAGAGGGAGCAAACAATGGGCAGCTCGTAATCGGCCCGTTGTTTGCTCCCTCTCCCATTCCCATTGAGCCCTATGGGGGCTCAGATGGGAATAGGGAAGGACCGGGCCCGGGTTCCCAGAGGGAGGAATTACCGGGACCTCCGTACTCAGAATGGCCCGGTAACTCCCCATTCTGGGAACTCGGACCCGGACCTATGTTTTGGCAGCAGCCATGCCGCCAATAGCGGCATGTCTACTGCCAAGGCCGTAATGAGGCCCTAAGTGTTATAACTTGTAATATATAGTTTATTAGCTCACATATAATAAGTCTCAACATATTCAACATTTTGTTAAATAAGTGATAAAAAATATACAAAATATAGTCAAAAAGAGCTTGACACGTTTTGGGAGACACTTTCCCTTCATCAGGAAAACTATTCATAAAGTTCAAATACTAGGATCAGTCTTCTAGCTTCTAGCTTCCACTTTCTTATTGTTACTAGAGTGTACATTAAATACTATTGTAAGATTTCTCTGCTTCTCAAAAAATCTATATCTGCAGATAATCAATATGTAAATATATTCAATATCACCTGAATCCATGTCAGCATGTATAATTCTGTTTCTAAAGGATCCAATTATCTTCTCATTATTCTGTCCTTATTGTTTGCCAATACTCTGCCCTTAATTCTCCTGCAATCTGCAAAAGATATCAGACAGTAATAATGTCTACTGTGCTGTTGATCAGAGATTTGTGCTGTATAATATATTCATTCGGAAAATGCCTAACTCCAAGTTCATGGGCTCATGCAGAGTAAAGTAGTGTGAAGCTGTATAAATGTGATTCACTCAATGTGCAGTTGCGTTATCTTTTCTGTTCTTCTATAGGCGATAATCTAGAGAGAAACATAATGTCTGAGTAACATCTATTGTAAAATAGCTTGTTGATACATTGGAGATATACCATAATAAGGGTATCTGCTTACCTCATAATGTCCAAACCACTTAAAGTACTTGTATGAAGAGATAATGGAGGGTGCACCCTATAAATGCTGAGCGCACTTCAGTTCCGTTTTTGTTGATCTATCATCTATGCGAACCAAAATACAAAGTTTTTGTTCACAGCATAGTAAAGGGTATGCTATTTCAAACGTAATCAAGGCAAGTAGCCTTATTTCCAACTCACCTGTAGTCAGGATGCAGAGCGATCCGTATGGGAACCCGGCAACAATGGTTCTGCATCCAAGATGGCCGTTTACATAATGACATTGAGCACATCCTGGCAGCCGCGTTCATGTCACATGCAAATGGTTTATTTACCTGTCTGCAGGAAGACCAACAAATACCTGTCTGTTCTACGTACCTCTCCTGTGTAATCTAGAGATTCGGGGCGGTAGATGTGGGGCAACGGCACAGTGTTAGGCGCTGTCTTGGACTCTCTCGTTCCTGCATTCCTGTTTGGGCCACGCCGCCTCAGGCATAAAACTGCAGGTCTCCCCAAAGCGGTGAGGCCCACGGCGGGGCCAGGGCATAATGTTGGGTGCCGCAGGTGTTCGGTGCAGCGAACACCCACAGCATCATTGGCCAAATTGGAGGCAATTCCCTGAAGACTGAGGTCTCCGAGCAGAAGCTGCCAATGATCCATCTGGTCCACCCAGTGCAGATTCCCCAACTTCTGACAACTTCTGTCCACCCCCACCCAGATCCCCCCCCCCACCCCATCGTCCTAGTTTATGAAGCAGAGCACACTTGAAAAGTGTGTCATTAAATCTAACTGCTGGAACACTGGTACTCACTGGAAGTCTATTTTAAGATGGAAGTAAGTTGAGAGCTAGTGAGCTAGTGTGTGACTAAAGTGTAGGGCAGGGGAGAACGCTGCCTGTCCAAATGGAGGCTTCGAAGCCCTCACCCACTTACCCTTATCCTCCACTCCTTTTTTAAAAAACGCTCTCCTCCCAGTCTATTACGCAGGATGACCCTGAATCTAAGTCGAAGTGCAAGATATTGGTTGTGAGAAGAACTAGGGGGGGGCCTTCCACTGAGCCATGGTAGGGAATGTGCCCCAGGCTTTGACTCTGTGCCTGGGGAAAAATTAAGCAGTACGCTCAACTACACGGGGGAGGCTAACTCCCTAATAAAAGAGATCTACCATTTTCTGGGGGCTCACCAGGATACTTTTGGAGGGGCATAAACTGCAACAGATGACCACCATGGTAGTGGGGGTCACCCAGTAATCCCATCAATCTGGGTGGTCCGTTTGCTCCGCGCCTCCAGGAACGCTCCATAGATGAAACCCAAGAAGAACTTGTTATAAGCTCCTTCATTACCGCCGGAAAACCTGTTTGCGTGGACATTTGCATGGATATTGCTAAAGCCAAAACTAAAGACTCTGCTAGTGTAAAAGAATTTCCGTTTGAAACCCCTGTTGAAAATTCCCTGGATAGTGTCTTTTGTGTCCCTATATTGGTCCCTACCGTGCCTACTTTTCATTGCCCATCGGATCTGATGATCTTTGGGATGGAGAAATCTCCAATAGCAGTAGCGAATGATGCCACATCTGCCTGCTTTGTTGGCTGCCCTTTTCGCAGAAATGAGGGGGGTGGAGGGGGTTTGTTACCTACGCTTTCTCCTGTGAACATCTGGCGGGCCCCTGATTCCCTGCCTGAGTTTGGTTCCTTCAAAGACTACTCTTCGCCCACTCCTGCATCACGCCCATTTGGTCCCAATGGACAGGGAAACTAATGAGGAAATTAAAGACAAGCCCCCTCACAGTCTCACAGGTAGCATCTGGAGTGAGAATACGTCGTCCATGTGCTCAAATTCTAGCTCTTTCCTCCGATTAACCCCACTCAGGGCAACCAACGAAGGTATCCAAGGCACTGATCCTACCACTGAAACCTCAACCAAGGAGGGCCCTATTGCCTAGGGATGTAACTGTGAACGGGTGCTTTCCGAACTGGCAGCTATAAAAAAAAAAAGGCTACTAGTCCTGATAGCGGCCGAGGGGAACTGAGGCTGGGATCCCCAGGGCAAGCCTTCTAGTGTCTTGTTTGCTGTCACAGAACACCACAACCCATCCCTGGAATATCCTATTAAAACCCCTTAAGTGCCAAGGACGAGTATGCTCCTCCTTTTTGCATGGACTTGCATAATAGCCTGGCACTTAAGATAGTCACACCTGGCCTGTTGACCTTTGAAGATATGGCCAATAACCATATTTTGATCAAGGGAGACCCCTTTCGGACATTTCCCCCTGTAATCGTAATTCCCACATTCCCATGATGCAGTCCCTGCCTGAGAAGCTGCATAATCTGCCTAGTAAGGCCCCTAAACCTCATGCAAAGCCCATTGCTCTGGAGGCCTGAGAGCAATGCAAAATGGGAATCCAATGCTTCAGTGAGAAGGAATCAAGAGCACGCAGAAGTTGCCCTAGGAGGAACATGCTTAAGAGTCACGATCATAGGCGGCTAAGAAGTGCAACAGTTTTACTTCATGGGGTGCCCGAATTGCCAGCCAATAGGCGAGAACCAACGAGCACCCTATTAAACAAATACATACATTGGCTTCTCTTTGAAGGGGGCTGTGCTTTTGTTTCCAGGGGAGCCTTGGCGGGCTGTTACAGATCGCCTAGCGAGGGTGATCATCCCTAGGACTCTGTAAAACTGGACTTTTGGGACCAGAGAATGGGCAAGGATGTCATGGGAAGATCAGTGAGCCATTGGCAGACTGCCAATAGTGGGATTGTAATTAGCCCGTATCCCTACTCCGGTCTTATCGGCTCACCTGGAAGCTCCCCAACTGGCCATGTTTTATCTGGTGCAAACCTTACACCCTTGGGGACAAGGCTAACCGGGACCTGTTGTGGGTTTGGGCCTGCGGAGCCTTAAACTGCACCTTCACTGCAAACAAAGGAGTCCCCCTGCTTGCGAATTACTTTAGCCACTGTTCTTCCCTCTTTATTTCTTTCGACACAATGATTTGATCTATTATTGAATTTAAGTAAATGTTTTGTGTTTTGTGTTAGGATGTACTTTGATGGCCTGATGGCCGAATAAAGTTATATGATGATAATTGACAAAATTGTACCCTAGTACAATTCCTACTGCAGTATTACATCTTGATTTTGAAGCTGGAAAACTGCTCCGAGTATTGTGCTACATGCTTCAATTTAAACGGTTACATTATGGCGCTGATCTTTCATACATTATACAATGCCCTTCTCGAGTGTTACTGTTACGCTCACCTGGTATCCACGGGGGTGCCACACGATACTGGATGGAGGTCTAAGCGCTATCCCGGACCCCTCTCTGCTTGGCCATGTGCCAGGCGTTGGGTAGCGCCTATAACAGGAGAATGGAGGGTTAAGATACTGGTTCTGTGATGGGTGGACTCCCACCTCCCTCTGGTCCAAAATCCCCTCCCTTGGGGTTATTGCTCACCTTAGGTTTTTGTGCGTTGAACTCTCCGTCCTGCGTCTCTGTGCAGGGGCGCATGGTTGTTGCGGGCGTTCTGTGGACCTAGTTGCTTCACTGGTCCGTGTGCCCTTATGTCGGGTCCAGACCGGCGTTGACTCCGACTCTGCTTGCTGTCTTCCAGGTGAGTTATGTCTTTTCTGTCTTTATTCAGTCTCTTTCTTTCCCTCCGTTTTCTCTGTCTTCTCAGCGTCTTTCTCCACTGCGCTGTTCCCTAACAATGTCTCTTTTTGTTTTCAAAGGGATGGTTGCGATCTCGGAGTTGCCGCGGCCGATGTCGAAGGCCATGATGAGTTATTGATGCGCTGAGTGCTGCGCTGTTTCTTGGTGTTAATTGCTAACCTGTGTTCTCTTCTCTTCTTTGTACAGGTTGCAGTGATGTTCTGGAGTGATGACCGATCGAAGCGCTGCTTACCCAGGTAAGTGCTTTTTTAATGCTGACCTTGTTCCTTCTCCCTTGCAGGTTGCAGTGAAACCCAGAGATGGGCGAGGCAAGAGAAGCGTAGGGTGCTGCCAGGACTCACTGCTTGCCCATGTAAGAATTTTTATTAATGCTGTCCTTGTTTCTTTACCTTTGCAGGTTGTGGTGAACTCCGGAGATGGGCTAGGTAAGCGAAGCGCAGGATGGATTCAAGACTGGTTACTTTACAGGTAAGTGTTCTTGCTCGCTAATGCTGTTCTTGTTCTTCCAGGTTATTTATGGAATCCAGATCTAGGGCTTCAGGATCGGGCCACCGGAGAAGCAGATTAGCAGGAGCTGGACACAGAGAGCGTTACACTGCAGGAGTGCAGAATAACGCAAAGCGTGTTCTGCTGTTTGGGTGTGGTTTAAATAGCCCAGGTAAAGTAGTTCCAGGCCAAGTAGTTCCGGGCCCAGCCACACCCAAAACACTAGACCGCATGGCTTGGTTTTAAAGAACTGAGCTGTGTAATAGGCCTCCATGTTGGATTAAGGTCCAAAACTGGTATTGCTTTATTCCTGATAATGAGCATGGTGCCTAAGGTGCCAGGACTGACTCCATGTGTGTTTCTGATGGAGTTTTAAGGCCCTTGGGGCCAGTTTGAAGGGCTTTAGCCCCACTGCTGCCAGGGGGCTGTTATACCTGAGGGAGTCAGGGGCATGGATCGTGACAGCACTCCCCCCTAAGGCCCCTCTCAAGGTATTTCTTCCGTCTGGCCCTGGTTTGGTAGGATGGTTCTGATGAAATCATCTTACCAGGCGTGGCACATGGATGTGCTTGCTAGGCTCCCATGTCCTGTCCTGAGGGCCATATCCCTGCCAGTCCATTAAGTAATATAAATTGGACCTGGTGAGCTTAGAATCTCGGATGTCCTTGACTTCAAATTCGGGTTCTCCGTTAACCAGTACCGGATTTGGTGGTGTTTTGACCCGAGTTCCAGGCTGAACAGGTTTTAAGAGTGACACGTGGAACACGGGATGGATCTGCATATTTGGTGGTAAAACTAGAGAATCTTTTCTGTCTTTCTTTGGCTTGGATCAAGGGTTCTGCTGCTTTTTTGAAGGCTTGAGTGATGATCGTTTGTAAAGTCTTCACCGCAGGCATTTCCAAGGCCATGGGGGTATCTAAAAGTACGTGGGTGCCTTCCATATACAGTATAGAATGGACTCTGTCCGGTACTGGTGTGTAGCATATTTGGCTATCCACAGCACATCCTTCCAGCTTTCTTCCACTTGATGTAATATGCACTGTAGGTATTGCTCTAGTATCTGATTCGTCCGCTCCATTTGGCCATCAGTTTGGGGATGGTGACTAGTGGACAGACGAATATCGATTTGGGCAATTACACAACTCTTCCTCCAGAAGTTAGACACAAACTCACTCCCTCAGTCAGAAATCAGGACAAAGGGGAAACCATGTAATCGTACGATTTGCTCTAAAAACACCTTTGCCAAACAGGATGCATTTGGTAGACCCTTAAGCGGAATGAAATGGGCCATTTTAGAGAATAGGTCAACAACCACTAGGATAGTGTTGAACCCTTGACAGGGAGGCAGATCTGTGATGAAATCGAGGGAGAGTGTGTGTCAAGGTGCAGTTGGAATTTCCAGGGGTTGAAGAAGGCTTGCAGGTCTTTGTTTCTGGGATTTATTCTGTGCACAAATGCCACATGACAGGATAAACTGTGTATGTGCTTTCGGAAGATCGGCCACCAATAATTTATTTTTACCTTGGCTAGGGTCTCGGCAATTCCTGGATGTCCTTCTATCAGGGGTCGTGATAACCAGAAATGACTTGTTCTTGTAGTGTCTTATTCGGTAGATATAAACGCCCTCTGAAATACAGGAGTTGGTTCTTTGTTGTGTAATGTTCAGTGGTCCAGTCTTGTAGAGCCTTGGTGTTCATTAGGAGCCGAATTTCCTTTTGGAGTTCGTCCAGAGATAACATTGTTGTAAGTCCTAGTAGTTTGTCACCCGGAATAATGGCCACCGGGTCTGGGGTTGAATATGTGTTCTCATCAATACCCATGCGGGATAGGGCATCGGCTTTTCCGTTCTGGACTGCAGGTCGGTACGTGATTATGTAATCATATTCTGCGAAGAATAAAGCCCATCGGAGTTAACGGGATGATTGAGCCTTTGTCATCTTCAGGTATTGTAGGTTGCGATGGTCGGTGATAACTGTGATGGTATGTCTGGCACCTAGGAGGTAATGCCGCCAAGCCTTAAAGGCTGCCTTGATCGCTAGGAGTTCCTTGTCTGTTATTGCATAGTTAAGTACAGGTGTAGTAAATTTACGTGACCAAAAGGCCATGGGATGTAAGTGGCCTGTTTTGGGATCCCTTTGGGAAAGAACAGCCCCCATTTCCCTGCTGGAGGCATCTGTTTCCACTACATATGGGAGATCTGGGCGGTGGTGTCGTAGAACCGGGGCTGAGGTAAATCTTTTCTTGAGTTCCTGGAAGGCCCCTTCCGCCTCTTCTGTTCATTAGAACAGTTTGTTGTTTTTTTGTAATAAAGAAGTGATTGGGTGCACAATCTGGGAGAAACCTGGGATGAATCGGCAATAAAAGTTCGCAAAGCCGAGCATACTTTGGACACCTTTGACTGAAGACGAAGATGGCCAGCTAAGGATGGCATCTACTTTGTGCATATCCATCCGGATGCCTCTGGCAGTGAGGACAAAACCAAGGAACTCGACTTCGGTGACATGGAAGGAGCATTTTTCAAGTTTGGCGTATAGCTGGTGCTGACGGAGTTTTGCAAGGACGGAGCGAACGTGCCTGACATATAGTCCTGTTTAGAAGAGGGGTACACCAAGATGTCATTGATGTAAACTAGGGCACATACGTCGATCAATTCCCATAGTACATCGTTCATGAAGTACTGGAACGCGGTGGAAGCATTGCGAAGCCCAAAGAGCATCACCTGATATTCGAACAGCCCATACTTAGTATGAACGGCGGTCTTCCATTTGTCTCCCCTCTTTAAACACACAAGATGGTATGCCCCCCTGAGGTCCAATTTGGTGTAAATTTGGGCATCCTTGACTTGGTCCAGCAGTTCTGGGATAAGGGGTAGAGGATAACGGTTTTTAACTGTTACCTGGTTTAGTGCGCGGTAGTCGATGCACGTTCTCAAGTCCCCCTCCTTCTTGGGTACGAAGAATAGGGGCGAGGCTGCCGGGGATTTGGATGGGCGGATAAAACCGTTTGTCAGGTATTGGTCCGGATATGATTTCAAGTGGAGATTTTCAGGTTCGGTGAGTGCATACATTCGACTACACAGGATTTGTGCACCAGGTACGAGGTCGATCTGACAGTCATATGGCCTGTGAGGGGGTAAGGTATTAGCCTGTTCTTTTTGGAAAACATCTTGGAAATTGTGGTATTCGCTTGGTAGTGTACTTGTTATACCTAGTACCAACGCCTCTTTATCTTGGACATGTGTCTCTGGGTCAGACAATGGCATTTCCACTTGGTAGCATGCATGAGCACACTCATTGGAGAAGGCTAATTTTTTGGCTCGCCAGTCGATGTCAGGATTGTGAGCCACCAACCACGGCATCCCTAGAATCACCCGGAACTGAGGGGCCTTGATAAGGTCGAAGGCAATAGCTTCCCCATGTCCGTCTTGGCACAGAAGGGTCAATTCTGCTGTGTGTTGAGTTACAGGACCAGAAGCTATCTCTGTGCCGTCGACAGTGGTGACCTTCTCAGTTGTTGTTTTCTGACAGAGTGGAAGCCCCCTCCTTGTTGCCAGGCCTTGGTCTACGTAGTTACCAACGGCTCCGTAGTCTATGTATGCCTCCACAGCATGCATCTGAGACGGCTGTTGGTGACTGATCAAAATCACAGGCAGGGCAAGGTGTGAGGTCTATGGCTCTTTTCATTCGCTCGACAAACGGACCTCTACGCTTGCCGGGCCTGGAAGTTTTCCGACTCTTGTTCTCCTCCTTCTTTCTCTGTAGCTCCAACTGTTCTCTTAGGGGGTTTTACGGGTCAGTCTCTGAGGAAGTGACCTGATTTCCCACAGTACAGGCATAATTGCTGTTGCCTCCTTCTGTCTCTTTCGGCCTTGGTTAATGGGCTCCGTACCCCCCCCAATTTGCATGGGTTCCGAAGTGTTTTCTGATGAATGCGGAATGTTCTCCTGTGAGCGTACATACACAGTCCGATACTCCGTTCTGGCTCGATCTGTTCTTCGATCTTGCAGCCTGTGGTCTAGCTGCACCACTAGGTTGATGAACTCTGCAGTCTTTTGGCAAGTTTACCACCTGAGCTAGGACGTCTTTCAATTCCCCGCGTAATCCTCAATGGAATAACGTTGTTCATTTCTCCTCAGGCCACCCAGTTTCAACGACAAGTCTGTTAAAAGTGGCGATATATGTTAACAAATCTTGGCTGCCTTGGCGGAGGGACAGAAGTTCATTATCCAGAGCTTGGCCCTGGGTATGTTGGGCGAACAGCTTCTCCAACTCCTGTTGAAACCCCTTTAAATACCGCAGGAGTGGGTCATCCTGATTTACTAACGATATGGACCAATCCGCGGCACTGCCACTCAGATATGAGAGAACGAAGGCAACCCGCGACTGATCATTAGGAAAGGCTCCGGGTCTACAAAGGAAAATGGAGGCAGCACTGGTTCATGAATAATGCATATTTTCTTGGGTCCCCCGTAAAACATTCCGGTGGGGCCAAAGGAACTGCCCCAGGGAGGATCACCTGCACTGGATTGACGGATGAGGCTGGAACCGACTGAATACTTCCTGGCAACAGAGCCTGCCCAGCCTGTGTTTAGAGCAATTGTCTGGCTAATTCATTGGTGCGGTCCTTGGTGACAATCAACTCCCTCCCAAGGGCATTGGTTTCTTACCGGGCGGAGTGCACCTCGGCCCGTAATTCTCCCAGTAACTGGGCTAGTTGGTCAATCTCTGATGTTTCCATGATGGCCAGGTGGATGTTTTTAATTGAGGCTTCGTGTTCTGTTACGCTCACCTGGTATCCACGGGGACGCCACAAGATACTGGATGGAGGCTAAGCGCTATCCCGGACTGCTCTCTGCTTGGTCATGTGCTAGACGTTGGGCAGCGACTATAACAGGAGAATGGAGGGTTAAGATGCTGGTTCTGTGATGGGTGGACTCCCACCTCCCTTTGGTCCAAAATCCCCTCCCTGGGGGTTATTACTCACCTTAGGTTTTTGTGCATTGAACTCGCCGTCCTGCGTCTCTGTACAGGGGCGTGTGGTGGGGCGTGTGGTTGGTGCGGGTGTTCCGTGGACCTAGTTGCTTCACTGGTCCGTGTGCCCTTATGTCGGGTCCAGACCGGCTGTCACTTCGACTCTGCTTGCTGTGTTCCAGGTGAGTTATAATGTCTTTTCCGTCTTTATTCTGTCTCTTCCTTTCCCTCCGTTTTCTCTGTCTTCTCGACGTCTTGCTCCACTACGTTGTTCCCTAACAATGTCTCTTTTTGTTTTCACAGGGATGGTTGCGATCTGGGAGTTGCCCCTCCGATGGCGAAGACCATGGTGAGTTATTGATGCGCTGAGCGCTGTGCTCTTTCGTGGTGTTAATTGCTAACCTGTGTTCTCTTCTCTTCTTTGTACAGGTTACGGTGATGGTCCAGAGTGATGAGCGATCGAAGCGCTGCTTGCCCAGGTAAGTGCTTTGTTAATGCTGACCTTGTTCTTTCTCCCTTGCAGGTTGCGGTGAAACCCAGAGATGGGCAAGGTAAGGTAAGCGCAGGGTGCTGCCAGGACTCACTGCTTGCCCAGGTAAGAATTTTTATTAATGCTGTCCTTGTTTCTTTACCTTTGCAGGTTGCGGCGAACTGCGGAGATGGGCGAGGTAAGCGAAGCACAGGATTGATTCAAGACTGGTTACTTCACAGGTAAGTGTTCTTGCTCACTAATGCTGTTCTTGTTACTCCAGGTTATTAATGGAATACAGATCTAGGGCTTCAGGATCGGGCCACCAGACAAGCAGATGAGTAGAAGCTGGACACGGTGAGCGTTACGCTGCAGGACAGCAGAATAACGCGAAGAGTGTTCTGCTGTTTGGGTGTGGTTTAAATAGCCCAGGTAAAGTAGTTCCAGGCCAAGTAGTTCCAGGCCCAGCCACACCCAAAACACTAGACCGCATGGCTTGGTTCTAAAGAATTGAGCTGTGTAATAGGCCTCCATGTTGGATTAAGTTCCAAAACTGGTATTGCTTTATTCCTGATAATGAGCCTGGTGCCAAAGGTGCCAGGACTGACTCCATGTATGTTTCTGATGGAGTTTTAAGGCCCTTGGGGCCAGTGTAAAGGGCTTTAGCCCCACTGCTGCCAGGGGGCTGTTATACCTGAGGGAGTCAGGGGCATGGAACGTGACAGCACTCCCCCCTATGGCTCCTCTCAAGGTATTTCCTCCATCTGGCCCTGGTTTGGTAGGATGGTTCTGATTAAATCGTCTTACCAGGCGTGGCGCATGGATGTGCTTCCCAGGCTCCCATGTCCTGTCCTGAGGGCCATATCCCTGCCAGTCCATTAAGTAATATAACTTGGACTTGGTGAGCTTAGAATCTAGGATGTCCTTGACTTCAAATTCGGGTTCTCCGTTAACCAGTACCAGATATGGTGGTGTTTTGACCCGAGTTCCAGGCTGAACAGGTTTTAAGAGTGACACGTGGAATATGGGATGGATCTGCATATTTGGTGGTAAAGCTAGTTTTATTGCCACAGGATTTATAATACCCTTGATGGTATAGGGCCCTAGACATCTGGGATGAAATGTTCAAGTTCCTCTTATGGGCACGTGCCAGGACTCCAACCAGACTTCATCTCCGACTTGGTAGTCTGGGGCTTTTCTTCTGTGTTGATCAGAGAATCTTTTCTGTCTTTCTTTGGCTTGGATCAAGTGTTCTGCTGCTTTTTTGAAGGCTTGAGTGATGATCATTTGTAAAGTCTTCACCGCAGGCATTTCCAAGGCCATGGGGGTATCTAATTCGGAAGTACGTGGGTGCCTTCCATATACGGTATAGAACGGACTCTGTCCGGTACTGGTGTGTAGCATATTCGGCTATCCACAGCATATCCTTCCAGCTTTCTTCCACTTGATGTAATATGCACCGTAGGTATTGCTCTAGTGTCTGATTCGTCTGCTCCGTTTGGCCATCAGTTTGGAGATGGTGACTAGTGGACAGACGAATATCGATTTGGGCAATTGCACAACTCTTCCTCCAGAGGTTAGACACAAACTCATTCCCTCGGTCAGAAATCAGGACGAAGGGGAAACCATGTAATCGTACGATTTGCTCTAAAAACACCTTTGCCAGACTGGATGTATTTGGTAGACCCTTAAGCGGAATGAAATGGGCCATTTTAGAGAATAGGTCAACAACCACTAGGATAGTGTTGAACCCTTGACAGGGAGGCAGATCTGTGATGAAATCGAGGGAGAGTGTGTGCCAAGGTGCAATTGGAATTTACAGGGGTTGAAGAAGGCCTGCAGGTCTTTGTTCCTGGGATTAATTCTGTGCATAAATGCCACATGACAGGATAAACTGTATGTCCTTTCGCCAGGTCGCCCACCAATAATTTCTTTTTACCGTGCAGAATAACGCGAAGCGTGTCCTGCTGTTTGGGTGTGGTTTAAATAGCCCAGGTAAAGTAGTTCCAGGCCAAGTAGTTCCAGGCCCAGCCACACCCAAAACAATAGACCGCATGGCTTGGTTCTAAAGAACTGAGCTGTGTAATAGGCCTCCATGTTGGATTAAGGTCCAAAACTGGTATTGCTTTATTCCTGATAATGAGCCTGGCGCCAAAGGCGCCAGGACTGACTCCATGTGTGTTTCTGATGGAGTTTTAAGGCCCTTGGGGCCAGTGTGAAGGGCTTTAGCCCCACTGCTGCCAGGCGGCTGTTATACCTGAGGGGGGTCAGGGGCATGGATCGTGACAGTTATTTAATGTTCATAATCACCCCAACCTAGCAATTGTGGATGTTTCTATGCTGTTTCATTTCTTATTTACTCAATATTATAACGACATGACATTCCAGCATTCATCAATGATTACATTTTAAATATTTGAATAAAGGCGTCATATGTACATATATCACTTTCCAAGATTCTAGGAAAAATAATGTGCTAACATGTATTCATCAGGAGATTCTCCTGTGTCCTGTCTGGTCTTCAATTATTTTTATTTACAATATGGGGACCAAATGTACAGTTCTATTGCATAGGGCTATATGTGTTTCCCGATAGATTTACCAAATATACTAATCTATCACATTGGGCCAAAACATTTTAAATGGAGCTGCTCATGTTATACCAAAAACAGGTAAAGTCAACAGTCTGTGTAGAAAAGGACCAATGATGGTACTGGTTCAACCATGAAAGAAATTGGGTTAGTGAAAATTCCTCATTGAGTCCTATGGGTGCCACTGAATCCAATCTATAGATCCAGAACATTTCCCTTTTTGCAAACAATATGTGTGTGTTTCCTCCTTTCAGTGGCGACTTGACAATCTCCAGGACCACATATTTCAATTGTACTACTGTGTGTCTGTTTTCTGCAAAGTGTCTAGTTACTGGAGATTTTTGGTTGTGAGTTCTAATATTTGATTTATGCCCGTTAGCCTCTCCTTGGTCTTTCTACTTGTCTATACTGCATAAAACTTCCCACAGGGACAGATTAGACCACATATCAAGAATTTCGAAATGTCTTCGAAATTTCTTAGTTCAAATTTTTGTCCTGTAGAAGGGTGTCTCCCATGATCCCCACTTCGTATATTGTTTCACTGATTGCAGTGAAGACATGGAAATGCCCAATGTTTGGGTTTTGACATGAAGCTCTGTGTTTGTGAGTCTATTTGTTCTGCCTTGATGAGGTTATCCCTAAGGTTTTTACTCCGGGTGTACTATCGTGGGTGGTTTCGTAAACAATTTAGTAAGTGGAGTATCTAGCCTTGTGATTTTCCAATTCTTCTTGATGATGCGATTTATCTGTCTGCTTTGTTTTGAGAATTTCATCAAATGTACAAAAGGTGGCTCACTATGTTTTGCGGAGAGCTTTTCTGGTCTGGATGTTACTTCTCTTTTGTACTTTCTCTAAGATGGTGTCTGGATAGCCTATTGTTCTAAATCGATTTGTCAACTTTTCTATTGCTTCACATGCATGCACATGTATTGACTTAGTGGCAGATTATTCTTAAAATGTGATGGGTGATAACTTACATAATGAAGTATGTTATTGATGTCTGTCGGTTTTCAATTAATGGATGTTATGAGTTTGTTGTTCTTTGGAGTGATTAGGACATCAAGGAAATGGACACTGGGAATGCCTATGTCCAGAGTGAATTGGATTCTGGGATGTCGCTCATTGAGATATCTTCGGAATCCCTCTAGATCTTGTTTGGGACTCTTCTAAATCCCCAATATATCGTCAATTTATCTTTTCCAACAGACCAATTTGGTCTTCTATTCTTGATGTTCCAAGATATACATTCTTCAACGGGCACTTACCCACCAATCTCCAGTGTGGTTTCCCATATTTATTGGCCATTTCTAAATCCTTATGCCTTGAAGACAACGCAAGTGTCGAAACACATGTCGGCTGTTCTTCATTCCAAACCATTAAAATACTGTACTTTGATTGTTGTCTCTTAGCCTAATGGTGTTTAGTGCAATTCCATCCCCCACATCCCACAAATTGTTAATATAGTTTCAACCTGTGTGGCCAGGTTGACCGGGATTGGACTGCTGCTCACACCGCCCCTTAGATTTCTTTCTTCTTTAGACTCCAATAGTGATAAATAGCGCACAGGTACCGTGTTGCGAGTCCACAATCCTTTTACCGCGCTTTCTATAATGGTTTGATAGTACTTGTGGGGTCCTGATCTACTACCATATACTTGTCTTTGTCACTAAGGAGTGTGAGGCAACTTTTTTATGTAAAATGTGTTGTCCATAATGACAATTTCCCTGCCCTTGTCGGCAGGTTTGATGATTATCGTCTGATCTTGGGATAATTGTCTCAATAACTTTGGTACTTCCTCAGGTTGTGTTCTCTGATGTCACAGTACTTGATCGACTTTAGGTCTCTTATCATTGAGTTTTCAAATAAGTCTAACACAGAGTTTTTGACATTAGGGGTAAAGGTGCTTTTGGACTTTATCTCCATGTAATCAAAGGTCTTGGATCTTTCCTCTATGGAGGGTATGGAGTCAAAGAAAATGTTTAGTCTCATTTTGCGTATCAATTTAGATATATTGATGTGTTTATCAAAGAGTGTGGTGTTGTTTGTCGGGACTAAAGATAGTCGTAAGTTTAGTAGGTCCATTTCTTGTTTGGAAAATATTCGATTAGAAATGTTGACTACTAATTCAATGTCTTTTTCATGCCTCTTAGTTTTCTTGCGTCCTCTCCTTGTTTGTCTGCCCCTAAAAAAGGATGCGTATTGGTCGATGCAGATGCAGCCCCTGGTGTTGGAGTAGTTGGAAGTGGATTTTGGACCCAAGTGGTGTCACTAGTTGGGCTAACTTGAGGTGTTGTACTCCGTTCCTTGCTGCTTCCCAAGGTATCACTTGATGGGTCACTAGATGGGTCAGTTACTCCACTGTTATTCCTGGATTGTCTTGATTGTGTCGGTTGTCTGCATGATTGGAATGGTTGATTCTGGTGTTATGTTGATTTATAACGCACACCGCTACCACCCACGGGCAGTCTCCAGGCACTCTGTGACAAATCCATAGATGTTGTCACTTTTCCTCAAGAGGGAGCCCTTTCCCATGAGGCAAGAGAGGTGAGGCCACTACCCGATAGTCCCCCTAGGTGTGGTACAAAGCGAGAGGATTTTCTGGGGACAGGGACAGACATCTAAGGAGAACGTGGTGTAACTCACTCCCAATTACCCCTCCTAAACCTATGGTACACCTCAGTAATATACCCATCCACATACCAGTGTAGGGTTAGTGACATAAAATCCACTCAGATGAGGCAGAGCCCAGACTACCCAAGTATGACTGACATCACAAAGACTGGGATGAGGAGGAAGTGCAGAACTATGAAGATCACTACCAGAAGTAGGTGTGAGTCTTCCAGTTCTCCACTAAGGTCCACTACCAACACCAACATAAAAACAGAAGATGGACCAGGGCGTTTGTCAAGCCCTTCCGTGAGGAGCCGCAAGCGAGAAAGCGGTTTGGCGTGGCAGTAAGAACGGGTTGCTGACCGTGACGTTGGGGAGAAGGCAGAGACGTCCCGACATGGTCTGGTATTGAAGGACCATCCTGGAATCTGGCAGAGCAGAGGTGCAGACCCGCGCAGAAGCTGGACCATGCGGTCAGGTACAGATGCACCATCTGCGAGGGACCAGAGACTGCAGACCAGCCTCAGTACATCGGAAGGCTGAGGAAGCAATGAAACTAGAGAAAGAAGAGCCTGAGACTGACCGGAGCATGCCGGCGGAAACCCTAAAGGTACTTGGGTTGCTGAGACAGTTGGTGGGGGCATAACAGAGTCGGGGAAGACTCAGAAGAAGTTAATAGATCAATGCCCACCGAACAGGGACATGAAGGGAACCCCTGGGGTAAAGAAGAACTGCAAATATCTGAGAGAAATATGGGTCTGGGACCCGCACCCACAAGAAGGGAGAATTATAAGTCATTTTCTTTGTGTTCCTGTCAGGAGAGTAAACTAGGTCTGCCAGAGCCAAGCACTAGAGCGTTATGGGTCAGGGACCTGCACCCACAAGAGAAGAGAAGCCATCTTCCTCGTGGCAGTACTTGGCAGGAGAGTGAATAAGTCTGCCCAAGTCTCGAGACGATGAGACCTGGCTCTGGGACCCACGATCTGAAAAGGCAAGAGAGAGAGAGACCCTCTTCCTCGTGGCTGTACCTGGCAAACCAGAAGACTCAGGGCCTCACCAGGGGTTGGGCGGATTGGCAAACATGCAGTGGTATGCTATTACCACTGCATTACCGCTCTGCCCAATCCGGGGTTTGGACAGAAAGCTGGAGATTTACATATGATCTGGAGGTAAATCACCAGCTTTCTGCCCGATTTAGGTTCTATTATCACCAGCGCTATTACCGCCAGCGCTATTATTTATTACCGTCAGCGGTAATGTTGCAGAAAATCCCCATAGAGTCCTATGCACTCTTTAAAAAATGGGGATTTACTGCCTTACCACTACTCGGGATCCGGCGCAAATAGTGCCTGACCGAGTAGTGGTAATGCTATTAGCATTGGTGGTATCTCAGCGTAATTACCACTGAGATACCGCCAAGGCTATGATGAGCCCCAAATGGTCTACGATGGGGAAAAAAGAATCATACTTGTACATGAACTATTGAGAAAGCAGGAAAACAGTGAAACAAGGATAATCAGGGGAAGGGAGTCATTCCCTCTGAGTATAGCTGAGGGCAAAGTGAGAGTCATTCTCCTGGTACTGCTACATCTATAGGAAAAATCTATAATGTAACTAAGAGGACAGGGGAGGGAGTCATTCCCCCTGGTTTTGTGTGAGAAACAGTGAAGCCAGGGACCAGGAGAAGAGAGTCATTCTCCTGGTAGTTGAATCTGCAAAAAGGATCAAAGGTCTTGTTCCAGAACCGAAGGATGAAGGACAAAGGAAAGCGCTATCCCCTCCCGTGGCTGCCTACTTTGGATCCCGTCCTGTACTCAGACATGAGAAGCTAAGCACCCTCTGCCTGGAGACCCTTCCCCTATAAGCAGCTCACCACATTGTACCACCAGGTCCTAGCTGCCTTTCCAACCCTGGCACAGCTGGATTCCCAGTGGCCGGACCCCCTTCCTTATCCTGAATTAATGCTGTTCTTCCCAGGCCCTTTGGCCTTCCAGTACCAGGCACCACATGCAGCACTTGCCCATGAGCAGCAATAGCACCTACCCCTGGCAGCAGGTGGGAGCCATGACAGTACATTCTTCCAAGGACTCCGGTGATCCGAAGGTTGCACTCTAACGATGTTATGTCTAAAGATTTGGAAACGGTAAATCGATAAGCTAGTACAATTGGCGTTCATTCTTCAGCTACGTGGGGCCCACAATAAGGACAGGCAGCGTGGAAGCCCCCATCCCAAGATCTGCTCCCAGTTCCCCATAGAACTTGCTGAATCCCCCTTATTGGGAGCAACCACTTCCACAGCTTTAAAGTATAGTTATAAGTATAGTTATAAGTAGCAAGTTTCCCTTCCCCAACCTCAACTTTATCCCTTTGGACTCTGCTAGCCAGGATAATTACCCAGCAGCTTTGGTGCCACTCTCTTGGCATCAGGTAATGCTTGTACACACTTGGCTTTCACAGTAATGTTTACACTATTCTTTGTCTTTGGGAAAGGCTGATTTCAGTCTGAATTCGGTAAACACTTTTTTTTCGCTCTTGGCTTGGGCAATGCTTGCTCTTTGCAACTTGTGATGACAATGTTTAAACTTTTACCTTCAATTGTCAGAATTGTTTAGTACGGATTCAGAGGTCACTTTTCCTTCCTGAATCGGTATTAGGGAAACGCAACCATTCCTTTAGATGTTTTCACAAGATTAAAGTTCCAGAATGAAGTTTCACCGCTTTTCGGTTTTACGCGAGTGAAAGAGAGAATGTTTAAACGTGAGTGCTACAATTCAAGTATTCCATTGTGAAACAATTAAGGGTCGATTTAGCATCACTTTGCTCAGATGTGAGTGATTATTTTTCTGGATACTGTTGCCGGCAGTCCTCGCGCAAGGATTCAGAACGCTGGGTTAAACTCACCAGCTTCTATAATCCTTCTTCCGCGTGCTGCAGGACTTCTGCGACATCTGGCTTCACTTTGGACCCACACCCTTCCTCACTGAAGGCGTCTCTGGTCTGTCCGCCCATGCAATTATGGAACTCCTCTCGCTCCTGAGACCCATGGTTCACAGCAACCTTTCTGACTCTGCGATACCTCAACAGAATAGTAATTGAAGATTTTGACATCGTATTGTCAAATTGCACCGGATCCGTGCCCTAATTGCCTTCAGGGTGGCTAATTTGTGTTGAAAATTCAGCAGTTTCATGGTGATTATATATGGGCGTTCTCCCGGTGCCAGTTTGAGGGTAGGGGCACCGCGTACCCTCTCGATCACATATTCGTGTGGGTTATCCATGTGTAGTGCGTCATGTAGGAATTTGTACATGAAGGTCTCAAGGTCTGTGCCCTCTGCGTTTTCTGGGAGGCCCACTAGGTGAAGGTTGTTACGGCGAGACCTGTTTTCCTGATCTTCAATTTTGGCCCCAAGCCTCTGCAGCTCTTTAATAACCCTGTCTACATCCGTTGCAACCATATTGTGATTGTTTTCCAAGGTACTTATGCTTTGATCATTATCAGTGGTTCTTTCTGCTTGTGCGTTTAACCGGTTCTGGACATCCTGGATGTCCCGCTTAATGTGCTGAACCATGGTATTCGTTTCCAGGGTCCGCTGTCCAATGATTTTCATCTTGGTAAGAATGGCCTGAAGTTGTGCCTGTATGTCCACCCTGGACCGTTATCAAGTGGATCGACCTAATGGGGTATATAGAGGGCCTGAATTCAACACGTGGTCTGGGTCTAGTTTTCGTTCAGATTGTGACATATCCTTAGTACCTCTCCTTCTGGATATGTGAGAGAGGATGTCAGGCTGCGATTCAGTTGCAGGGTTAATATGCCCCTGTGAGTGTTTTTTTGCGGGTTGAGGGCTGGGTAGAAACTAGTGTTCAAAGAGCGGTTAGTTGTTATCGGTGGCTAGCGGAACAGTGTGCATGATCTTACTCCCGTTCTTCCCATGACCCACCTCCTGGCAGGGAGCGCAGCTATGCGACCAAGCAGGCTCAACCTAGCCCCTGCTGCAGACACAGATTCACTGAGTATTGCAGGTATGGACTGTGGCAGGTACTACGCTGCTGTGCGGCCGTTTGACAAGTGAAAAGGTGAGAGAATAAACCTCTTTATATAGCCTATGTGGACCTCTCCTCTGCCCTTGATGGCATTAATAGAAGTACTCTATGAAAAAAGTTAGAGGTTGTAATGTTACATGGAGGCAATCACAGAGAAAAAGCTTAAAAAACACACCAATATGGCGACGGACAACTGGTACTGCAATAGACAAGAACCACAATAGCAGAGGGTGATGGATCAGGCTATCCAGACAGCTGCTTATCAAAGCACTATCAGCGTGGCCTCTTGCCTGCAGTCACAATCGTCAAATGGCTGCACAGAAGCATAGTATGCCCCTCTCAGTGTTTTATGCGGGTTGATGGCTGGTAGAAACCAGTGTTCCAAGAGCACTTAGTTGTTGTTATCAGTGACTAGCTCTTGAGACCCTTGGCTTGACAGCAACTTCTGGCCAATGTCTCTGGCAAGTATCCTGCGTGCAATCAGGTTCACATGGAGAACAGCAGTCTTCCTTCACGCCTTCTGCTACGCAACCTCTGCACATCGGAGTTTGGGAGAACATGACCCTCACAGGACAAGCAGGTGACATCTGCTCAATCAAAGTCATGGTGTACCTTCGGTTCTCCCACTTCTGTCTTGATTGCCAACACCGTGCTTTATTCTTTCTAGTGCTTCTACAGCTGCATGCGCTCCAACCACAGTTCCAGCTCCTCCTAATGGCTTGCACCTGAGGGTGCTTTTTACGCCTCTCAGCTTCCCTCAGGTGTGGACTATCAGACTTAATTGCCTGAATACTACGTCAATATTGCTCTTCAGTTCTCTTCCTCGTCCCAGTATTTACAGGATTATGGGACTTGTAGCCCCAACTTCAGGTTTTATTAGCAACTTCCTATTGTTAAGGGTATATTTATTTCCCTTAAAGGTATTTACAAATAAATAATCAGAGTTCACTGGTAAAGAGGGCTACAGTTTATATAAAGCAACATTTATAGATTCCCTTTCACTGGACCTTTAAAAGTAAGAGGGATTTTTTATCCTTAGTGGTTTTAAATGATCTTTCTTTCCTTGGAGCTTTTTCTGATATTATATTAGTTGTGCCCATGTCCACGGATTTAATATGTGGTTCCGATACATCATAACGACAATAAGATGTTATATGCTTTGGCAACTTTAAAGGGCTCTCCTGTTCTGAGGATAAATACTGCGGGGGTCATTCTGAGTTGGGCGGTAAGGGATACCGGGCAACGGTAAGGCAACCGGTGCCGGTAATCTCTTACCGCCCAATTCCGAGGTCTCTTAGCGGGAACCGTAAAGGACGTGTGGTCTGACCACACGTCCTTTACGGGTCCCGCTAAGGGACCAGGGCACTAATAACGGGCCTGCTATTCGCGTGCCCGTTATTAGCGCCTTCCCCATTCCCATTGACCCTTAGGGGGGCTCAAATGGGAATGGGGAATGGTTGGTTGACTGGGGATTTACCGGGTCCGCACAGGTCGGAATGTCCCGGTAAATCCCCATTCAACCAGACCGATGCCGGACCCGGTATAGGAGGCAGCCATGGCGCAAATAGCGCCATGGCTACCCCCAATCTCGGAATGAGGACCTGTGTCTCATCCCACGGGATCTCCTCACCACCCTGGGCCTTGTTTCCTCCCAGGTGATCCTCCCGCATACACCACCCCAAGGTCAGCATCAGGAAGTGTCTGCCTTTTCCTGGCCACGTGGAAGGGGAATTTGGGCAGGGTTTCAGTGAGGGATCCATAGGATTCATCACCCTTCTCTTCCATCATCCTCTGCCTATATCCACTAATTTGGTCACACTAATACTGAAGAAGTCCTATCTCTAATGATGAAGGTAAACCTCTCTTGTGCCCCATCAAACCCTATTGCTCCTCAGCCAGTCAATCCTATTGCCCCTTTGGTTGCCCCTCACCTCGCTGACCTCTTCAACCTTTCCTTCAACTCTGCTTGCTTTCCCTCTATTTTCAAATTGCCCATGGTCATCCCTCTCCTAAAAAAATCAAGAGGCTGACCCGAGCCTAAGGGTTAACTTTCACCCTGTGTCTCTCCTTCCACAGTACTTTAAAGTGCCCAAAAGGGTTGTGTTCAACCGTCTTCCAAATTTCATAGGCATCCACAACCAAATAGGTCTATGCTCCTGTCTCTCCATGGAAACTGTTCTCATGAATGTCTCCAACGTCATTGCCTCTGCTAAGCACTGAAACGTATCCTCTATGCTAATTCTCCTTGTCCTGTCTGCTGCCTTTGTCACTGTCTCTCACTCTGATCTCCTCAATTCCCTCTCTTCTTGGGATTTGCGATCTAGCTATTGCCTGAATTGAATTCCTGACCTTAATCATACTCCCTCCTACATTCTACACTCTGCCTACTCTATCATCATGTCTGCTGCGTTTGACACTGTCTATCAGTCTGATCACCTCAATACTCTCTCTCGGGATTCACGATCAATCCCTTGCCTGGATTGAATTCTACCTGGCACCTCACCAATTATTTGTCTCTTGGAGCACCAATACCTCTCAACTCACTCCTCTAACTGTTGGTGTTCCACAAGGCTCTTACTTTCGTCCTCTCCTCTTTAGACTCTACACCACTGCTTTAGCGGCACTAATCCTTTGGGGTCTTGTTCCATCTCTTTGTGGACGACACCCAAATCATCTTCTCCTTTCCTGAACTCATCTCTCTATCAACATTTCCATTTGTCTCTCTTATTAAAGGTTTGATGGTTTTGCACTCTCTGATGTTAAACTCTACCATGTTAACTCTTTTTCCCTGCCAAGTACTTTCTCTCATCCCTTCGACTGACACTCTCACCTATTCTTCTTCAACGTGAAACCTCAGCTTCATCTCTGACCCTTCTCATGCCTTCTCTACTTACATCTGCAAACCCTCACCCTCCTAAATATTAGAAAATATTAGAAAAATCTGACCCGTTCTGGTGAAACCTCTAGCCCTTCTTCCTCCCCACTCTCCTCAACTGTGTCGTAGTTTTCCAAATCTTCTGGGCTGAGGCAGCAACGTGTCAGATAATCTTTCTCCTTTTTAGATTAAGTTTGCCTGCCACGAGAGGAAGCCAAAGTGAATGCTCTTAAACCAGCAGTCCCGAGGCTCCGTTTCTGTGATCAGGCCGTTAAGGGAAAAGGCAGAGGAGGCAGAAAAAACCCTTATGCTGCGATGGAGAGTTCCGGGGAGATCGGATATCCAGTAACAGCTGATGGAGCCGGCAGGGGGAAGTCCGAAGAGGAATTGGAACCAGGTCCCGTAGCTGAATCTCTGCTTGGAGAGGCGAAGACACTGTGAAAATAACAGGGGACCGCAAGAAGCGGAGGCAAGGAAAGAAGAGAAAGGAGGCGGAAGGAGGAAAGTCGGAAGAAGGACTCACCGTGGAGTAAGCCGAGCGAGCAGGGAAGCAGCCGGAGTAGCAGGTAAGGACCGATAGCCAAAGAAAGAGGAAGGAAAGCGGAATGGAAGGAGCACGAACCAGAGGGATAGAGAGCGGCTAAGAGCAAGCCGTAAAAGCGGAAAACTAGCGTTTGACGCAAAGAGAAGCGTAAGACAAAATTTGGGGGTTGCAACGCAACGGTCGCTGGGAGAAGAATGAATTAGTACATCCCAGCAGCCGCCATCTTGGGCAACGACTAGACCCGCACAGTACGTACCATGGAATGTGCTGGAACTAGTGGTAGTGCCGTCCGTGACGGAGCCACCAACACGGAAGTAACCGCCAATCAGCTCGGAGGATGACAGTATGCCCCGTTCCAGTGCGGAGTACCCCGGGCTTACTAGGGTGTAAGTAATAAAAGCGGCTTAACAACCTAGGGGTATGTACATGGGAAGCGGGTTCCCATGAGTCTTCCGACTCAGGGTATCCCTTCTACGAAAGTAAGTATTCCAAACGTCCCTTGTAATATCTGGAGTCACGGATGTCAGAGACTTCATACTCATCCTTGCTACTGGTACGAGCAATGGTCTGACGGGGAACCGGTCTCTGGTATGTGTCTGGGACAAAAGGTTTAAGAAAGGAAGAGTGAAAAACAGGATGTATGCGACTGAGGCTGGGGGGTAGATCTAACTTATAAGAGACAGGGTTGATCTTAGACAGAATAGAAAAGGGTCCCAAAAAGCGAGGTGACAGCTTAGAAGGGTGAACCCATCTAGGTGTTACGCTCACCTGGCTCCCACAGGGGCGTCGGTCGGACCCGTACAGCTGCGGTCTCCGCCCACGTGATGCGTAGTGCAGCGATGACTGACTGGATCTGCCCTCCTAATCTTGTCTGCTTAACCCGTAGAAATATTCTCCTTATATTCTTGAAAGATGAGCTCTCCATCCTGCGTGGATTTGCAGGGGCGCGTTGATTCCAGTTACTTCACTTGTTTGAAGGCTCGGGAAATCCAGAGAGTATTGACTCTGAGGTTCCTGGTGAGGACCAGTAAGTATTAAGTTCATAGAGTTCAATATGTCCGATGTTCACTCTTGTTCCCCCCTTCCTTTCTTGTCTTGCAGCTGGCTCGTGAAAAGATGCTCTTGTGGCAGCTGGTGGCGCTCAGGTAAGAGTCTGTATTACCCGGCGCTGTCCAGTAAATGTTGCACGAGGAAAACGTGGTGTTTTGTCTCTCTTTACAGATGCGGCACGTGAAAATATGGAGAGTCACAAAAGGATGCCCCCGGTGGTAAATCAGGTATGTCTATGGTGGTAAGAATTATATTTGTTGGTTCCCTCGGCTCACCTTGTGGTTTTCTTTTGTCTCCTAGGTACCGAAGTTCGGCGAAGAAATGATGGAGGCAGCGTCGACCCGAAGGATGCTGTGAAGACTGGTGAGTATGGCGCGGGGCTGCAGCTGGAGGTGCGGCGCATGCAGAAATGATGTTCTTTACAGGTCCGGAGACAAGATGGATCCAGAATCAGGTGTGGAATAGAAATAGGTTTGTTTTCTAACCTTGTCCCTTTCTTTCCTCTTTGTTGTATGAGCTCCGGTTTCGAGGCGGGCGTGGCAGAAGACTGGATGCAGGCTGCAGGCACGGTGAGTGTTACGCTGCTGGATGCAGAATAACGCGAAGCGTGTGTTGCTGGTTGGGTGTGGTTTAAATAGCCTCAAAAGTAGTCCCAGGTAAGAAGTCCCTAGAACCACACCTGAGTAAAAAATAGTCCCTGTAGAAAAATAGTCCCTTTCAGGCTTCATGTTGGATTGGAGTCATTTGCAGCAGGACTGAGGCGCCAGTCTTAGGCGCCAGGACTGATTCCTACTATGAGCCTGCCGGGACTGAACCCAGATAACCCCTAGCCGGGGCTGTTGAGGTTTTCCTAAATGTCTCGATGCCTGCTCCCGGGGCTGATGGGCTTGGTCCGGATGCCTGGGGGTAGGCATTCTGACAGCACTCCCCCCCCAAGTCCCCTCCTAAAGATGTTCTTCCCCTGGGCCCTGGTTTGTCTGGGAAGTTCCGATGGAATCTTTTCACCAACCAAGGTGCATGGACATGGTCACTAGGTTCCCATGACCTTTCTTGTGGTCCGTAGCCCTTCCAATCGATTAAATAAAAAAGTTTTGATTTAACCATTTTGGAGTCCAGGATATTTTTTACCTCAAATTCAGGTTCTCCATCTATCAAGATGGGGTCGGGTGGTTTGGTTAATCTTGTTCCTGGTTGGACTGGTTTTAAAAGTGAAACATGAAAGACAGGATGAATGCGCATATTAGAGGGTAATTCCAATTTGACGGCTACCGGGTTGATAATGGCCTTAATAGTGTAAGGTCCCAAATATCTAGGGTTAAAAGTCCGAGTTCCCTTCAGAGGTATGTGTTTTGAAGCCAGCCAAACTTGATCCCCAATCTGGTATTGTGGAGTTTCACTTCTATGTTGATCAGCATTTTTCTTATATTTCTCTTTTGCTTGTTTCAAATGTTCTGTTGCCTCTTTAAAGGCTTGTGTAATAGTAGAATGCAAATGACTAACTGCAGGCATTTCTAAATGCTGAGGCAAATCTAGTTCTGAGGTTTGAGGGTGATGTCCATATATGGTATAAAAGGGGCTTTGTCCGGTTCCTGAATGTACAGAGTTATTGTATGCATACTCGGAAATCCATAAAATAACTTTCCAATTACTTTCGGTCTGGTGTAGCATGCAACGTAGGTACTGTTCAAGGGTCTGGTTGGTCCTCTCCGTCTGACCATTGGTCTGGGGATGGTGACTGGTTGATAACCTCACGTCGATTTGCGCCAGTTGACATTTATTCCAAAAATGTGAAATTAATTGACTACCTCGGTCAGAGACCAATACGGAAGGAAATCTGTGTATTCGAAAAAAGTTTTTGAGGAACTCCTTGGCCAGAATTCAAGCAGAAGGTAATCCCTTTAGAGGAATAAAGTGGGCCATCTCGGAAAAAAGATCCACAATAACTAGAATGGTGTTAAATCGATTACATGGAAGTAGATCTGTAATAAAGTCTAACGATAAGGTGTGCCATGGTGTAGGTGGAATATCCAAAGGTTGTAAGAGGCCAGCTGGTTTTTTCTTCTGACTTTTGTTTTGGGCGCAAATGCCAAAAGACATTACAAATGACTTTACGTCTTTTCGCCAGGTGGGCCACCAGAATTGTCTCATAATTTTTGCTTCAGTTTTTGCGATACCTGGGTGTCCTTCCATCAGGGTGTCATGATAATTGGAGATGATTAGTTCTTGTAGTTCCTTGTGTGGTAGAAATAGTCGCCCATTGATGACTGAGTAGTCTGGGCCTTTCTTCACCCAGTCCTGCAGGGCTGTTGGATCGAAGAGTTGTTGGATCTTTACTTGAATATCCTCTAGTGTCTGTAGAGTGGTTATGCCAAGAATTCTTTTTTCTGAAATTATAGGCACCGGTTCCGGGTTCGCATATGCTTCTCCCATCCCTATTCGGGATAAGGCATCTGCCTTGCCATTTTTACAACCTGGTCGATAAGTGATCACGAAATCGAACTCGGCAAAGAACAATGCCCATCGAAGTTGATGCGACGATTGGACATTGGCTGTTTTTAAATACTGCAAGTTCCGGTGATCGGTGATTACCGTAATGGTATGCCTGGCACCGAGAAGATAATGCCACCAAGCCTTGAAGGCGGATTTGATGGCTAATAACTCTTTATCGGTAACCGCATAGTTTAACTCGGGTGCCGAGAACTTTCTGGACCAAAATGCTACTGGGTGAAGTTGACCGGTTTCAGGATCCTTCTGGGACAGGACAGCTCCCATGGCTAAACTGGATGCATCAGTTTCAACTATGTATGGAAGTTCGGGGCGTGGATGCTTTAAGACAGGTGCAGACGTGAATTTCGCTTTTAGCTCTTGGAAGGCCTTTTCAGCTTATTCGGTCCACAAGAAGCGTTTGTTTTTTCGCAAAAGTGCTGTGATAGGGTGTACAACATGTGAGAAATCCGGAATGAATCTGCGGTAGAAATTAGCAAATCCGAGCATGCTTTGTACCCCTTTAACTGAACTGGGTGATGGCCACTTGAGAATTGCGTCCACCTTTCGAGAGTCCATTTGGACTCCTTTTGGAGTCAGGATAAATCCAAGGAATTCAACTTCCGTAGCATGAAAAACGCATTTTTCCAATTTTGCATATAACTTGTGCTGGCGTAGTTTCTCAAGGACTGCACGAACGTGTTTCACATGGTCTGATTCTGAAGAGGAGTACACTAGAATATCGTCTATGTATACAACAACACAGACGTCAATGAGTTCATGAAGGACATCGTTCATAAAATACTGGAAGGCTGCTGGTGCATTGCACAACCCGAAGGGCATCACCTGGTATTCGAATAACCCATACTTAGTGCGAAAAGCAGTCTTCCATTCGTCGCCTTTCTTTACACGTACCAGATGATATGCCCCTCGGAGGTCTAATTTAGTGTAGATGCAAGCGTCCTTTACTTGGTCTAGTAATTCGGGGATCAGAGGCAATGGGTATCGGTTCTTAACCGTGATCTGATTTAATTCGCGGTAGTCTATGCACGTTCTGAGGTCACCTTCCTTTTTAGGCACGAAGAACAAATCTGAAGATGCAGGGGACTTGGATGGATGAATGAAGCCATTAGCAAGGTATTGGTCCAAGTATTGTCGTAGGTGAAGGTTTTCGGGTTCCGTAAGGGCGTAGATCCTACTACATGGAGGTTGTGCACCGGGTATGAGATCGATTTGACAATCGTTTGATCTGTGAGGTGGTAGGGTGTTTGCCTGTTCCTTTTGGAAAACATCCTGGAATTCTTGATATTCCTGAGGTAACTGCACGACTGGAGTAGCAACTGTGGCCAGGCCTTGGTTCAAGGGTTTTTTTGGGTAACAAGTATGTGCACAATCCGGGAAGGTTATTCTCTTCTCTCGCCAATCAATACAAGGATTATGTGTTTCCAACCAAGGTATCCCCAGTATTATTTGGAACTGCGGGGCTTTGATTAAATCAAACACAAAAGTCTCTCGATGCCCATCCTGACCCAATAGTGTCATCTCTGCGGTGGAATGAGTTACAGGCCCAGAGGCAATTTCAGTTCCATCGGCTGTGATGATGACATCCGAAGTGGTCTTTTTGCAGAGAGGTAGATTCATCCTAGAAGCCAATTCGTGGTCCACATAGTTTCCTATGGCCCCGCTATCAATGTATGCCCTCACTGGGTGCATACGTGATGGCTGCCTTGGATCTATAAGGACCATTGGTATGATGAAGTGCGAGGTCTGAGTATCCTTCTTCAAGCTCGGCAAGCGGACCTCTACGCTTGTCGGGCGTGGTCGTTTCCCGAATCAGGCTCTGTTTGATTTTTATCAGCAACTCCGACTACTTTTTTAGATGTTTTTATAGGGCAATCCCGTAGAAAATGTCCTGAGGCCCCACAGTACAGACACAATTGCATCTGCCGTCTTCTTTCTCTTTCCTTTTGAGTTAAGGGTCCCTTGACCCCCCCGATCTGCATCGTTTCTGATACATCTGTTCCATTGAGGGTAAAATTGGGTTTCACCAATACCCGATTCTCAAACTTAGCTCGATCGTCCTTTCTATTCTGAAGTCGGTGGTCTAACTGGACCACTAAGTCTATATATTCTGCACAATCCTGAGGTGGGTTCACAACTTGGGCCAAAACGTCTTTGAGTTCACCCCGAAGTCCACAATGAAATAATGTAATTCGTTTTACCTCTGGCCATCCGGTTTCCACCACTAACCTATTGAAAGTGGCGATATAGGTTAGTAGATCCTGGTTACCTTGTCGTAATGATAAAAGTTTGTTATCCAGGGCCTGTCCCAGTGAATGTCTGGCAAATAGTCTTTCCATGCTCAATTGAAAACCTTGAAAATCCCGAAGAAGAGGGTCATCCTGGTTAACTAATGGAATTGACCAATCCGCTGCGCTGCCACTAAGATATGATAGTACAAAGGCTACTTTGGTTTGGTCGTTCGGAAAAGCTCCAGGTCTGCATAAAAAGTGCAAGCAGCATTGGTTCATAAACACGGCAAACTTTTCTGGGTCCCCAGCAAAACGTTCGGGTGGAGCTAAAGGAATGCTCCCTGGTAGAACCACTTGCACAGGATTGCTCGATGAAACAGGAGTTGGATTCCCCCCGAGTCCAGGTAATGGTGTTTGCCCAGCTTGGTTTTGCAGTAATTGTCTAGCAAGATCATCAGTGCGCTCCTTTGACACAATCAGTTCTCTCCTGAGGGCATTAGTCTCTTGGCGCGCGGAGTGCACTTCTGCCCTAGGTTCCCCTAAGAATAGGGCTAGTTGGTCGATTTCTGAGGTTTCCATAACGCCCGGGTGGAGATTTGTAGATAGTCTTCGCGTTCTGTTACGCTCACCTGGCTCCCACAGGGGCGTCGGTCGGACCCGGACAGCTGCGGTCTCCACCCACGTGATGCGTAGTGCAGCGATGACTGACTGGATCTGCCCTCCTAATCTTGTCTGCTTAACCCGTAGAAATATTCTCCTTATATTCTTGAAAGATGAGCTCTCCATCCTGCGTGGATTTGCAGAGGCGCATCGATTCCAGTGGTTTGAAGGCTCGGGAGAGTTCCGGAGAGTATTGACTCTGAGGTTCCTGGTGAGGACCAGTAAGTATTAAGTTCATAGAGTTCAATATGTCCGATGTTCACTCTTGTTCCCCCCTTCCTTTCTTGTCTTGCAGCTGGCTCGTGAAAAGATTCTCTTGTGGCAGCTGGTGGCGCTCAGGTAAGAGTCTGTATTACCCGGCGCTGTCCGGTAAATGTTGCACGAGGAAACCGTGTTGTTTTGTCTCTCTTTACAGATGCGGCACGTGAAAATATGGAGAGTCACAAAAGGATGCCTCCAGTGGTAAATCAAGTAAGTCTATGGTGGTAAGAATTATATTTGTTGGTCCCCTCGGCTCACCTTGTGGTTTTCTTTTGTCTCCTAGGTGTCGAAGTTCGGCGAAGAAATGATGGAGGCAGCGCCGACCCGAAGGATGCTGTGAATACTGGTGAGTATGGCGCGGCGCTGCAGCTGGAGGTGCGGCGCGTGCAGAAATGATGTTCTTTACAGGTCCGGAGACAAGATGGATCCAGAATCAGGTGTGGAATAGAAATAAGTTTGTTTTCTAACCTTATCCCTTTCTTTCCTGCAAGCACATTGAGTGTTACGCTGCTGGATGCAGAATAACGCAAAGCGTGGGTTGCTGGTCGGGTGTGGTTTAAATAGCCTCAAAGGTAGTCCCAGGTAAGAAGTCCCTAGAACCACACCCGAGTAAAAAAATAGTCCCTGTAGAAAAATAGTCCCTTTCAGGCTTGTCGTGATAAGCTGCTAGGCGCTTGCAGTAACCTGCATTTGCACTAACCCACTGAGCTATCTTGTGTGTATTACAGCCTATTCGAAGCGTGGAGGAAAATGCTGACATCAACCAGGACTCTCGAACTGGGTGAGCCTGCATGCTTGCAAGGGGTTAATTGCGAAGGCCTTTTCTGAAGACATAAAACATCTAGCATTTGCAAGAGGCTCTATGCAGCCCTTGGGAACCAGGCACAGCTTTGCTCGTCTTCGCTCTGCGAGTCAGGTGCACTGATAAGGCAAGAATGTCTGATCTTTTCAAAACACAGTGCCCGAAGCCTGGGAGCCAAGACTGGCTGTTTCCAGTCTTGTAACTTTCCAAGCAAAAAACATGTTTACTGCCGGGAAGGGAGAGCCTAGAAGCTTCTCGAAGAGCTGACACGTCATGATGATTGACGTGCAGCTCCTAATAAGAGAACTATACTTGGACCAGGGAAGGGGGGACTCATCCTGGGCTGTTGGAAAGACGCGCGTATCAAGAAGAACAGTGCCTGGACGACCAGCTGTGCACTATCAGGGCCGAGACTCCTAACATCACATCCCCGCTCTGGTGTAGGACTGTGGGGGCTTGGCCAGTCCTCCCCTCCTCTTCTGAGGAGTGCCAGGCACCTGTAGCAGCCAGGGTCCTGGGTGTGATAAGATCGTACCTTCATCTACATTTCATTAGGAGCGTAAGACCAAATAATTGCATATTCATCTGTGATTGATAATTGGCATTATATAGCTTGCACTTTCTATTTCCACATTATTATAAATTGCTGCTTAGTTTTCATTAGCCACTGTAGATTATAAATGCAAGCATCATATATTCTGGGTGATTGGCTTTTTTCCAGACTGAGATCATCGTGCGTCTTAAACCTTATTTGTGTGGGAAGGTAATTAGCAGTGATTTACTTTGCACAAAGGGCTGGATCCCAGGGAGGTGCGGGTACTGCTTATCACTACATTTGGCGCTGTGAGCAGGGTTTACGAGCACGATGCCATTCTGGAAAAAACATGCAAAAGATGAATGCAATGGGGAAGATAGTGCACTCTGTCACATTCCAGGATGGCCGGCATCAAATGCTTGGTCGGGTGTGGCAGATATTTTGCATCGGTACTCGGCAACGAGGGCATGGGACATGCTTGAAAATGATGTTTCCCCGGCGGTAATTAGTAAGTGCTTGGAGAGTTTACCGCTTGAGAGATGCAGAAGGGAGCTAAAGGCAGCAGGAAACATAGGCTGGTTATTCCTGCAGGCGCTCAGAAAGGTGCATGAGAATGAATTGCTTATAGATGCGCAGATTCGCAAATTAACAGATGAGATTTCCGTGCTCCAAGAGCAACAAATTATTATGAGAGAGACCCTTGAATCGTCCGTTAAACGGGCTGATCAGATGGAGGACAGGTGTGCCTCTTTAGCTGTGCGTGTAGCCACGCACAAGCGCAGACAGCGGCGGGGCAATTCGTCAAAGATAAGGATTCGCGCGCTAATTAGGAAAGATAACTGGGACCCAAATTTATGGTCGGGTGAAGTCAGTGATAGTGAAACTGAGCAAGCATATGACTGGAATGAGTCTGTTAAAATTAGACTTGCTGAATTAAATTGTTCTGATGAAGAGGAGCTGGAATGTGCTCCAAAGAAATGTGTTTATCCAGCGCGGCCGTTAATCACTAACAAGTCAAAAGGCCAAGCTGGCGGTGCAAATATTCAGAATACAAGGATTGTCAGCGATTATACACAGACAGAGCTTTTAGAGATTGCTAAGTTATTTAGACAGAAGCCAGATGAAGCACTTCTGAGATGGTTCCTTCGCCTCTGGGACACGGGTGCCGATAGTATCTTCTTAACCCCAGAGGAACTGTTAAAGATGGGTTCACTCACTACTAATGTGATGTTGGGACAGATAGTGCGCGGTGCGCTCGGATAGCAAGGTTCTCATTCCTTGTTTAATTGGCTTCAGACTGCCTTAACGACTCTGTATGGGAGTCCAATGGATATGGAAGAGAGTTGGGGCGGTTGGCAATCACTAACTGAAGCAACAGATCAGCTTAGAGAGATGGGTTTGCAGTGTGCACTGTACAGTGCAAATTTTGCAGGGCCTGACATGGAGTTGTTTACAGCTGGCATGCGCGCACGTTTGTTAAGAAATGCACCGAGTCACATGAAGGGCGCATTGCTTTCATTGCTGGGTCCAGCGCAGGGCAAAGCCATTGGTGAAGTGGCACTTCTGTTAGGGCAATTAGAAGGGCTGGATGTGCGTAAAGCAGCGCGCCTAGTGGCTGCAAACAATGATTCAGAGAAAAAGCGTGGTAAAAATGTAAAGTCTAAAGAGAAAGCTGATACTGTCGAGATCACACGCAGACAAATGTGGGTGGACCTGCTAAAAGCAGGAATTCCAAGGGAAGAGATAGATGGTAAACCCACATCTGTGCTGCTTGAGAAATGGAAAAAATTAAAAAGACAGGGATTGGAAAAAACTAAGCCCTCCGCACCCTCTGAAGAGGAGGTGTTGAAGCCCAAAGTGCGAGCAAAAGGTTACCCTGATTTGGCAAAGGACAAGTGGGAGGTCCCAGACCCCATTTTTGATTGAAGGGCTGGCTCTGTCTTTGAGGTACGGTTAATAAAGAGAACTAGTCCCAGAGACAGACGCCCTTTTGTGCCACTTACCTTGTACTTGGATGAGAAAGTAAAACATGTTTTGGCTCTACTAGACACAGGAGCTGAGGTAACCATTCTGAATGGCAATCCCAGTAAATTATCTGGTCCCAGAGTTTTGGTCAATGGTTATGGGGGAGCAGAAACTGTTGCAAAAGCCTTTAATGTAAAAATGTCAATTGGCGAGGGATTGCCTTTCACAGCAAATGTTTTGATTGCAGATATGCCGGAGTACATCCTTGGCATGGATGTGTTGTTGGGCAAAAGTGTGACTACAGATTTAGGCGAATTTGTTTTTGGCAATCGAAAAATCCATGTGAGAGTTATTAACCCCGTTGTGGTTGGGCATGCCAAATGGTCCCCCTTGCATTTACCTCCTCCTGCTGACCCAGTGTGCGTGAAACAGTACCGGTTGCCAGGAGGACATAAAGAGATTGGTGAAACTATTGAGTCATTGGTGAAAGCTGGCATAATGAGGCCGGCAGTCAGTCCATTCAACTCGCCGATCTGGCCTGTCCGCCGCCCGGATGGGGCATGGCGTCTGACAATTGATTACCGCATTTTGAACAAGAAGGTGCCGCCCTTAGCTGCGGCGGTGCCAGACATCATCACCCTGATTGAAAACCTTACGAGAGAAGTGGGTGAATGGCATGTGGTCCTTGACCTGGCCAATGCATTTTTCTCCATTGATATTAACACTGAATCACAAGACCAATTTGCTATCACTTGGGGAGACAGACAATTTACCTTTACTAAATTGCCCCAGGGGTATGTGCATAGTCCCACTCTGTGTCATGGATTAATTGCCAGAGACTTAAAGATGGTGCAATTGTATAATGTATTTATTGCTCATTACATTGATGACATCATGCTGACCAGTGTTGAGAAAGAACATGTAGAAAACGCTGCTGAAAAGTTGATCACACACATGCAAAATCTGGGGTGGGCCATAAATCCCAAAAAGGTACAGGGGCCTGCTCAAGAGGTGAAATTTCTAGGTGAAATCTGGTCTGGGTCAGTTAAGAAAATTCCTGACCCGGTAATTGATATGGTTCAGCAGATGGCTCCACCAGCAGATAAAAAACAGGCACAAAGATTCATTGGGTTAATGGGGTTTTGGAGAAATCACATACCTCATTTAAGCCTGATACTGAAACCCATTTACAAAGTCACCAGAAAGAAACATGACTTTACATGGGGCCTAGAGCAACAGACTTCCTTCCAACAGGCTAAAGACGCATTGCAAAATTACATCACGCTGGGGCCCCTGACAAAAACTGATCCTTTTGAATTGGAAATTCTTGTCTACAATGACGTGGCTGTGTGGAGCTTGTGGCAAAAGCAAGGACAGAAAAGAATGCCACAGGGGTTCTGGTCAAGGAAACTCACAGATCCTATGACAAGATACACTCCGCTTGAGAAACAAGTTGCTGCAGTGTACTGGGCTCTAGTTGAAACTGAAAGAATCACAGGCGAGCAACCAGTGACAATTTGCACAGAAATTCCAATCATGGGCTGGGTGCGTGACACTGCTGCAAATGGGAAAAGTGGCAGAGCACAAGACGCCACTCATGTCAAATGGAAATGGTATTTACAGCAACGTGCGAAAGCTGGCCGCACAGAGGTTTCCAGACTGCAAGAACAAATGCTGGAGGCGGTAGATCTGGAAGCGATGCCTGAACCAAACACCCCTGTGGCGTTGCCAGAATCTCCCTTCAAAGTCTCACCCGCCTATGATACATTGACAGAAGAAGAACAAAAGTCTGCATGGTTCACGGACGGCACCGCAAAGTATGATAAAGGGCAAAGACACTGGCAAGCTGTCGCATTCCAGCCCCACCGAGAAACACTGCTAATGAGAGAAGGTGTGGGAGGATCAAGTCGGTATGCTGAACTGCAGGCAGTGGCCTCCGTGATTGAACAGGTGAAGGAAACAGAGACTGCATACATATACACAGACAGTTGGGACACATATCAAGGCCTGACACATTGGGCACCGGCATGGAGAAGAGATGGTTGGCAGATCAAGAACACACCGATCTGGGGAGGGCCAGACATCTGGGAAGAGATGTGGTGCAAAGGTGAGAGGTGCAAAATCTGCATTGGGCATGTCGATGCACACATGCCCCCTGACACCTCACTGGCTGCCCTGTTCAACAATGAAGTGGACCAAATGGCAAAGATTCGCCCAGTGACAACACCGCAAGAAGCTGAGGTGCTGCAAGGGATGGCGGATTGGGCACACCAAACCTCAGGGCATCTAGGGCAAACAGGAACTTATCAATGGGCAAAAAAGAGACAATTGCCCATTACCATGGATCAAGCCATACAAGCTACCTCCCAATGTTCCGCGTGCAGTGAAGTGAAGCACTACCCTCTGGAGAGGAAGCCTCAAGGCCCTTTGAGAAGCGGTGAAAGAACTGCTAGCGTATGGCAAGTTGACTACATTGGCCCTTTACCGCCCGAGAATGGAAAGCATTATGTGTTGACCATGGTAGACACATACTCTGGAATGCTGTTAGCTTATCCAGTCGCCCATGCAGATCAGCGGGCTACCTTGCAAGGCATGGAATACCTCATCAGACACTATGGCATCCCGGATGAAATCCAATCAGACCAAGGCAGCCATTTTGCTGGACACAATGTGCAAGACTGGGCCTAGAGCAAGGCATAAAATGGACACTGCACATCAGCCGATACCCAGAATCCTCTGCTCTGGTGGAACATAGCAATGGGCTGCTCAAGCAACAAATAAAGAAGCTGACTAAGACTCACACTCTCAAGGGGTGGTCCAAACATCTGGCACAAGCACTGTTTGAACTGAACAATCGTCCACTGGGAAATCGCCAGACACCCTTTGTGAGACTGACAAGTGCGAAAGTGGAATCTACAAAGACTCTTGTTGTGTGGAAAACCGACAAAGAAGCTAAGCTGCCTGTGCAAGCGACTGCAGGCAGCATTGGACTTGATCTATCTACCTGTGAAGATGATGTTATACCGGCGGGGCAAACCAAATCCATCTCGCGTGGTATTGGCATCAAATTGCCGGCTGGCACTTATGGACGCATTGCTGCACGATCCAGCCTGGCAAAACAAGGCATTGACATATTGGGAGGTGTGATTGATCCTGATTATAGAGGGACTGTTTCGGTACTTTTACATAATGCTGGTGCATCTGCAGTACCATTAACCAAATATGACCGAATTGCACAATTGATTTGTGAACGAGCAGTTGTCCCCCTAGTAGTAAAAAGCAAGCAACCCCCAGACACTACATTGAGGGGGGAAGAAGGCTCCGGTAGCACGGGAAAAAAGGTGTGGGTGCACCATCCTAACAAAAAGCCTGAGGCTGGGGAAGTGTTAAGTCAAGGTGTTGGAAGTACTTATGTTATACTTTTGCATAATTCTGATGTGCCTCTTTATATTCCCGCTACTAGGCTCACACCACGAACGTAGAGCAGTATGAAGGGGATGGGACTTGCCTTGCTGTGGGTGCTCCTGGCCTGCCAAACCAACGCTTTCTCTGTAAAGAGTGGGTTATTGCAAGACACTACATGGACTCTGAGAATCGCATGCACTACACCTGATGCTCCAGTCCTGCGTGATAACTACAACCGCACCGTAACCTGTGAGAAAAGCGTTACAAATGAGTATCCACATGGAACTGCAAGAGTTCTAGATTGGCACATTGTCAGACACCTTTTATCACTAACTCATGACTGGCGCTTATGAAATCTTAGGTCCAAAGGTTTCAGTGAATGGATCAAATAATTTGTTTGATGTTTCATGTTTCTTTTGCCCCAAGAACTGCAATGAGTGTACTCGCCAAGATTTTCTGGACTATAACTTGACCAAATGCCTTTCATACAATTGTACGTTGAAACAGCCTCTACCAGATGGTAGTATGGTGTTTGTATCAAAAACCAATATTGTATATGGTAGGCATCCCACTTGGAGGATGGTGTTTTTCAAATCACACAAAGTAGAAACTGTGAACATGCTAGATTTTCCAGTAGTAAGACAACATTTAAATTGCAGACATGTGATGCACGCTGCCATCATTTCAGAGGTACACTTAGACATATGGGGTCATTACGACCCAGGCGGTAAGTACACCAACTTGACCACCATGGTGTAAACTATGTTTACACCATGGTGGATGGCGGATTTACCGCCCCATTCCAAGGTGAGTGGGGCGGTAAATCCCCATTTCCCATTTACCCTTCCCCATTCCCATTTTTGCCCCATAGGGCATAATGGGAGTGGGGAAGGCGCTAATTACGGCACCGTAAATTACGGTGCCGTAATTAGCACCAAGGCGGTTTAGCGCCATGGATTTTAACGGCTGCTAAAAGCAGCCGTTAAAATTGGAATCAGGCGTTAAGGGTTAACGACGGCGTTAACCCTTAACGCCTGAGTTGTAATGAGGCCCATAGACTTGTCACGGGGCAATGTCTCCTTAGTACTACCAAGCTGCTATAAATGGAGTCAATTTCTATGGCCCATCACCAAATTGCGCGTAGCTAGGGGTTTCGATTCATTGATTGCGGGTGCAGCGGGAGTGGGAACGGGGGCTTTAAATGCTTTTGACATAGAAACTGTGCGCAACAAGTTAGCCACTATGGGTTCTGATGCCAGCGGCGCTATAAAACTTCTGTCCCAGTGGGGCCCATTGATAAGTCCTACCCTGCGCAACACTGCTACAAGTATTGGCAACCATTGGAAGTGGCAGAATTTCAGCTATAAAGACATTTTCTCTGCCATAGGACAGGTCAACAAAACTGCTTAAGACACACGATGCATTTTATGGCAAACTTTGCTAAATCAGCAGGTGTTGGCTTTCCGCTCCGAATGAGGGCGACTATCTTCAACCCACTGGCACACAGAGCTACAGTTACCAGCAAACATATGGATTAAGCCGCTTGCTTTTGATTGCATGAATAACACCTGCCATGCGTTAATGCAAGTTAGTAGGACCGCTTATGCTCTAGAAATATGGTGCCCTTTTATAGTATTGCCTATGAAAATCAATGGTTCCTGGTGGGTTCCGCAAATACGAGGGGAATGGTTAGACAGCCAAAACTACACCATCCACAGTCACACCTGCATGCCCTGGGATCAGGGGTGGGTGTGTCCCCTAACTGGGAGGGTTCCGGACCCATGCATACATCCCGTAGCAGGGGAGTGCACCTGGATGCAATACCACATAAATGGGACTGACATCTTCCAGATAGATCAGCATAAAGCTTGCGTAGTTACTAATCATTCCTTGCTTATTAACAATTATAGGTTATTAGGGAATCCTCAAGTATTTTGCGTAGATCAAGTTGTGACTATCTTAGACATTGTTACTCATACCCTATATTCTTTAACCCAGTGGTCTCACACTACTCTGCATGCTGTGCTCACGCATTTTCTTAACTGGACTCTATCCTATGGAGTGATTACTGCCCGGCTTCAAGCTATTAGACAGTTTGCTCAAACTGCTTGGAAAGATTTCCAGACACTAGCTACCTCAGTTATTTCTGCAGAGTACAAGCTAATAATAGACAGAAACCAATTGATCAAAACTGCTGACCATCTGCAATCAGTTACTACTCACCACTGGTGGGATATATTCACTGGATGGTCTCCCTCCTCCACTAAACTGCTTAATATAATACTGCACCCATTGCTGTGGTTGCTGATTTCCCTAATATTCATACTTATCGTCTTCATTGGGCTCTTGCGCAGAATGTCTTTCCTTTATACTAGAATGACTGCGCTAGAGAAACGCTTAATTGCCCTACAGCACACTGTGCATGCTTCCAGATCATGGAACTGAGTCAGCATTTTCAGGCCTCACTTCGAAAGGGGTGGAATGTCGTGATAAGCTGCTAGGCGCTTGCAGTAACCTGCATTTGCACTAACCCACTGAGCTATCTTGTGTGTATTAGAGCCTATTCGAAGCGTGGAGGAAAATGCTGACATCAACCAGGACTCTCGAACTGGGTGAGCCTGCATGCTTGCAAGGGGTTAATTGCGAAGGCCTTTTCTGAAGACATAAAACATCTAGCATTTGCAAGAGGCTCTATGCAGCCCTTGGGAGCCAGGCACAGCTTTGCTCGTCTTCGCTCTGCGAGTCAGGTGCACTGATAAGGCAAGAATGTCTGATCTTTTCAAAACACAGTGCCCGAAGCCTGGGAGCCAAGACTGGCTGTTCCCAGTCTTGTAACTTTCCAAGCAAAAAACATGTTTACTGCCGGGAAGGGAGAGCCTAGAAGCTTCTCGAAGAGCTGACACGTCATGATGATTGACGTGCAGCTCCTAATAAGAGAACTATACTTGGACCATCCTGGGCTGTTGGAAAGACGCGCATATCAAGAAGAACAGTGCCTGGACGACCAGCTGTGCACTATCAGGGCCGAGACTCCTAACATCACATCCCCGCTCTGGTGTAGGATTGTGGGGGCTTGGCCAGTCCTCCCCTCCTCTTCTGAGGAGTGCCGGGCACCTGTAGCGGCGAGGGTCCTGGGTGTGATCAGATCGTACCTTCATCTACATTTCATTAGGAGCGTAAGACCAAATAATTGCATATTCATCTGTGATTGATAATTGGCATTATATAGCTTGCACTTTCTATTTCCACATTATTATAAATTGCTGCTTAGTTTTCATTAGCCACTGTAGATAATAAATGCAAGCATCATATATTCTGGGTGATTGGCTTTTTTACAGACTGAGATCATCGTGCGTCTTAAACCTTATTTGTGTGGGAAGGTAATTAGGAGTGATTTACTTTGCACAAAGGGCTAGATCCCAGGGAGGTGTGGGTACTGCTTATCACTACAAGGCTTCATGTTGGATTGGAGTCATTTGCAGCATGGTCTGCCTGAGGTAAGTAATGACTATGAGCCTGGCGCCTCAGGCGCCAGGACTGATTCCTACTATGAGCCTGGCGCCTAAGGCGCCAGGACTGAACCCAGTTAGCCCCTAGCCGGTGCTGCTGAGGTTTTACTAAATGTATAGATGCCTGCTCCCGGGGCAGATGGGCTTGGTCCGGATGCCTGGGGGTAGGCATCATGACACTAGGCAAGAACTTAGTTGAGAGCCATACTTTGTCCCCCTTTTCCCAATCAGGGCAGTCATTGCGATGTTTATCGGCCTGTTCTTTGTTCTGTTTCCTACTCATTTCCAGGCAGTGTTTGGCAGTGATGTGGGCTTCTGCTATGGACTGAAGTACAGCCTCAGCTGTAGGAGAGTTAGTGGGAATCGGAAGAATTGGAAGAAAGGATCTTGGATGTATTCCATACGTACAAAAGAATGGGGTTTGACTGATGGCTGAGTGTTTTAAGTTGTTATACGTAAACTCCGCTGTTGGCAGCAAGGAAACCCAGTTGTCTTGGTACTGGTTACTGCAGCACTGCAGATACTGCTCTAGGGTAGCGTTGAGCCGTTCCGTCTGGCTATTGGACTGAGGATGGAATCCAGAGGAGAAAGCTCTTTCTACCCCAACACGGGAACAGAGAGCCTTCCAGAAGTTGGAGATGTACTGGCTGCCTCGGTCTGAGATGATCTTATCCGGAAGTCCGTGTAATCGAAAAATGTCCTGAGAAAAAGTCTCTGCCATTTTCGTAGCCGTTGGTAATCCCGGGTAAAGGAGAAAAATGTGCCAATTTGGTTAAAGTGTCTATCGTCACCATGATGCACGTACAAGAATTAGACACAGGTAGGGCGACTATGAAGTCAGTAGAAATTAGTCCCCAGGGGCGTGTAGGCATCTCCGATTGAGTCAATAATCCTAGGGGTTTACCAGATGGGTACTTGGCTATGGCACAAACCGGGCAAGCTTTGAGATAGTCCTTGATGTCTTCTTTTAGCTCTGGCCAGAAAAATGATCTTGCAACAAGTTCTGTGGTATTGTGTTGTCCTCTATGACCTGCTGTGGGTGGATCGTGACACCAACTAATTATCTTCTTCCGACAAGGACCTGAAGGGATGTACAGTCGGTTTCCGTAATACACTAACCCGTCCTTCTCCACATAGGTCTTCCTTCGTTGACGTAGAAGTTCAGGCATCTCGGATGCCAAAGCTGTCTTGACTTCTTGGAGGAAGACATTGACAAGTCCCAGAATTTTGTTTCTTTGGAACATACGTTCCCTGGGAAGTGTAATACCATCACCGGTGGTATCTTTCCGAGACAATGCATCGGCTACTCTGTTGTTAGTCCCGGGTAGATAGGTGATTTGGGAGTCATATTGGGCAAAAGAATAAGCCCATCGGGCTTGCCTTTAGTTGACGCACTCCATATTTTGTAAGACCCTCAAATTTATATGGTCAGTTCTGATGAGAAAGTTGTGTCGGGATCCCATAAGTAAGTGTCACCATTCCTCGCAAGCCTGCTTCATGGCTAGCAGTTCTTTCTCCAGAACTGAATAGTTTAGTTGACTGGAAGACAGTGTTTTTGAGAGATAGGCTATGGGATGTTCAATGCCCTCGTAGGATTGTAGAAGGACTGCTCCTATGGCCATGGCTGATGCGTCTGTCTCCACAATAAACTGTCTATTCTGGTCGGGGTGTTGAAGAATAGGAGCAGAACAGAAGAGCCTTTTCAAATTTCCAAAACTCCGTACTGCCTCTGGAGACCATTCAAAGGAACCAGTACTCTTCTTTAGCAACCTGGTGATGGGAAGAACGATCTCTGAGAAGTTTATTTGTTTGTTTGTTTTATTTGTATTTATATAGCGCACAACAGCCCGAGGACATTGTGGCACTTGTTACAGTACAAAGCTTAGTTACTTAGTTACATGGTCATTAGCAATATATATACAGGTTGCAATATAGTTACATAGTCATTAGCAGTATATATACAGGTTACAATATGGTTATATTACATTTGTGTTATATTACAATATACATGGCAGAAGTGGAGGAGGCAGTCCTCCACTTGCTAGTTGAGGAGAGTGGCCTTGAGGTTGTTGCAGAAGACAGAGATGGAAGTTTCAGCTCTAAGGGTGGCAGGGAGTGAGTTCCAGAGTTTCAGTACAATATAGGAGAAGCTTAGACCTCCCGCTGTGGCTCTCTTTATGCGTGGTATGTGTAGCTGGTTGGTGTACTGAGCTCTGGTGGGCGAGTGGATGTGGTCCTTTATATTGCTTCAGATAGGTATGCTGGAGCGGTTTTGTTGATGCATCTGTGAGTGATGGTGAGGATTTTCAGAGCAATACGGTCTTTGACCTGGAGCCACCGGACTTCACATCTGGCGTGGGATATATGGTCTCTTCTATGGATGCTCATGGCGGATCTGAGGGCATTGTTTTGTGTGGTTTGCAGTCTGTGAATGTTTTTGGCAGAGGTGCCAGCTAGGAGGGCGTTGCAATAATCGAGTTTGGCGCCGATAGTTGCTCTAGCTATGGCCAAGCGGTTGGTGGTGGATAAGTAGGGTTTAATGGCATTGATGAGTTTGGTGCTGAACGCTGATGCAGAGGCTATGGCGCTGACTTGTTTGTTCATCGATAGATTTGCATCAATGTGAACACCTAGAGTCTTGACAGAGGATGATACGGAGATGGTTGAGTTGTCTATGTTGAAGTTGTTGTATTGGGGGCTTAGTTTCGATAATGTGTTCGTCTGGCCCACGATGAGAATTTTAGTCTTTTCCCCGTTAAGACAGAGGCCATTGATTGCCATCCAAGCTTGGATAGTGGCATAGATGTTGTGAAGGGTTTGGTACTGGGAATGAATCTCCTGTAAAAGTTTGATAGACCGAGGAATCTTTGCACTTCCTTGACATTGGTAGGAGAGGACCAACTGAGTATAGCTGAGACTTTGCCTTGGTCCATGGAAATACCTTCTTCCGACAGAATGTATCCTAGATAGGGTACAGATGAAACTGCGAAAACACATTTCTCGGGTTTGATCAGAAGTTGGTACTGTTGAAGGCGCTCCAATACCTGTTTGACGTGAAGAATATGTTCTTCTAGAGTGGAGGAATAGATTAAGATATCATCCAGGTAAATGATGACAGTTACCAACAGTAGGTCTGAAAATATCCGGTCTATAAACAGATGAAATACTGCTGGCGCATTCACCAAACTGAACGGCATCACCTTATATTCGTATAACCCGAACGGGGTGCGGAAGGCTGTCTTCCACTCATCCCCCTTGGCAATGCGAAGTAAGTTGTAGGCATTCCGGAGGTCGAGTTTGGTAAAAAATGCGTGCCCCTTGTACAGCCTCAATAATCTGTTATTAACGGCATGGGGTGGCGGTCACGAATGGTAACCTTGTTAAGGCCCCTGTAATCTATGCAGGGCCGGAGTTCAGTTGAGTCTCTCTTCTTAATGAAAAACAAAGAAGCTCCTGCTGGAGACTTTGAAGGTTGGATGAGACCATTCTGCAAATTGGCTTCCAAATAGTGCCTTAGGACTTGTTTCTCTTTTCGAGTTAAGGAAAACATCCGGCCAAAGGGAACCAGGGCATTAGGTTCCAGATCTATGGTGCAATCCTCGGGCCTGTGTGGAGGTAATGTAGCAGGTTTCCTTTCCCTGAAGACTTCTTGATATGGTGAACAATACTGTGGTAAGGAGTGCACTCCCACATAATCGCTTGCTAATACCGTCATGGTTTGGAGATCAGTCCTCTTGGCTACAGGGAAGCAGTGAAGTCTACAAAATGAGGAACAAAAACTCAGCTGGTTGCTGGTCCAGTTAATCTGAGGATTGTGCTTTCTCAGCCAGATAATACCTAGTATTATAGGAAAGTGAGCAGCTCAAATTATATCGGATTTGAGAACCTCTGAGTGTTGAAAGATGGTTACAGGTAACTCTTCAGTAGTATGGGTTATGGGTCCCGAAAAAAGGGGGGAACCATCCACTCCTTCTACCTTTTGGTCTTCCTTGCGGACTACCCTGCGAAGGCCCACCTTTTCTGCCCATAGCGTGTCCACAAAGTTCCCTGCAGCCCCACAATCCAAGAGGGCTAGGGATTCCACTGATTTGCTGTGGATGTTGATGCGGACTGGAATGACCATCAGTCTAGAATCTTCCTGGGTGTTGGGGGCGGAGACTGAGAGTGAAACATAGGGACTGAGTAAATTGCAAGAAGCCCCTCGGAACCTAATCCCTACTGGCGCCGAGGCAGATCGTTTCCCTGTCGTTTGGTTGGGACCTCAGGGCAATCCTTAAGGAGGTGTTGTTCTGAACCGCAATATGCACAGAGTCCCTTCTCCTTTCTCCGTCTTCTTTCAGCAGATGAAAGAGGGCCCCTGGTAGCTCCAATCTGCATGGGTTCTTCATGAGAGTGGGAGGAAGAGGATAAGGACGATGCAGAAGCCATGGATTCAGAAAGATGTATTGCAGCACAGTGTCTGCGGCGTTCCGATCGGCGTTCCTGAAGTCGATACTCGATCTGTAATACAGATGACAGTAAATCCGTAAAGGTCAGAGGTCGAGAAAACCTGGCGAGTTCGTCCTTGATCTCTTCTTTTAAGCCTCGTCGGAAAATGGCATACTGGGCTTGTTCTGGCCAACCAGCTCCTGCTGCCAAAGTCTTGAACTGAGATATATAAGTCAAGCCATCGGAGGTTTCTTGTCGAACATCTAATAAGTCTTCACAAGCTGTGAAGGTTAATTCCGGTCTCTCGAAGTTCTGTTTTAGTAGAGTCTGGAATCCGGCAAAATCTTGCAGTATTGGATTAGCACTGGTTACCAACGGGGTGGCCCATGCCAGCGTGTTACCAGTCATGTTGGAAATCAAGAACCCAACTCTTGATTGGTCTGTGGCAAAGGAACGAGGTCTGAAGGTAAAGTATACGATGCAAGCTTCCAAGAATTCTTTTACCTTCTTGGGGGAACCATCACATTTTCCAGAGGAAAGTGACATGCTCGGTAGTTCTGCCGGTGGAGGTTCACGTGTTGTGACTAATTGCTTCAATACTGCATTTTCTGCCTTCACCGTCTGTAGTTCTTGTGACATCCCCTGAATTGCCTTCCAGAGTTCCTGGATTTGTTCCTGAGCTGACATTATGTCCTTCTGGCGTTGCAATCTGACTCATTCTGCTGAAACTTCTAGCCCTTCTTCCTCTCCACTCTCCTCACCTGTGTCGTAGTTTTCCAAATCTTCTGGGCTGAGGCGGCGACGTGTCAGATAATCTTTCTCCTTTTTAGATGAAGTTTGCCTGCCACGAGAGGAAGCCACAGTGAATGCTCTTAAACCAGCAGTCCTGAGGCTCCGTTCCTGTGATCAGGCCGTTAAGGGAAAAAGCTGAAGAGGCAGAAAAAACCCTTATGCTGCGATGGAAAGTTCCAGGGAGATCGGATATCCAGTAACAGCTGATGGAGCCGGCAGGGGGAAGACCGAAGAGGATTCAGAACCAGGTCCCGTAGCTGAATCTCCGCTTGGAGAGGCGGAGACACTGTGAAAATAAGAGGGGACCGCAAGAAGTGGAGGCAAGGAAACAAGAGAAAGGAGGCGGAAGGAGGAAAGTCAGAAGAAGGACTCGCCGTGGAGTAAGCCGAGTGAGCGGCTAAGAGCAAGCCTCAAAAGTGGAAAACTAGCGTTTGACCCAAAGAGAAGCGTAAGCCAAAATTAGGGGGTTGCAACGCAACGGTCGCTGGGAGAGGAATGAATTTGTACCTCCCAGCAGCCGCCATCTTGGGCAATGACTAGACCCGCACAGCACGTACCATGGAAAGTGCTGGAACTAGTGGTAGTGCCGTCTGCGACGGAGCCGCCAACGCGGAAGTAACCGCCAATCAGCTCGGCGCACTGCCTTCCTTTCAACACCACTAAGCATCTTTTAACCACTCTTGTCTTCTTGAAACTGGACTACTTTGTCAGCACCTTCTTTGGTCTCCTCAACTATGCTGTCTGTCTTCTCAACAGGATCATTAACTTTGCTACCAGGGCTCTCTTTGAACTCCGTCACTTCACACCTCCTTCACTGTACTGTCTTCAGGTAGGATGCCTGACAATGCAAAACAGGGCCAGATTTAAATTTCTCCTCCTGGTTCAAAAATCTATCCATGGTAAGGCACCACTGTATGTATCCTCCTCTATTCAACTCTACAAGCCTTCTTGTAATCTCTGCTTTGCCTCCTTGACTACCCTTTTGGCCCCTCCGTGTGCTTCCTCGCTTTTCCACTCTTTTTCAATTCTTGCTCTACTTGCATGAAAATCTCTTCCCGGACATCCGAGAAACAGTCCACATGGATTTGTTCAAAACCAAACTTAAAGCCTCCTCCTTGCCTACCGAGTTACCATCTTAACCTCACTCAAATTTCCCCCATTGTAAGAAGCTTTCTGCTTCCCACCAAATATTATATCTTATCTACTGTATGTTCTTTTGGGATCAAAAGAGCTTTGTTCCTCCCTGTATATATGTAAATATATCAATATAAAATCCATAGGCTAGTATATGCTGCAAGTACAAAGAAATAAGCTTTGGGCTTAGGCAATCCAGTTTGTGCAAAAGAGGGTCGCTTACCTGGTTTCTTGGGCGAGCCACGATAGACGGAACGGCAACACAGGGAGCATCATCTCCAGCAAAGCCGGCTTTGCACATACTTGATCCATTGTCAATGACAAGTGCAGCAATTCCATCTTCCATGGTGAGCTGTGAAAGTGCATTGAAACATTCATTTCTGTTAATATCTCAAATGCATGCTGGACCTGAGGGAATTTGGAAGTGAATTGTCAGGCTGAAGAATACATTGGACATGGTGCCCGCTAATCTGTAGATGCAATTTATTTTATCCCATGGTCAAAAATGATGCTATTGGCAAAAGTAGAATTTGATTAATTTTTTTAAAAAGCACAGCAGGAAAGTCCTAACATTATTGTTCAGTGTCTTTCCTGTTCAATTCTTGGTCAAATGTGTGTTATGCTTGGGGGGGTCCTAGAGCGCAGCAACAAATGTTTTTGTAGGCTAATTTGGCTCTGCAGGGCCCCATCAGATATCCTGAATAAATACACTAACCAACCTTCTTTTCTTCAAAGATGTCTCATCCGTTTCCGTTTGGAAGGTGGCAGCGAGGGGCAGCACTGGAATCGGGAACAGAGCCTTTTGCAGTGTAGGTTTTCATCAACAGATTACATCACCTGCCCATGACCATGGAAGGACACTGGACTGGGTTCTTACTCATAACCTTGCCCTCGAAGATGTAAGCTGCAATCCCTGCCCCTGGTCGGATCACTATTTCCTGGAATGGAGTCTGTTGATACCCATCTACCAAAAAAACAGGCCTGAAAAAGGGCTGCACCACTTATAGGAATCTTTGCAAGCTGACAACTGCCAATATGTCCCTGTTTATTTCACCCATGACTACCAATCTGCCTAACTTGAATACGTCCAAGGAAGCATATTCCAGTACTCTTGTTAATTGCCTGGCCCAAATGAAGACACACTTAGCAAAAATTCAGCATAATAATAATTGGTTTTTCACAGATAATCAGTCATTGAAAACGACTAAAATGAAAGCCCTAAAACAATACAATAGAACGTATTCCACGGAAGACAAAAATACTTATTCTACTGCAGCCAGAGCATACAAAGTATCAATCTCCCATGCGAAAAAATGCTTCTATGACCAGAGAATTGCAGGACCATCCTCCAGCTCCAGAGAACTTTTCAGAATTCTTAAAGAGCTTGAGGACCCCTGTGCACCCACATTGCAGGTCACTAAAGATTCCATATGGTGCCTATCCATTCAAGAAAACATTATAAACAAACTGCTGATCATTCAAAAATATATTGCCACCAAGGGAGAATCTGGCATAATGGCTGACATGGATTCAGCACCATCAAGGGACAATGGTCAATGCCCAATATTTGAGTTTCAAGCTATTAGCGAACAATATCTGGCTGAAGTCCTAAAAAAACATAAACCTACAAACTGTAAGGGGGACATATGTCCAGCCATCACAATCAAGCTTTGCACCCCAGGACTTGTCCCTCTAATTACTAAATTTATAAACGCATCCTTTAGGGAAAATTTGAACCCACTGACAACACGCAAGCTTGGATTTCCCCTTTAACCAAGAAACCCCCACTGGATGCTAGCATACCAAGTAATTACCGGGCAATCACTAAGGTGCCTTACCTGTTAAAAATACTAGATAAAGTAGCGCAGCTTCAGATTGAGGAGTTCCTGCAGTGTCATGATGTTTTAGAACAGAAACAATTAGGGTTCCGACGGGCACACAGCACTGAGTCTACGCTCCACGATCTGAAAACTAACCTTTTTAACATCAGGGGAAGGGTAACATGGCCGTCCTTATGTTGCTGGATCTGTCTGCTGCGTTTGACCTAGTCAATCACTCCATGCTTACAGACAGATGATATGACACATCATACTTCTTTATTGCAGCTGCAAGTTGGGTAAAGTAATTTCTGTCAGATCAGAAGGCCAGAGTCTTCTTTCAGCAGGCTAGGGCAGAGGTGATCCTGGTTACTTGCGTTGTTTCACAGGGCTCTTGTGTGTCACCTACACTCTTTAACATCTTTACACTCTCATTATTCAATCAGTTGGATGCAGCTGGCGTAATTTATGGAAATTATGCTGATGACACACAGTGCCTTGTCCCGCTTACTGGGGACTGTGCCTCGGACTCTGATACTGTCATTCGCACATATGGTCTGATTCAAACCTGGATGCAAGTAAATAAGCTTCCACTCAATGATTCCACAACTGAACTCATGGTTGTGGGGACAACACGACAACTGCACAAGCTAAGTCCGAAATACCTGCAATTTAATATTGCACGCTGCATCATCAAGACCCAGTCCAAAGTTAAAACTCTAGAATTAACTCTGAACCAGGAGCTCTCCATGAAAGCAGAGGTTAACAGCTTGGTCTCCAGTACATATTACCACCTGAAATTGCTGGCCCAGCTTCGTCCCTTTCTTAATAACACCAACTGTGCCACTATTGTTCGTGCTGTTATAGGGGCCAAGTTGAACTACTGTGCTAGTCTCCTGCTCGGCATTGCTATGGGAGAGCTCTCCCGACTCCAAGTTATACAAAATAATGCTGTACGTATTGTGGAAGAGCTGCAAAGAAGAGACCGCACTTCAACAGCCAGAAGAGCCCTGCATTGGCTCCCAGTGAGCAGCAGGATTCTGTTTCGCGTCCACTGCATCACACATCGATGCCTGTTTGGGTGAGGGCCCAAGTATTTGTCTAATAGCATCTTGTGGTTACTACGTTCTAATAACACCTTTCTTCTAGCAACACCACAGACCATACTTGCATGTGTGGCATTTGGACCCTGTGACTGTGGAATGCTACCCCCCCGCCCGGAATTGAGAGCATGTGCATCATTCACCAGCTTTAAACAAGGATTGAAAACCATCCTATTCTGCTAACTTCCACTACCCGTTACTGCCTCAGCACCTAGACCACCTTTATGTTAATTTTAGTCTGTTGTGTTCAGCGCATTTATGCCTCCGGGCTCATGTCTCACGCTATACAAATTAAATAAATAAATAGGAAGTCGGCCATCAGCACTGATGCTGTGCGACAGCCTAAGGAGGCCAGGACGCCACATCGTAACAGTTAAAGCCGCTTCAGGCGTAAAGAATGTGATCCGCCCCAGAGGAAGCTAATGCCAGTGGAATCGGGAGCAGAACATCTCAGCGGGGAAAAGTCCTGGCAACACGAGACAGACTGATCGGCAGGAGAGTGGACCCCACCACCCACAGAGGTTAGATTGCTGCACGGACTGTCCCCCCCATAAGGGCGCAGTGAATGGTACCATGCGAAGGCTAGATATAGGCGAGGGTTGGGGCTGCTGAGGTGTAGTGTGTGGGCCGCGGTACTGGCCTCTCTGTGAGGACTCTCTTTTTGGTAGCCAGCAAGGTAACAGCACTTTATATTGAATATATATATATATATATATATATATATTTCTGAGGCTTGTGGATCTGCTTAGATCACATGCTATGCATAGGCCGACATATAGTGGTAGTTGCAGAGTACTACATGATTTGTTTTTGAAATTCAACAAAGGGATGTCGACTGGGCTTGTTAGTAATTCTATTTCTAGTGTGACGTTTACTATACCCATGGTCCTTCACGCTTCATTGTCCCCCAGATTGCTTTTTTCCACCATCATGGTGGGTTTCTAGCTGCGGAGTTCCTTTCTGGCTAACGCCTTTGATTAGACAAGTTTAATTTTAGACTTTCTTTCTATCCTTCATATAAATGCCCGTTGCCCGCTGCACTACTAACTGCCTCAGCAGCTTTCGATGGACGCCTCCTTAGTCGACTACGTTCAACTCCTCGATGAAAGAAGACTGCGGCCTACATGGCCACACCAGGCCTCGGCCCTTCACAGTAGGGAGAGTGGGGGGAGGCCATATACTTTGTACCCTTAAGAGAATGCCTCTTCTGACCCCTTATCTTCCCATCTGTCGCTGAGCTACCCTCTCCATTAACAATGTAGAATACTCCTTTTTAATGTTGCCTTCCTGCAATAGCAAGTTCCCATGGAAAGACATGCACAGGGTGTGCAACCACTGTCTACCAAGGGACCACCTCGAGAAAGGCTGCACATTTTTCCGACCAAAAAGCTAAAGCACCACCGAACCAAACGCTGGGCCGCATGCGCCATGCAGGAGGAGCCCTCCATAGACGTGGCGGGAGAATCCAGGGAGGGCAGCATCGACGTCCTTAGTGACACGTCGGACCCCCGGCTCCAAGAAGCAGGTCAGTGTCCCTGTGACGGAGATAACACCCGGCGGCCCAGGCACGCACACTTCCCGCCACACAAAGCACATACCCCACAGCTGACTGGCGACTGTCAAAAACCATGCGGTGTCAAAGGAGAGGTCCTCCAAGTTGTCCCACAAGACAAGCCTTTGAAACAGGCACAGAAAGTTATTTCAGACACATCGCCTAAAAAGCCTTCCTTTCACGTGCCGAAAAGCATGTGTCGAAAGGTGTCCCCTCTTCAAAAAAGAGGAAACTTATCAAGAAACACGTCCTTGCCACCCTTTTAAAGACAAAAACATCGAAAACATCAAAATCTTCGATGCACTTAACGTCCAAGCCTCCTATTTCCCAAGATAGCGGCTCTTCCATCCTGTAGACACCCTTTCAGGAATCATGCACCACAAAGTACAAACTCCCTTTTGCATGACATACCTGCACCCTCTTACTTCTGATATCAACTGAGTGGACCCCAGAAAGCTTTGATCGCATTATGAGGAAAATATCCAGTTTGTAGACTTCATGGACAGGCATCCTGAAGAACTTCAAACTCTCCAAGACCCTAAACTGGCTAAAAGAGGGGCATGGGATGGAACATCAGCTAAAAGGTGACATCTGGACATTTCACAGCCCATCACTTCCACTCAGACCCATGCCACCCCGGGGTACATCGATTTCTCTCAAGACCTATACTTTATAGACCCCTCGGGGTCTCAAGACCCTGAATCACAAGGAGATCAAGGAGACCAAGATAATCTGGACCAATATTTTGATATTGACAACGGTGACATCTACATCATCCAGTCACCAGACCATCAAGACCAGCCAGTAGCTGACTCACCAGTAGACAACCAACTTCAATACAATGAGCTCCTTCTCAAAGCTGCTCAACATTCTAAAATAGACACCCAGGAGGCACAAGTTGACAAGGACACGGTGGGAGACATTCTGTGTGACAAGAAGTCCCCCACTCAGTTTATCCCCTTTTTACAATCCATCCAAAAGCGTATCCAACCTTCTCTCCTCACACCAAACCTTACAAGGGCAGTAAACCCTTGTATGGAATAATTATTCAGACCAGCACCTACAGACCACTTGTACATCAGGGGTCAGCTTACACAAGATTCCTTAGTTGCTATCACTACAAGGAACCGAGCAGGCACCCCGCTGGCCTCCGTAGAGGCCCCACCAGATAAAGAGAGTAAAAAGATTTACACCTTTGGCAGAAAGGTGGATTCCTCGGCCGCCTATCAAACTAGAATAGCCAACAACACTATCCTCCTGGCTAGCTATGGTTGCCATAAATGGAACGAGCTAGAACAACAAATTGAATCAGTCCCAGAACCCCTAAATTATCAAATTCCAAAAACTGTGTCTGAGGGCAAGCAAGAATCCAATTGTATATTAAAGAATAACCTAGATGCCACATACAACGCAGGCCACATTGTAGCCGAAGGCACCCAAATCAAACGCCATGCCTGTCTTAGGCAGTCCGGTTTCAAACTGGAAACACAGGCCACGTTGCTGAACATGCCCATCAAGCCTAATGCCCTGTTCGGCAAAGCAGTGGAAGATGCCTGAAAAGTGCCAAGGACGAATTAGAAATCTTCAAAATTCTTGGTCAACTTACCAACAAGCCATTTGGCCAAAAGGGGTCTTCCAACTCAAGAATTTTTCGTGGGCAGAGCCCTCAATGCTCCTCTGGCTACAATCAAGGCAGCCAATCATCATCCTGGGGCAATTCGAATGGACAATCCTCCTCCTCGAATTTTCAAAGATATTATAAAAGGTCCAGAATCAGAGGTAGAGCTTCCTCAGCCAGAGGCTCCTTCCCAGCCAAACAATGACGTCCCGCTCCAGGTCCCCTCCCATACGACTCCAGTAGAGGTTGCATCTCTTAACTCACTCTCGCATGGGAGGGGATCACATCAGAAAAGTGGGTGTTATCCACTGTGGCAGGTGGATATTTTATATAACTTCTACAAAAGCCATCCAACCACCTGCCAAGACACAGATAAATGACACCAGAAGAAAGGTGCATATTACTGGAGGAAGTAAAACCCCTGCTGGAAAAAGACACCAACAAAATCATCCCAGCAAACCTGATAAACAAAGGTATTTATTTAACGTACTTCCTTGTGCCAAAGAAAGACCTAACAATTCGCCCTGTACTAGACCTGCACCCAGCGAACACGTATGTTAAGCCTCAAAACCTTTGCATGACGACGCTTCAGGAAGTTATTCCCTTCTTAAAACAGGGGAATTACACAGCAATGTTAGACATGAAAGAGGCATAATTTCATATTTCAATATTCCCCACGCACAGAAAGTACCAGCGCTTCCAAATAGCAGGAGAACACTATAAGTTCAAAGTGCTCCCTTTCGGCATCACCTTAGCCCCAAGGATATTCACAAAGGCACTAGCAGTAGTAGCAGCGCACTTACGCAGCGAGTCAATCCCAGTGTACCCTTATCTGGACGACTGGCTAATAACAGGGGACTCCACTCAAATGTGCAAATACAACACCCAAAGAACAATCAAACTTCTGTTTCAATTGGGATTCTCCATCAATGAGAAAAAAATCAAGTCTCGTACCCAGTCAAACAAAATAATTCCTGGGAGCAATCATAAAAACAAAGGAGGGGCTAGTCTTCCCCTCAAACAACAGAATTCAAAACATACTGTTGCAAATACCTCACTACCTAGCCGGTCGCCAGATAACCGTACGCAAGGCAACGCCCCTGCTGGTAATGATGCCATCATGCATTTATCTACTTCCACAAGGCGACACGGAGCAACACAGGTTCGATCCCCGGGTCCACGCTTAGAAACCTCTGGGTATTAAGCGCATTATAAATAACCAATCATATCATATCATACATCATATAAATGCAGGAATGGTTAGCAAAACAATGGTCAGTGGGAAGATCTAGTGGTTGTTTCGTTAGCCTTAGTACTGGCTCTTCGCTGGTGGTCAAGGAACAACCTGCTATAAGCAAAATCCGTTTGCAATCCACCAATTCAAGCGATACTATCTACAGGCCCCTTACTCTCCAGATGAGGAGCCCATTACCTTCACCACACAGCTCACTGCCTATGGACACACACCACAGCCCAGAACTACATCAACCTCCTGGACCATCTGGAAGTTCAAAAGGCTCTACCGGCTTTTCAGCTGCATCTATGTCAGGAATCGAGGGTGGAAGCTGTGGGATCAATGGACGCTCTAGTCCTCACCCATCATGGCTGCCTCCACTATAAGTCTAGGCTCCGCCCCCAGCTCAGCGCGTTGTATCTTTGTATTGCCTACACTACTCTCAGCGCTCCGAGTTGCTCGTAACTTTCTTCTCGAGTTTTTCCTTTCTCGCTCACGTTTTCTGCGTGAGCTTGTATTTTCTCCTGTGTCCCTCTCCCCTTCGGTCCGCTCTGTGTTTAGCTCTGTTAGGATTTATTTCTCGAAGTTTTCTCTTCGTACGCTTTTTTCTTTTCTACTTGCCTACGTAGTTTCAAGTACCCGACTTCTATATCTGTGTTCTGCATTTCCTACTCGCGATCCCTTTCGCGCTCCACTCCTCGCTCTGCCTTCCGGGTACGATTTCTCCGCTCGCGATCCCTTTCGCGCTCCGCTCCTTGCTTTACCTTCCTGTTTACTTTTTCTCCGCTTGCGAAACCTCTCGCACTCTGCTCCTTGCTCTGCCTTCCTGTTACCTTTTACCACTCGCGATCCCTTTGGCGCTCCGCTCCTTGCTTTACCTTCCTGTTTACTTTTTCTCCGATTGCGAAACCTCTCGCACTCTGCTCCTTGCTCTGCCTTCCTGTTACCTTTTCTCCGATTGCGATCCCTTTCGCGCTCCGCTCCTTGCTTTACCTTCCTGTTTACTTTTTCTCCGCTTGCGAAACCTCTGGCACTCTGCTCCTTGCTCTGCCTTCCTGTTACCTTTTCTCCGCTTGCGATCCCTTTCGCGCTCCGCTCCTCTCTTTGCCTTCCAGTTAACCTTTTCTCCCCTCGCGAAACCTTTCGCACTCTACTACTCGCTTTTACCTTCCTGAACCTTATACCGCTCGCAGCTCCTCTCTGTTCTTGTGTCCGAGGCATTTGTCACTCCAGGTTTTCTACAGTGTCCAGACTTTAGAGAAAGCCCTCGTTTCTCGGTCCATTATTCCTGCATCTTCATCATTTCAGCATGGGAGAACCTGCCTTATACCTTACCTTAGGAACCGCTCCTCACCTCGCCTGCAGATCTTCATTCAAGGGTTTTTTCTGCCGTTCCGGCTTTTTCCCTTGGGAACCGAGGCTGGCCCACTGGGAGCCCCCCACGGCAGGTTTCCATCACTGCCAACATGGCCTCTGGAGGGGCCAGACCTTACTTGCACGATAAGAAGGTTAGAACACCTAAGGATCTTATCTCAACCAAGAAGAAGGAACGTCCCCGAACCCGGGCTGCGGTAAAGGACTCAGTATCAGAAGATTCAGGTGAGGAGAAGGGGGAGGTGGAGCCGAAGTCTGACAGCATACAACGCCCAACTACAAACATGGCATCCTTGGAACAATACCAGGAACTCGTAACGGCTATACAGAACCTGACAGCTGAAGTGCAATCCCTAAGAGCTGAAAACATAGTCCTTCGCCAACAAGTAGTATTGCGTCGAGATGACCACGGAGACCTACCCACGATGCCTCTCTCGTTCGGCAAGTACGATGGTCATCGAGGAGGTCTCAAGGATTTCCTGGACGCCTGTAAGGTATACTTCACATTCAGACCTCATGCATATGAGACCAGCCGTTCCAAGGTCGGATTCATAATTGCCAATCTCTCTGGGAATGCCTTATCATGGGCAACACCACTGGTCTCTAATGATGATCCATCTCTGAATGACTACGATCAGTTTGTGACAGCCTTTAAGGATAGATTTGATAGACCTGAGGTTCTATACTCCTCATTAGAAGCCATTCTTGATGTCCGTCAAGGAAATACGGACGTGCAAACATATATCTCACGCTTCCTCAGACTGGCTGCAAAGGCGGACTGGCCGGACTCGGCTCAACAGACGATCTTCAGAAGAGGACTTCAGGACGAGATCAAGGATGAGCTTGCGAGGATAGCCAGACCACCGTCATTTCGTGACCTGATGACCTTGTCTCTCCAGATCGAGTTCAGGCTGCATGAACGCCGACAAGAAAGGAGACGCCCACGGGGAACCTCACAGACGATAGGCCTGCCCTCCCAGACTCCAGTTCAGAGACTGGTATCTTCCACCGAAGAGCCAATGCAGATTGGAGTAGCTTGCGGACCTCTGACTTCTGAAGAAAGGAGACGGCGCCGACAGGCGGGACTGTGCATGTATTGTGGATCCTCTAAACACCTGTTGAGAAATTATCCAGAAGTTCCTCCTAGGAAGAAGGAAAACTTCCACCCCCGGGCAAGGGAAGTCTCGGGGGACCTGCCAGTTACCCATGCAACCACTAAAGAACCCTAGAAGAGGGCGAAGACAACAGTTTAATGGTTTTCAAGGTCCATGTGAAGTTGTCTGAAGCGACATCAGTAGAGGTATTGGCAATGTTGGATTGTGGTGCCGCGGGTAACTTCATGGACCTAAACTGGGCTAAGGAGAACCTAGTCTCTACCAGACCCAAGTCCAGACCCATACCTGTTGAGGGAGTTGACGGTGAACCTCTTTATTCGGGTCCTATCCTGATGGAGTCGATTCCACTGCAGATGAGAGTGGGCCATCACCAAGAACTCCTGGTATTCGACCAGATACGTGCAGCACATTTTCCTTTAGTTCTGGGGATACCTTGGTTGAGGAGGCATAATCCTCTTATCGATTGGTCCGCCAACAAGGTGTGCTTCGACTCCCAGTTCTGCAAATCCAACTGTCTAATTTCGGCTGCGGCTATGGTGGTGACTGGGGAAGGTCCCGAAGCACCCAGCTCCTTAACTGTAGCAGCAGTTCCGCTCCAATACCAAGAATACACCGAAGTCTTTCTGGATACTCTCCCCAAGCAGCTACCCCCACACCGGGCAGAGGACTGCTCTATCGACCTGGTGCCTGATTCTATCGTGCCTTTCGGAAGGATGTATCCCCTGTCCATTCCAGAACGAAAGGCCCTCAGAGAATATCTGGACGCTAATTTAAAGAACGGGCTAATTCAGGAATGCAAGTCATCCTGCGGTGCATCACTGTTTTCTATCCCTAAGAAGGATTCGGATGAGTTGCGCCCATGCATAGACTTCAGAGGACTCAATAAGATCACTATAAGGGATAGGTACCCCATGCCCCTTATACGAGACATCCTGGAGGCGGTTCAAGGGGCTGTGTATTTCACCAAGTTAGATCTACGAGGGGCCTACCACCTCCTTAGGATCAAGGAGGGGGACGAATGGAAGACCGCCTTTCGCACTCCGTTCGGCTTGTACGAGTATAGAGTCATGCCGTTCGGTCTTGTGAATGCCCCGGCAGTTTTCCAGAGGTATATGGACAAGGTGTTTGCTGACATGTTATACCTATCCGTGGTGGTCTACCTAGACGACATCCTCGTCTACTCCAAATCCCTTGATGAACACAGATCACAGGTCAAGAAGGTGTTGAGAAGACTCCTTATCCATCGGTTGTTGGTCAAGCCCGAAAAGTGTCAGTTTGAAGCTACTTCAGTGTCCTACCTTGGGTTCATCCTTTCTCAAGAAGGTATCGAAATGGACCCAAGAAAGGTTAAGGCCATTAACGATTGGAAGGAAACCGGAAACATCAAGGAGCTACAGAGCTTTCTGGGTTTAGCCAATTTTTATCGGCGCTTCATCCCCAACTTCTCACAAACTGTGCTCCCCCTTACCTCTCTACTGAAGAAGGGAGTACAGTTTTCTTTTGAAGGAGAACCTCAGAAGGCTTTCCAACTCCTTAAAGAAAGATTCTCCACGGCTCCCATCCTGATCCAACCTGATCAGACAAAACGGTTCATCATGGAAACTGACGCATCCATTGGAGCAGTGGGAGCCATACTCCTCCAAGAATCTGAGGACGGTCTTGAGAATCCTGTAGCTTATTTTTCCAAGATCTTAACATGCAGCGAACTGAACTATTCCGTATTGGAAAGAGAGCTACTAGCCATCAAGCTAGCTTGTCAGGAATGGCGTCATCTCCTACAGGGAGCTGCTCATAGCTTCTTGATTCGCACCGATCACAGAAATTTCAGGGTACTCCAGCAGATGGAATGCACCAATGCCCGTCATGCCCAATGGGCCTATTTCTTTCTACAGTATGACTTTGTGATAACTTACATCCCTGGTACGGAGAACAAGAAGGCTGACGCCTTGTCCCGAAGTAAGGGGGAAGTGTCGGGATTAAATCAAGGGCATGACTTTGTTCTCCCCAAGCTCAGGATTTTGGCCTCCACGACCACTTTTCTCAAGGAGCTTATACCCCTGTATCAGAGTTGCCCAGAGCTCGCGCCTGCTATCACCCAAGGGAAGGATGGATTGTATTACCATGAGGAGGCGCTTTATGTTCCCACCAAGAAGCTTCAAAGAATGGTTCTTTCCTGGTGTCATGACTTACCCTTGACAGGTCATCCTGGCATCAGAAAGACATATGACTTATTAAGTAGGGGTTTCTGGTGGCCAACACTAAGAAAGGACGTGAGTCAGTACGTCTCTACTTGCTCTGTTTGTGCCGCAAACAAGTATCAGACGGGTAGGCCAATAGGTTTGTTGCAACAGCCTCCTCTAGCTAATCGCCCCTGGGAACATATTTCCATGGATTACATTGTGGATCTCCCATTGTTTTCTGGTATGACTGTAATCATGGTCACTTGTGACTCCTACAGCAAGTTGGCACACTTTTCAGCCTTTCGACAACTGCCTTCGGCTTCAGAGACAGCTACCGTCTTCCTCCGTGACATAGTCCGCCTGCATGGTTTGCCTAGGACTATAGTCTCTGATCGTGGTTCCCAATTCACCTCAAAGTTCTGGGCCACTCTCTGTCGGGTTCTGGGAATCCATAGGGCTCTCTCCTCGGGCTATCACCCCCAAAGCAACGGCCAAACGGAAAGACTCAATGCCAGCTTGGAACAGTACCTTAGGTGCTTCTGTAGTCCACAGCAAGAGAGGTGGTTCGAATTTCTCTCCCAGGCCGAGTTTGCTTATAACAATGCAATTCATACCACCATACAGATGAGTCCGTTCTTTTGTACATACGGTTTCAACCCACACCATCTACCCTGCGTTAATACACGATCGACCAAGGTTCCGGTCTTAGATGAGGCTCTTAGAGATCTGCACGAGGTACAGGAGACAGCCAAGAAGGCTCATCTAGCCAGCCAGGATTCCCAGAAGAAGTGGGCAGACAGGAGCAGATGCTCAAACCCCGACTGGAAGGTGGGACAATTGGTATGGCTGTCAACCAGATTTCTTCCCAGATGGATTCACAAGGGGAAGTTTTCTTCTAGATTTCTAGGACCCTTTCCCATAGTTCAACAGATCAATCCGGTGGCTTTCAAACTTAAACTCCCGGATTCCCTCAAGAGGATTCACCCAGTCTTTCACACCTCTCTTCTCAAGGCGTACAAGGAAGATCCATTTCAGAGGCCTGTTCATAAGGGACGCCCTAAGGTGGATCCTGCCCCGGACGAGTACGAGGTGGCTCGTTTGATCGATTCCCGGTATCATAAGGGTAGGTTACAGTACCTGGTACATTGGAGGGGCTATCCTAAGGAGGAGAGAACCTGGGAGCCTGACTACCACATACATGCTCCTCATCTTGTGAAAAGGTTCCATCGTTTTCACCCAGGCAAGCCGGGGGGACCCCCCAGGAAGAGGGGGTATACTGTCAGGAATCGAGGGTGGAAGCTGTGGGATCGATGGACGCTCTAGTCCTCACCCATCATGGCTGCCTCCACTATAAGTCTAGGCTCCGCCCCCAGCTCAGCGCGTTGTATCTGTGTATTGCCTACACTACTCTCAGCGCTCCGAGTTGCTCGTAACTTTCTTCTCGAGTTTTTCCCTTCTCGCTCACATTTTCTGCGTGAGCTTGTATTTTCTCCTGTGTCCCTCTCCCCTTCGGTCCGCTCTGTGTTTAGCTCTGTTAGCATTTATTTCTCGAAGTTTTCTCTTCGTACGCTTTTTTCTTTTCTACTTGCCTACGTAGTTTCAAGTACCCGACTTCTATATCTGTGTTCTGCATTTCCTACTCGCGATCCCTTTCGCGCTCCACTCCTCGCTCTGCCTTCCGGGTACGATTTCTCTGCTTGCGATCCCTTTCGCGCTCCGCTCCTTGCTTTACCTTCCTGTTTACTTTTTCTCCGCTTGCGAAACCTCTCGCACTCTGCTCCTTGCTCTGCCTTCCTGTTACCTTTTCTCCGCTCGCGATCCCTTTCACGCTCCGCTCCTTGCTTTACCTTCCTGTTTACTTTTTCTCCGCTTGCGAAACCTCTCGCACTCTGCTCCTTGCTCTGCCTTCCTGTTACCTTTTCTCCGCTCGCGATCCCTTTCACGCTCCGCTCCTTGCTTTACCTTCCTGTTTACTTTTTCTCCGCTTTCGAAACCTCTCGCACTCTGCTCCTTGCTCTGCCTTCCTGTTACCTTTTCTCCGCTCGCGATCCCTTTCGCGCTCCGCTCCTCTCTTTGCCTTCCAGTTAACCTTTTCTCCCCTTGCGAAACCTTTCGCACTCTACTACTCGCTTTTACCTTCCTGAACCTTATACCGCTCGCAGCTCCTCTCTGTTCTTGTGTCCGAGGCATTTGTCACTCCAGGTTTTCTACAGTGTCCAGACTTTAGAGAAAGCCCTCGTTTCTCCGTCCATTATTCCTGCATCTTCATCATTTCAGCCTGGGAGAACCTGCCTTATACCTTACCTTAGGAACCGCTCCTCACCTCGCCTGCAGATCTTCATTCAAGGGTTTTTTCTGCCGTTCCGGCTTTTTCCCTTGGGAACCGAGGCTGGCCCACTGGGAGCCCCCCACGGCAGGTTTCCATCACTGCCAAGGTGGCCTCCGGAGGGGCCAGACCTTACTTGCACAATAAGAAGGTTAGGATCTTATCTCAACCAAGAAGAAGGAACGTCCCCGAACCCGGGCTGCGGTAAAGGACTCACAGGCCGATTCATGGAATAATTAGCGCGGCGCAAGTGGCCAAAAACGTGCGAATCGCAGTGGAATAGCGAAAATCGCAGTGCAAGTGCAAAAATCGCACGAAAAGCAGCGCACGTCGATTCATGGAAGTCCGTGCGCGAGAAAACCAGCGGATGTGCGATAAAAAAGTGCGCCGCGCACGTTGGCGCACAGGCCATCTAACAGCGTGCGCCAGGTCACAGAGAAAATCGCACACGCCACAGCGAAATTCGCACATAGCGCGGCGCACGCAACAAAAGTAGGCGGAACACGGGCGTAACACTCGGAATGGGGAACAACTTGCAAAAACGTGGGCGTCACGGGGGAAGTACAGGGCACAAGTGCGCGGAACGCCCACACGCTCGCCTACAACACGTATTCATGGAATAGAATAGGGCAAAAAAGCGCACGCTCAAACCAGCGCACAGGCACAAACACGACCGCCACAAGAAAGCAGGCGGTAGCGTCTCTGCGGCTGTAAGAAATGTGCGCCAACAAATAGCACCTATATACTGCCATGATGAATGTCCTATACTGTGGCCCTCCAGGACAAATGACGTGCAAAGGGGTACCCACAAACACGGACACCCGCTGACAAAAAATATGTGTGCGTGTATACCGGGGTGCGCGGGAAGTTTTACACGCGATTTCAGCAGGGTACGTGTATTTCAGGGGTGCGCGGGAAGTTCCACACGCGAATAGCCTGGGCGCGTGTATTTCAGGGGTGCGCGGGAAGTTCCACACGCGAATAGCCTGGGCGCGTGTATTTCAGAGGTGCGCGGGAAGTTTTACACGCGATTTCAGCAGGGTAAGTGTATTTCAGGGGTGCGCGGGAAGTTCCACACGCGAATAGCCTGGGCGCGTGTATTTCAGGGGTGCGCGGGAAGTTCCACACGCGAATAGCCTGGGCGCGTGTATTTCAGGGGTGCGCGGGAAGTTCCACACGCGAATAGCCTGGGCGCGTGTATTTCAGGGGTGCGCGGGAAGTTCCACACGCGAATAGCCTGGGCGCGTGTATTTCAGGGGTGCGCGGGAAGTTCCACACGCGAATAGGCTGGGCGCGTGTATTACAGGGGTGCGCGGGAAGTTTTACACGCGATTTCAGCAGGGTACGTGTATTTCAGGGGTGTGCGGGAAGTTCCACACGCGAATAGCCTGGGCGCGTGTATTTCAGGGGTGCGCTGGAAGTTCCACACGCGAATAGCCTGGGTGCGTGTATTTCAGGGGTGCGCGGGAAGTTTTACATGCGATTTCAGCAGGGTACTTGTATTTCAGGGGTGTGCGGGAAGTTCCACACGCGAATAGCCTGGGCGCGTGTATTTCAGGGGTGCGTGGGAAGTTCCACACGCGAATAGCCTGGGCACGTGTATTTCAGGGGTGCGCGGGAAGTTCCACACGCGAATAGCCTGGGCGCGTGTATTTTAGGGGTGCGCGGGAAGTTCCACACGCGAATAGCCTGGGCGCGTGTATTTCAGGGGTGCGCGGGAAGTTCCACACGCGAATAGGCTGGGCGCGTGTATTTCAGGGGTGCGTGGGAAGTTCCACACGCGAATAGCCTGGGCGCGTGTATTACAGGGGTGCGCGGGAAGTTTTACACGCGATTTCAGCAGGGTACGTGTATTTCAGGGGTGCGCGGGAAGTTCCACACGCGAATAGGCTGGGCGCGTGTATTTCAGGGGTGCGCGGGAGGTTCCACACGCGAATAGCCTAGGCGCGTGTATTACAGGGGTGCGCGGGAAGTTTTACACGCAATTTCAGCAGGGTACGTGTATTTCAGGGGTGCGCGGGAAGTTCCACACGCGAATAGCCTGGGCGCGTGTATTTCAGGGGTGCGCGGGAAGTTCCACACGCGAATAGCCTGGGCGCGTGTATTTCAGGGGTGCGCGGGAAGTTTTACACGCGATTTCAGCAGGGTACGTGTATTTCAGGGGTGCGCGGGAAGTTCCACACGCGAATAGCCTGGGCACGTGTATTTCAGGGGTGCGCGGGAAGTTCCACACGCGAATAGCCTGGGCGCGTGTATTTCAGGGGTGCGCAGGAACTTCCACACGCTATTAGGCTGGGGGGGTCCTCACAGGTGTACCCTGTACACCCTCGACGGCCCCTGCAGGCAGCCCACAAAACAGGGGACTACCCTGCACACCTGCTCATGTCCCCCTGCACCCCCACCCCCCAGCAGTGCAGGGGCAGCCTCCACCAGGCCCCCACCCATGTCCCCCACCACCCCCACCCCCCAGCATCCAGGGGCACCCTCCACCAGGCCCCCACCCATGTCTCCCACCAATCCCACCCCCCAGCCACCAGGGGCAGCCTCCACCAGGCCCCCACTCCTGTCTACCACCACCCCCACCCCCAGCATCCAGGGGCACCCTCCACCAGGCCCCCACCCATGTCTCCCACCACCCCCACCCCCCAGCCACCAGGTGCAGCCTCCACCAGGCCCCCACTCATGTCTACCACCACCCCCACCCCCCAGCAGTGCAGGGGCAGCCTCCACCAGGCCCCCACTCATGTCCCCTATCACCCCCACCCCCCCACCACCAGGGGCAGCCTCCACCAGGCCCCCATCCATGTCTCCCACCACCCCCACCCCCCAGCAGTGCAGGGGCAGCCTCCACCAGGCCCCCACTCATGTCTCCCACCACCCCCACCCCCCAGCATCCAGGGGCACCCTCCCCCAGGCCCCCACCCATGTCTCCCACCACCCCCACCCCCCAGCCACCAGGGGCAGCCTCCACCAGGCCCCCACTCATGTCTACCACCACCCCCACCCCCCAGCAGTGCAGGGGCAGCCTCCACCAGGCCCCCACTCATGTCCCCTATCACCCCCACCCCCCCGCCACCAGGGGCACCCTCCACCAGGCCCCCATCCATGTCTCCCACCACCCCCACCCCCCAGCAGTGCAGGGGCAGCCTCCACCAGGCCCCCACTCATGTCTCCCACCACCCCCACCCCCCAGCATCCAGGGGCAGCCTCCACCAGGCCCCCACCCATGTCTCCCACCACCCCCACCCCCCAGCAGTGCAGGGGCACCCTCCACCAGGCCCCCACCCATGTCTCCCACCACCCCCAGCCACCAGGGGCAGCCTCCACCAGGCCCCCACTCAAGTCTACCACCACCCCCACCCCCCAGCAGTGCAGGGGCAGCCTCCACCAGGCCCCCACTCATGTCTCCCACCACCCCCACCCCCCAGCATCCAGGGGCAGCCTCCACCAGGCCCCCACTCATGTCTCCCACCACCCCCACCCCCAGCATCCAGGGTCACCCTCCACCAGGCCCCCACCCATGTCTCCCACCACCCCCACCCCCCAGCCACCAGGGGCAGCCTCCACCAGGCCCCCATTCATGTCTCCCACCACCCCCACCCCCCAGCATCCAGGGGCAGCCTCCACCAGGCCCCCACCCATGTCTCCCACCACCCCACCCCCCAGCCACCAGGGGCAGCCTCCACCAGGCCCCCACTCATGTCTCCCACCACCCCCACCCCCCAGCATCCAGGGTCACCCTCCACCAGGCCCCCACCCATGTCTCCCACCACCCCCACCCTCCAGCCACCAGGGGCAGCCTCCACCAGGCCCCCACTCATGTCTCCCACCACCCCCACCCCCAGCATCCAGGGTCACCCTACACCAGGCCCCCACCCATGTCTCCCACCGCCCCCACCCCCCAGCCACCAGGGGCAGCCTCCACCAGGCCCCCATTCATGTCTCCCACCACCTCCACCCCCCAGCAGTGCAGGGGCAGCCTCCACCAGGCCCCCACTCATGTCCCCTATCACCCCCACCCCCCCGCCACCAGGGGCACCCTCCACCAGGCCCCCATCCATGTCTCCCACCACCCCCACCCCCCAGCCACCAGGGGCAGCCTCCACCAGGCCCCCACTCATGTCTAAATCCACCACCCAGCAGTGCAGGGGCAGCCTACACCAGGCCCCCACTCATGTCCCCTATCACCCCCACCCCCCCGCCACCAGGGGCACCCTCCACCAGGCCCCCATCCATGTCTCCCACCACCCCCACCCCCCAGCAGTGCAGGGGCAGCCTCCACCAGGCCCCCCACTCATGTCTACCACCACCCCCACCCCCCAGCAGTGCAGGGGCACCCTCCACCAGGCCCCCACTCATGTCTCCCACCACCCCCACCCCCCAGCAGTGCAGGGGCAGCCCCCACCCGGTCCTCACAATCCCCAATCATGTGCGTAATGTACAGCCACCACAGCCAAAAAGCCCTACCAAGTAACCCATTCACCCACATGGAAATGGAAATCACATGTTACACCCCCAATGTTCATTAAGATAATGAACCCATGTGCGTCACACACAATGGTTGCAATTGAAAGGGAAAACACACAACATGACATGCATGAAACCAATGAGATGATACCACACAGTGAAGTATGGAAACAAAAATTGTATTGAAAAAAATAAAGAATGCTAAAGAAAGAAAACAAAGTACAATGTGAATGAGAAAAAAAAGCTGCATGTCCGTATAAAAACACAAAACTGAAAATCAAAATCCAAAAAATATTTGCCCAAAGTCAAAATTTAAAAAATCTCCATGCAATAACGAACTATGTAAAAAACTACCAAGGGTCCATGAGCCCAACTGAACAAAGGAAACCTACTAAAAAACCTACCCAAAAATCAACTATATACAAAAAGTGGAGCAGTGTCCGTCGACTCCAAATCATAATAAGAAAGAAAGGAAACCTAAAACTAAAGAACTATATACAAAGGCGGCGGGCAAGTCCAGCGGCTCACTCCATGGTGTCCCGGGCCAGGGCATCATCGAACTCCTGTTCGATGTCCCGGAGGCGGTCCAGTTCCATGGCCCCGAGGGTCCGCAGGGACGATGCTGTGTCCTCCTCAAACCCCCTGCGGATTGCCTCGAGGCACTCGGCCTGCCTCAGGGCCCTCCGCATGGAGTTCTCCGCCCTGACCATTGTGAGCCGCGCCTCTTCCGCCCGCCGCCGCTCCGCACCTAAGGCGTGGCCCAACCGCTGCCACACGGAAGACACTCTCTGTCCTGGGTCCCCCTGCCCTCCGGCCGATGCCTGCCCCTCCGATGTCGAAAGCCCCGAGCCTTCATGTCTCCCACCATGTTGCTGCTGCTGCTGCTCTGCCTCTGCCCGTGCACTGCCTCCTGCTTCCTGCACATTCTCCGCCGGCTAGGGTGCAGTTGTTGATGTGGCCACCCCTGCTGGACCTCCGACTCCCGACTGTGGCAGGGATGCCTCCTCCACCAGCCTGGCCGCACCGTCAGAGGCACCTCCACAGGGCACCCAGATGACTGATGGGTGGGAAGATGGCACAGAGGACGACTGGCACGTAGGGGGTCCAGTTGAGGAGGGGGTCGGAGCAAGCCCCATCAGATGGAGAAATCCGGCCTGGGTGACCTGTCCCAGCAGGCTGACGTGGTCAACGAGCCATTCGAGATGACGTGCAGTCTCTCCATGAAAAGACTGCAGGTCACCTCGCATGGCCCGTTGACGCAACGCCACACCAGCCAGGACAGGCTCAACCCGGACCTGGATGGCCACGTCCGCAGGCAGAGGAAGGCCAGTTGACGTCAGCTCATCCCCTGCCTGAAAATGGGTCTGGACGTAGGCATCCCTGCTGGTGCAAGATGGTGCAGGGACAGGATCGGGGTCCAGGATTGCACACAGGCACCTCCGCGGCCGCCTGTGCTGCCTCCTGTCCCTGGTCCTGCACTGCACCACTAGCACCAGTGGGATCCCCACCTCCAGACCCCGTCTCTGGTGCTTGCACGGCCCCCTCCTCCACCAAACCCCCCACCAACCTGGATGACTCCGTGCCATCTTCCCCTGTTGGGCCCTGTGGGGTCCCAGCTGCCCCTTCTGCTGCCGAGGAGTCCAACTGCAACCTCCGCCTCTTGGACCTCCTCCCGGCAGCTGCGGCCTGGGACGCGGCACCGGACTCCTCACTCCCCGACGAGATGACAACACGGGAGGGAGCCGGGCCTTGCGTCTCTGGCTGGCGGTCGGATCCCCGGCGCTGTGCTCCACAGCACCTTCTCCGCCCTCTTCATCAGTTGACGCTGCAGACAGGGAGAAACAAAACACAGGCATCAGGGCACTGTACAATGGACACATACACGCATGACAGTTGCACATGAGTGGCATTGGCAAACCTCAGACATGTCATCACAATCCCCAACACACATGTCATTGCAACTCACACACATGAGCCATACCACAGCCATATCGCAACTGCCACCACCATCCCTACACATACAACAGCATCAGCAGCCAAAGGGGAGCCAGACATCACATGCAACACAGGAAGTGCACCACACATGTACACACAGCACCACACTTGCATGCATGTCTACACCTCTGCCAAGTGTTGCACTGTTCAGACGGGCATCCATGTCACATCTGCCAATCAGGCTTCCACATACCGCTGTCACATGCATCCATGTTGCATCACTGTTGCACCCTTGACAAATACACACACATGCACTGTACACATTGTTCATACATGCAGCCGAAAACAATATACATGCCTGACATCACGGACATGTCTACTTACATACACATTCATCCAAACATGTGTGCACGCACAACTGCATTTGCCATGCAAGCCCACACACACAAGCACCATCCATGTCTCACACATTACAGCCCTCGCATGTGTCACGGCCCTGTACACCCCCACCCATACTCGACCCCATACAAACAGATGTGCAACCGGCACAATGCCGAATAATCACCACACGCACTGCTCACAATCAGGATGCATGTACACTCACTGCTCGACTCCAGACGGGTCTGCTTCTCTAGGACCTGGACGTGGAGGGCTGGGGATATGCGTACCAGGACCCCCATCTGTTCTTCCGACAAGTAGCCCCGGCGCCCCTTGGCATCCACTGCCTTCAAGAGGCGCCGGGCCTTGTTCAGGGTCCTGGACCTGAAGTCCTCCCAGCGCTTCCTGACATGTTGTAAGTCCCGGACTGCCACCCCCTCCGCGTTGATGGCAGTCACGATGTCAGTCCAGATCCGAGTCCGTCCTTCCTTGTCACCGCAAGAACTTCCGAAGAGGGCATCATACTGCCCCAGGACTTGCTCCACCAGGACACCAACTTCGGTGGCACTGAAGCTGGTGCCCCTCTGCCTCTCTGGCCGGGGGTTGTCAGTGGTCACAGATGGTGTTTGCCCCGACATGACAACCCCAGAGGCAGGAGTGGGTGGGCAACTGGTTCCTGGGGCTGGGCTGTGGAGCGATGGAATTCCAGTCGGGAGTCTTCGGTTCCAGCAGGGGTGGTCACAGCAACAGCACCCCTGGCTGATGTGCAGGCAGCAAATGGCAGTGCACGTGGGCAGCAGGCAGTCAGGCAGCAGCAGATGGCAGGTGGGAGCGTGCTCGGGGCTCTGGGGGGCAGTAGTCCGGCCTTCTGGGCAGGAGCGTGGTCTTCCGTGTGCTTACGCGTGGCCAGCTTGGTACGGAGTGATTTGGCACGTGAAAATCGTGCACGTCAGCCTGAAAACCGAGGAAAGGCCCTTAGCGCGTAAGTGCGTCAGCACGCATACGCGCATCTATTGGACCAAAGGCCCTCAGCGCGTAAGCGCGTCTGTGACGTGACCCGCACGGGTGTTTCCCACACAGCACATGATGACAGAGCACACGTGGAAAGACTGCACGTCAGAGTGTCATCGCGTGTAATTGGACAGCACGGCAGAGTCTCATTGCGTGTAATTGGACAGCACGTCAGGGTGTCATCGCGTGTAATTGGACAAAAGTGCGCGTACACGCAATTGTCCTATGTACGTGTATATCAGGTGTGCACGGACACTTACACACGCAAGTACGTCAGCGCACCAGTATCCGGGTGTGCGCGGGAATTTCCACACGCTATTGGACTGGGTACTGGATTTCAGGGGTGCGCGGGTCACACGCTCGCCTACAACACGCGCGACGCATTAATTTGCGCGCTAAAAAAATAACAAGCTCAGACCCAGGATGAACATACCGTTCCTAGCAGCAGTGGGCATGGCCTACCTAAGGAGGAGGAGGAGGAGGATAGTCAGGGCCAGAATATTCACACCCAGAACCAGCCTTTTCGGGATGCCTGATGACCAGGTGCATGGGAGGTACAGGTTTCCACCACACATCATACTGGACCTGGTGAGTGAGTGGGAGGATGACCTCACATCACCCACCCTGTGCTCCCAAGCACTCAGCCCCCTGGAGAAGGTCCTCAATGTACTGCACTTCTTAGCCACTGGATCATTTCAGCGGACAAGTGCCATTGTGGGTGGCGTATCACAGGCCACCCAGTCACGCTGCCCACACCAGGTCTTGAACATCATCACTGCACGCCCATCAGTCCGCAGGCATATATACCTGCCCAGAACCCCTGCAGAAAGGCATGCTGCCGCCCTGGATTTCTACGCTGTGGCACGATTCCCCAAAGTGCTAGGTGCCATCGACTACACCCATGTGGCTCTACGTCCCCCCAGGGCATCTGAGCACATCTATAGGAACCGCAAGCACTGGCATTCCATCAACGTGCAGGTAGTATGTAATGCCAAGGGAATCATCACCTCAGTATATGCCAACTATCCCGGGTCCACCCACGACAGCTTCATTTACCGAATGCCCACCCTAAGCCGGGACCTAGAAGCTGGGCGGCATGGCGATACATGGCTGCTTGGTGAGTATGAATGCCACTGCACATGCATGCATGTCAGATACTGAGCAAGGTCACAACCCCACCAATGATACCAATCACCACCTCCACAGGGGACAGTGCCTACCCTCTCAGCCCCCACATGATGACGCCAATTCGGAAACCCACCACGCCACCCCAGGTAAGATATAACGCAGGCCACATTACAACCCGGGGCATAGTGGAGCGCACATTCGGAGTGCTGAAGTCACGCTTTTGCTCCCTTGACCGTTCTGGCGGGCAGCTGTTGTACGCTCCCCCAGTAGTGTGCAGGATCATAGTGGCAGCATGTGTCCTGCACAACGTTGCAACACGCCGGGGCCTGGCCGTGGACATGGTGGTGCCCCCCCTTCCCCAACCACATGCACAGCCGCTGCCCATGGGAGAGGAAAGGGCATTGGGGGAGGCAAGCCGTACACAGCTAGTGGCTAATTACTTCACATAGAAATCACACCCCTGTGGAGTGCACACTGCCCTGCCACATTCCATCTGACAATCAATGATGACTCAACCTGACACTGAGCCTGAATGTCTGGAGAAAGAACCGTGAAAACCATATCAGCCTGAGATTGTTCACCTGGAAGTGTCACAATGTGTGCATCCCTACCCACACAGACACCACCAATGCAGTTTTGTGAAGTTGCACATTCAAGCAGCTAAAATGAATACCCACTTGCAAAATGCAACAAGAGGACAGTGCCATGTCAGCCAACCCAACCCCAGCACCGCCACACCACACACCGTGCCATGTCATGCTATTTGCAGGTAAACAAAGTAATCCACACAACATGACACTAGTGTCACAATGTACAGTGTCCCTATTAGATACTTGCAACACCTGAAATGCTCACAGTAATGCCGGACCAACAACAAACTTGAGCACGTACTACCATTAACATGACATCACTAATGTTAAATATTAGTAGTCTCACCACCTGGAAATGCCTGCACTCCCACCACTACCAACTGTGCAGTGTTGGCGCCATGTAGAGTTGTAGGTGCACTGCTGCCAACATGGACCACATCTCCAGACTAGAGGTCCTTGTGTAGACATGAGGAAGGGACCTGCAAATTGGGAGGTAGACACAGAAGATGAGTTACACATCAATGCAACATGCAGTGTACAACACAACAGCAATATGCACTAGGAATGTATACACAGTATTGACTACAGACTGCCCACACAGCTCATGGGAGTCCAACGTCACTGTGTAATTCACTGTCACTTGGGCACACCCTTTGCAAGCCCATGGAAACGGGAAGCAGGAGGGGTGTGTGTGACTCAAACCCAAGCATCTGAACCCAATACATTACAAGCCTGCATGTGCCCAGCCACAATGCAGTGTATGCCCACAGGAACCACGGAATCCAACAAATCGTCCCAAAAAAATAGGGAATAAAATAAATAAAAATAAAAATAAAAATTAAAAAAAATCAAAAATGGCCATTGAAGGGCCCGGGGGGGTTGGGGAGGCCACCCAGGAGGTCCGAGGACAGGATGCACACCAGAACCCACCTGCGTGGATCCTGGGAAAAAAAACACCTCCATGGGCTCATGGCCCACACGGCTACCCTATTGTGGGAGTATCACTGCTGTCGCTATTATCACCCTGTGCAGCTGCATCCGGAGGTGGTTGCACTATGGGAGGCAGCCCACGCAAGGCCCTAGTCTGCTCCTCCATGGCTGCAAGCATGCGGGTGTGGTAGGTCTGGTTCTGGAGGATGAGTGTGCGGAGGTCCCCATGCAACAACTCACGGGATGCCCGGACCTCCGCCCTTGTTGCCTGCATCTCAGCTGAGAGCGTACGGGTGAGACGCTCCAGCTGCTGTTCTGTCCTTTGGTGTGTTGAAGCCTCAAGCTCAACAAGAGTCGTCCTGAGGTGAAGGAGCTCCTGCCTCAGGGCTTCCCTGTGGCCCTGGGACTCAATGGAGATGGCCTCCTGCAGAGTCGCCAGTGCCGCCCGCCTGTCCCTGTTGGACCCCAACATGTCCTCCCTGTGTGACTGGCAGATGGAGTCGGTTGCCTGCTCTAGTCGCTCCATCAGCCTTTCAGGGGGGACAATGGAAGTGGCCACCCTATCCATGGCCTGAGCCATCATCTCGGATGATGCTGCCTGTTGGGTTGCCATACCGTAAATGGATTGCTCCCATGCGGTATTGCCAGGTGGCGTACGGCCACCACGTCGGCGGGCACCACACCTGTCTGGGGCAAGGCGAACTGCGCCTTGCTGTGCCGGCACTGCCTGAGGCTGCAGGACTGCATTCCCCCTCTGATCTGCTGGCCCAGGAACAGGATCAGATGTCACGGAGTGTGACCCTGCATCCGTAACCACCAAAGGCGTAGCTGCCAACACTGACATCCCCATTGAGGGTTCTGACCCTGGTGCAGGTGGGTGAGACAGAACAGAATCCCTCCCTGGAACACTCACCTGCGACGGCACGTAGGTCTCATCCGAATCAACACCTGAGTACAGCTCGGGGGAGGTGCAGCCAGAGACACCCCTTGAGAGCAGGACCTGCAGCACTTGTGGGTTCTCACCCACCACCACACCACGTCCCTCACTGGTGGTTGGTCGGCCCTCGGACCCCTCCTGGGTCTGCACCATCTCCACAACCCCAGCAGTATCAGGTGCGTCTTCCCCTGCAAAGACATTAAAACAAAGAAATGGAAACAGGCATTAGCACCATGGCACACAATGAGGGCTGAGAAGCAAGAGAACCAGTACTTGTTTGACACATGTCCCACATGACTAAAACCCTCCCATGCATGCACCCTCACTGCGTATGAAGGGCAGGCAAATGGCACACACTGATGACACCAAGATGGAAGATGAACACATTTTCTGCATGCTGCCTGGCAGTGGCATCACACATTGGCCTGTGATTGGCAGGTGAAACACACATGCCATCACACAGATGGCATGCACCATTGCTATTGAGTGAAGATGGAGAGGAGGGCAGCACCTATTCATTCAGTCCAGTTCCCGCATGTAATAGCTTTTCTAATTCAAACAGGTCAGATTCTTCACCTGGAGCTGCCAGTCCGAAATGGTGCAATTGCACAGGGACATGTTTGTACAAATGATATCCAGGTAACAAAGTCACTCCACTTTACCATAGCCATGTCAGACATGTGACTAGAGGACTGCGACATGCCTAGTAATAGTGGTGGAATGCAAACAATCTGACTAAATGAACAATGAAAAATCAAGCAACAATGTTGTGGCAAGGTGACACTTCAAGGGCAACTGGCGTGCAGTTGGGCTAGATGTCTACTGTTGGCAGAAGGGATACTGCTATGGCCAAATGCAGCTGCGCAGGATGTATTGCATGAAGCACATGGCTGACCCATACGACTCAGGCGCACACACTCTCACCTGTCACACAAACAGAAGCCCTCACACACACCATGCACATGGATGACACACACATGCATGTGCACTCACCGGACAATGCCTCGTAATCGGCCAGATCTCCCACGCCTTGGATCTGTTCCTCCGTGACGTAGGTCCCAGCGACTGACTCATGTGGAGTGAGTTCCATGTCTACTACTGGAGACCCACCTCCAGTCACTAGATTTGCGGCATGACTTGAGGCCAGCTTACTCTTTGCCCTGCGCTTTAGGTCATTCCAGCGCTTATAGCAATCATTGGCTGTGCGCCTCACGATTCCAAGGGCACTTACAATGTCCGCAACGGTCTGCCAGTGTGCCTGGCGTTGTGCAAGTGTGGTCTTGGATCCTGCAACAATGACCATCTTGTCATGTGCGGACACATACTCGACAAGTGCATTCAGTTCGTCATCCGTGAAGCTGGGCTTCCTGGACTGTGTAGCCGTGTCTGGGGCATCAGCCTGTGCCGGACGAGCACTCTTCCTCTTCCGCTTGGAAGGTGGTGGTGATCCTGAGTGTCCTGCGCTGCTCTGGACACTAGGGGCAGGAGCCCTGGTGGACTCTGTATCAGGAGTGTGGGATTGCACACTCAGCATGGGAGTTGGTGCAGGCATTGGCTCTAGTGTGATGGTGTCAGGGGGAATGTCAGCAGCATGGACTAGGACCGACACTGTCTGGGCTGGGTGTGTGAGGGCTGGGGTGGATGGAGCCGCAGCTGCCCCTGCAGGCTCTCCGCCCTGCCTACTTGGTGCAGCAGATGACCTTGCTGCCCCAGATGCACGTGGCATGGTGACATCAACGTGCACCAGCGCACGTGTCATAGGCCTGCTGACCTGGAAGTCAGCCATGGAGTCAGCCAGGTCTGGTGCCACAATGGGCTGGTCCAACAAGGGCTGAGCATGGATGGTGTCAGCCACATCAGCCTCAACAGGAGGGGGGGGGATTATGGGTGCCCTTGACTGGTCCTCCACACATGGGGGGACAGGCTCACCCTGCAAGTAACGACCACGTCCCCTACCGGATCCACCACGGCCACCACTTGTGGCTCTTCCACCTTTGCCACCCTTACGGAATCCTCGCCTCCCAGCAATGGCACTGATGTTAATGTGCGTATGGGAGTGGCTGTAGAATATTGTCCTGGGCAATTGGGGGTCAAAGGGGTTGGGTACCAGATGGTAATTGTACCCTAGTGCTCTTGCAAGGCTGATTGTAACCCCTGGGGAAAGATGACGGGTCACGCTACGCACAGGAGCCCCAAAAAAGGGAGATGACGTGCACGCAACCCCTCCTAGACCACGTGTGCAGAAAGAAAAACCTGCACTACGCTGTGGCACCCAGTAACACAAGAATGAACGTATGCGTGTCACACGCAGCCTAGAATGACCTCTGAAGGGGTAGGCTACACACGGGGCAAGCACAGATGTTAGATACGTGCGTGACTCACCGTCTGCCAGGTAAAAGAGCGTGAAAAAGGAGCGCGTTTGGTTGGCAACACCCCCGCCAAAAGAAGATTTGTACGCTGTCTGAGGACAACAGTAGAAGGGAACACTGTTTGAGGGAACAGGCCCAGGTAAACCAGTAAAAGAGAAAAAAGAGAAAAAGCTGTCAGAGGTAACAGGGAATACGAACTTGAAACGCCGTGAAGTAAATCGCGTGTGAAACGACAAGAAGTACAGAATTCACCCACTCGCTCTCCACGAAAAGCACGTACAAGGAAATGGTGTTCTACGCGTACCTTTTATACAGTTACGGGGCGTGTACGCGCTAGGGCCATTTCCACCAATTACACGCTTTGTCACTTCTGCGTGTAGGGCCATTTCCACCAATCAACGCGATGACACTCTGACATGCAGTCTTTCCACGTGTGCTCTGTCATCACGTGCTGTGTGGGAAACACCCGTGCGGGTCACGTCACAGACGCGCTTACGCGCTGAGGGCCTTTGGTCCAATAGAATCGCGTATGCGTGCTGATGCGCTTACGCGCTAAGGGCCTTTCCTCGGTTTTCACGCTGACGTGCAGGATTTTCACATGCCAAATCACTCCGTACCAAGCTGGCCACAAATACCACGCTCCTGCCCGGAAGGCCGAACTACTGCCCCCCAGAGCCCCGAGCACGCTCCCACCTGCCATCTGCTGCTGCCTGACTGCCTGCTGCCCCTGCACTGCTGGGGGGTGGGGGTGGTGGTAGACATGAGTGGGGGCCTGGTGGAGGGTGCCCCTGCACTGCTGGGGGGTGGGGGTGGTGGTAGACATGAGTGGGGGCCTGGTGGAGGCTGCCCCTGCACTGCTGGGGGGTGGGGGTGGTGGGAGACATGAGTGAGGGTCTGGTGTAAGGTGCCCCTGGTGGCTGGGGGGTGGGGGTGGTGGGAGACATGGGTGGGGGCCTGGTGGAGGCTGCCCCTGCACTGCTGGGGGGTGGGGGTGCAGGGGGACATGAGCAGGTGTGCAGGGTAGTCCCCTGTTTTGTGGGCTGCCTGCAGGGGCCGTCGAGGGTGTACAGGGAACACCTGTGAGGACCCACCCAGCCTAATCGCGTGTGGAACTTCCCGCGCACCCCTCAAATACACGCGCCCCGGCTATTCGCGTGTGGAACTTCCCGCGCACCCCTGAAATACACGTACCCTGCTGAAATCGCGTGTAAAACTTCCCGCGCACCCCTGAAATACATGCGCCCCGGCTATTCGCGTGTGGAACTTCCCGCGCACCCCTGAAATACACGTACCCTGCTGAAATCGCGTGTAAAACTTCCCACGCACCCCTGAAATACACGCGCCCAGGCTATTCGCGTGTGGAACTTCCCGCGCACCCCTGAAATACACGTACCCTGCTGAAATCGCGTGTAAAACTTCCCGCGCACCCCTGAAATAGACGCGCCCAGGCTATTCGCGTGTGGAACTTCCCGCGCACCCCTGAAATACACGTACCCTGGCTAATCGCGTGTATAACTTCATATGCACGTTACCCGCTTTGCGTTCCTTGTTTGGCAGCCCTGTAAACTGGTCCAGGGTTAGCGCAGCCCTTTGCGATGATTTAGCGATTTTGATGGCTTTTCCTTGCGTGAGGGCGTTCTTGGGGGCGTTACTGGCGCTGCTGCAGGGTCGCTGCGATACTCTGCGCCACGGCTGGTTTGGGAGCCTAAAATCCATGAATACGCTGTGCGCGGAAATCGGTTTTAGCGCACGTGCCTGGCGCAGACAATCGCACCCGGACACTCTGCGCCAGCCGCTTGCGACACTTTTCTGCGAAATTCTATGAATTACCCTGTCAGTATCAGAAGATTCAGGTGAGGAGAAGGGGGAGGTGGAGCCGAAGTCTGACAATCTAGTCCTCACAGATAGCACCACTGCCATGTTTTACATAAACATAAACAAACAAGGGGGCACACACTCTCCAGATCTGTCCAGGCTATCCCAAAAAATGTGGAAGTGGGCACTCAAACGGAACATGTTCCTAGTCTCACAACATGTTCCAGTGGACCTCAATTCTCTAGCAGAACATGAGTGGCAAATCAACAAAGATATTCTAAACGAAATCTTTTCCCAGCGGGGTTATTCTCCCTTAGACTTGTTCATTACAATCCAAAACGCACAATGCTCAGACTTTGCGTCCAGGTTTCCACAACCAGGATTCAAGGGAGACTACACCCTGTGGATGAATTGGTCAGGGAAATTTGCTTACGCTTTTCCACCAACACCACTCCTGAGCAGGATAGTGCACAAGATGCACAAGAAACAAGTTTCCCTAATCTTGATCGCTCCAATGTTGGCAAGACAACCTTGGTTTCCACATCTGCACAAACTGGCGATGTGCAATCCATTCAAGATTCCGTGTACCGCCAACATGCTGTCCCAACACGAGGGGACAACATTCCATCCACATCCTCAGTCTATGAACTTGGCAGCTTGGCCCCTGAAGTCATAGAGTTTGTTCACTTAAATCTTCCTCAAAGGTGTATGGATATTATAAAGCAGGCACACAATCCAACACCAGACACTGCTACTTCAACAAGTGGAAGAGGTTTGTGGTATGATGCTGATCACAGTCCAACATTCTACACTACATGCTTTATCTAGTAGACTCTGGCCTAGTATTTAACTCTATCAATGTACAACTAGCAGCCTTGTCCGCATACACCACTTCGCAGAACAAGGTGTCTTGGTGGAAAGTCCCTGTTATCAAGGCTTTCATTGAGGGAGTGAAGAGATTATACCCTCCCATTTCTAATACTCCACCACGTTGGGACCTTAATGCTGTGCTCTCAAAGCTCATGGGTCCGCCCTTTGAGCCTATTCACAAGGCTAGCCTAAAACACTTAACCTGCCTTTTTAGTAGCCATCAACTCGATAAAATGAGTCAGTGAGCTACATGCATTATCTGTACAAGACCCTTTCTTTGTAATCTGCAAGGACAAGGTTGTCCTTAGAACACATCCTACGTTTTCACCTAAGTTCATCCAATCCATTGAACTACCTACTTTTTTCCAAAATCCATCAAACTCAGCTGAAAAAAAGCCTCCATACATTAGATGTAAGGAGGGCGGTCTTGTACTATGTAAACAAAACAAAGCCTCTAAGCAAAACAGACCAGCTCTTTGTTTGCATAGCACCGTGTAGAGAAGGTGATCACATTTTAAAAAAATGCCATCTCCAAATGGATAGTCAAAGGCATACAACTGTGCTATTCGCTATCCAAAAAGACCCTGCCTTTCACTCCTAGAGCTCACTCTATCAGAGGTACAGGGGCTACTCTAGCATTTTTTGCAATCGTCCCTGCAAAGCAGCTACTTGGAGTTCCATCCATACCTTTATGCAGCATTACTGCATTGACAGACACTCTAAAGCAGATTCACAGGTGGGACAAGCAGTGCTAAAACATCTATTTACCGATGTACCTTCTCACAACCCACCTCCTGATCCAGAAACAGCTCGCTAATCTATGCATAGAATGTGATCTAAGTTGAGCCACGAGCCTCAGAAGGCATATATTACTCACTGTAGTCGTATTTCTGTTGCTTGTATCTGCTTGTAGAAGTGGAGTCGGAAATAGACGATGATGCCAGTACCTCGACAGAAACCTCGATTAGCAGTAATGAAGACACCCCCATAAGGCTGAATTTTTTAGAAGAAATTAGACTTTTACATCAAGCAGGCAAAACAACTCGGGGAAGAAATCAAAACAGAACAATACCATCAGGACAAAGTCGGGAAGCCAGAGGAAGAACAGACTAGGTCGGCGGGGGAAAAAGGAAAATGAAGAGATCAATCGGGAGGCCATCAGATGCGCTCTGGGGAGGGACGGAAGATGTGACAGCAGACAACGCTATGCAAGTGGTCAACCTCTCTAACAGAGCCCTAAAAATGACAGAAAATGAAGTTCTAAAGAAAGGACTTTCTTACTGTCTAAGATTGAAATTTGACTATCCACAGTCTCACATTGATCTACACTGTTTCATACGCAATATAAGATTGGCTAAACATTATGAAAATACAGATATGCCACTCAAAAAACATAAGAATAAGGACAAACCCTCTATTTTAACTATCAATGAAATACCAATGTTATGTGCCCTTGACTCATTATCTAATGAGGAAACACCAAGTGGGCACCTAGAACCAAACACTGATGAATGTCTGTCCCTGATGCTATAGATACGGCCATGACAATGAACAGTAATCTAAAACGGAAATCCAAGTTCAGTCCCCTCAACCAGAATAGTTCCAGTATTGACCTTTTTGAAGATCTAACAATAGACAATTTCGATTTCCATGGCGTCGACGGCCGCATCTACCGTGGCAGTTGCCATGGGGTTGGAACGCACGCCTAGCACGACAGACAATGCACGCCTAGCACGGCGGATCCGCTCACGTGTTCCCCACGTGACACGGCGGTCCCGCTCACATGACCCGGAATCCACGACAACAACATACAACATAAATGGATACTGAACACGCTACACGGCGCTTCTCAGCTGTGAATTCTCCGGCGTTTAGCGTTTCGTTATCCCGACTTTGCTTACTTCCTGGATCCGGACCATAGCATTTGTTTCACGGACTGCCTATTGTCTACTCCTTCTCTTTCGGTGACCTTTCCTGATTGCTTACCTGAACTGCTTCTACCTCGGCTCTCAATTATTGGACTGCCTCCTTCACTTTGTTCGGCAATGGCGCTTCCCATTTGCTTATCTGGTGTTTTTGACCACAGACTTGGTTTTTGGACTTCTCTTGGATTTACCCTCCTGGAACCATGTTGGGTCCTTTCCATTTGGTGAGCACTCCCTCTGCGTCAACCTAATATTAGAGTGGCAACCCAGTAAGTCTCTGCTATTAATGCGGCCCGCCTCTACTGGCCCCTTTCTGCTGCTGATCTGCACCTTACTGAGGGAACACTCTGCACCTTACTGGGGGGAAAAGCAGGGATCCTGTTTCATCTCCTCCCTCCTGCCATTCCCCACACTTCGAATTGGTAGATGTCCTCTTGCACATACATTGTCATTACTGTCTAGAAGTTTGTAGCGAGCAGTCAGTTGTTTAATTTATCTGTTTTCATTGCAGCTACCTGGGGACCCGGTGCTCCTGTTCCTGCCACCGGTGGCCCCAATAACTGGTCAGCGGGTTTCTTGTATATCTCTGACTGGTACTTGGGGACAGAGGTATACCTAATCTACGCGGACCTCAAGTTGTGACTGCATCCGACAAGTCTAAAAAAAAAGTATACCTTAGGGTAAATTTGTACGTATTAAACGAAAATGCAGCAAAGAAGAAACCTGTGAGAAAAACGCTAAACAATCTGCGGCAGGTTTCGTACTAGAGCATACTTAGAAACAGTCATCAAACAGGCATATGACAAATGCTCTAAACAGGCTAGAAATGGAGCTCTCACTGTGAATTGGATTAAAAACCAGAATCCTCAAGAATCATCAAGTTGCATCCGATGTATTACAACTTTCAACGAGGGAGCTAAAGAAGTTAGAAAAATATTGGGAAAACATTGGCTCGTAACTAGAGACCAGGATTTCAGATCCCATATTCAATCGAATGCAAGTGTGACATTCAGAAAAACTGCATCCATACAATCTAAATTGTGGTACATTGGAAGCACCAAGGTAGAAGTAAAAGCTAGAAGATTGCAACATCTAAGAGCAATCAAAAATGGAAATATCGCATATCCCCTGGCTAAACATTTTAAAGAGGTACACCAAAGAGATATATCATCCTTCAAATAATTTGCCATCAGCACAATACCTAACCACCCAAGGGGTGGAAAAGTAGAAAGAAAATGGAGACAAGCAGAATGCAGATACATCATTGATTACAATACAATAACACCAAAAAGACATAATAAAGATGAAGAACTATACACCTTTGTGGGAGATTGATACATGAGACTTAACACTTTTCTCCACCCATCCTTGGTTCTAATACGCTATACTTATCTTTATATGTTATGTCTAATCTATCAGATGCTATAGTGATTAACAGGTTGATTTTAGATTTATTCTATCACAATGTTTAAAATATATTCTTTTCTTTTTACATGAATGTTTTAGATACAGATCAATGTCTTGCATGGCCCATACACCCAATGTGGTCACATTTTATTTTTTCAAACAACAATTGATTTTAGTGTAACCAGGTTTTAACCAATGATTGATCGAGCTGCATTTATTGGTATAATTCCTGTAATTATATTTATAGTTTTTCTTGGGAATCTAACGTTATTCCTTAAAAATAGGGCAGTTGAAGGTGAAGGTGCTATAAAGCAATGTAGGCATTAACAAAAAAACAAGGCCATCAGCACAATGCACTTCACAAAACCTTGTTCAATTGAATAATTGAACTTCATTTTAGAGGTATCTTATTACAGATTTTTTTAACCTCCGCCCAGTCCTAGCCAAACATTTAACAAATGGCTAATATTACGGTCCCACTATCCAATAGCTGTTTTCAGTCCCTCTAGTTGAAATTAACATTTCAAATGAACCAAAACCTGGAGCATCTCAATACAAGATCGCCTATCATTACGGTGAGGCATTATCCCCACTGTGCAGTGTGACATAGCTCTAGAATAATGATTAGCAACTTCTAGCATCCCAGACCAAGGTCCAGTATTGGGCTCGGAGTAAAATACAACTTTAAATCAAGTAATGGTAGATCTCAAGCTAATAAAGCATTGTGCCTTTTATTCAACCTTAGATACTTTCATAACCACTGTAAATGACAGGTATTGTAGAGCTGAGATTTTAAATCTGTACATTATGCACTAAGCACTTTATTTTGGGATACTCTGGAATTGCTGCTAGGTACTAATCTGTGATACTTAGACCGTATGGCCAATATTGCTAGCCTTTTTGAACTAAGCACTAGTCAATCTATTATGGCGATCTCGAAATTGTAGATAAGCACTAGACACTTTATGTATTTATATCCAGCTTTATGACCGTAAAAGTTGTCACTATCAAGCCAGACAGTCGGCTCTTTTTCATGTAGTACTGAGCGGTCTACCATGGTAATTCCCAAATTGCTGCCAAGCACTAAACATTGTATGTGCCCATATCCGCTCTAAGATCTTACAAGCTGTTGTCACGAAGCATTCTGTATATAACAATTAAGTCAAGCAAGATAGCTAGTACTGTGGATGAGTCACATTAAGCTATAAGTACATGTATTGTATTTATACAAATATAAAGGTACATTACCTTCAATTGATAAACATTGTATCTTCGACATTATTTTTAAGACGTTCCAAAATTGCGAGCTGCGTTTGACCAGGATCGCACATGGTAGATGAATCATGTCATGAACAACAAAGAGGGACATTGTTGTATTTAACAATGGGTGTTTGCAAAACTACACACAATCTGATGAAGCCTGCAAGGGTGAAACACGTTGTTTGCTGACTTGGATGTTCACAGTTACTACATTAAAGTAATGAAATGAAGCCCGTGAGAGTTTGTGCATCTTATTGAAGTAATTTGCAGGCAGAGGAAAACGTTCTTCTGCCCTCTTTTGTTTAGTAAAAATTGAGGCCTATACTTCTGAACCTGTCCCACAGAGTCATCCCAAGGGCTGGTTAAAGTCGTTTTAGATACACAAGGGCTGGATAAAGTCGTTTTAGATACACAGATCCCACCTGGTGCACCCTCAATCCAAGATATTATGCAGGCAATTAATGACTCCAGGTGGTCAATGGAAGGTAAATTCGACTCCCTCAGGATTGACGTTGGCCTCCTTAGACCAGATCTCCATAACATCACAGGCCAGATGGGCGAGGTAGAAACCAGAGTGTCAGACATCAAAAACACTTTAACCACCATTCACAGTCCACTGCTGGATTCCATGCAACATACCAAAACTCTGGAGGACAAAGTGGAAGAAGCGGAGAGAAGGTCTAGGTGGAGTAACGTCCGTGTGATCGGCCTTCCTGAGAGAGCAGAGGGTCCCTCGGCTGAGCTTTTTCTGGAATCTTGGTTTGCAAACCTGGTGGATGCCACTTTTTTATCTAACTTTTTCTCCATCGAACTGGCCCACTGAGTACCGGCCAAGCCCTCAGGGCCCTGCCCAGAAATACTGTGCTCAAAATCCTCAACTATCTCGATCGAGATGTGATTTTACATGTGGCTAGATGGAAGGGGTCCATGGGGTGGTCAATGTCGCTATAATCCCTGACGTTATTCTTGTTGTGCAGAGGGACACACAATCGTTCAAGACAATGAAGAAAAACCTACTTGCAATGGGCAACAAATCAGCTCTGTACTATCCGGCCAACCTAAAAAGTTACCATGAAGCCCAGTTATTAGTCTTCATGGACCCTAGGCAAGCTTGGGAATGGATGAAGCTGCAACACGGGCACAGACTGGACCACCATCGCTGGAAGTAACAGGCTGCCGGCGCTGGCAGATCTTTGCTGCCCACCGAAGCTGCACCACTGGATCAAAGACACAAAGAAGATGATGACTGTCGGATTCCCACACTAGCTCAGTGGAGACAGGTGCCCTCTGTAGATGGGTGGGAAACATTAAGGGACCACGGTACACGATAGACAGTTTTGCAATAATGTGGTCTATGTGTTCCTGGTTGGTCAACTGACTCTTTCAACTTTTCAATTTATAAATTAATTACAAATATCACATTTCTATTTACAGTAAGTAATAAAACTAAACATTCAAATATCTAAAAGCAAAAGGAAAAACCCTCTTCAAAATGTATAAATCTATGTTTAACAGAAAGTATAGCTTCATAAGCATAAATAGATCTATTCTGCTATGAGATTCAAAGCATTCGAAAAATTCACAGTAGCAATTTGAATGGGAATATAGGAGGTACTAAAAAGAATGTTCATCCATTGCTCCCAAATAACGACAGTGTTTCATGAAATAGCGTTGTCTTATGTCAAATAAAGATGGACACTGTACAATTAGATTTTCAAGTTTCAGTGATATCTGGCTGGTATTACCCAAATTGACCTTTTCCAATTGACCTTTTGCACAATTGACCTAATTATAGTGGTCCTAATTGACCTTTATATTATTTTAGTTATTTTATATATGTATTGGGTTGGTTTTGGATTATAAATAATATAAGGGGATTGGGTGGGGGGTAGAGGGGGTTTTGGATTGGGTGGAGGGTTGTGGGGGGTTTCCCCCCGCATATATGTCCAAATTGACCTTCTAAATTAGGTCAATTCTCCTGAGGTCAATTCTTTCGAGGTCAATTGTGAAAAGGTCAATTAGTATACAACCATCTGGCTTATTACGGAACCGACAAATATTCTGAGTTTCTGATAAGATTTTATGAGAACATAATAGGTCTCTAGTTGGCCATAACTGAAAGCGAAAACGCAAAATAGAGTGTCTACAGCTTACTGAAGGACTTTTATACAATTATTTCTCCATAATTCACATTGTTTTGGGTAAAAAGCGATGAGTGGATGAACATTTGTATTTTAAACAGAGAGCACGGTTATCAATCCAGTCCATGCGATAAATCTTAAACTTTGCCTTAATCGGATTGGTTACTAATAATTCAATATTAACATCAACATGAATCAGAACTCGATAAGTTGTATTAAGCCATGATTGTACAAAGGAATGTTGAGTAACAAATAGATATTCCGATAAGGTTTTAAGAATCACATCTGTATCAGTGGATATCAAACATTTTCTAAGTAAGGCACATAGGGCCTCATTACGAGGTAGGAGGTAGCCATGGTGCTATCAGCACCATGGCTACCCCTTTAACGCATTCCGGGTCCGGGTTCCCAAAATAGGGACTTACTGGGTCATTCCAACCTTGGCGGACCCGGTAAGTCCCCATTCCGGGAACCATTCCCCATTCCCATTTGAGCCCCCATAGGGCCGCAATTTGCGGTACCGTTATTTGCTCTGAAGTCTCTTAACGGGTCCCATCCATAACGCCTGGTAAAACCAGGCGCTAAGGAAGGGACCCGCTAAGGGACCTTGGAATAGGGTGGTAAGGGATTACCGGCACCAGTGTCCTTACCGGTACCGGTAATCCCTTACCACCTACCTCATAATGAGGCCCATAGTCTCCAATGATAAATAGCAGTGAGCGAAGTTAGGCCCAGCTCATATCGGAGCCATGCAACAGGAATACATTGCAGAAGCTGTAACATGCGCCTCCAAAATTTTGCTTCCCATCTATCTAATATATGAGTTGCAAGGGGAGGTCCAGTTTCCAGCCCATATAAAATTGAGGGTATGGTTTTCATTTTCCAGAAAATCTGGGCTGGAGCAAGAGAGAATTTACCATAGCGGATATAATATAATTCTTGCTTGCGACATGGCTGAGTTCAACTTGCGCTCGATGCTAGCCAAATGCTTTGTTGGATTAGGTATTCCCTTAAAAATCATTCCTAAATAGGTATAACGTGGAACAACCGACAAACTGACATGGTTAATGATCCAATTCCTCAAGGTACGGCCTTGTTTATTAGGTGTATACAGCACTATTTGTGTTTTGGATGCATTTACTTTAAGTTAATTTGCTACAATATAGGCTTCAAATGCTGTCAATAGTCTCTGAAGACCAATTGGAGTCTTCGATATGAGAACTAAATCATCGCCATACATAAGTGCCTTAATTGGTATGCCATTGATTCGGGGAGAGTCAGACTGCACTAAGTCAAAAGCATTTTTAACATCATGAATATAATAATTAAATATAGCAGAGGCCAGCAGACAGCCCTGCTTAAGTCCACGAGATGTGGGAATGGAGGCAGATAAAAGGCCTTCAAGATTAAGTCGGAGACAAATAGACGTGTTTGAATGACACCCATAAATGATGTTACATAATGATGACGGGCAATGATCTCTGGTTAGCTTTGACATAAGAAGTACTCTTGATATTGAGTCAAAAGCAGAGTGTAGATCCACAAATGCAAAGAATACCTGTTGCTTCATGATTTGGCATTGATATTTTAGTGCATTTAAACAAAACAAATTTACACTAGTGGCCATACCTGCTACGAAACCGGATTGCTGTGCATCACAATGTTTTTGAGACACTGTCCAAGAATTAAAATCTCTTAGAACAGACTTTGCAAAGATTTTACCAAGTGTCCAGCAAAGCTATCGGTCTATGGCTGGTAGGTAGTAGCCGGTCACACTTTTTAAAAATGGGGACTATTAACGAGGTTTGCCATGACAGTGGTAGGGCCTTAGTGCAAAGAATTTGTTGAAAAAGATTAAATAAGATGTTAGTCCATAGCTCAGAGTTTACCTTTAGCATATTATTATTTAAACCATCAGGACCTGCTGCCCTGGAACTATTTGTTTTTTTAAAGTAATGTTCAATAGTTTCCAGTGAGCAATTAAGTGTCCATCTACACTCTGTTTTCATTGTGTATGTAAAATTATCAAACTGTTTATCCATATACAATCCTGCAAAATGGTCTAACCACTGTTGTTCCTGCACTCCATTTGCTTGGGCTTCAATTTGGTGCATATAGATTTGAGTATTAAGTAACCTCCATATATCTACAGAATTTTTTGAAACTAAAGTCCCAAGCCAAGCCTTCTTTCCCCATCATGCTGGAATAGAATTGATCAGCCCTTCTTTTTCTCAGCTCTGGATCAAATACGTGTGTATGAGTGACTGGCTGTGGTTTTAAAATCAGGATGTTGTCTTTGAATTGATTCAAAACGTTAGTATATTGAAATATTGCATTATAAAGTGAGTGCCATGTCATGATCTTATTAAGCTCATCAAGCTTATGTGGAGACCAAGAAAAGCGTGTTTTAACGCCATTCACTGCTAACAATTGCATAGACCATTGTCAGGTGGACATTTCTGAGCATTCATTCACTGCACTTTCAAAGTAAGCAAATTATGATCACTTGATTGCTTATTTATAATCACAAAAGATGAAATTCGCATAAACAGATTGACATCCACATAGATATAGTCTATGGTGCTAGTGGAGCTCTCCCTATGCCATGTTGTTCGTGCCGGAATATCGCCTTTAACGGCTCTGTTAACCATCCTAAAACCTCTTTCTGTCATAAATTTAGACCATCTGCAGCCCTCTTGGTAGGCATGTCCCTTTCTGTCAACCGATCAGTCGATGTTAATATGACCTGCCAGTATGGTAGCTGTAATGTCCGGGGGTTTCGCTATAGTGTCTAACATACTTGTTAATTCCTGATAGAAATTGGAGTTGGTAATCCCAATAGAATTACGATATATATTCAATAAGGAAATATTACCATTTGGACTCACCAATCTTATCAATTGTAAAAAAAATGCTGTATGTTTACCAGTGTTGTAGAATAAAGCCATGTGTCAGTTTGACTGCTACCAAGAGACTCAAACGGTCATCCCTTAGGCCCTTTAAGAACTGGGACCAAAGAGATCTCATAATTGTCCCAAACAGGGGGTGATAATAACCACGTCTCCTGAAAAACCAAGAGGTCAAAAGATTCTGAGAAATCATGAATCGAAGATTGAAGGTGAGAACGGCCTCTGGGATTCCAGCAACATAGAGAAAAGGTAGAATAAGTTTGCAAATTTGTCAGTTATGCTTTAGAGGGAACAATGCTAGTTGGATGATAGTTTTGTACTTGAACAGGGACTGTGGAAGGTGTGGCTACAGGGCCCAAAGATTGGTCTGGGTGTTTTTGTAATCGTTCAGGATCCTGTGCGATTAGAAATCCCATTCTAAACAGGGACATCTTCATCTTCCATACAACATTTAAAACAACTCCAGAGGGAATCCACAACCAGACTATTGTCAAATCTCTCCCTGCTACAAATTCGACCAGTTCAATGTCGCCAGTTGTGATATCCTCTAAATCGACAACATCATTGAAGATATTGAAGATGCTACTCCTATTAAGATTGTAAGTGTTGAAATGGCCACCTCTACATTTCATTATTAGAGAGTGGCACTTGGGAGTAGCCTTGACAGAGTACAACATCTTTTTCTCGTTATAAACATTCCCAGAGGTAGTAGTATGATGAAACTTAGATGTAGCCAAATTCATAGACCGCAAGGAATCACTCATGTTATGTGCATAGGAATTATATTTCGATTCAGTTGTATTCTGAGTTGTGTTCTGAGTGCTGTCAGTATGCCAATCACGAGTGGCATTGGAAAGATTTGAAAGTACAGGAGGCTTATTGGAACTCAGAGTCGTTGAACCAGATGCAGTGCATTCAGGAAAATAGGCATCAACTGTTCTCCTTATTTGCGTTGTTGGAGAAAGTGGAATAGAGCTAGGATTCACTAAACCCTGCATAATAGCAGGATTTGAGGTTGATATCACCTGTAGAATAGAGCTAGGATTCAGAGAATCCTGCATGGTAACAACATTTAAGCTAGGTACCATCTGTGGAGTGTGATGGAGGACACCTCATCATGAGTAGATGTTGTCGGCATCATCTTCATGTGAAGATACGAGTCAACCATTTTCTGTACCTCATCCAGAGCGATGTTTGTATCCGGGGGGCTAACTCCTGTCTGATCAACATTAATACTTGATATTACAGGCCCAAAGGGGTGATCCTTCGTTATCACTCCTGCATTAGAATGCTCTATAGCCTGTAAGAGCTTGTTTAAGGGAGAGTAGTGCAATGAGTGTTTTGGAACAGCAGAAATGCATGAAGGTTTCAAGGAACCTTTCTCCATGATCGATTCTGTCTGTGGACGTATGTCAGGTATGATATATGTACTCAATGGAGATCTATTCATTCAAGGTGGCTGCTGGAGTGGCAATGTCGATTTAGATCCAACAGTGACAGATTTGAAAAACGAGGATATTACATTTTTAGCAATTTTTGGAGCAATCATATTTTTTGTATTTTTTTATCAACGTTTGTCGTGGGGCTCTTTTTTTTCAAATGTCTTTTTGCATGACATGATTGCAGAGAGTTGGCCCGATCATCTCGAGTTAGATCAACCACTATTTTTGAAACGGCCACAGATTTGTTTACATTATCATCATCCTGATGAAAACTAACCTAAGAATCATCTCTGGCAATTCCAGTAGATGCTTTATCTATGGTCTCAAGTGGGCAAATGATTTCAGGAAATGATGGTAAAGTTGGGGGGCCTAATGGTGCCACTGGAGCAATAGTATCATCATTCGTAAAGACAACTGAAAGTTGTGATCTGTTGGTATCTGAAAGGGTGTCAGAACATTTAATTGAATGCATCCTTGACGTGATTGCTTTGAAACCTTTTCGTCCAACCTCTTCAATAATTTGAAAAGGCTCAAAATAGTTGTATTGATAGCTGAGAGGGTTTCCTCAAGCATCATTGGATGTGAGGTTTGAGCATATGATGAGGGTTTTGAACATTGACGGCGAGTTGGATGTACATATAATGAGGTTCTCCACGTGTAATGGAGGCAATCGAATCATTTTCATATTGTTGTGAGCCCATGTGCTTACTATGGATAGAAATCGGAGATTTGCATTGACTTGCATACAACGAAATATGGTCTTCCTGTGGACAACTAATATTCGAAGTATGCAAATGCGCATGCGATTCCACAACTGAGACAGTATTTGCGCCTATCACCTCATCTGTAAGTAACAATGTGGAGTCAGATAGGAGGTGAGGCATAGGAGGAATATTGTGTGAAAAAGCCCTTGCGCGAGCAGAATGGTGAGTGCACCCAAGAGCCCGCGAGGGATATTGCGGCAAAGCGTGGGGCTGGGGCTGCCAGCATGTCAAATTGCCATTTCCCCAGGATAAAGATTTACAGGGTAATTCATAGAATTTCGCCGAAAAGTGTCGCAAGCGGCTGGCGCAGAGTGTCCGCGTGCGATTGTGTGCGCCAGGAACGTGCGCTAAAACCGATTTCCGCGCACAGCGTATTCATGGATTTTAGGCTCCCAAACCAGCCGTGGCGCAGAGAATCGCAGCGACCCTGCAGCAGCGCCAGTAACGCCCCCAAGAACGCCCTCGCGCAAGGAAAAGCCATCAAAATCGCTAAATCATCGCAAAGGGCTGCGCTAACCCTGGACCAGTTCGCCGGGCTGGCAAACAGCAAAGCCAAGCGGGGAACGTGTATTTCAGGGGTGCGCGGGAAGTTCCACACGCGATTGGCCCAGTGCGAGCAGGGTACGTGTATTTCAGGGGTGCGCGGGAAGTTCCACACGTGATTTCATCAGGGTACGTGTATTTCAGGGGTGCGCGGGAAGTTCCACACGCGATTGGCCCAGTGCGAGCAGGGTACGTGTATTTCAGGGGTGCGTGGGAAGTTCCAAACGCGATTTCAGCAGGGTACGTGTATTCCAGGGGTGCGCGGGAAGTTCCACACGCGATTGGCCCAGTGCGAGCAGGGTACGTGTATTTCAGGGGTGCGCGGGAAGTTCCACACGCGATTTCAGCAGGGTACGTGTATCTCAGGGGTGCGCGGGAAGTTCCACACGCGATTTCAGCAGGGTACGTGTATTTCAGGGGTGCGCGGGAAGTTCCACACGCGATTGGCCCAGTGCGAGCAGGGTACGTGTATTCCATGGGTGCGCGGGAAGTTCCACACGCGATTTCAACAGGGTACGTGTATTTCAGGGGTGCGCGGGAAGTTCCACACGCGATTTCAGCAGGGTATGTGTATTCCAGGGGTGCACGGGAAGTTCCACACGCGATTTCAGCAGGGTACGTGTATTTCAGGGGTGCGCGGGAAGTTCCACACGCGATTGGCCCAGTGTGAGCAGGGTACGTGTATTTCAGGGGTGCGCGGGAAGTTCCACACGCGATTGGCCCAGTGCGAGCAGGGTACGTGTATTCCATGGGTGCGCGGGAAGTTCCACATGCGATTCCAGCAGGGTATGTGAATTCCAGGGGTTCTGGGGAGTACTACACGTGAATTGGCCGTGTGGGTCCTCCCAGGTGTACGCTCGACAACCTCCACGGCCCCTGCAGTCAGCCCACACCACGGGGGACTACCCTGCACCCCTGCTCATGTCCCGCAGGCAGCCCATCCACCATGGGCATGCCCCGCAGCCAACCCACATGTCACCTTGCACTACTGATCAACAATGCATGTCTCCCACCACCCCCACCCCCCAGCAGTGCAGGGGCATCCCCCACCAGGCCCCCACTCATGTCTCCCACCACCCCCACCCCCCAGCAGTGCAGGGGCACCCTCCACCAGGCCCCCACTCATGTCTCCCACCACCCCCACCCCCCAGCAGTGCAGGGGCAGCCTCCACCAGGCCCCCACTCATGTCTCCCACCACCCCCACCCCCCAGCCACCAGGGGCACCCTCCACCAGGCCCCCACTCATGTCTCCCACCACCCCCACCCCCCAGCAGTGCAGGGGCAGCCTCCACCAGGCCCCCACTCATGTCTCCCACCACCCCCACCCCCACGCAGTGCAGGGGCAGCCTCCACCAGGCCCCCACTCATGTCTCCCACCACCCCCACCCCCCAGCCACCAGGGGCAGCCTCCACCAGGCCCCCACTCATGTCTCCCACATCCCACACCCCCCAGCAGTGCAGGGGCAGCCTCCACCAGGCCCCCACTCATGTCTCCCACCACCCCCACCCCCCAGCAGTGCAGGGGCAGCCCCCACCAGGCCCCCACTCATGTCTCCCACCACCCCTACCCCCCAGCCACCAGGGGCAGCCTCCACCAGGCCCCCACTCATGTCTCCCACCACCCCCACCCCCCAGCCACCAGGGGCACCCTCCACCAGGCCCCCACTCATGTCTCCCACCACCCACAGCCCCCAGCAGTGCAGGGGCAGCCTCCACCAGGCACCCACTCATGTCTCCCACCACCCCCACCCCCCAGCAGTGCAGGGGCAGCCTCCACCAGGCCCCCACTCATGTCTCCCACCACCCCCACCCCCCAGCAGTGCAGGGACAGCCCCCACCAGGCCCCCACTCATGTCTCCCACCACCCCCACCACCCAGCCACCAGGGGCAGCCTCCACCAGGCCCCCACTCATGTCTCCCACCACCCCCACCCCCCACCATCCAGGGGCACCCTCCACCAGGCCCCCACTCATGTCTACCACCACCCCCACCCCCCAGCCACCATGGGCAGCCCCCACCAGGCCCACACTCATGTCTCCCACCACCCCACCCCCCAGCCACCAGGGGCAGCCTCCACCAGGCCCCCACTCATGTCTCCCACCACCCCCACCCCCCAGCAGTGCAGGGGCAGCCCCCACCAGGCCCCCACTCATGTCTCCCACCACCCCCACCCCCCAGCAGTGCAGGGGCAGCCTCCACCAGGCCCCCACTCATGTCTCCCACCACCCCCACCCCCCAGCAGTGCAGGGGCAGCCTCCACCAGGCCCCCACTCATGTCTCCCACCACCCCCACCCCCACCATCCAGGGGCACCCTCCACCAGGCCCCCACTCATGTCTCCCACCACCCCCACCCCCCAGCAGTGCAGGGGCACCCTCCACCAGCCCCCCACTCATGTCTCCCACCACCCCCACCCCCCAGCAGTGCAGGGGCAGCCTCCACCAGGCCCCAACTCATGTCTCCCACCACCCCCACCCCCCAGCCACCAGGGGCAGCCTCCACCAGGCCCCCACTCATGTCTCCCACCACCCCCACCCCCCAGCCACCAGGGGCACCCTCCACCAGGCCCCCACTCATGTCTCCCACCACCCCCACCCTCCACCATCCAGGGGCACACTCCACCAGGCCCCCACTCATGTCTCCCACCACCCCCACCCCCCAGCCACCATGGGCAGCCCCCACCAGGCCCCCACTCATGTCTCCCACCACCCCCACCCCCCAGCCAGCAGGGGCACCCTCCACCAGGCCCCCACTCATGTCTCCCACCACCCCCACCCCCCACCATCCAGGGGCACCCTCCACCAGGCCCCCACTCATGTCTACCACCACCCCCACCCCCCAGCCACCATGGGCAGCCCCCACCAGGCCCCCACTCATGTCTCCCACCACCCCCACCCCCCAGCCACCAGGGGCACCCTCCACCAGGCCCCCACCCATGTCTCCCACCACCCCCAGCCACCAGGGGCACCCTCCACCAGGCCCCCACTCATGTCTCCCACCACCCCCACCCCCCAGCAGTGCAGGGGCACCCTCCACCAGGCCCCCACTCATGTCTCCCACCACCCCCACCCCCCACCATCCAGGGGCACCCTCCACCAGGCCCCCACTCATGTCTCCCACCACCCCCACCCCCCAGCAGTGCAGGGGCAGCCTCCACCAGGCCCCCACTCATGTCTCCCACCACCCCCACCCCCAGCAGTGCAGGGGCAGCCTCCACCAGGCCCCCACTCATGTCTCCCACCACCCCCACCCCCCAGCAGTGCAGGGGCAGCCTCCACCAGGCCCCCACTCATGTCTCCCACCACCCCCACCCCCCAGCAGTGCAGGGGCACCCTCCACCAGGCCGCCACTCATGTCTCCCACCACCCCCACCCCCCACCATCCAGGGGCACCCACCACCAGACCCCCACTCATGTCTCCCACCACCCCCACCCCCCAGCAGTGTAGGGGCAGCCTCCACCAGGCCCCCACTCATGTCTCCCACCACCCCCACCCCCCAGCAGTGCAGGGGCAGCCTCCACCAGGCCCCCACTCATGTCTCCCACCACCCCCACCCCCCAGCAGTGCAGGGGCACCCTCCACCAGGCCCCCACTCATGTCTCCCACCACCCCGACCCCCCAGCAGTGCAGGGACAGCCCCACCAGGCCCCCACTCATGTCTCCCACCACCCCCACCCCCCAGCCACCAGGGGCAGCCTCCACCAGGCCCCCACTCATGTCTCCCACCACCCCCACACCCCCAGCCACCAGGGGCACCCTCCACCAGGCCCCCACTCATGTCTCCCACCACCCCCACCCCCCAGCAGTGCAGGGGCAGCCTCCACCAGGCCCCCACTCATGTCTCCCACCACCCCCACCCCCACCCCCCACCATCCAGGGGCACCCTCCACCAGCCCCCACTCATGTCTCCCACCACCCCCACCCCCAGCCACCATGGGCAGCCCCACCAGGCCCCACTCATGTCTCCACCCACCCCCACCCCCCAGCCACCAGGGGCACCCTCCACCAGGCCCCCACTCATGTCTCCCACCACCCCACCCCCCCAGCAGTGCAGGGGCAGCCTCCACCAGGCCCCCACTCATGTCTCCCACCACCCCCACCCCCAGCGTTGCAGGGGCAGCCTCCACCAGCCCCCACTCATGTCTCCCACCACCCCCACCCCCCAGCAGTGCAGGGGCAGCCCCCACTCATGTCTCCCACCACCCCCACCACCCAGCCACCAGGGGCAGCCTCCACCAGGCCCCCACTCATGTCTCCCACCACCCCCACCCCCCAGCCACCAGGGGCACCCTCCACCAGGTCCTCACAATCCCCAATCATGTGCGTTATGGTCAGCCTCCACAGTCAAAAAGCCCTACCAAGTAACCCATTCACCCACATGGAAATGGAAATTACATGTCACACCCCCAATGTCCATGAAGCTAATGAACCAATGTCCGTCACACACAATGGTTGCAATTGAATGGGAAAACACCCAACATGACATGCATCAAACCAATGAGATGATACCACACAGTGAAGTATGAAAAACAAAATTGTATTGAAAAAAAGAAAGACTGCTAAAGAAATGAAACAAACTACAATGGGAATGAAAAAAAAATAAGCTGCATGTCCGTATAATAAAAAACAGCAAATCATAATCCAAAAAAATGTTGTCCAAAGTCAAATGTAAAAAAATAACTATCCAATAAAGAACTATGTAAAAAACTCGAAAGGGTCCATGAGCCCAACTGAACAAAGGAAACCTAAAAAAAAAACCTAACTAAAAAGCAACTATATACAAAAAGTGGAGCAGTGTCCGTCGACTCCAAATCATAAGAACAAACAAAGGAAACCTAAAACTAAAGAACTATATACAAAGGCGGCAGGCAAGTCCAGCGGCTCACTCTGTGGTGTTCCGGGCCAGGGCATCATCGAACTCCTGTTCGATGTCCCGGAGGCGGTCCAGTTCCATGGCCCCAAGGGTCCGCAGGGACGACGCCGTTTCCTCCTCCAACCCCCTGCGTATTGCCTCGAGGCACTCGGCCCGCCTCAGGGCCCTCCGCATGGAGTTCTCCGCCCTGACCATTGTGAGCCGCGCCTCTTCCGCCCGCCGCCGCTCCGCACCTATGGCTGGCCCAACCGCTGCCACACGGAAGACACTCTCTGTCCTGGGTCCTCCTGCCCTCCGGCCGATGCCTGCCCCTCCGATGTCGAAGGCCCCCGAGCCTTCATGGCTCCCACCATGTTGCTGCTGCTGCTCTGCCTCTGCCCGTGCACTGCCTCCTGCTGCCTGCACATCCTCCGCCGGTTGGGGGTGCAGTTGTTGATGTGGCCACCCCTGCTGGACGTCCGACTCCGACTGTGGCAGGGATGCCTCCTCCACCAGCCTGGCTGCACTGTCAGAGGCAGCTCCACAGGGCACCCAGGTGACTGATGGGTGGGAAGATGGCACAGAGGACGACTGGCCCGTAGGGGGTCCAGTTGAGGAGGGGGTCGGAGCAAGCCCCATAAGACGGAGGAATCCGGTCTGGGTGACCTGTCCCAGCAGGCTGACGTGGTCAACGAGCCATTCGAGATGACGTGCAGTCTCTCCATGAAAGACTGCAGGTCACCTCGCATGGCCCGTTGACGCAACGCCACACCAGCCAGGACAGGCTCAACCCGGACCTGGATAGCCACGTCCGCAGGCAGAGGAAGGCCAGTTGACGTCAGCTCATCCCCTGCCTGAAAACGGGTCTGGACGTAGGCATCCCTGCTGGTGCAAGATGATGCAGGGACAGGATCGGGGACAGGATTGCACACAGGCAGCTCCGCAGCGGCCTGTGCTGCCTCCTGTCCCTGGTCCTGGACTGCACCACTAGCACCAGTGGGATCCCCACCTCCAGACCCCGTCTCTGGTGCTTGCACGGCCTCCTCCTCCACCAAACCCCCCACCAACCTGGATGACTCCATGCCATCTTCCCCTGTTAGACCCTGTGGGGTCCCAGCTGCCCCTTCTGCTGCCGAGGAGTCCAACTCCAACCTCCGCCTCTTGGACCTCCCCCCGGCAGCTGCGGCCTGGGACGCGGCACCGGACTCCTCACTCCCCGACGAGATGACAACACGGGAGGGGAGCCGGGCCTTGCGTCTCCGGCTGGCGGTGGGATCCCCGCCGCTGTGCTCCACAGCACCTTCTCCGCCCTCTTCATCAGTTGACGCTGCAGACAGGGAGAAACAAAACACAGGCATCAGGGCACTGTACAATGGACACATACACACATGACAGTTGCACATGAGTGGCATTGGCAAACCTCAGACATGTCATCACAATCCCCAACACACATGTCATTGCAACTCGCACACATGAGCCATACCACAGCCATATCGCAACTGCCACCACCATCCATACACATACAACAGCATGAGCAGCCAAAGGTGAGCCAGACATCACATGCAACACAGGAAGTGCACCACACATGTACACACACCACCACACTTGCATGCATGTGTATACCTCTGCCAAGTGTCGCACTGTTCAGATGGGCATCCATGTCACATCTGCCAATCAGGCTTCCACATCCCGCTGTCACATGCATCCATGTTGCATCACTGTTGCACCCTTGTCAAATACACACACATGCACATGTACACAGTGCTCATACATGCAGCCGAAAACAACATACATGCGTGACATCACGGACATGTCTACTTACATACACATTCATCCAAACATGTGTGCACACACAACTGCATTTGGCATGCAAGCCTACACACACAAGCACCATCCATGTCTCACACATTACAGCCCTCGCATGTGTCAGCCCCACGGCCCTGGACACCCCCACCCATACTCGACCCCATACAAACAGATGTGCAACCTGCACACTACCGAATAATCACCACACGCACTGCTCACAATCAGGATGCATGTACACTCACCGCTCGACTCCAGACGGGTCTGCTTCTCCAGGACCTGGACGTGGAGCGCTGGGGATATGCGTTCCAGGACCCTCATCTGTTCTTCCGACAAGTGGCCCCGGCGCCCCTTGGCATCCGCTGCCTTCAAGAGGCGCCGGGCCTTGTTCAGGGTCCTGGACCTGTAGTCCTCCCAGCGCTTCCTGACATGTTGTAAGTCGCGGATTGCCACCCCCTCCCCGTTGATGGCAGTCACGATGTCAGTCCAGATCCGAGTCCGTCCTTCCTTGTCGGCGCGGGAACTTCCGAAGAGGGCATCATACTGCCCCAGGACTTGCTCCACCAGGACACCAACTTCGGTGGCACTGAAGCTGGTGCCCCTCTGTCTCTCTGGCCAGGGGTTGTCAGTGGTCACAGATGGTGTTTGCCCCGACATGACAACCCCAGAGGCAGGAGTGGGTGGGCAACTGGGTCCTGGGGCTGGGCTGTGGAGCGATGGAATACCAGTCGGGAGTCTTCGGTTCCAGCAGGGGTGGTCACAGCAACAGCACCCCTGGCTGATGTGCAGGCAGCAAATGGCAGTGCACGTGGGCAGCAGGCAGTCAGGCAGCAGCAGATGGCAGGTGGGAGCGTGCTCGGGGCTCTGGGGGGCAGTAGTTCGGCCTTCTGGGCAGGAGCGTGGTCTTCCGTGTGCATACGCGTGGCCAGCTTGATACGGAGTGATTTGGCACGTGAAAAGTCTGCACGTCAGCGTGAAAATCGAGGAAAGGCCCTTAGCGCGTAAGCGCGTCAGCACGCATACGCGATTCTATTGGACCAAAGGCCCTCAGCGCGTAAGCGCGTCTGTGACGTCACCCGCACGGGTGTTTCCCACACAGCACGTGATGACAGAGCACACGTGGAAAGACTGCACGTCAGAGTGTCATCGCGTGTAATTGGACAGCACGTCAGAGTGTCATCGCGTGTAATTGGACAAAAGTGCGCGTACACGCGATTGGCCTATGTACGTGTATATCAGGGGGTGCGCGGGCACTTACACACGCAAGTACGTCAGCGCACCTGTATCCCGGGGTGCGCGGGAATTTCCACACGCTATTGGACTGGGTACTGGATTTCAGGGGTGCGCGGGTCACACGCTCGCCTACAACACGCGCAACGCATTAATTTGCGCGCTAACAAAATAACAAGCTCAGACCCAGGATGAACATACCGTTCCTAGCAGCAGTGGGCGTGGGCTACCAAAGGAGGAGGAGGAGGATAGTCAGGGCCAGAACATTCACACCCAGAACCAGCCTTTTCGGGATGCCTGATGACCAGGTGCATGGGAGGTACAGGTTTCCACCACACATTATACTGGACCCGGTGAGTGAGTGGGAGGATGACCTCACATCACCCACCCTGTGCTCCCAAGCACTCAGCCCCCTGGAGAAGGTCCTCAATGTACTGCACTTCTTGGCCACAGGATCATTTCAGCGGACAAGTGCCATTGTGGGTGGGGTATCACAGGCCACCCAGTCACGCTGCCTACACCAGGTCTTGAACATCATCACTGCACGCCCATCAGTCCGCAGGCACATATACCTGCCCAGAACACCTGCAGAAAGGCATGCTGCCGCCCTGGATTTTTACGGTGTGGCACGATTCCCCAAAGTGCTAGGTGCCATTGACTGCACCCATGTGGCTCTACGTCCCCCCAGGGCATCAGAGCACATCTATAGGAACCGCAAGCACTGGCATTCCATCAACGTGCAGGTAGTATGTAATGCCAAGGGAATCATCACCTCAGTATTTGCCAACTATCCCGGGTCAACCCACGACATCTTCATTTACCGAATGTCCACCCTAAGCCGGGACCTAGAAGCTGGGCGGCATGGCGATACATGGCTGCTTGGTGAATATGAATGCCACTGCACATGCATGGATGTCAGATACTGAGCAAGGTCACAACCCCACCAATGATACCAATCACCACCTCCACAGGGGACAGTGCCTACCCTCTCAGCCCCCACATGATGACGCCAATTCGGAACCCCACCACGCCACCCCAGGTAAGATATAACACAGCCCACATTACAACCCGGGGCATAGTGGAGCGCACATTCGGAGTGCTAAAGTCACGCTTTCGCTCCCTTGACCGTTCTGGCGGGCAGCTGTTGTACGCTCCCCCAGTAGTGTGCAGGATCATAGTGGCAGCATGTGTCCTGCACAACGTTGCAACACGCCGGGGCCTGGCCGTGGACATGGTGGTGGCCCCACATCCCCAACCACATGCACAGCCGCTGCGCATGGGAGGGGAAAGGGCACGGGGGGAGGCAGCCCGTACACAGCTAGTGGCTAATTACTTCACATAGAAATCACACCCCTGTGGAGTGCACACTGCCCTGGCACATTCCATCTGACAATCAATGATGACTCAACCTGACACTGATCCTGAATGTCTGGAGAATGAACCGTGAAAACCATATCAGCCTGAGATTGTTCACCTGGAAGTGTCACAATGTGTGCATCCCTACCCACACAGACACCACCAATGCAGTTTTGTGAAGTAACACATTCAAGCTGCTAAAATGAATACCCACTTGCAAAATGCAACAAGAGGACAGTGCCATGTCAGCCAACCCATCCCCAGCACCGCCACACGACACACCGTGCCATGTCATGCTATTTGCAGGTAAACAAAGTAATCCCCACAACATGACACTAGTGTCACAATGTAGAGTGTCCCTAATTGAAACTTGCAACACCTGAAATGCTCACAGTAATGCAGGACCAACAACAAACTTGAGCAGGTACTACCATTAACATGACATCACAAATGTTATATATTAGTAGTCTCACCACCTGGAAATGCCTGCACTCCCACCACTACCAACTGTGCAGTGTTGGCGCCATGTAGAGTTGTAGGTGCACTGCTGCCAACATGGACCCCATCTCCAAACTAGAGGGCCTTGTGTAGACATGAGGAAGGGACCTGCAAATTGGGAGGTAGACACAGATGATGAGTTACACATCAATGCAACATGCAGTGTACAACACAACAGCAATATGCACTAGGAATGTATACACAGTATTGACTAGACTACCCACACATGTAGTGGGAGTCCAATGTCACCATGTACGTCAATGTCACTTGGGCACACCCTTTGCAAGCCCATGGAAACGGGAAGCAGGAGGGGTGTGTGTGACTCTAACCCAAGCATCTGAACCAAATACATGACAAGCCTGCATGTGCCCAGCCACAATGCAGCGTATGCCCACAGGAACCACGGAAGCCAACAAATTGTCCCAAAAAAATTGGGGAAAAAATAAAAATAAAAAAAAATAAAAAATGGCCATTGATGGGCCCGGGGGGGCTGGGGAGGCCACCCAGGAGGTCCGAGGACAGGATGCACACCAGAACCCACCTGCGTGGATCCTGGGAAAAAAAAACACCTCCATGGGCTCATGGCCCACACGGCTACCCTATTGTGGGAGTATCACTGCTGTCGCTATTATCACCCTGTGCAGCTGCATCCGGAGGTGGTTGCACTATGGGAGGCAGCCCATGCAAGGCCCTAGTCTGCTCCTCCATGGCTGCAAGCATGCGGGTGTGGTAGGTCTGGTTCTGGAGGATGAGTGTGCGGAGGTCCCCATGCAACAACTCACGGGATGCCCGGACCTCCGCCCTCGTTGCCTGCATCTCAGCTAAGAGCGTACGGGTGAGACACTCCAGCTGCTGTTCTGTCCTTTGGTGTGTTGAAGCCTCAAGCTCAACAAGAGTCGTCCTGAGGTGAAGGAGCTCCTGCCTCAGGGCTTCCCTGTGGCCCTGGGACTCTATGGAGATGGCCTCCTGCAGAGTCGCCAGTGCCGCCCGCCTGTCCCTGTTGGACCCCAACATGTCCTCCCTGTGTGACTGGCAGATGGAGTCGGTTGCCTGCTGTAGTCGCTCCATCAGCCTTTCAGGGGGGACAATGGAAGTGGCCACCCTATCCATGGCCTGAGCCATCATCTCGGATGATACTGCCTGTTGGGTTGCCATACCGTAAATGGATTGCTCCCATGCGGTATTGCCAGGTGGCGTACGGCCACCACGTCGGCGGGCACCACACCTGTCTGGGGCAAGGCGAACTGCGCCTTGCTGTGCCGGCACTGCCTGAGGCTGCAGGACTGCATTCCCCCTCTGATCTGCTGGCCCAGGAACAGGATCAGATGTCGCGGAGTGTGCCCCTGCATCCGTAACCACCAAAGGCGTAGCTGCCAACACTGACATCCCCATTGAGGGTTCTGACCCTGGTGCAGGTGGGTGGGACAGAACAGAATCCCTCCCTGGAACACTCACCTGCGACGGCACGTAGGTCTCATCCGAATCAACACCTGAGTACAGCTCGGGGGAGGTGCAGCCAGAGACACCCCTTGAGAGCACGACCTGCAGCAGTTGTGGGTTCTCACCCACCACCACACCACGTCCCTCACTGGTGGTTGGTCGGCTCTCGGACCCCTCCTGGGTTTGCACCATCTCCACAACCCCAGCAGTATCAGGTGCGTCTTCCCCTGCAAAGACATAAAAACAAAGAAATGGAAACAGGCATTAGCACCATGGCACACAATGAGGGCTGAGAAGCAAGAGAACCAGTACTTGATTGACACATGTCCCACATGACTAAAACCCTCCCATGCATGCACCCTCACTGAATATGAAGGGCAGGCAAATGGCACACACTGATGACACCAAGATGGAAGATGAACACATTTTCTGCATGCTGCCTGGCAGTGGCATCACACATTGGCCTGTGATTGCCAGGTGAAACACACATGCCATCACACAGATGGCATGTACCATTGCTATTGAGTGAAGATGGAGAGGAGGGCAGCACCTATTCATTCAGTCCAGTTCCCGCATGTAATAGCTTTTCTAATTCAAACAGGTCAGATTTTTCACCTGGAGCTGCCAGTCCGAAATGGTCCAATTGCACAGGGACATGTGTGAACAAATGGTATCCAGGTAACAAAGTCACTCCACTTTACCATAGCCATGTCAGACATGTGACTAGAGGACTGCGAAATGCCTAGTAAAAGTGGTGGAATGCAAACAATCTGACTGAATGAACAGTGAAAAATAAGCAACAATGTTGTGGCAAGGTGACACTTCAAGGGCAACTTGCGTGCAGTTGGGCTAGATGTCTACTGTTGGCAGAAGGGATACTGCTATGGCCAAATGCAGCTGCGCAGGATGCATTGCATGAAGCACATGGCTGACCCATACGACTCAGGCGCACACACTCTCACCTGGCACACAAACAGAAGCCCTCACACACACCATGCACATGGATGACACACACATGCATGTGCACTCACCGGACAATGCCTCGTAATCAGGCAGATCTCCCACGCCTTGGATCTGTTCCTCCGTGACGTAGGTCCCAGCGACTGACTCATGTGGAGTGAGTTCCATGTCTACTACTGGAGACCCACCTCCAGTCACTAGAGTTGCGGCATGACTTGAGGCCAGCTTACTCTTTGCCCTGCGCTTTAGGTCATTCCAGCGCTTATAGCAATCATTGGCTGTGCGCCTCACGATTCCAAGGGCACTTACGATGTCCGCAACGGTCTGCCAGTGTGCCTGGCGTTGTGCAGGTGTGGTCTTGGATCCTGCAACAATGACCATCTCGTTGTCATGTGCGGACACATACTCGACAAGTGCATTCAGTTCGTCATCCGTGAAGCTGGGCTTCCTCGACGGGCCGGACTGTGTAGCCGTGTCTGGGGCATCAGCCTGTGCCGGACGAGCACTCTTCCTCTTCCGCTTGGAAGGTGGTGGTGATCCTGAGTGTCATGCGCCGCTCTGGACACTAGGGGCAGGAGCCCTGGTGGACTCTGTATCAGGAGTGTGGGATTGCACACTCAGCATGGGAGTTGGTGCAGGCATTGGCTCAAGTGTGATGGTGTCAGGGGGAATGTCAGCAGGATGGACTAGGACCGACACTGTCCTGGCTGGGTGTGTGAGGGCTGGGGTGGATGGAGCCGCAGCTGCCCCTGCAGCCTCTACACCCTGCCTACTTGGGGCAGCAGATGACCTTGCTGCCCCAGATGCATGTGGCATGGTGACATCAACGTGCACCAGCGCACGTGTCATAGGCCTGCTGACCTGGAAGTCAGCCATGGAGTCAGCCAGGTCTGGTGCCACAATGGGCTGGTCCAACAAGGGCTGAGCATGGATGGTGTCAGCCACATCAGCCTCGACGGGAGGGGGGAGGGGGGGATTATGGGTGCCCTTGACTGGTCCTCCACACATGGGGGGACAGGCTCACCCTGCAAGTAACGACCACGTCCCCTACCGGATCCACCACGGCCACCACTTGTGGCTCTTCCACCTTTGCCACCCTTACGGAATCCTCGCCTCCCAGCCATGGCACTGATGTAAATGTGCGTATGGGAGTGGCTGTAAACTATTGTCCTGGGCAATTGGGGGTCAAAGGGGTTGGGTACCAGATGGTAATTGTACCCTAGTGCTCTTGCAAGGCTGAATGTAAGCCCTGGGGAAAGATGACGGGTCACGCCACGCACAGGAGCCCCAAAAAAGGGAGATGACGTGCACGCAACCCCTCCTAGACCACGTGTGCAGAAAGAAAAACCTGCACTACGCTGTGGCACCCAGTAACACAAGAATGAATGTATGCGTGTCACACGCAGCCTAGAATGACCTCTGAAGGGGTAGGCTACACACGGGGCAAGCACAGATGTTAGATACGTGCGTGACTCACCGTCTGCCAGGTAAAAGAGCGTGAAAAAGGAGCGCGTTTGGTTGGCAACACCCCCGCCAAAAGAAGATTTGTACGCTGTGTGAGGAGACAGGACAACAGTAGAAGGGAACACTGTTTGAGGGAACAGGCCCAGGTAAACCAGTAAAAGAGAAAAAAGAGAAAAAGCTGTCAGAGGTAACAGGGAATACGAACTTGAAACGCCGTGAAGTAAATCGCGTGTGAAACGACAAGAAGTACAGAATTCACCCACTCGCTCTCCACGAAAAGCACGTACAAGGAAATGGTGTTCTACACGTACCTTTTATACAGGCCCACACGTCCAGCGTCACTTACGCGGCGTGTACGCGCTAGGGCCATTTCCACCAATTACACGCTTTGTCACTTCTGCGTGTAGGGCTATTTCCACCAATTACACGCTTTGTCACTGCCGCGTGTACGCGCTAGGCCCATTCCCACCAATTACACGCGATGAGACTCTGACGTGCTGTCCAATTACACGCGATGACACTCTGACGTGCAGTCTTTCCACGTGTGCTCTGTCATCACGTGCTGTGTGGGAAACACCCGTGCGGGTGACGTCACAGACGCGCTTACGCACTGAGGGCCTTTGGTCCAATAGAATCGCGTATGCGTGCTGACGTGCTTACGCGCTAAGGGCCTTTCCTCGATTTTCACGCTGACGTGCAGACTTTTCACGTGCCAAATCACTCCGTATCAAGCTGGCCACGCGTATGCACACGGAAGACCACGCTCCTGCCCAGAAGGCCGAACTACTGCCCCCCAGAGCCCCGAGCACGCTCCCACCTGCCATCTGCTGCTGCCTGACTGCCTGCTGCCCACGTGCACTGCCATTTGCTGCCTGCACATCAGCCAGGGGTGCTGTTGCTGTGACCACCCCTGCTGGAACCAAAGACTCCCGACTGGTATTCCATCGCTCCACAGCCCAGCCCCAGGACCCAGTTGCCCACCCACTCCTGTCTCTGGGGTTGTCATGTCGGGGCAAACACCATCTGTGACCACTGACAACCCCCGGTCAGAGAGGCAGAGGGGCACCAGCTTCAGTGCCACCGAAGTTGGTGTCCTGGTGGAGCAAGTCCTGGGGCAGTATGATGCCCTCTTCGGAAGTTCCCGCGCCGACAAGGAAGGACGGACTCGGATCTGGACTGACATCGTGACTGCCATCAACGCGGAGGGGGTGGCAGTCCGCGACTTACAACATGTCAGGAAGCGCTGGGAGGACTACAGGTCCAGGACCCTGAACAAGGCCCGGCGCCTCTTGAAGGCAGCGGATGCCAAGGGGCGCCGGGGCCACTTGTCGGAAGAACAGATGAGGGTCCTGGAACGCATATCCCCAGCGCTCCACGTCCAGGTCCTGGAGAAGCAGACCCGTCTGGAGTCGAGCGGTGAGTGTACATGCATCCTGATTGTGAGCAGTGCGTGTGGTGATTATTCGGTAGTGTGCAGGTTGCACATCTGTTTGTATGGGGTCGAGTATGGGTGGGGGTGTCCAGGGCCGTGGGGCTGACACATGCGAGGGCTGTAATGTGTGAGACATGGATGGTGCTTGTGTGTGTAGGCTTGCATGCCAAATGCAGTTGTGTGTGCACACATGTTTGGATGAATGTGTATGTAAGTAGACATGTCCGTGATGTCACGCATGTATGTTGTTTTCGGCTGCATGTATGAGCACTGTGTACATGTGCATGTGTGTGTATTTGACAAGGGTGCAACAGTGATGCAACATGGATGCATGTGACAGCGGGATGTGGAAGCCTGATTGGCAGATGTGACATGGATGCCCGTCTGAACAGTGCGACACTTGGCAGTGGTATACACATGCATGCAAGTGTGGTGGTGTGTGTACATGTGTGGTGCACTTCCTGTGTTGCATGTGATGTCTGGCTCACCTTTGGCTGCTCATGCTGTTGTATGTGTATGGATGGTGGTGGCAGTTGCGATATGGCTGTGGTATGGCTCATGTGTGCGAGTTGCAATGACATGTGTGTTGGGGATTGTGATGACATGTCTGAGGTTTGCCAATGCCACTCATGTGCAACTGTCATGTGTGTATGTGTCCATTGTACAGTTCCCTGATGCCTGTGTTTTGTTTCTCCCTGTCTGCAGCGTCAACTGATGAAGAGGGCGGAGAAGGTGCTGTGGAGCACAGCGGCGGGGATCCCACCGCCAGCCGGAGACGCAAGGCCCGGCTCCCCTCCCGTTTTGTCATCTCGTCGGGGAGTGAGGAGTCTGGTGCCGCGTCCCAGGCCGCAGCTGCCAGGGGGAGGTCCAAGAGGCGGAGGTTGGAGTTGGACTCCTCGGCAGCAGAAGGGGCAGCTGGGACCCCACAGGTCCCAACAGGGGAAGATGGCACGGAGTCATCCAGGTTGGTGGGGGGTTTGGTGGAGGAGGAGGCCGTGCAAGCACCAGAGACGGGGTCTGGAGGTGGGGATCCCACTGGTGCTAGTGGTGCAGTCCAGGACCAGGAGGCAGCACAGGCCGCCGCGGAGGTGCCTGTGTGCAATCCTGTCCCCGATCCTGTCCCTGCATCATCTTGCACCAGCAGGGATGCCTACGTCCAGACCCGTTTTCAGGCAGGGGATGAGCTGACGTCAACTGGCCTTCCTCTGCCTGCGGACGTGGCTATCCAGGTCCGGGTTGAGCCTGTCCTGGCTGGTGTGGCGTTGCGTCAACGGGCCATGCGAGGTGACCTGCAGTCCTTTCATGGAGAGACTGCACGTCATCTCGAATGGCTCGTTGACCACGTCAGCCTGCTGGGACAGGTCACCCAGACCGGATTCCTCCATCTGATGGGGCTTGCTCCGACCCCCTCCTCAACTGGACCCCCTATGCGCCAGTCGTCCTCTGTGCCATCTTCCCACCCATCAGTCACCTGGGTGCCCTGTGGAGCTGCCTCTGACAGTGCGGCCAGGCTGGTGGAGGAGGCATCCCTGCCACAGTCGGGAGTCGGACGTCCAGCAGGGGTGGCCACATCAACAACTGCACCCCAGCCGGCGGAGGATGTGCAGGCAGCAGGAGGCAGTGCACGGGCAGAGGCAGAGCAGCAGCAGCAACATGGTGGGAGCCATGAAGGCTCGGGGCCTTCGACATCGGAGGGGCAGGCATCGGCCGGAGGGCAGGAGGACCCAGGACAGAGAGTGTCTTCCGTGTGGCAGCGGTTGGGCCACGCCATAGGTGCGGAGCGGCGGCGGGCGGAAGAGGCGCGGCTCACAATGGTCAGGGCGGAGAACTCCATGCGGAGGGCCCTGAGGCGGGCCGAGTGCCTCGAGGCAATCATCAGGGGGTTGGAGGAGGACACGGCGTCGTCTCTGCGGACCCTCGGGGCCATGGAACTGGACCGCCTCCGGGACATCGAACAGGAGTTCGATGATGCCCTGGCCCGGAACACCACGGAGTGAGCCGCTGGACTTGCCCGCCGCCTTTGTATATAGTTCTTTAGTTTTAGGTTTCCTTTGTTTGTTCTTATGATTTGGAGTCGACGGACACTGCTCCACTTTTTGTATATAGTTGCTTTTTAGTTAGGTTTTTTTTTAGGTTTCCTTTGTTCAGTTGGGCTCATGGACCCTTTCGAGTTTTTTACATAGTTCTTTATTGGATAGTTATTTTTTTACATTTGACTTTGGACGACATTTTTTTGGATTATGATTTGCTGTTTTTTTATTATACGGACATGCAGCTTATTTTTTTTCATTCCCATTGTAGTTTGTTTCATTTCTTTAGCATTCTTTCTTTTTTTCAATACAATTTTGTTTTCATACTTCACTGTGTGGTATCATCTCATTGGTTTCATGCATGTCATGTTGGGTGTTTTCCCATTCAATTGCAACCATTGTGTGTGACGGACATGGGTTCATTAGCTTCATGGACATTGGGGGTGTGACATGTTATTTCCATTTCCATGTGGGTGAATGGGTAACTTGGTAGGGCTTTTTGGCTGTGGAGGCTGACCATAACGCACATGATTGGGGATTGTGAGGACCTGGTGGAGGGTGCCCCTGGTGGCTGGGGGGTGGGGGTGGTGGGAGACATGAGTGGGGGCCTGGTGGAGGCTGCCCCTGGTGGCTGGGTGGTGGGGGTGGTGGGAGACATGAGTGGGGGCTGCCCCTGCACTGCTGGGGTGTGGGGGTGGTGGGAGACATGAGTGGGGGCCTGGTGGAGGCTGCCTCTGCACTGCTGGGGGGGTGGGGGTGGTGGGAGACATGAGTGGGGGCCTGGTGGAGGCTGCCCGTGCACTGCTGGGGGGTGGGGGTGGTGGGAGACATGAGTGGGGGCCTGGTGGAGGGTGCCCCTGGTGGCTGGGGGGTGGGGGTGGTGGGAGACATGAGTGGGGGCCTGGTGGGGGCTGCCCATGGTGGCTGGGGGGGCGGGTGGTGGGAGACATGAGTGGGGGCCTGGTGGAGGGTGCCCCTGGATGATGGGGGGTGGGGGTGGTGGGAGACATGAGTGGGGGCCTGGTGGAGGCTGCCCCTGCACTGCTGGGGGGTGGGGGTGGTGGGAGACATGAGTGGGGGCCTGGTGGAGGGTGCCCCTGCACTGCTGGGGGGTGGGGGTGGTGGGAGACATGAGTGAGGGCCTGGTGGAGGGTGCCCCTGGTGGCTGGGGGGTGGGGGGAGACATGAGTGGGGGCCTGGTGGAGGCTGCCCCTGCACTGCTGGGTGGTGGGGGTGGTGGGAGACATGAGTGGGGGCCTGGTGGAGGGTGCCCCTGGATGCTGGGGGGTGAAGGTGCAGGGGGACATGAGTGGGGGCCTGGTGGAGGCTGCCCCTGCACTGCTGGGGGGTGGGGGTGGTGGGAGACATGAGTGGGGGCCTGGTGGAGGGTGCCCCTGCACTGCTGGGGGGTGGGGGTGGTGGAAGACATGAGTGGGGGCCTGGTGGAGGGTGCCCCTGGATGGTGGGGGGTGGGGGTGGTGGGAGACATGAGTGGGGGCCTGGTGGAGGCTGCCCCTGCACTGCTGGGGGGTGGGGGTGGTGGGAGACATGAGTGGGGGCCTGGTGGAGGGTGCCCCTGGATGCTGGGGGGTGGGGGTGCAGGGGGACATGAGTGGGGGCCTGGTGGTGCTGCCCCTGCACTGCTGGGGGGTGGGGGTGGTGGGAGACATGAGTGGGGGCCTGGTGGAGGCTGCCCCTGCACTGCTGGGGGGTGGGGGTGGTGGGAGACATGAGTGGGGGCCTGGTGGAGGCTGCCCCTGCACTGCTGGGGGGTGGGGTGGTGGGAGACATGAGTGGGGGCCTGGTGGAGGCTGCCCCTGCACTGCTGGGGGGTGGGGGTGGTGGGAGACATGAGTGGGGGCCTGGTGGAGGCTGCCCCTGGTGGCTGGGGGGTGGCGGTGGTGGGAAACATGAGTGGGGGCCTGGTGGAGGGTGCCCCTGCACTGCTGGGGGGTGGGGGTGGTGGAAGACATGAGTGGGGGCCTGGTGGAGGGTGCCCCTGGATGGTGGGGGGTGGGGGTGGTGGGAGACATGAGTGGGGGCCTGGTGGAGGCTGCCCCTGCACTGCTGGGGGGTGGGGGTGGTGGGAGACATGAGTGGGGGCCTGGTGGAGGGTGCCCCTGGATGCTGGGGGGTGGGGGTGCAGGGGGACATGAGTGGGGGCCTGGTGGTGCTGCCCCTGCACTGCTGGGGGGTGGGGGTGGTGGGAGACATGAGTGGGGGCCTGGTGGAGGCTGCCCCTGCACTGCTGGGGGGTGGGGGTGGTGGGAGACATGAGTGGGGGCCTGGTGGAGGCTGCCCCTGGTGGCTGGGGGGTGGCGGTGGTGGGAGACATGAGTGGGGGCCTGGTGGAGGCTGCCCCTGCACTGCTGGGGGGTGGGGGTGATAGGGGACATGAGTGGGGGCCTGGTGGGGGCTGGCCATGGTGGCTGGGGGGTGGGGGTGGTGGGAGACATGCATTGTTGATAAGTAGTGCAAGGTGACATGTGGGTTGGCTGGGGGGCATGCCCATGGTGGATGGGCTGCCTGCGGGACATGAGCAGGGGTGCAGGGTAGTCCCCCGTGGTGTGGGCTGCCTGCAGGGGCCGTGGAGGTTGTGGAGCGTACACCTGGGAGGACCCACATGGCCAATTCACGTGTAGTACTCCCCAGAACCCCTGAAATACACATACCCTGCTGAAATCGTGTGTGGAACTTCCCGCGCACCCCTGAAATACACGTACCCTGCTGAAATCGCGTGTGGAACTTCCCGCGCACCCCTGAAATACACGTACCCTGCTCAAATCGCGTGTGGTACTTCCCGCGCACCCCTGAAATACACGTACCCTGCTGAAATCGCGTGTGGAACTTCCCGCGCACCCATGGAATACACGTACCCTGCTCGCACTGGGCCAATCGCGTGTGGAACTTCCCACGCACCCCTGAAATCCACGTACCCTGCTGAAATCGCGTGTGGAACTTCCCGCGCACCTCTGGAATACACATACCCTGCTGAAATCGCGTGTGGAACTTCCCGCGCACCCCTGAAATACACGTACCCTGCTGAAATCGCGTGTGGAACTTCCTGCGCACCCATGGAATACACGTACCCTGCTCGCCCTGGGCCAATCGCGTGTGGAACTTCCCGCGCACCCCTGAAATACACGTACCCTGCCGAAATCGCGTGTGAGACTTCCCGCGCACCCTGGTATACACGCACACGTAATTTTTTGTCAGCGGGTGTCCGTGTTTGTGGGTACCCCTTTGCACGTCATTTGTCCTGGAGGGCCACAGTATAGGACATTCTTCATGGCTGTATATAGGTACTATTTGTTGGCGCACCTTTTGGCGCACATTTCTTCCAGGCGCAGAGACGCTACCGCCTGCTTTCTTGTGGCGGTCGTGTTTGTGCCTGTGCGCTGGTTTGAGCGTGCGCTTTTTTGCCCTATTCTATTCCATGAATACGTGTTGTAGGCGAGCGTGTGGGCGTTCCGCGCACTTGTACCCTGTACTTCCCCCGTGACGCCCACGTTTTGGCAAGTTGTTCCCCATTCCGAGTGTTACGCCCCGTGTTCCGCCTACTTTTGTTGCGTGCGCCGCGCTATGTGCGATTTTCGCTGTGGCCTGTGCGATTTTCGCTGTGATCTGGCGCACGCTGTTAGATGGCCTGTGCGCCAACGTGCGCCGCGCACTTTTTTATCGCACATCCGATGGTTTTCTCGCGCACGGCCTTCCATGAATCGATGTGCGCTGCTTTTCGTGCGATTTTCGCACTTGCTCTGCGATTTTCGCTATTCCACTGCGATTCGCACGTTTTTGCCCACTTGCGCCGCGCTAATTATTCCATGAATCGGCCTGTTTGGGATTTCTTTAAATGGTGCACACACTGGTATATCATTAGGTGAGTTGGTTGGCTGCCACAAAGGAGTTAGAGTGATAGATGTATGAGACGTGCGTAACGCTGTTAGATTAATTGCAGCCATCTTGGAATGTTCAATTTGCTAGCATACACGTAGTTAAGGAATATACCTTATTATTGAACATGCGTAAGTGCAAAGTTAAATAGTGGTCCCTTATCTATACACACACGAATATCCAAGTATCAGCTAATCAGAACAATGAAAGCATCACCGCCCCACCGCACCACTGTGCAAAGTGGGTCAAGCAGTACTTTAGCAAGGTACTTTGCATGCAGGTGCGCACGCTCGGGTGTGCGGACGAGCACGCATTATAGGAAAAGCAAATGGTTTATGCACAGAGGCACAACTCTCAACTCAGTGCTGTACTAGAGGTCACGTCTTCTGGTTTTTGAACTCACCTTTAACTTTCACGCTTCATCTGCCTCTTTTCCCCCCAGTTTAGGAGCACTCCCATAGACCTGCATGGTCTTAACGGAATCCCTCCTGCCCCCCGCCTACGGCGTCCGACCTCCTTCTATGATGCAGTTCATGATCGGGCTTTGTGATGGGTCCGAACTTGGGCAGTCTTCAATTTAACCATGTGAGATTGCTTGTGCTCTGTACCACCCATTGACTCCATGCACCCTGGCTATATAATGGGCCATCTGCCATCTTGAAGTCAGGCAGCACGTCCCTTCCAGCTTCCAGACTCAATGGTAGCATTGTTATTAAAAGCTGCAGAATTCTATCCGAAATAGGGTGCCTGGTCTATTTTGAAGTAGCTCAGGCTCCTGCGTTTGATGTGGGATGGGTTTGCTGCAACTCCAATGATCTGCACTTGCATACCTGTTCCCAGCTGCTTTGTGACATTTGCTGGTGACTGACAACACACGGCTCGCAGACCATGGTCAGCATGCTCTAAAGTCCTCAAGCATCCCGTTTTTAACCCTAAATCATGTGTACGGTCTCTTGGTTCCACTGTTTGTGATTAATGTGGCAGCTCTTCTATGACCACTGATTTGATAGTGATCCTAGTAGTCCCTCACCTCCTTGGCTTTAGTGGTGTACATGCTTGTGCTTGATACATGCCTCATAGATGGTTTTGTAAGAGTGTTGGTCAAAGAGTTGGCACTGCTTGATATATCGTTTTACGTTTATGGCTGTGACAAGGAAAAGGACAAAGGGCCTCATCACGAGTTGGGTGCTATTAGCCCTACAGCCAACCCCCCCCCTGCCCCCCCCCGCGCTATTAGTGCTGCATTGGGCCCATTCGGGAATTCCCCATTCCCCATTGGGCCCAATGGGGAATTTTCACGCTCTCACTGCCGGCGGTTAGCGCCTAAAATTGGCAAAATTGCGGCGGATTAGGAAATCCGCCAAAACCGTGATTTGGCGGACCCTTAAATGCGGCGGTAATAGGATTACCGCCGCATTTAAGGGTTACCACCAAACTCGTGATGAGGCCCTTTAATTCTCGGATTACTTTGCTCTTGATTGCAGTGAGTTTTACTAACACTGGACACAGTATTGAATTCCTTCCCTCCTATCCTACTATGTGGCGTGTGTCTTCGACAGTTGTGGCCCTGCTTGTAGGTCGTCAGGTGTTTTATACCCTCGTGGCAAAGGACAGGGGGCTATCATGTTCGTTACATTTAAAGAGCGATTGCAGGAATCTGTTTCTTCCACCGAATGCCCTCATACTTTAAGTACTGCAACGAGAGTGTGCAGAACTATTGTAATGACGTTGATCAAAAAATGATCAGAGCATCTGTTTGGGTATTTGAGTCGAAATACTGCTTAATATTGTGCTTCTCACAGCTTCTAGTGATGAGCGCTGCTTTCGAAACTTATAACTGCGTATCCCAGTTTCTTATTTTTAAATTAAATGTTAATCTTTGGCAAACGTATTTGTCTACTCCATTGTTCCTTATTTTTTTCAAGTGCAAATTTGGACATCTTTCAAAATTCACAGTATTCCAGTGGCCCAGGTTACCATGAACTTGTGTGCATCCATTTAGAATGGAACAGGTTGCAAGCTTTATGCCTTTCCCTGAATATGTGCACGTTGTCTATTTGTCCTGGAAATTTCAGTAACAAACCACCATACTGAACTCTGGAGAACTCAACAATCACAATTCTCTGGCACTCCATTGCATAACAAAACGGAAATCTACATTGTGAGACAGCAGAATGAGTTAATGAAGCTGTGGCAGATATCAATTCGTAACCTGTAAGTCTCTTATTCTTATTCTTTTTTAATTCAATGCGTTGACACAGAAGTAGCCATACTAGAGATTGGATCCTCCCTCTGCTCCGTCGCTGTGCTTGGCAACCGTTTTGGTATGTGTGAGTGGATTTGCCTTCAGTTATGTCTTCTCTGATCTTGCGTTGTGCCTGTGCCTCAACCCGCTTCCCGAATTACCCTTTTATTGTGTTATCGCGTTTGGATCGCTTTGGTGTTTGACCTGTAACAGACTTTCTGGACTTGTAACAGACACATTTGGGTGTTTTGCTTTTGGAATTGGACTGGGACTGTGTCTCTCTCTTGCCGATGTACAAGGACATCGTGTAGGGGGACTGGTACCAGTGGCTTTGTTTGCATCATTACCAATGAGGTTTCTGGAACTTTTTGTTTCCCTTGGATCGTCTGAACTTCTGTAGCCCGCTCCTCTCCTTATTCAGCTGTCTCCAGTGGGGAAGTTCCAGGGTTCTGAGGGGGGTGCAGGTGGACAGGGTTGCCAAGAAACTTGCTGCTCATCTCTGCAGAATTCCTCCCTGAACGTTCGGTCCACTGACTTGACCACTGTAGCCATTCTTGGTGTGTCGGCAGGCGAGTGGTCAGGAAGCTCTTATTCCCGCCTAAGAATGAGATCTGGTGCAGCTCAGGTCAGTATGGTTTGCCACAAAGTGAAGTGAAATGGTGGAATATCTACTACCAAAACGATGCTATCAGATGGGAGGCAGATGCATTATTCCTATGGAGGGAATATAAACTGCTGACAAGTCAGTAACATGCCTTTTCAGGAATTAGATATTAGATAAGTGAATTGAAATCAGTGCATTCTCTTATAAGCACAGTAGTACTTCAAACGGTCAAACCCCCAGCATTATGAATGAGTAAGAGATTTTGCCCCTCGTCAGAGCAAGATCACTTCTAGGCATAAGATCAGAGGACTTTAGAGCAGAAAGTACAATATTTTAATTTTTAGTATACATGGAGGTCTTGCATCTAGACTGGTTGTGGAACTGTTGAAGTTGAGTTACTCAGTAAAAGATCCCTCTTTCTTCCAAATGTAGTCCTGCAGCATATTGGGGGTCTTCTGCAAGGTCCTATTGGCAGTATTTTGGTCTGCACTGTGTTAATCCTATGTTTGAGGCAATTCCACAAGATCGTATCGCTAACCGTGGATAGCAACAGGAGACCTACAGAGAAAGACAGGTCTCTCATCGAATGTTGTCCATCACCACGAAATATTTTCTGTTGACAAGATATAAATCCTTGTAGAAATTCTGAATAGAGAATGGCAGCAAGTGCCAATCATGCGAGATTAGGGAGTGGTGGTACCTTTGGCTCTGAAAACCAAGCAGGCCGCCAAGCTCTTCACTGAATGAAGCTGATAATTAACTCGTCCCACACACTGAAATAGGGAGCATGTGTCTGCTATATTGAAAGCTCAATGGTGTTTGCTGTTCATACATCATTCGAAGAATAAAGAAGGCAGATATCATTCTTTGAACCTCTTAGCGAACAAGTTGCATGGGACAAGTAAACTCTCAAATGCTGAAAATTCCCAAACAAATATAAATATCTCTTATGAAACAACGCCAATTCCATCTCACCTATAAGCATTAATAGGTCTTAGCCACTACCCTTAACAACCATGCAATGACCTGCTTCTGAAAAATATAAATCACATGATTGGCCCTCGGACTGACCACAAAGAGTGTGAGTTCCAAAGACAGACACATAATAAGGACATGTCCCACAACAGTCTACGCCCGCGTAACACTCTCTGAAAAAGCTGCACTGTGTTTGAACATTAAGAGCCTGATTTACAAAAATGTTTTAACATGGGAAAGTCCAATTCAAAACATGTTTACAAATCAGGCCCTTAGTTAGGCATTTGCCAACGGCTCCATTGCAGGGCAGGCCCCTATCCTTCTGAGTTGAGCACTACCCATTTGAAGCACAGATTCATCATTTCCGGGTACCTGCACTTGAAAAGTAGTGCTTTTCGATCATGATAGAACACATCATATTGAATGCGCTTTCAAATTTGAAAAAAGGTGCTGCGGTCCTCAACTTTTGAACCGATCCCTGTTTAAAGGTGTGCCCAGTTTTTTAGGATCAGTATCGGTACAGCCTAGCAGCAACAGCTCAGCCACTGGAAGCAAATGAAAGGATGACATGGATCAAGTGATATGGCTTACTTATTTAGGAAAACGAGAAGAGAAGTGTCAGTGTTGTGACCGGTGCCATGCTTGTTCTGCAGAAATTTCATAGTATTATTATATTTTGTGGTGTTTTTATTGATTTATTTTGCAGGGGAGACACCCCGCTCCACCCACCGTCACCGCTCCCCAATCCTATTGCCTCACTCAAATCCCCCCTCTGCATTTCTCAGCAAATATTTGATCAAAGAAAGCAGGGTAAAAATATTCTGCTGTGAAATTTCTGCAGTAAAAAGACTGGATGGCGGTTTGAGCTGCTTGATGCTTGACTACAAGCTTGGTCTGCAGGGCAAATAGTGGTTTAGTCAAATTGTAATCACAACTTAATTAACCAAAGGGTTAAACCTGTCTTTTACAGACCACCAGTTTAGGACTTCTTGGCAACCTCATCTTTCGGGATCCCTCCAGATTTACTCTGGAATTTCGAGTCCAATAAAAGACCTAACCTGCAGGGAAAGTGTAAGTGCCTGCCCCAACCACCACCCTTGAATTCACAGAGGGATGAGGGAGACATAGGGCAACTACAACAGTAAGTAACCAATGGTAGGACTAGCAACTAAGTAGGGTATGTTTGTTATCAATCATCAGAAAAGTGGGGGGTAGACTCAGTGGGTCAGCTGGACCATATCTTTAATCCTCTCATGAGCTAGACCTAGAGAGTAAGTCTGAGCAGGACTATGTTCGGTGAAACCCACAGATTTTCATGCCTCTTGTTAAGAAAAACATGGACTGCAAACGGTCCAAAATCCTTGCCTTATCCAAATGCCTTTCCCATTGACCAATTACCCATAATTGTAAAATGTTGTTGATATGTAGCATGTGGAATTTCTGTGTAACAGTTTTATAGTTTGGAAGTCTGTATCACTCCTTAGTTTTTGTCTTCAGCGTAATTGAAGACATTGAGGAAACATTGTGGGTCTTGTTTCCACAGCAGTATATTCATGACACAAATGTGGCAACTGAGCAAAGAAGAATCTGTGACTTAGGCATCCCTCATATTTTGTATTTGTTTGAAGAAGAAAAGAAGATCTAAATGTCAGGTTGTAGGAGTTAGCAGAGCAATCCCATGTCTTTGAGCCCTACAATAGAATAAACAATGCATGGATTGAACAGTAGGTGATGCGTATGCAGTCTTGGAGCATAAAGAGGGGCCAGTTACAAACATTCTACCAGTACAAAAAACACATTCAGAGGGATTAACCAAATGGACGTGATGTACAGGCATATTTTTTTAATTGTGTATTCAGTTATACAATTTTACACAAATATGTAATACAATAAAACATTTAGAAGAAAAATCCATTTGCATCTAAACATAATTCATTCATTTAATAAAAAACATTTAGAACATTAATTCATCACTTGTTAATCACTACACTGACATCATTCCAACCTCCATCCTATACACATTACTAAGCAAAACCTTCCATTAGCATACAACATTCTGAAAATGTACATAACAACATACCAGACTAACTCATGTAATAAGTCCCCATTCAGCCAATCTGACGGTTGCAATATTCCAAGCCTTTATCATCATAACCGTCAGCCCCTTACTATAGCCTGATACACACCTCAGCCAGAAATGATCATTTCTAATTAAGTTGATATTATCTACATTCTTACTATAGTATACGAGGTAGATCAAATGCATGGCTGGGCACTGAGTGGTTATGTGCCAAATAGTCTCTCCTTATTGCCCATCTGCACCGAGCCGGCCGGCATGTACGTTTATCTTTAAGAATGCCCAGCCATGCACCTCTAGTCCTCAAGACTTACAACCTATTACATCTAAGTAGCATAAATGACCTTCGCATAACAGGGGAAGGAGTAAAGTAGATATATTGCTGAGGCTTTTTAAAAGTGAAAAACATCTGTGCAAATGGGGATAAAGAGCTCATACCTGTTATTTTGTCATGCTATTGACCCATTCCACTTTTCAACGATAGCCTTAAATAGTTTCCGCAATGGGCCTATACCATAATCCCACCTTGTACAGCAATATACAAGTGACTTGGCAGAGTGGGGGAACACTGGATTGGGGGAGGGGGAGGGCATGGGGCGAGCAGGAGATCTGAACTCAGCATCATTTCTGGTAGTGTGCCTCTCCACCATACTTTATCTGTGACCTTGCCAGTTCTTTGGGTAACTTTGCCTTTTCTTCTTTTTAGCGTTCTCTCCCACTCACCCCTTCACCCTCTTGCTCCCACATAGCTCTCAACCATTTTTCTTGCAAAGGCGGGTGAAATCACCCGATTTTGTTTCTGGCGGGTGAGACGCCTATTGGAATGAATGGGCGTGCAGGAGGCCTGGCGGGTGAGTCAGCCCTTTGCAAGGCGGGTGACACCCGCCAAAAGCGGGTGAGTTGAGAGCTATGCTCCCACCATTGGAACTCCCAACCCCCTGATAAAAAAGTCCATCCTCACTGTATCGGAATTCATGACTGGCCTAGAAAGTCACAGGCACATCCTTTTTCGGAGGTTGTGAATCAGGCTATATGATGCTGGCACATTTCAAACTGATCTTCCAGCACCATTCTAATGGATGAGAAGGTTTTTCTGTCACTAGGATGTATACAGGAATAGTTTGTGTATTTTGGACTCGTGCCAGTCCAATGTGCTGTGCAGGAGGCATTTACAGTGCCCCTTGTACAGCTATGCCTAAAATAGCACAACTTTGAAAATTAATCTTCTCGCCCACCGCCTCATAGTAAAGAATTTAAAAGGGTATGGAATACTTTGACTGCAACCAATCAGCTGGAATATGCCAATGGAAATGTGAAAGAGCTGGAAGAAACAACAGAAACTTTACCAATGCTTGGTGTGCAGAGAACACCACCAAGAGGACAATTCCCAGAGTACTGTTTGTTAAATGAAGAACAGACTTTCCGTCAGGTACTGGTCTGTGATAAGAACTCAGGTGTTGCCGAACCCAGCCTCCGTTCTGGTCCCAGACTTTATTTCTGATCTGGCACGTTCAGAGGAGTGGTCAGCTGAGTGGTGCTGTCTCGCTGTGGTGCACTGCGGCGTTTGTCTGCCCCCGTGAAGAGTCGTGGAGACATTATTGGCTGTGACTACTGTTGAACTCTGCTGGCCCACCCCTTTTGCAGCCAGCCCCTCCTTCCGCCACCATCTTCCTCCTTATTATCACTACGCGTGCACGTTCAGCGCGCGCGTTCAGAGGAGTGGTCAGCTGAGTGGTGCTGTCTCGCTGTGGTGCTCTGCGGCATTTGTCTGCCCCCGTGAAGAGTCGTGGAGAAATTGTTGGCTGTGACTACTGTTGAACTCTGCTGGGTAGGCGAGCTCTCTAGGGCCGCTCATACTGCTTGGAGGACTTTTGGCGCCTTGCCAACCAGTGACTTTTGTTTGTCTGTTCTTTGTTCCCTGCAGCCTGCCCCTTTTGCAGCCAGCCCCTCCTTCCACCATCAGCTTCCTCCTTATCATCACTACGCTTGTGCGTTCAGTGCGCGCGTTCAGCAGAGTGGTCAGCTGAGTGGTGCTGTCTAGCTCTCTAGCGAGCAGTGTGGCCCCTCAGTCTGTCCTTAGCTCTTCTCCTGCTATAACAGCTTAAGTAAGTCCTTTCGGAACCAAACATGCAATCTAGGCTCCCCTCGTTGAAAGCAGGAATGCCCGCCAATTTACTACCACTCAGCCATAAATCGTCACTAAACGCTGTGTCGGCCATTTCTAGGAAAAAAACGGCACTGGTGCTCTGTTCTACGCCAGAAACGGGCCGAGGGTGTAAATGGTCGAGAGCGGTTTTAAAGGCCCCCCTCTGCCTGACATTCGTCACTTCTATAAAGACGCTCCCAAATTCAGTGCGACAAATTCACCTAAAGTCTTGTCTGTGCCTAAAGGTACGTTGTCTGTGTGTCCAAACCAGTCCATCTGTATAGCGCCAGTTTGAGTGATAGAAAGACTTTTGCCTGTGCATGATGTGATTTGTAACCTATTGGAAAATGAAGCAACAGCTAACATTGTTAAACTGATGTACCTCAATTAGAAGACATCAGTTCTGATGACTTAGATCTGGTGGAATTTTGCAACAAATCAAACTTTCATGCAGTTAGAATTTGGATGCAATCCACAGTTATTCAGAACACCATGTGGTCAGCCAAAAAACAGCTTTTTGATCTGCGGTTCGAGTTACCAGTAGACGCTAACCTTAATGACCAGGTTTTGTCACATCAAAAGACCTCTAAAGCACCCCATCAAACTATTTACAAAAGTCTGTTCAATGGCAAGAAAGGACCCCGATTCCCAAACAGCACGTTTGCTCAACAGTAACTAGTCTTATCCTCGGCTCCAAAAGAGTTTGCCTTGGTTAGCTGGAATTCCAGGGGACACAATCACCTGCTAAACAACAATAACAGTTCTTTAGACAGATTCAATCTAATAATACTACGAGAGACATGGCTTACAACTGCCCCAATCTGGGAGGATCATGATGTACTCATAATACCCTCTAAAAAAAGCCACTGTGTAAGATCCTCTGCCGGCCTACTCATAGCCATACAAGCCAATGTTAACACCACCATCACACCCTGGGCTTCTCCCAATATGTTTATCTAATTGGTCCATTTAAAACTACATGTAACCTTCTATGCCATTGTAAATGTGTATTGGAACCCAGTGGGGATCACAGACAAACGCTTCCTAAAAGATCTAGGTGAAGTCCTTAATTTAATTCTAATGGACGTCTCTGAAGGACATTTTTTGATTGCAGGTGATTTGAATCTTGATTGCATCTCTACTAGTCCCAAAAATAACTCAAGTAGATTGAGCAAATGGAATCAATTTGTGAAACACCATAGTTTTCTCAGACTAAATGGAGCCTTCTTGTCTGATATCCCCCCTGGTTCGACATGGTGGAGAGGTGTGTCCTCGTCCATTATCGACTATGTGTATACCAACGCTAACTTTTTCTCAGATTTTGTTGGTTGATTCTTCTGTGAGTGATCATAAACAACTAACCGCTAAATGGCTGTTTCAAAGTGTCCCCTCTTTGGAGAGAGAACAATTCTCTCAAGGTTATCTTATGCTGAACAACACGGGCAATAGACTATGATGGTCAGAAAAAGCTCTGCGTAACTTTCATACATGTCTGAATCAGGAAGCCACCAGAATATGCTCAAACAATGGCTCCAACAATGTCATATATTCTGATATGATGCACGCTTTTCAAACACCTTCGCATGCCTCTCTTCAAAAAAATGCTAATAGCACTCCAAAATTGCACGTGTTTGATGCAGAATTAAAGATCCGAAAAAGGTTGCACAGATCTCAAAAGCGAGAAGCGATGAATCTTCCCATTCACATCAGGTTTAAAGCCCTGATAAATATTAGAACTAAGTACAAAAACTGTCTTAAATTCCGGAGTGCCAAGTTCTTTCAATCTGATGGCCAGCGTTTACTTAATCCCGTACAAAACATAAATGTAGCTAAAATTTAGACTTTGCTCAATCAAGCCACCGTAGGGTCTCAAGTCATCACCCAAGCAAATGAAGTCTCAGAATCTGCTTGGATTGAGCATTTTACCAATCTATATAAAGTCCCGGATGGGAGTACATCCTTAGAACCCATCAAAACCTCCTATAAATTCCATTTACATTTTGATCTGGATGACGATTAGCTATTTCATTAAAAAAGCAAGCCAGTAAAGGACTTGCGGCCCTGATGGCCTATCTAACAAGATGCTGAAAGAACACCCAACAATCTGGCCAGAAATCTTGTTTAACACCTTTTCCATCATCAACAAAACTCAAACTTTGCCTCCGACCTGGACAGATTCCATCATAGTCCCCATTTATAAAAAAGGAGATAGGAAAGAGCCTTCTAGCTACAGACCTATCGCGCTGTTGGACGCGCCGGGAAAAATATTTTCTCGTCTAATCTTGAGGGAGTTGAATTAGTGGTCTGCACAAACACATCATAATGATCCTTTTCGGGCAGGTTCTGTCGCTGGTTTGGCTACTATTCCAAACATCATAACCTTGAACATGCTTCAGTCAGATTATGCAGCTAGGAGGCAGAACTTATATTTGGCTTTTGTCGACTTTAGGGTCGCTTTTGACTTGATTGATTGGCTTTTTTTGTACAATAAACTGGTCAAATATAACTGTCCCCCATCACGTGTGTCTTTAATTGTACTTTTACACACCAACACCTCCATGCAGGTCAGACTGTCAACAGGAGGATTCATGTCATCAAAATTTAGCACGTACAGAGGGCTGAAGCAGGGTGTATACTCGCCTCCACAGTTTTCTATCTATTTATTTATGATTTGGGAGTAGCCCTTAGTCACATCAAGAGCGATCCTCCGTGACTGGGTCTTCATAAAATTGCATATCTCTTTTATGCAGATGATCTCGTTCTTATTTCTCAAACTCACACAGGTTTGCAACATCTACTAAATGATTTAGAAACCTATGTAAACCTAGAATCATCTGATTATTAACACAAATAAAACCCAAACGATGATTTCCAAATGGAACTCAAGCACCAAAATAAAATCATACAATTGGAAGCTACAGAAGGTCGCTCTTGAAAAAGTTTCACAATATAAGTATTTAGGTTTAACGTTCTCAGCCTCCTTGCTCAATCCATGTTATGAGCCAGATTTGAAAGGTAAGCTTTGCTCTTTGATCTCCCAAGCGAAAATCTTATTGGGCAAATTTGGCAAGTTTACAATAAAGCATGTGCTATCCTTTTACCATCAAAAAGTAATTCCTTTTTTGACTTATGGCTCGGAAGCGACTCTACCAAAAGATGCTACATGGTGGGACAAATTGGAATCCTCTTTTTGGAAACAAGTTTTACATCTTCCTGTCTGTACCCCTCTCCCTTTAATTCGCTATGAGTTGGGTTCTCTTTCAATGCACTGCCATGTCATCTGGAAATGCTGTGCCTTTTTTTTCGAAAATGTCTTCTATCCCTAAATCACTCAAACATCCTTGGTAAAGTGGCCACTCATTTGTTGACTCGAAATCACAGACTTAGTGTAAATTTACATTGAATGCATTGACAGACGCATCGATAGACTTAGAATTGCTCCTAACCAATCAAGGCCGTACCAAAACCAAGATCCATCAATATGATTGGTGTGTCAACCAAACCAAATGCCTAGCAAAGACTTTGATCGTAAGCTATTTGGTCATAAACCTTATAGAATCACGGTAGACTATTTGGTTAAATTTCCTTCATCCAAATTCCGTTACAAGTTTCTCCGCTTCCGTTTAAATTTATGGTCAACACTAGATGTAATGGCCAGAAGGAAACAACCCACAATGGAATCAAACTTGTGTCGGTTTTGTAAAATTCCAAACCAAAAAGAAACCTTGGAACATTGCTTAGTTCATTGCTCTCAATTACATTCATTGCGAAAGCTTTATTTTAAAAAAGAATTTGAGGAACAAAACTCGTATATCCAGACGGATATTTGCCAACAAATTTTCTCATCGCCTAAGTTAGCCATAAAAGTGGCCATTGTACAGTTCTTGTATGCTATATTTCCTGAAACATAATACAACAAAGTAAATTGTTTGGAAATCAAATTCCTCCTTCTCTAATCCTGATGAGTCAAGCTCTGGAGTGTGTGATAGTAAATCATATATGCAAGAATTATTTCTAAAATTTCATTCCACTGTTTCTGCTTCAATTGAAGTATGCTTAACTTCTTTTACATCATTTTGTGTTCTTGTAATTTTTCTTTTTTTTTAATATAATGTAATGTAAAGATATTCGATTCAATTGATGGTTTTCTTCTAAGTTGAAATGTTGATCTTTTGTTTTATGTTTGCCTTTGGAAAATTCTTTGTGTTTTCTTGTTTTATGTCTTTTAATGTAAACAATTTACTTGTAATTATCTAAATAACTGTTTTGTAATTTGAAAGGTTGATTTTATGAACTAAACAAACAAATAAAAAAAAGAATAATAATTCTGATCTAGTCACCTCTTCTGGGTAACTTCACTATTTCTTATTTGTGTGTATCTATGATTGGACACATTGACACTGTTTAAAGGGGTGACCTGTGTCTGCCAACTGATGTCATGCCTCCTATATACCTGCTGTCACGACTCGCTCCCTTCGCTGTCATGATGCCTACCTCTAAGGAGCCAGGCTGGGCCCAGCAACCCCAGAGGCAGACATCATTTTCCCCCAGGGAAGTCTCAGCGGGCCCAAGTCGGGGCCCTTTGGACTCAGTCCTGGCGCCTTAGGCGCCAGGCTCATAGCGGACCCCAGTCCTGGCGCCTTAGGCGCCAGGCTCATAGAAGAGGATATGTGTTTAAGTGCTTGGGTGCACACTTACCTGATGCAGACCTTGCTGCTTCATCCAGGCCCTCTTGAGGCCTGAATGGGACTACTTAACCTGTAGGACTACTTCACCACCCGGGTGTGGTCGGGGAAGGATACATACCTGATTGGTGGAAGGATACATACCAGGAACTTCTTCCAAGGCTATTTAAACCCCACCCGAACAGCCACACATGCTTCGCGTTGTTCTACACCTAGCAGCTGGACGCTCACCGTGTCAGCTCCTGCATCCTGACTTCAGCCACGCCTGCCAGCACCCTGGAACACCTGGGAGAAAGGAAGAGAATAGGAGAAGAAAAGCCCTTACCTGCTAAATCTGCATCCCGGAGTCATTTCTCCAATGGCCCTGAAAAGGAAGACATCATTTTAAAGGCATTTCGTTTCGATCGCTGCAGCGCTGCATTTTACTCACCTTTGCAAGGCGCTTCCATCTTCAGCAGCGATCTTCCGGATTCAGCTACGCCCCGGCACCTAGAGGAAAAAAGACAAGAACAAAGGTGAGAGGGAGAAAAGGAATAAGGAAAGCTCAGTTTCCTTTTAAGTCTTACCTGTTGGATTATTCCCACTGCATTTCGGGTCCTGCCGCTTCCTGGCATCTCCGGACCCCGGCCCCTATGGGGAAAAAAGACAAAGACATTGAATGAGCGAATGCAAAGACATTACCTGAGCGCTCATCCAGAACTGTTTCACTTCGGGTCGGCGCCATATCTCCGGCACTCCGAACCCCTGCCCCTAAGGGGAAAAAGACATAAGCATTAGCGCTTGCTGCAATTAGACAACGAACATTATTATTAAGCTTGAACTTTTGAACAGAACTTTTACAGCGCCTTACCTGAACAGTCAAGCTTACCTGAACTCCCATCAATCCTCAATCCAGTGAAGTAACTGGGTTTCAACGCGCCCCTGCATCAGAAGCAGGATGGAGAGCTCATCCTTTCAAACCCTAAGGTGAGGCTTCACGGGGAATCGTGGAGGAGGTATCGTGGAGGGTTGGAAGGGAGTGGGAGGCTTGAGCATTGTTCCACAGTTGGTAATACTCCCTTTTCACGCACAAGAGGGTATCCAACGAGCCAGGGAAGCCAGAATAGAAGGGCCCTTCCTGTCCATCTTCAGAGTTCTGCGCCTTCGACGCTGCGCCTCCGTGGGAACCAGGTGAGCGTTACAGAACGCGAAGACTTACCACAATTTCCCACCTGGGCGCTATGGAGACTTCCGAGACAGATCAGCTGGCCCATCTTTTAGGGGAATTACGGGCAGAAGTGCACTCAGCCCACCAGGAGACTAATGCTCTCAGAAGGGAACTAATCCTATCCAAGGAAAGAACTGATGATCTGGCCAAAAGGTTATTGCAGGGCCAGGCAGAGCACACTCCTTTACCTGTTTCCGGAGATATTTCTACAACAATGGGTTTGAATAACCCGGTACAAATCAATCTACCTGGACACATGCCTTTGCCCCGCCGGAACGTTTTGCGGGGGATCCCAAGAAATATGCAGTTTTTATGAACCAATGCCGTTTACACTTTTTATGCAGGCCCGGGGCCTTCCCCAACGACCAGACCAAAGTAGCCTTTGTACTATCTTACCTCAGTGGCTGTGCTGCCGATTGGTCTATTCCATTGGTAAATCAGGATGATCCCATTCTCCGGGATTTCCAGGGCTTCCAGGCAAGCATGGAAAGATTGTTCGCTCGACACTCGCAGGGACAGGCCCTTGACAACAAACTGCTATCCTTACGACAAGGTAATCAGGATCTTTTGTCCTATATCGCCACCTTTAATAGACTAGTTGTGGAAACCGGATGGCCGGAAAATAAAAGGATCACATTGTTTCATCGAGGCCTGCGCAGAGAGCTTAAAGATGTTATAGCTCAGATAGTAGATCCACCCCAGGCCTGCGCAGACTACATAGACTAAGTGGTTCAACTTGATCACAGACTTCAAAATAGAAAAGCAGATCGGCTCAAGTATGAAACCAGAGTACCTATCAAGACCCACGTTAACTCCAAGAGTACTGACGTTTCCGAACCTATGCAAATTGGCAGTGTTAAAGGACCATTAACGCAGAAGGAACGAGAGAGAAGGCGACAAATGCAACTTTGTCTGTATTGCGGAACTTCCGGTCACTTTCTTCAAAGTTGTCCAGTTAAACCACCCAAGAAGGTGGTTGGAGCCACTGATAACGAGTTATTGACACCTGGTTCGGGAAACGACCTAGCCCGACAAGCGTAGGGGTCCGCTTGCCGAGCTTGAAAACAAACTCTTTGACCTCGCATTTTGTCATGCCAATGGTGCTTGTGAACCCAAAACAGCCTCAGCAGTTGCATGCTATAAAAGCATACATAGACAGTGGAGCTATTGGAAATTAGATAGACCGTGAATTGGCTTCCAGGATTAAGCTTCCTCTCCGCCCGAAAGTAACCCAAGATGTAATTACTACAGTTGATGGAACCGAAATAGCCTCAGGGCCTGTAACGCATTCCACAGTTGAAATCACTCTGGTGGGTCAGGACGGACATCGGGAAGCAATCGTGGTTGATGTGATCAAGGCCCCACAATTTCAAGTACTTCTTGGAATCCCTTGGTTAGAAACACATAATCCGAGAATAGACTGGCGAGCAAAGAAGATAACTTTTCCTGATTGTGAACCAACCTGTTACCCAAGGAATCCAGCTATGGGTCTAGCCTCTGTAACTTCCACCCCTGTACAGCTACCATCTGAATACCAAGAATTCCAAGACGTTTTTCAGAAAGAGCAGGCTAACACCTTACCTCCCCATCGATCTTACGATTGCCAAATCGACTTGGTACCCAATGCACAACTACCTTGTAGTAGGATTTATGCTCTTACTGAACCTGAGAACCTGCATTTGCGCCAGTATTTGGATCAATACCTGGCCAATGGTTTCATTCGCCCATCAAAGTCACCAGTCTCTTCCGCTTTGTTCTTCGTACCTAAAAAGGAAGGAGACCTTAGGGCCTGTATTGACTACCGCGCCCTAAATCAGATAACGATTAAGAATCGTTACCCTTTGCCCCTAATACCTGAGCTTATCGACCAAGTAAAAGATGCTCGTGTGTACACCAAGCTAGATCTCCGAGGAGCTTACCACCTGGTACGTATAAAAGAGGGCGACGAGTGGAAGACTGCATTCCGCACCAAATTTGGGCTCTTCGAATATCAAGTAATGCCCTTCGGTTTGTGCAACGCACCTGCCGCCTTTCAGTACTTCATGAATGATGTTCTTCGGGAACTTATCGATGTTTGTGTCATCGTTTATATTGACGACATCCTGGTGTATTCCTCCTCAGAATCTGATCACAGAAACCATGTTAGGGCAGTTCTTGAGAAATTGCGCCAGCACAAATTATTTGCCAAGCTCGAAAAATGCGTTTTTCATACCACAGAAGTGGAGTTTCTCGGATTCATCCTGACACCTCAAGGAATCCGAATGGACTCGCGGAAAGTGGACGCCATTCTCAAATGGCCATCTCCTAGCTCTGTGAAGGGAGTGCAAAGCATGCTTGGCTTTGCCAATTTCTATCGAAGGTTCATCCTGGAATTTTCTCGAACTGTTCAACCCATCACAGCTCTCCTAAAGAAAAACAAACGCTTTGAATGGACTCTTGAGGCTGAACAAGCCTTTCAGGACCTGAAAACCAAATTCACCTCTGCACCTGTATTGAAGCACCCGCGCCCGGATCTCCCTTACATCGTGGAAACCGATGCATCCAGTTCGGCCATGGGAGCTGTCCTGTCGCAAAGAGACCCAGAAACTAACCAACTACACCCTGTAGCCTTTTGGTCCAGAAAATTCTCTCCACCTGAACTCAATTACGCAATTACCAACAAAGAACTACTGGCTATTAAATCAGCTTTCAAGGCTTGGCGTCACTATCTTCTCGGTGCAAGACACACCATCACCGTAATTACGGACCACAGAAATTTGCAGTATTTAAAGACGGCCAAAGCTCAATCTTCGCGACAACTCCGATGGGCTTTATTCTTTGCGGAATTTGATTTTGTAATTACCTATCGCCCAGGCTGCAAGAATGGTAAGGCAGATGCCTTATCCCGGATAGGCATGGAAGAACCCAATTCGAGTTTAGGACCTGTGCCAATCATACCGGAACAAAGAATTCTGGGCTTGACTTCATTGCAAACCATTGAGGACATCCAAGCTCAAGTAAAACAGCTTTTTGACTCTTCTGCATTACTGGAATGGAGTCAAAAGGGTCCTCACTACACCGTTAAGGATGATTTACCCTACTTCCAAGAGCGGTTATTTCTGCCAAGTAAAGAATTGCAGGAACTTGTCATTACCCGTCATCATGAATCATTAATGGAAGGACACCCCGGTATCGCGAAAACAGAAGAAAAGATCAAACGCCACTTCTGGTGGCTTTCTTGGAGAAAAGACATAAAGTCATTTGTGTTGTCTTGCGGAATCTGTGCCCAAAATAAGAGTCAAAAGAAAAGGCCAGCCGGCCTACTTCAACCTTTGGACATTCCACCAGCACCTTGGCACACCTTGTCAATGGACTTTATAACTGACCTGCCTCCTTGTGGTGGTTACAACACGATTCTCGTAATAGTGGATCTATTCTCCAAAATGGCCCATTTTATCCCTTTAAAAGGATTGCCGTCAGCTTCCACCTTGGCCAAGGAATTTATGGAACATGGTTTCCCTTCCAGATTAGTCTCAGACCGTGAAAGTCAATTTATCTCCCACTTTTGGAAGAAATTTTGCCAACTAGCACAAATAGACGTGCGGTTATCCACCAGCCACCACCCCCAGACCGACGGACAAACCGAGAGAACCAATCAGACTCTCGAGCAATATCTGCGGTGCATGTTACACCAATCCGAGTTGAATTGGAAGGACATCCTTTGGATTGCAGAATATGCATACAACAATTCAGTGCATTCTGGAACCGGACAGACTCCTTTTTATACCCTGTATGGTCACCATCCTCGGACCTCTGACCTAGATCCACCTCTGACCCTGGAGATGCCTGCAGTAAATCACCTACATTCCACAATAACCCAAGCCTTCAAAGAAGCTACAACCCACTTACAGCAAGCCAAGAAAAAGTATAAAGAAAACGCTGATTTGCACCGAAGTAAAACTCCTCCTTACCAAGTAGGAGATCAGGTATGGCTAGCAACTAAACATCTACCCCTCAAGGGTCAGCGAACTTTTAATCCCAGATTCATTGGGCCTTACCCCATCAAAGCTATTATCATCCCAGTGGCCTTTAAACTCGATTTACCATCCAACATGCGGATTCATCCCGTTTTTCACGCATCTCTTCTAAAACCAGTACAACCTGGAACCAGACTGTCTGAGCCCCCAGGCCCTGTCCAAATTGATGGAGAATTAGAATTCGAAGTGAAAGACATTTTCGATTCCAAGATAGTTAAGTCAAAACTCTTCTATCTTGTTGATTGGAAAGGATATGGACCTCAGGAAAGATCTTGGGAACCCAGTAACTATGTTCACGCACCACGATTAATTCAAAGATTCCATCGAAGATTCCCGCACAAACCAAAACCCCCGGAGGAAAAGACCTTGGGAGGGGCCTTGAGGAGGGGTACTGTCATGATGCCTACCTCTAAGGAGCCAGGCCGGGCCCAGCAACCCCAGAGGCAGACATCATTTTCCCCCAGGGAAGTCTCAGCGGGCCCAAGTCGGGGCCCTTTGGACTCAGTCCTGGCGCCTTAGGCGCCAGGCTCATAGCGGACCCCAGTCCTGGCGCCTTAGGCGCCAGGCTCATAGAAGAGGATATGTGTTTAAGTGCTTGGGTGCACACTTACCTGATGCAGACCTTGCTGCTTCATCCAGGCCCTCTTGAGGCCTGAATGGGACTACTTAACCTTTAGGACTACTTCACCACCCGGGTGTGGTCGGGGAAGGATACATACCTGATTGGTGGAAGGATACATACCAGGAACTTCTTCCAAGGCTATTTAAACCCCACCCGAACAGCCACACATGCTTCGCGTTGTTCTGCACCTAGCAGCTGGACGCTCACCGTGTCAGCTCCTGCATCCTGACTTCAGCCACGCCTGCCAGCACCCTGGAACACCTGCAAGGGGAGAAAGGAAGAGAATAGGAGAAGAAAAGCCCTTACCTGCTAAATCTGCATCCCGGAGTCATTTCTCCAACGGCCCTGAAAAGGAAGACATCATTTTAAAGGCATTTCGTTTCGATCGCTGCAGCGCTGCATTTTACTCACCTTTGCAAGGCGTTTCCATCTTCAGCAGCGATCTTCCGGATTCAGCTACGCCCCGGCGCCTAGAGGAAAAAAGACAAGAACAAAGGTGAGAGGGAGAAAAGGAATAAGGAAAGCTCAGTTTCCTTTTAAGTCTTACCTGTTGGATTATTCCCACTGCATTTCGGGTCCTGCCGCTTCCTGGCATCTCCGGACCCCGGCCCCTATGGGGAAAAAAGACAAAGACATTGAATGAGCGAATGCAAAGACATTACCTGAGCGCTCATCCAGAACTGTTTCACTTCGGGTCGGCGCCATATCTCCGGCACTCCGAACCCCGGCCCCTAAGGGGAAAAAGACATAAGCATTAGCGCTTGCTGCAATTAGACAACGAACATTATTATTAAGCTTGAACTTTTGAACAGAACTTTTACAGCGCCTTACCTGAACAGTCAAGCTTACCTGAACTCCCATCAATCCTCAATCCAGTGAAGTAACTGGGTTTCAACGTGCCCCTGCATCAGAAGCAGGATGGAGAGCTCATCCTTCCAAACCCTAAGGTGAGGCTTCACGGGGAATCGTGGAGGAGGTATCGTGGAGGGTTGGAAGGGAGTGGGAGGCTTGAGCATTGTTCCACAGTTGGTAATACTCCCTTTTCGCGCACAGGAGGGTATCCAACGAGCCAGGGAAGCCAGAATAGAAGGGCCCTTCCTGTCCATCTTCAGAGTTCTGCGCCTTCGACGCCGCGCCTCCGTGGGAACCAGGTGAGCGTTACATTCGCTCCCGTTCTCGCCACTTGGGGGCATGTTTTGGGGTTTATTCCCTACTGGACATTTCCTCCGAACCTAATGCTACAGTGCTGTGATATATTGGGAGCGCTAAAACCTTATTTTCCAAGTTACTTCCCTTCCGGATCCATTCCAGGTTTTTGGCAGCCAGCATGCTACTTTACTCAAATGACTATGCTTCCCAGAATGCCTGGCTCACTGCTTCACCTCCTCCCTTGCAGGACAAGGTTGGGTGGAGGATAGGCAACACCTGTGGCTGTAGGTGCAGCAGGCGGCACACCTGAGGGGTGTGCTCGTTAAGCAGCTTTAAAAGCCTCAGTTTACTTCAGTCCAGCGCTGGTCATCGTTGCAGTGTTCCTGTTGTGACTAGTCCCTTGTTCCTTGTTCCTGGCTTTTGTGCCTGGTTCCTAGTTCCTGTTTCTTGTTCCTCCGCCCTGGATTTCGGATTCATGTGCTAAATTGATTTCTGCTTTCTGGATTTCCCTTTCTGTCTTCCTCTGTCTGCAGGCAGCCTTTCTCTGTGCTTTACCCTTTGATGCAGCCCAATTTGCCTGTGTTTTCTGTTTCTTTGATGCTGTCCTTTGCTACTGAAAAACTTGATGCATTAGTCTTTCCTTTTTTAGATTTAGTTTCCTGCCTTTTCTCCTTGGATGGGTGGGTAAGGTTTCCTTTTGTGATATCATTTTCCCTGCTCCTGATCCTTACTTCCTATTGGGATCCATGCCATGTTTTCCATTTCACTTCTGCATTTATTTCCCATTTGATTATTTAGGTGTGGGGTGCTGTAGTAACTAGTCCCTGTGTGAATGCCTTTTGTTTTCCTCACTATTTCTTTAATCACAATTCCTACTTGCTCCTTGACTTAGGTCTTAGGTATTTAGTTATCCTCCACCCGTTGCTGTTATAGCCTTCTGGGTCCCTGTTTGATCAACTGGGTTCGTGGGTTTACTGACATTCAAGTGGTCTTTCTGGTTCTCGTGAGTACTGTTTCTAAGTTCCTTATTCAGTATCATCCAGAGTGTCAGCACACAGATCCTGTCCTTGCCTGCCCTCTACGTGGGCTTAGCGCTGTCAGTATCTGTAAGAGCATAGTGTGTAAGGAGTTTGCCGACTTTCCTTTCAGTCATAAGGAGGTTCTAAGTGCTTACCCCACATCCCTTTTCATATATAGGTATTTTTGTTTCACTCTATCTGCACTCCTGGGTTTTAGTATTATGAGTCGTGGTTCTTGTGTGCACGTTGTTTGATTCAAGGTTATTCACTGTGCGATTTTGTGCACATTTCCCTTGCCATATTCGCTGCCTTTGTACTCACCTGATTAATCCTGACAGAATGACCAGCCCTAAATTCCCATTGAATATGGCAAGTTTAAGAAAGAAAGGCAGCAAGGCCTCTAACAAATTTGTACAGAAAGCTTCCCCTACATTTACCTGTGACAATCAAATCACTAGTCCTGACTTGAATGAACTCCTTGTCACGAATGGGCATTTCCGCGCAGAGTATTTTTCCCACAGGATGGCACATCTTACATTGCCTGATCCTAGTTCTGTCTTTTATTCTGATCCAGATTCTATGTCAGCACAAGCCTTAGCAGCAGAAAACAACACACTGTTAGACTTATTATACAAGAGTACCTCTGTTGTTGAACCCCATGATTCCAGTTGTGCTTCACCTCAGATTGAACAGTTTCATGGTACAAACATAAAGAATGGAGGGGTTCCTTGCATAACTTCTGTTTTCTACCCTCAGTCTAAAGCATACTCCTTTGCACAAGTACATACTGTAGTCCCTAATGCCAAGAGGTCTAATGTCAATAGTTTGCTTAAGGGAAACACAGACCAAGTTGGTAAGAGAAAGTATAAATCTCAGAACCTGCAAGCAGTAGATGACAATGTACAATCGGTGCACATCCAGATTGCTAGTGCAGGATCCAGCCCTGATGGCACTATGCCTCCCCCTGTGCCTACTGATAGTGATGTACAGTTAATGCAGGGCATGCTAAGAGCTAAGCTTGAGGAGTTAAGACAAGAATTCATTTCTTTACAAGAAGAGAATAAGACCTTTCACTCTTTACTGAATACACCTCAGACTTTATCCGTTGATGTTGATGAAGTGAACACTGTTCAGCCCCTGAGTGCAGAGACTTTGGTAAACCATGATATTTGTCAATATGTTAGATCTATTGGGAGTGAAAGTCTTTCTTCTAGCACAGCGCTTAATCTGGGGACAGTTTCTGACAATTGTTCTGCTGTTTGTCAGGGATTGCAGTTAGCTGAAGATTTACAAGCCACTCCTTTACCTAGAATTTCCTGTGTAGCAGTTTGTCATAATTCTGAGCTTGAACACATACATGCTTCTGATTTCCAAACACAATCCACAATGGTGACATACACAGAATCAGTCACTACTGTAGGCTTAGGTTCTGCCCTTGATCTTGCTGCTGAGACTGAAGTAGACGTTCAAGTTGATGTGTAAAACGATGCTACCTCTGTGTTCGCTCTTCCTTCTGCCAATTTTTGTCACAACGAACAGTCAGAGACAGTACAGATTTCAGATTTTGATGGACTCATTCCACAGTATACTGAACCAAAAACCTGGCAGACGATTCCTGAACTGTTGATTGTTAATCTGCCACTTTCAGAAGCTAAGACATGGGAATGGACAATTGACGAAATCCTGATTAACAGAGACTTTACTATGGTGATTCCTCTGGTTGATATTGACTTCTACAAAGGAAGAGACTCTGTGCCATCCACTAAGGAGAGGAACTGCAGGGGTACAGCTCAGTCTTTGGTTACTGGTGCCAAGGAGTCAACTGCCCTAAAGGTGTTCTCCATTCCTGAGCCACAAATGTGTCTGTCGACTTCTGGGACTTCAGTCTGTCCTCCTACAACCATTGACTCTTCTATTATCCATTCCACAGCTCTGCAGTCATCTTTGACACACGTGTCTTCAATCAATGAACAACTGCCATGTCTGCCTTTCACTCAAGAGCCTTCACCATGTACGTGGTCAGTGCCAAAGACCTTGACAAGTTTGTCTTCAGCTAACGAGATGGCTCCAGCTTGCATGCCTTCAGCCTCAGAATTTCCTCTGGCATGCCTGTATTCGGCTACAGTGACTCATCCAGCAGATTATCCTTCAGCCATGGAGCCTCCGGTAGTACATTCTAAGTGCATGTCTTCGGTCCCAGAGCCTACTGCTAGTTTGGCTTCAGTTCATGAGAGACCTGTATCCTGCTCAGCCTCGCGGCCAATATCGGAGGTGTACCTGTCTACATTGTCAGATCCTGCTGCATATTCTTCTGCTCCAGAGATTCCTCCTGAATCCCAACCATTTATTACCGATGAAGGTCCAGCCTGCCCTTTGTATGCTTCAGGGGGATCACCAGATTGCCTGCCTTTTTCACAAGACAATTCTCCCAACTGCTTGACTGTAGCATCAGAGCCTCCCGAAGATGCAACATCTGAGTCTGAAACTTCTGCCAGCTCTCACTTCAGAAACATCAAGCTGGATCATGGCTCGGGAGAGCCTTACATGCAAGGCCATTGGACTTGCCTGGAGTACTACAAGAGGGAGACGGATACCATCCGCCACGGCCCAGTCACCGAACAAGTAGCCGACCAGGATAGCGGGCTGGGTGGTTCGCATCTGGGGTCCGGTTTGGATCAGCCGCTTGACAGCTTTTTTGTTGCCGGATCACGCATGAGCCCGAGGGAAGGGACGGGCACGGCCCCCCAGCAGCAGCACCAGTTGGGTGCTAGTAGCCAAAGGAAGGGAATGACTGCTGCAGTTCAAGATGTGCCTGTTATTGCTTCTGCTGCGAGTGTGCCTGATGTACTAAGTACTGCGTCTATCACTCCTATCAGTATGCCAAACATCCCTGCGGTTGTATCCCACGTGCAACAAGGTGGCTACACGACTGTCACCGGGAGTGCCAGCCTCGAACAACCCATAGGACTTCCAGGCCTCCAAGGCATGGAACATATGCAGTCAAACCTTAGTCACTTTCAACCACAAGCCTTTTCCCAGATGGATGACAGAAAAGGATCCGAACCTCTACCTCGGCCGCCACCTTCTTTTTCTGAACATAAACATTTCCTGAAACCTGCAGTTTCCTCACCTCCTGCGAGTCCACTCTCGGCAGAAGGGCTAACAGGGCTTCTACCATTCTCTAAGGCATGTTACACCAGCCTGCCTCCCTCCTCAAAGACTTATAAGTTTCCACTCCCAGTGACTGAGCTTCCTGGACCTTCCAACTCTGCTTCAGGTCCTGCAAGTCCTTCATGTCTTTCTTCGAACATGAGTCTCTTCTTCACCAGAAGCCTGCCTATGACTCTTCTAGACTGCAGCTTGATTCTATTCATTCCAGTCCATCTGCTTTTGCCCACAGGCCACCGTTTCCATCAGTGCCACCTCCAAAGACAAAGCGCTCCTATCATAGAAGGAAGATGTTTTGTGCGGGTGACGGTCGCCTGGAGACGGCCGTGGAAGGGGGTATACTGTCACGACTCGCTCCCCTCGCTCCCGTTCCTGCCACTTGGGGGCATGTTTTGGGGTTTATTGCCTACTGGACATTTCCTCCGAACCTAATGCTACAGTGCTGTGATGTATTGGGAGCGCTAAAACCTTATTTTCCAAGTTACTTCCCTTCCGGATCCATTCCAGGTTTTTGGCAGCCAGCATGCTACTTTACTCAAATGACTATGCTTCCCAGAATGCCTTGCTCACTGCTTCACCTCCTCCCTTGCAGGACAAGGTTGGGTGGAGGATAGGCAACTCCTGTGGCTGCAGGTGCAGCAGGCGGCACACCTGAGGGGTGTGCTCGTTAAGCAGCTTTAAAAGCCTCAGTTTACTTCAGTCCAGCGCTGGTCATCGTTGCAGTGTTCCTGTTGTGACTAGTCCCTTGTTCCTTGTTCCTGGCTTTTGTGCCTAGTTCCTAGTTCCTGTTTCTTGTTCCTCCGCCCTGGATTTCGGATTCATGTGCTAAATTGATTTCTGCTTTATGGATTTCCCTTTCTGTCTTCCTCTGTCTGCAGGCAGCCTTTCTCTGTGCTTTACCCTTTGATGCAGCCCAATTTGCCTGTGTTTTCTGTTTCTTTGATGCTGTCCTTTGCTACTGAAAAACTTGATGCATTAGTCTTTCCTTTTTTAGATTTAGTTTCCTGCCTTTTCTCCTTGGATGGGTGGGTAAGGTTTCCTTTTGTGATATCATTTTCCCTGCTCCTGATCCTTACTTCCTATTGGGATCCATGCCATGTTTTCCATTTCACTTCTGCATTTATTTCCCATTTGATTATGGGAAATAATGGGGTGCTGTAGTAACTAGTCCCTGTGTGAATGCCTTTTGTTTTCCTCACTATTTCTTTAATCACAATTCCTACTTGCTCCTTGACTTAGGTCTTAGGTATTTAGTTATCCTCCACCCGTTGCTGTTATAGCCTTCTGGGTCCCTGTTTGATCAACTGGGTTCGTGGGTTTACTGACATTCAAGTGGTCTTTCCGGTTCTCGTGAGTACTGTTTCTAAATTCCTTATTCAGTATCATCCAGAGTGTCAGCACACAGATCCTGTCCTTGCTTGCCCTCTATGTGGGCTTAGCGCTGTCAGTATCTGTAAGAGCATAGTGGGTAAGGAGTTTGCCGACTTTCCTTTCAGTCATAAGGAGGTTCTAAGTGCTTACCCCACATCCCTTTTCATATATAGGTATTTTTGTTTCACTCTATCTGCACTCCTGGGTTTTAGTATTATGAGTCGTGGTTCTTGTGTGCACGTTGTTTGATTCAAGGTTATTCACTGTGCGATTTTGTGCACATTTCCCTTGCCATATTCGCTGCCTTTGTACTCACCTGATTAATCCTGACACCTGCTTCAGGCAACATAGCCAGACTTTCATGAATTGGGGTAGTCTTTAAGAACTGGTCACCTCCAGAAGCCCTCTTTCCATCTGCCTGAGGCTGCTTGCAGGGGTCAGGAGACCGAAAAAGAAGCATCCAGGATTCATCTAGGGACTGCCACGTGACCCATGAGCCCAACACTGCCATCTTTGGAAGGTCTTTTCCCCTCTAAAAGGAGCTTCAACTGGTCTGGGAGTAGCATGGAGCTCACCCCAACACCACCAGAATCCCTCTTTCCATCTGCCTGAGATGCCTGTAGAGGTCAGGAGACCTAAAGGAAGCATCCAGGATTGATCTAGGGACTGTCACTGTGACCCCTGACAAAGCTACTTCTGGGTTGCTTTGGATATATAAGCACTATTCATTGGGCGTCCATTCCCCAGGGCATTCAGGACAAAGGCAAGACAGGGCTAAGGGATGCAACTATATCCTTCTCTATTTCATTCTGTGTTCCCTGTTAGCCCCTGTTGGCCACAGGTTGCCACAAATATACCTTGCATACAGAACACAAACTACATTCAAATCAAACTCCAACACTCCACTAAACAACTATTTGCATACACCTGCACCTGTAAGAACCTATTGCTTCCTAATGACTGTAATGTCTCTCTATATTGTGCTACTCACCTATAATGCATTCACTCCTGCTTCTTCTCCTACTCACCTCTCCCTACACTCTCTCCAATCATGCTACAAGTTCTTCCTTTCCTATCCGATTATAAAACTCACATCTCAAAACTCCCACTACTCCATTTCTCTTCTACCCCCTTCCAATAAACAAAGCCGACAAGCTAACTTTACCTCCTCTAACACCTATCCACTCATGCCTCTCTTCCCCTAAGACTCAACTTCTCTACTCTTCCTTAAATCCTCAACTGAACATTGCACTCTGGAATGCTCAGTCTGTATGCAACAACACCTCCTTTATCACTGACTGCTTTCACTTCAGCTATCTTCCCCTAGAGCATCTTGCTATCTCTGAAACCTGGATTTATCCATCTGACACTGCCACTTTGGAGGCCCTACACGACTCCAAACTATCCTTCATTCACTTTCCTCGACTGACTGGCAGAGGTGGAGGCATCGGTTGCCTACTCTCTTACCGCCTTAATGCCTCACAAATCTCCAATGCCACATCCTCTCCTACCTCTTGTGAATTCACCATCTCTACTATTGCTCTGCCTCACTCCGTTCACATCATCTCCATCTATCGCCCTCCTGGTCCCATTGGACCATTCTTTGAGGATCTTGGGCAACATCTTGATTCTCTTTCCACTAAACATCCCCTCATTCTCTTAGGCAGTGGTCGAAGTGTACGACTAGAAGTAGTGGAACTATGTTCCCTGCTGGCTTGCCTCTGCTCACCACAAACCCGATTGCCACAACCCTTCCCACACACAATACACTCCCCCAAACACGTGCACCTGCTGTTTAAGGGAACGTTCAGTGCAGTACACTGAAAGTGAAGGTTTCAACTTCTTCCTACACTTTTATTTTAAAACAAAATCATTCCGGAACGGTTTCTTTTTAAAATAAAAGTATAGGAGCTGTACAAGGTCATTTAAAAAAGTATAGGAGCACTGCTCCCGACCGCTCCCGCTCACTTCGACCACTGCCCTTAGGTAACTTTAGTCTGCCCTCTCCAACCACTTCTCGGAAAGCTGAACTTCAGTCTAGTATTAGTGACCATGCTCTCCACTCTATCCACCACCTACCTACTCACACAGGGGGTAACTCTTTGGATCTCTTATTCATCTCACCTCTCTCTCAGCCACTAATACTACTGTCACACCATCCACATCTGATCACCCAATTTTTTCCACCCTCTGACCTTTCAACACCACTTTCTTCACCTATTACTAAAAGTAAATGTAAACCTTCTGCCATTCACCTTTTCTCTATGACCTACAGTTCTCACTCTCCTCCTTCAAACCCGATGCCTCTTCCACCAACACTGCCTTCTCCAGCTTCCAATCCCTACTATATGGCTCCTTCTCCTCTTACTTCCCACTGCTTACTTTCACCCCTAAGTCTCTGCATCCTCAGCCATGAGTCACCCCATTCATACACTCTCTCCGCACAGACATGCATCAGCTGCTGTGCAGATGGAGGCGTACCCACTCGCATGAGGACCTGCAACTTTATCTCTCTGCCCTGAACTCTCCCAAGTCCACTCTTGATTGAGCGAAAATGGAATTCTATCTCGCCTTCATTGACTCTCACTCCAACGATCCTTGCTGGTTACTGAGAACCCTGAACTCACTCCTCCTAAGTCTATGACTATCAACTCCACTCTCACAGCTAATGACCTAGCTCAGTGGTCTTCAAACCAGGCCCAAAGGATGTCCGGGGGGGGGCAAAGCTCTTCAAAAAGGGAGTACAGTGTCTGCTTGCAATAGAAAATATAAACAGAAAAGCATCTAGGGGAGCCCGCCAACAATATTTATACTTAAGGGGGCCAGGGAGGGGGGATAGTAGGGGACCTCTGCAATAATAGGTCTACTCAAGGGGGTGGCTCAGCATAAAAAAGCTAGAATACCATTGACATAGCTGAATAATTTGCTGCAAACATTTCCAAAATTACTCTCTCCTGACCTTCCTCACACTGCCACATCCTACATTTTACACTCTGCCTACTCTACCATCATCTCTGCCTCTATCTTCCACTTTAGTCACAATAATACTGATGAAGTGCTAACTCTACTGTTGAAGGCCAACTCCTCTTGTACACCATCAGACCCTTTTGCTCTTCAGCTGGTCAAGCATATTGCTCCTTTGGTGGCCCCTCACCTCGCTGACCTCTTCAACCAGTCCTTCAACTCTGCTTGCTTTCCCTCTATTTTCATAATGCCCCTGGTCATCCCTCGCCCAAAAAAATCAAGAGGCTGACCCGAGCCTATAGGCTAACTTTCACCCTGTGTCTCTCCTTCCGCAATACTCTGAAGGGCTTGTAAAGGTTGTGTTCAACCATCTTACCAATTTCTGAAACATCCACAAGCTTCAAGATCCTCTACAAGCAGGTTTCCACTCCTGTCACCCCAAGGAAACTGCTCACATGAATGTGTCCAACTTCATCGCCTCTGCTAATTTATTTATTTATTTAGCATTTTTAAAGCGCTCACACAGCCTGTGGGCATCGAGGCGCTGTTACAGGAATTGTTCGTTCGCTTTTTTTTGTATCTTAGTTGCTTATTTATAACGCGCTTAAACACCCAGAGGTTTCTTTTTTTTTAAAACTTTATTTTTAGGTATTTAAATCACGATACAACTTCACACCCACATTAGGGTGGACTTTAAACTTTGCGCCTTGACCCAGGACCCACCCAATGCCCCTCCCCCACCACCTCTCAGCCTCATCCCCCTGAAACAGCGTCCTCTTTAGTTGAGAAAGTGCCCCTTCCAGTAATCGCTTCAAGGATGTGGAAATACCCTGGACCCGACCTCACCGAGGGGTGTCCTCCGAGTCTGAGGATTCAGATGCGTGCTCTGCCGCTTCGCCCATCAAGAACAGTGTCAATGGCCCCCAGATGTCTGGAGGTCGGGCGTGCAGAGGAAGTGATTTAATGAAGTCCGTTTCCACATCTTGGTAATACAACATGTCTCTGCGCCAGGCGGCGACTGACGGGGGGGGCTCTGCCCCATGCCATGGCAACGCTCCTACGAGCCAGACTCAACAGTACCCCTGCTAGTTTTCCTATTGGAGCAGTGAGCAGCCTAGTCATGCCCAACAGGGCTGCTGTATGGCTTGGTTGTATTGGTTCTCCCACAACAGCCGCTGTCGTCTCCAGAACTTGTTTCCAGAAAGGCGTAAGCTCGGGGAACTCCCATGCTAGGTGAGCAAAGTTTGCTGAGATTGACCTGCATCTGATGCATTTCGCTTCTGCGTCTGGGTGATGCTTGTTGGTTTTCGCTGGTGTGTGATATGTTTGATGGAGAAAGTTGAAGTGTATAAGTTTTAGGCGTGAGTTAAGCGCCACTTTTTGAGTTTGCTTCAGGCTATAGAACCAGTCTTCATCAGAAATCTTAACCTTTAGTGACTTCTCCCATCCATCAACTTGCGATGTTATGCAGCAGTTGCCACGTTGGTGGCTGACGTGGGAAGTCCGGCAGTAGAGCCTGAATGGTGTAACGAGTTCTGAAGTAGAGGAATACATCCAAGGCCATGTTGCCCCCTTTACTTTTTGCTTGCTCAGGGGTTAGAAAACCCTCTTCTGTGAAGAGATCCCCCAGGGTTTGTATGTTCAGTTTGTCGACCCATTTGTGAAACACCGTCTCTGAGGTCAGTGGGACTCCGGGAATAAACTTGACAGGTAGGAGTGGGGAGTACCGTGACTGCACACCTAGTTTCTGGGCCAGCGTCTTCCAAACTGTGTATGTCGTGAGCATCACATTCATCGTGGCGCTGGGAACCGGCATGTGACTAAGGACGTCTGCAGTTAGGAAGTTAGGTGTTGCGAGGGCTCGCTCAACTTGTACATGAGGTCGGATAGCCTGAGAGGCATACCTATGGCTGAGGAACTGTGCTTGAGCCGCCCAATAATATCTTTCCAGGTCCGGCAGAGCCAGTCCCCCATTGGTGACCGGGAGTGTCAGCGTGGTGTATGCCACTCTAGCTGGCTTACCCGCCCAGAGTAGTTCGAGGACCAAGCTTTTCAATTTTTTCCAGAAGGATTGTTGCAGCAGCATAGGGATATTGTTGAATAGATATAATAGTTTGGGTAAAATCACCATCTTCACTAGGGAAATCCTACCCCAGAGGGTTAGTGGAAGAGACTTCCAGCGCGAGATCTTGTCTTGAAGTGATTTGACCACCTTTTCATAGTTATCCCGGAACACTTCCTGACAATTTAGAGATAGTTGTATCCCGAGGTATCGAACTCTGGAGCACTTCCATGTGAGTTTGAAGTCGTCTGGAAACTGTTTTGTGGCTGGTGTTAGAGGGAATACAATGGATTTTGATTGGTTGATTTTTAATCCTGACGCTGCTCCAAACTTGATGACTTCCCTCATGACAGGATTTAGATTGTCTTCCGGGTTTCGGATGAACAGTGCTACGTCATCGGCGTAGAGAGAGATGATGAGCTTGTGAGGACCTATAATGAGTCCCCTCTGCTGTCTCTGTTCCCGCAGTTTGGAGGCTAGAGGTTCCATCACCAAGGCAAATATTAAGGCCGATAGTGGGCAGCCTTGTCTCGTGCCTCGTTGCAGAACTATTGGGGCTGATTTGGCTGTACCCACAATAATTTTGGCATGTGGCTTGGTATATAGGAGAGAGACCAGGTTAATGAAGCGGGCTCCTAGGCCCATCCTAGTGAGCACCGTGAACAGAAACGCCACTCCACCAAGTCGAATGCCTTTTTGGCGTCGAGAAGAACCGCCACAGCCTGCAGTGAGGGGTCCAGTGCGGCCATGACACCGAACATTCTCCTAAGTCCAAAAGTCGTGTTGCGGCCCGGAATGAAACCGGCTTGGTCTGCCAGAACAAGGGCAGGCATCAATGGTATTAACCTCCCTGCCAGCACCTTGGCAAGTATTTTATTGTCAAGATTGAGGAGAGATATTGGTTGGTATGATGAGCAATCTTCTGGAGGTTTGCCAGGTTTGTGTAGCAGAATAACATCGGCTTCACAGGTGGTAGGAGGCAGGTGCCCTCTTTCCAGCGCTTCCGCATATACTGCCTCCAGGAGGGGGGCCAGGGTGCCCGCGAATGACTTGTAGAATTCTCCCGTCAGTCCGTCAGGGCCCGGCGCTTTGGAGCTGGGGAGGGACTTTATGGCTTCTATAATCTGTTCTTGCGTGATCATTTTGTTTAGGGGTTCTCGGAGAGAATGTTCGACCCAGTAGAGTTCCGTGTCCTCTAGGTACTCCAATGGGGCTGTCGAAGACTTGTTAAGTTTAGCACTGTATAGTTCTTGATAGAAGATCCTGAACTCCTCTGCTATCCTTTCATCGGTATAGACTGTCTCTCCCAGAGTGGTCCGAATCGATTCAATTTGTGCAAGTCTGTTGTCGGCTCTGATTAAATTTTCTAGAAGGGCCCCGGGTTTTTGGCCTTCTCCGTATTGACGAACTTGGCCATTGCGATTCAGGAATTTGACCTCACGGTCTGCTGCGAGATTGAATTTCGTCAATTCTTCCTTCAAGGCTGCTGATATTTTAGGATCCGCCCCGTTAGTGGCTTGGCGCTCAAGGATCTTTAGCTTCTCTTCGCTGCTTGTGAGCTCGCGTCTGATGAGCTTGTGGATGCCGTTTTCCTTGGCATGGCAGACTCCTCTGATAAAGCATTTTAGGGACTCCCAGATTGTGCTTGCGGATGGGACTGAACCAACGTTGGCATCAAGAAACACGTTGATCTCGTCCCTTAGTTCGGAGGCAAACACTTCATCTCTTAACGAGCCGTTTTTGAAGCGCCATCGCTGTAGCGGTGGCGTCGGAGTGGATGGCCTTAAGTTGAGGAAGATAGGGGAATGGTCGGAGAGCGTTCTCGGATGTATGCAGCATCGATCACTTGTCAGAGGACCGCTTGCCGAGACGAAGAGATAGTCGATACGTGAGCTCGAGTTGTGCACTGGTGAATGAATTGTGAATTCTCGTGAATCGCCATTCGAGACCCTCCAAATATCTATCAGGCTGAAGGCATTACAGATTTCTTTTATTTGGAGTCCAGCTTTGGTAGGAGGTAGTGCTGAAGCTTTTGATCTGTCCATTAGTGGATCTAGCACAGTGTTCATGTCTCCCCCCCAGATTATGGTTGCTGGATCCTGTTTGGAAAGCTGGGTGAGTACCCATCCAAAATTGTCAGGGCCGTCTGTGTTCGGAGCATAGGAGTTGACAAAGGTCACCTTCTGTCCGGCTACGATACCGCTCACTATGATCGCTCTCCCCTCCGCGTCCTTCGCCAAGCGTATCAAGCGGAAGCTCATCCTTCTGTGTATGAGTATAGCGACTCCTCTGGAGTAGGTTGAGTAAGAGGAGTAGTATCTGTGGCAGCCCCAGCTCTTGGCCCACTGGTGTTCCTTCCCTGGTAGAAGGTGAGTCTCTTGAATCATAGCCACGTCAATTTCGTGACGCCTGAGGTATTGAAGTATTTTCCTGGTTTTAGCTGGAATATTGCCGCCTCTTATGTTCCATGTTAGTACGTTGAATGGTTCGGGTAAAACATTCTAATTGACCACATTTCATTTACCGCTGCTAGCCATGGAGAGGCATCGAGAAGAGACTTGCTAGCTTTGTTGCTGAAAGCTTTGTAACTTGCTTGACAAGACGAGACTGGTATCTGCTTAGGCGATGGAGAGTAAGGGGATGGTTGGGAACTGGTGGCGCTGAACTTTCCTAATGAACTTTGAGGACACCGTCCGTGGTCAAACCCCCACAGGCCCGTGGCGTTTCTCTCTTTCAGGTGGGCAACCCCCAACTGGCCCACAGAGAGATCCCTCATCAACCCAATAAAACAAACAGCGTAACAAGTGGAAGCCATGTCGCTGTACAAACTGTACCCCCAAGGAACTCAGCTTAGAGACCTACTGACAGCCGAGTGAACCCTGGAGAGTGAACCGGTGCTGTGCTAGGGGCGCCTGGGGCCCTCCAAGCTTCCCTGCCCCGCGTTATAATCACTATGTATTGAACCCGTTTTCTTTGCATCCTCTTGCGAGTTTGTACTTCGCCTCTGGTCACTCCGGATTATGGCGGATTCCTGATGTTTCTGTCTCTTTGGGGACTGGGACGGTTGGGATTCGGATCTGGGCAGCCCATCTGGTCAAGAAACATGCGTGCATCCTCGGGCGATTGGTAAAAATGGACCCTTTCCCCGTGCTGTACTCTGAGCCGTGCTGGGAAGAGCATTGAGTATGGTAAATGATTGGCTCGGAGCCTTTGTTTGATGGCGGTAAAGGATTTCCTCTGGGTTTGTACCGTGGGAGAGAAGTCTGGGTAGACGTGAATTTTGTCCCCATCATGAAGCAGCTCTCCTTTCTCTCTTGCCAGGCGGAGGATGGTGTCTCGGTCCTTGTAGTTGAGCAGCCTAGCGATAATTGGCCTAGGCGGTGCGCCGGGGGCAGGTCGGGCCGATGGAATCCTGTGAGCCCTCTCTACTATGAACATTGGAGACAATGATTCTCTATTGAAGAGTGACATGCAGAGTGACTCCACGAACTCCTCCATTCTATCTTGCGGCTGCTGTTCCCTCACCCCGATGATTCTTATGTTATTCCTTCTTGAACGACCTTCAAGGTCTTCGCATTTAGCTATTGTTGATTTCATTTGGGCTTCGAGCTGCGAAACTTTGGTTGATAGGGATGCTGTGCCATCATCTAGATTTGACACTTTGCTCGACCTCGTTTAAACGTTCCGAGTGTGTGTCGATGCGGTGTTGAAGGAGGTCTACCTTGGAGGCAAGGCCGTCCATTTTGTTGTTTAGATTTCCGATGCCAGGCTCCAGGTCTAAAAGGAGATCTTTTATTTCAAATGTATTACCCTCTGGTTCCATCTGGGGCGAACTGCTGGGGGCGAGAGTCTGGTCTTCCCGCTGAACGGGGGCTTTTGGTGTCGCACCACCCTCGAAAGTTAATTTCCTCTGAGACTTGTCGCTTTTCCCCATTTCAAATGTGGAACCGGTGCACTTTATATGAGAACCGCTATACTTTGTAGTGCCTGGGGTGTTCCAAGGATCCACCTGAGATGCTAGGAATTATCCGGCTGCTCGGATGTGGACGGATTACAGTTCAGAAGCAAAATGGAACTCCGCTATTGGGCTGCGTTACGTGCGCCCTACACCTCTCAGGGCCGTTGCTCCGGTATGTTAGTGGAGACACCACACGCCATCCAGCCCCCATACGTGGCATCCAGCGGACCGAACGGGGCAGGCTCCGCGCCGCGCGACCCGGAGCCGCGGGCAGGACTCGTAGCTGAAGTGGCGAGGGGACGGCGGAGGCGGGTCGGGCCGGCTCGAGACCAGCTTCAGCGCGGTGCGCGATTTCCCCCCGTACCTGGTGTCCCGGCTGATCCTCCGGCCTCGCTCCTCTGGTCTCCGATTTGCCACAGCGCTGGAGAGACCCCTCCTGGGCACGGCCGACTCGGACGTCGGGGTGCCCCGTGGGGTGGTGGGCGGGCTCCGGTGATGGCCGTGCGCCGGAAAGGCGGATGCCGGACCCGCACCGCCGCCGAGCCCCCGTGGTTCGCCCCCGCGCCGGGGAGCAGCGCTCCGGATCCGGCCCTCCCGCAGGACACGGTCCAGGCAGGGTGGGGGAGGTCCCTCGGCGGCGCGACGCAGGCAAAAACAGTCCTCAGGCCGGATGTGGTCTGCGGTGCAGCGCCCTTTGCTCCGATGGGCCAGCTGTGTAGGGCTCAGACCCAAGGCCTCGGGGGTCCCAATCAGGCAGGGAACGGCCGATTTTCACCAGAAAATTCACTGGCAGGCAGCAGGGCAGATTGGGAAGACAGGAGACGGGGAGTTGGGACTGTGCAGTTCAGGAAACAGCAGGATTATTTAGGATTGATGCAGGCAGTTGCGGGATCTCAGACCAAGGCGGCCATCTTGGATGGCCCTCTAGCGCCCTCAAACACCCAGAGGTTTCTAAGCGTGGACCCGGGGATCGAACCTATGCTGCTTCGTGTCATCTTGCTTCCAAGGCGCGCACGTTGCCACTAAGCTATCCTCCCGGTTCATAAGCTAAGCACTCCAATGTATCCTCTATCCAAATTCTCCCTGACCTGTCTGCTGACTTTGACACTGTCTCCCCCATCTGATCTCTTTAATTCCATGTCTCTTCTTGGATTCGCGATACAGCCCTTTGCTTGATTGAATATTACCTTGCACCTCGCCAATTCTCTGTTTCGTGGAGCAACAACACCTCTCAACTGGTTGCCAGTCAAAGGATCGACAGTGAAAGGGTCGACAGGTCAAAGGATCGACACCAAAGGGTCGACAGGACAAAGGATCGAATTTTTTTTTCACATTTTTTCCCTAAACGAAAACCTAAAAATATATATAATTTAAAAAAAAATTGATCCTTTGTCCTGTCGACCCTTTGGTGTCGATCCTTTGTCCTGTCAACCCTTTTGATTCGATCCTTTGACTAGACACCCTCTCAACTCACACCTCTAACTGTTGGTGTTCTACATGGCTCTTTCTTGGGTCCGCTCCTGTCAAGATATGTTTTCTTTCAGATATATTGACCACAATCTGCAGAGTACCCCAGGGTTCTTCGCTGTCCCCAATCCTTTTCAATCTTTATATTCGCCCTCTTTTGTTAATATTGTCACGGTTTAATCTGCAATATCATTCATACGCAGATGACACACAGATTTATTTGAGTCTGAAACAACCTGTGGAAGCTGTGGAGAATATTTTACAATGTGCGGAGGCAGTACGAGGTTGGTTGATTGACAACAAACTCCAGTTGAACCTCAATAAGACCGGGATTATTATCTTTGGTTCTAAAAAGAATCTTGACATAACCTCCCAGATGGTTCCCTGTCCACCTATATTTGGCAATACCCAGGTGTACACAGATTCTGGTACGAATCTTGGGTGCACCTGGCATTCAGATATGGGATATAATGGGCAGGTGAACCAAATGGTTAAAACAGTCTTCTTCCAGTTGAAATTATTAAAACCACTTTTGCCCCTCATCTCAGAAGGTGACCGAGCAAAGGTAGTCGGCACGCTGGTCAAGGCCAGGCCATTGGATTACTGTAATGGCCTCCTGGTTGGATGCCCAAATATCAGTTACAACGCCTGGTAGTGGCACAGAACGCTGCAGTACGGGTAGCATGCGCACTTCCATGGAGAAAGCCAGTGACAAAATCTAGGAAGAAATTACACTGGCTTCCGGTCCATCAAAGAATACAATTCATTTTACTGTGTTTGATCTTCAAATGCGTACACAAATTGGCCCATCCTATTTAGTGGGCAAGATTCAGATGTATATCGCTAGAAGACCTCTATGATCCTTGGTATTGAGACAGTTCGTGATTCCTTCCTCCAGATCTGTCCATTGGGGGGACAGAAGGTTTCCGGTGGCTGGAGCTCGTGCGTGGAATGATCTTCTACTCTCACTAAGAAATCTAGAATTGCTAACAGTCTTCAGAACGCAATTAAAGACATACTTATTTGAATAATGTCAGGCCAATGACGATGACTCATTCATTCCAGATAAGATCTGCACCTAGATCGGCTTGCTGCTTGGCTCCTTAGGGATATGTGCAATACAAATGAAAAATCAATTCAAATCAAATCAAGAAACAGCATGTAGCCAGTAGCACAACAGGGGCAAAAACCCTGTATGGAGCCAAAAAGCTGCCTAAGATCAGTTGCACAAGAAGGCTCATCTGTTTTTACTGCAGGAATGGTACAGAAAGCAGGATAACCGCTTCCAAACTACATTACCCAGAAACCCGTACTAGCACAAGCCTCCCGGCCTTGCCAGGGACACACCAGGGAACGTGCACATGCGTGCGCAACAGCCACAAGGCTTCGCTCGTGCTACTGAATACCAAGCAAGGCATATGTGTTTCCCTCGACCTCCTGCAGGCAAGCCACAGTGGGGCCAGACCCTGTCTGTTACTGCTGCAGGCCCCGCTACAAACACAAGATAAGTGCAAACGCTTTTCTTTGAATGTGATTTCGCGCTCTTGTACTATTGATAGAACGTGACTACGCATCCAGAAACAAACTGTTGGGACAAACCAAGACCGCGCTGAGTGGCATAGACTCAGTGCGGAGTCGCTGGACTCCGGCACCCATGTAATGCTAGGGACAGCTTCCGCTGCACACTCTCATTGACTCCTGACTTTATCTTTCTAGCGGAGTTCACTGCACTGTGTAAGGTGCACAATTCAGTGCGAGAGACTCGCTGCGCTGGGAGAAACGCTGCGAGAGACTGCTTTGCTGAAACTGGGGCGAAAATGACCCGCAGCCAAGTAGTGTTTCTACTTACTTATCTAATCAGATTTCTGTGCTGGAGTGTGTTAGCTTCAGTTCTGCTATACAAATGAGACGGTTATAGCATGCAGGAATGCTACATGTTGCTCTCTGCTAAGCATGAAGTAATGCTGATGTTGATCTCTGCTTTTGACATGAACACTGAGCCATACACTGAATGTTAGGTGTAATCACACATGTGCCTCTGTTGTCCTGGGGGTTTATAAGGCTGTGTTTATAGCAGTGCTCTCTTGCTTGGGTAACTGCAAGGGATCTCAAGTCTCTCAGTTTTTATATGCATGTGGAGTGTGAGGGCTGAGTTTTAACCCCAGAGGGCGCAGCAGAGTCGAGGAGCATTGTAACCAAACCCCCCATACCTATCCATAACCTCTCCCTAATCCTCCTTCTGGTTACCCTCATCCCCATACCTATCCAACCTAACAGACCCTAACCCTCTTTCCCCGGCGGGGTCGCGGTAGCCTGTGGTAATACTAACGCACAAGTACCAAGACCTAACGGGGAGGCAGCTGTTTGTGCTGCCTCTGCGCAAGGCCAGGCAATAATGCGACAGCTCCTCTTTACACTCTACACCTCTGCTCTTGGGGCACTAATCTCCTCCTTTGGTTCTCGTACCAACTCTTTCCGGACGACACCCAAATATTCTTCTCTTTTCCTGAACTCGCCTCTGATCTCTCTATCAACATTTCCAACTGTCTCTCTGCCATTGAATATTGGATGGCTTTGCACCCTGTGATGTTAAACTCTACCAAAACAGAGATGCTCTTCTTCCCTGCCAAAAGCTCTCTCATCTCTTCCTCTGTCTATCCAGTTCCCACCTGACACTCTTCCCTACTCTTCTTCAGCTAGAAACCTCAGTGTCATCTATGACCCTCTAAAACCTTCTCTACTTTTATTTCCAAAACTGGAACAGCAGCTCACCTCAACCTCCTAAATATTAGGAAAACCAGGCACCGCCAAGCATCTCTTAACCATTTTTGTCTTCTCTAAACTGGACTACTGCACCAGCATCCACTTTGTCTCCCCAACTATGATTTTTGTCCTCTCTACAAGATTATTAACTTCGCGACCATGACTCTCTTTGAACTCACTCACATCACACCTACTTTCTCATACCGTCACCAGGCTGGATGGCTGACGGTGCAAAACAGGGCAGAATTTAACTTTCTTCACCTGGTTCACAAATCTATCCTGGGTAAGGCACCACTGTATCTATCCTCCTCTATCCAACTCTACAAGCAGTCTTGTGATCTCTGCTCCGCGTCCTTGACTGCCCTTGTGGATCCCTGCACTCCCTTTGCTTCCTCTTGTTTCAGATACTTCTCTCTTTTTGCTCCACTTGCATGGAATTCTCATCCCCCGGACATCCAAGAAACACTCCATGTGGATTTGGTAAAAATCAGACTAAAGGCCTACCTCCTCGTCTCCGAGCTACCCTCTTAACCTACCTCTCATCTGCCTGCTTGCTAACATTTTTCCCTCACCTCTAACCTGCCTCTATCCCTCACTTCCTCTGCCTCCAAGCTAGCACTTCATCCATCATGCCCACATCCCGAGCACAGCTGGCCGTACCAACTACCTGCACTTAAAAAAAAAGTCCAATGTTCTTTGTCCTTAATCTATGTATGTATTGTCCCCTGTGACTGTTCCATTTACTCTCCTCCACAACCTGTTCAGAATGTCCCTCAAACTCTCCCAATTGTCAGAAGCTCACTGCTTCCTGCAAATCTGATTTGTTATCTATTGTACATTCTTTTGTGATCAAAAGAGCATTGTTCCTCCTGTATTTAAATAAATTAAAAAAAGTAAAAATACCTCTTGTTATTGAATTCTTTTTGCTTTTTCACCCTCCTAATTTCTGCAGCCTTACCCTAAATGTTGGCTATGTTTAAGACTGGTACGTCGACTTCTTGGCCACTTCCTTTGTCTTGTCCGCTGTGGCCCAATACTTTTGTGGTCTGGGGCAAGGCTGCAGGAGTTTTCCGACAGGGGGTGCCTGTACAAAAGGAAATAAACATCGTGGCCAACATTCCTATTGCAAGCGGTGTAACAAGCAGGCAGAGGGAGAGTTGCCTTTACTAGTAGGACCATGCCTCGTGGTAAGAGATACTCTGTGCTATTGTCCATCCATTTACGGAACCTTTTGGGCGTGGGATGGTGAATTGCGCCAAGGAATTGTCATAGGAAGATGCCAGGCTGTCATTGGACTCCGAATGTGAAAGAAGGTACCATTGAAATTAAGAACCGAAGATAACCACTTCCAGTCCATAAAAGTGCTCAAGATTATGCTGTTCATAAAAGCCTTTGATGACTGACTGGTTGAACACTGAATAGCCTAACCTCTACAGCATTTCATTTGCATGTAGGAATGCTGTACCAGCCTGTGTGTGCATGATAGCGTAACGTGGACCTCATTCTGATTATGGTAATAACGGTTACAACATGTGGTATTTAAAATATTGCTTGTTTTTTAAATACCACCTATTTATGTATTGGGATCTCATGGCACATTTACCAGAAGCGTGTATAGAATGTATTGCGTGGTATAAATAAAGCTTGTTTTACCCCATGTAGTTAATTCTATGTAAATGACAACTCCTAATTTGATCGTATGTTAAAATTTGGATAATTTTTAAAATCACACCTATTTGCCATTACCGTCCTACTCCAAATGCGGCGCTTGGGTTACTTATCCTTGCCCTACCCCTCTCTGTTTTCGCTGTAAATCTTCCCGCACACGCTGCGCCCTGGTGTACCGGAAGCAGTTAGTTCACGCTAGGCACATTACATTACATTACACTTCTTCAGTAAATAAAGAAATCCGGACAAGGGGAACGCAAAGATCAAACCAATGAAAGGCAACACAGGGCAAGCAGGCTCCTCGTTTAAAGCACTGCAGGGATTTCTTGCCTCAGATTCCGAATGCCTATGGTTTCACTGCCAATCTTCCCAGGTAATACTGGAGCACCGCGATGGCACTGCCAGCCAGTTCCTCCACAGAAATGGTTTGGAAGAGTGTCAAGCTTAAAACGCTCGAGCTGAAACGTTGACGGTCCCGGAGGACAACGCGGATGACCAAGGCCAACCCTTCGAAGGCACGGCAGAGTATGTGCAAAATGGCTACCCACCAGATCTATGAAAAACTGCGACACGTGACCGGGACAGGTGTATCAGCAGAAAGAAAACATCATGGTGGGAGGACAGTTCGAAAAAAACAGCTCTGCATTAAACCTAGAAAGGCACAGTAAGTCTTATTTAATCGTAAACGTGCTCAGCCATTGTAAGTCACTTCCTGTTTTAATATAACAGCTGGCACCCCGTAAATGACACGAGAAAAATCCCACCAGCCAAAATCTAAGCGCAACTTCTAATTTTCACTGTAATTGTTATGGTACCAGGTTTATGTTTTTCTTGCTCTGACACTGCTTATCTTTATGAATTCTCTTCTTGTGAGCCCTTATCTTGCGTTAGCAGCCGCACCATTATTTTAAATCCAGCTGCAGTTCCATCGCAAAAGAAACCCACAAGAGTTTTACTTTCATTTGATGTCGAAACGTGTCTCATTAAAGTCTAAACAGGGAAAAGTCCTGCTGAGACTAAAATGTTACTCGGGTGTACTAAAAGATAAAACAACAATACACAAATACTTCTTCAACACAGAGGCAGTAAAGGACCATTCAAAGCCAGTAACACATACCATTACAATTTAGCATCTAATAGTTGGTTTTGTTCTCGCCTCCTTGAAGAGTCCCTGTTGCATCTACTTACCTTGAGTGGAATAAAATGGGTGCTGGCTGGTGGAGGTGGAGAGACTGCACACCTGAGGGGATGGAGCTGAGAGTGATAGAGGGCAAGCTGTACCTCTGGCTTTTATAGGGTTTGCTTCCTGGGGGAAGAAACTCGCGGGGGCTCCATTTGGAGCTGATCACGATGATGTCATAATCAAAGGGGCTGTGTCCCTGGACTTTGAGTGAGCTCAGCGTTTATGGCAAGAACTTTAGGCAGTCTAGTTTATCTCCTTCATTGCACCTGTAGCAAAAAGAAAGTATTTTTCCTGCATGCGTATTATCTTACGAATTTAACTCCGAGGGACGACTTCCACACACCCACTGGCACTGCACCCCTCCTGTCGTTCCCTCCCAGTAGTCCATTAACAAGGCCAGTCCAGACAGGGCATTGCCATATAAGGGCAACAAAAGGATATTTGATTGTGTTGGTAGACCATAAAAAAAAATCTCTCATCGAGTCTCTTACTGGCCTGACCACATATTTCCTGTCTTGCAAATATGAACAAACAAAACGCCCTGCAAGTGAAGGCGAGGTTTACACACACAATGCAAAACGTTGACATCCTGCTACTAAGATTAACTCCTTGTCTTTTGGCGCTCACTAGAGTGGAATGACCCACCAGCCCTCCCAAAAAATGAATATTCCCTGAGACCAAGAGGATGAGAAAGAGCCTTATCCTGTTTTTCAGTCAAACATATGATGCTCTGATTTTTTTACATGGAGCAAATCAGACACCACAGTGTAACCGATCCAATCGATGTGAAGAGATTTAGTACATATCTATAATTAGTTATTTGTGTGCACCAGAGAATTTCATTTTGGGGGTCGATTTGTGGCACATTCTCGGTTTGGCCAGGTTCGTGGGGTAAACAAATGACTCCATATCATTGGCACACACTTTGTTTATTTTTTTGCTATGTTATATAGTTATAAAAATAACTTTTAGCATTTTCCTTTTATATCAGATACACAAACGAAAATATGATGAATAAGGATGAAATCACCCAATCAAACATTTAATTATTTTCCCTTTCATAAAATTGATAAAAAATGCTCATATGCTAAAATAGCCACTAAGACAACAAATACAATTCAATACAATTTCCTAAAAACACATTCACGCATCCTAAAAAATTACGTACATTTCATTAATAATTTCATAACATAAATATAATTCCAAAGAAACTTCTCCCAAGAACCATGAGAAGCACAGTGCATTTTTAGAAATAGACCATAGGGATTAGGCAGCTTCAAACAATTCAGTAAACTTTAATTCTAGCGACTTTAGGAATCCCGTAACTACAAGAACCGAAGCCAGGCATTGATCCCACACCAACTAGTTCACACCCATTAGTGTGAATTCGAGAATCTTTTCAGGTAGTTCATACGCTTCCCCTGGACGCCCGAGCAGGAGATCAATAGATGTTTCAGTGCCTCTAAGTGACCCGCTTCACTACAGAATCTAGTCTGCTCGGGCTAATGGCAAGAGACCATACCTCACCTGGACTTCCTTCATCAAAACCAAGTTCCATTTGAATCTTAGGAAAGCCTTCACAATTCTATCGGGATAAATTGCCAAGAAGGGAGATAGGTCCCCTTGTCGTTTATAATCCCTGGCCAGGTGTTTCAAGGAGTCCTAGCCTACAGTAGTGGCCCATTCGTTTTGATGGAGGACCCTCTTCACACGACCAGGGTTCCCAGCTAACTCTTCCCTCGATAGCCCCAGTCTCTCAAGCAGGGTGGAGCAAGGGGTGGATAATTCAGAAATAAAGGCGTCCCCCTTTGCCTCGAACATATTCTTTAAATAAATAAAGAGGGAATTCTGTGCCAGTACCAAGATTTTATAAAAGAGAGATACACATTTCCACTGTGCCCTGCATTTAAGGGAGTATATACCCAGCTCGTATCTTAGTGCAGCAAAAGGTACCGAGCTGGAAACCTTGGGAGCTGGCCTCCAGATCATTGCTTCCAAATAAGGAAGTAGATCCAAAATCCAGGCAGCATGGATCTCTATTCCATATAAGAGCTTTGGCAATATTTTACCCCAATAGAATTTCGTGACAGGGATTGCTGAGAACTTTCCAAACTTGGAATCCACCCTGCTCAATTGATTAGAGACATCACACGTAATTTAAACCAGTCCTTAGCTTAGTTACCTTGGCTGAAATTGGGAAGCCCTGATAGATAAATCTTTCTACCCTCTCCAGACAATCACTGCCCACTCTCAAAGTAAAACCAGTTTTTTCTTTTCTTTTTTGTGCAACGGAGAACCTTTGTTTTGGATGAATTCACTGCAAGGTGTTGCAAACCAATTGGTGTACAATCGAAAAAATATGAAGTCATCTGCATAGGCCAGCTATATTGCTTTGAGTATATGAATTTTCGGCATGGTGATTGCAGTTGCCTCGAGACAATGACCAATGTCAGACTAATAGAGGTTATACAGGCACAGAGCCAATACGCATACCTGCCTGACACCTCTACATGTAGACCCGTTGAGAGATAGAGACCCCCTTTGATCCAGTCTAATTTGCACATTCGATCCCTTGTGCAGCTCAATTAACAAATGTAGCAATCCGTCAGGAATGTCCCATGCTGTGAGTTTTTTTACACAACAGCCCTCGATTTACCACGTCAAAAGCGGCAGAAAACTCTATGGTTTCCACATAGACTGATTCATATTTTCCAAGCCACACCAAGCTCAGGATTGTTTTGAACAAGAACCGATTGAGCGAAGTACCAAAGAACTTTCTAAGCCTGTCTGCCATTTTTGAATCAGGCCCACACCGCATTGCCAACTCCCCAGATGTTCCAACACTAAGGCCAAAACGACCTTACTGTCTGCGTCGAGAGCTATCGGTCAGTAATTTTGCGGGTCTGATCGCAGGCCCTTCTTGAAAATAGGTACAATGTAAGGACTGGCCCATGATTTAGGAAAAGAGTAGGAATTTCCCACGTGATTAAACAAAGTGGCCAGAGTAGAGGCCCATGCCGAGGGGTTACCCTTGAATAAAGATTTGATAGTTGATTCAGGCCCATGGCACGTGAAGTGCTGATTTTCATGATCACTTCCTCAACGTGTTCCTTCTCCACCCTAAATTTCCACCCTCCCTGTTTAGGAGAGACGGGAGCTCGTTCCTATTTATCATGAGTCACAAGTAGCGCAAATACCTTCTGGTAGTGAGATAACCAATTCGCTTTAGAAACCACGTTTATCTGAGTAGACGCTTGTGGAGTTTCGGAGTCGTTTAATAATCTCCAGAAAACGTATGAATTTTTATTACTTAAAACCTGGAGCATGGATGCTCCATCACGTTGGAGTCTGATGGCACGGTTACCCTTCAACCAGTTCCTGTGGCACTGTTGCACATGTTTAATTTGAATATTAATTTCTACTTGTGTTAACCAAGTCTGTTGTTTTTAGAGTTTTTATTTGGAGTCTCATATATCTCTTTTTCCTTGCTACCTCTGCATCATACGCGTGAACATGCTTCCTTGCCAAACCACCCCTGTCACTTTTTATTGCAACATCACTGGCTTCTAAGAGATCTGTCAGTAAGTCGCTGTACTTTGGTACACTCAGGGTCTCGTACAGCCAATCTTTCGACATCACTGAGAGATAATTTGCCAGCATCTCGTTAACCTTAGATATGGTACCCGGATTTCATGAAACTTTGTTCTCTACCTGATTCCCCCATAAGCCTGTAGATATACACTCCTGACTCCCACCAGACATTTTCCCAATATTCAAGGAGACAGACAAGTTGCAGTGATCACTAAATTCCGTACGAGCTAGCTGTAAATAGTTACATTTTTCAAACAGGGGAGTCCCAACAAAGATATAGTCCAAAATGGAAGAGGTCTCACCGTTAAACCAGGTATGGTTTCCGGGACTGTCTCCCATCATGGACCCATTTAGCATATTCAGAACTAGCAAAGCCACACAGACCTTTCCACCATTTAAATCATACATATGTTTTCCGTCTTTTATAGGGAACGCGGCCCAATTATAATCGGGCATTGGACAGGATGCATTCAGATCCCCAGACAGAATAATGTGCCCCCTTGGGCAATGATCATACCATTCATTTATTTACAAGGTCAGTTGCTTAACAAAGGCATCCAAATCACCTATGTCCGCGTGCCAATAAACATTCAATATTAGCAGATTTTGCACAAGGGGTGACAATATTCGTACATGGGTTGGCAGCATCCCAAAACAGACATTTGTTGAGTTAACAATAGACATCTCCCTACCTGACTTAACCAAAGTTAGTAAGCCTCCAAACGGGCGGCCACATGCCCCTCATTTGGCTGCCTCAGCATTTACTACAAAACCGTCCAACGCTGCGATCTTTAACAACCACGTCTCCTGTAGGGAGATGATTTCATAAGACCCATAAGATTCCATAAGACCCACAGCCACATTGGTTAGCAGGTGATTATGCCCTCCCTGTTCTCTATGTTAGTAGGACTCCACAGACTGGTGTCCGCCTGTCCCACGCAGCAATCCTGCTAGCCATGATCAGTCCTTTACCTGATTCACACAGTTCATACCAATTTTCTGCACCTGAAATGTCCTTAACAAACCTCTATTAGCCTCTAAAGAGATCATAATTTCTGAAGAAAGGACTGGGTGGAAATGACATCCTCTGCTTTAGATTCCATCTCTTGCATTTAAGATAAATCAAAACCAAGAGCCTGCACAGACTGCTTTTCCCTCATAATGGAGTCAAATATAATTTTTCGAGCTGCTGTATATCACGGCTCGGTCAGTCCTAAACAGGTCAATAAAATGTACCCACTCGAGATCTCCAGAAGACAATGCTTGCAAGGTAGGGATCTCACGGAGTAGCCGTAGAATATTCACCCGATTTAGGACCAAACAGCAGTTATCCGTAAGAAAACTATCTTTAAGGATCTTATTTACAATCACACTTTAGTGTTCTTTCCGGGGAAACCTACCCGCCACCGCGTCTCCATTTCTAAATGCCTGTAGTCCTAATGGGCCTCAGGGATCAAAGGTGGTACTATGGTTTTCAAAACCCTTCAAGCCCTTTAAGACACTGCAGATCAGATTGGGTTTTTTCACTGAACAGGCGTCTTCCATTCTGACCAGGTCTTTTCTAGAAGGGCCCTGCCACCCCAAACAGGAAAACATCTCTGAGAGGAGGTCCCCACAAGCACTGCCTCCACCAGCTGGGAAACTACTGACTCTTCTAAGCATACCAATGTAGAGGTGCTCACCGGCCTCTCATTCCAACACACTCCTCTTTGCGTTGGGTCGGACACAACACCTGCCTTTTGCAAATTTCTGGCTCGGGGGATCCTCTACCACCTTGGTGCCCCCCCCCACAGCCTACCAGTGGCAAGACTGAATTATAGAGGTTAGGAACTCCTGTATCATCTACAATTACACAATCTGACAGACTACCATCAAGTGGATGAAGCCCCCCATCTTTATTACTAGCACTAGGGATTGCATCCGCCACCTTCTACAGGATCGCATTAACTGACGGTTGATTCAGCAAAGAATTAACACATTCTTTTGGAAGCCTGTTTGGAAAGATTTTGCCTTTACTTTTCCCCTAATATGGCATTTGTTGTTTTAGGTTTATTTAAAAGCACCCAAGTCTCCCCACCTCAGAATGTTAAACACTCCTGAGTGTTGTTCCACCGCCTCACTATTATTAACCAAAGAGGCATCTCTTACAGGGGGATTAGACACGGGTACATAACAATTTGCCATCAGGGACTTTACAGATTCAATCTCAACTACAGACGTGGAGGCTGTGGTGCTCACACCCACCTGAGGGGCAACGAGGCCCATGGTACATGCTACTGGTAAACAGACATTCATTTGCAAAAGTTAATTTGAGTCCTGAGCCATGTTACCACTGGCACAGTCCCAGACTCCACTATCGGGGGCTGACTGCACATCAATACACACAGACTTACCAACTACACCACCCTTCAAGATCACATCAGGGGGCTGGTGCCATTTGAACAAAAAGTCTCTAAAATTGTTATGAACCATGTTGTTCTCAAATTTAAACCTGAGCGACACCAGCAATGTAGAATGGACGTTCGCCTCTGCCTTTATTCCCTTATATAGAGTGACCAATTTACATAGGACCTGTCTTGTCTCTGTTTAAATATCGGCATGCCATGCGCCCAGCCTCTGGGCCATATTTTCTAGGGCGGTAGGAAAGCCTCCTTGGCCGGGACTGGGTCGGGGTGGACACAAAAGATGAGATGGAGGAGTCCAAGTCTTGTGACACCACGTTACAGTATTTGGGGGAGTGTCCATCATGGATGAAGTGTTTGAATAGTTAATATTTGGTGAACAGGGACCAGAGACCCCCCTCTTCCTTAAAGTCAATTCCTCTTCCTGCAAGCCGATGAATCTGTTATTTATTCATTTATTTTTACATTTGTAAAGCGCCTAAACCCTGAGGTATCAGGGCGCTGTTGCAAACCAGTTACATGATACAAAAGCTTCAACAGAACTGTGTCATCCCGCCCCAATACACACAGACATGGTAATAATACAATTTATTGCGGTAGTGACTCATTGTTCACTGACAGGTTTAAGGAGGACCGCTAGGCAAATAACCAGGTTTTCAGGGCTTTACGGAAGGCCCAGTAGGAGTCCTCTGCTCTTAGTTCAGGGGGGAGGGCGTTCCATTGGTTCGCGGCCACCAGCAGGAAGCTCACCCCCACTGCCTTTGGCTCTTTTCACTTTGGACTGGACCAGCCGATGTGCGTGGAGAGACCTAACCGGCCTGCTGTACTTTGATCTTGCAATTTTCTTAGCACAGTATTGCGGGCGGTGTTGCTCAGGCATCTGTGGGTAATAGACAATGTTTTGGAAATAATCCTTTCCCTAATAGGGAGCAAGTGCACCTTTCTTCTGGCAGCAGTGATGTGGTCTCTTTTGGGAATGTTTAAGGCTGCTTGGAGAGAGTTGTTTTGGATTATCTGTAACCTATTGATGTTCCGTTTGGAGGTCTCGGCAAAGAGGACATTGCAATAATCTAGTCTTGCCCCTGCGATTGCTTTTTTCGCAATAGTTAGGCAGCTCTTGGGGGACAGGAACTGTCTCGCTGAGTTCATACGTTTGGTGGTGTAAGCTGCAGAAGAGGCCACGGCACTCACCTGTTTGGTGAGAGATAGGGAGGCATCCAGATAGATGCCCAGTGTTTTTACCGCCATTGATACTGGGATCTGGATTCCATTGATCCTGAAGGCAGTGTACTGGGGGCGGAGCTTCTGCTGCATAGTGGGAGAGCCTACCAGGAAGATCTCCATCTTGTTGTCGTTCAGACATAAGAGGTTCGCAGGCATCCAGGCCTGGATAGTTCTGTACACTTTGTTGAGCCTGCGGGAGTCTTCGTGCTAGGAGCCTGACAGGGGAAGGAGTATTTGAATGTCATCTGCATAGTTGGTGTAGGATATGCCAATGTCATCCAATAGGTCAAATAGGGGTTTGGCGAATATCTTGTACAAGGAGGGGGAGATGCAAGAGCCTTGAGGAATGCTACAAGGTATGGGCATAGGCAGGGCACTCGCAATGTCTGAGAAGACTCTCATGGATCTGCCCTCTAGGAAAGATGCAATCCATGCGGTGGTCCCGTGGGAGAAGTTAGCAGAGACAGTGAGGTGGTGACAACGGGTCTCATGGTCTACTAGGTGTAAAGCCGCCGAGAGATCCAGTAGAAGGAAGATAGCTGGTGTTCCCTTATGTATTTATTTATTTATTTATTTATTCACATTTGTTTAGCGCACAGGCAGCCCAGCGGGCATCGTGGCGCTTGTTACAGATATGAAAATGACTTGTTGTACATACAGTGGAGTCATTACTTAGTTGCAAGAGAAGAGTAGTAGATACAGGAGAGGAGGAGAAAGAGTAGACGACACGAAGGAAGAGGAATTAGTTAAACAAGGTGGTTTTCAGTTTTTTTCGGAAGGCATTGAGAGAGGTTTCTGCTCTTAGCGTGCTAGGTAGTGCGTTCCAAAGCTTAGGGGCAATGTAGGGGAAGCTTATTCCACCTGCTCTAGCTCGTTTGATGCGTGGGACCATAAGTTGGTAGGTGTGACATTGCCTTGTTGGTCTGGTGGAGTGAGATCTGGCTAGCGTATCAGACAGGTATGAGGGTGCAGACAGGTTGATACATTTATGTGCGGTGGTAAGTATTTTGAATTTAATGCGCTCTTTGACAGGTAGCCAGTGTGCTGCCTTTCTGGCTTGCGCGATGTTGTCCCTTTTTGGTGTATTGAGAGCTGCTCTTAGTGCATTATTCTGTGTTGTTTGGAGTTTATTGAGATTGGAGTTGGAGGAGCCAGCCAATAGCGCATTACAATAATCTAGTTTGGCTCCAATGGTGGCTCTGGCAATAGAAAGGCAGTTATCTTTGGTTAGGAAAGGTTTGATGGCATTAATGAGCTTAGTGCTCAGGGCGGAGGCAGAAACAATGGAGTTGACTTGCTTGTCCATGGAGAGTGAGGCGTCAATGTGGACTCCTAGTGTTTTAACAGAAGGTAGAACTGGGATGACACAATTGTCTATGCAGAAGTTGGTGTAGAGTGGGTCGAGGTTCGTGAGAGTGGATTTTTGACCAAGGATGAGAATTTCTGTCTTATCTCCGTTAAGACATAGGCCGTTCGTGGTCATCCACGCTTGGATGGTGGCGTATATATTCTGGAGGGTGGCTGCGTCCTGATGGTAGAGTCCTGTGAGCGGGAGGAGCACTTGGGTATCGTCAGCGTAGTTGGTGTATGTGATCCCAAGTGCGTCCAGTTTATCAAGGAGAGGTTTGGTAAAAAGATTATAGAGGGTAGGAGCCGTACATGAGCCCTGAGGGACTCCATACCTGATGGTGGTAGGCTCTGCGTTTGCTATATTGGAAAACACTTTCATCACTCTTCCTTCGAGGAAGGAGGTGATCCAGTTTGTGGCTTGTTTGGAGAAATGTGCGGCCTGAGTGAGATGGTTCATGAGGATGGCATGATCGACTAAATCAAATGCCGCCGAGAGGTCTAGGAGGAGCAGAAGGGCCGGCTTGCCTTTATCTAGAATTAGGGTAATTTGGTTTTTCAGATCTAGTAAAGCGGTTTCAGTGCCATGACCTTTGCGGAATCCGGACTGCCTTTTACCTAGGACAGAGTTGTTTTCCAGGTAGGACTGGATCTGCATGTGTGCAGATTAATCTAAGATTTTTAGAAGAAATGGAACCGTTGTAATGGGCCGGTAGTTGTTAGGTTGGGCAGGGTCCAGGGTTGGTTTCTTTAAGAGCGGGCACACCCATGCCTCTTTAAGGCTGTCAGGGACTTTGCCCGTCTTGAATGAGGCGTTAATGAATGCTGTGATGATCGGTGTGAGGGGTGCCGCACACTCTTTAATGATGTTGGGGGGGCATATATCGCCTTTGCATTGAGATGGTTTGAGCTGTTTGAGGATGTGGAGAGCATCTGATTCGGTGATTGGAGAAAAATTAAATTTGGAGGTGTACTTATCTTTAGAGGTATTGACGAGAGGGTCTGTTGGGGGTGCAGAGCCTTGAAGTGTTCTGCTATTTTGTCTTGAAGAAGGTCTATTTTGTTTAACATCGCTGTTTGGATGCTATTGCACCAGGCTTCATCCTTAACAATCTTGTCTGTACAGATTGGGGGAACGGTGAGCTCTTTAAAGATGTTGAAAAGCTCTTTTGAGTGGGAGTTGGCTTCCATGATACGTTTATTGTAGGTTTCTGACTTTGCCTTAAATATGGCACTTTTGTATTTTTTAGAAATACAAAGAAAGTCTACTTTGGTGGCATCACAGGGATTGGCCTGCCATGTGTTGAGGGCTTGGCGCTTGCATTGGCGTAGATTTAATAAGTCCTCTGTGAACCATGAGTTGGAGTGAAACGATTTTTTTTCTTTTTTGTTTTCAAGAGGAGCTGCGGCGTTGATGGCATGGGTGAGGGTGTCTTTGAAGATCTCTGCTAGAATTTTGGGGTCAGAGGAGAAAGGAAGTGCTAGGCAGGGGTTGTTGAGAAAGGGACGTATATTGTCTGCTGTAAGTTTTTTGGCACTTCTGGCTAGCTTTGCCGGTGCGGGTATTAGTGGTTTGGAGTATAAGGATATGGGGATGCACAATTGAAGGCAGTTGTGATCAGACCATGGAAGGGCTGTGTTAGAGTTGAGGGTGGAGCCACAGTTGTGATCTGCCACCCAATCTAAGATACAGCCTTGATTATGGGTCGGGGCAGTAACTATCAGTGTGAATCCTAGATCTGTGAGGTTTCTGGCGAGAGTGGTGGCTGCTTTGTCAAGTTTGTCATTGTATCCAAGGTTTAGGTCTCGTAGAAGCAGTGTTTTGGAAGTTTGTTTGATGTTTTTTCCAAGGAGATGGTTGACTATGCCTGTGAAGTTATTGACAGGGCCTGGGGGTCTATATATGACATGAATGTTTACTGTATCTTTAGGGGAGAGGGTAAGTTTGGCTGAGAGGATGTCGGTGGTGTCTTCCCCGGTGGTGGGAGTCTGTCTTAAGGCTAGGGTGTCTTTAGAAATTAGTGCGACCCCACCTCCCGCTTTAGCTAATCTGTCCTGTCTGAAGATCGAGTAACCTGACGGTACAGCTAGGCTGATAGTAGGGCCAGAGGCAGAATGCAACCATGTTTCTGTTATGGCTAACATATCTAAGTCTTGGCTGGTAATAATATCATTGACTTCTAAAGCGTGGGCGTTGAGTGAGCGAACATTTAATAGAGCACATTTAAGGTGTTGGAGCTTTTTTGATTGTGGTGGCTTGAGGTCGGTAATTGGAATGAGCTTTTTGGTAGTGTGAGTAGGCTTATTGGTCATGTGATGTCTGGGAGGAGAGAGCGTCATAACCCTGTTTCGGCGCTTGTGGGTAATAGTGCATGGCGGGCGGCAGGTCTTAGCGTGAGTGCGTGATCCTAAGCGTGCGTTCCTAAGTGTTGCCTGCATGGGTGTGGAGATGAGTGCTAAAGGGAATGTGCGTGTTCTGAGTCTGTGCTGCCTGAGTATGATCTGGGGCATTTTGGGGGGAGTAGCATGAGTGGTGGTGTGCCTTAGAGTTCCATGATATGGCTGTTGGGTTGCCCTTTGGGCACGAGGTAGGCAATACTACTAGTAAGTATAATGTAGACTAAACCTATGAGGATGTACAGTGTGTGGGCGGTGTACATATTGAGATAGGACAGCGAGTCCTGGGATGCTATATGGGTTAGGTGAGGCAGGTGCCTAACGGTGCAGCTCACAGAGAAATCTGCTACGAGCTAGGTAGTGTAGGAGGGCTACCTAGGGGTCGGGTAGTGTCAGTACGAGGGTGAGGAACTCACAGCACAATAGCACAGTGGTGTCTAAGCGACCGTAAGGCACAACACAGTTGCATAGTAGTCTCTACACAATGGCTGGGCATAGGCAACAGTACATTGGCTAGGTAGTGGCAACACAATGGCTGGGCATAGGCAACAGTACATTGGCTAGGTAGTGGCAACACAATGGCTGGGCATAGGCAACAGTACAGTGGCTAGGTAGTGGCAACACAATGGCTGGGCATAGGCAACAGTACATTGGCTAGGTAGTGGCAACACAATGGCTGGGCATAGACAACAGTACAGTGGCTAGGTAGTGGCAGCACAATGGCTGTGCATAGGCAACAGTGGCTAAGTATAGACAACAGGGCTACCCATACGGTTAACAGACATGCTCACTGTGAGAGTGATCAGCGTATGAGCGTGCGCCAGGCATAGTGGTGGGCTTACAGTAGCAAGCGCTATGTAGCAGGCAATAGTCAGAGTACTTAGATGTTGGAGCCTGGAAGGTAAAGTTAGAGGCTGGACAGAGATCTGAAGAGCGTTACCTTGGTGTTGGGATAGCACCCGCAATCTTCAAGATGCTTACAGCAGCGTCTGGGAGGCAATCAGAGTACCTCGCTGCTTCTACAGTGGTCCGGGGAGCTCTGCTTCCGAGAGGGAGTGTACCCTTTTTTATTTTTTTTTATTTTTTTTGTTACACGCCCAGACCCTCAGGTGTCACGGCGTGGTTATAAGACAGCTTAGCAATTAGTAAAATTCAAACATTACATTCGTTCCTTTACATGATATAAATTACAGAATATTCACAACATTATACAATAGCCTAAATATTCACAGCAGTATAAGATGGACGGGGTCCTATCTTTGGGTGCTAATATTGGTTGAATAACCAGGTTTTTAACTGTTTCTTAAAGATCGTGAAGGAAGATGCTTTTTTGATGTGGATGGGTAGGGTGTTCCAGTGTTTAGGGGCTAAAGTGGTGAAGCTGCTGCCCCCTGCTCTTGTGTTTTTGAATCGGGGGGGGGGGGTCCAGGAGGAGTTTGTCATTGGATCTAAGTAGCCTCATGTCGGATTTGGGATGCAGAGTGTTATTGAGGTAGATAGGTCCTTTTTTGGTAAGGCATTTGTGGGTGATACATAATGTTTTGAAGATAATTTGGGCTTTGATGGGGAGCCAGTGGGCATTTTTCCTAATCTTGGATATATGGTCTGATTTTTTTATGCCTAGAGCTGCCCTCAGGACTTTATTTTGCAAAAGTTGCATTTTGGCTAGGTTGGTGTTGGAGGTGCCCAGTAGTAATACATTACAGTAATCCAATTTCGATAGGACCAGTGCTCTGGCTAGGGTGAGGCAATTTGCTGGGGTCAGAAATTGTCGGCTGAGCGCAATTAATTTAGAGGTGTAGGCCGTGGAGGAGGAAAGTACATTGACCTGTTTAGTCATGGTCAGGCTGGCATCGATGTACACGCCCAGTGTTTTTACTTGCTTTGACACTGGAATATTGGTACCTTGTATGAAGAGGGCCAGGGGGTCTGGCAAACGGCAGTCACGGCACCAAACAGGCACAGAACAGGTGAAGCCCTTGCCTCCCGTGGTCCTTGGAGGGAGTGGGCCGGCTTCGCCTGCCGGTGGCCAATGGGGCAGGAGATAGGCCCAGTAGCCAATCGGAATGGCTGCTGGTAGCCTAGATGGGCATATGGGGCTGCAGGCAACAAAGGATGGCCATGGCGGCGAGGGCTCTCAGGAGCTTTCCATTGCAGGGCTGTGTGGAAATGCCCTTCACTTCAGGTGGATTTGATGTCTGCTCGCACGCAGCAAAATGCGGGTTGAAATAGCAATTTTAAGTGGGGAGTAGCGCTGGTGCAACAGCGCTTACCGTAATTCGGTATAAATAATTCAGGATCAGTAGGTGCCTCTGTGGGTCCTCTGTTCCTGCAGGGACGAGGACTGGAGCTCCTGCTCCTCAGGTGGGTGGTAGGGACCCACCTCATCTCTGAAGGCACCCAGTTGGATTTTTAGATCCAATAGTGCTGATTCGGTGCCGTGACCTGGGCGGAAGCCTGATTGCCGAATCCCTAGGATATGATTAGATTCCAAGGAATGTTGGATCTGAATGTAAGCTGCTCTATCCAAGATCTTAAGTACGAAGGGTATTGTTGTAATTGTGCGGTAGTTTTTGGGTGGCGCTGGGTCCAGAAATGTTTTTTTTCAGTAGGGGAGGACCCAGGATTATTTGAGGCTGGCCGGGACCAGGTTGTCTGAGAATTAGGCGTTGATAAATTTAGTGATGTCTCCTTTACATTTGGACGGTTTGAGGTTTCTGGGGATATTGGCTGTTTCTAGTTCTGAGATATCTCTGAAGTGGAATAGAGGAGCAGGGTGTATTTTAGTGATGGGGGGTAAATTGGGAGGGGTGATTAATGCTTGTTTGTTCGCTATTTTCTGCTGTAGCGTGCATATTCTGGTACGCATGGCATTCTGAATATTAGTGCACCTAGATCGATACTTGGGCCAGGGAGTTCTATCTGGTCATGTTCGTGGCAAGGCATTCGCACATGGGGACCTTCAAAAGTAGGCCCGGGAGTCCTCGTCGAAGGGTTTGAAGGGTAAGAGGCGAAGAATGCTGTCATTTTCCCTGCATGCGTGCCTGATTTAGGGTGCCCTACAGGGGTTGCTGGCCCACTCCCCATAATGGATGGTTGTAGGGAAGAAATCACATCCCTGCTTGCAGCACCTCTCTGGTTTAATACCCAGGGACCATCCCCCAGTGACACTGGAAGCAGAAGACATACCGCCAGTAACATTTCCTGGTCCATTATTGGAAGATGTTGAATTTGAGATATAACCGCCATTGCGCTACGTTGCTTAGCTCCACTCCTTAAATCATACACACACTTGCAGCAATAATCGCAACCGGACTACCGGGCACTTGACACTAGTCCAATGCTCAGGTATATCTTCTGATACGCATTGATCTTCCACCACTCCCCGTTTTCTCTTGTTAGTGTGGTTTTCCATGTTCTGTCTCCACTTTATTTTTTCGTCCTGCTCTACGTGTTAGCTCCCTAGTTCTCCTGCCTCTCCTATCTACCAGCTTGCCATCAGATAGTCTTGGTTCCATTCTGCAGTAAGTACTTGTTGGCTTCACCTCTTGAGAACACATGCCTGAGCCAATACTGACAAGAGTTTTCTTTCTGCCAGTAGCTTTTTCCTGCTCCTTGCACCATGCCCTCTTTGTGGAAGCTTGCTCAGTTGCACAGTGGCTGCCAGGGAGGACCACCCTTACCTCTTCCGTCGACATCATCATCCTCTCAGACAGGTAAGGCAAGTCACTGACAAGTACAGGTGACCAGCACCACAGAGATTGGAGTGTAAAGGGATGCCTGGAGAAGAAAGGAGGTGGAGTGCTGTCAGAACTGGCAAGGTGATCACAAGTTGAACTCGTCAGGATCCTGTGACCAAAGACTAAATGACAGGCAGCATGGCAATGTCTGATACTGAATCGTTAGTAAAACCAAAAGTTGATGGCTGGAAAGTTTTGACTACATCATAACCACGGGCACAGCCCGGGGCAACCCTCCAGACCACTGTTCTTCAGCCTGCCAAGCCATTACAGAAGGGGTTAGACCAAATGCAAATCAAGTTTGGTCCAACCCTGAAAGGGGTAGTCCAGCCTGAGCTGCTAGGTCACATCCCTACTGCATGAGACCACAAGCATCCCAAGACATGTTTCAGCCTTGTTGGATGACATCAGTGAGGAGTAGCTTGTGTCCCTAGGCACAGCAGGCTTGGAACCCACATCTGGGCATACCCGTCCCACTCCGGGTGACTAAGGCAAAACCAAATGTTGATGGCTAGAAGGTTTTAAATAAATCATGACCAGAGGCACTGCTCTGGGCAACTCTCCAGATCATCGTATTTCAGCTGCCAAGCCATTACAGAAGGGGCAAAGACCAAATGCAAGTTAGGCTTGGTCCCAACCCAAAAGGGTGCGTGGCGCGTGGGGATGGACAGGGGATCTGGTGCAAGTCCAGAAGGAGAGACCTGTTGGAAGAAACCCATAGTGTAGAAGAATGGGAAAGGAAAACACCTAACTGATTTTGTAATACAAGGCCTCCAAGAATTCCAGGAGAAGCTGGATGGAGAAAGTCTGTAAAGAAATGGAACAGCATCCACGGAACAACAGAGAAAAGCCCAGATTAAGAGGCAAACCAGGAGAAGTGAAGGCTGCAGGCGCAAGAGGACATACTAATCCCAAGAGACTGATAAGCAGACGGAACTCTGAAACTTTGATCGGGGTCAAAGATTGTTAGTACGAGGATAGGTAGATGTGGGAGCTGAAAACAGAACGTTTTCGGGAAGGTTCTGTAGAAGGAGGAGGGGACTAAGCGTTGAAGGGGAAAGAGACATTGGTACAAGGTTGAAATGCCATGTCGAACTCAATAATCTGTAGGATTCTAAGTGATCCGACCGCGGCTGATTTTGCTGCGGCCGGAAAGTTCTCATGAGAAAGGTGCGAACTACCAAAAGTTTGCACCTTTCTCATGCGAACACACTTACACACTACGGGGGCTGCAGGTGGTTTCCTCCTCTCACTATACTGTAAAGTATAGTGAGCGGGGTGTTGCGGGGGACACCCGTGCAGCCCCCGGTTTTTTATTTTTTTGCGTTTGTGCTGCGGGGGTGTCTCCTGCAACACCCCGGTCACTATGCCACACAGTATAGTGAGCCCGTAGTCTTTTTTTTTTTTACTTACCTGCAATGCTACCACCAAAGGTTCGAACTTTTGGTGTTCGAACCTTTGGTGGTAGCATTTTTTGGTCGTTTTGTACGGTCGGACCTTTTTTTCCGGTCCGATCGTACAAAACCAATCTGTAGCAGAGAGAAGGATTATAAGTATTGGTGAACAGTTAGGAGTTTGAATGCCCCGGTGTATGGAAGCGCGGATGTGGCACTGCAAGAAAAGGTCAAGAAAAAGTCAACAAAATAGGGTTTACGAAGAAAGGCTTGCAGCTGGGGAGACTTTGTGCTTTAAAGAGTGGTTGGAATAATGCCAGGGAAATGAGTAAACCAGAACTGTGGTGACGAGTTGTAATCAAGTAAACTACAATGAGATTGAGAATCTGAATTATTGCACACTGGAAGTGGTAGTCCAGATAAAGTACAAAATGGTTGAGTAGCAAAGTGTTACACATTGGGAGCGGTAGTCAGGGTAAATTACCAAGATACTGAGATCCAGAATTGTTACACACAGGGAGTTGTAGGGAAGACAAACTACAAAAAGACTGTGAACCAGAATAACTGCCCATTTGAGCAATAGTGAAGTCCAACTATATATCTCTTCAGAGTTGTTGAACTTGCATACTGGGAGTTCCAGCAAAAAATAGCTCTTGAGACAGTCCTCATAGCTGTTATGGAATAAAACCTTTGAAATAATCAGATGGCGTTTAGTCTCCGATTATGTGATCGCCAAACAACTTTGCATGACCCATTTGGAATGCTGACTTGGGGTACAGCAGGCACTGTTCAGAGCAGCGGGCACTCCAGAGCATCGCATTTTATCCAGGCCTTTGGGCGATGCTATTGATCTCAGACTCAAGCATGCCCAGCAAGCAGGACTCAAAGAGAGGTGTTGATTGATACTGTTCTCTGTTTCTTGCTTCCTGCCTGAAGACAACAGAACAGGCAATGGCATGGATTCAAGTTAGAGTTAGACCGGAGCAGAGACTAAGGGGACAAGGACAATACCCCAATGATGCTCTCCCCAGAAATGACCATGTTAAACTCTGTAACACGTATAGTGAAACAAGTTTATCCTCTTTTTCCAAGAGTTAGCCTACCCCTATACTAAGGGGTTCATTTAGTCTCCCCAAGTCTGACATGTATCCCATCTTCCTAAACCCCTGTGATTGAGACAAGTAGGTGACCTCTTATCCCTGGAAAACCTATATGTTAAAAGAATTTGTTGGAATTTGTTGGAACAATGGTGCTGAGAATATGAAGGCATGCATTCCAGTAAACATATCAGATTTGGAAACCTGCTGTCAGAGCCTGCATGTAGAATACATGTCAGCTTCAGAGAATGGCAGGCCAGGGCAGTGGGACAAAGCTGGGAGAAATTCATGAAAGGCTCAATAGACAATGAGACAAGTGCTTCAGAGAACGTCTCAGTCTTCCAAAGGCCACTTTGGTACTAATGCCCATTCATATGCAGGGCTCTGGAGGTCTGGCACAGCTTCATTCAGATAATGGAACGAGATACAGGTCACTCAAGCCCTGACAGGCTAAAGGGACCACATGGGGTATCAACATTCTGACCTGGCGATGACACAGCTACCACTCTGCCACAACGATAAAGATGTGCAGGGGGCACCTCTAACCCTGCAGACTGTGAGTGACGTTCACTGACCGCCAGGAGGCAGAACCCAGTGAAAGCAAGGGACGATCTGAGGGACTGCTGTTCTTAAGCAAGCTGGCATTTCTCCGATTTGGTTGCTATGATTGTTACCCTATTCCCATGGGCAAATGTTTGTTGTACAATAAACCCTTTTGAACCATACTGTCAGAGTCTCAAGTTGGCTGTTGATCCTTAGGCCATGAAAGATTATAATGGAGAAAGCAACATTACAACAACAAGAATGAAACATATGACACAGAATGCATGACCTGAGTCAAAAATGCTCTGCTGATAGCACGCACGCCCTGATCGTCCCTTAAGAAGGACCAGCGCTCCCTGATTGGAGCCATTATACTGGGCCTTCTTGATAGCTCTGTGTCCTTCCTGGTAATGCAATCCTATCCTCTTAGTGGTGCACTAAACTGCATTTCAGCAGAAATGAGGCGGTGCAGCAGCTTTTTGTTTAAATAGATATTTAGTACTGCCTTGCAGCTCAAGGAAAATCAGGACGAGAGAGTAGGGTGCTTTTAAAAGTGTGAGCATGTGTAACATTTTAACCCTGTGCATATTCTAGCCTCTTGTTTAAAATTGGCCCAGTGACAGTATTCATATTTGTTTGTCATTTATGCGTTTTCCATGGGCTGCTTACTGTCATTCAGATTGATTGATTTGGGAATTTATAAGGCGCCTATAAACAATGTATTTTGAGATGCGCAATAAGGCAAGAGTGTAGGGGAAAACGGGAGGACAAAACAAAAATGATGTTACTAGGCCTTGTGACATTCGGATCGTGCACGTGCAGTGAAGAGAGGTGCAGGGGAGGGGGCGAAGTACTGGTCAGATGGCTAAGTGACATGCCAGTTTCATTGGTTGTCTGAGTTGATTACAGTGTAGGATTCCTCCCTGGAGAGGGCAGTGTGTTCCTTGGGCTAGTAACACTGGGAGGATGTAAGCTGATAGAGTGGGTAAGTGGCCTATAGTAAGACTTTTTTTTTTGTTCAAAAGGTTTTAATGTATTTTCAACAGAGATAACAGTAGACATTACACAACCAATGACAAGGCAGAGGGACACAACATGTCAAAGTTAACTGACAAAGTGAGATAGTATATAATACATAAGTAAAGGACCAGGCTTCTGGTACCCAGGGGGAAGCCACAATATGCTAAGAAAATGCATAGAATGTTAGAAAAAAAGAACACATTAACGATACTCGGTTGAACGGAGATAGGCTCTATTACACAGTGATGGTCATTTGGAAGACTCTTTTTTTTTAATACAGAGAAATGTGGTGTTTAATACAAAAACATTCAAGATACTGTTTATATATACTAGTGCGCTCCAGTGCATACCTAGAAACGAAGGTACAATGTAAACTCTGACTGTAATGTTACTACTGAAAAGAGGCTTGTAGAGAAAGAGATGAGAAAGAGATGAGCAGAAGGAAAGAAAGGAAGAAAGCAGCAGTGTAAAGGAAGGGAGGATAAGGGAACCCATCCTATGTGAACTACAGTAAGGTTCAGCTACTGAGGCTAGTTGAAGGTGTGTTGTTCTGGGGAGAAGAGAGAAGGGGGCTCCGAGAGAAAGTTTTTATGGTGGAGGGGGGCCATAACTATACCCCTGAGCAATGAGTTTCATTTCCTAAATTCCAGGGTCTCCCCCTCCTTTAATAAGCAGACGTAAATCACTCTGCATACATCCACTGGAACCTGGTGTTATTTATCAACCAGGACTGGATCTAAATCAAATATCTAGTGAGTAACTTTTTGTAATTGTGAATCAAAATTGATTTTTTTTTTAATTTACGCAGAATTGTATTAGTTTGAGATGCAAAAGGTCGATTTAAATTTAAATTAAAAAAAATATTTTGTTTTAATCTTAGAGTTGTCATTTTCCTCCTGATGACCCTCTGACGTAAGGTGGGGAAACACGTTTTGAGGAACTGAAAGTATTGTTTGAAGAGGAACTGAAAACAATGTTCAAATTGAACATTTAAACGTTTAATCATGACTACAAGGAACTCATAAAAGCAATATTTTGTACTCAGCACGGTCAAATTAAAACACCTTGAAAATTGGCGCAAATTATGGATTTCATCTTTTCTTGATATCTTCATTCACATATTGGGCAGTCTCAATAGCAGGAGTCCATGTTTCCAGTCCTTTTACCGGCGAGTTTTCTTCCCACACCAGGTCAACCTGTTGTTGTGTGGCCAGAGTGGAAGGAATTTTGGTTGAACTATATTCAGACGGTTGAACAAGAAGGACTCACTTCCCACAAAAAGAAGTTATTACTACTTCATGCTTTGGGGTTAGAAGGCCAAAGGAAATTCAGAGGACTGCCAGAGTTACCAGGAGATGAAGTGAGGGATGCTGATGAGCATGAAAAGGCCATTAGACAGTTAGACAAATATTATGCTCTGGAGACAAACGTAGCCATAAACAGATATCATTTCTATACAAGGATACAAAAGGAGCATGAATCGATAGAAGAATACGTATCGGCACTCAGAATGTTGTTGCGCACTTGTCATTTTGGAAATGGTATCACTCTAGATGAGTTGATCAGAGACCAAATTATTATCCATTTGAAAGACAGTTTGGTCCAGGACAGACTATGGATGGTGGGTAACCCGTCCCTCCCAGAGACTATCGCTATAGCCAAACAAATTGAACACAGTCAACTGTGCTCTAAGCAAATTAAGTGCAAGAAACAAGAAGCCGCCCACAACACGCAACAACAAAGCGTCAAGGTTGCACCAGAGATGGAAGAACAGAACATGATCAGTGCGTTAAGAATCAAGGAACGAATGGACAACACCTCTGTCAAGAGTAACAGACCTAGAGGTTTCGAGAACAGAGGAAACTCGTATAGAGGGAAGAGTTGGGTGAAAAATTAATCCAGGTCTTCAAGTGCACAGTCTAGAGAATGGGACAGGTGCTACAATTGTGCAGGTATGGACATTATGCCTACGCTAAACAGTGCCCGGATTTAGGGCAGAAATGTGGGAATTGTGGGATTAGAGGCCACTTCGCTGTCACCTGCAGACGGAAAAAGAAGGTTTCCACCATACAGGATGAGGAAGAAGAATCAGATGAAGAAAGAGTATTCCTTATTCGTATAGCACCAGATGGAGAATACAAATGCCCGAGTTGTGTAGTAACATTCGACAATTGGAAGCTCAAGGTGAAGGTGGATAGTTGTTCGCAATGGACAATTATTACTGAGAGAACTTGGAGAAACTTGGTGACATGCGGTCTTAAAAGTGAATTGAAGGCTTCTGACATTCAGGATCTGGGAGGTTTTGAAGGATCAAAGATCAAAATGATTGGTTGGTTTTCGTGTATCATCCAATTCAAGGACAGACGAGCACAAGTAAAGGTTTATGTGGCCAAGAAAGGGGTGAACATTATCGGATGGAGAGATCAAGCTGGGTTAAGAATCAGGTTAGATCCCAATGAAGAGGAGCAGATTTTGGTTGTTAATAGTAGTCAAAGTCAACCGAGGAAATTTGAAGCTAAAGCCAATTTGAAGTTAGGTTTGCTTAAAGATTTTGCACATAGGATTCGTCTCAAAAAGGAAGCTATGCCAATCAAACACTTGAAATCTAGACCCATACCTTTTGCTATAGCTGACAAAGTTGAACAGGAGTTGGTAAGATTGGAGTCAGAAGGCATCATAGAGAAAATTGAATCTTCGGAGTGGGTAAACCCCATTGTGGTTGCGCTTAAGAAGAATGGGAAACCAAGAATTTGTGTGGACCTAAGAGATGTCAATAGGAACATTATAATTGACACTTTCCCTCTTCCGATAATCTCTGAAATGTTGAATCGTATTGGAAGTGCAGACTTATTTTCAATGATTGATCTTTCTAGTGCTTATCATCAAATATCCCTCACGGAAGACTGTAGAGACATCACAGCATTCCTTACACCACATGGGTTATACAGATACAAGCAAATGGAGTGATGAGTGTAATGCAGCAGTGACACGCATAAAAGAGGAGATTTGTAATTCTGCAGAGTTAGGGGGGTTTGTGTTTGGGAATTTGACTAAGGTGACTGTGGATGCAAGTGGAAATGGAGTGGGTGCAGTATTATCTCAAATTGATGGAAACGGAAGTGAGACAATTATCAGTTATGCCTCCAGAGCTATTTCAGACACGGAGAGTAGATACTCGGTAATTGAGAAAGAGCTGTTAGCCTGCACTTGGGCTGTAAACTACTTTAGGAAATATTTGTGGGTAAGCAAGTTTTTGATACAAACGGATCATAAGCCTTTGATCGAGGTTCTTACGGTGAAAGGGATGTGTAAGGCTTCACCTAGGTTAGCTAGGTTAAGCATCAAGCTGCAGGACTACCATTTTAATGTCAGATATGTGCCAGGGAAAAGAAATGTCATTGCTGACTTTTTGTCCCGTTTGTCATTGAAGAGCAATGAGACAGAGGTAGAAGGTAATGAAGAGATGGTGGCAGTTGTTTTTGAGGTTACTTCGAAAGAAACTTGGTTAGATGAGTTCAGTAAAGATGATGTTTTACAAGAGGTCAGGAAATACACTGAGTCGAAATGGCCAGAGAAGAGATTAATTGGTGGAAGTTGTCTGAAGTTCTGGGAGGTGAAGGACGAGCTGTCCATGGAAGATGGATTTTTACTGAGAGGTGAGAAGTTAATCCCTCCCTCAGCGTTATGTGTAGAAATTATGGAAAAGGCACACTTGGGACATCCTGGCATCACTGGTACCAAAAGTAATGTGAGGTCGAAGTACTGGTGGCCAGGAATGTATTTGGCGATTGAAAGATTCATTAGAAATTGTTGGCCGTGTCAGAACAGCGATAAGAGTTGCAAAATGTTCAGATCAGAACCGATTAATGTAGATAAAGGGAAAGCTCCATGGGAGAAGCTGGGTATTGATGTTGTTGGACCTTATGTTAAGTTGATAGGTGAAAAGAGATTTATGATAGTTATGGTTGACTATTATTCAGGCTGGTTAGAAGTAAAAGCCGTCAATAAGGTGGACTCTTTTGAAATAATCAAATTTCTTAAGCAAATTTTCAGGAGAGAAGTGTTTCCAAAAATCATCATTAGCGATAATGGTGTGCAGTTTAAAAGTAGAGAGGTCAGTGAGTTTGCCAGGAAGTCAGGAATTGAATGGAAGTTTTCTTCATTGTATCATCCCCAGACCAATGGGTTAGTTGAAAGGTGCAACAGGTTGGTGGTAGAAACTGTGGAGTTGGCTTTAAGGAACAACATTCCTGTGGATGAAGCTCTTATTGAGAAACTTTGGAGTGTTAGAATGTCAGTGAAAAGAGGGTTGGAGGTTTCTTCATTTGAATTGATGAGAGGGAGAGCCCCCAACACGTTACTGAATCCGGAATGGGTTAATCAAAGGGGGAGTTTAGGATCAAGGGTGGGGAGAACCGGTGAGCACCAAGAGAAGAAATCTGAGATGTATACAGGAGATTCCAAATCCAAGGTGAGGATTTGGCCAGGTGATTTTGTGAGGGTGAAATTAGGGCGCAGTGTGAGAAAGGGAGAATCTAAATATAGCAGCCCTGTTAAGGTGCTACTAGTGTTTAAAAGGGCAGTTAGAGTTAGTGGTGGTTCTGTATGGAATTTAGACAGAGTGAGTAAATGTGGTGGAAGGGAGAGAGTGATAGAGATAGGCGGTTTAAATTTAACAGAAGAGCAGTTGATTTGTTTGGTGATGATGTCCACATCCAAAATGATGTAGAGAATGTTAATGTGGATTATGGGTTACAGGGTAATGTGGATGATTCGCAACTGAGAAGAAATGTGGGTGCGAATGTTGAGAGAAGAGATGTGGATAGCATGCATCAGAGAAACATTTCAGGGACTTTTTCTGTAAATAGAATGCCACGCAACTCAAGAGAGAAGAGATTACCATTTTGGTCCAGAGACTATGTTATGGGAAATTAATGTCATTTGAACAGTAGAGAACCAGGTCAGGACCATGTCATCATAATCAAGACTCAAGACTGTTGTGTTTTTTTAACTTTCCCTTTTCAAGTTTTTTTTTTATTATTGTGTTCAAAGTTTACTGATGTGGCTTTGTTGCTGTATTGTCGTTTTTCAAATTTGTTCCATTGTTCTGTAAAGGGGGGGGGCTGATGTTATATCCTGTTGTCATATGTTAGTGACGGCGCCCTGCCTCACGAGAGATTACTGGAATGTTTGGGTTTGTTCAAGGATTCGGAGCGGGACGGTTGCGAGAGTAGGAGGATGGAGTGGGAAGTGTGTGTGGAGAGCAGGGCGCCGGGTTCCTTCATTAAAGTAAATAAACTTACCTCGTTCATCCTCCGGTGTCAGACTGGAATACTTCAAACTACTTATGTAGGCAGATAATGGAAGTTTTCTCCTGGTTATCTTGCTTCAATAGTTTGAATAATCTTGTTGACACTTTGTTAGTGCGATACAAGTTTCGCTTTTGTTGGTAATGGTGTTGGATTGTTTCTCACATTACAATGATAAGCGTAAATTACACTCAGGGCAATTGTGCGCTATTGTCAAAGTTCTTGAGCCCGCCTGTGGGGTCCTGGTACTAAGTTGGTGCTGTCCTGTTGGCAGACCTGGCTCCTGTTGGGCCCTGTTCAATGCAGTTGTTCCGGAGCCGCAACAATAGCGCACAATTAGAGAGAGACATAGAGAGAATTAACTGATAAACTCATTGCCTTTTCTCGCACCTCTGAGAAAACAGAGGTGCAGCTTGCCCAGAAGGAAGAATCAACAAGGGCCCGGAATCCTGGCAAGCTTGTATCAACAGGACATATCATCAACCCAGGTGGCGAGAACATGAGAGAGAATTTATTTTCTTTTTTGTTAACTCATCACCCCATCAGAGACTGGAAAGACGTCTCTCAAGGGGGATGACTAGGGGGACCTTTCCCCAAGATTGCTTGTTTATCCTTGGTTTCTACTCTTAAGAAGAGCCCACTTCTGTAGCAAGACGTTGCTGTGCGATCCCTAATGAAGACCTAGTTTCTAAACATGTCACCTACTTGTCTGGGCACAGTTTCCCAACGTCTTTACGACACATCTTACCCATTGGGTTGCATGGAGCTCATGTACCTTTCCTGCAACATATAGGTTCAGTCTTAAGGCCCTTCCAGGGGTTTATGTAGATGACCCGATAATCCATAGTAAGCCCTAGGAAGAGCACATGTGTCGTCTATATCTAGTTGGTCAGGATCTATGAAATCCTGGGCAATGACAAATCCCACAAACTCTCACTTAGCCCAGGCCTCTGTAAAATACTAGGGCTTTTGCGTGGAAAATGACCTAGTACTCACAGGCTGAAAAAGTGGGAACCATTCACATGGTATCCAGACCAACTACCAAGATAGTCAAGAGCCTTGTTAGGATTTGTTAGGCATTATAGGAGGTTCATCTCTAACATTTCCATCACAGCAAGGCCCCTCTCTGACAAACTAAAGTCTGATCAACACTTAGTCAACCCATGAAGGAGAAAGACCAAAGACCTTCCAATCTTTAAAGACAGCATTTTGCATTCCCCATGGCTGGTAATGCCTGACCATTCCCAACCATCACTGTTACAAACTGATGCCTCTGTAGTGATACACGAAATTGCAACCTTGCCAATCAGGGCTTTAGATGACAGCATTAGCCGCTGAAAGCCAATAGTGTATTCAAAGTATGTGCTAAAAATGCTGACAGTAGTCTGTTGTAGCACTTCCATTATGCAGTAGTGAGCTACAAGGAATATGACAGGCAGGGAGGGCCCCCAGCTATGTAGCTAATAGGTTTTTGGAGTGTTTGGAACATCATGGCACCTATATAGCGCTTAGATAGCCAGTCTTAAGCGCTATAAACACTAAGCTATGAGTGCATGCCTTTTAGAGCTTGCAGATGGGGTTAATACATCCCTGCTTCCCTTAGAATATTCAGCCTCACTAACGTTAGCCCTGGCCCCAAGCTAATCTTCCTTTTCTCTGGGAAGGTACTGATAAGACATTCCTCAGCCAGCGCAGATGGGAACAAGGGAGGGGGTAGGAGCGAGCAGGGAGCATCTCAGAGAGAGCTGGGTTTTTTCCATGAGCCAGTTGCACAGGGAAAGTTCTGGAACTATGCGTCATGGTGTCTGACAGCAAGAGAGTATAAAGTATCCATGCACACATGGGATCAGGGGGAGATCGCCTGTGGACTTGATTCGTGCAGAAACAGGTGCCCGGCATTGGCTCATACGGTGTCCTTCAGCATTGTCCTCTGAGCGGGGCTTGTTTACAGCTAGCTTATGAGGGCCCAAGGTCTCCCCAGTGCTGAGATTAAGGGACGTAAGACTGTGTTTCTCTATGTTTCTCTATATTTCTCTATGTTTCTCTATGTTTATCTAAATTCCATGTTTCACTATATTTTGCATTGCTCTAAGTGTTATGCTTTGTAATATTCTGTAACTTGAATCCCAAATGTATATGAAATTCACTGCTTAGAATAAATATGCTAATAACACTTTGAGGGTGTCATTTGTCACTTGCATGAGATCACTGCTCAGCACAATAGAACCTGTATTTTGGGCTGAATTGGGTATTTTTGCTCTCAAAGGGCTGGCCCCGAGGAAGATTTTGCCCAATATCAAGACATTTGGTGGCAGCGGTGGGATTGTGAAGAGCAGTGCCATGCTGACATGACAAATGGTGTGAGAGAACACAGTGTAGAGTGGGGAGCAGGCTGTCGCATTTCCTTGATGGTCTCACTGCAGCTCTGAGACTTCAAAAGGCAGCAATGTTGTGTCGGCTTGCCGTGGCCGATAGCTTGTGTGGTTAAGACTCCCTTCATGGGATTGGTGCCAGGGAGTACAAGGCAATAAACGAGCGGGAAATGGCTTTGTTTAAAGCACTCCGATGAATGGTTAAGAAAGATGTATGCTCAATTAGAAAAGAATTTTATCATGTGGTTTCCCAAGTTTAAAGTTGTAATTTGGAATGCATAGTGAGACGGAGTTCTCATCTCTATTCTGTCATGAGGGCAGGAAAAATAATTGCAAGAATTTGACATGCAAATTGTGAATAGTGATTTAACCATTGACTCAGCCCCAGTGTGCTAGCGAGTGGGGGCTGTAATGTTCGGAGGCGAAGGTTCGTTTTTTTTTTTGATATATGCTTTTGAAGGGTTGGCATTCCTGAATAATGAGGAAGGGGAATGAGCCATGCTTAGGAGAATGAGTAACATCTGTGCTGAGAGCCTAAAGAGTTTTTTCTTTCTTTTGGCAACTGTAAAATTCCATGTGCTAATGGTGGCAAATTCTGTTTAAAGGAAACACACTAAAATGGTTATATTGCATTTTAGGCTGTGCCATGCTTATATTGGGTGAGAGACTCACTTAAAAGGAAAGTGAGTGAATGTTATTTGGATTTTCGATTTTTGTGTACTGATTTGAAATTGCAGAACCAGTTTGCAATGGTTGGGGGGAAAAACAATTTATATTTTTCTAAATTGCCCCTGGAGTATTTTTGACTGTCCCCATGCTATGCCATGGATTTGTGCTGTTGCCTTATAAGTGATGTATGCTTTGAAAATAGTGACCTGTTGACTGTGATACATGGGGAAAAATGTTGTTGACACATTAAACAGCCCACAAGCAATAGAGTGTGGGTTGTTCTTGCAGAAAAAAAACGTGCAGGGAGCTGCACTAAATATGGCATTTTTATTTTTTAAATGCACTGAACTGAGTGGTTATAGTTTGGCAATGGTACAACAGAATGAAACATCTGTGTGTGATAAGATAGCACAAAGATTTAATGGGTTGTGAGTTCTCTTGAAAGATCGCACATTACAAGAAAAAAAAGACGCTTTGACATTTTGCAAAATTACATGGAGTAGAAAAATGACAAGAAAAGTGCCGCTTTTGAAAAACAAGAGTCTTGCTGTGTGTGCAGAGCTTGTGCCTTGAAGCTGTCTTGGGCGAGGTGCGTGAAGGCAAACAAAAGCAGAAACAGTACAAGAAAGTTAATCTGGATGAATTGTCTGAAACGAGTGAAGCCGCCACAGTATAAGAGTTATAGGCAAAAGAGATAAGCTGCGTGCTAATGGCGCTGCCAGGTGCACACGAAAGATAAACATGCCTGCATTCCTGAGGAAGGGGGAGCAAAAACAGAGAGCTGTTCAAAAAGTAAAGAATTTGCCCAGTAAACTGTGGTACGGAGCAAAGGCTTCATGCAGGATGGCAGACGGGCACATCACATCTGAACATTTACCTATGCATCTGTGAATGGGCCAAGAAAAGACAGCTGCCCATTCCAACAGACATTACTGTGCAAACCGCATTCCCATGTGATGTGATGTGAAGTGAAGTAAAGCGCTATTGCTGTGCAAGCTGCATTCCAATGCTCCATGTGATGTGAACTGAAGTAAAGCGCTGTGCACTGGAGAAGAAACCTCTAGGCGCTTTGAGAAGAGAAAATACACATCTGGCAAACTGCAAGCTACATTGCCAGGGATGGAGTAACTGACAAAGACATTATGGCCTTCCAGATGGAAGCAAAACTGACAAAAGTGCTTAGCCGTTTTGCAAGAGACAACATGCAGAGCGGGGCTTTGAAGTACAACATGAACACTGCACATTAGCCATGATCCAGAAGCCACACGGCTTAGTGCAAGAATGAATGATTTGTTGAAGCAACAAAAGAAACTGACTCAGACTATCGCACTCAAAGGAGTGGTTCAAAAACAGCAAACGCCCTTTGAAAAAAAAAAAAAAAAAAAAAAATGACAAGTGAAAAAACCAGAGGCTTGAAAAGACACTGCTAAGAAAAGAAAGATAAATACTGAAAGACTTTACCTTTGAAAAATGGAGTGATGCCAGCAGGGCAACCTAAACCAAGATCATGGGACACTGGAAGCAAGTTGGCGCCTGGCATTGGTGATCGCTTTGGTGAAAAAGAAAAGCATTGTGCGACCTGGGTACTTACTATATGGCTTTGTAAAAGCACAGATCAGTCTGAGGTACCATTGACCAGCTATGATTGCATTGCACAAATGAGTTTGTGATTAGGCAGTTACACCCCGTATGGTTGAGTGTAAATAAGCCCCCAGAAACATGCAGAAAGGTGATAAATAATTGCAGTAGCAATGACAAAGTGTGTAGTTACCTGATGAGACTTTTTGAAGATGGGGGTGGTATTATGGGAAGGGGTGGATAACGCTGATATTGAAGTTTTGATGACATCCTAACATTTCTGTTTGTATTTTGCCTAGGCAAAGCACGACAAGACATTTCATAATATAGGAAGATAATGTGCAGTTTGTGGGTGACACTGATCAAAGAAGGGTCAGACGCATTCTCAGAGAAAGCGAGCCACTGCGACATGCTATTTCAACTTTAACGTGCCCTGCACCGCACTCAATGCTGTAACCTGCGAATAGTGTCCAACAGAGTAATAACTTTTGCTGAACTTTCACGGTGCAGACTTGGCTAATTATCAAGTATTTGATGCTACACATTTAAATGACATGTTTTGCCCTTTCTTGTTTAAAGGACTATGGACAATGAATTGTGGACTGTAACATCAGGCACCACATACAGCTGTGTGACACAGCAATTGAATGCTAACACATTGAAAAATGGTTTTTAAATGCACTGTTGAGATGAATCTGAAAAAACCAAATGGTTTTACTCTTCCAACTGAATGGATACCATTTGTTTAATTTGTCTAATGTGATGTTTTTCTGACCAAGAACTGCAGCGAGTGTTCTCGCCAAGATTTAATGAACTATAACTTGACTAAATGAATTTTTTCCATGGTGTGATGAAACAGCCACTGCCGGATAGTAGTATGGTGTTTGTGGCTAAAGTTAATATTGTATATGGTAGATATCCCACTTGAAGAAGGGTATTCTCCAAGTCACAGAAGGTAGACACTGTGAACCTGTTAGATTTTCCAGTGGTAAGACAACATGTAAATTGTAGACTGGTAATGCACACCTTCATTATTACAGTGCTACACTTAGACATAGATTTATGATGCAATGTTTCCTTAATACTACCAAGCTGCTACAAATGGAGTCCATTTCTATGGCCCATCACTAGAGTGCGCGTAGCTAGGGAGCTAGATTCATTAATTGCAGGAGCTTTATATGCTTGTGACATAGAAACTGTGCACTATAAGCTAGCCACTATGGATTCTGATGCCAGCTCTGCTATAGAACTTCTGGCCTAGTGGGGCCCATTGATATGCCCAGCACTGCTACAAGTATTGACAGCCAATTGAAGATAACAGAATTTTAGACATGAAGACATTTTTGTCTGCCATAGGGCAGGTCAACAAGACTGCTAAATACACACAATGCATTGTATGGCAAACATTGTTAAATCAGCAGGTGTTGGCTTTTTACTGGGTGGGGGCAACCATCCTCCACACACTGGCACGCAGAGCTACAGTTACCAGCATACATATGGATTGAATTGCTTGCTTTTGATTGCATGAATAACACATGCCATGCTTTGATGTAAATTAGTAGAATTGTTTTTATTTAGACAACCTGGTGCCCATGGGTTCACCTTGTTCACGAAATTAGATGGTTTCTGGTTGGGTTCCACCTACCTGGGGGAAGTGTCTAGTCACACAGCCCATAGTCACGCTTGAATGCCCTGGGATCAGGGGGAGGGTAGGCCCTTAGGGTGAAAGGCTGCCAGGTTTTAGAATTGGTAACCATACATAAATGCAATAGTGCATTGTAGATTAGACTACACTGGATTGCCTTGACATTTTAACTGCATGCTGCTTTTTAACTGACAATCAGTTATACAAAATTGATTTAGGTATTTTTGTGTAGGCCAGGTTTTGGCTAGAGTAAATGTCCATGTTCACTTGGCATAGGTATTTTTGTGTAGGCCAGGTTTTGGCAAGGGTATATGTCACTGTTCACTTGGCGTAGGTATTTTTGTGTAGGCCAGGTTCTGGCAAGGGTATATGTCACTGTTCACTTTGTGTACATTTTTGTTTAGGTAGTGTTTTACCTTGCATGCCACGCTAACTAACCGCTAGAAGATAGTTTGCTTAAACCTCTTGCAAAGCCCCTAGGTCTTTATCACTGCACTAAATACTATGTTGATAGGTATTAGTCAGCATTTGTCGCACAAACGTTGAATAGGGGTGGAATGTAGTGATACACGAAATTGCAACCTTGCCAATCAGGGCTTTAGATGACAGCATTAGCCGCTGAAAGCCAATAGTGTATTCAAAGTATGTGCTAAAAATGCTGACAGTAGTCTGTTGTAGCACTTCCATTATGCAGTAGTGAGCTACAAGGAATATGACAGGCAGGGAGGGCCCCCAGCTATGTAGCTAATAGGTTTTTGGAGTGTTTGGAACATCATGGCACCTATATAGCGCTTAGATAGCCAGTCTTAAGCGCTATAAACACTAAGCTATGAGTGCATGCCTTTTAGAGCTTGCAGATGGGGTTAATACATCCCTGCTTCCCTTAGAATATTCAGCCTCACTAACGTTAGCCCTGGCCCCAAGCTAATCTTCCTTTTCTCTGGGAAGGTACTGATAAGACATTCCTCAGCCAGCGCAGATGGGAACAAGGGAGGGGGTAGGAGCGAGCAGGGAGCATCTCAGAGAGAGCTGGGTTTTTTCCATGAGCCAGTTGCACAGGGAAAGTTCTGGAACTATGCGTCATGGTGTCTGACAGCAAGAGAGTATAAAGTATCCATGCACACATGGGATCAGGGGGAGATCGCCTGTGGACTTGATTCGTGCAGAAACAGGTGCCCGGCATTGGCTCATACGGTGTCCTTCAGCATTGTCCTCTGAGCGGGGCTTGTTTACAGCTAGCTTATGAGGGCCCAAGGTCTCCCCAGTGCTGAGATTAAGGGACGTAAGACTGTGTTTCTCTATGTTTCTCTATATTTCTCTATGTTTCTCTATGTTTATCTAAATTCCATGTTTCACTATATTTTGCATTGCTCTAAGTGTTATGCTTTGTAATATTCTGTAACTTGAATCCCAAATGTATATGAAATTCACTGCTTAGAATAAATATGCTAATAACACTTTGAGGGTGTCATTTGTCACTTGCATGAGATCACTGCTCAGCACAATAGAACCTGTATTTTGGGCTGAATTGGGTATTTTTGCTCTCAAAGGGCTGGCCCCGAGGAAGATTTTGCCCAATATCAAGACAGCCTCTAAGGTGGGATTTGGGGCCCTATTATTGCAAGAGATACAGGCTGAACCAACCAATACTGTATAGTAGCCCCACATTGTTCCCCCAATCAAGAAATAACCCTATCATAGAGCTAGTGTGCCTTGCAATTAAATGGGCCATTGAAACTTTAAAATACTATTTGACAGACAGAAAGTTGTTCCTCATCACAGACCATGCCACCTTAATGTGGTTATTTTGGAAAATGAGTAGTAACCCTCAGTAACCCTCAAATAATAAACTTTCTCATGAATCTACATATGTAAGTACAGCATGGAGAAGGTACACTCCAATCTAACGTAGACTGTCAAGTCAACACCCAATAGTCTTCCAGGAAGACTCTAATGGGTACCAGACAGAAGTGGTGGAGATATGTGACAGAACCACTTATAGGAGCGCCAAGTAGAAGTACTGAGGTCTCTGACGGGCAGAGGAAGCCACAAGCTACATGATAAGTCCCCTGGAGGTTGTATGTGGTGAATCCCCCAGAGACCATCCTGCTCCCAGCCTTTGGGGAGTACTCCAGCCATACACTCAGGGAAGCCCACCCTCTGTTATCCACCACAGACAGTAGAGTGGGGCCTCCAACAAGAGATACAGCAATGGTGGGATTTTAAGAAAAGGAAATCCTGGCACGTCAATGGAAGGGTGCATCGAGACGGAACACTTTAGTAGTGTTGACTCTGCAGCTCTTCATGGAGTAAGCTACAGATCTGGTCATGGAGCATGAGAATGTCACTCTCTGCATCCCAGTTGCCAACAAGTATTTGAAGCTGCTAGTTTGAACACTGTTGGCTGGGGGCTCGAGATTCGCGTCTGAGCCAGTGAAAGTTTCAAGCTCAAGCGGGCAGTCTTTGAGAGGTGAGTGAGAATGACTTCTGTCTCAAAAGCGCTCAGGTGGTGTGAGGGAAATCCCTGGCTATTGTTGAAGGCTTCCTCTAGAGCAAGAGAATGCTTGGACTTCGCTAATGACCTTGCAACTCAAAATGCAAGCAGTCTTTGCAGAAGAAAGAGCTGTTGTGTTAAAATCATATACTCTTTGCTGTGGATTTGGTGCTCGGCTATTCAGAGTTACTTTGGAGTTTGAAACACATCTGGTGAGCGCGTCAGTGTGCGTGTCGCACGAGGGTCCAAGCACTACATAATATCTTGAAGGCGAGTCAGAGGAACTATTGGTAACACACTGCCATTACTTTCTAAATAAACTTCCTGTTGTCGCGGTTGACGGCTTGATTGCAAGTTTGACTGTGTCTCATAACGCTTTGCCTTTGCCGCTGCTTCGCCATTGGTTTCAGTAAAGGCAGCGTAGTTAATGACTTTCAACATTGTGTTACATGAGTCCCTATGATTTAAGGAGCAAGGCAAAGGTAGCCGGGCCCATAAGAGCAGACGCTTGTGAAGTAACAACCCTGTCTTCATTAACGGGTATACCCTTGACACGTGACTCTTCAATGGAGGTTGCATCTCACTCTCCTGGTATACTTGAAGTGAATGGCTTCTCGCCCCTTGTGGTGCAGACTGTGACTAAGCAATCTTTTACTGATAACTCAATGCTAAACCTATTGGTGGATGATGTCAACGCGGTGATAGTTACGGTGTTGGAAACCAATATATCATCTCCGGTTTCCGGGATTCAGTCTATTTCACCTCATGTGCTTCCATCTACTAATCTTTCTTGTTCACCTTCTTTGTTTGCATCAGAGCCGTCAAACAAATGCGAACCATCATCCATCTCATATTATCCATATTCACCCAAGCTTTCTAATCGCCTGCCAACCTTGGGGGACTTCATTAGCTCCCCTGGCTCTGTACTTCATGCGTTAAATTTTACCTTGAACTCGAATGAAAATGTTTGAAATTATCAATGAAGAATTTAAAGGACAGAAGTGTCTTTTGTCCACAATGGTTTCTAAACTAACATTCCTAGAAGGTTTTATTTTTGGTCAGAAAATAAGATTGGACAATGTGTTAGATGTTTTCTTCGGGGACGATGCTGTTGGTGATAAATCTAGAGCACCCTTGCTTATGTCTGATCTATTAGTCGATATTTGCAACGTCGCATTTCACGCAAATAAGGTTATTAGCTCTGTCCCGGTCCATGCAAGATCTGAGAAGCAGGCAGTAGAGGCGAAAAACCTGGAGCATTGTAGTACTAATGCATTTTCCTCTATGTTAGAGATTCCAGAGGACAAAGGAGAGGTGAATCTATCGACTATCGGCCTGTTAATTGTGCATGACAATTAGCCACTCAGTTCTTCTACAAATACAGTTCCTTGTGTGACCTCTGTAAATTCCCTCCAGGAGCACGTAGAAGTTCCTGGGAGAAAAAAGGCCAAAAAATCTAAGAACATCAAAAATCCTAAACAAGAAAATAAGGTCTCACGCGCATGTTTATACAAATTAAAACCTTGTCCTTTGGCTAACAATGTGGATTATGTGCAATCAACTGCTAAGTAAAAATAAAATTGCCCTGTAACTGGTTAACCATTCATCCTGATGAGGATTATGAAATGACTGAAAACGAGATTGATGATCCCTCCGCAGGTACAGAAGAGGGCATGAATCATTTATGATCACCCCCCAGCAGGGTTTTTATCCCTCTAACGGCAGTACTGGTACCCTTTTACCAACGCCTCAAATTGTCCTCATTCTTGAGCAAAAACAATTAAGAGTGCTAGGCCTTCATGCTGCGATCCCAGGGGTCGAGAGATATTTTTACCATCTAAGTCTGGTCGTGTGAGGACATTTTGGATCATCACTATTGAGTGAAGCAGGGTCTGGTGTAAATCATTCTCATAACCAGCCAGCCCTTCTTTTTCTGTTATTACTAACTTTTGAGGGGAAAAGGCAGAATCTGACGGGGTGCTTGTGTAAGGGAAACTTGAGAAAAGGAGCACTGTTTGAAGAGAGTTTCAATTCCAAAAATGTTCCGCAAAGCAATTTGTCTAGAGTACATAAAGCTTCGATGTGTGAACCACTAAAAAAGTCAATGCCGGAATCGTCTCATAATGACCTTTCACATATTTTGTATTTGGAGAGACTATTTATGGACCATGATTGTGGGCCACTCAGTCGTCAGCATGTCTTAGCATTGCTATTTGAGATTCCAAATCTAAGATTAATTTGCACTAAAGATTTAGCTCAAGTGGAATTTGTATCTGATTCTCATTTAGACTTGGTGCGAATGCACTTCCTTTCTAGGATGGTTAGGAATTCTATCATGGCTGAAGCCCCTGTCCTCATTTCATTAGGATATGATGTGTTTAATGTATTGGGGCCTTTGTACAAGAATGTGCAATCTATTGAAATGAAAGACAGGCTTGATGAAGAGGAGCTGTTTGGGCCCATGGAAGAATTGAGAATTGATATAGGGGTGGCAAGTGATGCCTCTTGAGTAGTTTCAAATTCATCAAATACCAGCCACTTAAAGAAAAATAATTATGATTGAGCACCAATTGTCAGCTCCCTTCACTGGGGAAGTACTAGGTTTATGGGAGATAATTGAGTTTCCACCATTTCCACTCTTTCATGGAATACTAGAGGCTGCTCTCATCCGCTTCATCCTGATTCACCTCTATGTAGCTACGACATGGTGTGTACCCAAGAGACTCGGATTGAGGATCCGCCCATTATGGACGGTTATGCTATTCGGTTTTGAAAAAACATTGAAAGGCCTGAGGGGCACACATATGGGGGTTTACTTTGTGGTCTTAAACATGATTTGGGTTTCTCTATGAAACTGTTACTGACTAATTGAAAGAATATTTTTATGGTTAATATTGAATGGCGGGATGAGGGATGCTTGACACATCACTCCTGTGTTCTGATGAATCTCTATTTTAACCCCGGTAATGTACAATTGGAGCTCTTTTTGGTAACTGTGTCTAATTTTCTACTGACCTGGGTATCTGATAATGGAGATTATATTATAATTGTGGGAAACCTCAATAGTGAATGCTTAGACCTACAGCACTATAGCAGAATAGGTTTCAGGTATCTGCAGGTTCTAGAATTTGTGGGATCTTCTACTTCTGAATGAGAATATTAGGGGAGATTGCCCCCCTCATTCTACATGCAATAACGCACTCTCTTCATCTACTCTTGATTACATTTTTGTTTTTAGTGAATTTAATATGTTTTGGCGTTCTTTTAACATTCTTGAACGTGATGAGGGTGACCATTCGATGTTGCTCCTAGATGTTAATATCCCTAGGAACGCCAGTTCGCTGCCCTATCCGGACTTGATCTTGAAGTTAGACCCAGGGAATGTACTCGGTTCTGGCGACCTGTGGCCGCTCTATGCTTTAATAGTCTAATTCACAACACTCTGCAACAATACAAGTGCTTTAACAGCTCCATACCAACATGCTTTTACAATCCAGGATATACTCACATGCCTTAAGATTGCTACCCACCTGACCAAGAGGAGTAACTCTGGGGATAATAGCCATGTGTTTAATGTCGTAATTCAGACTAACAAGAAAGAACTCTGTAGAAACATGAGGATAGCAAGGAAAGAGAAGATGTCTGCACCTATTGTAATACACAAATTAAAGATGGCATATAGGAATTGCCTGAAATCGCATAAATCCCTAATGACTCAAAGGGATGCAGAAGCAATGCTTCACTGTATATTGGAAAAGAGTGATAGAATATTTTGGTCTTTGATAAAAGCCTGCAGTACCCAGAAATCTTTGCAAGCCCAACCGATTTCTGAACCCAAGTGGGTTGACCATTTCTCGTTGCTATTTAGGTCTTTAGCTGGGGGCTTCCACCTTTGAATTATGTAGATTTTGTGAAGTGGCATCTTTAAATTGAATGAGATACAATTGTAATATGTATTCTCAAATGTAAAGATTCTAAAGCCCCTGGCCCTGATGGCCTGTCTAACTCTACTTTCAAAACTAACCCTGTGCTCTGGGCTGACATGTTGACTAATCTTTTTAGTAATATGGTCTCGAGTTCTACTATTCCAACTTCTTAGAAGCGTGCCCTAACAATTATTATATACAAGCATGGGGAAAGACTGAATCCTGTTCACTATAGGCTGATTTCCTTAATCGACACATCCTGTGAGATATTTTCTAATTTAATTCTTAAAGAGTTTCAATTATGGGCTTTTGGGAGGGGTGGCCTGAACATTTGTCAATCAAGGTTCAAAAAAGGTGTTGAAACATCCCTAAATTGTCTCTTACTCCAATTACTCACCGACTAGACTCCCACTTCCAAGAAATGCGTAGATATGAACAAATTATGGCAGAAACGATATTGACTAGGTTGTCCACCATCACTTTTGAGTATCTTAATTGCCCTTCATCAAGAGCCTGTGAAAGTTAGGTTGGACTAGCAAGGAAGCTACTCGTGATGGATTACCACACATCATGGTTTGCACCAGGGGTGCGTTTTGGACCCCTTACTTTTTAATTCCTTTTAAATTTCTATATTTTTGATTTAGGATCGGCAAGTTCAGTTGCATACACCCCGCCTGGGAGATGCATCTGAAGTCCATTAGCTCTGAATAGTTTCTTAATTGATCTAGATCTTAATGTAAATGTTGCTAAAACTAAGATCCTAATGTTTAATGCACAATACTCCAAAAAGAATTTGAAATGTTCCTGGTTTCTTAATGGCACTAAGCCTGAACAGGTTGATCTATTTAAATACCTGGGTGTCATATTTCACAGCAAAGGTTCAAAGCAAGCAGTGGCTTCCCACCCTTTCGAGCTTCTATTGATATGGCGGCAACGCAGCTCTGTCTTCTTGATAAAAGTTTTGGCCAATTCTCTATTACGCTGTTGATTTGCTATTATCAACAATAAATTCTGCCAAAAATGATAAACGAAACCAAAACTATGATTGTTTCACCAGAGTGAAGCAAGTATATGGGGGAAACCCTCTCATTGCTCCAGTGTGTTCCTATAGGGATTCTTAGGCATGAAGTGGGCCTAATATCCTTGCAGGCATGTAAACATTGGAATTACTGCAAATGTTTAGTAAAGTTGCTCTCCATGTCGCAACTGCTTTGGTGAGCATCCTTGCCGACACTTGTTTCCCTTCCTGGCCCTTCAGTCTTTCTCCTATTCAGCCTCCTGCCTTCTCTGTCTTTTGTAGTCCTTCCCGCCGGTTGCCTTTCTCTGCATCTGTGCCCTTCTCCAGCCTTCTACCTTATTATTCAGCCTGCTTTAAGCTGCCCCAAGGCCCTCCTGCATTCAAAGGCTCTGCCGTTGCCTTTGCCATCCAGGGTTTTTCCCCTGCTGTTTTTTTTCCTTTGGTACTTGGAGAATCTTCCGCTTCACCTTCCCGTGTTTACATCATGGTGAGTTATGCATTGGTTCAGGAATTTGTCTCAAGCTTCCAAGTACCTGTTCTGACTCATCAATAGGTACGTTTAATTGTGCATGCATGATAGCTTGTGAAACCCATTATATAGACGGGTCTGTATGCTACAATGGAAGAAGTGCAACAGCTAATTGCTGCCATTCAGGTACTAACAGCTGAGGTCCAAGCACTCAAGGCAGAAAACATTACCCTACAACAGATGGTCCCCCATCAGGTCCCTCCTCCTGTAGTTCCTGTAGGAGAATTGTCAAGTGGAAATTCAAGGGTAATTCTAAAAATCTACAGGAATTCATTGATGCATGCACAATAAAATATACATTATTGTTTGTCTTCCTCCCTGTCCATCCCCTACCTTCACTTCCCCTTCTCCCTCAGCCCCTCATTTCTGTTAGTGCACTTGAACGCTCCCAATTGTCTCACAAACTAGTAGGAATGTTATTGTTTGTCTCCTTCCCTGTTCATCCCCAAACTTCACTTCCCCTCATCCGCCTCTCCCCTCATTTCTGTTCCTGCAATTGCACACTCAGAATTGTCTCTTGACCAAGTTGGAACGTTGTTTGTCTTCCTCCCTGTTCATCCCCTACCTTCACTTCCCCTCATCCCTCTCCCCATATTTCTGTTACTGCAATTGCACACTCAGAATTGTCTCTTGACCAAGTTGGAACGTTGTTTGTCTTCCTCCCTGTTCATCCCCTACCTTCACTTCCCCTCATCCCCCTCCCCTCATTTCTGTTACTGCACTTGCATGCTCCGAATTGTTTCCCACCCTAGTAGGAACGTTATTGTTTATCTTCTTCCCTGTTCAACCCCTTCCTTCACCTCCCCCGTCCCCTGCATTCTTATTACTGCACTTGCACAAGCTGAATGTCTCAAGACCTAGTAGGAACGTTATTGTTTTGTTTTTTCTTCCCTGTACCTCCCCCTCCCTTGTCTTGATGCATGCACCTTGAAACACCATTTTGCTGTATAGCCGCATTATAAATACACAATAAATACAATAAATAGAGTATTGGAACCTCCACCAGACGATCAGTTTTTCAAAATTGCATATAGAGCTGTCACGAAACAAATGTCATGTATTGCGAGTTTCGAGTGGTAATTCGGGTGCTATTTTGTTGAACAACTTTATCACAGGAGGAAAATTGTTGACTGAACCTCAGAAAGTGGAGAAAAAAAGCTTTTAGAAGGAGATTGGATAGCCAGTAGAGCTGTGATATTGCATGATCATTTGTTTTATCACTCCAGTTTGGACATTAAAGCTTACAATACAATTTCATTATCTATATAAATGAAATGCTTAGGTATGGATCCGTACTCAGCTGATGCAAGTTATCAGTGTTAGGTTGCCCTCTGCTGTCCAAATGGCAAAGTGCACCTCTGTGTGCCCTTCCAATTCAACAACAGATATCCTTTTAACAAACAAAATGAGCATGGTTCTATGCAAGTTACTTCTTTCCACCCCCACTTCTCTTCACACAGGGCACGACAGTTCTAGTGTCAATGAACAGTTAATTACCAGCTCCCAGCTCAACATTTCAGTCTGTAAAGAGCGAAACGCTGTAGGACAAATGCCTCCTCACAAGCTGAAACTGACAGTAGGTGCTGTAATTATGGTACTATGCAATCTTATGCCATCACAGGGACTCTGCAATGGAACAAGGTTGACAATTATGCATCTAGAAAGATACATTATAGGGGCCTGTGTAATCAATTGGAACTTAGATACTGTTCTTATACCGCGCATACCTCTCATTCCATTTGATTCAAATATGACTTTCAAATTCAAAAGAAGACAGTTACCTAACGTTTAGCCTTTTCAATGACAATTAATAAATCACAGGGACCTTCGCCCCCTTCCTGGAAGTGGCCAGTGGTGACCATTAATAAGTCACAGGGACCTACGTCCCCTCCCTGGAAGTGATCAGTGGTAATTCTGATATTTAAGAAGGGGGACAGAAGTGACCCTATGCATTACCCACCGATATTGACCTTTAAGATATGCTATGATGGCATAGGTTACGCGGGGAACTGCTTGCATTTACATAATCATCCATCGTGGATTTTTATGAATTACTTTTTACGACTGAATTTTAATCTCTTTCTGACCCACAAAGTCCTCGGCTCGAGAAGCAATATTCTGAGGTATTATTGTTTATGTCATTATTGTGCACTTCAGGTTGAAACACTACAACATCCTCCCATTTTCGGTGAACCTTTGACACCCCGGCATGTATTACACTTTTGTATGTTTGTCCACCATGAAGATCTTTTATCTATGGACTCTTTTTGGCATTGTATTTTTAGTGCCAATGAAATCTATTTGTGCATTGCTGTTTTAGCTTTTTTTAAAATTGATTTTAAACTTGTAGTTTGATAGGGTGGGTACATCTTTGCATTTTTAGTTTATATATGTATGGAAAATGTTACTCTGCTGTTTTATATGTGTAAAAACCTTGTATTTAAACTGTTCTACACAATAAATAAATAACTTGGCCCTTAGGAGTGTGCAAGATCCAGATCTACAGAACCCACAAGAGGACTTTCCTTCAGGAGCAACCACTGTTTGTGTCAAGAAAGAAACATGTTGGGGCCTTTTACATGCCCTGAGACGGAGTAAATGGAAGAACGCTCTCATGGAGCCAAAACCCTTAATCGTTTTGTTAGATTAGGGGTGTAGACATTGGACTAGGATATTTATTCCCCTCATAATAGACTCCTGCACCAAGTTTCCTTTAGGCCTCCCTGCTGACATGTAATCAGAGATCTTCCAGCTTGTGTTTTAGTTTACCATTCCTATGCCCTGTAGGAAATCCTCTAAACGCTCTTACAGGGAACAATGTAGGTGTTGAACTGTTTTACATGTCTGGAGTTGTCTGTTGCATCTACAATGTAAGATAATGCCAAATCAAAGTAGCACAGGTATTTGGGCCACTGCACTATATAAACCAAAAGAACAACGTGTACATGCACAGGTGAAAAAACCTAAGGATATAGACCAATTCCAGTCATTTCTAGAAGTAATAGAATTGTCTTAAAAATGTATGGAACATTTCTTTGAAAGATGGAGATATTTAGAGCATTAGTGGACAGAGGAGAAGACTTTGTGTGGTGGTAGAATGTTAAAAGGTGTTTTGAAGTCTTAGATAAGAGATATGTAATTCACCTACTGTGACAAGCACACATGATTGAGACTAGGGGATGAAGTCTGGGAGACCCTGTGGGCCAAACACTGCTGACTACTCCACAATGCTTACCCCTGAAGTGTTATACAGGAGCTAATACAGGGCTTCAGACCTCAGGAATAATGCAGCAGCAATCAAGGGAAGGAAGTGCTGTCTCATTCCAAGATGGCAGATTACCATTATAGAATCTCAGTACCTAGACCTGTGAGCTGGTCCCCCACACAAGCAAGTTCACAAGGGGAAATTGTAGTTTGACCAATCGTACACCAATCACCAAGACAGCTCCTGTCCTGCTTACAACCAACTTCACATGCCATGTCTGACTCTCAGTAAAACTACCTAGGGAAGGAAGATTGGGGTGCCTAGTAGCAGAGTCCTGGAGAATCAACAAGAGAGCCTGATAACCACTAAAGACACAGAGTCAAGAAAGACATGTTCCTGACACTGTAAAATATAAGAGACTAAGTTAACATTTGAATCGCCTGAGAGGCATTCTTAAACAAAAGAGAGAGAGAGAGAGAGAGAGAGAGAGAGGGAGGAAACAACAGATGACCAAGGTCCTAAAGGAAGTTAAGGTTCTGGGTGGATGTAACACTTTTTGCTATACCATTTCCAACACCAAGACTGTTGATTCCGTTTAGCCTAATCAGTCCCTTTTGTGATAAGAATAAAAAAGTAGAGAACTTCAAGTTGCTTTTGAGTCGTTGGTAGATCCCACCCCAATGGAACTATGTTCACCCTATCTGTGTTAGGCATAAACACCTGTTTTACTGTAGATGCTTGTCACTCTGGATTGGGTACCGTTTATTTATTTATTTTTTATTTATGCGTTTAGTTTATATTCAATCAAGAACAAACTTTTGCACATTTAAAAACCATAAAATATCATATTTGCTGTAAACAAAGCAGTACAAAAATGAAATAGCACAAAGACAACAACATTTCTAAATTCAAAATTCCTGTTTAAACATATCCTGATTAAACATAATATGTATCCTATCTTATGACTGATTAAACCAAAACCAGCTAAAGAATCACCAATTGCCATATATAGAATACTGCAGCATGTATTGGGTACAGTATTCAGTGAGAAACAATAATACCAACTGGTACCCATATCCTCCACATCCCGTGTTCTCAATGAGACAGAAAAGAGTGTCACAAGGCCTGGATAGAGGGCTTGTCAAGAGGGGATGGGAATCCCGCTTAGCCTGGGGGTGGGAGGCCCATCAGGGAGAAATCCATAGTTAGTCCTACCCATGAGGAAGACGGTAGCAGTTGAGAGGGCTCCATATCCTGCCCCCAACCCCAGTGCCAGTATGTTTCCATGCAGTACTTAATTGCATCACCCAATACCTGTGAACCAATATGCTGGCTGAAAATGTTCTTCTAATTCCAGGAATATAGAGAGCCATTATTTGCAAGGGAGAAGGGATGCCACACACACAGACCAGGAAACCTCCTGGCTAAGAGATGGGATCCCTTTGAACAACAACATCCATGCTGCCCCGGCTGTCAGCAGTACCAGAGGAGCGGAGACTGGAGCTGGAACCCATGCACGGCTATGTGAACAAATGCACAGTACACAGCAGCCCATAGACACTAGAAGAGGAGTCTCCCACGAGGCCCCTAAATCACTAGAGACTTAAAAGGAGTGGAAACCCCAAACGGAACTTCAGTTACCTTACAGGAAGCCCGAAAGGCCCCCCTAACAAGAACAGGGGCAATGTATCACGTGGGCTGTCATTGTTGTTACCCAGCAGCCCTATTTAGAGTAAAAGAGTCGGGCTTAACCCACCATTTAAAGACTGTGGCATGTGGAAAACCTCCTGGGTGAGGGAGAAATTGCTCAATTGGTTATGGGCAGACTACCAATCAGGAGACAGGGAGGGGCATAAGAAAGCCCTCAGCAAGCAGGAAGGTGTGTGTTGTTTGGGTAAGGTAAGAGCAAGTGGAGGTGGCAGACCAAAAGACCAGCAGGAGAAAGGATGGTGGAGGCGATTTCTGGAGCAGAAGTGGTGTTGCTTAGTGAGTGCAATTAGTACTACGGTGTGAATGTGCATGGAGGAGTAGCAAGTGTGATTTTGTGAGATAGTGTAAGGAGTGAATGTGAAGTGTTTGGAAGTGAATGAAATGAGGGTGACTGAGTAGTATGGGGTAGTGTGTAGGAGGGAGCAGTAGAATGCAACTGGGAGTAGGAGTGTGGAGGAGGGAGGAGTGTGGAGGAGGGTGTAGTAGTGTTTAGGAGGGATTAGTAGTGGGTTAGAGGGAACAGTAGTGTGGAGGAGGGAGCAGTAGTGTGTAGAAGGGTGTAGTAGTGCATGAGAGGGAACAGTAGTGTGCAGGAGGGAGCAGTAGTGTGTAGAAGGGTGTAGTAGTGCATGAGAGGGAACAGTAGTGTGGAGGAGGAAGTAGTAGTGCAGAGTTGTAGAAGATGGAGTAAGAAGTGGGACCCACGCAGACATGCAAATACCGGCATCGCGAAGCCGGTAATCACGGGCTGCACAATGCCTGCCATACAGGCATCGCGGACCACCCGCAAACAGCAATCAGGATACAAGGCAACTGCCACAGGTGCACACAATCCCCACAGGTGGAGTCAATGGAGGCTCGGCCAGTTTAAAATGAGCACACCCACACACCACACCCCTTCCAACGCCAAAATGCTACCACTAGCTGTTGCAATCATGGCGCTGGAGGACATGCCCATACTGCTACAACTACAGCAACAACAACAACAGGTAGCACAGAGGAGACGCAGGAGGAGAAGGAGGGTGAGACAGGCCCAGCAATTACCACCAGCGCAGGCAGCAGTGCCTCGTAGGCAACCACCAATCCCTCGCACCAGACCCAGCCTTTTCAACCTAACCCCTGAGCAGATCCACACCCTGTACCGGTTGGACCGTGACACCATCACCACCATAGTGGACATGATACAAAACGACATTGCCAGCCTCATTGAAATACGCACTGCCATCCCCCCGCTACTAAAGGTGGTGTCTGTGCTACACTTCCTGGCCACAGGCACCTACCAACACACAGTGGGCCAGCTGCATGGCATTTCACAGCCACTATTTTCACGCATGTTGAACCAAGTGCTGGATGCCCTCCTGAAGCACGCAAGCAGCCACATATCCCTACCACGGACTGCCCAGGAGATAGCAGACACCAAAGTAGGCTTCCATGCACTGGCAGGCATGCACAATTGTGTCGGTGCACTCGACTGCACCCATGTGGAATTGGTAGTCCCCCATGCCATAGAGGCGGTGTACCGCAATCGCAAGCAATACCACTCCATCAATGTGCAAATGCTATGTGACTCCAGCAAGATCATCACACATTGCTGTGCCCGATTTCCTGATCAACACATGATGCCATGGTACTGCGTAACTCCACGCTACCCCATCACATGGAGCGACATGCTGGACCACATGCCTGGCTGCTTGGTGAGTTGCACAACCGTCCCATGGCAGTGCTTCAGGGCACTGATGTGTGGGGATGCATAAGGGGGGGGAATACTGCACCTTGGTGGGAAAGGGGGGGGAATACTGCACCTGGGTGGGAAAGGTGGGGGAATACTGCACCTGGGTGGGAAAGGGGGGGGGATACTGCACCTGGGTGGCAATAGCCGGTGATTGGAGAATGCATGCAGAGCTAAACACTCCTGACCTGAACCATTCAAACGGAACATGACACATCACTGGGCCACATGTCACAAATAATGCATATCGATCTCAACAAGTAAGAGGCACAACCAGGCCACCATGTTGATGGCAAGCAATGCATGAATGAACTGGATGGCAACTGTGGCAATGTGGTCAGTGTGACCATGCATAGTGGAGAATGAACAGCATGCATTGGGGGCTAAACATTGTTGCAATAGCACTGCACATCTGCCTCAGCATGCATGATTACACCCTGCATCATCTATTGAACGCCATCCAGACTACCACACCTCATGACAGTATAGATTGCATCTAGGTAACATCTTTGCATGCGTTCAGGGACATGTGCATGCCCACACCAAATAGCTGCCGCCATGACTGTGCTCCCTGAAGGTGGCAGTTCAGAGTGACACACGCCTATTTGTGTCTGCTTGCAGGTGATGGAGGATATCCCTTGAGGCCGTGGTTACTCACCCCTATGTGGAACCCGCAGAACAGCCATGAGGAGGAGTACAATCGTGTGCACACCCGTACCCGTGTTGTGATTGAGCAGACCTTTGGCCTGTTGAAGGCGTGGTTCCGCTGCCTCAGCAGGTCTGGTGGGGCACTCCTATACAGGCCTGAGAAGGTGGCAAAGATCACCATGGCCTGTGTCATGCTGCACAACATGTGCGTCCGGAGGAATGTACCACTGCCACCTGACATTGACATGCGGGGGCCGGGTGAGGATGAAGGGGATGGAGACGGAGGCAAAGGAGCCCCCCTGCCAGTACGTGATGCACGGGATGGCCATGCTGTACGCCAAACACTAATCCACGAATACTTCTGAAACGCAGGGACCATGAAAGTCATGTGCCAGTGACACACTGGCTGCATTTGGACATGCACACTTGCTTTGTTTGAAGTTCGCCACTGTACACCATCACACATTAAATGTACATGCACAAAATGAAGTATGTCCAGCCATGGATTTTATTGCACACAACGGGTGTATTTTTCAGACACGTAATAATGTAAACATTCCCCTCACAACCCCCAGTGAACTCCCTCACCCACCCTACAAACCCCAGAAATACCCCAGTGAACTCCCTCACCCACCCTACAAACCGCAAAAATACCCCAGTGAACTCCCTCACCCACCCTACAAACCCCAAAAATACCCCAGTGAACTACCTCACCCACCCTACAAACCCCAGAAATACCCCAGGAAACTCCCTCACCCAACCTACAAACCCCAAATGTCCCCAAATGTACACCAAAGATTGTTCCCTTGACCAACGTCCATTTGTCCAACGGCATTGTCTGGCCACTCTACTTCTTCGCCTTTTTGGGATCCGGGGGTGGCATGTCCAAGCGCCGTGCACTCCTCCGGGTCATCCGCACGGGGCTTGAGGGGGCTGAGGTCGAAGGGGTCGTAGCAGTGGACGTGTCAGTGGCCGGTCCCATGCCTGCTCCAAGGTGTGGGCGCTGCATTTGAGGCAGGTTGGACATCAGGGCTTGCGTAACTGCCCCCAGACACTCCCTCATGGCAGTTGAGGACGCCTCAACGGCAGCAGTGTTAGCAGCGATGGCTGTAGCGATGGCCCTCATGGAGTCCTTCCCATCAGCAATATGTTGCCGCAGTAGGTCTAGCATCGACTCCTGTCGTGCCTCCACCCTCGACAGGCGAGCCTCAAAGGAGTCCTTGGTAGCAGGAGTGCTGGTGGCCGGGGTGGTGGTACCCGGGGTGGTGGTAGCCAGGGTGGTGGTAGCCAGGGTGGTGCTAGCCAGGGTGGTGGATGGCGCTTGCGTGGGGCCCACGTCCAAGGAACTGTCCTCCTCGAAGGGGCATATGTCGGACTCTCCGAGGTCGGAGTCGTGGAGGCAGGGATCGTCGCTGCTGTCGGCCTCTGTATGGGGGGGTGGTAATGGGGCTTGGGGTGGGTGTGGTGGACACGACTGTGTCATCCTCATTGTCCACATCAGCATCCGCAACGTCCGCGGTGGTTGGCGGTGCGGGAACGGAAACCCCTCCCACTGTTGTGGGTGGCTGCTGCTGGACTCTATGTGTGTGGCCCACACTGGCTGCAGGTGTTTCCTGCTGGGTTTCTGCCCGGTCTGGCACACTGCCTGTTGGTCTGGGAAGTTTCTCGGGCTGGGAGGTGGGGGTGGTGGTGACCCTTCTCCCTTGCCGTGATGTAGATGCCCTTGCTCCCCTGTCCTGCCTGCCATCTTCCTCATCGGTGCCTGGGGGATAGAAGAGATGCAGGTCATCAGTGATGGTGTCACATGGCAGCGATATTCTATAGCGCTGTGATATGTTCATACATTCATGCATCCAATTATTACAGGGGTGTGGCATTTGGTGTTCTGAGGGGGCATGTGGGCAATCAATGCATGGCTGGTGGCATGGCATTGATATGGTGTCTGTGTGGTGAGTTACATGGGCTTGGTCGAGTCATGTTGCCCGTGTGTTGGGATTGGGATTGGCACTCAGCATGCATTTGTGTGTGGCAGGGTGTGGCACGCATTCTTGACTGGATATGTTGATGTGGGCCTGGGACATGCATTGCCTTGCCTAGTCTCACTTCCACGTCACTTGTGCCACATCATGGTTTACCCTACAGGGATGTGCTGGGTCACTCACCTTCTTCTGGGGATGATGCGGCGCCCATCTCCATCTCTCCGAATCCCTCTATAGACTCGGGATCTATGAATGAACTGGCTGTCTCCTCCCATGGCATCAGCTTTGCTGGTGAGTGTGGCCCCCCGCCTGTCGCCATGGCGGCCCTCCTGTTGATTGCCAGGATGTTCCTCACCCTGAGGCGGAGGTCGTCCCACCGCTTGCGACAGTCGCGCACAGTCCGTGGGGTGGTTCCCACAGCCGACACCCTCTGGGCAACCTCCTGCCAGATTTGCTTCTTTTTCATCTGGGCAGCATGCTTCATGCCGTTAGACCTGATGATGTCTGCATACTGGGCCAGGGTGTTTGCCAGCATATTAAGCTCAGCGTCAGAGAAACGCTGTGTCCGCTTCCGGGGGGTCATCTTCCTGGTTGCCTTGGACATCCTGAGTATTTTCTGGCACAGCACAACACAAATGGACTGGTGGTTGGGGAGGATGGCAATGGATTGTGTTTTTAAAGATGGCCGCCGGCCCATTTCCCGTTCCTGCGCGATGACGTAATTTCCGGGTCCGTTTTTTGCGAACACGGTATTACCATGGTGGTATTACCGTGCCGGTATTTAGGGGTTGGTATGAGGCGGTACCGCTATGGGCGGGTCCCGCGATGCCGGTATAGGGGGGTTGGAGGGCCTTTAGCGGCATGGCGGTATTGCCATTACCGGCATGGGGGAACGCGCGTGCTTGCGCACTCGTAATCACCCGCTATTAGTGGGTTCATACGAGCACGGACCCGCTCATTCCGGCATGCCGGTAATGAACCCGCTTTTACTGGGCTACTTGTAATGAGGCCCTAAATATTGCAATAACAGGGGTTACTACCCAATTTCCAAGCGTACAGATCGACTTCAGAAAGATGATTGGCTGACGTGGCGCGGCCAGTATTTAAACATGTGATGGCAGATTGCAGAATCAAGTGCTTGCTTAGCTGAGCTGTTTGTATTTTTTTTGAAGGACAGGAATGTCAATATCGATCACAAATTACTTACATTTACAGAAGCCAAAAGATGAGAACACCTGAGGATCGAGTTTATGAGGATATGAACAAAATGGGACATAGACCTAGGACCAAACGAAAAACAAAACAAGTATATATTTGCTTATAAAAGAAAAAGGTGACTTACAAAGGTAACATTACCTTATGGGGAGGGGGCGAGTGCTTCAAATTAAAGAGGAGTAATGTACAAATATATAAGAAATTATATTGTTATGCAGCACCAGAGGGAGTGGTGGGGTCAAGTCGGGGGAGGGCGAAGGGGGAGCTCCCTCTTCGTCAAGTAAGTGAATTTTAAGCCGAGCTTTGAAGAGTTATCTTTAATTGTGAGCAAGTACACGTTCTGCCTGCCACTGGGACATTCACATGAATTTAATTTAAGCAGCAATAAAAAAAAACAGTCTAAGTTGCAGCTCAAATATCTGTATTAATTTAAATAACAGCTTCGGGTTTCTTTTATGCTAGTGCTTTTATAGGGGGCAGAGTGATAAACCTTCCTGGTGAAGATAAGTGGTAGTGGACCTCAAAGGCAGAGGGATAGTAAACACATTTGTCAAGGACAGATAGAAGCATTGCAAGTGGCAGCACATGTACTTTCAATAAGGCTTTGAATATATTGGCCATTTATTTGACATATGCTACAAACTAAATTTTCTCTAGCAGGCACATTTTGCATGAGTCTATAATTCAGGCACAGTAGGTGTCCTGCATGTGTCTGTGGCCTCCTCTGCTGCATTTTGATTATTTACCTGCTGGGTTGGTAAATGATACCAACATTGAGGATTCCAAGGTCCCCTACCACTTTTCGCCTCAGACCCATTAGCTCGTTAGCACACAGCAGTGATCAGTAATGGTGGCCATCATTACGCCATCATTACAATGAATCCTTATGGACTCCACCTGCCGTCAGTTGTAAACAGCAGGTAACAATCCACAAGGATTCAAGCTTCTCAGCCCGCATCAAAATCTGATGCGGGCGGTGACATGGGCACTCATTACAAGTCTTCCGGTCCGGAATTAAGGGTGCTGGTAGCAGCGTACTGACACCCATTCCGGACTGGCAGACTACAACTGTGCCTGCTGGGGTCTCTGCGCCCGGCAGGGCTGACCTGCTGGGCGCAGCGGCCCCGGTAGGCACAGTTGTCATGGAATTCCGTGTCCCCATTCCCGATTTATTCAACAAAATTATTCAACAATACTGCTTACTATTGAAAGTGACCATTTTTAAGCAATTATTGTATGCATAGTTTGTGAGGTTATTGACTGGAGTAGCCTTTATTTGAAAGCACTCATAACGTACAATGTGATGAATACATCATTGTTTTTGTGTTAATTAATTTTCCAGCCCTGTCCTATGATATTGGCTTTAATGCTCTTTCAGACTATATGTTTCTTTTTTTTTATTGTTCCAGACCCCTGACTAAGAGTAGAATATACAGGGTACACATTTAGTCCACGTGTTAATCGTTCGACGCTTTTTCAAGTTTTTAACATTTTTGGCAACTTACATCCTCCAAAAGTCTGCTGAAATATTGTAAAAAACAGTCAACATTTTATTAAACAGGACATGTTTGAAATGAACAGTTCATAAAACACACAGTGAGGCATGCTTACAATATACACATTTATTTGGTCTTTCTTTTGATCAAATGTGCAAGAGAGTTCTTGTTGCAGAATGATATTTGGCAAAATCTGTATATTTTTCAAATGGTAAATGGGCATCAAACTTTTCTGGTAAAACAAAACATACATTTAGAGCATGTGACACTATTTTGACATAAGTTTTGGAGAATAAAGATTACAAAAAAGCTAAAATATTTGTGAAAGAGTAGTCGCAATTGTGTGAAGCTATTGGTCTGCGACTTTGCAGCCATGTGCAGGTCACTCATGGGCCTGATGAGTAAAGGGAATGTTCTTATATGGGACGAACAATGCTATGATAAGGTCTTATACACACAACAGGCATGAGAGAAACTGCAGAGTATGGCGATCACTTTCTTACTCCATTTTTTTTAAACCTTCAATGAAGAGTGCCTACAAAAAATAAATATGCAAAATACCCTAATGCGTTGTCATTCTTTTGTTTGTTTCTATGTGACAATATAGCAGCCATTTAGAAGCATTTACGGTGCACGATGGCAGGGCCAGACTCGTCATACTCCTGCTTGCTGATCCACATCTGCTGGAAGGTAGACAGGGACGCCAAGATGGAGCCCCCAATCCAGACAGAGTATTTGCGCTCAGGCGGGGCGATGATCTGTGTAAGAAATACATGGAAGAGTTACAATAACACTTATAATTTCAATCTTTTCCTGAAAACGGATTGGCACTGTTTTCATCTCATTTCAATGTAGGTGAAGACGACTGTCTACATTTACAAGATTACAAGGGACTGTGGGAACCCCTCTAATGAGAACGAACATGGGTCAAATACCATGTTCTTGTGGAATTTCTCCCATTCAGGACGGTCTACAACTACATTTTAGCTCGCTGCACCCTTCACAGAGGAAACATTTCCATTTGCAGATCAGTCTGGTCCCACCCACAAGTGCAGTGCAGCACCGGAATGCTAGGCAATTCTCCTCTGAACAAGAGTACCATCAGCAACCCCAGACAAGTGTTTTGGCCTTGTTGGGCCTCCCCAGTGAGGAGAAGCTCAGCCTCTCTAAGGCACAGCGAGTAAGGGGCCCACGTCTGGATTACCCAGGGTTACGTAGGGTGAAACCCCAAGTTTTACAAAATTTCAAAGGAGTGTGGGAGCCCCTCTACTGAGAACGAACATGGGTCAAATACCCTGTTCTTTGGAATTTCTTTGTGTTCATTCTCGGTAGAGGGGCTCCCAGATCTCTGGCATATATGTGTAGGGATTTGGGGTTTCAACCTAAGTTACTGAGGGTAATTCAGACGTGCACCCCTTGCTCACTGTGCTTAGAGAGGCCCGACTAGGCAGAAAAAACATGTCTGGGGATGCTGTTGGTGCTCTTGTTCAGAGGAGAATTGCTTAGCATTTCGGTGCTGGACTGCCCAAGCGGGTGGAACCAGACTGATATGAAAATGGATATTTATCCTCTTTGAAAGTTACAGTGAGCTAAAACGTGGTTGTAGACCCTCCCGAGTGGGAACGTACCCAAAGAACAGGTTATTTGACCATGTTGGTTCTCGGTTGAGGGGCTCCAATACCTTTTCCATACACATTTACAAGATGTTAATAGATCATTGGTGGGACAGTATTCTGGGATGATCTGGTGCAATTGTTACCAGTCCTTTTTTCCACTGTTGTTTCTAATAAGAGAAGTATAATAAATGGGTCCTTTATTGTACATATGCATTGATAGGCAAACATTAACATCATATGGCTTGTTTCTATTGCCCTCTCTCTTTTCCTTATCTTCCCGCTGCGTTCCCCTGCAGTGTTTCGCACAGTAACATACACATGTTCGGGTCAAGTCAATTGGCCTTACCAAGACAAAAAGTACAGTGTGGGGGTTGCTCAAACTTCATGGAAAATATGCACAATCGCAAAAGGGACTTCGGCCTTCCCAGGGTGGGCAAGGGACTGTAAAGCACGGCACTACCCTCCCCATATTCGGGAGATGCTGCATGCCCATCTCCATCTCCTGCAAATGCTAGATCTGCGGCAGGATGAGGTGTGGGGATGGTGGCTTGCAGATAACTGGAGGTCACTGTACATGGCTAGACATGGGCCAAAATGTTAAATATGGGTTTTAAAAGTCCCTTTCTCTTGAATTCTCTGCATTAGTGTGAATTCAATATTGTGAAGATGTATTCATGACAAACATAACCGGGTCTGGCACTGCCGGTTAACCGTACACAGGCCCTTTTCACTCCACTTGGAGCAAGTACATGTGGGCTGTGGGGTTGATTGCATTATTTATATGAGGCATTTTTCTAGTGCACCAATATCCAATCAGGTTTTTGGGTGATATGCACCGAACTGTCAAGGGTAACAGGACAGTCTTCAGTTGAGGATAAAGAGGAAGCATGGAAGTAGTTCACCGTACTATGACTGACAAAGTGCTCCAAATTCTATCCGCTTGGCCTGCCAACCGTCACCTTCCTTTGGAGTTCACTTTAACTGTAGGAGGCTTCACAAGGAGTTGACTAGAGCTTTGAGTGGCATGCCTGGACATACGTTTTTATCTGCAAATGGATGAACTTGTAGGCCACACAAGCGAGTTTAAAAAGCCCTTCATCATTGATATGAAGCTCATGTAATGATATCCTGGCCAAGGACACATGATCCTATTTTTGTAGTATGCAAATCAGGAGAACATCTACATTTCATGTTCTCTTGAGTTTGCCCAACTGGAATGAAGACAAACTGCCAAATAAGGCATTTTGTTTAAAAGTTTTTTTAATGATGTGAATTGGTTATACACAATCTTACACATTTATTACAACAATAATTATTTAAGAATTAAAAAGATAAATGGTATGTTATGTTATGTTTTTGTGCATTTGTATACCGCCTTATATACCATTGGTATGAACTCGAAGCGCTGTGTGTTGAACGCCCTCGGGGACTGTAGTCCAGGTCAATGGATAGATAGTAGAGTAGTAAATAGTGCTTGGGGGCACTCAGTAAGTGTGCAGCCAGTGTGGTTTACTTGGTGTGTAGCTGTATTCTAATGCTAGGTGTAGTGCAGTGGTTGTGTGAGGTCAGTAGAATGTACGCAACAAGGCCAGTGACCTCAGAGTTTGCATTCTGGCAGTGGTGGAGCTTGTGAATGAGATTATGTGTGCAGCTAGGCAATTTGTTCGTGAGGTATAACTGCATTCTAAAGACTGTTGAGGTGTTCATAGAGGCGTGTAGGCATGTGTGCAGCTAGCCCGAAATTGATCAAGTGGTATAGCTGCATTCTATTGTTTGTTGGTGTAGGTGAGAGAGTGAGCAAATCGGAATGCATGACTGTCTGTGCGGATTGGTGGGAGACCCCTATTTTCAGATTACCTGAGAGGGATTCTCTGTCTAGCACAGAGTTTCTTCTGGTTACCGGGCTTGAGGTTATCACTCCCTGCCTGGCAGTGTCATCAGTGTGGAGTTGCCCTATTCCTAATCTTTATTGCATTAAGTGAATTGCAGGTCTATGGTCATCCCTGTGTCTCGTTGAGTTTGCAATTTTTTTATTGGAAGATACCTTCTCGTTGTGCAGTTACAACCAGTTCTGTTCTATCGAACTTATGAGTGCTAGCTAGATTCGATGATTGGTGCTCAGTGGACCAAGGGACCAGCAACAGTCACTATGGTCATCCCTGTCTTGTTGGGTCTGCAACTTGCTTATACGATAACACCACTGTGTGAATGATTAATTAATACATTACAAATGAGCAAGTTAATTTGTATAAATAAATACTACCTTAATAAATATCATATCATAGTTATCATATTTGAAACAACTTCAAATACCCCAACATTTTTAAAACAGCCATTATCAAAATAGTTTCATTTGCATTTGAGAGTATTAACCAAAAATCTTGTGTGTGAATCCAGCAAAGACCAAATACTCGTTATGCAATGCGGTACATTCAATTAAGATATGTCTTAAAGTTTGAATAGAATGTATGTCATTATTTAGTGTGCAACATTGTGACACAGTACTAGGCAGTGCACGTATATATTATTATTTGGCCGGTTGGTATTGAATTGAACCTAAAATGAAGAAATTGCCCCTTACAATAGGAATCAGGGAATTTCTGCAACTATTGCGGTCTATTACCCAACGGTTTGTCGATAATTGACATACTATTATGGATTTGTAACTTTTGCATTTGTGCAATTGTGTCTGTCCAATCTTTTTGAAACAACACTTTTTTAATTTCTTCAGGATTCTCACACAACATATCCTTCGTCTGTTCGATATACACCAGGATATTCTATGTTCGAATCATAACGTTTTAAAGGGACCTACTGCCGAATTCTCATTAGCCTTTTGTTGTCTACAAACAGATTATTAGCACCTGAATAAGGCATTTGCATAGTCCATCCTAGAGTCTATGGCAGACACCACCGCTAAGGTTTCAGAGCGAGGAGAGCAAAAATCCTTCTGAAAGTTCTAAGTTGACAAAAGCCTCAACTCATTGATTGATTTTATTTCTATCGCGCTCGTACACAAGTGTTTCAGAGCACGACAAGGCAAGGGAGGGGAACAGGGGAGAACAAAACAGCGATCTTACTAGGCCCAGTGACATTGAGAACGCACAAGTGCATGGGAGAGGGGGGGGGGGAAAAGAGCATGGAAGGGGGGAGAGGTGGAAAGTGCGAAGCAGAGGAGAAACAGATAAATAACAATAAATAAATAATAAAGGCAACAAACAGTGGTAATGCAGCCAGCAATTTGCAAGTGCTAGGTTTAAGGCAGCAGACAAGGTAGGTCTGATAAGTGCAGGACGAAAAAGGGGGGGCTGTATGGGTACAGATACAGACCCCAGTGCAGGGGGTGGCCCGGAGGCAGTGCGGGAGGGTGACAGGATGAGCGGGTACCTGGGCCCAAAAGACAGAGGGTGGCCAGGTGCACGGTGCCAAGAGAGAACAGATCAGCAGGGGAGAGGAGGAGCGAAGGCAGAAGAAAAGAGGAAGGTCTTGAGGCGCTTCCGGAACCGGAGATGGTTCTCCTCAAGTTTTAGAGTGGCAGGGAGGCTGTTCCAGAGGGAGGCCCCAGCCGAAGACAAAGATCTACCCCCAGCTCATTTCTTAGAAAAACGACTGACCATGAGTGAGTTGGAGGTAGAGGAGCGAAGAGCTCGAGAGGGGAGGTATTTGCAGAGGGATAGCTGAAGGTATTTTGGACCCAGGCCCCAGAAAGCCTTGTGGACAATGCAGAGGGTTTTGAATTTAATCCTTGCATCCACTGGCAGCCAGTGAAGAGATTTCAGAGCTGGAGAGATACGATCCCAGGGCTTGAGGCCAAGGACAAGTCTTGCAGTCCTGTTCTGGATTAGTTGCAGAGGGCGGAGAGTAGAGGCGGGTAGATTTAGAAAGAGGCTGTTACAATAGTCCAAGCTAGAGAGAACCAGAGCTTGAGATACCATGAGCTTCTGGAGGAAGGAGAGGAAAGGCAGAGTACCTCTGAGGAGGTGCAGTCGGAGATTTGACTTTTTAGAGACCTCAGAGATGTGGGCAGAGAAGGAAAGGGTGGAGTCAAAGATGACCCTGAGGTTCTTAGCCTCGCAGGTGGGGGTAGGAGGAGGGCCAAGGGAGGCCGGCCAGAGAGTGAGGGGAATGGATGGTGAAGGTGTGCCGACGAGGAGGATCTCCGTCTTGCTGGCATTCAGACAAAGATCATTGGCGGCACACCAATCTTGAATGGCAGTTAGGCAATCAGAGATGAGAGAGGGAGAGGAGGTGGCAGAGGGCAGCCGGAAAATGATTTGAGTGTCGTCAGCGTAGCACTGGAAATTTGAGCATAAAATGGCAATGCAGTGGGCGAGAGTTGCCAGGTATTGGTTGAAAAGCCAGGGCGAGATGTTAGACCCCTGGGGAACACCACAGGTAGAGAGGAAGATAGATGAAAGGAAGGACCCAAGTTGGACCTGGGAGGGTCGATCTGAGAGGAAAGAGGTCAGCCAGGCCAGAGCCTGATCAGTGATACCCAAGTTTTCACAGACGGTTGAGCAGGATGGTATGGTTGACCGTGTCAAAGGCAGAAGAGAGATTGAGGAGGATGAGGACAGAGGGAATGTTAGAGTCAAGGTTGGTGAGTAGATCTTCACAGATGTTTAGGAGAGCAGTTTCCGTGCTTCTGGCAGCTCTGAAGCCAGACTGGTGGTCATGGAGACAGCCAACAGAATTGGAATGAAGGTTAAGCTGAGGGATGGCCAACTTTTCCAGGAGTTTGCCAAGAAAGGGAGTAATGGAAATTGGGCGATAGTTAGCTGGACAAGAAGGATCAGCTGTGGGTTTCTTGAGAAGAGGATGCACAAAGGAGTGCTTCAGAGGGGAGGGGAAGGATCCAAAGGCAAAGGAGTGGTTGCAAAAATCAGCAAGGGCCGGGGCGAGGGTGTCAATGTGGTCCTTGATGGTTTTAGAGGAACAGGGATGAACCTGTTTTGAAGAGGCTTTCATAGATCGGACTTGTCTAGGAACCTCGTCAGGGGTGAAAAGAGGAAAGGACGAGAAGGATGGTGGGAGGGTGTCTAAAGGAGGGTCAGCAAGCACAGATGGAGAGGGAAGAGGAGGAGTGTGGGTGGAGAGGGTGGACAGGATGTCCTGGGTTTTTTAAATGAAGTGAGAGGCAAGGGCATTGCAAAGAGCCTGGGAGGCAACAGGAGGGGTAGAGACTGAATCAGGGTTGGCCAGCTCCTTGCAGATTTTAAAGAGTTCGGCCGAGTTGTTAGATGCCGCAGAGACACGAGCTTGAATGTGGACTTTCTTCTTGGTGAGGACAGAGAGTCGGTATTGCCTTTGTAGCAGGCGATAGGCCAGTTTGTCAGAGGATGAACAGGAAGTCCTCCATTTCCTCTCAGCTGCCCTACACTTACGTTTAAGTGTAGCTAGGTGTAGCTAGGTGTAACTCATGGCGTTTAAGTGTAACTCATGACGCCTTCACCTGAGATGTCAGGGACATGAGGGCGTGATAGCCAATTAAGTCGACAAAGAGAAAACCTAGGCTTTCTCCTTTTTACTCAATGTGCGTCCTGCAAGAGAGGAGGAATTGAGATGGACTGCAAGTGTTGATGTTGTTTCCCCAAAGATTATGAACCTTGCCTTTGAGCCATTCCGCTGGAGACAATGATCTCTCAACCAGGATTTAACAGTTACAGTCGAGAGAGACTCTTGAAGCATTTTGAATTCCTCCAAGATGCATCCGCCACATGCAAATAAAAATCTCTGAATATGTTGTTGGCTGGATTTGCTCGATGTAACATTGAATTAGAGCAAGGATATTGTTTCTAACACCAGCTGAAGGATGGAGAGCGCTTGCACTTGGATCACAATTCCTACAAACCAGTCATCTGTGTTGGGGCATATGTGAACACCTTAAAAATCTAAGAAGGATGCCTACACATTGGATAATACTTTGTGAAGGTTATTGGGGAAAAGGTTGCATTGTAAGGCAATACTGTATACAGATAGTGATGATAGACCCTGTTTAATCTGAAGGATTTCTGCTGTATTTCTTCAATAGGAATGTAGATGTGTGCATCCTTTATCTCCAACGAGTGCTTTGTATCCCCTGCTTTCACCCCCACCAGTGTCCGGCCCAAGTTCATCCTTTGGAGATTATGACAAGTGAGGAACTGTTTGAAGTTGTAGAGGTCTCGGATGAATTTCATCCTATCATTTGTTTCTCCGTTCTGAAGTCCTATAACTGCAAGTAACTTCTATTGCTCTGGTGCTTCCCTGGAACTGACTATACGTCTTCTAAAGACACATGTTTTACATTCTAGAACCCCATGGAACCTCTTTGAACATGTTTTCCACTGACTCAAGGAACTTGATAAGTAATGGTGATTCTCAGTAATCTTGCGATGGGGACTGATGCTTGTGGCATGTGTGTCCTGGGACTTTTGGGCCTGTCACAACATTCTACATTGTTAAGCAAAACAATATTCTGGGTTGCCTCATGTATATCCTTCTTTTCCTACTTACTGCCAGAACTCATGCTCTTGGCATTCCACCTATGTCTTCTAAGTCACCTACCCTCTCCAGTCAAGTTCCCCATGCTCATTCCTTTTCAATATTGATTTTTACTCTTTACCTTCAATCACTCTACTCTGGTCCTTTGATTTTTACTTTTATGCTTTTGCCAATGACACCCACATGTGTCTATGATTTCATTAGCCTAGGTCCATTGGTGTCTTTTCCTAGTTCCTGTTTTTTGGATATGAAATTCTGGATGGAGCCAAATTAGTTTTATCAAAGTGGTGACAAATATTGGTGCTCTATCCCTGGGTTTTTAGTGAGTTATGGCTCGATGAGCCTGGTTTCTTACCATGCCCATGTTAAGGATCTAGGATGTCCCACTCACAATACGTTTACCCTTTCCTTACAGATCACAGTGTGACCCCATGCGGGAGACAAAGCAAAAAAAAAGAAAGAAAAGGATTCCGGTGCGAGAAGCCACACAGGGATTCTTTAAATCAAAAAGAAAAAAAGTTAGAGTAAAGGGCCCATGCTGGAACCATTTATTCTAAAGGAAAACAACCGGTTGAACTCTGCATAAGCAGAGCGCCGATATATACCCTGTCACAGCCGCTGCCCGGGCTCACAGGGCGTTGCTCCCCTGACAGTGAGAGGAGTGCATGAAATCCCTGGCACCTCCTGTCACCACCACAGCACTGGGCTACAGAATTACTAGCACTCCCCCAGTGAGTAGCGCCCAACATCACCACTGCGTCCCTGGTCATATCAATCAAAAAAAGGGCCCGCTCCCTGCCAGGCCCACACACACACTCCCCAGGCCACTGCTGGCAGATACGTCAAGGAATGAGGACATTACAACACATGCAAAATAAAATGGACAGTAGGGAGTCATTACTGCTTAAACTATCAAATGTGAGTCATTAGTGACTGTGCTCGTGAAGTGCGTACAACTTCATAAGAGGACAGACATAGAAAAAGGGCTCAAAGCAGTCCTCCGGTTGTGCCTCTCGGGAAGAAAGAAAATAAGTGGTTACGGTAGCTGTTGGTTGTGGTTTGGTTTGGTTTTCTGAAAAATGTTGATGTCTCCTTGGAGTCTGCACCACATATGGAAACATGAAAGCGGAGAAGCCCATGCAGAATAAGGACCCAACTTGTCGATGAGTTCAGATGGATCCTCTGTATCTGAGAACTGTGAGCATGCAGTTCTGATTGGTTAAAGGACTGCAGTTTGAAAACTTAAAGTTGAAACACCAAATTTTGAAAATTACATATAAAAACAAAATACACACTTTCGTATGCTTAGCTCTGCAGAGCCTTTTTGGGAAAACTATGTTTGCAATATTCTTTTTCCTCACTGCATTTAATTTCATAATGTTATATTTGAAGCAGTTTCCCCTCTGCTATCCTTCTGACCCTCCTGATGTACCATCCTATCTCCCAGCATATAATTAATGTTCTCCACCATGTAGTGAAGACATTTATCTAACATAATATAACATGAGGACACCCCGTTGCCCCTCTTTTGCTCTACTTACCTTCCTTCCTTCTTTCCCCAAGATCATTTGTCCATTGGTTATTCTTTTGGTATGCAAGAGACAGCACCTCGCTCCCTCTCCCCTACCTGGTTCCGACTTGAAAGCACTAAACCTCTATCTCCTGATTATTTTTACTTGTTACTTTTTTGTCTCGTACAACTTTTGAGACTTTTGTGTTTTTTTAAATGTACCTACAGATACCATTCTGATTTTGCAATCAGGGAGTTTTAAACATCTACAGGCCTACAGGTTCAGCTTATTCACACTTACTCTCCACCCCCCGCTTCAAGCTTCAGAACTCGGGAGGCAGGAGCTTCCCTGTGGTAGCGGCTAAACACTGGAGCACATTACCTGCCACATTAAGGTCAGAAGCCTCCTTCTGGACCTTCCGCAAACATCTGAAATCATGGCTCTTCTCACAGGAGTTACTTAAATAACTCCCCTCAGCTACTGACACAATTTCTAATATCGAAAATCAACACTGTTATTTTACACGAAGGCTGTAAGGTTCTTCTATGAGATGTTTATGTAATACTGTAACTGTGCAACTGTATTACCTCCTTTTGTCATGTTCACCTGCGCACCCTTTGTAACCTTTGATATTTCTTACTGTCAAGAACAGTGCCCAGATGCCTCCGGGTTGGGTGAGCTATGCAAATTTCAAAATAAATCTATGGCATCTGGTAGAATGCCTTCTGTGACAGACAGTCAATTGACTGATGTAGACTATACACAAATCAGGGGAGGATTCCATACCAATAAAGGTCCTCCAAAGTTGAGGAAGGAGGTAGGAGGTGAGGGTTTACATTCTATCTTTCACTTTTCTACAATTTTGGAGAAGATTTAGAGGAATAGGCTGAGTGGAGAAAGGTCTTATTACCATCCAATGGTAAAGGAAGATAAACAATGGGGGTCATTTTGCAGGTCCCGCAGATCGGTAAAAAGGGTGGTAAAAGAGACATTAACTTTTCCTGCCATTTTTAGCGATCCGTGGGTGAGATTTTCAGCAATTTGTCAGATTAGTTGGGGAGAAGGATGCAAGTTTTATGTCCACCTTTTCGTTCCGCTCCCCCGGATAAAAACAGGTGGCATTAATCAAAATCTATTTTAAATGTCCCCCGTAATTGTTTATTGCAAGAGCCATTTACACCTTTCCACAAAAATTGTGGAAAAAGTCAAACGGAAAGGTGAATCTCCCTTTGTTTTACTCTTCACCTTTCCGCATGTGGAGGAAAACCTTAAAATGACACAAAGGAAGCCTTTTGCATTTAAGTGCAAGGGAAAGTGTTTGCTATGTGCAGTTCACGGATGAAAAGAAAATAACCAGATGAGTTTTGATAATTGCCTCCAATACTTTGTCGTTTGCTTCTTGGATTTCTAATTCTTCTTCTTCCTAAATGATGTTGGCTATTAACCAGCTCACACTCAGGAACATTTATGCTAGACCAGATGGTATGGAGTGCTAGATGGGAATGGCCAAGTCATTCAATCCTTTATTATGTGATAAGTATCCGCGATACACTCTTGAACTAGATCGCCTACAATAAATATTGAATGTCTTTTGTTAAGTTGTATCAGTCTTCCCTCCAGTTCTGCAGTAATTGGATCCGGGGTTGGACAAGTAATGAGATACTGGAAGGTTTATCGGTTTTTCCATCGAGGGACGCTGCCTCCATAGGAAGTAATCCTACCTGCGTAAACCCTGGAGATTGGCCTCCAGATTGGTATTTTGAGCAGGCAGGGGAAGTCCTGAGGAATGCATGCAGTCTTGCCACTCCTACTTACTAACAACCTTTGCTGACCACAGTACTGTGTCTAGTGCCATGGGCCTCTTAGCAGGGTCTGTGTTCTAGAAGCCTGTGTTGAAATGAATAGTCTCTCATAAAATGGAACCCCTTCTCTTGTTGCGCATTTCTAGAAGAAAGCTTTCAGGAGTTTTACTATAATTACGATACAATTGGTGCAATTGGTGACCAGACGTCTGTTTTCAAATCAGGCGATGCAATTGCTGTCTGGGGAAGCAGTGGACAATTGAATCCTGAAGGTAGTGGCTGACGTCAAGTCAGTTTGTAGTGCCATGTGTTCCTTCAAGCCGTGAGGACCTGGGTGTAACAGCAAATAGAAGTCTAAAGATGTTTCATTGGTCTACATGCAGAGGGGCTACGACTGTAGTATGTTTATTGTGTCACTAGTCATTGAGTCAGCTACGAATGGGTGCATGGAATGAGATGGTCCATGGGCAAGGGAATGGAAGCTGTAATGGAACTGCCTTGTAAGCTATATAAGAACTTAAGGAGCTGCTCTGAAAATTACCCACATTTTGGGCATGGTTGAGAAACCAGATGTAAGGGTATGTTTCAACACATGATATACTTCAAAACTGCTTTATCTCATACAGCCATGCCATACATAACAATACTACTTTAATTTCAGTTCATTCATGGTACAGCCCTTCTGGGGAGTACCTTGGACAAATATACACCACACAAGCTCGGCAGACTGCCACTTCGCAGGCTGAAAAAATCAGTGAAAACAGAGTAACACATACTCAGTACACATTGGCAGGATATCCACTGTGAGGTACAACAATGGCCTACATTACGGCCCAGGCGTTGGACCATGGTGCTAATAGCACCATGGTGCATTGCCGGTAACTTACCGACTCCGCCATGGCGGCATGGGGAATTACCGCCCCATTCCGAGGTTGGCGGGGCGGTAATTCCCCATGCCGCCATGGCCCTTCCCCATTCCCATTGAGCCCGTAGGGCTCAATGGGAATGGGGAAGGCGCTAAGTATGGTGCCGCAAATTGCGGCACCGTACTTAGCACCAAGGTCCCTTTGCGGGTTGGTTTTTTAACACCTGCTAAAAGCAGGCGTTAAAGTGCCACCCGCAAAGGGACCTCGTAATCAGGCGTTAAGGGTTTAACGGCGCCGCCACCTTTTACGGCGCCGTTAACCCCTTAACGCCTGGGTTGTCTCTGATGTTATTCCATCATTCAGGAGAACAGTTGTAAAAGTACTCTACTTTTTCATAATGCTGTTGACACTGCTACACTGAATGGGCATTTCATAGACGACAAGAAAAGAGGAACATATAGAACCTGCTTAATTGATTGAAGCACATTATATTACCATTGCTCTTCAAATAAAATAAATCCTGATCCGAGTCAGAGGGGAAGGGAACCTTGGCCAGTTTAGGGTGGCCTCATTGTTGCTCATGATAGACAAGGTTTGAAAGCTGACCAACCTGTCCATTCTGATTTCTCTGTGGCTTGATCAGTGCTATTTCTCAGATGTCAATGTTTAAGTATGTTTTTATCTGCAAGGGTGGGGTTTTGTTTGTGCTTCTGAAAAATGTTTATCAAATGAATCCCAACATGCACATTGGCAGGGAACGCCTCATTTTCAGCAGTTGTATGATTTGATTAAGTATGTTGGGCTCGTCCACACTAAGCCAAAACAAAGAGGTGATGGCTGGAAGGTTTAGAATTATTCTTGTGTGGCTTGTCCACACTCAACAGGAGATGATTAGGTTAATATACACTTCACACAACACAATATGAGCTCTCCTTGTTGCTATGTTGCTCTTCAAAATGTTTCTAGATGGTGAGTCATAGCATGAGGTAATGATAATGGAGCTCACCTTAATTTTCATTGCTGATGGCGAAAGAGCGGTGATCTCCTTCTGCATTCGGTCAGCTATGCCTGGGTACATGGTCGTGCCACCAGATAGCACAACATTAGCATACAGATCCTTGCGGATATCAACATCGCACTTCATGATGGAGTGGAATGTGGTTTCATGGATTCCTACATGCTCCATTCCTGCCGAGAAGTAATGAACTGATCAGTACAGAACGTGCTAACAAGAGAAGCATAACGGTCCAATCGTACTACGCCGCCACAAACATTCAAATAATTAATATGGCCATGAAATTATGTTTCAAGTAATGTTTTTACATTTGAACTATTATCTGCAATGCTTTCATCAACTTTAAATGCATGTTATGTACAAGCCAATGCTTCTGCTCTTTTGTGTAAAGGTTCTAGTGCAGAGCATGGAAAATGTATTTTTTTTTTTATTTCCATCTTTATTAGGTTTATTGTAGAGATACAAAACATCCGTTTTGCAAGATGTCATGAATCCAAAAAGTGATCAACGACCAGCGAGGAAACAATAGACTGAGGCAACTCGCCTCCATAGGTAAGTGACTAACATGGGGATTAGTTCCACTATACATTCTTATTGTCTAAATGTCTCAGCTGTAAGAGACGGGCACCCCCATTACACTTTGTTCTTTCTAGCTTGTAATACGTTGGCAATCACTCTTCTTTGGCAGAAACTGTGCCTGAACACCCCACCTTTCGGCCCCTAGGCACTAGCCGTACAAGCATTGCAATCCTTAGTCGCACCGGGTGTTCTCAAATTGGACTTGTGCACACGCGGCTGCGACTCAGTCTCAACCATTAGTTGTAGTGACACAGTGTCCATGCAAGCACCCCTCCGCTCATCAGTCACAGATGGACTGGTATCCACACGATACGTCTGGCATTTTCCCGATGGCTCTCTCTCGGAGCCACGATCTAGCCACACGACAATGCTTGCACCTGTCATGCACGACGGTGTTGCAACCTAGGTTCCTAAACGCTTCCGGAATTCGTTTTGCTGTAGAACTCGTGCACTCGCGACTCGTGCTCAGTCACTTGCACTAACATTAAAGCGTCCATTCAGCACTATCTATATTGTACCACGTATAAATGGACCGTGTGTCACACGGTACAAACGAGTCAGCCTCAGCAAGCAATCCGGTTTTCCTCATGGCCACTTTCCGGAGATAGCTATTACTACACAGCATGGCTTGCACTCGCCCTCCACGATGGTGTCCAAACAATGTTGACAGAATGCCTGCTATAGTTATCCGTATATTCTTTCTGTTGACTAATTCGGCCTTACCCGGCCATGGCGCACATCCATACATGTGCTAAGTAATGACCATAATTACCAGCTACTGCTTTTTTTCTGATATGTCGCCGCGCCACCGATTAGACCTATTACTAATGAACCCCATCACCACCATGGCTGGTCTCTCCATGTACATATCTGGCTCCACGACCACGTGAGCCAATCACAACCCCACGCCACACTCTCACAGATCCCCACACCCACCTCCTCCCACCACGGACCTATGTGCAACCGTCCCAGTCTATGGGTTACCAGTTATAGCAACCTAGAGGCATATAACTGACACTACGTCGCTTGAACCTCTTGGACTCATATCAACACCATGGAACCCTCCTCAGGTTAGTTCTGCTTGCACTGTCCACCAAGTTAGCTCTGAACCAACCAATATCCAAGAATATGTTGCAACTTCCTTGACCTAGCTACTTGTTAGTTCCACCACCAATATTGGCTTAGATGGATTATGAGGATACAACACAACCTCACTAGTGGCACATGCACACTCAATCATCACCCCACCTTCACCCTTTATGACCTGCCACAATGTGCGTTCCCTATTCTGACTATAAACTGGGTCTATGACCCACGCAACCTCCATTCAGGGAGATATGGTTACACTTAAATCATTGTCTTTCCTAGAAGCACTATCCAGTGCACAGTACTGCGCAAGGCAACACGCCCCTCCTACTAAAATGTAAACAATGAATGTATGTTGGGTGACCACCACAGCCTTGATAAAGACCCTTGAGTGGTCGAAACACGTGTCAGCACGTTTTGTAACAATAAAGACCTGATGGCACCAACTCGAGCTACCTGGCTCTCTTTTCATTGAACCATTATCGAATAAACCAAACAAAACCTTCAATTCAGAGTACCCATGAATTGTGAGCGCAGCGCCGACAACATAGGAATCCTACAATCATTGTTTAAATGTAAGCCCTCATTATTTTTCTCAAAGAGATACGCTGAAGGGATGGAGCGAACGCTTCCACATCCAGTGGTCGGTGTGTGCCATGTATATTATCTTGGACATGTGTATTTGGTGGATGCAGATGCAGCGTACTTTGCATGCATGAAGTGATCCCCGGAAAGAAGCACTGCCAAGGGCAGATATATGAGGTGCTCCACCTACATGACGAATAGCCCCATATTATGGCGCCCCGTGTGAAGCCTCAGGAAAATGCCATTGTGCACCCACATCAGACAATGGGCCTCATTACGAGTTTTTAGCGGCATGGCTACCACCCCCAAACCCGGGCCCGGGTCCCGAAAAATGGGATTTACCGTGCCATTCCGACATTTGCGGGCCCAGTAAATCCCATTTTCTGGACCCGGACCCGGTACGTCCCCATTCTTTCTCCTCCCAACACCATCTTCCTGTTCCTTTATCTTTCTCTGTATCCCCTACTATCTCCACCCTCCCTACTACTCTTTGTACTCCCTTTTCCCTTTCCCTTTTCTCCTTCCCATACCTCCCCTCTTCTCTTCCTTCTCAAATGCAAATTGTTCCACATGCTGTTTTTCTGGTTTGATTCATGTATATTATTATTGCTTCTATGTTCCATGTTTGATGTTTTCTTGTTGTTAAACTGTAAAGCGCTTTGGAGTAAAGTGCTATATAAACAATAAAATACAAATACAAATTCCCATTTGAGCCCCCATAGGGCTCAATGGGAATGGGGAGGATGCTAACAACGGACCCGTTGATGACTGGTCCGTTGTTAGCATCCTTTTCTGCTAGCGGGTGCCGCTCTGCACGTCTGGTCTGGCCAGGGTACAGAGTGGGACACGCTGCAGAACTTGTAATGTGGCTGCCTGGGTATGAACGGTGCTGGTCCCTTACCGGCACTGTTCATACCGTGGCCCCCACAGTCGTAATGAGGCCCAATGTGTGTGCTATCCCACACACATGAGCCAACTTCAATAGCTATTTGTCAGGCTCTATATGGTCTCACAGATGATCACTGCAATGGTCTGCGGCAGGTTTGGGGTGGCGTATAGAAAGCAAAGGCATACTGAGGATGCTTAGTGATTCTACCAAAAGCAGAATAGTGAGGCATCTGCATTGTGTAGACCCTGCTGCAGTGTGCTTGCATTCCCCTGTTAGACACAAAGGTATAAACACACAGGGAACCCTGCTCACAGCGAAAATCTTTTCTGTTTTATTTTGGCACATCCCATAATAACTGGTTATGTCCGGGAGACATAGCTGCATCTAAATTACTTGGATCAGTTTGCTAAAACAACATAGTATAATTGAAATTAATAACTTGTTCATCATGGGCTTCAGAGCCAAGGGATATTTGATGGAAGTCTATTTAATTTATTTATTTTATTTGCTGATAGCGCCCAGACCCGGAGTTATCACGGCGCTAGTAGAGGTTACAGTACAATTAATGCAATTGTGCCAGTGTGGTTATATTGTGGTCACACAAGGACAAAATACATTACAGGTGTTATGTTATCGTCACAGATCAGGACAGTAAAAATTGCACTCTTTAGGTCAGAGAAATTGAGGCCACAAAAGAGAGTTTTTGTTGCAGGCAAAACATGTCTGGTGTGGCGGAAGTCTTTAGGCATATTTGTAAAACAATGCTGTTTTAACTTTTTTGCGGAAGATCAGATAGGAGGATTCGTCTTGGGTGCCAGTGGTTATATTTTCCAGAGAGTGGGCGTGACGCCGGTGAAACACGTTCCTTCAGTTCTTTTTCTGTTGAATATCGGGGTAGTTATGGGGGGGGCAGAGTTGTGAAGGTACCAGTGTGTGATGGAAAGGATTTTGAACTCAATATGCGCCTTGATTGGTAGCCAGTGCGCTTCGTGTCTCACTAGCGAGATATGATCAGATTTCTTCAATCTCCACTCAGCCCCTAGGGCGTTATTTTGGAACAGCTATAGTTTATTGATGTTCTTGCTGGAGGTTCCTCTGAGCATGGCATTACAATAATCTAATATGCTAACAATGATGGCCTTTGCCAGCGTAAGGCAGTTGTTGGGGTATGGAATTTTCTGGAAAGGTTTATTAGTTTAGTAGAATAGGCTGCAGAGGAGGCGACAGCGTCAACATGTTTGTGCATGTTTCGCTCGGAATCGAGATAGACTCCCAAAGTTTTAACATGGGTCGCTACCGGGATGATATTCCTGTCAATGCAAAAGGAGGCAAAAGAGGGGTCAAGGTGTTTAAGTCGGTAAGGGGATCCTACAACGAGGAGTTCCGCTTTGTCATCATTCAGGCAGAGATGATGATTTGCCATCCAGGCCTGAATGATTCTGCAGATCCTGTTGATATTGGCAGAGTCCAGTTTGTGATTACAGGTGAGTCTGAGGAGGACCTGCGTGCCATCAGCAAAGTTTGTGTGCGGGATGTTTAGGCTGTCTAGGTGATGAAAGAGAGGTTTGGTTTACATATTGTACAGTGTAGGCGAGAGTCAAGACCCTTGCGGGACCCCATATGAGACAGTGATGGGGTCAGCTGCTTGTGACTTCCTCAAGCAAGTGATTGTAATGAACAATATTTAGACCGGGGGAAGTCATATATACTTTCCAGGCAGAAAAAACACGAAAGAGCCGTGGTTACCCTAAACATTTACGTTAATAAATATGAACACAATGGAAAAAAGCCAAATAAGATATAACAGCAGAGGCATTGATAGTGGCTCACATATCAAGGTCAGCTACAAGTGTGCATTGGGGCATTGAAATGACAAGAAAGGTAATATTTACAGATCATGGCCATCGGGAATCACATCAGAAAGTGTAATTGTAAGGAATATGCTTACCAAGGAAGGATGGCTGGAATAGGGCCTCTGGGCATCTGAACCTCTCATTGCCAATGGTGATCACCTGACCGTCGGGCATTTCATAGCTTTTCTCCAGGGAAGACGAAACAGAAGCCGTCAAAATTTCCTGATCAAAGTCCAGGGCAACGTAACACAGTTTTTCTTTGATGTCCCGCACAATTTCTCTTTCGGCTGTGGTTGTGAAGCTGTAGCCCCTCTCAGTCAGGATCTTCATGAGGTAGTCTGTCAGATCACGACCAGCCAAGTCAAGGCGATTAATGGCGTGAGGCAGGGCATAACCTTCGTAAATGGGCACTGTGTGGGTGACACCATCACCGGAGTCCATGACAATACCAGTGGTACGTCCTGAAGCGTAGAGGGAGAGCACAGCCTGGATGCTAACATACATAGCTGGTGTGTTGAAGGTTTCAAACATTATCTACAGAAGGGAACCAAAATGCATTTAGACACTAGTGAATTACATATACACAGGGTGATGCATACAGGTTTGGTAGCCTACTAAAAGACCCACTTCACTCTATTAATTATGAGAACTTATTTGTGAATATGTGATAGTGTTATCAGCTAACATTTTAAGCAAGTGTGCGGACAAAGAGATGGAAATTTTAAAAAACGCAGCCCTACTGCATTTAGTCACAGGCCTAGATACTAAACATTGTGATAGATCAGGAGACGGACTGGGTGGCATGTTGTCTGAAATTGGTTCTTTATTATAAATCACCAGGCCTAAGCTATGTCTAAGACTTGCTGGCCTTTTCTATAAAGGAAAAAAATAAAGGGGCAGGATGTCTTACAAAACAAGAAAAGTCCTCTGTCCAGAATCATGCTAGCCTGAGTTCTGCCCCTACCACTACAACAGAAAAAGATAGATCTAACAAAGATACATTTAGGCCCCTGGCCCAAGCAAAAGAACGGTGGCTGGTTTCTGACTCCCACCCTGGTGTATCTGTATCAATAGGGGCTCCTCGCCCCGAAGCATGGTCAAAGCAAGTATACTGAATGCCGCAGCAATCTTTCTCTCCTTGGCAAAGTTCAGCAAGTACACGCGAATGAAAGGCGTAAAAGCCTTGAGTAAGGCTTTTTCTCCTTTTATTCACTCCACACCACATTTCCATTCAATAGTATGGTGGAGAGGAGGGGAGATACGTTTTTGCCTCCTTCCTTCCTCTACACCATACATATGCTCCTGTATTTACCCCGGTATCAATTTTTCTCCAGCATGGGATCTGGCATGGATTCACATGCTCATGAATATTCCCCATCGTCAGGCTGGGAATCCTCGGTAAAGAAAAAATCAGTATCCGTTTCGTTTCTGATCTGTCTTTCTTAGTAGTAACCAATCACTGGTCTTTGGGTCATACTGCCCCCAGCCAATGACTGCCCTCTCCCTAAGCACCATCCTCAGATTTTTACCGCACGTTCAAGTGTTGGGAGTCCTCGTGCTATAGCTCTCGAGCGTTTTGTGCTTTTTCAAAGAGATTTATCTCATTTTTCAGTTCAATCGAGCCTCAAGCTCCACCGTTTCTACTTCCGATCAACGGGGACCCGTTTCAGATTTTTCTACGCCCCTCAAGGGTGAAGTTTTCGTCGAGTTACGCTTCTTGGAGGATTCCAGAAGTTTCTGAGGCCTACTTCACGGACGAGAAGACCATGGCCCAGGAAAAGGGAAGCTCGACTCCCGGCAAACTGTTCAGGATCTGCCCGAGATGCAACTTACAAAATGTGTTCAAGGAGGAGGAGCATTCGAAATGCCTTTACTGCCTCCACGAGGACAAAACGCACATGGAGAAGGACTGTGCGTTTTGCATGAACATGTTGGATCAGACTATGAGGGATTGTCGGACCCGTCTCTCCAACTGGCTGGAAGGCAAGAGCCCAGCAGGTGAGAAGAAGAAGAAGTCCGAGCGGTCTTTTAAGTCCTGTGAGGGCGCCCCGGCGACGGGGGCCCCACAGAAAGCAAAGCACCGCGAGTCTGCAGGCACCGGGTGTGCCGAACGGTCGGCCTCCTCGGCTGCCAGGCAGGGCGCACCTTCACCGACGCCATCAACCATGAGCCAACGCTCTGGCTCGGGGAAGAGAAAGTCCGAGAACCCGGCTAAGCTTCTGGAGAGGCCCCAGTCGATCTCGAAGGAACCAGCCAAAGGGGAGCGAGGCGGTGACCCTCCCCCTAAGGTGAAGGCCTCAAGCGCGCCCTCGGTGGTTAAGGCCTTGATTCACCCGGATAAGGCCTCTATCGAGGGAGTCACTTCGGCCCTGGCAAAGCCTGTGGAGGCTATCCCGGTGGAGGCGACCTCGGGGCCCAGAGTTTCCCTGCCTCCGCGGAGGGAATCCTCTTTTAAGCCCATCGAGAAGACCCCCGTGAAGACCCGGGTGGAAAAAGAGGGTGGGGGGGCGGTGGCCGTTACGGACACTGACACAACCTCCGAGGAGGAAATGACCGAGAATTTGGAAGAGGCCAGTCCCACGGGAGGAATCCCGACAAGGGGGACGACGAGAGCGAGGGTGGCAATGACGACGAGGTACCCGTGGATAAGGAGCAACCGTCGTGCCCGTCACGCCCGTCGCAGCCCGAGCCGCAGGACAACTCGGTGGGCATTTTGACGGCAAAACAAGCCTTATGCACGGAGATAAAGACGAGACTACCCCTACCCCCGACGGACGACCCGGCTGAACCGGGTCCGTCGGGAAGCCCTCCAAACAAGAGGAGGAGAATTCATCCAGTGCCCCGTCAGCCCTCATGGCCTTGTCAGCCTTTGTCGCTTTCCCCGGTCCCGAGGGACGACACGGGAACAGACACGGCCACGGCGGTGACGACGGGACTGACCTTCCGTCTCCAATTCCTCGGGCGTCCCCACCCAACGAGATTGGCTCCTTCCACGCCATGATTGCCAGGGCATCCGAGCTTTTTCAGCTCTGCCCCGGAGAGAAGAAGAAGGAAGGCTTCCTCTACCAACGGCGCGAGGCCAAGAGGAAGACGGTCCTTGTGGTGCCGTTGCTGGATGACATCTGGGACGAGGGACTTGCCCCCCTCAAGAACCCGTCCACGACACCTGCCAAGAGGGACCGGTAGAAGAAGAAGTACCGGGTCCCTGACGCCACCCCGTTGTGCCTTAGGGCACAGCCGACCTCGGATTTGGTCGTCTCAGCAGCGGCCAAGAAGAAAGCGGGGGGGGGGCATCGGCTTCGTCTTCAACTTCCCCACCGGATGGCGAGGGATAGAAGCTGGACGCCATGGGACGACGAGTCATCTCGTCGGCGGCGACGACGATTAAGGCGGCAAACACCCTAGCAATTGTGGCCCGCTACGACAGGGGATTGTGGTACAAGATCGCCCCCCTGTTGGACTTCCTCCCGGACGACAAGAGGGCAGAGGCCCTGGCGATCCTACAGAAGGATGAGGTGGCGACGGACCACGCCATAACTGTGGCCACTGACATTGCCGACACCGGTTTCCGCCAGTTGGGCAACGGCGCTTGCCTTCGACGGCGGGGGTGGCTCAAGGCGACGGATTTCTGCCAGGACGTGCAAGCCAAGGTTTTGGACATTTTTTTTTTTATTATTTTTTTTTTTTTAAAACTTTATTTCTGAACTTTCCATATCATCGGTACACATGTGCGCCAACATGGTGCATCCTCTTAACAACAAAGAAGAGAAAAGAGGGGAAAGCGGAGAGGGAGAAAGGAAAGTGAAAAAGAACAAGAGAAAGGAATAATATAACGTTACCCACTAACGAGCTCTCCCGCCAAGGCTGCCCCACCACTCCCGTGTCAACAAAACAAGTATCAATGCGTTCATTGCTTAAAACTGACTCGAGTCAGGTCGAGGTTATACATTAGTTCTTCAGTCACAAAGCCCCATTTCACGCTCCTGTGGTTATGGAATCAGATGATACAGTACTATTTAGCAGATATGCGATGTATGGTCCCCAGATATCCGGGGGGCGAGCGTGCAAAGGAAGGGTTCTTATAAATTCACTCTCTACATCCTGACAGTATGTTATGTCTTTCTTCCAGTCTTCGATTTTGGGTAGTGGGCCGCGGCTCCACGCCATGGCGACTCGCCTTCGGGCCAGGACCAGCAGGAGTGCTGCTAGTTTACGGGATGCGGGTTGTAGGTGTCTAGTAAGGCCGAGAAGAGCCGCCAATGGTAGCGGGGCCACCTGTTCCCCTATGATGTCTGCAATTATTTGTAAGACTGAGACCCAGAAGCGCTGAATTCCCAGGCAATCCCATGCTAGGTAAAAGAAATCTGCGTGTGGCGCCGTGCACCGGTCGCATTGGGTCGAGGCTTCTGGATGATGCTGGTGCTTCTTAACTGGAGTGTAGTATGTTTGGTGAACAAAGTTGAAGTGTATTAGTTTAAAGCGTGTATTTATTGCGACTTTTTGAGTTTGGCGCAGGATATAAGACCAGTCTTCTGCGCTTATTGATGACTGAACGGCAGATTCCCATTTTTGCTGTGTTTTAGGATTAGGTGTTCCTGTGTCTGCCACGAGGGATCTGTAAAGTAGCGAAACCAGCCTCCCCTCTCCCCGCGCCTGGATGGTGTTGTGTAGCAGATCCCATGTGGGGGGTTGTTTTGGGAATGAAGGAAACAGTTTGTGCAGGGTGTGGCGTAGTCTAAAATAGAGGAATATATCCAGGGAGGTGTTCCCCCCCCTGTCCTTGGCCATTTGTGGGGTGAGGAAGGTGCCTTCCGGGAAGAGGTCCCCGAAGGAGTGGACATTTATCTTATCGGCCCAGATTAGGAAAACTTTTCCATTCGTGAGTGGGATGCCCGGGATGTATCTGATGGGTAATAGGGGGGAATATCTTATGGTCACGCCGTATTTGACAGCCATCTTTTTCCAGATTGCATATGTGGACAGGACTGTGTTCAGCGAGTTATGTGGGACTGGGATTTGACTTATAATAATGGCACTGAGCAGGTCTGGTGAGGCTAGGGCGCGTTCCACCTGCACATGTGGGCGTACGAAATGGGACATATACCAGTAGCTCAAAAAATGAGCTTGGGCTGCCCAATAGTATTTTTCTATGTCTGGCAATGCTAGACCACCCTTTGACGTTGGAAGAACTAGGGTGTTATACGCGACGCGCGCAGGTTTACCTGCCCATAGAAGTTCCAGGACTGCAGACTTGACTTTCAGGAGAAAGGCTTTGGGGAGTAGGAGCGGAATATTAGAGAACAGATACAGGAGCTTAGGGAGTATGACCATTTTCGTCAAGGAGGTTCTGCCCCACAATGTTAACGGAAGCGTCTTCCACCTGTGTATCCATTCTTGGATGGCGTTCAGCGCGGACACATAGTTATCTCTATATATGTCGTGGTGGTTGCGTGACATATATATCCCCAAGTAGCGCACCCTTGAGTTTTCCCATTTGAAGCCGTGATCGTCTACAAATTCGACTGTATTGGGGGTCAGGGGAAACACTACAGATTTGGAGTGGTTAATCGTAAGGCCCGACATTTGGCCAAACTTTATTACTTCACGCATTACTGGATTGAGGTTTTCTTGGGGGTTGCCAATAAACAGTATCACGTCGTCGGCGTAGAGGGAGACAATCAGTTTGTGAGGACCTAGTTTAAGACCCCTATGAATTTGGCATTCCCGCAGTCGCGACGCCAAGGGTTCCATGATGAGGGCAAAGATCAGGGCAGAGAGTGGACATCCCTGTCTTGTTCCACGCTCCAGTGCTATGCCCGAGGACCTAGTGTTGCCCAGAGTGATGTAAGACCGGGGGTCGTTGTACAACAGTGACACTAACTTAATGAAGAATTTGCCAAAGCCCATTTGTGTAAGCGTTGCCAGCATGAAAGGCCACTCCACAGAGTCAAACGCTTTCTCAGCGTCAAGAAGCACTGCTATTGCTTGTTGTGTCGGGTCCATGGCCTCGATAACACCGAACAGCCGTCTAATGCCAAAGGTAGTGCTGCGACCCGGAATGAATCCGGCTTGGTCTCCAATTACTAGAGCCGGCATAAGAGGGAGAAGCCGTGATGCGAGAATTTTTGCGAGAATTTTATTGTCCAGGTTGATCAAAGAGATTAGCCTATATGAAGCACATTCGTCTGCGGGTTTACCGGTTTTGTGCAGCACTATTATATTAGCTTCACGCATCGTAGGGGGGAGGCTGCCTCGCTCAACAGATTCCTCGTAGACTTGGAGCAGGAGAGGCGCCAGGATAGCCGCGTGTGCTTTATAGAACTCTCCAGTGAGCCCGTCTGGTCCCGGCGCTTTGGAGCTCGGGAGGGATTTTATTGCGTCCAATATTTCTGTTTCGGTTATTGGTGCGTTCAGTGGTTCTCGTAGGACTGCCTCCACCCAGTACAACTCAGTGTCGTTGAGATACTCTTGTATCGAATTCGAGCTCGAGTTACCCCTGGAACTGTACAGGTTCTGGTAGAAGTCTCGGAATGTATTGGCCACGTCCTCTTCTGTGTATACCAGCTGCCCGCGTGCGTCTTTGATGCATTCTACCCGGGTTGGGGTTTTGTCTATTGAGAGCAGCCGGGCTAGTAGTGCGCCAGGTTTCTGTCCCTCTCCGTATTGACGGATTTGGTGGGCGCGGCTGAGGAATTTTAGTTCCCTTTCGGCTGTTTCCCTGTACTTCAGGAGTTCTTTTTTCAATTCTGCTTGGAGTTGAGGGTTTGGTGCCGTGGAGGCTCTCAACTCTATCTCCTTTAGACGTCGTTCGCTGTCGGAGAGCTCTCTACGGATTAGCTTTAACATCCCGTTCTCTTTAGATCGGCATATTCCTCGAATGAAGCACTTCAGCGCTTCCCATATGGTGCTGGATGAGTTGACAGATCCTTGATTGATCTTTATGAAGGCTATCATTTCCTGACGTAATTCAGCTGCGAAGCCTGCATCCGAAAGTGAGCCCGGCTTGAATCTCCATCTTAGTCCGGGAACTGTTGTGCCTACTAGGGAGGCCTCAAGCGTGACCATCGAGTGATCGGAGAGAGTGCGTGGTAGGATTTGACTCGTTCCCCATGAGAACGGGCAGTGGGTGGATGCCATGATATAATCAATCCGGGAGCTTGTGTTGTGGGCGGATGAGTAGAATGTGAAGTCTCTCGCGTTGCGGTCATGCTGTCTCCATGTGTCCGATAGATCGAACGCATGGCATATCTCTCGGACTTGCATACTGGCTTTGGACGGGTTCCCAGTTGTGTTGTGGGATTTATCAAGTTTGGGGTCAATTGGCATATTCAGGTCGGCTCCCCATACAATAGTTGCTGCATTGAACTTTCCAAGTTGGGACATCACCCAGTTGAAGTTGTCGGGGCCATCGGTGTTTGGAGCGTAGGAGTTCACAATCACTACTTCCCTCCCTGCGATTATCCCTCTCACCAGTAGGGCCCTTCCCTCAGAGTCTTTCTGTGATTCAATTAGGCTAAAGTTCGTCTTTCTATCAATCAGGATTGCAACCCCTCTGGCATAGGACGAGTACGACGAGAAATATCTATGGCACCCCCAGGATTTGGCCCACTAAAGTTCCGTCGCTGGCAGGAGATGGGTCTCTTGGAGTATGGCAATATTGATTTTGTGTCTACGTAGATACTGGAAAATGTTCCTATTCTTCGCTGGTTGGTTACCGCCACGGATGTTCCAGGTGGCTATTTTAAATGTTATTGCTGTCATCTAGGGAGTCAGGTAGGTTCCTGTTCAGTAGGATGTGAGGGTGAGACCGGGGTCTTGATCCGAGTAGGAGTTTGAAGGGCTTGTCTTCCGAGTAGCTTGTGAGTCGCGGTGCTACTGCCTTGGGATGAGAGTGGGGGGAGGCCTGGGTGTGGTCGAGCAGAAAAAAGTAACTGAAGAACATCAACTTCCCTCCCTTGCGTGGGCAACCCCCAACACGCCCACGATGTGCCCACCCGTGACCATAAAACTACAGCCATTGCTGTGCTTAGGGCGCTGGTTGCCGAGCCGGAGGCCGCATGGCCCCGAAATCAATAAATATGATGTTCTGTGGTGAGTAGTATATATCGTGAAGGTTTCGAAAATGGTTGCTCCGCTCTGCGGTGTCGAGAAAGGGGCTTATGTCGGGTTTCTCCTCCTCCGTTCATCCCGTTGTAGATTCGGGGCATTGGCTGCAGGTCTACACCCGGCCCTGTCCAGGTACTCGGCAGCCTCCTCAGGTGTGGTGAAGAAATGCGCCCTCCCGTCATGCTGGATGCGGAGTTTGGCGGGATACAGCATGGAGTAGAGGATGTGATTATCTTGCAGTCTTCGCTTAATTGACGTGAAGGAACGCCCCTGTGCTTGTACTGCCGATGAGAAATCGGGAAAAATTTGGATAGGGTCGCCGTCAAATTGGAGTTTCCCCTTTTCTCTGGCTGCTTTGAGTATTGCATCTCGGTCTTTATAGTTGAGTATCCTAGCTATGATCGGGCGTGGGTTCGCTCCTGGAATAGGTCTGGTTGCAGGAATCCTATGCGCTCTCTCGACTATAAATAGCGAGGAGAGGACCTCCGATCCGAACAGTTCGGTACACATGCGTTCGATATGGTCTTCCATTTTGGTCTGGGTTTGTTGTTCCCGGACCCCGACAATTCTGATGTTGTTTCTCCGGGAGCGGCCCTCTAAGTCTTCATTCTTAGCGGAGACGGCTTTCAGTTGGGATTCTAGCGCGGAGACCCTGGTGGTTAGGGCCGCCGCACCATCATCGAGATCTGACACACGTTGCTCCACGTTGTCTAGTCTATCGGCATGTTGGTCGAGGCGGTGCTGGATACGATCTACTTTGGAAGACAGATTATCCAGTTTGCTCCCCAGGTTGCCAATTCCGGCTTTCAGGTCCAGGAGAATTTCTTTAATATCGAGGCCGAGGGTCGGGTCCTCGGTGGGTTCCATGACTTTTACCGGGGATGCAGGTCTGCCGTTGGGATCTGTTTGCCTGGTGGAGGAGCTGGCCTCAAAGTTCAGTTTTTTCTGCGACTTGTCTGTTTTCCCCATTGTCTGCGCACGTCCACCTGCCCCCTCCTGGCTGTACGTGTTGCTCGCTCGCTAGTGTGATGGGCCAGAGGCCTTGTGCCGACGTTGGTGATGAAGAAGCGTAGTTGCAGAGTTTAGTGTGTATGGGCAGAGTGTGCCCGGACCATGGTGAGCTTGGAGGTCTCCTGCAGCTGTATTGGCCGGGAGCTGGAGCGTGGAGGAAGTGCTGCGGCGCCGCCAGATCGCAAAGGGTATGCCGTTGGGTGTCCAGGCGTGGCCCCTGGGGAGTGTTTTAAGAACACTCTGGGATAGTGTACTGATGCCGCTCTCAGCTGTCCCACCAGTGTAGTTGGTGCTCAAGGTGTCTTTGTGGTAAGCGGCGTGAGCCTGTGCACACTGGTTGGTTCTGTTATATTGGTTCCGGGGGCTGGGGAGTGGAAAGAATGGTGTCTGTTGTTGTGGCCCCTCTCCCAGTTTATCTTCGTGCCCCGATGGCCGGGGGGATCTTGCCTGGTCCACCCGCAGGAGAGAGCCACCAGACGGAAGTGTCCGCCGCCCGCGGGGGGCGCGCGTCAGCCGAGGTGCCGCAGGGGTACCGGCGGATCCACCCGCAGGCGATACGACTGGCGCCGGCACCCGCCACTCCACCGCCAGCTCGTGACACGCTCGGCCGGAGGGGTACCCGAATGCGTTGGATGGCGCGCGCCCGGCTGGGCTCCTACCTTCTTCTCCTGCCGGCCCACGAGCCGTCGCGGGGACGGAGACCGCAGTGTCTCTATGCGCGCCAAGGGCGCGGACGTCAACCCGACTCCTCTCGGCGGCCCACCGCCGAAAAGACTGGCGCTGCGGTGATCCGCACCACTGGGGCACCCCTCCTCTGCCCGTCTCGGGAAGCCCGATCCGGCGGGCCGCAGTCAGTCGCCTGGAACTCCGCCGATTTTGGGAGCTTCGGGGCCCGGATGGTTTCAAAATGTGCAGCACGGCGTCCGGAATCAGTGCAGCGTGCTCTGCGTTGAAGTTGGGCACCACAGCAGGATGGATGTTTCAGGATATTTTCAGGGCCATGCAGAGCTCCCTAGGAAGCCGCCATCTTGCTCGGCTCGCTAGCGCCCCCTAGGTTTTGGACATGCCCTTCGACGGGAACAATCTGTTTGGAAAGACAGTGGATGAGTCGCTGCAGGCCATCAAGACCGACACGGAGACGGCTCGGGCCTTGGGAGTTCAGCAGCAACGGCGGACGCCCTTTCAGAACTCCGGAGGCAAGCAAGGTGCCTCCAAAGGGTTCGGTGGCGGCTCCTCAACCTACCGTCAGGCGGCCCGTTCCTCGTCGCAAGAAGCCTACAGGGGACGAGGCAAGTCAGGTGGATCTCGCCGTCATCGCCAGGGAGGCCAAGGAGGCCAAGGAGGCAAGGCTGCTTCCAAGCAAGACTGAACCGGCCGTTGCGTCGGGCCCCCATCGAAGCACCCCAGTGGGAGGCCCGCTGGCGAAGTTCATCAGCGTGTGGGAGTCCATCTCCACCGACCGTTGGGTGCTGGATGCCCTGGCCCACGGACACACTCTGGAATTCCTAAAGAAGTGCCCCCAAATTCCTACAGTGGCCAGGAAGGAAAACCACGTCCCAAAACTGCTGTTAGAGGTAAGGGCGATGCTCAAGAAAGGAGCCATCGAGCTCGTCCCAAAGAGGCTCCGGGGCTCCGGAGTATACTCAAGATACTTCCTCATCAGGAAGAAGACAGGAGGTTGGCGTCCCATCCTTGACTTGCGTCGGCTAAACAAATACATCAATGCACAGAAGTTCCGAATGGTCACCCTCCAGCACGTGCTGGGCCAGTTGGAGGAAGGCGACTTCCTATCGTCGTTGGATTTAGAGGATGTGTACTTTCACATTCCCATCCTAAAAGGACACTGAAAGTTTCTCAGGTTAGTAGTCCAAGGGCAGCACTAAGGGTTCAAAGCCCTCCCGTTCTGATTGAAGTCGGCACCCAGGGTGTTCACCAAGTGCCTAGCACCAGTGGCGGCGTGGCTGCGCCTGCAGGGGATCCACGTCTACCCCTACCTGGACGACTGGCTCATCCAAGCAAGGACAAGGGAACTCGCTGTCGAACACACAGCAAGGACCGTCCAGCTACTCACGGACCTGGGATTCTCCATCAACTTCCCCAAATCCCCCCTGGTTCCGTCGGAGGTCGCGCTGTTTCTGGGAGCCAAGCTCGATACAGTGACGCTATTGGCTTTGCCGTCGGAGGAAAGAACGCAGGCCTTCCTGGGCAAGGTACAGCGTCTGCTGGCCACGGACGTGGCCAGAGTGAGGTCCATCAAGTCCCTGCACGGGATGATGTCCTCTTGCATCTATCTAGTGCGCCTGTGCAGGCTTCGGATGCCCCCTCTGCAGGAGTTCCTCGACACCCGTTGGATGCAAGCGACGGGCAGCTTCGAGGACAAGATCTCACTCAACAAAGTATTCCGCCAAGCAATTCGATGGTGGGGCACCCCGCGCGCATCTCGCGGCGGGCACGGACTTTCAGACCCCAGCATACCAGATGACGGTGACGACGGATGCCTCCCTGGAGGGGTGGGGAGCGCACACCGGAGATCTTCACGCGAGAGGCCTGTGGCTTCCGGAGGAGAGGCCGCTCTACATCAACATACTGGAGCTCCGAGCAGTGTTCTGGGCCCTCAAGTCTTGTCTCCCGTCCCTCAAGGGCAAGGTGGTGAGGATCTCCACCGACAACACCACCACGATGTTCTACATCCGGAAGCAGGGAGGAACCAGATCCCCAGCTCTGTCCAAGGAAGCCCAGGATCTGTGGCACTGGGCCGTTGCCCAGGGGATGTTTCTGGTACCTTTTCATCTAGCAGGGATAAAAATACACCATCGCCGACTCACTCAGCAGGGAGCTGCGCTCGTTCCACGAGTGGGAACTACGCCAGGATCAAGTGGATCAACTCTTCCGGTGATGGGGCAAACCCCAAATCGACCTGTTCGCGACGGCGACGAACTCCAAGTGCCAGAGGTTCGCCAGCAGGTTCCCCCAGCCGAGGAGCATGGGCGATGCTTTCTCGTTCCCCTGGGACGGCCTGTTCCTGTATGCGTTCCCTCCGTTGCCGTTGCTGCTCAGGCTCATCAACCAACTCAAGAGGTCCCGGTGCAGGATGATCCTCGTCGCACCGAGGTGGCCGAGACAGATATGGTTCCCGGACCTTCTGGACTTGTCGGCGTCCCCACCAGTCAAACTGTCGACGGACGCAGATCTTCTCTCCAGAGAAGGAGGCGCCATTCTTCACCACGACCCGGAGTTGCTGAACTTGCAGGCCTGGCTCCTGCAGCACTAGAGTTTGGAGGGTACGATATCCCGGCCGACTGCAGAGAGGTTCTTGCAAAGGGCAGGGCGTCCTCAACTCTCAAGTGCTACAGACACAAGTGGAAGAGGTTCTCTGTCTGGTGCTGTGCACAGAAGATTAACCCTCTGCGGATTACAGCCCCTCAAGTGCTATCATACTTACTGTTGCTGGCCAAAGCTGGACTAGCTCATGCTTTCATCAAGATACATCTGGCAGTGATTTCCCGATACACCAGGACTGCAGGACGGTCGTCCCTATGGTCTCATCGCCTGGTGAAGGAGTTTATGAAAGGACTGTTTCGATCCTTCCCGCCGGTGAAGGCTCCAGCCCCGGCGTGGGAGCTCAACGTGGTGCTGACCAGGCTCATGGGCCCACAATTCGAGCCCTTGCATTTGGCTCCGTTGAAGTTCCTGTCGTGGAAGACAGCGTTCCTTGTGGCCATCACCTCTGCATGACGCGTGGGAGAGATTCAGGCCCTATCCTGCAAGCCTCCATACTTGACTTTCCACAAGACGATGGTAGTGCTGAAGATGCACCCCTCCTTCATGCCCAAGGTGCTGTCGGACTTCCATCTCAACGAGCCCTTGGTGTTACCAGTCTTTTCCTGTTGCCTTCATCGCCGGTCGAGAGGACGTTGCACTCGCTGGATGTAGCTAGAGCGCTGAAGTTCTATGTGGACCGCACGAAGAGTCTTCGGAAGACATCACAGCTGTTTGTAAACTTTGGATCTGTGAACCAAGGGAAGGCTCTCTCGAAGGCTTCCATCTCCAGATGGCTCTCCGGCTGCATCATGCACTGTCATCGGTTGGCAAACCGACTGTTGCCCGGCCGTCCGAGAGCCCATTCGACCAGAGCGATCGCTGCTACCACAGAGTTCTTGTCTGGTGTGCCCCTGCTGGACATCTGCAGGGCTGCTACGTGGAGGTCGAGGCACACCTTCACGAGATTCTACTGCGTCGACTGGGATTCCAGGGAGGAGTCCAGAGTCGGCCAGGCAGTGCTGCGCAACCTGTTCGCTTAAGGTGAGCCTGGTGAGGAGGTAAGAGATGCTTAATGTTGAGTTTATGTAATGCTTAATGTTGAGCCTTGCCACCTCCCGTGGTTGTACATGTGTGTACTGCTATGTATTCGTATATTCATGAGCATGTGAATCCATGCCAGACTCCATGCTGGAGAAGGAACAAGTTACTTACCTGTAACTGTTGTTCTCCAGCATGGGTCTGGCATGGATTCACATGCGAACCCTCCCTCCTTCCCCTCTGAGGCTCTTCACTTGGTCATACTGCCACTTTATGTGCTACCAAATCTGAGGATGGCTGCCAGGGGTGGGGCTTAGGGAGAGGGCAGTCATTGGCTGGGGGCAGTATGACCCAGAGACCAGTGATTAGTTACTACTAAGAAAGACAGATCAGAAACGAAACTGATACTGATTTTTAATTTACCAAGGATTCCCAGCCTGACGACGGGGAATATTCATGAGCATGTGAATCCATGCCAGACCCATTCTGGAGAACAACAGTTACAGTTTAGTAACTTGTTTCGTCATGCTGGCGCAAATGCTAAATATCTCAATGGGTTTCGCCGGCTTTGTGCACCAGCATTAATCAGATGGACCCCTTAGGGATCCATTGTAAATGATGCCTGCCAAACTTGCATGACAGGCGGCATGTACAATTACAATTAAACGCTGCCCGACATGCTTGCATGTCGGGCAGCGTTTAATTGTGGCTGTGAATGCTGCTTACCATGTGCGCATGTCAAGCAGCGTCCACAAGTAAAATTAAATTAGCATGGCAGGTAGCATTTACTCAATTTGTATGATGGAGTGCAAAGGTGCAGGGCAAAAGATGCCGTACATTTGCACTCCACAGTGCAAATGACGAAGATTTGGCAGCGGGGACCTGGCCCCTCCTGCTTTCAAATGTACCTGGTCCATGCTGCCAAATTACTCAATGGAGCTACACAGGCTCCTAAGTGTAACTCGACCTCTTTTCCACGTGGGGGCCCCTGACTGGTGTCCCTACTCTGAGCATTCTCCTGTGTTCATTACGAAGCAAAGTTCTGGCGTTCTCTCCACCTGGGCAGTTCCATGTCCTTACCCCGCCTTGGGTTCTCGTTCTTCGCACCCCACGTTGGAGTCTTGTTCCCCTCATCCCTCCTTTGGGTCTAGTTTCTTTCACCTAGCCTTGGAGTCACGTTTCTTTCATCCTGCCTTGGGGTTTTCTTGGGCCTTGCCACATTCCTCCCGGTTCCTGGGATCCACCACATACCTCTGGTCCCTGGGCAGTGCTCCTTGGGAGTGTTGGGGATGTTGGCCGATGCGTTACCACTTCTTTGGATTTCCGCTTTGGGCAGAACTTGCCCTCTCTTTCCACTGGCTTCTGGCTCTTGGCCCAGCAGGAACTCTCAATATTTTCCACAGTGTAGGCTGCAACTAAGTCTGCCACACCTGCCACATGCTTCCACTCTCCTGCCACACCTCCCAGGCAGAGGTCTCTGGTCCTCTTTTGTTGCACATGTTTCTCTTCTCCTCCTGCCAAGCTCTGATCGGCTCTTTATCTTTCCCTCTGTTGGGGGGTGGGACTATCCATTGTTCCCTCATTTTAGTTGAGGATGGAGTAGAAAGAGGGTCAGAAACTATACCAGCCATTCGTACAGGAAGTTTCAAGTCATCACACACTTTAATTCCCATATAGCCAACAAAGATATTGGGATCGTCAGACAAGAGAGGATAACGCACATCCCTCTTTGCAGATGTACTTTCCTCTAAGATGGGTCACCACCAGTGGGCTCCTGCTTGCTTTGTCCCCTAGAGGATGTTAAGCTTAGCAGGCTCACTTCCCTAGTCCCAAAGGGGGTATGGACGAATTCTCTGGATTCATCACAACAGGTTTATCAAAAGACATGCCAAGGTTAATCAAGCGTTCAGTTTGATTATGACATACATTACTTTGTCCTGTTAGTATACAAGTTAATCCCAAAATACTATCAGTATGATGAGTACAAAAAGCAACTTTTATTTCCCACAAACACAAATTCATCCAATGTGGATGAATATACAAGTGCAAATTAGCAGTGATGAATCTGATGACAAAAATGTTGTCTTAACATTTGGGAATTAAACAAGCAAAAGGCGATAACAGTGGTTATCTTGAGCAATGTTGTGGTCCTGAAAAGGATTCTAAAAAGGTATTTCATTTGTGTCTCTGAGACGTGTGGTTCACACAAAAAGAACTTGGTTTATATTGTTGTTATTGATGTTTACACACAGGTTGGTCATTTGCTGTTCCAGTGGAGCCTAGATTAGCAATTTGGCAATGGGACAGGTAGCTTGGGGCGGGAGTGGCTTGTAGTGGGTAGTGAACTCCTCCACAGCACCACAGTTCCAGAAGTGAGCTTATTTGGAGGGGTTTTCTTTGTCATTCTTGGTTGATGGTCTATCGCATCCTCTTTCACCAGAAGTCTCTACAGGCATGCCTGCTGGTGCTGTGAGCAGTGTCAGCTTGCTGGTAAAATAAGGCATGGGATGATACTGATCCAGGTGGTAGAATAGTGCTATGGCTTGAATCTCAATCAAGTCTGTAGCACCATATGCGGCACCTGGGAACTCCCAGGTGTTTAATGAATTTCAAGGAAAAGCGCACCTGTCACAAAATGCATTTTATTTGCGAAAGATTATTTGTTTAAATAAAATATATGGTCACTGTAAGAGAAGGTATTGCGTTAATCAACATCTTTCAGGTCTTAACAAGACACACTGAAACTGACTTTCTGTGTGACCAACATTGATGTATGTATCTATAAAAGTAAGGGGGTCTTATAAATGGATGGCTATGCGAGTTTCCCTAACCAAAGAGAGAATTTCTGTATCTCATCAGTGGGTGTAATTCTCAGGCCCCTTTTATGTAAGGAGAAAGAGTCCTGTGTATTCATTATGATATTTTCCTAATATTAGAGTGGCCTAGCCCTAGGTGCCACAAGGTATACGGCCTACCTAGAGGGACCCTACAAGCTTAGTTGGTTGAAAAGTGCTTTCACTTCTCCAAATGATGAATTGCTTATAGGTATGCTAATGTTAATGTTAAAGGATATTTGTACCGCGCACTATCACCACCGGAGTGGTCCCCTGGCGCTCTGGCGGCTCTGAAAAAGGGGGAAAAGGGAGGGTGAGTTAGTGGGAGGAAGCTGGAAAAGTACAAGAGAGCAGTGATTTGCTGTTGGTGGCCTCAGCACGGTGGGTCCGTTGGCTGGGCCTGGGGAGTTGGCGGCCAGTAGTCATGTTCTGTTGTGTGAGTATATATGTGTTTTGTTTTGTTGTTGCAGTGTAGTGAAGTTTGTGCGGTTTGTTGTTCTGTAGGTTTGTGGTTGTGTTTGGTTTAGAGTTTGAGAGGTGTATGCAGAGTGGGAAATTGTTAGTGGATTGGTTAGTTTGCATTTCTGTCTCGAAGTGAGGCGCTGGGTTTGCGTAATCTCCCCAGATAGGGTGTGGTAGCATTTCTGCGCCTCAGTCCCTTTCACACCTGGCCTACACTTCCATCAACTTCCTGTATGAACAACTCTCGAAGGGAAACATACCTAAGAGTGTTAATAAAGGAATAGTGCTTGCTAAAAGAGAAAGAAAACACATAAAATACTATATTGAAACCTAGGCTTGCTATATCAGACAGCACCAATTACCCATATCTGTGGACTATTGGCTATCTGGGGAAACAAATACACAGTAAGAAAATCAACATACATAAAGAAAAGTACAAACGAAGTAAACTCTCTGATATTAATTCCAATGAATGTTACATGAGTCCGTCATGTATCATTCATAACTGGATATGCTCTCAATAGGCAAAGTAAGTAGAGATCAAGAACACAACGTTTACCAGGCCCTCTCTTGACATGACAGGTTCCCACCACAGCTTGTTTTGAACATTTCATATTTAAGTGAAATTTAGTATTGGTTGTCTAGAGATGATATTCACAGATTCGAAATATCAAGCGTGTGCGGTAACACTTTGTTTCTAACTTACGTTTTACGTTGACCTCAGCTCCATTAATCTTTCACCGATAAATTGCACTTGAATTAAGATTAATATTTTATTAGAAATAGTATTTAATGATTAAGGAGATCTGAGGAATGTCCTTTTTATCCTGTGAGTTAACCACAAGTATTCCTGGAAAATGTATTGAGTAGAATTATCATTAGTTACCTCGTCTCATACCTTACCTTACCTTACAACCCAAGTGGTTACCCACGTCATATCTTACCTTACCTCCAACACCCAGTAATTAAACACATGATATGTTATCTTACCTCGTTCTCATCAACATGTACAGCGCTCTGTAGCTTCCTGCATAGGTCTGTGCTATATTATAAAACCCAAATACACAATACAAAAAGTAGGGAAAAGAAAAATAAGGTCTTGTTGGCGGTATCTAATTAATAGAATTGTAGGGTCATTTGGAAATGTTTGTGCACAATCGAAAAATAATTACTAGGAAAATGTTGATTGTTTTTTGTGGGTCCTTGGGAAAGGTTATATCTGTCTCTTCACAGAGGTGACAAATGGACTGCTTGGGGATCCTGAGTTGGTGATGTACCTGAGAAAGTGCAATTCTCTGAAAGTGGCCAGTATGCAGCCTAGAGAAGTGAAATTCCTCTTAGGTTCCGATTGGGAAGAGATATGTGACTCTGTCCATCTCATCCCACAGCTACTGGTCATAGAGACCTGGACAGAATCACCAAAGACAAAAAAGATGAATTGCTTTGTTCCCCTTACTGTAATAGGTCACAACTGAGTAAGCAATCCCTTTGTCTCTCTGGATCCCGATTTCGGGGGAAATGGAAAGCCCATGTGTGAGCTGCCACACACTGCACTGAGGTGATCTGCAATGAAGTGATTAGCTGTTCCTAAAGCTCAGGGATGAACTTCCAAGCTGAGAGAACCTCTACTATGGCTTATTTCTTATATTGCATTTTAGCACTTTAAAACGGGAGGCTGTGTGGCTGAGTCCAGCAGGGGATCCCTTCTTATTTTTAAACCATTTGTTGCCAGAGATACAGAGTGAGTTGTAAATACTGAGTAAACCATGGAAGCTGCAGCAGAAGTGCCCCGAGGAGTCCGCAGGAGAGCTGGATGCAGAGACATTGACCGGGTGTGCTGTGAGTTTTGCAGCGTGGCGAGTGAGCCCCGTCTTCAAGGAGCCGACTGAGGCATATGCTGTCCTGTGGGCTGTGGCCGGACAGATGCCTATTCCACTGGGAGGTGTCCAGGTCCCAGGGGTGTATGAGGGCAGGTGGCGAGACCCTGACATCGACAATGCAGCTGACGATCCTTTCCCAACAGCATCGCGCTAACCAGTGAGTTTCTGAGCGAGAAGAAACCCAGTGCGCGTGTGAGGCTGAGGCAGGAGATTTAAATGGGAAAAGAAGTGTGTAAGTGGCATGAAAGGAGAAAAGGAATAAGAGTTAAAAGTATTCAAAGGAAAGGACAGAAATAAGAGGGTGGGAGCCACCCAAAAGGAAATAAGAAATAGAAGTTGAAGTGTGTAAAAGGCACCGAAGGAAATAATAAAAAAGAAAAGCATGCGAGTGGCACGAATGAAAAGGAAAGAGGTCACAGTGTGCAGACGGCACAGAAGAGAAGAAGGGTAACATAATTGAAAGGCAAAAGGAAATGAGTGCAAGTGGCATGGAAAAGAAGGAAAGAAAGTATACAAGAGGCATAAGGGCAAAGCGAAACAGAAGGAAACACAGAGGGTGCTAGAGACATGGGGAGAAAGAAGAATCCCATGTATTAGAGGCACCGCAGCAGCCAAAGCAAGACAGAGAAAGCACGTAAAAGAGAAGGGGACTAAGTATCAAAGTCGTTGCCCAATGGCGGTGAGTAAGGCCTTGCGCTCTCGAAAGTTTCTGATACTGACTCAGTGTTGAAAAAAGGAGGCGGATGGCACCACTTAAGAGAAGGTGGAAAAAGGGGGAGCTACACTGAAGGTGTAGTTGGAGCAAAATCCCCAAAGTGTTATAAAAGGCTGTTCTGACCTAAAGAGAAGGAATTGGGTTTTGAAAAGTGAATCCTGACAAGCTGAACATTTGGGTTTTGTGAATTTGTTGTGAACCCTTGAGACCAGAGGGGTCACAGACTGGGTAAGGGAACCCTGAGAGGCCCGAAAGAGACTGTGAGGTGAACTGTTGAAACAAGAGGGGCCTACGGTGGGGAAGGGATCCTTGAGAGGCCTAAAGAAACAGTGCATCTTTTTTTAACAAAACGGGCAAAAGCTTGGGGAAGGGAGTCCAAGCAAATCTATGAGGGTTTTGTGAACTAGGTTGTTTTGAGGCTACAGGAACCATGCCTCTAAGTTTTTCAAAAGCTAAAGATACAACTATATGGTGTACTGACAGCTCCGATCCTGACAAGAAGTCCACCTGAATCCAGTCTTGGATATATTTCTTTCTGACACTATATTTCTTTTAGAAGAAACCCCCTGCACAACATTTGTTTCCAGAGCGAGGGCAAGCATAGGTTTAACACAGACAGTTTTTGTTTTGGGGATTTACGGGTTGCAACTATCCTTAGAAACATCAGTTGAGGGAATACCCAAATTAGAGATAAGGTAAGTTAGGCATTAAACCAACCCCAAACATTTTAAATAAAGGTTTTCAAACTGTTATATCTTGTGTCTTTTTCTCTCTTGCTACCATGCCTGTCTCACAAATCTCAGAGTGATATTTTTCCATTACGTGTAATTCAATTGAAGTGAAACTGCAGTGAAATATTTTATGGGAGGCAATGAAGGTGTTTGCTCGGCAGCTGTTCCTACTGAAGTCTAAGGGAGGCATTTGACTTTTTGGCAGAGACAAAATGAGCCTACGGAGGGTAACACCTTCCAAATGAGGATGAATAGAGAAGTTTTGAAGTTGGTTGGTGGTTCCAGGAAAATTATACAGATGCTGAAAACCAAAAGCTGTGAAAAGTGACTGAGTATACAAAATGATACATCGAAAGACAGTGCCAATTTTAAATAGTTCTGCTCATTCAAGGATCAGATATAGATGTACATACCTGTGTCATTTTTTCTCTGTTGCCCTTAGGGTTCATGGGAGCTTCTGTAAGAAGCACAGGATGTTCCTCTGGGGCAACACGAAGCTCGTTGTAGAAAGTATGGTGCCAGATCTTCTCCATATCATCCCAGTTGTTGACAACACCGTGTTCAATGGGGTACTTCAAGGACAGGATACCCCTCTTGCTCTGAGCTTCATCACCAACGTAGCTGTCTTTCTGGCCCATGCCAACCATTACCCCCTAGAAAAAAGATGATGAATGTGTTCAAAAGAACATTCTTCACATGTGCTTGCAGTTAACTAAAACATACAGTTTTTCGAAAAGTGAATATTCAATCGGAAATTAATGGTAAAATCTGTTTAGGTTTCACAATATCTGAAATGAATATGTTTCACCAAAGTGTATAGTATATACATTTTAAAGAAAATTCTTTGTAGATGTTTTGTTAAGTCATTCTCAAGCTCCCGCTTGATGTTCTTATTTGATGGGGCATCCAGGGCCATCCCTCATTGTAAGAGCATCATGGACCACCTGTTGCAAGACAGTCTTTTTAGTTTTGGTTATTAAGTGGCACTGAAATCGTTGTCTATAAGCCGAAACATTTGCCCTGGTAAGAGGCGGCAGGAGATAGATGACATGAGGATGGACCTACACAGCCTGTGGGTGTTTGGTTATTTGCCCATCCATTGACTGCACCATGTTATCCCGTATGGCGGCCTCACCCCGCCCTCCCAACCCAATATGCATCCCCCTGGGACCTTTTTGACCTAGCTCTATAAATCAGTAACATATAACTTTGTTTGGTAAAGGGCCTGTGTTATTTCACGGTAGTCTTCTGAGAGTTAGTAATTGCAGCTGTAAACGTCTACCAGTGTAATAATGACATCTTAAACCACTTGATAGAGAAGGAGTATATGGGCCTCATTACAAGTGTGCCGGTCCGGAAACAACTATGGGTTTACCTGCCGGAGCAGCTGTGCCCCCAGGGCTGACCCTGCCGGACACAGCGGCCACGGTAGGCAAGCCGTCACGGTTAGCAACGGCGCCGGTGCTTCTGTGGTTCCCATTCCCATAGAGTCCACAAGGACTGTATGGGAATGGGGAGTAACAGAATCACTGGCGCCTGAAGGGAAGTCAGGTGGCAGAATTATTTTTCATGTCTAGCGGCAACCCGCCGGTATCACAGGCAGGGTTACCGCCAGACCCGTAATGAGGCCCATATGTGTCCTCGCATTTGAAACCCCATTAAAAACAAGCACTGGCTAAGCCAGCAGTTTTTTCTTGTGTATAAGTATTTGCCAGGCACTGCTATCATATGCCCAGGTACTCATAGCATTTTACAGCGGTTGCCATCTTATTGCCCGTTAGTATAATTACAAAAGCCAAAACAATTGGCTTTTCCAATGCTTGTTTAGTTAGCAGACCAGAACCCCCTGGTGCTTAAAGCAAGAGAAATGGGAAGTAACCCAGCAGTCGATGCATATGGATGTTTAAAGGAATTTGCAGAGTGCCTTCTATAGTGTCCACTGCATCTATAATGGTGTCATTTGATGTAATGATTTTTTAAATATGTGGAATGTGTCAGCCCTTGCAATCATGCTAATTTCATTACTTATCAAATGGTTAACCAGGTACGTGAATGTGACCACAGTGAACCGACTCACTGGGGTGATTTCTCACGAAAGCACCCAGTTCAGCAGATCGTGTAAACTGAAAATGTCAATTCTCGAATCGCGTTCCACATAATCCTGAAATATCAATCTACTGGCTTGCCTACTGTACTTTTGCTAATCAAGGACATGTTCCTCAGCAAGTCCAAACAAGCATATTTAGTGCCCTCCCCACCATGCCTCTAGATTGCAAGTGCAGTGCATTAAAGAGCAGGGCAAAATACCTATGGGCTCATTTTGAGCCCTGCGTATGACATGATATTTTATTTGTATCGCGCTCATACACACGTGTTGCAGAGTGCGACGAGGCAAGGGAGGGGAACAAGGGAATACAAAAACAACGATTTTACTAGGCCCAGTGACATTGAGAATGCTCAAGTGCAGGGGAGAGGGAAGGGGGGAGAGTGCAAGGGAAAGTGCTGAGCAAGAGATAAAAAACAACAACTGGTAGTGCAGCTAGCAGGGTGGCAAGTGCGAGTTGTAAAGCGCAGACAAGGGGGTGTCTGATAAGTGCAGGTAAGAGGACTGTAGGGTTACAGATACAGACCGAAGTGCAAGGGTTGCCAGGAGGCAGTGCTGGTGTGTGGCTGGGTGGGCAGGCACCTGGGCATGAAATCAGAGTATAGCCAGGTGCACTGAGCTGAAGCAGACAGATCAGCAGGGAAGAGGAAGAGCGAAGGCAGAAGCAAAGAGGAAGGCCTTGAGGTGCTTCCGGAACCGGAGATAGTTCTCAAGTTTTAGAGTGGCAGGGAGGCTGTTCCAAAGGGAGGCGTGACTGACCCTGAGGGAGTTGGAGGAGGAGGAGCGAAGAGCTCGAGTGGGAAGGCATTTACGGAGGGAAAGTTGAAGGTATTTTGGGCTCAGGCCCCAGAAAGCCTATTGGACAAAGAGGAGGGTCTTGAATTTATCTGGAACCAATGAAGAGATTTCAGGGCTGGAGAGATACGATCCCAGATCCAAAGGCCCATGGCAGAAATGTACAGCTGCAGATTCCCACCACAGGTCATTTTCATGGATTTGTGTGGCGGAGAAGAGGGGCAGTACATGACAGGAGTTTCTGCAGCCTCCCATCCTCTTTACCATACAAATACTCCAGCATGTGCGTCGACCTGCATTTATGCAGCAGCATGGATCCATTGTGAATGCTGCCTGCCATGCATATACAGTGTTTACTCAATTTGTGTGGCGAAGTGCAAAAGGCGGTGTACATGCTTTACACTCTGTCTTTTGCCATCCCCTTTTGCACTCCGCCATTCAATTGGCGAAAATGTTGTGGGGGGCACCCGTTTAAGTTGAAGTGTAAACGTAACGTGTCCCCACCATCAAATTACATGGAACTCAAAGGTGTGCAGTTATTTTTGCATGTTTTATTTTCATTTTACTTATAACAACAAAACATGAAATAACAAAGAAATTCGTACCAAAAACTATATACATAATTACAAACACATAAATACCCAAAAGGTGTGCAGTTATAATGTCGACTGCAAAAAGTCGAAAACAAAAATGTCGAAAAAAAAATTTACAAAAAAAAAGTTGAATGTTTCTTTTTTTATTTTTATGTTTTTTTGGGTATAGCTATAAAAAATAAACAGGGGGTTCCCCCCCATTAAAAAAACGTTTTAAAAAAAATCCATTTTTTTTTCAACATTATTTTTTTCGACATTTTTGTTTTCGACATTTTCACTATAAACCGTACTCAGATATGAGCTCTCTAGAGTTAAAAAGGAAACTAGTAAACAAAATGTACATTCAGCATATGGTTGCCACCCACCAGTTTTGGACAGTTCGCTGTAATGTCATTGGTGTGTGTAAGCAGTCCTCCTTGTTATGTTTTAGTAGGGACTGCAGTTGACGAGAGGGGAAATGGATATGACGTTGCAGGGGTGGGGTGAAGTAGAGTAGATTGAATTTTGAATAAACCTGAGTTCGAAAATAAACTGTGTTTTATTAAGTGTGACTGGTACTTGTGAACGCCAGTCGCTGTCCAAACCGACATTGGCGACAAAGGATACAGCCTCGCAAAGGGAATATGTGCAGGTTTGCTTTTTGCGGTGGCTTGAGAAGCAGATTTCACTCGCCGTGGAGTGTCAATTAACACATCCGTGCACAGTGGGAGGGTGCGTCTACAGAGGAACAACGTCAGAGGGGTTTTGCTGATAGACCTAACGGCTGCCCTGTGTACACTGCAGCAGAGCGCATGTGTGCACGGAGGGCTACAGAGGAAGCAGCTGCCCTCTGTACACCGCCAGAGAGCACATGTGTGTAAGGAGGGCTGCAGAGGCGGCAGAGCCACTGCACCTCAAAGGAAACAAAATAAATAAGCAATGGATGATATGTGCAGAAATAAGGGATCAGGCATTAGATGTGCCGCGTGAGCTATTCAGCGGTTGGTCAAGGCATTTAATTGACACGCTGGGGGGGCACTTGAGCTAGGGGTGTGGCCCAGCTGCTGGTGGTGTTGGCAGAGGCCTGAGACAGACGACTGCCAGTCTCCTGGGTGTGGAAGTGTCAAAAAGAAGACATTTTATAGAGGATATATAAATAGATTAGAAGGGAAGGAAAGGCATCATGTTGGAAGAAGACATTCTGGCCACTGTCCCGACATCGTCTGCAGGAATATTTCCACAATTGAGAACTGACTCGTTGTCCTTGCAACTTCTGGATGCATTTGATTTATCTGATACCAGCAACCTGGGCCTTTGGTGGGTGAAATGGATTAGAGATTTCAACATATACATTGACGCTGCAGTTCCACTAGAGGACCACAGGAAAAGGAGTCTTCTTACACTGGCAGTGACATCAGCAGTCCGTGACATATTGTATGAGTTACCAGATGGCACAATGTTCATATTCGTTGAATTAAAGGGAGCACTATCTGATTATTTTGCACCACATACTAATGTAGATTATGAAATACATGTTTTTCATATCACGGTCCAGGAAAAAGTTGAAACAATGGACAATTTTGTGATGAGACTGAGAATATGACTGAAGCACTGTGAGTTTTCTCGCTATTTAAATGACGAGACTCTAAGGATACAAGCAATAGCGGGAAGCGAGTCATCTCAGTCAACCGTGCACACTGAAAGAAATCCTAATTATGGTTCGAACTGAGTTATTGATTGACCTGTAAGTGGACACTATGAACAAACTAAAAATGGAGGCCCGTTCTAAGGCACTATCTGTCATATATAACATTTCCACTGTGACCCTCACCTCCCCAACCTCAGTACAGGAGTAACACACCGAGATAATCCGCTGATGAAAGCCTCCATGACACTCAATGGAGGAGAGATGATACAAAGTCTGCACGTCCGAAAACAGAAAATAGCACATGGATCCCCAGACTGCAAAAGTAGCAGTAGACTCAAGCACACCATCAGATATCTTGAGGTCAGTTTGCCGTCAGTGACTCAAGTTCATTACAGGAAGAAGGTCGAAAGAAAGGGTATTTCAAATGGATTCTGTCATCTCACGTATTCCTTATCTTTGATAAATCCACTTCCAGCTTGCCTCGGAAAAAATGTTCCACAGTAGAGGGCGCTGTGCGTCAACGTCCCTCGAGTGGTGTCCCTCAAAGGCCTCCGTATCGGCGCCAACGTCATCAAAGGTCACACTCTTTGGAAGGGGAATAGTCAGAGTACAAGGAATAGGTAGGCGGGGAGACAAAGTCAGAACACCAGGTGAGAGGCAAAGCAGTTATAAAAAGGTGTCTGGACGCAAAGTGAGCAGGACAGTGGGAGACGGTATTGGGAGCAACGGTTCAACACAGAGCTGGCATTTTAAATGATTAACACATTTGAATTTTTGAATCAAATAGTTTCTGCAAGTGGGTGTGTCTCTTTTATATGATCAGGGCTTAATGGCCGGTTTAGATTCTAAGCAAGTTATCTTCCAAAGTTCAAAATGCCATAGGCAGTTTTTCCCCCCAGGTCAGAAGGTGCAACCATCAATCTCACCATTCAGCCCTCATCTGACAGACTTTAACTGACTTCAAACAAAGATTGAAATTGCTTTCGGGCCAAAACTGTTGGCCTTGCCAATGCTTATTTTCAACAAGCCGCACGTGAAGGACAGGTATACTGCTTATAACTCAAATAGTTAAAGTCACACTTAGTTAATGCATTTACATTACACACATAGCAGATTTACAACTCCAGTTAAGCCATTAACTTTCAGAAGACTGCTCTGAAACAACACTGGCAGGCACAGTTTGATGTTACTGCTTCATATCGCTACCTCAAGAAAAAACAGGAGGATATGATTTGGGCTGGTAGGGGCAGGAAGTGGGTGTGAACAGCTATAGGAATAAGCATGGCCATGGGCAGTCAATGAGTGGGAAATAACCATACAACACCTACAAGCTGTGTGTCCTTTCTCAAATCCCATCCCACCCCTAGCTGTACTCTAGGCAATAGTTTTGGCTTATAGGTTGTGCTTCAGTGCCAACTAAAAGTCAAAACTCAAAATAGAAGCCCCATTTCTTCACTCATTCCAGAACTGGCCAATACTTACTGCTACAGATCAGCTGTGTCAAACAAGACTCTGTCCATAGAAACTTGACCTGGAAGGCACTTCCTGCCTTCCTAAATAGGTCCAAGGTCATTTCCCACCCAAACCGTCTTAAAACCTCCCTGTCATGACTCTTCTCTGCTCTTGCTATGGCCGAATTCATAGAGCTAGCAAAACTTGTTTGTTGAGGTGCCTAGAGGCAGTATAACTTTCAGTGTGCACCCTCTTATTCAAATCACTCAATGAAATATGTTAATTTCAACCATCTATACATGAATTCATGTCGCCTAGTTTTAAATATGAGCTTACATTCTGATGGCAAACAGTCTTCAAATATTTAATTGCTACTGATAATTTGCTTTGCCAATAGTTACTCAGTAAGCCTACTGTTGAAACATTAACTTAGTTAGCCTTTATATTCGTAGGTTTGTATATGCAGAAAGTACAATGAAGTAAGCGGTATTAGCATACTTGATCGTGGCCCAATTGACCTTTTTCGAATTGACCACATTTTTTTGTTCAAATTGTTTAGAAATTTCGTTCAATTTTAATTACATATAGATGTGGGGTGGGGTAAGGGAATAGGTTAAGATGGGGGGAATTAGAGGGGCCGCGGCCTGGGGGGTCACCACCGCATTTTCAAACAAAAAAACAAAGAAAATTCAGTCAAATCGGAAAAGGTCAATTTTTTCCAAACAAATAGACCTAAACCGAAATAAGCTTCTGGCCTAGGCAATCCTCTTTGTGCAAATGAGGGCTACTTACCTGGTGCCTTGGGCGCCCCACGATAGACGGAAAGACAGCACGGGGAGCGTCATCTCCAGCAAAGCCAGCCTTGCACATGCCGGATCCATTGTCAATGACCAGTGCAGCAATATCATCTTCCATGATGATCTGTGAAAATGCGTACACAAACGTGAGTTTTTGTTAATAACGCAAATGCATGCTGGATCTGGGGGAACTGTTCAGTGAAATGTTAGGCTGAATAATACTTTAGACATGGTGCCCACTAAACTGTAGATTAATTTTCATTTTATCCTATGCTCAGAAATGGCGCAATTGGCAAGAGAAGAATTTGGATTATTGTGGCAATAAGCCCTGAGCCGGCGGGCCATTACCACCCGGGGCCCGAAGTTAATCGAGGTCACGCAGCATTACCATTAGGCGGTAATGGCCCGCCAGCGAGGGGCTTATTTCCATTAGTATTCCGGGTTTTTTAGCCCCGGGATACCAATGGCGTTGGTATCCTTTTCAAGCAGCATTGGTTTTGCCATTTGAAAAGGCGGCAGCTGCAGTACGGGTCTGTTCTACAAACACTAGAACGCGCATACTGCTTTATTACTACGGATCAACAGGGCGCATTTTGGGCCAAGTTGGTCTGTAGTAATGCATGGGGAGGTAATGGTGAAGAAAGAATTAAAAGCAAAATAAAGTTTTGACACTTTGGATACATTTTGTACGTTTATGGAAACGTGCAAGTCAGCAATGTGGAATTTGTAATACAGGCGAACAATGTGTGTAATTTTGATTGACATGACATGCAGTAAAAAAGGAAAAGCAGATTGAAGGTGTTAGACTTTTATTGTGGTATGTATAAGTGAAGAATGGGAAATAAGTAAGGCGTTTCAACAATAAGTGCAAAATAACAATGACAGAAAAATGCATTCAACCTTAACAGTGTATGTTAGTGAAGGACAATATAATTTGGCAGTTTGTGTGTAGGAGAAAACTATCATTGACCATTAAATTGAACATTGCCATGAAAAGTGAAAGAGCAATTAGAAAACTGAGGATTGTAGTTATTTGTAGAGGTGCTGGACATAATGGTGGAGAATGAAGTAGAGGGTGTAGGTGCTGTGGCAGAATCTGTTGCATTGCGAAGTGGAAGAGTTGTGTCAGATTTGGTGTGTATTGGTTGCGCAGATTGGCGCTTGTAGAGAATGGAAGACCAAGCGTTTCGTTGTGTGGCTTGTGGTTGTCAGTAATTGGAAATTGATGAAGCATTTTTGTGTCCAGTCACAGACATTATTTCTCTGGTTTCCAGGCCAGCATTGGAAAGAAGTTGGATTGCGGTGTCGCAAATGCAGTGATTGGTGTATACTTTCCTTAGATGCGCACGTTCACTGATGCGTTGCATGAAAGCGCCAAGAGTGTTTTTACACAGTGAACGATTGGTATACCAAATTTGTTCATCTTTGCATTGGTTTTAGATGAAGCGACGAGGCATTACAAAAAAGCATGCTGCGTCTGATGGTTATTTTGAAATGTAGAGGAGGAGATTTAACTGAACAGTTGGGGTCGGTAGCAATAGCGTACATTCTTCCTCGAAGCTTACTTCGTTGTTGGTCAAATAGTTTGTGGTGGTTCGTGGTTAACTCGTATGTGAATGTGGCATATTGTTTGCCATTTTCATCTGTTAATACCAGGAAAGCATTTGGTGGCTGTAGACGAAGACCTTCACGTCCTCTTCTTGCAAAATGTATCTGTATGTCAAACCATACTTTGTATTGTACTGCTTGTAGAAAGGCTGCATTGAAAATGCTGCATGAACGTAGTTTGGAAAGATCGCTGGAGGTAAGTGGTGATTTATGTTGAGCTTGGTCTTTTCCATTTCGGCACAGTCTTTTGATTATGGCGAGGCATTGTTGGCAGCAGTAAATTCCTCAGTTTGCATGTTTATGTTTCTGCTGAATGGTGGATTGTTGAGGTGACAGTTTATAATGGATTGTAGAGAGATGAGACTTTGTGGTTGGTATTCTGTACGATGTACTGTGCGCACCTCATCATAAAATGAGAGTAGATGGGAGGCCAGAGTATGGAGTGGTTGCATCTCAAAAGCAGCAGAATATCCTTTTTGTGTGAGCCAGCCTTTGAATGTGTCAACTGCCCATTTGGTTGCACATTGTGAGTTTTGCTCACATCGATTCATTTCCAATAAATCAAGTTCTTCATTTGCCAATGAAATATGTCTGCCTGCAATGTTACTTGTGGCCACTGTATTCATGTTGCTTTGTGAGTTTGTAGTGCTGGTTGGTCCTTCTTCACTTTCAATGCAGTTCTCATGGAGAGATTGCCGGTAATGGAGAAGTTAATTACAGTGCTGTCGAAGGACATTTTCTGTCTAGGTGTACAGCTTGTAAAGGATTCGAACAGAAGTCGAAAGCTGTTTTCTGTGATAGCGCCAGCTATTTTTGAAGCCGCAGCGTGTTGTGGCGGCCTCGCAGGTTCTGCGAGTTTATTGACGGAAATGGCGGTGTACGGAGGTGAGTGAAGAGGCTTTTACACCCGGCGCGCGATGCACGCAAATGCATACATGGGATTACACTGTGGTATGTCTCGGAATTGAGCCAATCCACGTTCATTGTTTCCCGTGGCATCGGCGCGCCAGGTACTAGTTTGTATTGCAAACCTAATGACACACTGTCGAATAAAGATAGTTGACTGACTGAAAGTGATTCACAGTGGCACAACTGGCATATATTTGTGGCGCCGCTTCATGAAGCTATTTACATTGGCAATACTGGTATGTATTAGGGGTACAACAACAAAGTGGTTTACTGTATGAATGCTGGCTGGCACGTATTGTGGGTACAGTATCAATAAAGCAATTTACGAAGGGAATGCCGGCATATAACTGCGGTTGAAGCATTATGAAAATGATTTACAGTGGCAATGCTAGCACATATTACATGTGCAACATCATCACAGTGGTGTACACTGGGAATGCTGACATTTTTGTGTATACAGGAATCATGCAAAATGGTCCTGTGTACTGTTGGTGACTTGGAATCTATTGGCTTTTTCATGTGTTTATCTAGAGAACCAGTTGTAAATTGTATGGCTATTTAGTGCATTTCATTCGAAAATTGTGCTGTTAAGTGAACTATTTTAACCCCTTATTTTTTAAAGTATTTCTCAAGATGAACCACTCCATCCCTGAACCCTCTACATTGCTTAGGTCATGCTAATTCGTGTTAGATGTTATGCCCTTCCGTTAAAAATATTCAGCTGGCTCCTCTGACTTTGAATCGTTTAGAATGCCGGTGCCTCCCACCCTCTGGCTCCAAGTATTGCCTCTGCCACTAATCGAGAGAGTATAATTTGAACACAGGTAGTGTTCATTATGAATCAGGGCAACATCATTTCTTCTCAGTTAAACATTAAACTCAGGGAGAACCATTGCCTTTCTCATAAAGGTCTGATTACTAACCAGCAATCTGTATTCACATCGTCAACTGTTCGAATGGCAGGATTCCATCACTATACATTATTTTCAACTAATAATACTGATTTTTATTTATGTGCATATTTAGCCTTTTTTTTCTGACACTTTTTTTTAAACAAAGGTCCTTTATTTTGGGGTGCACACTTCTAATTCTTTAGATCTTAATTGGGTGCCTCTTGATGGTGATGATACAGGAGTCAGTAAAAGTAATGTCCTAACCTGCATTAGTAGGGATATCGTCCAAGTCTTGCAGATGCTTGTTCCTACAGGAACAGTCATTACACATTGTTATATTAGGATGAAGTGAGAAATGGCCTGTTGAATATAGGGCACTGCTCACATTACTGCACAAAGGTTTATGTTTGTTATGTATTCAGGGTCCTTTTTTTGCTAAACATGTTTGGCCTCTTCGGTGTGTGTACTCTCAGAGATTTGGCACAAAGAAGCCATGCATCTGACAAAAGCTGCGCTATGTAACACACAACAACATAGCATAGCAAAACATACAAATGTTTCAGGTGGGTACTTCACCTCCAAGTAACCCAGAGTTGACTGTCTGTAGGATATTCATTTAAAGTCCGGTTTGGCATACACCTGGTCAAGGGAAAGGTGGCACATTACTTAGGTGAGGTTGGTGTGAGGTTGAGTGAGTGCCCGCGCCCAGCAGTGTTCAGGCGATGTTTTGTCCAGATGCTGACACCACCATTAGTGTCATATCAAGTAAGGCCACTCCATCCACTCCATCCATCATCCAGCATCCATCATTCAAAGAGTAAAGCTGTAGAGCCCCTTATATGACGCTACATACATCAGTACCTAGGCTTGTTTGAACTTCTTAGCGAACAGGTTCCAAATGCTGAAAATGCAGTGAAACCCCAAACAAATATAAATATCTGTTATGAAACTACGCCAGGTCCATCGCACCTAAGGGCATTAAAAGGGCTTTGTCAGCTGCCCTTAACAATCAAGCAATGACCTGCTCCTGAAAGACAAATCTCCTGGTTGGTCCTCGGACGAAGAGTGTGAGTTCCAAAGACAGACACATAAGAAGGGCATGTCCCACCACAGTCTTCCCCCGCACATCACTTTATGAATCAGGGGGCACTGTGTTTCAACCTTCAGTTGGGAATTTGCCAAGAACTCTTTTGAGGTTCATGACCCTTCCTAGTTGAGCACTATCCTTTTGAAGTGCAGCTTTATCAATTCTGGCTGCCTGCATTTGAAAAGTGGTGTTTTTCCATCAACATAGAATACATCATATGTAGTGCGCTTACAACATTGAAAAAGGTGCTGTATTCCTCAGCTCTTGAACCGATCCCATTCTAAAGTTGTGCCTCGGTTTTTTGGGATCGGTTTCACACCCCGCCCCACCCACCCTCACCAGCCCTCATCCCATATTGCTTGACTCAAATTAACGCCCTGCATTTCTCAGCAAAAAATTGGTAAAAAACAGCGCAGTAAAATAAATTCTGCAGTGACATTTTTGGATACCATTTGGAACTGCATGTTGCCTGCCTGCAGGATAAGTAGTGGTTTAGTCAAATTGCAATCACAATTTAGTTAATCACAGGCTTAAACCTGTCTTTAGCACACCACCAGTTTAGGACGTCTTGGCAAATGCATCTGTTGTGGCCCTACCGACTTATCCTAAGGCTTGAGTGGGAATTCGGGTCAATGAAACACCTGACCTGCAGGAAAGGTGTAAGTACCTACCCCAACCCCCACCCTCAAATTCTCAAAGGTATGAGGGAGATATAGGGCCACTAGAGCACTAAGTGAGCAAAGGTAGGGATGGGCAACTAAGCAGGGCATGCTTGCTATCACTCATCAGGAAAGTGGGGGAATAGACTCCTTGGGCAGCTGGACCCTATCTTTACTCCTCTCATGAGATAAATAAGAGAGTAAGGGTGAGCAGGACTCTGCTAGTTGAAACTCACAGATGTGCGTGCCATTGCGGAGCAGAACAGGGACTGCGGTGGGTCCAAAATCCTTGCCTTATCCAAATGCCTTGCCCATTAACCAATTACTCATCATTGTGAAATACTGTTGTTATGTAGCATGTGACTCATAATTGTGAAATTTTGTTATGTACTATATCTTTGTTTAACAGTTTTATATTTTGTATATTTCGAACGCTGTATCAGACCACTGTCTTGGTCTGTCGTGTGATGGGAGGCATTGCGAAAACTCGGTGGGCCCGATTCATGTAATATTTGCCCGGTTCAAAGTGACTTTGCACTGCTGACAGAAACCCTGATTCAAGGAACAGTGACAAGTGTATTTTTGCAGTGCAACATGACTTTGGGCTTTGCACTGCAAAAATACACTTTGCACTGTTCCATGAATCAGGGCTTGTGTCGACAGTGCAAAGTCACTTTTCAGCAGGACAAATTCACTTTGAACCAGGCAAATATTCTCTGAATCAGACCCTTTGGGTCTATTTTTCACAGCACTGCATCCATGACAAAACTGTGGCAACCGAGTAAAGAAGATTCTGTGACAGGGGGTCCTTCCGATCTTTTTTAATTTGGTTGAAAAAGAAAATAAGTTCTAAATGTGATGATTTATGGGTTGACGGAGAAATTCAATGTCTTGAAGCCTTACAATAGAATACATAATTAGATTGCAACAGTAAGCGGGTGATGAGTAGGCCGGCTTGGGTCATAAAAAGGGGAGCGTTAATGACGTTCTGCTAGTACAAAAGAACACATACAGAGTGTATCATTAACCAAATGTACGTGATGTGAAGGCCGATAAAAGCAGAGTGAGAGTGTGGAGGGCAGGAGATCTGAACTCAACACCATTTCTGGTAGTATTCCTCTCCGCCATACTTTATGTGTGGGTAACTTTGCCATTTATTCTTTTTAGTGCTATCCTTCATCTTCCTTGACCCCACCATTGGAACTCCCTACCCCTGATCAAAAATGCCTCTAATTGTAATTGGTTATTTATAAAGTGCTTAATACCCAGCGGTTTCTAAGTCAGACTGGGGTCTGAACCTGTGTTGCTCCGTATTGTCTTGCGTCCAATGCGAGCACATTGCCCCTGAGCTGTCCTCCCAAGACATTGCCCATGAGCTATCTTCCTGAGACAACAATTTAAGACTGCCCTGGAGAGCCACCTCCTTTCTAGAAAGCTATGAATCAGCCTATGTGAGGGTGGCACAGTTAACATTGATCTTCAAGACACATTCTAGTGGGTGAGGTTTTTCCAACACCGAGATCAATACAGGCATCATTTGTGTTTTTTGGCTTGTGCCCATCTAGTTCTGTATTTGAGGCATTTACAGTACTACTATTTTAAGTACTACTTGTTTTAAAAATACCACCTAATTATTTTGCGGAATCTTATGGCAGATTTACCAGATGAGGTGTACAGAATTTATTGTGTGGTATAAATAACCTGTGTTTAACCCATGGAGTACATTTTGTGTACCCAATCTGGTTTATAGTACCATGCAATCCCAACTCATAATCTGGAATTGTTACAAATATGACGTATTTAGAATCACACCTTTTTACCAGCACCACCATCCTCCAAATGCTGCGCTTAGAAGGTTACTCATCCTTGCCCTCCCTCCCTGGTTGCGCTGCTAATCTTTATTTATTAACAGTTATTTTATAGCGCGAACCAGGCGCGCATGCTTTGGTGCGCTTTACAACATCATGCACGTAATGGTTAGAACAGACACACAACTTGTCATGGAAAAATGAAAAGTGCCTGAACTACGAGCAAAATCAGTTAAATTTTATAGAACCATTCATCTAAAAGACAGATGGCTGCATCCAGGCTTTCAGATTGCTTCTTAACTTCAGGCAATCAGTGGTCACCGGAAGATTATTCGGAGGAGCGTTCCAAGCTGACACAGCCGCTCCAGAAAAAGATCTCTTCCAGGTGAAAGTGGACTTAAACTTTACAACTTCCAAGTTAGGGGAGTCCTGTCTCCTGAGAGCTCTTGAGCCTCCTGAAAGTTTTACTTTCCCGCCCCGGTAACCAGCAGTCGATCAGTGGACGGCCCTGTATATAATGCATAGCAATTTAAAGATAATTCTGATCTCTAAAGGCAACCAGTGTTGGCCAATTAAAGTGAGTGTTACATGGTCAAATTTCCGCGCTCGCACCACAAGTCAGTCTGCAGCATTGAATACCGCCTTTAACAGTGCCAGAGAGGACGGGGGGACACCTGACAGAATGGAGTTTTCGTATTCTATATGGGATGAAACAAGAGATTGCACCAGGGTACGGAAATGACAAACTGAGACAAAGCCAGCCGCGCAAGAAGTTGAAAGTTTGCTGATCTCACTCAGGCATTTGTATGTGGTGCCAAAGTGAGTTGAGAGTGAGCAAAAATCCCAGCGATTTAAGTGACTGGGAAAAGCCAGATTGTGAGCCAGGTATATTAGCTTGTAAAAACCAGTTAGAGAAAATTGATTGATTACCAATAGGGCCGAGAGGATAGCTCAGGGGAACCTGTTTGTCTTGGAAGCAAGACAACGCATAGGAACACAGTTTGGAATCCGGTCTCTTAAAAGAACAATTATGATTACGAAAAACAAGAAATTGTGTCGCAGATTAGGTGAGTTTTAAGAAATGTTCTGCCATCCAAGTTTCTCTCTCAGTTAAGCATTCTCCAATGCATATCTTTCCATGATGAGATTCTGAGATATCATGAGTGTAGTCTCGTACTGCAGCAAGTTGCCCAAAGCCTCTTTGCTCACTCTCTGTCCCCGATATCTCTGATTGTGCCCTTCTGCGCGTGGAAGCAGTTAGTCCACAGTAGGCACATTACACTTCTTCAATAAATGAATCCGGTCTCTTAAAAGAACAATTATGATTACGAAAAACAAGAAATTGTGTCGCATATTAGGTGAGTTTTAAGAAATGTTCTGCCATCCAAGTTTCTCTCTCAGTTAAGCATTCTCCAATGCATATCTTTCCCTGATGAGATTCTGAGATATCATGAGTGTAGTCTCGTACTGCAGCAAGTTGCCCAAAGCCTCTTTGCTCACTCTCTGTCCCCGATATCTCTGATTGTGCCCTTCTGCGCGTGGAAGCAGTTAGTCCACAGTAGGCACATTACACTTCTTCAATAAATGAATCCGGACATAACATAAACAAACCAATGAAAGGGAACACGGAGGAAGGAGGCTCTTATTTAGGGCAGCGTAGGGATTTCTTGCCTCAGATTCCCAGTACCAGTGGCTTGACTGGCAATCTTCCCAGGCAACAGTGGAGCACCCAGATGGGGCACTGCCAGATCCTCCACAGAAATGGTTTGGGAGAGGGTCTCACTGATAACACTCGAGCTGAAGCATTGACGGCCCGGCGGACAGCGGGGACACGGAAGGTGAACTCTTGAAGGGCAACAGAAAGTAACAGTGAAAATGGTTTCCCGCACCAGCAGAAAACTGCAATATAATGAGGCACAGCGGAAGAAACCACGGTGCAAGGACACTTCGAAAAGTACAGCTCTGCATTAACCCTGGAAAGACTCATAAAGCCTTCTTTAGTCGTAAATGTGCTGGGCCATTGTAAGTAACTTCCTGTTATAATATAACAGCTGCACCTCGACAAATGACACGAGAAAAATCACAGCAGCCAAATTTTAAGCCCAACCTCTCATTTTCACTGTAAATCGTTTGTTACCCAGATTGATGTTTTCCTTGCCCTAAGCTTATCAGAATGAATTCTCTTCTCGCGAGCCCTTTTCTTGCGTTAGCACCAGCTGCAACATTATTTATAAAATTCAGCTGATGTTCCTTCGCAAAAGAAACCCAAAAGAGTTTTACTTTCATTTAATGTCGAAACATGTCTCATTAAAGCCTAAACAGGAAACAGTTATGCTGAGACCAAAATGTTACTCAAGTGTACTAAAAGTTAAAACAACACCTACACAAATACTTATCCAACACAGGGTGTGCTTGGGACCTTTCAAAGTCAGTATCAAATACCATTAAAAGAAAGCATCTAATAGTTGGTTTTGGTCTCACCTCCTTGAAGCGTCCCTGTTGGATCTACTTACCTTTGTATTGTAAATGTATGACTGTCAGGAAATGGGTGCTGGCTGGTGGAGAGCGACTGCACACCTGAGGTGATGGAGCTGAGAGTCAAAGAGGGCAAGCTGTGCATTTGGCTTTTATAAGGTGCGCACGTGTGCTTCTTGGCGCAAGAAACTCGCAGGGGCTCCATTTGGTTGGAGCTGATCACGATGATGTCATAATCAAAGGGTCTGTGTCCCTGGACTTTACTTGAGTTCAGCGTTAATTGCTAGCAGGGTGTATTGCAAGCTTATCTCCTTTACTGCACATGTAGCAAAGAAAATACATTTCCTGCATGCGTATTATCTTACAAACTTTAACCCCGAGCAATGACCTCCTCACACCCACAGGCACAGCACCTCTCCTCCCACGTTCCCCCGCCTGGTAGGAATGTGTTGTAATTCCCACATTGTAAAGCATTAACAAGGTCAGTCCAGACTTGGGCATTGCCATATAAGGGCAAAAACAGGATTTGTATTTGTGTTGCTAGACCATAAAAAACTTATCACCGAGTCTCTTACTGGCCTGGGCACATATTTCCAGTCTTGTAAATATTAACAAACAAAACGCTCTGTAAGTGAAGGTGAGGTACACACACATAATGCCAGATGTTGACATCCACAACTAAGAATAAATCCTTGCCTTTTGCCCCGCCTAAAAATGAATGACCCCGCAGACCTCACAAAAAAAGAAAATTAACTGAGACCAAGATGATGAAGAAAAAGTCTTATCCCGTTTTACAGTCAAAAATATGCTCTTATATTAATTCGTATACGGGGCAGATCTGATACAAAAGTGTAACTGATCCCTGTGCAGAAATTCAGTACATATACATTATTTGATATTTGTGTGCCACTGACAATTCCTATCAGAGAGTCGAATCCTGGTATCATTCCAATGGGAAACCTCCATTCTAATAGTGGTGCTCGGTGTGTCCAGGTTCGTAGGGTAAACAAGTGACTCCATATCATTGCCACACAATGTATTCAGTACTGCTCTTTTAGGTGCTGGTGCCTTGGAGCCAAGGTGGCGTTGCCGGTAGTCTGCGGATTGCAGTCGGAACATGGAAGACGGCTCTGGTGTGGCCATCACATTAGAGGAGGGCACCTCACGGCATGGAAGAGCGTGTGGCCATCTTGTCGGGTGGGCGATCTGTGGCGTTGCATACACGGAGGAGGATCCCTCACCTTCCCCTTTTCCTCGTCACAGTGGGTGACTGTAAGTCATACACTCTTGATTTTTTCCCTCTTCATTGTCACAGTGGGTGACTGGAATTCACGTACTTTTGGTTTTATTATTTTTGTTTTTCTTTTGGAATCCATGTGAACTGCATCTGGAAGGCAGGGTCATGGCAAATGTCACGATCCTGCGTTGTTGCCATCGCCTGGAGAGCCCCAGGTAAGGTGGGCAGATTGAAAGGATGGATTTCTAAAGTACGTTCTTGCTGTCTTTGGCACAAACTATTCCAATGAGAGGAAGGATGCTCTATTGTTTCATGGTTTTGGGGCTGCTGGCCAAGAAGTGTTTAAGAGACTGTTGGAGTCAGTGGGTTTTAGAGCAATGGGACCGTTTGAGGTGAGCATAGCGAAACTAGACAAGCATTATGAAGTTCAGGAAAATAAAATACTGGTGAAGTATCCTGAGCCAGTGATGACAGGGAGCAGGAACTAGGCTGACTCAGGTAAGTGTAAAAAGAACAAGCTTTATTCTTCTTGGTTACATACCATAGTCATGAAAAGGTAGGAGATTAGGTAATAAGCCTCTGCCCTGGTTCCCAGTCAATCTCCCAGTCCCAACCGTCACTCTCTAGAATCATCAGGCTGCCCACACTCCAAGCTCCACTTCAACATTCTATGAGGCCCTTGCATACACTCAGCCATTCACCACAATCATACCAGGATACCACAACTGGCTTGCTACCATTTTGCCACCAGGGAGCAGAAGTCTGGCGAATCTATTGAGGAATTTGTTACAGTGTTGAGAGGCTTGCAATGAAGTGTCAGTTCGATCATTAACAGGATGACCACATCAGGGACCAGCTAATGATTAAATGTAACAATATCAGAGAGGAGAGGTGGATGGAGAGAGACCTGACTCTTGATAGGGCCATAGAAAACACCAAGATCATTGAGCATACAGAGCTGTGTATGAAAGAACTCCACTCTGAAAAGGGTCGTGAAGGACACAAAACGGTGGCGGAGGAAGGTGCAGTTAACAAGGCGACTGAGCCTCACATAGATAGTGGTCTGGCAGTGGAAAGAAGAATGAACAGAAGGGCAAAGACAATTTCAGAGAAGGTGGAACAATATCTTGCAGTGAAAGTGCCAGGTGCAACATGCGTGCGTGGGGTCCGCCCAGGTCTGAAGCACGATATTTACAAGGAAAAAAGTGCTACCGTTGTGGGAGTGGTAGTCATTTTGCAAATGACAATGAATGTGCTGCAATACACATAATGTGCCATGATTGTGGCCGTAAAGGGAAACTCACTTGATGCTGTAAGAACTTCAGGTTGTTTGGACAAATAATGGAGTTGTATGAGGAGGAAGAGTTTGAAGAGATGGAGGATCTAGGAAGGGAAGTTGTCTGTCTGTTCAGGCGGTGGCAGGAAAGTTGAAGAGGAAGAAGTCACATGCAGTGGTGTCAGTAATCTAAGTTCCAATACCCATGTTAATTGATAGTGGGGCAGATTATACCTTAATAAGCTTGCCAGTATGGAGGAACACATTTGACTGTTGTACTCTGAAGATCAAGGCTAATGCCTATGGAGACGTTCCAATTGATACTGTAGATCAATTTGAAGCTGATTTGTAATTCAAGGGGAGGAGGGCAGGTGGCATGGTGTATGTTGCAAGAAGAGGAGGGGAGCTGTTCTCATGGGATGATCAAGTCGAGCTTCCCATCCGGTTGGATCCACGTCATCCAGACCAAGTGTTGACAGTGCAGGACAATAGCGAAGAATCTGGAGACAAGATGAAAGTGGATGTGTCAACTTGTTTTCCTGAGGTGTTTGAGAAAGCGGGATGTCTCAGAGGGTTTGTTCACCGAATAAGATTAAAGCAGGGGTCTGTTCCAGTGTCAGCCAAGCTGAGGATGGCACTTCTGGCTTTGAGGAAGGAAGTGGAAATGGAACTCAAGAAGATGGAGGTAGAAGGGAATATTGAGATAATAGAGGCTTCGGAATGGGGTAGTCCAATTATAGTGGTGAGGAAACCCAGTGGTGCTGTGAGATTATGTATTGATCTCAGGAGTCTGATGGCAATGTGGTGGATGAGAGGTTCCTGCTTCCAAGGATTGATGACTTACTGTCGAGAGTGTCTGGAGCACAAGTGTTCTACATTTTAGACTTGAGGGCAGCATACCAATAAATTGAACTTCATGAGGACTCAATGAACTTGATGGCCTTTATCACACCGATTGGCCTGTTGAGATACAAGAGAAGGACGTTTTGGACTTGTGTCTGCAGACAGTGTCTTTCAAGAAAGTAATGTGTACGTTGCTGGGAGATGAAGTTGGAGTCATGTTTTATCAAGATGATGTGCTGGTGTGTGGGGCGTTATTGTTGGAACATAATGTATAGTTGAGGAGAGTCCTGGAAATCTTAAAAGAAGCTGGTTTGACAATTGCACTGGAGAAATGTACGTTTAGAGCTGATAAGATTACATATCTGGGTCATGTGATTACAGGACAGAGTGTCAAACCAAGGCATGACATGGTTGACACAATTAGAAATATGCCTGACCCGAAGTGTAAGACTGATGTGGCAGCTTTTCTAGGCTTGTTAGAGTTCCACAGCAAGTTCGTCAGAGGTCTTGCATCTAAGACAAAAAGCATGAGGAAACTCACAAGGAAAGGTGTGGTGTTTGTTTTGGATAAGGAGTGTGGCAAGAGCTTGAGTGTGTCAAAAGCAGTGTAGTTCAAGCAACGCTTTTTGTCCATTTTGTTGAAGGGCATAGGATGGTGGTGTATACGGATGCAAGTGATTGTGGTCTGGGGTAGTGCTTATGCAGGAAGAAGGAGGAGAGTTGCATACGATTGCTTTTGCCTCAATGATATTTAGGGAGGCTGAGAAAAGGTAATGTGTAGTGGAGCTTGAGGCACTGGCAGGCGTGTGTGCAGTCAACAAGTTCAGGATGTATCTGTGGGGGAGAGAGTTTAAGGTCAGGAAAGACCATAAACAGTTAGTGAGCATTTTAATAAAGGATGCTTGAAAGGTGTCTCACGGAGGATCATGAAACGGGTGAGTCACCTGCATGGCTTACAATTCAAGGTGGAACATATTCAAGGCAAGAACAATGTGGTGGCAGATGCATTGTCAAGGGTGGCAGTGGAGGCCTTGTTGGATGAGGAGGAAGACGAAGAGGACAAAGAGGTTGACGGCATCTTTCTGGTTCAGAAGAGCATGAAGAAAGTAGAGTTGGATGATGCATGTTCACATGATGAGGTCTATCAGGCAGTGAAGAAGTTGATGCAAACATGTTGGAGTGGCAGTGTGGGTAAGGAGATGGATAAAGCATATCGGAAGGTTCGTGATGAGTTGTGTGCACGTGATGGATACCTGTGCAGGGCACACTGGCAGATCGTTCTGGAGGAAGTGAGGGAGACAGTGATGAATTTAGGTAACAGAGGACAATTAGGTGTTGGTAGAACTAAAGCGCTGATTAGGGCTCATTTCTTGTGGCCCGGTCTGGATGGTGAAGTAGAATACATGGTTAACGAGAGCATGGAGTGTGTAGACAGTAACAAAGGACTGCGGGTGTGCAATAAACCCATGACGCATAGGGAGGTGCTCAAGGTTCAGTGGGATGAGATAGCACTGGTTAGTTGGGACAAAGGATTCTTACTGGTTGGTTATGATGGACATTTTATGTAAATGTCCTGAGGTACGCGTGTTGAGAGGTGCAAGTTCTGGCAGTTTCATAAGGTTTCTAGAGTCCTTGTTTCGGAGAGAAGGATTTCCACAGAGGTGTTTGTCGGTGGGATAGAGCAGGTAACCACTGCTCTGCATCATCCACAACGGAATGGTATGTGGAAAGATTAAATCACACTCTAATGGATGTCAAAAGTATTGCAGTGGACACTGGTGGTGATTGGATTTGCGCAGTGATGGAAAGGATTTTACAATAAAGGTTGCAACCACACATGGTGACAGTGGTATCACTGTTTGAGTTATTGACGGGCAGGAAGCCTAACACTCATTTGTGCCCGGGCTGGACTAGGACATCTACATTTGAGGGTGCCGAGTTGAGCAAGGTTTGTGAGAGGATTCTTGTGAGCAAGAAGTCCAAAGGGAGAATTGATGCAAATAAGTGATGTAGAAGTGTGAATGTGAGGCCACGGGATGTGATTAAGTTGAAGTTGCCGGGAAAGGTGAAGAATGGATAGTCAACATTTTCCAAGTAGGTGGAGGTGGTCAAGGATTTGGGTATGTTGGTCAGGGTCAAAGGGGGAGGCATCTGGAGCCAGGAAAGAATGGCTTTTGTCAGGATATTCAATAAATATGACTAATCTGTACCTCCTCTGATATTTACACTTTCTCCCTGTCAGACATTGTACATGCTTACCTACTCACTGTACAAGCACTGTGATACCTCTAGGTCTGGGCGCCATACAATGTATAAATAAACTAAATATATGTGTGCAACGGAAGGAAGGGAGGTGGTAGTGATGGCCCTTCTTTGGTTGCCTCGCATGCCCAGTGAGCAGCCATTGAACCTGGAATCCAGGAAGAGTGTGGAGTGTGATGGGGTTCCAAGTTCCTCTGTGAGCAGTTGGAGAAGGATGGCAAAAGGGGAGGTCACTATATCTTGAGCACTTGAATAAAGACATTCTATGAAAATATTAAACTGTGTGAGGCTTCTTACCTTCACAACACCCACCTTCTTGCTACCTGCTAGGCGAGCTATCAAGCATTGCTATTTATAAAGTGGACACAATCCATGATGGCTGCCTACCACTTTGCCTCCAGGCACTGGTGACGTTCATTTCGGCCAATGGGGCTATTCCCTATCAACCATTATGGAGAAGCCCAGTAGCCGGGTGCAGTAAAACCTGAGCACTCTTTCAGCTACAGCAAGCCATTGAGCTGAGTGTTCCTGGGATGGCTGGTGTTGCAGAATAATTTGTATCCCATATCCTGGACTAATATCCACAGGCATCAACTCATCCCTTTTCCCTTTCCAGACATCCTGTGAAATAAATGAAACCTTGGCACCAGAATCTGCCATCAAGTGTACAGGGAGCCCATTCACTTCAACCTCAGCAACAGGACTCTCATCATTACTCTCACATCCCTCCCCAACAACACTCACAGGGAATATATCTGCTCCCACTCTCCCATCACTATCATCTGACTCGTCTTCTGAGTGTAGGTCATCGTTCACTACATTAACATTCGTCTTGTGCACCTTAAAGTACAAACATTAATTAGCAATGTGTCCCCACTGATTACATTTCTTGCAAATAACTGTTCTTCCATGACAAATGGGTGCCCCAGAAAGATGCCCTTGCTACCGCATCAGTTGCAAGTTTTGTTGCTGACATTCCCTTCTCCCCATTTCCATCCGCTTTCCTTACATTCTTTAACTTTCTTCTTTTTCTCGTTTTTCTTCTTGATACGAGTGCTCCTTTCTATCTTCATCATCTCATTGCCCCCTTCCTTTTTAGTATTTTTCCTTTTGTGGGCTTTGCCAGACAGTTCAAAGAATGTTAAACTCTCTTTGCTATCATTATTAACTCATCCAGGCAATGTTCATCTTTGAACCACAGTTCCTCATGTATCTTGTCCTGGTTACACTTGACCATGAATTGATCTCTGATGTGTTAATCAAATGTGTCCCCAAACTTACATGAACCAGCTACTTCCCTAAGCACCATGACGTATTCTTCGACCCCTTCACCAGGTATTTGTTCTTGCATTGTAAAATTATACCTCTCATTTATAGTCCTCACTTTAGGGTTGAAATGTTTATCAAGTTTCCTTTTAACACATACTCCAATTAATGTACCCCTTCATTTACACCTTCACCATCTTCAAGATCTGGTAGTGTATCATATAAGTGTTGCACTTCATACATTGAATAAGTAGGGAAACATGTCTATCCATCCCTACATTCCCTCCACATGTAGCTCTCAGATGGTCTAATAAGCCCTTTTTTCAGGCTCCCTGCGACGAATCAACTTCCGGGGGCACCAGTGGTCCAGGGATGAATATCGGTTTCTAAACCATCAATCAACCACCACACCTCTAGTACACCAGAAGGGATCCAAACATATTGGAAACACAAGTAAATTATAAACCTCCTTGTCCAATTCTGGTAACATGGATGGAACGGCAGGCTTATCTCCGCAAGGTAGAGGATTGTTGGTTATTTGCAACATAGCGAAAATACAATTATTACCCAATGATAAAAGGGACAGTCCATTCAAGGTTGTATACAAATATCTACTTTATTATTATTACAATAGGCAGTTCTAGCACACTACAAAATACTACCCACCCTGTAAAGGAACACAGAGGACAGACAGTTTCACGAAGTAAAGGGATATACTCTGGATACTGACAGAAGGGTAGTCTCTAAAGCAATCAGTCTTAACTGTTCAAGGTTAGTTGGTTTCAGGCCCAAGGGAGAAAGGGGTTTGTAAATGTCACTAGGGGCCTTCGGAGAAGGACCAGGGGGACAGAACCACAATGTACCTGGTGCTTGAGATGATCTTGATGCTCGACAGTTTGGGTCGGTTCCAGGACGCTTTGCACCTCCTGCAACAGAGTTCAAGATAAGAGACAGCTGCAGCTATCAGGCGGCATGCAGTTTGGCAAGCAGGGCTGGACGGACGGCTGCCGGATGGCCTACTTGGCGGCTCGGGATCAAGAATCATAGGGCCTCATTCCGAGATGCGCAGTAAAAAACGGACATTACCGTCATGCCGATAATAATCCGCCCGAGTAGCTTTGACGTTGCAAATAGCAGCCGATTACGAGAGTGCATGCATGTGCGTGGCGGCATGCCGGTAACGTCTGTACCGCCATGCCGCTAACGACCCTCAAACCCCCGTTAGTGGCATCATGTAATGCGCTGATGCCGCCTCCACCTCTGACCACCCCTAAACAACGTACCCGGCAATACCATTAGTGGTATTGCCGGGTACGTCAATACCGGACCCGGAAGTAACGTCATCGCGCCGGAACGGGAAATGCACCATCGGCCATCTTTAAAAACACAATCCATTGCAATCCTCCACACACAGGACCTGTACTGACTACAGAGCACACCCAATCTGTATAAAATGGCAAAAGCTACCAGGAAAGGCGCCCCCCGGCAGCACAAGAAGCGATTTTCAGATGACGAGCTCAACATGTTGGCGCACACATTGGTTGAGCACGCAGATGAAGTCTTTGCTGCAGACGTGAGGCGTCCCGCCCAAATCCGCAAGAAGGAAATATGGGAGGAAGTGGCCAGGAAGGTCAGTGCAGTCAGTACCACTGCCCGCACTGTCAAAGATGTAAAGAAGCGGTGGGACGATCACCGCCTCCGCTTCAAAAATATGCTGTCGGCCAACCGCAGTCATGGGCTGGCAACAGGCGGCGGCGACCACTCTCCCACCAAACTCACCAGCTGGGAAGAGATATGCAGCACGACCATTAACATGGAGAGAAGGGTTCGGAGACCTTGAGTTGGGAGTACCGTCATCGGCAGATGAAGGTGAGTGTCCCCACAAACCATAGATAACCAAAGCATGATGTAGGCCAACTAATGTGATAGTGAAGTAAGGCAATGCATGACCTATCATACACACATGGACATATCCCTGTTCAGATGGTGGCCCAACCACTGTCACATTAACATGCATGCTGCATGCCAATTCCATACCCAATAGACACCCTACACACAGTAAAACTGCATTTGTCACACAGCACACAAACCACAACACAGCGGTAGGACCCACAGCAGACACCACTGCAAAAATGTGAGAACCCGACGTATGCCAATATAACCCCCCTATTGCAAACACCCTGTCCGCCACAACTACGAGAATACAATGCATAAAATTGGAATTAATGCACTAACACCAATGTATGCTTGATGCACGTACTACCATCACTGATGTCCTGCCTCTCTTGGTCCCCCACAGGCACAGATGCTGACAGTGACGGACAGGTTGCAGCCACACAGGCCAGGACACCTGTTAAAAAATGCAAGCCAAGGGATGATGACAGCAGGGCATCAACATTGAGGGCCATTCCGATGCCCAAACTGCCACACAAAGCACCACCACCAACACAGGCCAAGTCACTGGACAGCCAAACAGCACCTGAGGCACCACATGAGGAAACTGCAACACAGGACGTGTCCACTGTAGTGGAAGCAGAGGCAGACGGGACACAGTCGGCCGCCACCAGCTCCATCGGGGAGGCAGCTGCCTCAGCGCCACTTAGTGATGCCAAGGGAGAGTGGCACAGTGAGGAGCACTCACACGGGGACGACAACCTGTATGCGGATTGTGCACATACACCAAGCCCCCAAGCCACCCCCAGCACACCACACAGGGCACCACAAACGGAACCCCATACGGCACCCCTCAGCACCAGTCCGAAGGACAGGGGAGTCAAGGGGTTTGGTCACCAACAGAGGACAGCCCTGCATTGGGCCCCCTGCAAGTGCCCCGTCCACCTCTGCAGCCATTTGTGACATTAAGGGGCACATGACGCGAATGGAGGGGCGCCAGGAGCAGATGATCGAGCTAGTAAGCAGTGTGTCGCAGAGGGCGAGTTGACCCGGTGCCAATTCCGTGAGTGCACTGTGTCAATCGTAGAGGCCATGAACAGGAAAACACAGCTGATCAATGAGGGGTTAGCTGCAGTAACCCAGGTCTTGGGCAGGATTGCAGATAACTATGAGCAGCTGCGTCCTGCACCAACAGACTCACAACAAGGCACATCCACATCATCCAGCACACCAGCCAGCTCGACCCAAACCAGCCCTTTGAGGTTGACCAGGCGCAGCACACGACACTCAGAAATGCAGCCCCCGGATCCAAAGAGAGGCTGCCAGTAGCAGGGGCACCCAGCATGTGCTGACTCCATTTGCACCCAAAAACATCTATTGAACATCATGTGTGGGGTGTTTGGGGAGAGACGGGAGGGGGTTTGTGGGGGTGTTGGAAGGAGGAGGGGATGTGTGGGGGTGTTCGGGGGGGTGTGGGAGTGTTGGGAGAGAGGAGGGAAAGGGGAGGGGGTGTGTGGGAGGTGGAGGGTCATTTGAAATTGATGTGAACAGTTAAATACACCCGTTGTGTGCAAAACAATATCATGAGTGGACATTTGGTTTCTTTGGCGTGTGTTTATTCAATGCATGACAGTGCACAGTGCCCATCTACCCCCACACCCTGTGTCCATATGCACACGATCCCAGTGCCCCGAGTACAACATCCATTGCACCCTCGGCATCCCAGTGTCTCAGTAATAACCGTCTATCACTGATTGGTGCACAGCATGTCCACCTGGTGCATCGCGACCTGGCCGATGTGCTACATCTCCTCCCTCCTCATCCTCACCCTGTGCTTGCTGGTCAATGTCAGGTGGCAGAGGTACGTCCCACCGGATGCACATGCTGTGCAGCATGGCAAAGACCATGATGATCTTTCCCACCTTCTCAGGCCCGTAGAGGAGACTCACCCAGGTGGTATATGCATCTCTTCCCCCCAGACTCACTAAGGTGGTATATGCATCTCTCCCCCCAGACTCACCCAGGTGGTATATGCACCCCCCCGAAGACTCACCCAGGTGGTATATGCATCTCCCCCCCCCAGACTCACCCAGCTGGTATATGCATCTCCCCGCCCTAGACTCACACCGGAATGGCCGTATTATGCTGTGATGGTTGTGGCCAGCCCCTAGACTCTTGGGTGCATGACCTATAGCCTACGGCCATGCACCCAAGAGTCTAGGGGCTGGCTACAACCACCACAGCATAATACAGCCATGCACCCAAGAATCTTGCCAGTGGCCACAACCCACACACATAAGCCAGCCACCCGAGGCCCTGTCCACTTCTGTACACATACTATTACAGTACTTGCAGCCAGTGGCCAAACTCCTGGGTGCAGAGTTAAGGGACTGGCCACAACCACCACAGCATAATACAACCATGCACCCAAGAATCTAGCCAGTGGCCACAACCCACGCACATAAGCCAGCCAGCCGAGGCCCTGTCATCCTCATATCATCTACATTCCACTCCCCTAATGAAGCCTCCCTGCATTCACCAGACAAGCTGCCCACCCAAAGCCCTGTCCGTGGACTACTGCAGTGTCCGCCGCCTGCCGCGCCCACACTGTCTTCCTCCACCTAAACAAACACATCATGTCAACCAGCTTTCACTCCCCCACCCTTCCCAGCCCCTCTTCCCAACACCAAATGCCCTGAAATATGTTTCCCAGGCCTGTTCTCCACCGCGCTATCCACGGATACAACATGGCGGGCGTTTCGGAAAAATATGACGGACATCACACTTTTCACCAGCCAATCAGCGGGACCGAACAGGGAAATGGGTCCCACATTTTGCCTGTTGCCAGATTTACACCAAATTTACAAAAGCACGCTTTCGGGACCAAGTTGCCACTCCTGCTGCAAATGTGGCAAAAATCCATCCAGCGGTTTGGGCTGTAGGCATGAGCAAATATTTTTTTTCCATTGCATCTATGAAAAAAAAAATGTGGGCCCCCTCCTTGACGAAACCTCACCAAACTGGCCAAAAAAATTCAGAGCGAGCCACATACTTTTTTTGCAAAGTTTGGTAAGGATTCGTCCAGACGGAGCGAAGTTATAAGCTGGCCAAAAAGGGCTCTTCCTATGATTTGAGCAACTAACCATAACTACACGGCCGCTACTGCAGGCAGTGTGATATATATATTATATATATATATCCCTTTGCCTTCAATGGATCTCTTTTCACCCTCTTACCTGGGGATCCGACCTCCATCATGAGGCTACACTGGATATTGGTGTCTGCTGCTGAATAATGGAACCTGATGCATGCACGGCATGTAAAGGTCGTTTCATTTCAGTGTGCGGACTACGCGGTGTGACCGGCTCATTTTGTCCTGCCTGGTGAGTGTGCGCCATGGATATCCGTGACTTTGTGTTTTTGCATTGCTTGGCCATACCAGGGCCATGTGTTATTTACCACCTTCCAATATTCCGGCCTGAATCTTCTCCCCTTTGTTCCTGCCTGCCTCAGCTTTTGCCGTGATGTGATTGGTCTTTGTGAGGCTCTTAAGAGCCAATCCTGACGCTGGCAGGTAGACGCCAGCCCTCCTCCCCAAGGCCCACCTTCTAAGGCCCTGTTTGTTTCCCTGTTCGTTGCCCGGATCATGAGGTGAGTGCCCCTCTCCAACATGCATGCCTGCCTGCCCCCAAACTCCTGTTGTTGTCAGTATGCGTGCCTGCCTCCCAACCCCCCATTGTTGCCAGTATGCGTGCCCGCCTCCCCACCCCTGTTGTTCGCCGTATGCTTGCTTGCCTCCCCCCAGTCCCCTGTTGTTGCCAGTATGCGTGCCCACCTCCCCCCACACCCTGTTGTTGCCAGTATGCGTTCCTGCCTCCCCCTTTCCGCCTCTTTGGTCGCTTGTGGATCCTTATGCCCCGTACCACCTGCATTTTTTATTGGCACCATGTCCGTGGTCACTAACTTTGACCCCGCATTTATGTGTTGATGCCGCCATGCAACATGTGGTTGGCACCATGTATTTGATCACTGACTATTACCTTGCTTCTATATGTCGCTGCAGCCATGCAACATGTGGCTGGCACCATGTATTTGCCAGCTCTTATGTACTTACACTGTAACCATTAAGCACTTTATGTACTTTGCTCTGTAACTATCAAGTAAAAGCACCTTGGCACCAATATATATATATATATATATATATATATATATATATATATATATATATATATATATATATATATATATACCGTGGCCGTGTAGTTATGGTTAAGTTGCTAATCCCATAGGAAGAGCACTTTTTGGGCAAAGTTTGGTGAGGTTTGGTCCAGGGGGAGCAAAGTTATAGGGGGGATCCCAAAAGATATTTTTTTCCCATAGACTGACTGGGGGAAAAACTTTGCGCACGGCTACAGATCAAACTGCTGGATGGATTTTCCGTCCAGTACCTTTCTTTTAAACGATCAAAAAGTAGGTCTAAAAAAATTAGTGATATCTATGTCTGCTCCGCGGTCACACTTCCCTGTTCGCTCCGCGGACAAGATAACGATTGGCTAATCGGGCGCATCATGTCCGTGGACAAGTGATGCGTTCGCTCATTGGATGGTGAAGAGCGTAAAGTGCGTCAGATTGTTCCGATGCGTCCGCCATCTTTCATCCGTGTTTTGATGTCCGCTGACATCGCCGCAAAAACATATAAAAAAACACAACATTGCACTTGTTAAACTTATCAAATACTGTCTCAGAAGGTGAGGGTTGATGAGGCTGGGATGGGATGTGGCAGCAAGAAGTAAAAAAGTGGTGTTTTTTGTTACGAAAGTTATACCGTACATTTGGAGATGTTCCTCAATATAATGTGTGTAAAGTACAAATGAAGGACTAATGTGTCTCTGTTACAATGTATTTAAAATAATATTGGAGTCAGACTGGCCTAGAGTTTGGCATCTGAGGCAGCCAACTGCAATGTTTGATGGAAACAGCGGCTCTGCACATGTATGCGAGTACCAGTTCTCATGAATGCGTTGAGCCATGTTGTTGCAAAGTGAGAATGTATTTGGATTCTGAGTGAAGGTCACCAGCTTTGATTATTTGGTTGCGGGCTAAGGAAGCCCACGTATGGCACTCAAACTATAAAGGTCAATTGTTTTTTGCCCTTGAGGGAAAGGGAATATTCAGTAAGAATGCAGGGAGAGGAGGTTTGGAATAAGGAACATTGGATAAGGTTATGCATTCCAAAAGTTTGTAAGGAACATATAAAATCAGTTCATGAAGAATATTTGTTGCGAGCGCATTCAGCATTGCAGTCTGAGTTACACGAAGAGAATGGAGACGGTGAATATCATGTAAGTTTGCTTTTGATGACTGTACACCGGAACAAGTTTTAATTTATTATTATATAAACATTAATTTTGGCAATGTAATACTATTTTTCTGTGTGGTTGTCATTTTTTTGTAGTTATGAGGAGTGCAGAATCTAGGTGTATTTACACTATCAGTAGATTCAACCAGGTTCAACGCTAATATTTCTTTAAAAGGTCATGTATGACCATATTGATTTGTGTATCAGTTTCCACGTTCTTTTTGTCTTTTTTGAGATTGTTTGCTGTGTGTGCTAATCATTAGTTTAAACTGTATGCCGAATTAAGAAATCAATAGATGTATTGTAATAAAGGTTGGGTATTGATGCACATTTTCTGTTATGTTTTCCAAATAGCTACATGCTGCCTTACTGCGATTGCCATGGATTCCAGATGCCAACTGATGGATTTTTTATTCGCCAGGTGCACGTAGTTGTCAACGGCTGCATCACTGTGACTGTTTTGTGGGACGATCGCCCAGGGCCCATGCGCCCGTACGCTGCAGTAGCGATTAGGAGTACATAACATCTTTTATGGTGGTTTAGGCCCAAGTTCATACAGACGCCCTGGAATTCACGGTGCGAATCAAGCGGTTCCTTTATCGAAAACGAACACTTTGTGTATGGGAAAAGAACAACGTGTGCCTCATGATTAACATTTGCGATCACAAGCGAAGAAACAAATTTGCTATTTGAAGGGATTGTGTCCTCTGACGTATTCCTCATCTTAGATATCTCCTTCCAGCTCTGCTGGCCTCGGAAAAATTTTTCTCTCTAGAGGGCGCTGCGCGTCGACGTCCCTCGAGTCGATGTCCCTCGACAGCCGCCGTGTCGACGCCGACGTCATCCTGGCTATAAAGGCCGCGCCCAGCGCCCGTTGCTCAGTTCCGTTTTTCCGCGCGTACTCAGTGCCTCGGAGTACCGTTGCTCAGTTTTGTCAAGTTAAACCTATTTACCTCGAGTTATTCGATACCGTACTCGATGGCTTCTTCGTCGGAACCGACAACTCCTCGATCCGGCTTCAAAAAATGCAGAGATTGTGGGAAAAAGATGTCGCTGACTGACCCTCACAGAGTTTGTCTGTGGTGTTTGGGAGCTGAACACCATTGTTCGGAATGCGAGGACTGTATGTCCATGACAGCTAAGGCCCTGAAGGAGCGTAGGGGGAAGCTGGAGATAGGTAAGACTTTTAAAGCTTCTTCTTCGTCGACGAAGTCGAGACATTCGTCTCCTCGTCACCATTCGCGCTCCAGATCTCGAAGTGGGTCTCATCACTCCTCGAGATCGAAGCACTCGAAGAGGAGACATCGAAGATCCCCTTCTCCGTCTTCCTCTTCCTCTGTTTCGCCAATGAGAATCCCGTGCCCCACAAAACATAGTTCCCGGGCTGAATGGGAGGAATTCCGCAAAAATATGATGAGCGTCTTCGAGAAAGCGGCCTCGACCCCCTCGAAGACTGCCGAGAGCGATGCTCTGGTCGAAAGACCCGAAGGTCAAAAACGCTGCGAGTCGCAGTACCCGGCAAAAGAAACCTCTCGAGCGCGTCACGAACCCTCAAGCAGGACTATGACCTCCAAACCTTCCTCGAAGGTTCCGTCGACGCCGTCGACGAAAGTTCCGTCGATGTCGAGGTCGATGTCTTCGACGCCGTTGTCGAAGGGACCTTCGACACACGAGTCTGTCGACTCGACGCCAGCGTCGACACCGGTGTCGACGCCAAGAAAAGTCACGGTTACGACACACCCAGTGTCTATCCCCAGGTCCTCGACGTCGATGGCTTCGAAATTGTCGAGTAGAATCCCAATTCTGTCGAGGTCTTCGAGGCCTCCGCCTTTGTTTTCGACGCCACGCTCGAAGCCTTCGACGTCAGCGTCGACGACATCAACGTTTTCGAGGCCGATTATGACAAGTTCGGCACCCTCGGCCTTGGAAATAGGATTTACACCCTTTATGAGTTCAGAACAATTGAGAACTATGTCCTCAATATTGGAAGAGGGTGAATTGTCTGAACAGGAAGACACATTTGAGTTGCAGGGACCTGTAACCCCAATTAGAGAGGAATTTTCCTCTGAAGAACGCAGGTTAAAGGATCTTCATGATTCCTTACATGAGGCAAGTGGGTTAGACACCTCCCCTGAGGTGGAGTTTGCTAGGCCAGACCCGGGGGAACATGCTGAAACCCCCTATAGAGCCTTAATGGCCAGGATCACAGAGTTTATGGGGTGGTCTGCACCTTCACAATCTTTCCAACAAGATGACCTCACGGATATTCTTGACAAAGGCCCACAGGAGGATCCTGTGGTGCCTTTTCATAAAGCTCTTCAGAGGAAGATCATGACAAACTGGGAAACCCCAGATGTCGTACCAGCAGTAAATAAAAAACTGTCTACAAAGTACAGGCTATCCTCTACAGACCCGGAGTTTTTGTCTAAACACCCATCCCCAGAAAGTCTGGTGGTACAGGCAGCATCCTCTACCGATGTCAAGACGGCTTATCCTACCGTCCCACAGGACAGGGACGATAAAAAATATGATGCTATGGCAAAGAAAGTCTTTTCAGCATGTAGCATGGCGTTAAAATATGTTAATGCTACTTGCACCCTTGCTAGATTCAGCCATACACTTTGGGTGTGTGCTTCTACAGCGGCTGATTGCATCCCAGAGGGAGAACAAAGGGATGCGTTCCTGAATATTATACAGGACGGTAAGGACGCTATGTGCGAATCCCTCCAGACGGGCATTGATGCGGCTGACAGTATCAGCAGAGCAATGGCGGCAAGTACATCAACCAGGAGATTCGCTTGGTTGAGAAAGTCTGGTTTTGCCCCAGATGTGCAAGCCAGGCTCTTGAACATGCCATTCGATGGCTCTTCTTTGTTCGGGAAAAAGGCGGATGACAGTTTAGAGAAACTGCAAACTTCAAAAGCAGCAGCAAAATCCCTAGGAGCTGCAATCTGTCAGACACCTTTTTCGTCCCACAGAAACCTCTGCGAGGGGCAAGTCCTTTCGCTTCTACTCCGCATTCGGAAGAGGTAGAGGACGACCGGCTCAAAGGGGACAAAGAAGAACTACCTGAGGTGGACGAGGTAGATATTCAAAAGCCGCAGCAACAGCAGGTGCCTCTTTACCATCGGCATCTGCATCAGCCGCCCCAAAACCACTCTGAGGACTTCCCTCACAGGACACCTGTAGGAGGCTTGGGCATTGGAAACATTTGCCCAAGGTTACTGCCTACCTTTCCTACGTATACCTCAGAGTCATCCACCGGGGATCAGCTCTCAGAAAGCTCCAGATCCACTCCTCTTGCAGGAAATTTTAGACCTGCTAGAGAAAGGTGCCATAGAACCGGTACCTGTAGCGGAGAGGAACAAGGGCTGGTACTCCCCTTACTTTCTCATTCCGAAGAAAGACGGAGGACTGAGACCCATCTTGGTCTTGCGAGAATTGAACAAATTCCTCAGGAAAGACAAATTCAAGATGGTCACTCTTTCTCAGATCCTCCAGGCCCTTCAGTTCCAGGACTGGTTGGTATCTCTGGACCTTCAAGACGCTTATTTCCATGTGCCTATCCATCTCAAACACAGGAAATACCTGAGGTTCGCAATTGGCAACTCTCACTATCAATTTCGAGTGCTGCCATTTGGGCTGACCTCCGCCCTGAGGGTCTTCACCAAGTTAATGTCGGTAGTGGCGGCAAGTCTAAGGAGGGAAGGGATTCAAGTCTACCCCTACCTGGACGATTGGTTGATCAGGGCTGTTTCTTCGGAACAAGCTCAGATCCAGCTAAATCACGTGTGCCACTTCCTTCACAGACTGGGCTTCTCCCTCAATTTAAAGAAGTCACAAATGATACCATCGCAGAGACTCCAGTTCATAGGAGCGATCCTGGACACTTCCCTGGGAAAAGCCTTGCCACCAGAGGTGAGGGCTCAAGATATTCTACAGATGGTTACCAAGTTCCAGCATGCCCAACGTCTCCCAGCCTTCGACTTTTTGAGGTTGCTAGGCCTCATGGCATCCTGCATTTTCCTAGTGCCAGAGGCTCGCCTGAGAATGAGATCCCTACAGTGGGCACTGAGGACTCAGTGGTCACAATTCTCAGGGAGAATGACAGATCTTCTTCAGGTTCCCGACAGAGTAGCTCGAGACCTTCAGTGGTGGGCCTGTCAGGAGAACATTCTGAAAGGAGAACAGTTTTGGCAACCCTGGCCGAAGATAACAGTAGTCACGGATGCCTCACTCACGGGGTGGGGAGCCCACGCCAACGACTTGACCATCAGCCGTCGTTGGTCTCCATCGGAGTCCAGACTACATATCAACCTGTTAGAGCTGAGAGCCATCAGACTTGCGCTGAAGGCGTTCCTGCCAGCTGTACAAGGGAAGAATGTCCTGATAATGACGGACAACACGGTGGCCATGCATTACCTCAACAAAAGAGGAGGCGTAGGATCACTACCCCTGTGCAGAGAGGCGATGCAGCTCTGGTTTGGGCAATCCAAGAAGGAATCTCTCTATCGGCAGTTCACCTAGCCGGAGAGAAGAATTTGACAGCGGACGCTCTGAGCAGGCAGAGCACAGTCTCCCACGAGTGGGAGCTAGCTCAGGAAGTCCTTCAAGAGATCTTCGCCCTTTGGGGAACCCCTCAGGTAGATCTGTTCGCCACCAGCCTCAACAGGAAATGCGACCTGTTCTGCTCAAGGGAATTTCCCCCCGAGAGGAGCTCTGGGAGACGCGTTCATAGTGGACTGGGAGTTTCCGCTTCTGTACGCGTTCCCACCGGTCCCTGTCATTCCTCAAATGATCAGGAGGTTGAGAAGATTCCGGAGAACCATGATCCTAATTGCCCCGGATTGGGCCAGGAGAACGTGGTACCCGGACCTTCTAGACTTGTCCATCTGCCCTCCAATTCGACTTCCACTCAGAGAGAACCTACTCTCACAAAAGGGAGGTCAGGTTCTCCATCCAGACATCAAAACCCTCAACCTTCACGCTTGGCTTCTGAAAGGCTGAGGTACAAGGATTGGGACCTCCCTGATGATGTTATGGAGGTGTTGCTTTCGGCAAGGAGGCCAGCAACAAAGTCTTTATACCGCTGCCGTTGGAACACATTTTGCAGCTAGTGTAGAGAACAGAATATCGACCCTTTTTCATGTGGTACACCAATGGTTTTGTCCTTCCTACTATATTTGGCAAATTCAGGCCTTCAAGTTGGCACCATTAAGGGCTATCTCGCAGCGCTATCCATCTTTAAGCGCACTGCGGAAGAACCATCCTATTTCAAGTTACCCTTGGTAATACAATTTCTTAAGGGGTTAACCAATGTTTATCCCCCAAGACCATTCCAAGTTCCCCTATGGGATTTAAACTTAGTCCTAACTTTCCTGATGGGCACAACTTTCGAACCACTCCATTCTTGTTCGTTAAGATTCCTTACCCTTAAAACTGTTTTATTAATAGCACTTACATCTGCTAGAAGGGTGAGCGAATTACAAGCTCTTTCTTGTAAACCCCCTCACACTATCTTTCACAAAGACAAAGTTGTCCTGCAAGTGAAGCCGAATTTCCTCCCAAAGGTGGTTTTTGAATTCCATATCACTCAGAAGATTACCCTACCATCTTTCTATCCTCCTCCTCACCCGGGGAAAGAGGAAGAGAGGTTACACAGGCTAGACCCTAGAAGGGCTTTAAGTTTTTACATCAGTAGACTAGCCAGGATAAGACAGGCAGACCAGCTGTTTGTAGGTTTCACAGGTCACAAGCTGGGGTTACCAATAACTAAGCAGACCATTTCCAGATGGATCATCCTAGCCATTCTGGAATGTTACAAATTGGCAGGGAAAGAGCCTCCTCAAAACCTTAGGGCTCATTCGACCAGAGGTATTGCAGCTTCTTCGGCCCTCAAAAGAGGTGTGCCGGTTAAAGACATCTGTGCGGCCGCTACATGGTCATCTGTCCATACCTTTACACGATTTTACAATTTGGATTCCTCCTCCAGTCAAGAGACTAGGTTTGGAAGGGCTGTACTGCATTCTATTCATCAATAGAAGACAGCATGAAGTCAGTACTCCCTCCTCCAATAATAGAATACTGCTATGGGAGCATATCTAAGATGAGGAATACGTCGGAGGACACAATCCCTTCGAAGAACAAGTTACTTCTTACCTTGTAACAGTCTTTCGACGGGATGTTCCTCCGACGTATTCCTCATCGACCCTCCCATCCATCCCCGCAGTTCTACTTCCCTTGTTGTTGCAGCTTACGCTCCTTCAGGGTGATTAGTTTAGTCCAGAAAGCATATTTGTGGGCTACAAAACGGAACTGAGCAACGGGCGCTGCGCGCGGCCTTTATAGCCAGGATGACGTCGGCGTCGATACCGCGGCTGTCGAGGGACATCGACTCGAGGGACGTCGACGCGCAGCGCCCTCTAGAGAGAAACATTTTTCCGAGGCCAGCAGAGCTGGAAGTAGATATCTAAGATGAGGAATACGTCAGAGGAACATCCCGTCGAAAGAACGTTACAAGGTAAGAAGTAACTTGTTCTTTGATTGAATATGGGAATAGTCGGATGTTCTCTGAGAGTTTATTGTGAAATAAAAGTACTTTACAAATTGTACAGTGTTATTGTTTTCTTTTAAAGACCGGTTTAATATTTCAAATTGTGACGTGCTATGTTGTCAGTCGATGTGTGTTGATTTTCGGGTTCTGCGTCACGGCACATAGATGATTATGGGCGCATTTGGCTACGCTGAAGAAGAACGTCACCGAGAAAGGTGTTGAATATCACTAGGGTTAGTTATATGATGATCAGGGGCGGAGCATGTGATTTAGTGACCTAAGGGTAGTTTACCTTACGCAGATGCAGCAATGGATAAGAACAGCACAAGATAGACGCGCCCTGCTGTCAGATTTTGTATGTTTCAAAAAGAGGAAAAATGAGGTAAGGTGCATTGGAAATGTTTGCGATAGATCAACGTATGTACAAAAATACATGGTCGAAACCCTCGGGACACTAATATTTTTTGAGCGTTGCACTTGCGAAACTTATGAAATAATGTTTGGGGAGGTGAGGAGTAATGCTGATGGATGGAATATTTCTGACGTCATTTAGAATGAGTTTACAACGTTTGTTGGGATTTTGTGCACACCTTATATGACGACTCATTTGTGTATTCTTTTGACAGTTTTGAAAAAATAAAACGTGGGTGGATTTCCAGCAACTTTGCGTAAGGCTCATTGGCAACGATCGAACAGCATGGTTTTGGAAATGTGACAGTGTTTTCTTATTTGGCAAGTGTCATAATGTAGTTAAAAAAAAATTGCGGTATAGTTTTAGTGACTGAGGGGTAGGCTGTAGCCATGGGCAGTGGCCAGAATGTTGGGGTCATGGTATAAGGTCCGGACAATGTGGCTACTGGCCATGACCAGAAGGGACAAAACATCAGATTAAAGTGGCCATGTCCAGCTGGGACTGGCTTTGTGGTAAAGTTATTCGAAATTAGGATGGATTTGAAAGGGAAGAAAAATGTGCTCGTGGTAATATGGTCACAGGGTTTTGTTTTTGCCTTTTGCAGGCTGACATGGAAAGTGAAGAGAAGCCCTGTATGGAACCCCCGCCTTCCCTTTCCATGGTGGCCATCTTGGAAAAGGATTTTGCTTCCTAAACCGGGACACTAAAGGATTCCCAGTATAGGACGAAAAATTCTCTTTTTTTAGTAGCACGGGTTACCGCTTTGGAAACCTAGCCTGATAATGGCATTCGTCCACCATTTTAGGGGCTGGAATGGGGGGTAATGGTCCAGAGACCTCGTTATCCACTCTTACTTTGATTGGGCTGATAACTTGGGCTGCTGGCCTTTTATCCACCAGTCCAGTCCCTGGAACGGAGGATGAACGCCACAATATTTCCATTAGCATGTCCGTACCGTCCGCAGCCAAGATGGAACTGCCGGCATGTCCGTAGGCAAACAAAATGGAGGTGTCCTAAGGACACTGTATCTAGCCGTACAGTCAGCAGATCATGTACGCACGTGCGCACTACACCCATAAGTACTGCAAACAGCGCGCCTGTCTGTAACTGTCCATGTCACTTGTGTAGCACTTTTAATCACTTTCAGGACCCGAACACTGTCCGTAGAACACCCGCGCGCATGCGCACGTCCGTTACTCGGCATTTGCTGTCCAGCGGGCACGCATTTCCTTCGCGGATGTGTTTAGGACGTCATCATGTGACTGCACCCACGCTGAGCGTGTGGACTAATTTGCGCAGTTTGTCTGCTTCCGCAAAATTTTAAAAGAACTTATGTAAACATGGTAAATTATTTTACAGTATAAAATTACCATTTCACATGTCCCATACAATGGCCCTACCTTTGAATGTAGTGTTTGGAATTTTTGCAACGCTTTTGAGTGATCAATAAGGTCACGAGACGCACCCCTCCACCCCTATAAATAGCCACACCTCCGAGCTCATCTTCATTGTGCTTCTGGCTCTAGCAGATTCACTTGTGCCTCCTTTACAGCTGTAGCTAACTTTAGCCGACTAATCCTTATGGCATCCATGGCTACTGTTGCTTCATTAGCCTCAGCACCACCCCCAAACCCTCCACCGCCACCACCTCCCCAAGGGCCTGCAGAGGGAAATACAGGTGAGGATGTAGAGAGTGAGGAAGAAGAAAAAGAGAATGAGGTGGAGGAACCCCACACTACAATCACTCGCCGGGAGTCGTGGGTGTGGCGGTTGTTTTTGATTTTTGGGAACGTACCAAAAGCACGTGCGAACCTGGTTAGGTGTAACCAGTGCCAGTTGGTGCTGAGTCGCGGGAGACCTGGTGCGTACAGCTTTGGTACGACAACCATGAAGCGACACCTAACTTCGTTCCACAGTGCAGACATTCGCAAGGTGGTACCATGTGAAGAACGTAGTAGATTGAGTTCCTCCACAGCATCCTCCGTGTCCGATCCTCTCACCACAAGAGACACTCTTGTGGGGGAGCACATCCCTCCAACTGCCTCACAAGCCATTTGCGATGCTGTTGACCCTTACCTTTCGAGGGTCACAATATTGTGTCTGTACTGCGACGCAGTACTCTGCAGGGGGGAGAGTTTTCGAAATGCTTTTGAGGCTAGGGTCACAGAGCACCAGAAGAACTATGCCCTACCTAAGTAAAGGCCACCCTACATCTTTCTCTCTCCAACTGCCCTTTCTTATCCCCGTGGTTGGTGTCCCTTCCTTACCCTCCTTTGCCCTCCTCTCCTAGTGTGTTGTGTGCTGAAAAGCAATAAACTGGAAAACAACAAAAATTACAAAAAAGGCTCTTTTCAGAGCCGCCTTTCTCAGTTTAACAGTAGAACTATCAAGTGACGGTTGTAGGCCCCCGCGCATTTCTCAAAAAGTCTGCGGACAATCGTAGGACTCACAATAATGGAGGGTGCAAGCGGAGCAAAACCAAAGCACTTTTCGCTGGGAGTAAATTGTGGCTCTAAAAAGAGCCTTTCGGTGGTGTTTTGTGTGTTTCAAAAACTATGGATTGGAAAAAACGGATTGCCAAATAGGTGACTATGAATCCAAAAAGGGTTGCAATGCATTTTGTACATTTCGAAGAAAAATCTGATTGCCAGCATATGTGAGATGGACTCCACATTGTGGAATGAGGACAAGCCAACATCTCTTAGAAAGGCACAAACAGCCTTATTAACATTGCGCCTCGCTTTCTCCATTTGTGGACCAAATGCAGAAGAACGCAGCCATCTTTGTCGTTGTGCAATACGGGAAAAAAGTATTTGGCAATTTGGAAACATGTCCATGACCTTTGCAAGTCCTTCCTTCATTGCAAATTGCAAAGAAATTCCAGAGACATGGCCTAAACTGTTTCCTCCGTAATGAATGATAATTATATCAGGATGAAGCTCTGTCTGTAAAGTAGCACAGAGAGGTACCAAGTCCAGCCACCTCATTCCACGCACGCCGTGCCAGTGCACTTCCACATGAGGAAATCCAAGATCTGCAGATAGACCGGAACTTTCTGCATGCACCATCAACCAATGCATCCATGAGTCTCCCAAAATCCAGATAATATGTTTTCGAGCACACAGAGCCATGGCTGTCTGGTGTCCTGTCAGGGAGAAGATGTTTGCAATACATTTCTCCACTCAGAACACACCCACTGAAATTTACAGACCAATCCCTACCTTCGCACATTCTCATTTACATGCGTCTCCACCCCAGAATCCCTGTTGGTAATACGCGCTGTCTGCAGACTACCACCATGTCCATGGACACGTAGAGGATCAGAGCGTGACGACTGTACATTTAAATATTATCCCCCTTTTCCCCTTTAAGGTCGGCCGTTTTTTTGTTTTTTTGGGCAGATGCCTTACAGACACCTGTTATTTTGTATTTCTTTAAATATTTTTTCTTCTTACTTTACTCCTACAATCATTACAGAACCTTCTCCAAAGCAAGCCTTACATTCCAAAAGAACATGGCATTTCCCAAAGAAGATAACGCAACACCATCTGCTTCAAAATAATCTGCATTACTGGGAACAATGTTCTCGTGGCTGCAGAAAAACATACCAGCTCGTAACATGAAAACAAGCATGCCACGATTGATGTTACACCTCCCAATAGTTTGATCAGGACAGAAAACAGAACTGTTGTCCCATTTTCCTCTTGGGAGTAACCCAGAAGAAATTACTTTTGCAGTTGGAAAGATGTTAATGACTGCTTGCACCAACTGTTCCAAATCTTCCAACAAAGTACGTGAACTCACGTAACCCGAATGGCAAGCACCATAGTGCAAAAGTACCACATGTGGAGTGGTCATCCTACGCATGTCTCTGCAAACTTGGAGAATTGACGCAACATTGCGATCACTTTCAGCGCGCCACACCACTTCCACTCCTCTCACATCGAAATTGTGTGCCACATGCCTACTTTCGGAATAGTGCTGTAAACCATGCACAAAGATATCTCCAAGGACCAAAACCCTGACTCTCTCCAGCTTTGCCATCTTCAGTATACGCATCATCTTTCCACACAAAAGAACAATGTGAACATCTGATTGGCTGATGCCTACAGTCCCCTTTGCATGCTGGATTTGCTGTAGAACCCCATATGTCACACGCCCTACCCGCGGACAAGCGCTGTCTACGTGCGGCCCGTAACTCTTAGCCAGTGCTTCTACCTTTTCGACATCACTCGCGAATCCATTCCCTCATTGGACGCAGCTAAGCAGTCAGACAACCATCCGCCAATCACATGCAACATCTCTACATCTAACTCCGTCATCAAAATTTCGCACTTCAAATGTACTATTGATCACTCTGAATGCAAGGTGCATATCATTACAAAGCACCTACTTCAAAAACTACTGTGCAAGTGTCGCAGATTTCTACGTACAGCTGCATGCATGCTCACATGCATCAGTATAAAGTACAGGTATGTATATTTTAATCAGAGAACATGTGCAACCCTTATGATTTTTAATGTAAACAAATTAATGCCACTAAATCTGCATAGCCAATGCATACCAACGCTCCCCCTTTAAGTGCAAGACTTCCAATTTTTCATTCACAAACCGCACTACTTCTTACTGTCTCCCGCATAACCTATACATACGTAACAACACTCCCTATTTAGCGCGAAACTCGATTTTCCATTAGAAAATGTCACAGTTTTTTACTGTGTACCGCCTACATTAATGCTACATCCAATCCGATCGTATGAGAAAAATAAAAGCTCCCGATTGTTGTGGTGACATCTCCCTCTGGGGGTCTCCCGATTTTTCAGATTCGTACTTACAATATGAAAGTAGGGAATTTTTTCCCATCTACTAGAATGACCTATCACTTACAAACCTATCTGCTATGGACAACACAGCTTACAAAAACAAGGCATTTTCATAAACTAAAAATTGTACTCATTTGCGAATCACGTTCAACTAACATACTGCAAATAACATACAAAGGCAGTTCATAGTGTAGTGAAATGCACACATACACTCTGTTGAGATGTCAAAGGAGAATACTCCGACGAAAGATGCAAAATTAACGTGCACAGTAACATCACTGCTTTAAACACACAAAGTTACTAACTTCTTCTTTTTACAATCGTAGTGAAGACTACTCTCCTGAAAATCAACAGCATCTACACTGCAAACGACATATCCGAAGAAACCTGGTCAATCCGCAAAAAAAAGTTAGTACAGTACTACCTTTATATTCTTACTACTCCTCAAAGAGACTGGGGGGGAGGTATTTATTTAATTTGCGCACCAAAACAAACATTGATTTCTGAAACATTCTACCCACAAATCCCAATTTATTGAACAAAGAATAACAGGCAGAGTGGCTCACAAATGCCTTTGTTTTTGGAACTCAAATAACATACAGAAGCCTTAGAATGTTAGTACTAGAAAATAAATAGCTGTTTCAGTTGTATACCATTACGTTTACTATTAATGCTTCTCCTCACCACTAGCTCACTTTGTACTCTCATCTGAAGCACAGTGTAGTAGTATACAAACAGAAAATTAGGCTCCCCAACTCATTATAACAGACCAATGCACATTCACACACCACCACAAACAGCTTCCCCAGCAAACTCATGCACTCATCCACACAGCACACATACATTGTACAACAGACGAAACCATGCCTACTTTTTTCAACAGACCCCAAAGAATGCCTACCAAAAAGCAAGTCCGTAGAAAGGAACGCAGAAATAGAGCAAATGAAAATAAAAGTGCCCAAAGTAAGCATCCATCTGTAGCAGAGTTTGTAGAGAACGTTGGAACAAAACACCTAATACAGTCGTTTAGCGAAACAAAGGAAGCTTCAACTACCGAAACTGTACCTCCTCTATCAAAATGTGGCACGAAACACAAAACGCTTCACAAAAAATCGGCTAGCAGTACTGCTAACAATGCTCCTATTAATCCTGATATAGTAACAAGAACCCATAGTAAAAAAAAGTATTTTAGCAAAAATGTTTCGCCACACAGTCCTTCAGAATCTAATAAGAAGAGGACCAAAATCATCTTCAACCCTTAAAACCTACCATAGAAAATTAATCCTACAAGCTATCGTAGACAGTGCAATACTTCTCAAAAGGAAGTTGTTTATATTACTGTTAAATAGGATGAAAACACTAACAAATCTAAGTACTAAACTACAAAAGAAACTTGTCAATAAACGGAATGTGAACAAAAATAACTTCTTAAATATTTGTGGAGGTGAATGGAGTCCCACAACAACCACAGAACCATATTTTAATGAAGAAGCATACAAACATAATCAAACAAACACAATTGCCATCCATAGCAGTGGACGAGGGTATGAAAAAAATCAATAATACCATCATGGAACAAGAAACACTGCTTACAAAAGTATCCCCTGAAAACTCGGAATTACCTCTCGATTCGACTGAACCAGACCGTCCAGTATACAAATGGCCATGCACGTCATTGTGTGACATTCCTAACAAATCTTTCAAATCTTTACGTCAGTTCCTCAATCAGTATGTGAAAGGTAAAGACAAAATTAAAATGAAAGTGCTGCAAAATATGGATATCTGTCCAGTGCGCAAATACACAGGACTACAAGAACATTCATTACCCTGCATTTCAGGACCTATTTGCAAAAGCACCTTCCATGATATCAAAAGGATATCAATACATCATTCAAATGTAAGAAATCTAGTGTATAAAATGTACTATGCTAAAAGTCCAGCTTTAGAATTAGCCAATTTAAATAACACTTTCTGCATGGTACATCCAAATGCCTACAACAAGAAATCGACCGTATCCAGAGAAAATATTTTGGAAGTGAAAGCCACTTACAAAATGCAATAGTCCTTTTAGAACAGACTAGCAACAATTCTGTACATAGCAACCTTCTATTACACACATACAAAAAAAGAAATACTAAAATTTAAAAGTACATCAGCTGAACTACCAAACCATGTGTGTGTGTGTTGCCGCAGAACGTTTTACAAAAGAAACACAAAAAATATAGACATATCACACAAGACAGAAGACAATGAAGATTCCAAATGGTTTGAATTAGCTCTCTACCTTGCAGCAGAAAACAAATACCAAATAAGTGGATCCCTAATAAGTTGCATTTACTGCACTACAAAACTGGACAACAACCAAACTCCTTCATGTGCTATCACAAATAATTTGGAATTGTTCCCGCTACCAAAACCCCTGCAACAACTCATTTTATATGAGAGCATCATAATTCAAACAGTTCACCCATTTCAAGCAATGATACGCCTTCAACCAAAAACAGCAAAATTACCTCCCTCTGAATTGGTGAAACCATTCATGGCAAAGTAGTTTAGTTGCCATTAGATCTAACAGAAAATGTACACACTCTAGGAGTGCAAAGTCCAATACAGCATTCTTTAATTGCCTTGGTAAATGGTGTACCAACAAAAGACAACACAAATTTGGCAACAAATGGTGGATTTACATAAAGTTAAACAAGCCTTGCAATATCTGAAAGACAATAACGAATACTACAAAGAAATAAATATTGCAGAAAGCTTAAGGGAAACAACTGAAATAATTCAAGAGTCATCAGAAACTGGTCAATTTGAACTTCTGGATCCTGCTGCAGTATCCACTCTTCTGGACCATTACACAATTCATCCATTGCATTCCAATGAAAGCATAGATGATGCACTAGAAACTTACCAAATGCGACAAACCAAAGGGTCACCAATGAGCATATGGGAAAAAAGTATAGAAGCACATGCTTTTCCACTACTATTTCCTACTGACAAAGGCGGAAGATATGATGATAGATCAGATTACGGCATCAGAATACCGCTCATTGAGAATGTATTTGCAAGATCCCAGATTTAGACAAAATGTGGAATACATATTTCATCTACTCTTTGAAAGTGAACTAGCAACCCTATGTTACGGATTTGCACACATTTTGAAATCTGGAACACACTTTCAAAATATGTCAGCTACGCAATTAATGGAACAACAAAAATGAACCTGGGCGAAATGAGATCAGAACATCTGTACACATTTAAACAAAACCAAGTCTTGTCTAAAAAATATATATTTGTTTATAAGCAATTTACACAAACATTTATTGTTCTCAACATCCACATTTAAACACCACCATTCATTCCATCATTCATTCACAATCTCACTATACATGTCAATATTCCACACTTGTGGTACTAAGACCACCTAGAACCAATATATTAACATAAATTTCAACACCTCTTGGTGATTACAGTAAGTGTTAATACAAAAACAAATAGCATATTGCTTGTTTGCTGTAACTCAACATATGTTTTGGTCATCACCATAGGCCCCTAATTAAAGCCGGCAAATATAAGCGACCTTCTTCAGGAGACGGATGGTTCTGTTGCAACCACTCCGAAATGTCAAAAGGTGGAGGATGTCATCAAACCTCAATCTACAAACAAACAATATACATAACATCAGAATTCCGATCTCTTATTTATTTATACACAGATATATCTTGTGTGTATATCTCAGTTTATGTGTATACAGATTGGCACTCACCTCCACGTGAATTAATGGTGACGCGTGTCAATGATGGAATAAATCCTGCAGTGGTGCTAGATAACTCTGCGCCTATACTGCAACGTAAGAGGAGGACAAAGCATCTTAGTAAGCCTGCCCTATAAACAATACACCATTATATATATGGTATGGACACACTATCTTACCTGATCAAAAATTCAGGTATGGGGGTGTCTTGCGTCTTTAGTCAATAAATCCAAAGAGGAAAAATCCCTGTTCTCGCCTGAAATGCAACACAGAGACTCAATACTCAAATATTTTCATCTTGACAACACTGGAGGTAATCAAAACCTCCTATCAATTCGCCTCACCTCATGTGGCCGAGTCCAGATATGTTCTTATTCTGGTACCCCAGTTTTTTCTCACTGCGCGGTGGTTCCAGTTCAATGTTCCTGAAGGGATACATGGAACTAAACGTCATGCTCATATATCCAACTAACTCAGAACATTGTCAAGGTTTTTTTTAATGCTGCTGTCTCACTCCCCTGCCCCTCCCTACATAAAGTTTTGTGGAGGAAACAGATAGAAATTCCCTTCAAGAACCTTTGTACAATCATGCTGAAGGACTAACGACCCCACTGTCATATTAGGCCTTTCTGACCCAAAAATAAAAATAATAATAATAATGGGTCGGTGTGCACAGTGACTGCCAAACAGCTTATAATGCTGATGGAAAACACACAAATGCAGCCTTAGCTGGGCTGTCGCCTTAGCTGGGCTCCATGGATGTTCAAACACCTTTATATGCATGAAAAAGGGAAAAGCAGACACATCCCGCATCTATTCGCATGCGCTGTGCACGCTGATTGTCAGCAGAAATGGAACTGAAAGGGTTGAGTTTACCCTCGCACTCTCTCTCTCTTCAAAACCTCAAACAAACTGTGTGAATTTAAACACTCAAACACACACGCACATTTTACTTACCCTGGGTTCCTTCTCTCTTGTCCTGCACCCACACCAAATTTCGTGCTGGTTCCTGGGCGTGGCTTCCTTAAATACGCCATCAACATGGTGAAAGGACTCTTGAACCCCAGTTCCCAGAGACTTCTGGGCCATGTAGTCCCTCCGTGTGTAAAACATTTTGTAAAGCATTTTTTTCTTTTTTTCTTTTTTTCTTTTTTTCACCAAATAGTGTTTGTTTGATAAATAAGGGGAAACAATGCAGCGTGAAGGATGAATTACCTACCCCTATGACGTGCTTGCAAACAATAAATGCTGCTAAACCCTGATTGTTTCTGTTGGTGGATAGGACTGTTAAGCCCCGGCTCGCAGTGACTTTGGGCATTGTAGGCCCTTCATAGACAAAAGTTTTTTTACATAAACAAACATTTTGGATTGTAATACCAGTGCAGCATGAGGGATGTTACAAAAATGCATTACCTCACCCTCTTTCGTGCATAGACCAATGGGTGCTTATGCTGCATAAATATTACTGTTGGTGTATACGGCTCATTACAACATCCGAGGTGATCCTTGGGTATAGCTAGCCTTTCTGGGTCATGGCCACTCACCCTCAGTTCATCCTGGATCATGGTGTGATCTAATGTGCAGGTTACTTCCATGACTCACTATTAGACACGAACGCCCTTCCCCCTCACAGAGGCGCATTCACCAAAACTAATATTGTCAAATTCAAATATGGGTAATCCAGAGTCCAAATGTATGTGCTGACATGCCAGGCCCTTCATATATATTAATCAGATGGCATGTATATCCAAAGTTCACCAGATATAAAACAGAGCTCAACCAATAAGAGCAGAGACCATGCCTCTTATCCAGTTACCAGTTTGTTCCACTCTATGGAAATATTCAAACCATTTTTAATTGAGTCCAAAGAGTGAATCCATCTTTGTTCCAGTCTGTGTAACATAGTGGACATATCGCCTCCTCTCATGGGGGTCTTGATGGTTTGAAGTACAAACCACCTAATGTCCTTGTCTGTGTGCCCCAATTTAGAGAAATGTTCAACTAAAGGTTTGTCTTGCACTTTGTTCCTTATTCAAGAACGATTTTCCGATATTCTCTGGCGTACCTCTCTCATAGTTTTTCCTACATATACAAGATCACATGGACATTGGATAATGTATATGACATTTTTGCTCAAGCAATTGGTGTGATTTTTAAAAAACCACTCCTTCTTGTTGCCATTTTCAAATGATTTTTTCGTAGATGTAAATTGACATGCCACACAATGGCCACATTTGTGATGTCCCATAATGGGTTTCAAACCCCATTGGTTCATCACTGTTTTGTTATCTTCTTGTTCTTTGTCACACCAATTGCTGCTGTATTGTCCTCTGGTGTGGCTGTCTGTTTGGCAGTCACTGTGCACACCGACCCATTATTATTATTATTTTTATTTTTAGGGTCAGAAAAGCCTAATATGACAGTGGGGTCGTTATAGACCTCCAGCATGATTGTACAAAGGTTCATGAAGGGAATTTTTATCTGTTTCCTCCACAAACAGCAGCATTAAAAAAAACGTGACAAAATGTTTTACACACGGAGGGACTACATGGCCCAGAAGTCTCTGGGAACTGGGGTTCAAGAGTCCTTTCACCATGTTGATGGCGTATTTAAGGAAGCCACGCCCAGGAACCAGCACGAAATTTGGTGTGTGTGCAGGACAAGAGAGAAGGAACCCAGGGTAAGTAAAATGTGCGTGTGTGTTTGAGTGTTTAAATTCACACAGTTTGTTTGAGGTTTTGAAGAGAGAGAGAGTGCAAGGGTAAACTTGACCCTTTCAATTATAAGCTGTTTGGCAGTCACTGTGCACACCGACCCATTATTATTATTATTTTTATTTTTAGGGTCAGAAAGGCCTAATATGACAGTGGGGTCGTTAGACCTTCAGCATGATTGTACAAAGGTTCATGAAGGGAATTTCTATCTGTTTCCTCCACAAAACTTTATGTAGGGAGGGGCAGGGGAGTGAGACAGCAGCATTAAAAAAAACCTTGACAATGTTCTGAGTTAGTTAGATATATGAGCATGACGTTTAGTTCCATGTATCCCTTCAGGAACATTGAACTGGAACCACCGCGCAGTGAGAAAAAACTGGGGTACCAGAATAAGAACATATCTGGACTCGGCCACATGAGGTGAGGCAAATTGATAGGAGGTTTTGATTACCTCCAGTGTTGTCAAGATGAAAATATTTGAGTATTGAGTCTCTGTGTTGCATTTCAGGCGAGAACAGGGATTTTTCCTCTTTGGATTTATTGACTAAAGATGCAAGACACCCCCATACCTGCATTTTTGATCAGGTAAGATAGTGTGTCCATACCATATATATAATGGTGTATTGTTTATAGGGCATGCTTACTAAGATGCTTTGTCCTCCTCTTACGTTGCAGTATAGGCGCAGAGTTATCTAGCACCACTGCAGGATTTATTCCATCTTTGACACGCGTCTCCATTAATTCACGTGGAGGTGAGTGCCAATCTGTATACACATAAACTGAGATATACACACAAGATATATCTGTGTCTAAACAAATAAGAGATCGGAATTCTGATGTTATGTATATTGTTTGTTTGTAGATTGAGGTTTGATGACATCCTCCACCTTCTGACATTTCGGAGTGGTTGCAACAGAACCATCCATCTCCTGAAGAAGGTCGCTTATATTTGCCGGCTTTAATTAGGGGCCTATTGTGACGACCGAAACATATGTTGAGTTACAGCAAATAAGCAATATGCTATTTGTTTTTGTATTAACACTTACTGTAATCACCAAGAGGTGTTGAAATTTATGTTAATGTATTGGTTCTAGGTGGTCTTAGTACCACAAGTGTGGAATATTGGCATGTATAGTGAGATTGTGAATGAATGATGGAATGAATGGTGGTGTTTAAATGTGGATGTTGAGAACAATAAATATTTGTGTAAATTGCTCATAAACAAATATATATTTTTTTGACAAGACTTGGTTTTGTTTAAATGTGTACAGATGTTCTGATCTCATTTCTCCCAGGTTCATTTTTGTTGTTCCATTATATTTAGCCTGTAGAACCTGTGGTAGTAAGGCAATCCCTATTTCGAAACTCTGTATGTACAGCCCTCTGGCTGAAGGGAAACGTATTATACGTAGCCAAAATATTGAGCTTTATTTAAATGGAGAATGTGAATATTTTTTCATTCTCCGACGAACATTATAGGAAGCTACTGGATGTTCCAGCTCTGTTTGAGAATGAAACACCAGTAGAAAAGATCCCGGATGGGACAGATGAGCTAAACACCATCACGCAGAAAAAGAAGAAATTAGCTCGCACTCAATTACACGGCAGCTTTATGCTGCAATATTTGAAAGGTGGAATTATACCGGAGGGTTTGCAGGTAAAGATAATTCCAAGACTGTTTACTGATAACGTAAAATTTCAAAAAAACTTTAGCGGAGTATGCAATAAGTGTTCGAGAGATTTGATTTTTCTTATAGTTGAGACTGCGGAAGAGGAGGCCAAGGCACAAAGCGAAGAGCTAGAACGCCTAGAAAAAGTTTTTGTGGAAAATAAATCTATAAAAGATGCAAAAGCATTACTAGCAAATATAGAAGAAGAAATTAAAAAATTCAAACAGTTCAATTTGGACAAACAAACAAATTGAAAAAAGATTTGAATAACTACAAAGAGGAAAGAACCTATCCCTATTTACGCACGGGATTCTATACAGAGACCACCTCAGATCCTTATAATAGAAGGCCCAACCGTTTTGTAAATTTCTCCAATTCCTCTGCCTCATCTAGTGACTCGGACCAAACAGGGGCACCACAAGGTGGTGCAAATTTATGTAACACCCGGGGACAACAATCCGTTTTTTTTTCGGAGAGGAGGCCAGAAAGGCCGGTCGAGAGAGAGACAACAATTTGGACCAGGAGTCCGCACGAGACAGTGGTACCAGAATCAGTGAACACAGATAAAATTCTGATTTTCAATTTATCATCTAGAGACTTGACTGATATTGAACTCAAACTACTGTCTAAGGGTTTATCCTACGTCCCAGTAGCGAGAGTGGATCCATTCAAGTGTGAAATGGAATTACAAGGTTTCTTTCGAAAAATCAGATTAAAACATTATTTTGAGGTATTTTTAACGAGTACATCAACAGGCAACAAAGATGGGCGGAAAGAACGTGAAGAAGTAAAAAAACGTCACAGGGCTCAAACCTAAATCACACTTTTCACCTCCCATAAACGTGTGCCCCCCGAAATCTTGGCCTTTGAAAACATTGTGAGGAAACAAGTGCAGGAGGCTATCAAGAAGAAAAATTTCCATCAAGATAACCTGAATAAAGACGAACGAGAAGCATTGAAAATGCTCTGTGAAGATCCCCTTAGAATTATTAAACCTGCCGATAAAGGGGGTGGCATCGTGTTGATGGATATTCAGAAGTACGAAGATGAATGTTTGAGGCTCCTTGGAGACAGGGATGCATATAGAAAATTAGATCATGACCCCTACGCAAGCTCTACAAGAGGAAATTAGAAATCTGATGAGACACGCAGTGAATGAAGAATGGATCAGTGAGGAAGAACAACAATTCCTATGTAAGGTTCACCCAAGAAAAGGGGCATTTTATGTACTTCCAAAAGTGCATAAGAATGCAGAGCACCCACCAGGGAGACCGATAGTCTCTGCAATGGACTCATTGTTAGAGCCCCTATCTATATATACAGAATTCTTTTTGAAATCATTTGTTGAATTAATGCCTGCATATATAAAGGATATGACCCATATGCTCCTGATTCTTGAAAGTATCACCATGGAACCAGATGACATTTTAGTGACGATGGACGTCGAATCATTGTATACGTCCATCCCTCAGATGCAGAGTTTGGAGGTGTTAAGAAAGATCCTCGATACAAGAGAAACACCATTAAATCCACCAACGGGATTCGTACTTGAATGTGCGCGTTTGGCCATGTGTGAAAACGTTTTTCTTTTTAAGAAATGTTTATACAAATAACTCGGAGGGGTAAGTATGGGTGCCACCTTTGCACCTGACGTGGCAAATTTATATATGGCTGATTTTTAACATAATTTTGTACTGGGACCCTCATGTGCTTTGAACCAACAGCCATTTGGGGGATACTTGAGAGTGTGGAAACGGTGCATAGACGATGTGTTCTTTGTGTGGAGAGGTTCTATCAAATTTCTGGTGGCCTTCCATATGTGGGTTAATGCATGTGATCCCCACATCAAGTTCACAATGGAGTGGAACAAAGCGAGTGTAAGTTTTCTGGATCTAGTGATCCAAAAGAAAGAAGATCACTTGGAAACAACATTACATAGGAAAAGCACTGACAAAAACACACTCCTACATTACTCGAGTTTTCACCCGGCAGGCCTCAAACAAAATCTACCATATGGTCAATTTCTCCGTATTAGGAGAAATTGCACACAAAAAACCGAGTTTGTGAACCACTCCGTGAAATTGAAGGACAGACTAATGGATAGAGGGTATCCAAAAAAGCTGGTGAAACAACACTATAAACGAGCCCTCAACACACATCGGGAGATCTGTTTATTAACGAAGACCAAAGAAAAGAATAACAGATTGATCTGTGTGTCTACATTTTCCCCAATAAGCAATCTGATCAAGAGGAGTGTTAATAAGAATTGGCATCTGGGGAAATGCCCAGGGAGTCTGGCACAGAAACCAATGTTCGCGTTTAAACGCAACATGAATCTCAGACAAAAACTGGTCCACACATACAAAGAACAAGAAGATAACAAAACAGTGATGAACCAATGGGGTTTGAAACCCATTATGGGACATCACAAATGTGGCCATTGTGTGGCGTGTCAATTTACCTCTACGAAAAAATCATTTGAATATGGCAACAAGAAGGAGTGGTTTTTTAAAAATCACACCAATTGCTTGAGCAAAAATGTCATATACATTATCCAATGTCCATGTGATCTTGTATATGTAGGAAAAACTATGAGAGAGGTACGCCAGAGAATATCGGAACATCGTTCTTGCATAAGGAACAAAGTGCAAGACAAACCTTTAGTTGAACATTTCTCTAAATTGGGGCACACAGACAAGGACATTAGGTGGTTTGTACTTCAAACCATCAAGACCCCCATGAGAGGAGGCGATATGTCCACTATGTTACACAGACTGGAACAAAGATGGATTCACTCTTTGGACTCAGTTAAAAATGGTTTGCATATTTCCATAGAGTGGAACAAACTGGTAACTGGATAAGAGACATGGAGCCTCATTACAACTCAGGCGTTAAGGGTTAACGCCGTCGTTAACCCTTAACGCCTGATTCCAATTTTAACGGCTGCTTTTAGCAGGCGTTAAAATCCATGGCGCTAAACCGCCTTGGTGCTAATTACGGCACCGTAATTTACAGTGCCGTAATTAGCGCCTTCCCCACTCCCATTATGCCTTAAAGGGCAAAAATGGGAATGGGGAAGGGTAAATGGGAAATAGGGATTTACCGCCCCACTCACCTTGGAATGGGGCGGTAAATCCGCCATCCACCATGGTGTAAACATAGTTTACACCATGGTGGTAAAGTTGGTGTACTTACCGCCTGGGTCGTAATGACCGATATGGTCTCTGCTCTTATTGGTTGAGCTCTGTTTTATATCTGGTGAACTTTGGATATACATGCCATCTGATAAATATATATGAAGGGCATGGCATGTCAGCACATACATTTGGACTCTGAATTACCCATATTTGAATTTTACAATATTGTTTTTCGTGAATGCGCCTCCTGCCACTGTGAGGGGGAAGGGCGTTCATGTCTAATAGTGAGTCATGGAAGTAACCTGCACATTAGATCACACCATGATCCAGGATGAACTGAGGGTGAGTGGCCATGACCCAGAATGGCTAGCTATACCCAAGGATCACCTCAGATGTTGTAATGAGCCGCATACACCAACAGTAATAATTATGCAGCATAAGCACCTATTGGTCTATGCACGAAAGAGGGTGAGGTAATGCATTTTTGTAACATCCCTCATGCTGCACTGGTATTACAATCCAAAATGTTTGTTTATGTAAAAAACTTTTGTCTATGAAGGGCCTACAATGCCCAAAGTCACTGGGAGCCGGGGCTTAACAGTCCTATCCACCAACAGAAACAATCAGGGTTTAGCAGCATTTATTGTTTGCAAGCACGCCATAGGGGTAGGTAATTCATCCTTCACGCCGCATTGTTACGTTGCAGTATAGGCGCAGAGTTATCTAGCACCACTGCAGGATTTATTCCATCTTTGACACGCGTCTCCATTAATTCACGTGGAGGTGAGTGCCAATCTGTATACACATAAACTGAGATATACACACAAGATATATCTGTGTCTAAATAAATAAGAGATCGGAATTCTGATGTTATGTATATTGTTTGTTTGTAGATTGAGGTTTGATGACATCCTCCACCTTTTGACATTTCGGAGTGGTTGCAACAGAACCATCCTTCTCCTGAAGAAGGTCGCTTATATTTGCCGGCTTTAATTAGGGGCCTATTGTGATGACCGAAACATATGTTGAGTTACAGCAAACAAGCAATATGCTATTTGTTTTTGTATTAACACTTACTGTAATCACCAAGAGGTGTTGAAATTTATGTTAATATATTGGTTCTAGGTGGTCTTAGTACCACAAGTGTGGAATATTGACATGTATAGTGAGATTGTGAATGAATGATGGAATGAATGGTGGTGTTTAAATGTGGATGTTGAGAACAATAAATATTTGTGTAAATTGCTTATAAACAAATATATTTTTTTTTGACAAGACTTGGTTTTGTTTAAATGTGTACAGATGTTCTGATCTCATTTCGCCCAGGTTCATTTTTGTTGTTCCATTATATTTAGTTTAGTTTAGTTTATTATTTGATAATGCGCTCCAAAACCCAGGGGTAGCCGGGCGCAGCAGTTACAAGAATACTTAGGCTTAAGGTTGCGTACATACAAAAGGATACATACAGAATATGCATTATATGAGTTATTAACATATATACAAAACCAATATACAAATATACAAGAAATACAGGAATGTGAATCCCTCTCATAGGTCTGGTATCGGGGGAGTCAAAGGTAGTTATGCGCAATGATAGGGCCAGGTTCAGTGGGTTAGTTGTCGTTACTCCAGAGCCAACTTTTCACCTTACTCCTGAAACTAGAGTAGGGTAGATTAGCTCTCAATGCCATGGGGAGTGAATTCCAAGCGCAGGCCGCTCTAACAGGGAAGCGAGCTCCGCCTGCTTTAGTTAGTCTAAATCTGGGGGTTTCAAGTAGGGAGTGGATAGAGGCTCTGGTATGGTGAGTAGAGGATTTTCTAGTCAGTCTAGCCGAGATGTAGGGGGGCGCAGTGTTGTTCAGTCCTTTATGTGTGAGAGATAGGCCCTCATTACGACCCTGGCGGAAAGTGACTGACCGGACCGCCACAGCGTAAATAGCGTTTCCGCCATTGCACGAAGGAGCAAAGTGCGGCCCATTCCGACCCATCGGGCACGAGCACCACGGCATGGCGGAAGTGCAAAGTCCGCGATGGCGGAAATGACCCCAAAACGGCCCACACCGCCGCCGTACGGCGCCCTAGGTGCAATACCGCCACCCATCACAGCGGACACCGCAGTGTGCGCCTACCGGAAAGTACGGTGACCGGAAATATACGGAAACGGAAGTAAAAACATGGGCCCGGAACGGGAAACATCCCGCCGTACACCTATAAAACCACTAAAACCACACAACCACCAAAAACACTACCCTGAGACACACCCCAACCCGTCATCCACCCTAGCGAAACCAAGAAAAATGGGAAAAGTAGCGAAGAAAGCGTGCGACCGCAAGCGGCAGGTCCACTTCTCCCGTGAGGAACTCACCGTGCTAACAGAGACCCTCCAGGAGAATGCAGCCGTCGTCTTCTCCACGCAAATGACCAGGACGGCACTTGCAAACAAGAAGGCCATATGGGCTCTGGTGGCACAGCGGGTAAGTGCGGTGGGGACCGCACCCCGCAACCCACAGCAATGCCGAAAGCGATGGGACGACCTGCGGATACGCGTCCGCAGCATACTCTCTGCCAACCGCAACATTGCCACAGCCCCCGGGGGAGGTCCTGAATCACCCATCAAGTTGACCCCCTGGGAAGAAATCTGTGCCTCCACCATCGGAATGGAGAGCATAGAGGGAGTCGGAGGGATGGAGAAAGGAGTGCAGACATCCGAAGATTCAGGTAGGTGGGCCAGATAAAACAATGCCAAATCCACAAAGTCCATTCATGTGAAGTACCATGTGTCCACATAGTGCAACAGAAACACATGTCCAGGAGAACGTCCACACACATCGGCCTGATAGCGCACGTTAAAACCCACAATAAATACATAATTAATTAAAAACCCCTAAAACACGCACTACACGTGCAGCAGGCACACCCTAACTGCAGGCTGCCAAACAACTGCACCCTCACTCCACACACAAATGAAAGCACCTCCAAGGCCCCGACCCAAATCACCCTCAGGTACCACCCCAATGCATGTGATACAATGCCATTCCAATTCCCACAGACCCATCAATAACCCTCGCCCTCCTTTACTCCACCACAGGGTCCGATCCAAACGACGAGCATCAGGACACCCCTACCAGCACACCTGCAAAGAGGGCCAAGACCAACGGCCAAAGACCCTCCACCTCAGCTGCACGCATCAAGACACGGCAGCAGCACAAATCAGGTGGCAGCACAGAGGAGGGAACATCAACAGGCACCCCAGCAGCCAGCATGCCCACAACACCACCACCACAGGTCCCCCCAACGGATGCCACAGAAGGCACTGCCTCTGGTGGCAGCAGCACCATAGGTGACACCCCATTGATGGCAGCATGCTCCGACACAGAAGACGGGGATGTCGAAGTCAGATCCATCCATGACCTGTCCCAATCCCCCTGTCTGTCCCATCCCGTACAACATGAGGATGCCACGCAGGGGCACCCACAAGACGACGACTGGCCATCCCCCACAAGCCCTGTGGCAAGGCAACATGAGGTCCACAGCCCCTCTGTGACACCCCCGCAAATGGCCATGGCCCAGCAGAGGCAACAGTCCCTCGACCAGTTAATCGTGCAACAGCAGCAACTGGCCACGCTCCTCAAGGACCATGCCGATGAATGTGGGGGCACTAAGGCAGACATAGAAACATCAACTGAGACACTTAGGGCAGAAATGGAGAGAGGTACAGAGACACTAAGGGCACAAATGGAGAGAAGCACCGAGAGCCTGAGGGGGGAACTGCATGCGACGTCCAAAGACGTATGTGCCGAACTTGCCGCAGTGCGCCGTGTGCTCACTGAGCTCTCGCAAACCCTCAGGGACATGCATGGACGTGAGCAGGCAGAGACATCATCCGTTGCAAGTTCCGTCCAGGGCAGCCCCCAACGTAGATCTGGGAGGAACCTGCGCTCCACAGGCAGGGGTGCCCCTGACACCCGCAGAGGGGGCTTGCAATAGCGACTGCCCACTGACAATGAGCATCTTTGGACACTGGTGTTCGGGGGGGAGGTAGGAGGGTGGAGGGGGTGTGTTGGGCTCACTTGGGTGGCGGGTCGATAGGGTGTTCAACATGATATCACATATGCCATAAACAGTGCACGATCAACCAATGAGATGTGTGGACATTGATCTTTGTGTACTAGGCCATCATAGGCGTACAGTCCATATTGTGCATGTCCCAGACACACACAGTGCCACGAGTCCCGTGTCCATGTATCAGCCACCAGGCGTGAGTGCTAGAAGCATGCATCAATGAGATGCTGACGAATGTCACGGCCCTCCGGTGCCTCGCAGACTCCTTGAGGTGCTGCCACATCCCCACCCTCATCATGACCATCATCAGGTGCTTGCAGTTCTGCGTCAGGGGGCATGGGCACATTTCTACGTACGCACATGTTGTGGAGCATGACACATGCCATCACCATCTTTGCAACCTTCTCATGGCGGTACAGGAGTGCCCCGCCAGACCTGCTGAGGCAGCGGAAACGACCCTTCAGTAGGCCGAATGCCTGTTCAATGACTACACGGGTACGTGAGTGGGCATGGTTGTAGTCCTCCTCATGCTGGTCTCGTGGGTTCCGGACTGGTGTGAGGAGCCATCTCTTCAGTGGATATCCAGCATCACCTGTATGTGGACGATAAACGTATGATGTGGAATGCCATTGCTACGTACGCACCCCCCCCCCTTCCTGCCAGGTCATTGCCGAATCACATACCCCACATTATCATGCATGTAATGAGACTCACCGAGTAGCCAGGATCTGTTCCCTGCGTGTCGCTCCATGTAGCGTGGTATTGTAGAGTTCCTCAAGACCATAGAATCATGGGTTGATCCAGGGAATCGGGCACAACAATGTGTAATGATCCTGTTGGAGTCACACACCATTTGTACATTCAGGGAATGAAATTGTTTTCGGTTGCGGTACTGGGCCTCCATGGCATGTGGGACGACCAATTCCACATGGGTGCAGTCGATGGCACCAATGCAACCCGGTATGCCGGCAAGTGCATGGAATCCCACTTTTGTGTTGGTAATTTCCTGCTCCGAGCGTGGTAGAGAGATGTAGTCGTCTGCGTGCTGCAGGAGGGCATCGAGCACTTGCAATAGTGTCCGTGAGAACAGTGGCTGGGAAATGCCATGCAACTGTCCGACTGTGTGCTGGTAGGTGCCTGTGGCCAGGAAGTGGAGTACAGACACCACCTTCAGTAGGGGTGGGATGGCGGTTGGGCTATCTATCATGCTGACAAGGTCAGCCTGTGTCATGTCCACAATGGCGGCTATGGTGTCCCGGTCCAGACGGTAGAGGGTGTGGATCTGCTCATCAGTGAGGTTGAACGGATGTGCTCGGAGGCGTGGGATTGCGGGCTGCCTGCGTGGTGGTAGTGGCTGTGCTGGCGGCCCTTGCTGGCCCTGCCTTGCCCTCCTCCTCCTCCTGCGTCTCCTCCGTGCGGCCGGTTGTAGTTGGTGTTCGTCTTCTTCTTGGAGTTGGAGTACTTGCAGTGCTATCAGGTCCCCCAGGGCCAACATCGCGAGTCCTGCCGGTAGCATTTCGGAGTGGGTGTGGTTGTGGGAGGAGACTGGGTGTGCAATTTATGTGTTTTCAGGCTGTATGGCCTCCACCTGTGGTGATTCATTCCACCTGTGCAAACTGCTCTCCCCTTTGGCCGAGCACGTCCCGCACACAACGCTGCAATTCGAGGAATGGCATCTTGCTATTGCAATCATGTATTTGTACCCGATGGCCGTGTAACATTGGTTGATATGTTCATTCTGCTGTGGTCCCATTGTTTCACATACTATCTGTGCAGTCGCGAACAGACTTGTGAAGGGTCAGTGGTACGTAGTACTCGAGTAACGGTGGGCCCTCATGCATCACTGTACCGAGTTGCAACGACGGGCGGGGCGTCCCATTTGTGGGTGAAGGCAGTTGCCATTTTCACACACAGCCGCACTAGATGGATTAATTTGTGATTTCAAACGGCCACAGATGCCTCTTCGACGTGATGTTGCAAATGAGGAATTCGAAGGGCGGCGCTTTCGGTTTTCAGCTAGCGGCGAGGAAATGCCCACAGGTCTGACTGCAAATATAACGTTCTATTGTTCAATGTCCTTGAGACAGGGGCCATGGCGAGGATGCAATGATTGATATGAATGGTTTGGGATGCGCAATAGCGACGTGGGCGATGAGGCCGGACGTTCCCAAATACATGTTACTTCACTACACTGGAATTACGGGCTGGGGCACTGTGGATTTTGCAGGCTGCATAACGCACAGACTCAATGGATATTTCTAATGTTATGTGAGTAAATATTCAGGCGTTTTAATCCCGGGATGAGGGAATGATGAATGGATGCATGGGCAGGTGATTTGATACAGAGTTTGCCATGTACAGACTTCTTGGAATCTATCCGCCTCCCCTGCGCTATGTGATGCAGGGCTGCCATAGTGGGACCATCGTCTATCTGGCCTTGTTGAGCCCTCCCTGTCTCGACGCGCCCTCAGACACTTGTGTCCATGCACGTTACCAATCCCATCTGATGGATTCTGTTTTGACAGACGCATGCACAGGTACACTCGTTTGTGATGGTGTTTACACCTCGATATAGATAGTTATGAGTCGCAAGTGGTTTTTGGGTGGTGATGATCCTTTGGAGTGGGCTAGCATGCATATGGCTGTGGATTTAGTGTGATCATTGAAGTGAGTTGTTCGAATGTAGTTCTGATGGCCATTCTATTCTTTTTCTTTTCTTTTGGTTGACAGGTATCTCCTCCCCTTTTGCCACTGCCATCTGTATGCCACTCCTGCAGATGGCTTTTACTCCCGACACCTGCTGCTTCGTGTTAATCAGTGGAGCAGCATTACGATCTTATGGGACGATCGCCAATGGGCCACATGCCCTTACGCAGTACTGGTGGCTCGGAGCAACATTTCGGCCTTTCAGCTGGACTAGTGCCTCCCCATTGGGACGGCCCTGCGGTTCTGTGCGCTTCCATGTTGCCTTTTCGTACGTGAATGTGGCTCTGTGTACCATGATGGAACAGGGCGTCACACAAGTAGTGGCTGGTCATTTCTTGCGGATGCAGCCCACAATGGTGAAATGTGTTTTGGAGTTCATGGCCTAATGGCTGTATGGGCTTGGTGATTTTGTTGTGCATTAAATTTCTATTCTGATTTGGCCCGTGTAGCGTTCTTCTTTGCAAGTGATGTGGCATATTCCTATTTGGGGAGCGATGTATTGTGAGGAGATCTGCATTGGGTTCCAGCTTCGGAGTTTAGTTGCGTGGTACTGTACTGGGCGCGTTTGCCTACGAAGCCCAGTGAGGTCAGGGATGGGGGCTGCCAATATGACTGTTTGAATGTTGTCATGCTCAGGGGCGGGGGATTGGGTTTTGTGTAACAGATGCCGGTCAGCCAGGTGGACTGGTGGAATGATGTGATTTTCGGAATATTGCTGGTCACAGGTGCCTGTGTTTGCGTGCGTTTCGGGGGGGGGGGACTGTGGTCATGTCCATTGGATTGGCTTCTGTATTCGTGCCATCTGTGCCCTGCAGCTCCCATTGGCCCCTCTTGTGTTTCTTTTGTTCGTTGGCATGCATGGGTGACTTGTACATTTCACTGGTTGCATTGTGACTTCATTGCACCTACGGGGAGTTGTACTTTGTGGGCAGGGAGCGGTGTACAGGCACTCAGTGGGGCCGTTTACGGTTGATTCGCGATGCCGTACTTCTCACCATGTTTGATGGCGTTAGGTACATGTCCGCTAGGGTCGGAATTAGCGTACCCTTGCGCCATGGTGGTGTTTACGGTTTGGCATGGCGCGCGCGCGCGCGCGTGCTTGGTGCAGTTAGCGTTGGCGTTCACTACGGTGTCGCTAATGGCTTCGTACTTTGCGGTGACGGGTCATAGTCGCACCGAGCGCTATTCGATGGCGGTATTGCATTTCCGCCATCGTTTTCCGAATTCCGCCAGGGTCGTAATGAGGGCCATAGTGTTTTAAGGAGAACTCTGTCATTGATTTTTAGCCAGTGGTTGTCTTTCCTAATATTAGATATATGTGCTCTGCGGGGTATGTCAAGGGCTGCTCTAAGAGCATTATTCTGCAATATTTGCAATTTGTTAGTGACAGTTTTATTGGCGCCCGCATAAAGGGCATTACAGTAATCCAGTTTGGACATTACTAGGGCATTGGCTAGTGTGATACAATTGGTTGTGGACAGGTAAGGTCTGCAGGCCCTGATTAATTTGCAAGTGTAGGCTGTGGAGGAAGCCAAAGCGTTAACTTGTTTTTTGAAAGATAAAGTGGAATCAAGGTAGAAGCCTAGTGTTTTTACCTCCGTTGCCACTTTGATTATATTACCGTCTATATTGAAGGCACTGTAGTTAGGGCTGAGTTTTTTAAGGTTGGAATCGGTACCCAGTATCAGTATCTCTGTTTTATCGTCATTCAGGCAGAGGCCATGTGAGGCCATCCATGCCTGAATGATGAGGTAAATCTTATTTACTAGAACTGTGTCTTCAACAAAGTTGCCAGATAGTGGTATGAGGATCTGCGTATCGTCCGCGTAGTTGGTGTAAGTTACCTCCAATCTGTCAAGTTTGTCAAAGAGTGGCTTAGTAAATATATTGTACATTGTGGGGGAGACACATGAACCTTGTGGGACGCCACAGGTGATATGTATTGGGTCCGCTGAGGCTAATGGGGAGAACACTCTTATCGTACGGTTAGCTAGGAAGGATTGTACCCATGCTATAGCTTCACTTGAGAAATGGGCGGTAGATGCTAGATGGTTGCATAACACTGCGTGGTCCACTAGGTCGAAGGCCGCCGATAAGTCAAGGAGGAGGAGCATAGCTGTTTTACCTTTATCCTTCAACTCGTCGATTTGTGTCTTAAAGGATAGTTCCGGGACTTTTTTTTTATTGTCCCTACGGTTCGGCCATGTGTTTTTAAGCATAAATTGGTAGATCGTAAAAAAATTTCCTATGGACCTTACCCGACTTTTCGTCCATTAACGCACTCGAAATCAGCCGCCATTTTCTGATAATCCTATAATTTCCCCCCATCGACCTGGCTCACCTGCTTTTGCGGCACTAAATCAAATCCCCCGCCCCTGAAACAGACTTTATCAAAACATTCATATTCCCCGCCTCTATCCGTGACGTGACTGCTGCGTAGGCAAACGCGCCCAGGCGTCTTCTACGCGACTCCACACAGAACCCGGAAACCAACACAGATCAGCTCACCACACAGCGCGCCACAATTCGGAATATGAAACTGTACTTTTAAATCAAACCGCAAGATTGTAAATTTGGTAAAGTACATTTATTTGACATCAAATGTTTAGAGAATATTCAGCGATTTTCATTTTTATTTGCTCACGTTCCAAAAAGTTTGTTTTGAGGCACGCGATGTTCCTTTGCTGTACACAGGGTCTTAGATCATCTCACAATACAGCGCCACAATTCGGAATATGAAACTGTGGTTTAAAAGCAAACGGCAAGATTGTACATTTGGCAAAGTACATTTATTGGACATCAAATGTTTAGAGAATATTCAGCGATTTGCATTTTTCTTTGCTCTCGATCCAAAATAGTTTGTCTTGAGGCAAGCGATGTTCGTGTGCAGTACACAGGGTGTTGGTTTACGATAAAATAAGCTCTTCGGTCGCACTGATAATCGCATGGCTGTTCCAACAACGAGGCACTAGGCCACCACAACGGTCTGTATGTTGCATCTAGCCGTTAGTACCGCGTAAGGGCATACTTGTACTTGGCGATCGTCCCATAAAATGGTCAGGGTGGTAATGTTGTTCACGCGGAGAAGCAACTGGCGGTTGAAAAAGCCATCCGCCGGTGTCTGGTACTCGTGACACATACAATAATGAAGGATGTACCTGTTTTAAAAACATAAAAAATGAAATTAGTCTCACCATCAGATCTTTATTAAAATTATTCATTTTATATATTAGGTCGGGAAATTATTTCATAGCTAGGACAGTGCAACTGGGTATTATACGTCAAGGGGGGGCTGTAGGATACTGAGACAGTCCCCCAGTGCAGGGGTTGACAGGGAGGCAGTGCAGGTGGAGAGTGGAAGGGCCCAGGACCGAGGTCGCAGACAGTGGACCAGTTGTAGCAGGGGAGAGGGAGAGAGAAAGCAGAAGCAAAGAGGAAGGTTTTAGGTGCTTCCGTAAAAGGAGATGGTTCTCCTCAAGATAGTGCGCGGTACAAAACAATATGCCACATAGAACGAACAAGTACAACTTAACCCGTCTTTAAAGCTACTGTATAGTAATTAAATTGCGGTATAAACTCATCTAAAGAGTTACTTACATTATATTTGCATTTTCCATTGTGTCTGTGCGTAGGGCAGCCCCGAAATACCACTCCTTCTATGCCGACGTTATTTCTTCTAATGAACGAACATTAAATGGCTTTCGTTTCTGAAATTATATTCATTGTCGTTTCTTACGTTATTGCCCCACACCCCCAAAAAGAAGTCTTTCGGGATGGTCCCGGCCTGTCAAGGTCAAATAACAATAGAACCTTATACTGAGTCGTGGGCCATTCCGGCACCCGAGCAAAAAATCAAAGCAGCTGACCTTCACTTTGAACGAGCACACATTCCTAGTTAGCTACATTCAGTGTAAGGCCATCTCACAGGACTTGAAATTTACACTCCATCTTTGCATTTTGTCTGCGTGCATTTGCAGCCCCAGCGAATCATAAATACGGAGACATTCTATATTTTTTGAAAAATGATTTATATTACTGTTTGGTTTAATTTAATGCGCAAATGAACAAGGGTGGAGAGACACATTGCATGTACACTGAGCAATCACTTTTATTTATACAATACATAGCTACACATATTCAATGGGCCTGCGACATGAGGAGACTCGAGAGAACAGACAATCAAATTACAATCATTTAAACCGTGATGTGTATTTCTCAATGAGCTCTGCTTTAGGTGGACATGGAACAGAGGCAATGTTGGGTGGCAATGCAGTTGTCCCCTGCACAGGTTCGTTCACAACTCCATGTATGTGCCTATCTAGGACATCAACAATAAGTCTCTCAATAAACTCATATTGCATATCCTCAAACACTGGTTTGATCACCCATTGTTTACTTCTTTTAGTGAAGGCCTTATTGTAGCGAAGCGTCCCTAAAGTTCCGGTCGTCCTACTTTGTTGACGGCCAACATTATGTTTATGTGCCAAGACCGCTAGAAGAGTCCGATTTATCATGCCCTCTATGCCAAAATGCAATCGTTTTGGCCTGTACTTTAGGCACATATTGTGGAACACCTCCAAATCTCCTGTGTGGCAGAATTCCGTGAGTCCCCTCAAATCTCTTGTTATAGTTTTATCAAATACAATCTTTTCAATGGCTTTGTGAGTGGGTGATGAAGGAATCAACCACTTCTTCTTCCGTGCCTCCTCTGTGGACAAATGGCCATGTTCACAATTGTGGAAATGTTGGTTTGTGGTCCAGCGGTGAACGTTGCTACAGTGTAGCATTACTGACCGCCATTTTTCCAGTAGAATTTCCAACGACCCTCCACATGTTTTTGAGCTCCACCAAAGATGGTTGCTGATTGACTTGGACCACTGTGAAATACCTTGCATATCTTTTTTTTTACCTGCAGCCGACAATTTTTTTATTGATTGTTTTTGCAAGATGCCAAACGTCAAATTGGTGATTTATATTTTTGTACTCTTCTCTCATTGTCTTGGCAATTGAAACGTGTCTGTCCGTGGCTATCAGGTCGATCACCATTCCCCGCGATTGTAGTTCTTGCAATGATGCTACAAAGCCAACTTTCTCCATGCCCACTGAGGATGTACTTTGTCACACCTGCACGACCACCGAACTCACAATTTTCTTACTTTCCATGTCCTGAAAGTGGTAGGTGCAGTACTTGGCTGAAAATCCTGGGCCGTCGCACTGTCCATCACCGGCTAGCCTGAACCGTTTGCCCGCGAATGTACTATCAATAGACATTTTTTCCATTCTCCAAGCTTCGCTAATGGCTGGAAATAGATAATCGTTTTGGTATTTGTAGAACTGAGTTTTCACAATGAAATGGATTCCCACAAACTGAAAGAAAGACTCTAACTTTTTAAAACTTGAACCACTAAAAAGTGCGGCCGCTTCACAAAGTAGATTGCCTGCTGGCAGTTGCCCCAGCATGGGTTGTGCAGACCATGAGAAAGGATGATATTTTGTACAGGTGGCATGTATTTTAAGGTTAGTGCCTCGAATTGCACGAGTCACATTAATCAATGGCTCCCCACATACTTCCCCACCAACCGAATGCCCACATTTCATCCAAATAATAATATCAATCAAACAACTATCGAATACAATGAATTTGGCCTCTTTCCTTATACTGTCACTCTGCATCCCAGCTGGTTCGGCCTGTAACGTTGAGGACATGTCACTCACATGAAAGGTAGAATCTCTGATATCGTCTTCCGCTATGTTCAGTGATATTAATGGTGTTTCATTGTCGTCCACTTCATTCTCTTCCATTGCAACATCTGTTCCTTCTCCGGCAATGGGTGAATAAAACAATTTCTTCAACTTTCTCGCGGTCTTAGTTTTTGCGGGTGTGGATTCTGTGAATTGATCTCCGACTGCATCCGAACTACCAGGAGGACATTCACTATCAATGGCTGGTGGTGGTATAGCTCCGTTGTCAATCACTTCATATTCTTCCCATTGGCACGATGCATCTCCAGTCTCAAGTCCCTGCCAAAAGGTTTGACAAGCAACATCTCTCGTTCGCTTCACTGTCTGTGTAGATCTAGTTCGTACACCCACTCGCAACTAGAGGACAGATTGGAAAAGGGATGTTCAGTTTAAACACAACTTACAGTATTGAACTATTAACAGTGAAAAACAACATAATATAGTGACCAGGACACTAACCTTCTTTTGCTTTCTTTTCTTTGAAACTTTCTTGCCTCGAACTTCAACATCAGGACGCTGTTGCTCCGACTCGTGTGTGCATGTCTCCACTTCCTCTTGCGCTGCAACGACTATATTTTCATGATAAGCACATCCATCACGCACTGACGCTCCATCGACTCCCTGAAACATAGAACTTTCATTAGTATGTATAATAATATTGAAAACACAAAATGTACTTGGGGACCAATACCCACGTACATCTCAATAGCAAAACACGAATGAACGCTTTGTGTAGAACATTCAAACGACAATTATTCACGCATTGTTGATCTAGTTAGATGGAACTGTCAAGATCCATACCTCGGGCTCCTCATAGACTTCCATTGATGATATTATTGAAGATGATGCTTCAGTAACTCCCTGAAACACAGTAATTGCATTAGTATGGTTTTCTATTTTGTTAAAAAGAACATAAACTTTGTGCAGGCGTCAACGGCTCATCTAAATAGACCTGCACAAATGATCAGTTGTCTAAAATAAATAATGGATATGTAAATATGATTCGATTTGCTCGATCGTTGGAAGTGTCACCACCCAGAGATCTGCATCAACTACTAGGGGTGATGTTCTTGTAGAAGAAGCTCCGTCATCTCCCTGAAACATAGTACTTGCGTTAATAAAGAAGGAAGTATAGCGGATGTAATCACGTCATGTGATTTCGCTTGATCGAACTGTCAGTATCCATACCTCGAAATGCATAAGAACATCAAGGGACGATGTAACTGCGGTGCACACTTCTGCAAGCTGTTGCGCCGACCCGTAACTGCATGCTCCCCCTTCTTCTTGGACTAATGCTCCATCGACTCCCTGAAACATAGGACTTTCATTAGTAATGAACACAATATTGAAAAAAGAAGACACATAGGAGGGCGACGACAGAAGGACATATCAATGGCTAAAAATGAAAGAAACATTGTGTGTAACAATCACGCTACAAGAATGCAAGATCTGATGATCTCCATCAATGGAACTGTCCGGAAACGTACCTCGAGCATCTGAGTGACATCAACGGTTGTCGTCAATACGTTGGACTCCTCAGCATCTCCCTGAAAGACAGTACTTGCATTATTTTGGATAACAATAATTATAACTGAAAACAAAGACTAGAGGACGAGTACAAGGGTGTACCATTAGGTAAAATAATTACACGATAAATTAAAACTATTGATTTACATGCCTAAAACAAGTCAGTGGCAGAATAGCCAAGTAAGATTACCCGATAGGCGCTTGAAGTGGCTGATGACTGCAATAACGACACGGATGGAGAATCTTCCGCCTTCATATTGAGTGGATACATAAATGGGGAAATTATTGTTAGCTAATGCTACACACTACCGCAAGGCCGAGAGATAAATACGTAAACTTGACTCACCAGTGGAGGGATGTGGACGAATAGAGTGGGAATAGCGGTTGAGAGCAATTTTCGCCTCGCTCGCGGTGTGTTCTTCTTTATTAGCAATGATGTGGAGTACATGTCTGAGCTAAAGTGCCTGCTGCAGATGCGGTATCGATCACCCCTCTTGTCCGCAAAGACTTCTAGGACTCTACTTTCAAGCTCAGACGGTGGATATCCGCAATATCGGACCCATTCTCTTATCTGATCTATTGTCTTAGGGAAAACATGCATTATAGTACCTTCAGATTTATTATGGGTCTTCGAAGGGCAACCGCCAATGGAACAGGCAGGCATTGTGGAAAGTTCTGAAAAGTAAAGATCAACAATTCTCTATGAATACCAATGTGTTAAAAAATTAAATGACACATAAAAGGTTCAATGCAAGGTTCGTTTTGGTTCTTGGAACTATACACGTTATTCACATGCGGATAAGTATTTGAATAACTTTAAAAAAATAGAAAAATAATTTGACTAAACTCAGAACATGTGACTAGTTCCTTGCATGTACTGTCTTGAACGAAAAGAAATTGGACGCAAAATGATTATGGTACATGGCCTTACCTTGACGAACAAACAGTTAGATGCAGGGATCAGAGTAGTTTCTTGTCGTAGAACAGGGAGCAGTTCACAGGTTGCAAACTGACGAGTTTCCTCGAAGTGGTCACGGAAGTTCACAGAGACGAAGAGCAGATAACCAGCACCTTCACGGGTTGACTAGCAAAGCGCAAAGAAGTTCTCATTAGAAATATGAAGTGGGTTATAAAGAATTCGAAACAGGGGTGTGTTTGTGAATGAATGACGTGTATATGTCATGGCATTATGCGGTTTGCAGGGGGCCGTCCAGCGTGAGGGGGGATGCTTGGCAGGAGACACGGGGTCTGGAGGTAGACATGGGAACAACAACCCATGCTCTATAGACCACTTTGAAGTGTACATGGTCTTTGGCACCTCTTGGCCTTTATCGCTCCCTGACAGCTCCACTTGCCAGCACAAGTACCCCGGTGCGAACTGCCTTTGATAGGGCGGGGGGTGGATTGGGGCGGTGGTCGTGCAGACAAGACACAGGAAGACTCGTGAATGGAGACACACTTATGTGGATTGCAGGGGGCCGTCCAGCGTGAGGGGGGATGCTTGGCAGGAGACACGGGGTCTGGAGGTAGACATGGGAACAACAACCCATGCACTATAGACCACTTTGAAGTGTACATGGTCTTTGGCACCTCTTGGCCTTTATCGCTCCCTGACAGCTCCACTTGCCAGCACAAGTACCCCGGTGCGAACTGCCTTTGATAGGGCGGGGGGTGGATTGGGGCGGTGGTCGTGCAGACAAGACACAGGAAGACTCGTGAATGGAGACACACTTATGTGGAATGCAGGGGGCCGTCCAGCGTGAGGGGGGATGCTTGGCAGGAGACACGGGGTCTGGAGGTAGACATGGGAACAACAACCCATGCTCTATTGACCACTTTGAAGTGTACATGGTCTTTGGCACCTCTTGGCCTTTATCGCTCCCTGACAGCTCCACTTGCCAGCGCAAGTACCCCGGTGCGAACTGCCTTTGATAGGGCGGGGGGGTGGATTGGGGCGGTGGTCGTGCAGACAAGACTCGTTTGCCGCAGGGCCTCACCAAGGAGAGGCCATCTAACTGCATGTAAGAGGCAGGCTGCAGGATCTAGTACATGGAAGGCAGGGGGGTGAGTTTATAAATACCTCACCCTCCCAGGAGAATATATGGGTGCAGTTCACCCTGGAGACCCTGGATGCCTAGGCAGTTAGTCAGCAGCAGGCTGGCCTGTGGTGGCAAGGCGGCACGGGCCAGAGGGGGTCATCTCTGTACCCGGTGCCCAAAAGGATGATTTATTATGATCAACCATATTGATTATTTACCTATAACCATGTTTTGTATCAATAAAATCCAACAGCCTTTTATTGCCAACGCTTGAACAAAGTGGTGTGGTAAGTATTTTTGCGGGAGGAGGCAAGGCCGGGAGGCTTGATGCCAACCCGCAAAATAACATATGTATGTCTGCTGCATATGGGTTCAACGGTTATGTGGATTGAAGGTGGGCGGCCAGTGTGAGGGAGGATGCTGGCCGGAGACATGTGGTGTGACAAGACAAGGCACAGGAAGACTATTCAATGGAGACACACTAGATTCATTTAAAAAATCAAAACAACCATTGTTAAAATATATGTTGGGTTTTATTTTAGATCTTAATTTCAATTGAACATAAATAATAAACATTACACATTGTAAAGGTCCGGTTGCAGCACATCCAGGGAAAATCCGCGGTATTGTCCACTGTCGCTGGGGAAATGTTGTCTAATGGCAAGTACCGCACAGGCAGGTATTACTCTCCGAACGCGGTGTCCGAACCTCCCGTGAAGCCACCAAGTGAAGCAACGATAGGCCACCAGCCTGTACCACCTGTGAAAATGAAAGATGCAAACTGTATTAAAATGACAAAACTTTCTTATCACTGTCGATTCAGGTAATAAATGTCATTCTGCTTTGAAAAAAATTCTATCTAGAAAATGCACAATATGGAACCAATTTACATGCATTCGAATGATATGTAGATGTAATTTTATATGTGGGAGACGACCATGAAATAGTAGTGGCATCACTGACATCACAACCAGAGTATACTTACTCGTTACTCGGATTACGCGGACGAACAGTGCCGCGAAGTTCGTGCATAAGCACCATCATCATCCTCAACACGGTCCGTGAGAGGCAGGCTTCCCTGAACTCTGGCAGCTCGGTGATGCATTGCGGACTTGGCTCGCCTTCCGAAATGTAGGCCAAGCACCCGGAATTTTCACGGCAGCAGCAGTTCTCCTCCTCAGTTGGCATTAGCTCGCACTGATTGCACGTGCACCAGGTGGAGACGCCGTCCATGCGACATGGTCCAGGCTCTTCATCCGTTGACTGGTCCTCCCAACTGCCGTCCGAATCCCCATCGTTTTCGCGTGCTTGCCTTTCCACTAGTTCTTCCTCGGTGTACTCGGGCTCGTACATATACGGCATTATTGTAGCCATTGTGTGGTAAAGAAAGTAAAATAATTTACAGAGATGGTACAGGTGTTCATAAGGCCTAGAAGCGGCGAAGGTAGCTGACCAGAGCACAGAAACGAGTCACAGAATACTCAAAGTAACACAGAGAGAGTAATGGAATCGAAAATCTGCTGCTGTGTGTTGTGAAACGGTGTGTTTATACTTATTGAGGAAAGAGGCGTCCTGCCATTTCCATGGCGACACTTCATAAGCTGAGGCGCAGCGATTGTTGACACGAAACGTGCTTTGGCATTGGGAAATGGACGGTACGCATCTGCTGATGTCAGGCTCAGGGGCGGGGGATTTGATTTAGTGCCGCAAAAGCAGGTGAGCCAGGTCGATGGGGGGAAATTATAGGATTATCAGAAAATGGCGGCTGATTTCGAGTGCGTTAATGGACGAAAAGTCGGGTAAGGTCCATAGGAAAGTTTTCTACGATCTACCGATTTATGCTTAAAAACACATGGCCGAACCGTAGGGACAATAAAAAAAAAGTCCCGGAACTATCCTTTAAGGTCGATTAGGGCCGTTTCAGTACCATGTAGTGGTCTGAAGCCAGATTGGCGTGATCCTAGTAGTTGGTTTGTCTCCAGGTAGTTTTGGATCTGGAGGTAAGCTACTCTGTCAATGATTTTAAGGAGAAATGGGACCGTAGTAATGGGCCTATAATTAGTTGGGATGGCTGGGTCAAGGGTCTGTTTTTTCAGGAGAGGCAGCACCCAGGATTCTTTAAGGCTAGTGGGTACAGTGCTAGATCTGAAGGAGGAATTTAAATAATTTAGAGATGAAAGGCGCTAGGTCTCTGGCTGCATCCTTAATGACTTGTGCTGGGCAGCTGTCACCTTGGCAGTTGGATGGTTTCAAGGATAATATCACCTTTTCGGTTTCCAGTATAGATATGTTAGAGAAACTGAATGGTTTGCAGTTGTTTTGAGGGACTATTCTAGGTATATCTGCCATGTGGGAGGTATGGGTTCCAGTGTCATTTAGGGATGCTTTCTTCTTAGCAATTTTTGTTTGAAGAGTTGTGATTTTATTAGCTAGAGCATTTTGGATGCTAGTGCACCATTGTTTGTCCTTGGGGGCATTATCTGTGGGTGTGATTGGGTTTTCCATTTCTCGGAGGATGGAGAAGAGTTCTTTGGAGTTAGAGTTAGCTTTGCTAATTCTCTCATTGAATGTATTCTTTTTGGTTTGGATTATTTCCTTCTTATATTTTTTGGCCAAATTGTCAAGTGAGGTTTTATTCTCAACTGAGGGTGTATGCCTCCAGATAGCTTGGAGTTTGCATTTTTGGATCCGTAATTCCTTGAGGTAGGGGGTGAACCAGGTGTTAAGATGAGATTCTCGTTTGCTTTTGCGCAGTTTAATAGGGGCAATAGTATCCAGGGCCTTTGACATAGTGTTGTTGAATGTCTCAACTAGCATGTTAGGGTCAGAATTGATGGCGCTAGCGGAGAGGGCAGGTAGGAGGAGAGGAAGTAGTTTATCAGCTGTGATTTCTTTTTTGCTTCTAGTAGGCATAGGCGGAGCTGAAGTAAGCTTGTCTAGTTTGGGAGGCTCTATGGTAGATGAGAAACAAATAAGGTGGTGGTCAGTCCACGTTTGTGGTAAAATGTTAGATATGGTCATGGCGCAGTTTCGGTTAGCTATCCAATCTAGTGTCCGTCCTTTTGTGGGTGTAGGGGCTAAAACTTGTTGGGTAAGGCCATGATCGATTAGGATTGATTGGATGGAGTGGGCCTGTTTGTCTGTGTCGTCATTAAATCCCAGGTTAAAGTCACCTAGTAACAGGAGCTGAGTGGAATCTTTGATGATATTCGAGAGCAGGCTAGATAGGTCTTCCTCAAAGTTACCTAATGGGCCTGGTGGTCTATACACCAGAAGGACAGTTAATGTACTGTTATTAGAGATAGGTATTTTAGCAGAAAGAAGTTCACAAGATGTGATGGCTGGGTGTGGGGTGCGCCTTACAGCTAGTTTCATTTTGGCAATAATGGCCAGGCCACCTCCCCTAGAGTTGGGTCGATCGACTCTTAGTATATCGTAGCCGTCTGGTATGGCAATCATAAGTGCAGGGCCCGCAGCATCATGGAGCCAGGTCTCAGTAATGGCTAGTAGCTCTGAATTGTCCATGGCTAGTATATCGGCAATTTCCGTATTGTGGGCTATGAGGGGCCTTGCATTGATGAGGGCTCCTGATAGGGTAGGAGTTGTGATTATTTTTTGAGTGGGTCTGGGACTAGGGATTGGGTCTCTTCTGGTTGTGGAGGAAGTTAGTATGTGTTGTTGGGCGTCTTTCTGCAGCTAGGGCAGGAGGGTTGGAGTCAGAGGCAGTTGGAGTTAGTCTGGACCCAGGTGGTCTAGTTCTTTTGTTTTTTAGGTCGTATAACCGTGGTTATCTCGCTCTGAGTCGCATATTTCTCTCATGAGGGTTACAAGGTATGGCGTTAGTGTAGGCCATTGTTATGATGGGGATGAGAATGGTCCACAGTAGGGAACAGAGTATGAGTGTACGGTAAGTCTTAGTAGAGCACATGTTAAGGGACAGGTAGCAGTAGCGCCAAGGTACGGCAGTCCCAGCAATTACTAAAATGCAATGAACAGGAGGGGCACCTAAATGCAGTAATCCCAGTACTGGCTAAAATGCAATGAACAGGGGAGGCACCTAGGTGCAACAGTCCCAGTAATGGCTAAAATGCAGTGAACAGGGGAGGCACCTAAGTGCAGTAATCCCAACAATGACTAAAATGCAGTGACTAAAGTGACCCAGCAATGACTAAAATGCAGTGACTAAAGTGACCCAGCAATGATTAAAATGCAGTGACTAAAGTGACCCAGCAATGACTAAAATGCAGTGAACAGGGGAGGCACCTGAGTGCAGCAGTCCCAACAATGACTAAAATGCAGTGATTAAAAGGACCCAGCAATGACTAAGATGCAGTGAACAGGGGAGGCACCTAAGTGCAGCAGTCCCAACAATGACTAAAATGCAGTGATTAAAGTGACCCAGCAATGACTAAAATACAGTGACTAAAGTAACCCAGCAATGACTAAAATGTAGTGACTAAAGTGACCCAGCAATGACTAAAATGCAGTGAACAGGGGAGGCACCTGAGTGCAGCAGTCCCAACAATGACTAAAATGCAGTGATTAAAATGACCCAGCAATGACTAAAATGCAGTGAACAGGGGAGGCACCTAAGTGCAGCAGTCCCAACAATGATTAAAATGCAGTGATTAAAGTGACCCAGCAATGACTAAAATGCAGTGACTAAGGTGACCCAGCAATGACTAAAATGCAGTGACTAAAGTGACCCAGCAATGACTAAAATGCAGTGAACAGGGGAGGCACCTGAGTGCAGCAGTCCCAACAATTACTAAAATGCATTGATTAAAATGACCCAGCAATGACTAAAATGCAGTGATTAAAGTGACCCAGCAATGACTAAAATGCAGTGACTAAGGTGACCCAGCAATGACTAAAATGCAGTGACTAAAGTGACCCAGCAATGACTACAATGCAGTGAACAGGGGAGGCACCTGAGTGCAGCAGTCCCAACAATGACTAAAATGCAGTGATTAAAATGACCCAGCAATGACTAAAATGCAGTGAACAGGGGAGGCACCTAAGTGCAGCAGTCCCAACAATGACTAAAATGCAGTGATTAAAGTGACCCAGCAATGACTAAAATGCAGTGAACAGGGGAGGCACCTGAGTGCAGCAGTCCCAACAATGACTAAAATGCAGTGATTAAAGTGACCCAGCAATGACTAAAATGCAGTGAACAGGGGAGGCACCTAAGTGCAGCAGTCCCAACAATGACTAAAATGCAGTGATTAAAGTGACCCAGCAATGACTAAAAGCGTAATAAGATTACATTGCGGCAGGGCAGGTGCATGTATAGGCCGGGAAGTAAATAGGCGTCTGGTCAGCAGACCAGGCAAACTGCTAAGTATCATAGGAAGTTTATTGATACAACCCGGTGGGCCCTCGGTACCCAGCACAAACTGTGCCTAATCAGGGGGAAGGTGCAAAAGTTTGAGTACAGTGATCAGTAGGGGGTTTAGGTCATAGCCTGTGTCTGATGAGGGGAACAGAGTACTCACATGGATCCATGTCATAGTGATGCAGTGGCAGAGATTTAGGCTGACGGCACGTACGGCCGCGGACAGGCGCAGACAGGCCCTTTAGCTCGCCCTTCAGCGCGAGCTTCCGCACGGCGGCTTCCGCCTGGCGGTGGGGGCGGGTGCAGGATAAGGGGCAAGGCAGCCAATCAGGGCGTCTGCAGGTCGTGCAACTTTACAGTGTGCGTCGGCCGGCGAACAATGTGGCGGCCATTGACCGCATTGAGTAAAATGGGCGCGGGATGCGCCTCAGGATGCCTTCGTCGTCAGGATCCCTCAGGGAAGGGCAGGTGCTGCCGAATGTGCCCAGTGCACATTGTCGAGAAAAATGCAACCAGCGGGATGCTGTTCAAATCTCGATGGCTCCGTCCTGGGGAGAGGGAGAGGGGGCTCCTGCCCGCTCCTCTCGTCGGGTCAGCTGTAGAGTGGGGGGAGAAGGGCGCAGACAGGCCCTTTAGCTCGCCCTTCAGCGCGAGCTTCCGCACGGCGGCTTCCGCCTGGCGGTGGGGGCGGGTGCAGGATAAGGGGCCAGGCAGCCAATCAGGGCGTCCGCAGGTCGTGCACCTTTACAGTGTGCGTCGGCCGGCGAACGATGTGGCGGCCATTGACCGAATTGAGTAAAATGGGCGCGGGATGCGCCTCAGGATGCCTTCGTCGTCAGGATCCCTCAGGGAAGGGCAGGTGCTGCCAAATGTGCCCAGTGCACATTGTCGAGAAAAATGCAACCAGCGGGATGCTGTTTGCAGGCCATGGCGTGGCCTCAAATCTCGATGGCTCCGTCCTGGGGGAGAGGGAGAGGGGGCTCCTGCAGAACCTGTGGCAGTAAGGCAATCCTTATTTCGAAACTCAGCTACGCAATTAATACAAAAAGTACAAGAAAAAGATGAGGTTTTACAATCAAGTATAACAAATCTGTTTGCAAACACGCGTGGTACAAAAGAATACTGGTTCAGACGGCATGGATATGTACGGTGTATGATCAGAAAACTTGGACCACCGACTTGGTTTGTTACTCTTAGTTCTGCAGAATATGCATGGGAAGATTTACATGAGTTCCTACACATATCAAACAATAACAAAACCAACATAGATATATTAACACCTGGAGAACTTTGCTTTCTAGATCCAGTTAATGTATCATGATATTTCCATCATCGTTTCATTGCTATGCTACACTTTATTTGTAATAAAACGGTTCCTCCCCTCGGAGAAGTGTAACACTTCTTTTGGAGAAAAGAATACCAAGCAAGCAGAGCACCACATGTTCACATGCTTTTATAGATCAATGGTGCACCTAAATTTGGTCATGACAGTGATGCCACTGTTTTGCATTTTATCCAAAAATATGTCACTTGTGAAATCCCTTCACAACGGACACATAGTGACCTGCATGGACAGATTTTACAATTTCAAAGACACAAATGTGGCAAATATTGTCATCGCAAATACAAAAGCAAAGGGAAATACTACACCAAATGCCGCTTTGGTTTCCCTAGGCAAGTTACAGAAACAGGTGAAGTGAACAACTTCATGTCTTCAGTTCGACATAGTGTTAATACAATCATTGCCCTCTTATGGAATGCAAACATAGATGTGGAATACATTGCAGACAATTCCACTGCAGTTGCACAATATGTTACAGCCTACTTAACAAAAGCAGAAAAAACAGAGCTTCAAGACCTCTGGAATGACCTATCATCAGACAAAACACTATCTCAGAAATTTTACAGCCTAGGCATAAAAATGCTCTCTGATGGAGAATGTGGCGCCTATGAAGCAGCAGATCGTTTAACCGGTACTGCTTTGTATGGAAAATCAGACAACATAGTATGGCCAAGTCTTGGTCCTTCTAAATCTAGAAAAAGAGTTCTAAAATCATATGAGGACATAGAAACAATTGCCAGAAATGATCCCAACAGCCAAGACATTTTAAAAAACAATGTACTGGATACATACTATCCGAACAGGAGTAGCACTTTGGAAAGCATGTGTCTATACCACATAGATCAAAACTTTGCATACAAAAATAATATAAAACCTGATGAAAGCAAAGGTAGATATAGAGGGACAGATTGTGAAGGCAGTTTAGTGAAACTTACTAAACGAAGCTTAATTAATCATGTCAAATTGTCATTAAAAACTCCTCAGCAGAAGGAACTATATTACCTGTCTCTGCTACAACTTTTTAAACCATGGAGAAAAGAGGAAGAAATACTAGATAACTATGACTGCTATGAAGATGCTTTCAAAGCAAATGAAAGCGCTACCACCGATGTGAACTTAACACAGTACAAAACAATGTTGCACAATGAACAGCAACACGAAGAAGAACTTCAGGCCCAACTAGATAAGGACACTTCCGACAGTAGTCAACCTCCCGTAACAGGAAGCCAAGAAACACTAGGACAGCCACTAATAGCAAATGAGGCAGAATTAGCTATGGCATGAGTGGAAAACACCATGTGTCACTATGAACAAGATATAGAAGACTTAACTGTACTACAAGCAAAACTTAACAAAGATCAGAGCACCATTTTTGAAGAAGTAACAAAACAAATTGCACATGGTGTACAACACGAAAATTACAAAACTATACTGCTGTACGTCAGTGGTGAAGCTGGGTCAGGAAAAACATTCTTAATCAAAATCATCAGCAACTTCCTTCAACAATTGACGAACAACAAACTCAGCTGTTGTAACTGCCCCCACAGGTTTAGCTGCCTACAACATAGGCGGTGTCACTTTACATCGATTACTACTCCTTCCAGTAGAACACCAAAACAAATTAGACTATTACACACTTTCTGCAGAAGCTGCAATGGAACTACGCAGAATATTAAAACAAATGAAAATGCTACTAATAGATGAAGTGAGCATGGACTCCAACCTAATGTTGGCTTTGATTCACCTCAGATTGCAAGAGGTACTGAAAACAAAGTACGAAGAACTCTTTGCAGGGAAACACATTATCGTTTTCGGAGATCTTCTACAATTGACACCAGTAAAAGGTCAACCTATTTTTAAAACCTTACGACATAAACTCTGCCGTAAATCTGTTGGCAGCATAGGAAATGTCAACCTTTGGCAACATTTCCAATACAGAGAATTAACAGAAAATATGCGGCAGTCTGCAGATCTCACTTATGCCAACATTTTAAAAAGTATTAGAGTTGGTGTACTATTTCAAGAAGCACAAGCAATATTGAAAAACCGGCACATTCATGCCCTTTATGGCGATAATGCATGTGCTACTGATGTTATGGAACAATTAGCGCAAAAAATGTCAATTGTATGGCCTTAATGCCAACTCTTGCAAGCTGTTTCAAATTCAATGAAACAATGTAAAAAAAAAGAAATGCAACCAATAATGGAAATTTGCGCCACAGACAAACTAGACGTACATGGTATGACACTACCCATGTGTGAGCAAGCCACAACAAGACTAATACCTTAGAAAATTCAATCTCCAACACAGCAGGGTTGGAAAAAATATTAAAATTATCCTTCAATTGTAGTGTAATGCTTAAACGCAACCTTGATGTGGAGAAAGGGCTAGTTAATGGGGAACTGGGTACAGTTGTTGGCTTTCAAACATACCCACGTGACAACAACATTCAGTTTGTCAATATTCGCTTTGACAAACTTTCAGAAGTGAAAAGGATAGGGCGCTCAACTGCTCGATTCCTTCTCTTCAAAGACATGTATGTACGTAGAGAACAATCTTCTCTAACGCTTGCATATGCAGTCACCATTCATAAATCCCAAGGTCTTACCGTAGACAAAGCATTGATAGATATAGGAAACACAGTCTTTAAAGGAGGCTTGAGCTACGTAGCACTATCACGCCTACGTACACTTGACGGTCTATTTCTAATCAACTTTGATGCAAGTAAACTGAACGCTGGTATTCCTTGCATTTTAGAATACAATAGACTGCGTTCACTGTACACCCCCCATCGGAAACAATATCCTGTTCCAGAAAAAGTAAAACGTGGTAAAAGAAAACTAATTCAAACAGAAATGCAACAAAATCTGACGGCAAATCCTTCAAAGAAAACAAAAGAAGCAACAACGTCATCAATTACCACAAGCAAAGAAGAACCTAGTAGGGAAAGTAAATCAGGTACTTCTTCAAAGGGAGGAACAAAAACTCATAAAAAAGCACTCAGAGACAGAACTAGGTGGTCCATTCAAATTTTCAAATGAAACTGGTGTAAGTTGCTATGCAAATGTAGCAATGAATATTCTATTTCAATTGCCACTAATTGATAACAATATTTACTTACACAGTACAGACCAATTGTGTTTGCAAATGTTAGTCCTTCATAGAAACGCAACAAACAATCCTGACAACACGTACAGTGTTCACGGAATAAGACAAGAATTTGACTACTGTGCTGGAAAGGTGAGATTCACTATAAACTCACAAGAAGATCCACAAGAATTTCTAATGTACTTACTACAAGTACTGGAAAACAAAAACATACCTATAAATGAAATCTTTCAGATTTCATACATATGGAAACATACATGCACTCTCTGTAACAATGTGAGACAGGAACAAATCCCAAATGAGCGATTTGTGTATGTATCCATACCTAATTGTGAATCCATTCCATTTCAGCAACTTGTACAGAATGCAAACCAGGGCAGATTATGTGCTATGTGCAATTCAGATAATCGCTCCACCTTACTGATACAAACACATAGTAACTACATAATACTTATGCTTCTACGTTATAATTCAGATGGTACCAAAACAACTGCAAGCTGACTGGATTCACACACGGTCAAGTGTCACTTGGAAAGAAAACCTTTACAACAATAGGTATAATCTACCAAGCAGGAGCTACAACCAATGCAGGTCACTACACTGCATACATTAAAAAGAAAAGTGGATGGTTTGAATGTAATGATAGCACCATTACTCTAAAGCAGAGATTGCCAGCTAATCTTACAAATGCATATTTAATCTTCTTAAAGCCAAAATGTAATAACTAATGTGTACTAAAACAGTAACAAAAATTCAAGTAAACAACTATAAACAGTTAGAATACGCCAACAGGTATCTAACTGCCCAAGAGTGTATAACAACCACACAGATAAATGAATGCCACAGATCAGTAAGAAAAAATGCACAGTTAGAATACGCCAACAGGTATGTAACATTTTTTAAAAATCTGCAACAAGCCAACAGACATAACATTAATCAGAAACAAAAAGGAAACACTCAAAGAGAACAAAGAAATATTTTGTAGCATAGCAAAGAAAGTTTTTTTTTTAATCCAACAAGGATTTTTTTCCCCCAGACCCAAGGATTAGAAAAACAAACACAGAATCTGAGCAAAATGCACAGTACACTGGTTTGTAAACTAAATATGAGGGTCCAAAAAAAAAGGTAAAATGTCTATTGTACAATGTAATACGTCTTCATAAAATACAAACACTAACATGCTCTTTTCTTTTATCACAGAAATTAAAAAAGGATATTTCCGCCAAGTACTAAAGTCATGTAAGAAATATATGGATTCTCAGCAAAGTAAACAGTAAGTATAATTGCACACATGGCAAACATATTCCAATCTGCACGTCTAATCTATGGCAGTAATATGGTGCAGTGGCTGTAGGCAGGGCCTACCATCTTGGATGTATAACCTACCGCCTACACCCTGCGGCCAAGCCACCAAGACTATAGGTCATACCCACAACCAGCGCAGCATATCAGAACCATGGTGCTTATAATTTCACTACTTATAAGTTTACTCTTGGGTGCATGGTCTGCAGCCATGCACCTAAGACTGTAGGTTGTGCACAAAACTACCACACCACAGAACACCTATGCTGACTTATAACCTCACTGCTTATGACTTAGCCTTCGGCCATGCACCCAAGACTCTCGGTCCTGGCCAGAATCACCACAGCATATCACACCCATTCTGACTTCTAACTTCACAATGTATAAATTTGGATTTGGGTGCGTGGCCTTTGGCCACGCACCCAAGACTGCAGGCCCTCCCCACAACCACCTAAGTGATGTGCGATACTACGGGTGTATCTATAGCTTTGACATGCTGCAGTGGTTGTGGTTTATAACTCCAGTGCTTATAAATTTGTTCTAGGGTGCATGGCCTTTGGCCATGCACCCAAGACTGTACACACTCCCCACAACCATCTGATCAATAAGCAATACTACAGGTGTATCCATAGCTGTGACACGCTGCGGTGGTTGTGGCCATGCACCCAAGACTCTAGGCCCTGGCCACAACCACTGCAGCATATTACACCCATGGACGCTTATAAATCATTACAACACTCATAGAATGAAACATTATAACTGTAGCAAGTGCTTATAACTTTGCTGTACACACTCCCCACAACCATCTGATCAATAAGCAATACTACAGGTGTATCCATAGCTGTGACATGCTGCAGTGTTTCTGGCCAGGGCCTAGAGTCTTGGAAGAATGGCCTACGGCCTACGGCCATGCACCCAAGACTCTTGGCCCTGGCCACAACCACTGCAGCATATTATACCCATGGTCGCTTATAAATCATTAGCACACCCATAGAATGAAACATTATAACTGTAGCATGTACTCAATTTGTACCCAGGACCCTAGGCCCTGCCCACACCTACCAGATACATAAAGGATTGTATGGGTGTGATGTATGATTGTGATATGCTGCAGGGGTTGTGGGCAGGGTCTACACTCTTGGGTGTAATGCACCCAAGACTTTAGCTCCTGGCCAGAACCATCACACCGTATCACACTGATTGTGGCTTCTAAGTGCACTATGTATAAATTTAGTTTTGGGTGCATGGCCTTCTGCCACGCACCCAAGACTGCAGGCCCTCCCCACAACCACCTGAGTAATGTGCAATACTACGGGTGTATCTATAGCTGTGACATGCTGCAGTGGTTGCGGCCAGGGCCTAGAGTCTTATGTGTATGTCCATAGATATTTCAAGGCATGGGTGTGCAGTGGCTTATAACTCCAGTGCTTATAACTTTGTTCTTGGGTGCATGGCCTTTGGCCATGCACCCAAGTCTGTACACACTCCCCACAACCATCTGATCTATAAGCAATACTACAGGTGTATCCATAGCTGTGACATGCCGCGGTGGTTGTGGCCAGGGCCTAGAGTCTTGGAAATATGGCCTACAGCAATACACCCAAGACTCTAGGCCCTGGCCACAACCACTGCAGCATATTACACCCATGGACGCTTACAAATCATTACAACACCCATAGAATGAAACATTATAACTATAGCAAGTGCTTACAACTTTGTTCTGGGGAGCATGGCCTTCAGCCATGCACCCAAGACTGTACACACTCCCCACAACCATCTGATCAATAAGCAGTACTACAGGTGTATCCATAGCTGTGACATGCTGCGGTGGCTGTGGCCAGGGCCTAGTGTCTTGAATGAATGGCCTACGGCCTACGGCCATGCACCCAAGACTCTTGGCCCTGGCCACATCCACCGCAGCATATTACACCCATAGTCGCTTATAAATCATTAGCACACCCATAGAATGAAACATTATAACTGTAGCAAATGCTATCCATAGGAAAAAAAACATTTAACTACTCCATGTACGCAATTTCAATGTTCGCTAACACCACGCGTGTCCTTAGAACAGTTTCAAGTTCCCTGCGCACAGCACGGACTGAAGTACTATCCTTATGAGACCCCTCATTTTCTGTACTTACAAACATCCCGAACAAGGCGGCCATAGGGAATACATCATTAACACCTACCACCTGAACAAATACAGTATTTCACCCATCTCTTACTGTCTGCACCTCCCCAAGCACTCTGACACAGCAAAACAGTTTCTAAAATAGTACTTTGCCGCTGGTCGCCGCCGCGCTGTTGGCAGATCCAAGATGTCGGGCGTATCCAAACAATCTGACGCAGAACACGCCTCACTGCAGCCAATCGGCGGGGTCGTCGCGGGTCCGCGGTCATGATGCCAGCCCCTTAGCCAATCGGTATCTTGTCCGCGGAGCGAACAGGGAAGTGTCACCGCGGAGCGGATATAGATATCACTTATTTTTTTAGACCTACTTTTTGGTCATTTTAAAGAAAACTACTGCACGGATTGTCACCAAATTTACAAAAGCACGCTTTCGGGACCAAGCCCCTGCCCCTGCCGCAAATTTGGTGAAAGTCCGCCCAGCAGTTTGGCCTGTAGGCATGCGCAAAGTTATTCCCCCATTCAGTCTATGAGAAAAAAAGATGTTTTGGGACCCACCCTATGACTGTTCCCCCCCTAGACCAAACATCACCAAACTTTGCAAAAAAATTCAGAGTAGCCCATATACTTTTTTTGCAAAGTTTGGTGGGATTCGTCCAGGGGGAGCGGAGTTATAGGCCGCCCAAAAAGTGCTCTTCCTATGGAAACAGCAACTTAACCATAACCACACAGCCACTAACGTGGCTGTGTGATATATACACAACTGGAGGTGAACTTCCAGCAATGGCTTCTAGGTGGCGTTGTGGAATGTGTGACTTGGCTCAAATGGACTTTCCTATTCATATACATATATAAATAATTAGGAAAGTCCATTATATATATGTTAGGCCCCAATATGGTTTAAAGATCTTCTATGTTCCCAGTGCTCTGAGAGAGCTCTGAGAGATAATTTATTTGCCTTTTGTAAATTTCATTCTGGTATTTGTAGTCTCCCAGTCAAGATGGGGAAATAATGCTGCAATTGTACACTTTTTGCCTAACATAGTTCTATAAGGATTTATATATTTGAATGACACTATGGTATGTGTACTTTTCAAGTTATCTTTATAAAGCCCAGTATTGTAGAAAGCCAGACATGTGGGTGAGGAGGGGAAATGATGAGAGTGCAAGTAAGTTGTTGTATCGTGCTTGGTGTGAATGCAGGTGCTATGGAATGCATGAGGGAATGTTGGTGTGTCTGAGAGAATGTTTGGTTGTGAGTGCAGGAATGCCTGTTGTGAAGGTTCCAGAGTATGTCAGTTGGAGAGGCCCATCCTGGGTGATGGGACCCAGTGGTTCAATGTTTACCATCTTAATGTAGCTGGAATAAAGCTGACTTATGAAACCTACCCAAGATGACTAAGGAGCTTTGATTATTACATAAGTCATGAGTATTTGCCCAGGATGTGGCAAGAGAGGTTGCAATCCTGGACAGTGGTGCAGTTACTTTCCCCTGTTTGTGTGTAACCTTTGTTCAAAGGGCGGATGCAACCCCTTAGGTTTTTTGAGGTTGGCAAGCTTGCTCAAGTATTTGGCTACCAGTATTTTACTTAAGTTGCCATGTTCCCAGTGCAGACACTTACCCACAAGACCACAAGCACATATTTCGTATTGGAATTTTGTTTTCCAGGTAATATTTCACTACAGATTGCTGGGTTTAAAAGGTGAGCACCTTTTATTCTTTTGGAGCATATTTATTAGAACATTTCCTCTCTCAGGTTATATTTCTTGTGTTCATTACTTCCATTTTGTCTTGCACACTGTCTTCTAAGTGGAAGATCAATTGAATTACACTTGTGGATTGCACTTTAAGATATATGTTCACTTACTGTGTGTATATTCATGGGTGCCAGTTTTTGATTTAAATGCGGTTAGTTGGGGTTGTGTGATGTATCACAACAGTCACCAAGAGACGAGCCATAAAACAAGGGGCTTGTAACACGCTGCTTAACCAAAGCATGGTATCCATGAGAAATAATTTAATCTCACTGCGCAATTGCCTAAAAATATTGTGAGTTCTCAAAGCCTGCAATCTTTTATACATAATAACACAGGCAAAACAGGTCAAAATCCGACTGTGATTGATGAATGTCTTTGAGTGATGGGTTGCAAGTGTTTTAAAATATTGAGTGGGCACGGCCGAAGGCTGATGTAATTAGCGATGTCACAAGTGATGTCATCAGGTATACCATCTGTGATGTCATCATTGTGGTCATAGGCCGCACAACAGGGGGCACAAAGTTAAGGTGGCTTTAGCTGAATATCAGGTTTTTTTTGCGTTAGGTAACGTCAATTCAACTAAAGTTTTTACTTGAATATATATATATATATATATATATATATATATATATATATATATATATAACACGGCCTGTGGTAGCGGCCGTGCAGTTATGGTTAAGTTGCTAAACTCATAGGAAGAGCACTTTTTCGGCGGCTTATTACTACGCTCCCCCTGGATGAAACCTCATCAAACTTTGCAGAAAAGGTATATGGCCGGCTCTGAATTTGTTTGCCAAGTTGGGCGAGGTTTCGTTCAGGGGGAGCAAAGTTATAGGGGGTGTCCCAACATTTCTTTTTTTCCATAGACTGAATGGGGAAAAACTTTGCGCACGGCTACAGCCCGAATGGCTGGATGGATTTTCACCAAATTTGCAGCCTGATCGTGGGATTGGGTCAGAAAGCGTGTGTGTTTGGTGGAAATCCGACCAGTAATTTCTTTGCAAAATACTGAAATGCACGTCCCCAAAAATTTGTGATATCTGGGACCGCTCTGCGGACCCATTTCCCTGTTCGCTCCGCGGAGAGAAGTGTCATTGGATCGCGTTACGGCGTGGTGTCGGAGAAGTTTGGACGCGACCGGTGGTTGGCTGGAGGGAAGCGTGCTGTGCGTCAACTTTTTTTGGGAAAGCCGCCGTGGTGTATCGGAGGACAGTGTGGCGGCAGAAGGGTCTGGAAAATGTACGGTAAGCATTGTGTTGGCCGCAATAAGGGAGGGAACAGCTGGGGGAGTGAGAAGTGGTTCATATGACATATGTAGGCAAGTATTTTCTGTGGTGATTGGAGGCAGCTGTCATAACAGTCGCATAGCTTCTGCCGCAACCTGTTTGCTGTGATTATCGTGGTGAGTGGTGGCAGGTCAATTGCAGATGCAGAGTGAATTGCACATGACATAGGTTGGGATGGAGTGCGGGTGGCGGTGCGCTGCGGATGGAATGCAGTAGTTGGGCACATGGAGGCATGCATGGGTGATTGAAGGTGCAGTGGGTCTTGGAAAAGCCCCTTGAAAGAACTGAAGGACTTATTAAATGAGATAGCAAGAGACTATCTGAAGATACAGCACTGAGAAGAACTTTGGTGAAAAAGCCATCCAGGAGAAGGCAGTCATTCTCCTGGTCTTTAGTTGTTTAGTTATAGTGGAAGGGTCAGAGTAGCTTAGGTTTGGACGACGGACAGACTTTTACTTTGGACATCATCATTGACGGCGAGCACCCTAGTTTAGTTGTGTTAGGTAGGGAAACACTTAGGACAGGAAATGTTAGACATTTTCTTTATTATTTTACAATAAACCTTTTGAAAATGGCACCTATTGGTCTGTCTCCTCCTTCTGAACGACCACAATATATTTGTATATATTATTCATTCAGTGAAATAACTTTGTTAAAGGGACTTATTGTTAAATTGCACTAAAGAAAACCTATGCAATTCAGTGAAAAAAACTTTTGTTAAAGGGACATTATGGTTGCAAAGTAAAATCGAAAAACCCAAGAAATTTGCCAGTTATGGTAAGCTATGCAACCATAACTAGCGCCACCGCCATGCACTGCTAAGACTCACATCCAGATTCAAAATTAACTTTCATACCTCTGTTACCCTTTTGTGCCATCCCTTTAGTCTTTATTCAATTCCCTTCCCTTATCTGGCACACAACCCGTTTCCTTTGGCCACATTGCTCATTGACTAATTGCGTGTAACTTACCCCCTTCCATTGCCCTGGTTCACAGTTACATGGTAGATCACATTTATTTGCCATACATCCTTTGCAATACACAACAAGAAGTTTTGGTCGGGTACTTGATGCAATTTTAGGTATGGGGTCTGCACGTGGACATCTATTGTGCTGCTATGTTGCACTTTCTTGTAAACTTTGCCTCATATTTCAATTCATGGAAGCAGGGGGAACTGCGAGGGGTGTCATCCTGGGTGATGGTGATGTAGAGGGAGTAAGAGTGACCTATAATATGTATTTGTGTATCGAGGAAGCTGAGGCGCTTTCCTTCAAAACACTTAAAGTTTTTAGAAAGGGCCATGGAAAGGGGTGAAAAAGATGGCATCTCAGATGCCCACATTCTCACAGCCTTTCACAATGCTGAAAAGGGACAATATTGTCTATTATGTGCATAAAATTGTCTATTATGTGCATAAAATATGACCATTAATGGTATTATTCTACTGCTAAGTCCGTCTGTGTGTGTTATTCATCTGTGCCCAAAAGTGAGTACCACAGGCTACCACACTTGTAATATTCATGGTTATTATTCAGGGTGCTATTAAACTCTTTTTCGAAATGAACTCACAAGTGCGCAACAATCTCATCAGAACAGAGGAGAAGCAGCCATACAGAATCAAAGCAATAAAAAACTCTTATAAGATATGGAGTCTAAATTCCTTGGCAAGTAGGATTCGTGGTAAGTGGCTGCAGATTGCAGGTTTATGGGCCAGAGTGTTAGGCAATATTGACATCCCACGTGACAGAATATGTCATTTAAATACATACTTTTCCGATGTACAGTATGAACATGTGTCTGTGGGCTATGCTCATTTCTGTCTCACTGTGGAGGCCCACATGTGGAGGTCACCCAAGCGCACACGCAAAATTGCTGAAATCAAGATAATTGCCTGTCTAGATCTACAGAGAAGCCAGCAAGCCTTTTAAAACTCAGCTCATTCTAGGCATGCTGGAATGTTTTTTTTTTTCAAATTCAAGTTTTATTGGCATCAGCACATCAATAATACAGTGCAGAGAATCTGCAGTCATCTTTATATTTCTGCATACCAATCGAGTTTTTATGTTTTCTTCCCACTCCCCAACCAGTTCCGAACAATCCCCCTCCCCCTCCCTATCCCAACAGAGTTCCGGCCTTTACAGGGCTATCTCTTTTTCAGTCTCTCCGGGATCTCTGCTCATGTCTCTACGTTTGTGTCTTGGGGCATAGGGGTCTAGGCGGGCACACCCGAAGATCAAAAGTTTGTGGGACCTCACTCCCATTCTTCTCCAGTCCGTTCGTGCTTCCCTGCACCCATTGCCCACTGACAGGACTATTCAATCTTGTTTCTGAGGCAGTTGTCCCAGCTCCCCAAACCCCCACCCCCCTCCCTCTTCTGCCACCCGTATGTGTTCTGGGTCATATTTCTCCAGGAACGGCACCCACTCAATGGCTTTTGACGGCGATCGATTGTGGATTAGTCTCATCAATTCCACCATCCTGTATAAGTCTAGCGCCTTAGTTGCCCATTCCTTTTTACTCGGGAGGGTATATCTGTTCCATCCTCCAGCCAGGCATGCCCTCGCCGCCAGTAGGAGATAATGTGGCATGTGCAGTAGTTTCACCCAGTCTTCTTCTGTTGTTTTGGTCCCAACCAGCACCAGTAGTGGGTCTACCCTCCTTTCCACCCCATCCAGGTCCTTAAACCTACCCAGCACTTCCTTCCAGTACCGTTGTACCTTATCACAGTTCCACCACACATGCCAATAGTCTGCTATGTGTCCGCATTTCCTCCAGCAGTGGGGGTCTGCCCCCGGGTACATCTTTCCTAATCTTGCCGGTTCCCATTGCCACCTTTATAAGAGTTTGAGCCCATGCTGCTTATACTGACAGGCTAAAGATGTTCGATTTGCATTCGGTTAGAGCAACTTCCATAGTTCCGGGTTTATCTCCTTTCCCATGTCTCTCTCCCATCTCCTCTTGAGTGTATTTACCTCATCCCCTCTTGCCTCCAATAAAGCCTGATACATCTTTGTGATGAGACCCCTGGTGCCCCTAGCCGTGCCTAAAACCTGCTCCGTGGGTGTCGGCTCTCTTTGCAGTTTTTGCTCCCATCTGTCTGACGTTAGCACTCCCTTCAGTTGCAGGTATTTAAAGACGGACAGCCTTCCCATCCCCAAGGCCGTTTCCAGATCTGCTATCCCCACAAATACATCTTTCTTTATAACCTGCCCCACCCTCTCAAGTCCTGCTTGGTACCAGTCCTGGAAGCGTTCATGGTTTGGTATGTAGTCACGTATGGGCGGTGCCCAAATATGGCTTAACGGGGAGGGCCAGGTCGTAACCCCCTTCATCTCTTTTTTGTCTCTCCAGAGTGTCAGTAGCGGGCCTAAAGTTCTGTGTAAGAGAATCCCCTTTGGCATTGTTTTCAAAGGCGCCCATAACCACTCCCCCAAAGTGCCCGGGCCGAAGTGGTAGTTTTCTATCTCCACCCATTGTTTGTCCCTGTCCGCACGCAGGTGGGGGACCAGGGCCCTGAATTGGGCTGCCCTGTAGTATGTTCTCATCTCAGGTAGACCCCACCCCCCTTTTTCTTTCGGTTGGATCAACAGCTTATAGGCTACTCTTTGCTTTCCCCCTTGCCACAGGAACCTAAGCATTTTCTTCTTCAGCTCTTCGAAGTGAATTCCAGGTATGTTTTTTTTTTTATAATGCTGCCTCTGGGTAGCGGCCGCGGAACGTAGCTGTGCTAGTTCCGGTGAAAAAACGAGACTCCTGCACTGGGGAAATGCCTCCGACGCTTGCACAGGGAGATTCGACCATAAACTGAATCGAACTCCCTTGTGCGCATGCGCAGAAGCCGAGCGCCGGTAATTCCACAGCGCCACTGCCGCGTTCAGGGCCGGACTCCCGGGGCCTGAGGAGATTGCCGATAATGTGCTGAGGAGGCGGGCGGGCCCCTAGTGCGGGCAATGACGCTCGCGGGGCGCCGCCCTCCTCCGACCTGTGCTATTATCACGAAGAAATATCTCGTTCGTTTTCCTTCATTACAACCGAGCGCGCGCTCGAATTACAACGCTGCCTGTCATATTATATTAACAAATCATTTATGCGCTGCTAATACAATAAATTTACATGTACAGAAAATAAAGCACTGAAAGGCTGAAGAAAAGTACTGAGCTGTGTGAGCAGCAAAAAGAAGAGGAAAGGACCTAGGCAGAGGAGGACTTATACTAGGGAGTGGTTTCCTATTGATGGTTCACATGGAGGCTGGGACTACAGGCTACCTAGAGCCTCATGGGACTGGTAGTAAAGACAGGCTGTGATCCAGTTATAAGGATACATGTTGATAAATTTTGAGTTCATTTTTACATTTCTCGTTTAAAAAAGAAAAAAAAAAGGTTTTGAATGAACATGATTTGAAAAGCTGTGTTAAGCAGTATTAAAGAAGATAAAGCATAATGATCGCCTCCGGTCTTGTCATAGAATCGCCATTATTAGCTCACTTAACTGATCAAGCCATGAGATGGTGAGCTTCTCCCATTTTACCATTTCACCAGCTAATCTATGCAGAAGTGGGGGGAAGTTACATTTGTATATTCTCTCCAGCTTCCTTGGTATTTGCACCCCTAGATATTTTATGCAGCTCCTTTCAATTGGTATCCCCAAATCCGCCCATCTAAGCAGTTGTTCGGGGCATGCCCTCACCCATGGGGAGGAGGATTGATTTGTCTATATTTATCTTAAATCCTGACACCTTTCCATATTCCCCTATGACCCGAAGTGCATTATGGAGCAAATTACCCGTGTCAGCAAGGTACATAAGGATGCCGTCCGCGTACATGCTGATTTTATGCGTCTGTGGCCCCACCACAATCCCTCTTATCTCCTCTTTACGCCTTATCTTCTTACCCAGGGGCTCCATGGCCAGAGCAAACAGCAGGGGCGAGAGAGGACAGCCCTGCCTCGTGCCTCTAGTCAGGTTGAATTCGCGCGACGTGGCCCTGTTAACCATGACTCTAGCAGTTGGACCTGTATAGACTGCCCTAATCACTCTGCACATCCTCTCCCCCACCCCTATATGCCTCAGAACTCCAAAAAGAAAGGCCCACTCCACTGTAGCGAATGCCTTTTCGGCATCCAGACTTAAAAGTGCTTGCTCACCAGGATGTTCCCCCACATGCTCCATTAGATCAATAGTCTTTCTAATTGCATCCGGCCCCTGTCTGCCTGCTATGAACCCCATTTGGTCGGGATGTATTATGCGTGGTAGTTTCTCTTCAAATCTCGTCGCCAAGATGCGGGTGAAGATCTTTTCATCCACATTTAGTAGGGAGATCGGGCGATATGACGAACAGTGCGTTGGATCCCGTCCCTCCTTGGGAATAACTGAGATCAGGGCCTTGCTAAATGACACCAGTGCCTTCCCTGTCTCCAGGATGTGATTATATAATTTCGCCAGATGCTGTGTTAGGGTTCCTGAGTATTGTTTATAGAACCCTATCGTATATCCATCTTCTCCCGGGGCTCTCCCATTGGGGAGCCGGGTTATTGCATTTTGGACCTCTTCCTCTGTGATCAGACTTTCTAAGTGCTCTATCTCCAGGGGTGTGAGCCCGCTCACATGCACATCGCTCAGATATGTCTCTACCTCCTCTTCCCCCTCCCCTGTTTCGGTAGCATACAATGTCTCATAGTATTGTGCAAATCCTTCCGATATAGCACTCGGTGTGTGTCTGTCTCGCTCCCCCATCACCGTACCTCCTAATTGTGTGACCCACCGCTCTCCCCTCTGGGCTCGGAGTCTAGATGCCAGGCGCGCATCCGCTTTGTCCCCTTTTTTGTAGTTTTTTTAATTCAAATATCTCAGTTTCCATAACATTTCGCCCATTCCCAGAGCCCTCAATTCTGCCTTTTTAGCCAATATCTGCTCTCTTAGTTCCTCCGTGTCTCCTCTCCCGCCATGCATCTCCTCTTCCCCCTCTTTTATTTCCTTGCGGAGCTTCCCTTCCACCAGGCCTCTCTCTCCCTCTTCTTCCTCGCACCCTCCCTTATTAACATGCCCCTCCATGTAGCCTTCCCCGCATCCCATACTGTTTCCGCGCTCACCTCTCCTGTATCATTCAGTATGAAGTATTCCTTTATCCCCTCAGCTAGGTGGTCGGAGAAGATGGGGTCCCTCCAGAGTGAGTCATTTCATCGCCACATGCCCCTTGGTCTACATAGCCCGGAGATTTCGGGGGTCCCCAGCACCATGTCATGGTCTGACCAGCCCACAGGTCTTATTGAGCTTTCCAGTAATCTCAAGCTCTGTTCCTTGTTAAGAAGTAGATAGTCAATTCCCGTATGAATTTTGTGTGGGGGGGGAGTAGAAAGTGTAGCCCTCCTCCCTCGGGTGTTTCTGCCTCCACATGTCCACCAGTGCACACTGTTCTATTGCGCGGCCCAAGTGGCCCCACTTGTCGCACCCCTTGCCCACACAATCCCCCGAGTCCTTCTGTCCCATGTTACATTCGCCCAGGCATTAAAGTCTCCACCAATGATATATATGTCAGCCTCCTACCCTTGTATTTTGTCTAGTGCTTCCCTTATGAAAGGTTCTTGTCATGGACACTAACCAAGGGCCCTTATTTCCTCCTTCCAAAGGGTCCAAATGGACCCTGTCCTGGCGCCTTTTGGCACCAGGCTCATAAGAAAATGTGCTCTGCACACTTGGGGTCCAAGGCACGTGCATCCAGGCCGGGCTTGGCCATTAGGAAGCATTGGAAGGCACGTGCAACCATCTATGGGAGTGGTGAGGTGGAGCTAAAGGGGAGTGGCTAGGGCCAGACTATTTAAGCCGGCCCCACCCGCATGTTGACGCTTCGCGTTAATCTGCTGTATGCAGCGTAACGCTTACCGCCGTCTGAAGCTCTTACCTGTCTCCAGCTCTGCATCTTCTGATTCCAGCTTCACATCTTCGGCGCACGCCTACCTGAATCCAGCTGTACATCTTCAAAGCGCACCTTACGTGGCTCAAGCTATTCCATCACTCGGAGCGCATCCAATCTCAATCCGGCATCCGCAGCGCGCACCTTACCTGAAGCCAGCCATACCACCGCTTGAAGTACTACGAACCTCACGTCAGCATCTTCAGCGCGCACTTTACCTGTCTCTTCGGATCCATCTTCTGCTGGACGCCTCTTCCTCACCTGTCAGAGTTTTCATTCACGCAGAAGTCTTCTTCTCGTCAGGCATCCTCACGATTCTTCCATCTCGCAGCAGCAAACAGCTTCCCAGATAGCCGCTCTCCATCTTCTGATGCCAGGCCGTCCCTGCAAGAAATAAAGACAGCACAAGGTTAGAAACCGCATAAACATTTAACGCTTGGCCGCGCAAAACACCTGAGACTTGCGTTTCATTTAGAAGCCCTACTTACCTTCTAGTGGGGTCCGCTTCATTCCTTTCTGACACCGCGTGGGCACACTGTCAGCAATGCGACTCAGCGGAGCCATCTTCAACACCTATTGGGAAAAAGAAAGACATTATTAAGAATACAGACAATAATAATTGGGAAAGACTTTACAGAAGCATACAGACAATAATCATTGTTACCTCCCACGAGGATTGGTCGCAGCCTGTCTTGGCCATTACGCATATGGACCAGTGAAGCAACTGGGTCTGTCTACAGCGCCCCTGCTGAAGAGAAGCAGGACGGAGAGCTCATCTTTGCAAAATAACAGGTGAGAGCCTATGGGAAAACGCTTGCGCATCTCATTCTGGCACGAGGGATTCGAGGGGGATCGCAATCCAGTCACAGCATTCTCACTGCCTCTTACCTTCCCCCAAGGGCATTGCCAGCAACCTGACCAGACCAAACCGCCGCAGCTGGGGGCAAAGCAAGATCCAGGCAAGCCAAATCCAGGGAGGGCTCCAACCGTGCCCTACGTCCCCGCAGGTGAGCGTAAGAGAACGTGAAGCCTCTCTGAATCTCTGCCTGGGCGTTATGGAAACCTCTGAGACTGACCAGTTGGCCCATTTGTTGGGGGAACTGCAGGCTGAAGCGCATGCCTCCAGACAAGAGACTAATGCCCTAAGAAGGGATCTTGTTGTCGCTTGGGAACGAACTGATGATCTGGCAAGACAGATGCTTCAAACTCATGCTGGGCAAGTTCCTTTAACCGGGGTCGCACCAACCCCTTCGCCGCAGCCATCACCACCAGTCCAAGTGGTTCTCCCGGGGGCTGTGCCTTTGGCCCCGCCCGAACATTTTACTGGCAATCCCAACAAATATGCTATATTCATGAACCAGTGTCGTCTCCATTTCCTGTGCCGCCATGGGGCTTTTCCTAACGACAGTGTCAGAGTTGTCTTTGTACTTTCATATATGGGAGGCAGCGCAGCAGATTGGTCCATACCATTAGATAACCAAGATGATCCAGTACTTCACAATTTCGGTGAATTTCAACAGGAATTGGAAAAGTTGTTTGCTAGGCACACCCAAGGACAAGCCCTAGACAACAAATTGTTATCTCTCAGACAGGGGAGCCACAATCTGCTGACATATATCTCCACCTTTAAACGCCTCATTGCACAAACCAATTGGCCCGAAGAAAAGAGAACCACACTGTTCTATCGAGGGTTAAGTGGGGAATTAAAGGAAGTACTAGCCCAAGTGGTCAACCCTCCGGAGTGTTGTGCGGAATACATTAATCTGACGGTACAACTGGACCATAGACTACAAGACCGGAAAATGGACCGCACAAGATCTGAAGGGAGGTCGGTTTATATGCGACCCAGAGACAATCAAACTAAAACTCATGAACCAACCAAACCTATGCAGATTGGGGGATTACGGGCCCCTATATCCAAAGCTGAGAGAGAAAGAAGGAGGCAACAACAACTTTGTTTGTATTGCGGCAAGATAGGACATTTTTCTGGGGATTGCCCAATAATACCTCCCAAGGGAATAGTAGGTGCAACGGATAACAGCATGGACGAAAAGGATCAGACCCCGGAAAACTCCAACGCGCGACAAGTGTAGGGGTCCACTTGTCGAGCGAAAAGAAGAAAGTTGTTCAGACCTCACACCTGGTCATTCCATTCCTTGTAGTCCACCACCAGCAACCATCAAGGGTACATGCCTTAGAAGCGTATATTGATAGTGGAGCTGTTGGAAAATCTATCGATCAGAATCTGGCCGCACAAATTGGCCTTCCTCTCCAGCAGAAACAATCGGAAAACGCCACCGCAGTGGATGGCTCTCAGTTGTCATCCGGCCAATTAACGCAACATACCAATAAAGTTACGCTTATGTGTCAGGACGGTCATTGGGAAGACATTTCCTTCAATCTTATTGGGGCACCTCAGTTCCATATGATCTTAGGAATGCCATGGCTAGAAACTCACAACCCCAGGATTGACTGGGGAAGCAGAGTGCTGACCTTTCCTCAAGAATGCGCCAAGAGTTGCTACCGCAAGAGCGTAAAGAGTCCGAAAGTCAAAGTTAAACCCATCCTGGGACTCTCTGTTACCTTGTCCCCCGGGTATCTAGACTACCAGGACGTGTTCCAAAAAGAACAAGCAAATACCCTGTCACTGCACAGGCCTTACGACTGCCAGATCGACCTGACACCTGGAGCACAGATTCCTTGCAGCCGAATCTACGCTTTAACAGAGCAGGAAAACCAGCATCTACGGACTTACCTAGATCAGTACCTAGCTAACGGTTTCATCCGCCCGTCTAAGTCTCCTGCCTCCTCGGCTCTCTTCTTCGTACCCAAGAAAGAGGGGACCTTAGAACGTGCATAGATTATAGGGCATTAAATCAGATCTCTGTGAAGAACAGATACCCTCTGCCACTCATTCCCGAATTACTCGATCAGGTGAAGAATGCTTGAATCTACACCAAACTGGATATGCAAGGAGCCTATCACCTCGTCAGAGTTAAAAGGAGTGACGAGTGGAAAACAGCCTTCTGAACTCTGTATGGGCTTTTTGAGTATCAGGTGATGCCCTTTGGGTTATGCAATGCACCAGCGGCGTTCCAGTTCTTCATGAGCGATGTGCTTCACAAACTGTTGGACATCTGCGTCCTCGTTTACATCGACAATATCCTAATTTACTCAAAATCTAAGGAAGATCATGTTGGCCATGTAAGGGCAGTCCTGGAAAAGCTCCGTCAGCATCGACTATTTGCCAAATTGGAAAAATGCTTCTTCTATGTCACAGAACTCGAATTTCTGGGCTTCATGCTTACCCCACAAGGAGTTCATATGGACACACGTAAGGAGGATGCCATTCTTCAATGGCCATCTCCAACAAATACCAAAGGAGTGCAAAGTGTGCTCGGGTTCGCTAATTTTTATAGAAGATTTATCCCAAACATTTCACAGATTGTCCACCCAATTACTTCTCTCCTTAAAAAGAACAAAACATTCTTCTGGTCCTCCGAGGTAGAGAACACCTTCCAAGAATTGAAACAAGCATTCACCTCAGCGCCTGTTCTTATACATCCTCGACCTGACCTGCCTTATGTGTTGGAACCAGACGCCTCCAGTGTACCCATGGGGGCGGTACTATCACAAAGGGATCCAGAGAGGGGGCAGTTACATCCCATAGAATTTTGGTCCTGCAAATTCTCAGCACCAGAAAATAACTACACAATCACTGACAAGGAATTGTTGGCAATTAAAGGGGCCCTAAAGACCTGGAGACATTATCTCTTAGGGGCAAGACACACGGTCAATGTTATCACAAACCACAGGAATCTGCAATATTTGAAAACTGCTAAGGCTTAATCTTCGCGTCAGCTTCGCTGGGCCCTCTTCTTTGCCGAATATGATTTCATCATAACTTACAGACCAGGTGTACGAAACGGTAAAGCAGACGCCCTATCACGCATGGGAGAGGACATGGGAAAGGACAAAGATGCCTTCTCTCCATCAGAACCAGTAGCCATTATTCCTGAAGTACGGATTCAGACTCAGATTGCTACAACCGCCTGCTGGGAAGACTTGAAGGCTGATCTACAATCTTAAATGGATCAATCAGCCCAACAGGAATGGTTGAGTAAAGGAGATCAGTACTCCATCAAAGACAACTTACCCTATTTTCAAGGAAGACTAAATGTTCAAGACAAGGAAATGCAAAACAAAATATTATCCAACTACCAAGAGTCATTAGTGGAAGCACATCCAGGAATGGCAAACACTCAGTCCAAGAGCCAAAAGAACTATTGGTGGCCCACCTGGAGAAAGGATGTTACCCAGTTTATTACAACCTGCGGAGTTTGCGCACAACTTAAATCCCAGAAGTAATAGTCCTGCAGGATTATTGCGTCCATTAACAGTACCTCCAGCACCATGGCATACACTATCTATGGACTTCATTACTGATCTACCACCCTGTGTAGGGTTTAACACAATCCTGGTCGTAGTGGATCTATTTTCAAAAATGGCACACTTTATTCCTCTAAAAGGACTTCCCACTGCTGCTACTCAGGCCATGGTATTCTTGGAACAGATTGTCAGATTACACAGTTTTCCATCTGTATTGGTTTCGGACAGAGGAACGCAATTCGTGTCAGCCTTCTGGAAGAGATGTTGTAAGATTGCCCAAATCGACCTACGGTTGTCCACAAGTCACTATCCCCAAACCGATGGTCAAACGGAAAGGACCAACCAGACTCTCGAGCAATACGTGAGATGTATGTTGCAGCAGACAGAAGGATCCTGGAAAAATATTCTCTGGCTAATGAATTCGCTTACAATAACTCTATTCATACCAGCACCAGACAGACACCATTCTACACAATGAATGGTCGACATCCTAGGACATCTTCCTTTGATCCGCTGGACGAATTAGAAATGCCTGCTTACATAACATCATCATGCAGTCGCTTAAAAAAGCTACCGAAAATTTAAACCGAGCCAAGGAACAACAAAAAAGGTTTGCGGACAGACACAGGAAGGAAGCCCTGCAGTATCAAGTCGGGGATAAAGTTTGGTTGGCGTCCACAAACATTCCATTGAAGGGACCGCAGGCCTTTCGTCCAATATATCTCGGACCCAACCCCATCAAAGCCATCATTAATCCAGCTGCCATGAAATTGGAATTACCAGTCAACATGCAGATTCATCCGGTGTTCCATGTTTCCCTTCTAAAACCAATGAAACCTGATACTCGGATTTCAACACCACCTGAGCCAGAGATCATAGAGGGGGAACCAGAATACGAAGTCAAGAACATTTTGGACTCCAAGGTAGTACGATCAAAACTATACTACTTGATCGATTGGCAAGGTTGTGGACCCCAAGACCGAACCTGGGAACCCATTGAGTTTGTCCATGCTCCACGACTAATCAAACAATTCCATCGAGACAATCCCACCAAACCGGGGCCAGGAGGAAGAATACCCGTGAGAGGGGCCTTGCGGGGGAGTGCAGTCATGGCCACTAACCAAGGGCCCTTATTTCCTCCTTCGAAAGGGTCCAAATGGACCCTGTCCTGGCGCCTTTGGCACCAGGCTCATAAGAAAGTGTGCTCTGCACACTTGGGGTCCAAGGCACGTTCATCCAGGCCGGGCATGGCCATTAGGAAGCATTGAAAGGCACGTGCAATAATCTATGGGAGTGGTGCAGTGGGGCCACAAGGCAGAGCTAAAGGGGAGTGGCTAGGGCCAGACTTTTTAAGATGTCCCCACCCGCATGTTGACGCTTCGCGTTAATCTGCTGTATGCAGCGTAACGCTTACCGCCGTCTGAAGCTCTTACCTGTCTCCAGCTCTGCATCTTCTGATTCCAGCTTCACATCTTCGTCGCACACCTACCTGTTTCCAGCTGTACATCTTCAAAGCGCACCTTACCTGGATCCAGCTATTCCATCGCTCGGAGCGCATCCAATCTCGATCTGGCATCCGCAGCGCGCACCTTACCTGAAGCCAGCCATACCACCGCTTGAAGTACTACGAACTTCACGTCAGCATCTTCAGTGCGCACCTTACCTGTCTCTTCGAATCCATCTTCTGCTGGGCGCCTCTTCCTCACCTGTCAGAGTCTTCATTCACGAAGAAGTCTTCTTCTCGTCAGGCATCCTCACGGTTCTTCCATCTCGCAGCCGCGAACAGCTTCCCGGATAGCCGCTCTCCATCTTCCGATGCCAGGCTGTCCCTGCAAGAAATAAAGACAGCATGAGGTTAGAAACCGCATAAACATTTAACGCTTGGCCGCGCAACACCTAAGCCTTGCGTTTCATTTAGAAACCCTACTTACCTTCTAGTGGGGTCCACTTCATTCCTTTCTGACACCGCGTGGGCACACTGTCAGCAATGCGACTCAGCAGAGCCATCTTCAACACCTATTGGGGAAAAGAAAGACATTATTAAGAATACGGACAATAATAATTGGGAAAGACTTTACAGAAGCATACGGACAATAATCATTGTTATCAACATTTACCTCCCACGAGGATTGGTCCCAGCCAGTCTGGACCATTACGTGTACGGACCAGTGAAGCAACTGGGTCTGTCTACAGCACCCCTGCTGAAGAGAAGCAGGACGGATAGCTCATCTTTGCAAAATAACAGGTGAAAGCCTATGGGGAAAATGTTTTCGCATCTCATTCTGGCACGAGGGGTTCGAGGGGGATCGCAATTCAGTCACAGCATTCTCACTGCCTCTTACCTTCCCCCAAGGGCATTGCCAGCAACCTGACCAGACCAAACCGCCGCAGCTGGGTGTAAAGCAAGATCCAGGGAAGCCAAATCCAGGGGGGGCTCCAACCGTGCCCCAACGTCCCCGCAGGGACCAGGTGAGCGTAACAGTTCTTGTCATTGATTGGGGGCGTATATTGCAGCCAGAAGTACTTTTGCGCCTTCTAATGTTCCTTCTAATATCAGCAATCTGCCTGAGAGTAGAGCGGTGGCCACACAGTCCTGAATCCGACATGCTTATGGAGGATTATTCCTCCTCCTCCCTTTTTCGTAAGCCCGGAGGCCCAGTGGACCTTTCCTATTCCCCCTTCTCTCAGTGTCCGCTCATCCACCTCTGCTAGTCTGGTCTCTGCCAGGAATAAGATGTCCAGTGAAGCCTTCGGAAACTCCCTTGTTACTAGCGATCTTTTGGTGGGAGAGTTCAGTCCCTACACATTCAGGGTGCCCACCCTAAGGCCTTTTTTAGTTACTCCTTCCCCCTTGGTTGATTCCATCATTTATCATTCCCCTCTCATTGCTTGGGTGCATTGTCCCCTCAAGAGATATATCTGACACCTTCGGAGGTATCTGTCCCAGATTTTGTAGATTAGCCCTGTTGGTGCCGGTTACCCCTTCAAACGCAATGCTAAACCATTTAACATCATAACTAGTGAATCCCTCCAACGTGGAGGTGTGAACTAGAAGGTATGAGACACCCCCTCTGTCTCAGAGGGCCACTCTGGGGAGGTTTGAACGTCCTCACTCCAGCCATCATTACAAGTTTACCTGTGCATCCGCCCAGGCTTCATTCCTTTTTGAATAACTGCCTGCATTTTCTTTGCTTGTTTTCATTCCCCTTTTTTTTCCTGGTGCGCTGGTTTCTTTCTTGGGCTCTCCTTCTTCTCTGTGGACCTGGTGTTGATGGAATGCGTACTCCCCCAGATGTCAAGTCCTGCGGGCCCGAGGGACCCTGCACCTGGCTATCTGTATCCGATGTAAGGTGCTGCAGGGCTTGCTCTGCCTTCTCTATCGATGTCAAACTATATTCAACCCCTTCAGCCTCAAATTCCGGCGTAAATGGATATCCTCATCTGTAGCGGATCTCCCTTTCGCGCAGCCAGGATGTAAGTGGTCTGCAGCCTCTCCTCCTTGCTAGCGTGAAGTTGGAGAGATCCTGATATATAGAGACTCTAGAACCCTCGAATTCCATTTCCTGTTGCTGCTTAGCTGTGTTTAAGACCTCTTGCCTGTCTCTGTAGCTCAGGAACCTGACCACAATGGAGCGGGGGCCGTTCCCATAGGATTTTCCACCTCTGTGCGCCCTTTCCAGCTGCACTGTCCTGCCCCCTTCCGCTGCAAAGAGCTGGTGAATCAGAGCCTGACCTTTTTCTTTGACTTGCCTCGGCGTCTCCCTGTCCGATTCCTTCAGGTCCAGTATTCTCACATTGTTCCTTCTTTCCCTATTTTCGAGGTCATCAATTTTAAGTCTCATTTCCTCTTCCCTTAGGTCCAACTCTGTTATTCTCGCGTCCAGGCGCATCTCCACCATACCAGCGTTGAGCTGGTTATGTTCCATTGCCTCTACCTTCCCCTCCACTGTGGTCACTCTCCCCGTCAGTTCGGTCAGCAAGGCTTGAATGTACCCTCTCAGGGCCCTTATTTCTGCTAGAATGTGTCCTGTATCCTCTTTGGTAGAGAATTGTTAGAGGTCTATTCCTGTGGCCATTGTGCTTTGGCTTTTCATGTGCTTGTTCCACACCACTGGGTATGATCTTTGGTACTTTCTTTGGTACTTTCCCTTTTTCCGCCTTCTCAGTGCATGTCCTTGTCGTCTCTTCTTTCTCTTCTCAAGAGTTGCCCAGCTGCTGCCCCCTTCTCCGCGCTGCCCCGGGCTTCTCTTCTCCCTGTGTCCCTTATCTTACACCAGAACCTGAGGGTGTTAGGCGTGTCCTCTCTGTGGCTTTCTCCAGCATTTGTCTCTGCGCGATGCTGCTCCGCAGGGTGCTCGGGCGCCTGCAAGATAGTGCTGTCAATGAAGGGGTTTTCTCCCAGGCAATTCAGTGTCTGCAAACTCCCCTTTTATATGTAGGAATTGGGATCCCAGTGCCCCTCCTGTCCTTGCGCGCGCCTCAGGGTAGCGTGGGACCCGAGTGCAGCTTCTGCTTGTGGGGCCTCTACCTCCTTGCTGTTCCCCCCTAGCTCAGAGTCCTCCGGTTCCCGCCACCTCTCCACGCCTGGGTTCAGCTTCTCCCGGTCTCCCGTGGAGGGGAGGCCAGGGGCTCGGGCACGTACTTCCATGCGTGTACACATGCCTGCTTATTCCAGCGCACACACGCTGGTCTTCTCCTCTAAAAGTGGCCGGGTTTGCTTTCTTTCAGGCCGTAGCACAGTGCACCTATGTCAGTTGGGGGGCCAGCCTCCCCCTGTTGTCAGGCACGGCGCTGGGCTCTATTCCGGTGCTCCTGGGGCCTCGTTCGTATCTCTCAGGGCCGGGCACAGTGTGGGGGCGTCTTATCCACTTACTTGAATCTCGTTCCAATGATTTCCCTTGCGTCGCCGAATTCACACACTGGTGGTTTGGGTGGGGGGAGTGACTCCTTTCGCTCCGTTGTCTGCTGCGCCCCTTCTGAAGTTTTGTTCTCCTTGCGTGTGTCTGCTGCCGGGCTGCCTCCGGATGGTGCGGCTCCTCCTCTGGCGCCGTTGGTACGGTTGCGGTTCACCGACGTTCAGTGGCCAGGCTGATCCGAGACTACCGTACGACTTGGAGTGCTCGCAGTTTGCCACAGCCTGCCTTCAAGCTCCGCGGCCCTCCGATCCAGGCCACACCAACGCTCCCACACGGTCCCGCCAAGACCATCAGAATGATTCCGCAGCTTATTACCGCTCTTCCTCACAGCCTACAAGGCAGCGTCCCCAGTAGCGGGTGCCACCGTCATTACAGTGCAGGCGGCTGTCGCTTACAAAAGCTTCCTTGGGTTTGAATGCACAATTTCCTCACTGATATGCTGGAGGGAGCGGGAGCTGCGCTCTCATGCAGCCATCTTGTCTCTTGCCCCCTGGTGGTCTCGGCAGGCTGGAATTTTAAGGATTTTCTCTCTCTCTTTTTTTTCTTTGCACTTTGCACCGTTTAAATCATGGATGTCAGTTCACTTTCTGATTCTAAACTCAAAAACTGAAGTTCTTTTCTTTCCTGCCATCACCCCCCTTCTCCTCCCTCTTCCATCTCCTTTCCCCTTCTTCTTTACCTCTCTTTACTACTGCTTGCAGTCTCGGTCTATACTTTGATAAGGCCTTATCCATTTTCCCTCACATATCTACTATCTCTCGGTCCTGCCGCTTCCATCTCTTTAACATTTGTAAAGCTCGCCCTTTTCGGACCTTTGGCACTACCAAACTTCTCATCTCTAATTGTTTCTTGCCTGTTTACTGTTCCTCTTCCCTCTTTGCCCTCCCTCTTTCCCGTCTGGCCCTCTTACATCCATTTTCAATGCTTCTGTATGTCTCTTCTACGAGTTATCTCCCCGCGGCTCCATTTCAAAATCTCTATCTTCGCTTGGTTGGCTGACTTTTTCCTCTAGGTTCACATTCAACTTTCTGTGTATGGTCTTTAAATCCCTCCACAGTCTTGCTCCCATTTATCTCTCTTCCTAGGTCTCCTTCTATGCACCAGCTTGTTCACTTCGCTCACAATCCCACTTCTTGCTATCAGTCAGTTTTTCTCTGCTTACTCTCTATCATTGACATTTTCTCCCCCTCTTTCTCCATTCAACTGCGTCCTACACTGCCTTTTGTACTTCTCTAAATCCATATCTTCCCCAATCTTAAATTCCAACTGCTTTTAACCTAACTAATTCTCACTATATCTAGTATTTTCCTGAAACACTTCCGTGAAGGTACCACATATCATGTTATTGTAATGTAACCATTTTTATGTTCAGCACTTTGGCGTAAAGCGCTCAATAAATAACAAATAAATAGAAATACAAAATACAAATTTGTGAAATTAGTTTGTGCATTTTTGATACGGACTGAAGGTAGGTAGAAAATACCTAGTTAGCTAACAGCAATACATACTTATCAGGTGTTGGGAAGTAGGTGCATTGAGTAATGTTGCAATAGGTGGCAGAGTCCCAAGGGTAACATTATTTAATTGATGGACAGAATTTCAGAAATCATTGTATTGGGTTCAAGGTGGAAAAGCCTGGTGTGTATTTGAATTCTGTTTTTTGTAAAGCGAGGAGATGGCTTGGATGTGCACAGGCAATACTGTTTAGTTGTGATGGCGTTGCTTGACTTTACATTGAAGAAATACTGGCATGTGCATGTAAAAACTCTTTTGGCAGTAATACAATCGCCACCTAGCCCGATCTGAACCTTGTGGGCAGACAGATCTACACCCCACCACAACTGTTGCAGGATAGCCTCCCTCCTGGGCATCTATAACAAACAGTACATGCATGCCCAGGGCACATGACTGGTTGTGGCCATGAGCACACAGCAATGTGTGGTGTCCATGTTCTGCACCTCTCCTAGCTGCATGTGTTGAAGCAGCCAAAAGCGGGTTTGGACAGGGCGCCTTGAGACCGTTAAAATAGGAGTAAATATTTTGTTATGTGGAATAGTTGAAATATTTAATTACTGAGTTTTTTGACAGATAGTTAGATCTCTTTTTTCTTTACAAAAGTATGTTTTTCCTTTTTCCCCAGCAAGATCTGAAAGACAGGGGGCTGTAGTGGCGATGCAGAGGCGGTAGGCCCTGCGAGGGGGCGTGGGGGTAACCGAGCTTCCTGGTCTCATCCTTAGGTGTGCTTCAGGGACTACGAAGAGAGCCGAGTGCAATCTGGTCAGCAAATATACGCCCCTCCATGATGGTGGGAGGTGCAGAAACGCCAGCTGGCCACAGACTCCGTACATGTCCATTACTGCTGCTGTTACTTTCTTGAGATCTAGAATGTTTATTGTCACATTGCACTTGGCATTGGTAGCCACAGGAACCTCGCCTGCATTGTAGAAGTATAGTTGATATTCTTCTTGTTTCTGCACCTTCGCTGGCTTCCCCTCCCCTCTGAAGCACTCACTTGTGCACCCTCTTCTCAAGAAGCCCACAGCTGACCCCTGATGCCCGGCTAACTATCTCCGATCTCCATCACTCCTTTCCTGGGTTTCTCCTCGAAAAGTTGGCCATCTCCCAGCTGAATCTTCACACTGATTCTGTTGGTTGTCTCCATGATCATCAGTCTGGCTTTAAAGCTGCCGGAAGGATGGAAACTGCTCTTCTGAACATCCGTGAAGACATGCTCTCCAACCTTGACTCTAACACCCCTTCTGTCCCCATCTACTCAATCTCTTCTGCCTTTGACACGGTAAAAATACAACAGATGTCCACAACCTTGTGGATCTCTCCTGTCCCCTGCACACCCAATAATTATTGTAAACACAACCAAAAAGTAATATGTTTTTGTAGGTTCAAATCGTATTACAAAAATTAAATTTCAAAAGTTAAATTTCAAAAATTAGTGTAGAACACTCTTGTGATGTATTTCATAGACCAATTTATGGTAAAAAGGAATGTTCTGTTCTAGTTTTCATTAACATTCAACCAAAGTGCATTTCATATTCAGTGCCAACTTTTGTGCTTTGTCTTGTTTTAACATAACATGGGTAAACAAATGCAAATCATTGATATAAGACAATTTTTCTTTCCTTCAATAATACTTCTTATTGAACATCCGATATTAGATTGTGTGTCTCTATGCGTTTCGGGGTTTTATATCCCCTTCTTCAGGAGTTGTCTGTCCTTTTTCATGTGCAGTTATCCCATCTATAACAAATAAGTAAATAGGGTATTATCACTCTTCTATTAAGTTTACATTCTCTGTTTCTATCTGTCATTCATTTTCATCTCATAATCACCTTTGTTTCTTCTTCTAGTGATCGTTTCTGATATGCTAGAGAATTCTGCCTGTAAAATTAAAAAATAAATAAAAGGGTAAACCTACTACTTTATAAATTTCCAGAAATGTTCTATTAAAAAACCCAAGTGTGGGTATTTAGGGTCACGGTGTAATCCCAATAGTTCCAATGTTACCTGCTTGTTGTCCTCATCCGTTGCACCAATGGATGCTCAGATGCCTCTCTTCTACATCATTATTCTTCAAGTATTAATGAAACTTGGGAGGTGGTCTCTGTCTCTTCCTCTCCCCTGGTGATCTGTCTGCTTCGGCACCGTGCACCTGGTTAACTCCGGCCCAGCTCCCGGGCCACCCAGTTACACACCCGCAGTGCCTCCTGGAAACCTTTGCACTTGGGTCTGTATCTGTAACCCTACAGTTCCCTTACCTGCACTTATCAGACATCCCTTGTCTGCGCTTTAAACCTTGCACTTGCCACCTTGCTGGCTGCACTACCAGTTGTTGTTGTTTTTATCCCTTGCTCAGCACTTTCCACTTCTCCTCTCTCCCTTGCACTTTCCCCCTTCCCTCTCCCTTGCCCTTGCGTGTTCTCAATGTCACTAGGCCTAGTAAGATCGCTGTTTTATCCTCCTTTGTTCCCCTCCCTTGCCTCATCGCGCTCTGAAACACTTGTGTACGAGCGCGATACAAATAAAATATATCATATCGTCCTTTGTTTCAATCCATGTTAGCTTTGTCGCGTGCTTCCCCCAGTGCTCTTTACATGCTTTGTTTACCCTCTGATTCACTTCTTTTCTGTGTTGGAAAAGTCCCCCTGCCATACAGCTTATCATAGTCCCTTCCCACTAATTGGCCACAAACCTCACTCTTTCTAGTTGCATGTATGGTCTTTGTGAGCACTGCAGGCTTCTGGCATTATGGGCACATTGATGTTCATCTGGATCCATCATCACAAGGTGTATGCTGTGTGCTTGGAACGTGCTTTGCACACTACATAGTGCTAGATGGACAAGACATTGAGCATCCAAAAGCGGAACCTGTTGCGGTATTAGAACCTTGGGTGCTCCCAACGCATGTGGCATTAAGGAGCACATATAACAACTCCCATTCACCCCCTATTTCCCCACTAAGCTCATGTCCGCATACCAAATGTTACTCATCTCTGGATGGTGCACATCCTCTATCATGTCAAAACCTAATCCTCTATTTTCGTCGTACTTTTTAGTTCTAGTTTGCCTTCTAAAACGTTTTAATATTCTGGCATATGACTCATATAACTGTGCATCTGATAAAATACTTGCATTCATTTTTCGTGTTATCACATCCCTATTTACCTGTGAATTGGTGTCAATATTCAGTATTGTGTTATCGTCCCCATTCTGATATGTGCACCCACCCGAGGTGCACATTCCTCAGGTATCACCCACTTTTATATGTTGCACCCATATAAAATGGCACACTAAATATTTTCCTAAACCAACCATGAAGATACAATATATTTGAAATTTAAAATGCAGCACACACATATACAGGAAAACACAGTACTATCAAATCTCTTAGCTTTATATTGTACATTAGCGGCTGGCGCATCGACTCGGTAAATGCACCTGCATTATTAAAAAGAAAGAAAAGGCAATACTTTGCTCAAAACAATGAAAATATACCAGTGTAGAAAATAAAATGTAAAACAAAAGTCATTCATTTGAAATAGACAGCTTGTAAAAACCTATGTAAAATTCATAGACATATGTACATTCAGTGAATTACTCTGCAACTATATACTCTCTCTTAGTAGACACTACTTATGTACCACTATCAGACTCGTTAGTGGGGGGTGCGGCATTGGGGGCCTTTCGGACATCAGAAAGGTGCACCCAATATCGAAGCTCCCCAGACCTTCACAGCAAACGGAGTGGCATGGACAATGGTAAAGGGCCTGTTGTAACGTGCTTTACTCCACCTGCGCACAAAGTTCCTCACAAACACCCGATCGCCCTGTGACAATTGAAGAGGCTGTGAAGGCATTGAAGTAGATTCAGCACTGGTTGGTTCTTCAGACCGCCGTGGTGCTATCTGTTGAGAAGCAAATGTAATCGATCTAGTCAAAACAGTTAAATAATCTTTAAATTCCTCACCCAGAATGGATGCTGCCCTGTGAGCATCAGAAGCCTTCCTTACAGGAGATGGAGGTGCATGCATCCGCGTGCCTGTTACCACCTCATGTGGTGATGATCCTTATAGGGCTGTGTGCGCAAACTGAATCAAACGTTTTTGATTTTAGCAATCCATTGATCCTCTCTACAATCCCTGGGGTGGTAAATTGTGCACATCCGATGCTTGTTGCCTAGCAACATGGTCACGTCTTGAAAAAGCTCATTAAAGAAATGGCTGCCATTGTCTGACCACAGCACATCACAAACACTCCAACGAGGAAACCCCTCCCTCACTAAAATTATGACAACACATTTAGTGTCTGGATGCGCACAAGGACCTGCCTCAACCCACCGGGAGAAGGGACATACCACAACAATCAAATATCTACACCCATTGCAAGGCTCTTCCATGTCAGCGTAATCAATATGGAGCTCTTTAAATCATCCAGTGGGGCGGGGTAATGCACCTCGTATTGTTCGCAGGCTGTGACCAGTACTGTAAGTCTGGCATGTGATGCAATTTATCGCCAATTTAGTGAGTATGGTATATTATAGGTATGGAAGATATGCGGCCTGTTTGATGAATCTGCATCTGTATCATTAGTATGAGCGGTGCAGTTAACCACTGCCGTCATGGAGGGCTGGGAAAGAGCGCTGATTAGTTTATCCAATAATGCTGCATGTTTAACTGAGGAACCCTCTTCTTTTCCACCTTGCAAGCCCTAAGTGCACTGTTGTGGTGACATAGGCTGAATTACAATAAATAGTCACCAACACCCCTGGGATGCTAGAAGTGCTTCAATGAGTGCTATGAGCTCAGCTGCATGAGCCGAATAATGCATGGGCAGCCTTTTCTGTACCACCTCCTCATACTCACCATCTACTAGGCGGACAACTGCCGCACCTTTATGTCTCAGGCCTGTCCCCTTGTCAATAGTTGCTGACCCATCAACTAAAAGAATTCTCCCCCTCCCCCCAAAGGACTGTCTTTTGCTTTCGGTATGTCCTCTTCCTACCCCTCAAATGTCACACAGTCATGCCTAGCCAGGTCTTCCTCCATACACAGTTCTGTCAGAAACATAGTAGGGTTTACTATCTTGCACCGCTGTAGGATGGCAAACACTGCATGCTCCACGTACAATGTTACGGAACACCCCATGGTGATTGTGGAGCTTTTCACACTGTCGGGCAAGCATGGTAGGCAGCATGTAGAACGGCCCCATTAGGGAACTCCAGCATTTGCGCTGTTATGAAAATCCATGCCGCGACTAATGCTGAAGCATTTGCATGGCAGAGAGGAAGGGAGACCATGGAAATGCAAGTTGCGCCCCTCCTCTCTGCCATATGGCTTTTACACCTTCCATTAGCGTTCTACCCCATAGAACATGAGCCCCAGAGAGTGTTTGATACAGAGACTGATACTACTAACTGATACTGAGGGGAGATCAGAATGCCAATATGGAAATAAATAGTTGAGAGTCATGGGGCCTCATTACGAATCAGGCGTTAAGGGGTTAACGGCGCCGTAAACGGCGCCGACCCTTAACGCCTGATTCCGAGGTCCCTTTGCGCCATGGTGAGTTTAACGCCTGCTTTTTGCAGGCGTTAAAATCCATGGCGCTAAGGGACCATGGTGCTAATTACGCCACCGTAATTTACGGTGGCGTAATTAGCGCCTTCCCCACTCCCATTATGCCCAATGGGGCAAAAATGGGAATGGGGAAGGGTAAAATGGGAAATGGGGATTTACCGCCCCACTCACCTTAGAATGGGGCGGTAAATCCGCCATCCACCATGGTGTAAACGTAGTTTACACCATGGTGGTAAGGGTACGACCCAGGCGGTAACTTACCGCCTGGATCGTAATGAGGCCCATGGTCTTTGAAACTATGCAATGGAAGAAACTGCAAGATCAAGAACTTCAATGAAAAAGCAAAAACTCCTGCTAGTGCTTTTTAAAGATTATGGCCCCCATTACAAGTTTGGTGGTTTTTCAGCGGTAAATCTGACAAGATACCACCAAACAGATTTACTGTTATCGCCACTTGAATTACCACCTGATTACAAGTGGCGGTATGGCGGTGTTAGTCCCATTTATGGAGCTGAAATACCACTGACGGCAATTCTGCTAAAATTGCTGTTTTTTGGAGATAAGGTGGTGGAATTACCACCAGCATTTTGCTGGAGTTTTTCCCTCCACCTTACTTCCAAACCCATAGTTTTGCGGCAATGTGGCAGCAATGCAGTGGTAACTCTGTTATCACTGCATTACCACCGTTTTTGGCCACACCGCCAGACTCATAAAGAGGCCCAATGTTCTCTATTCATATAATTGAAAGACCTAACTTCGCTGCCCTTTAACATTTGTGGCCACACTCAATATACAGTGAATAGTTTTGTAAGTGTTAACATGTTAAATATAGTTATGCTAGCTCCAGTGCATACATTATCTAGAAAGGAGGATGTGCTATGATATAGTTCTCATCGTGGATGCGCCAATCTAATGCATGAGGTTCAGGTAGAATGGGAAGGTCAGGAGGAGACCGGAAGTACATCATGAGAGGCAGTTGGAGATCAGGACTTGACCTAACAGGGGCAAGTGACAGGGTGTTCCAGTAATAACCCTGCAGGTTTCATCCTTCCAGCCAGCTACCATGTAGTCATCCGTTCACTCACCCAAGCCTTCTTCTTTAACGTAGCTGTAATGTGCAGAAAAGTGTCAGGACGCTGGAACGGATCCCAGCAAATCCATGATGTATGGCGACCCTTCAAATCGGCATTCATAGGGACTACTCACCTGCTATTTCAGCTCCCAAAAAGGACACCTGTGCATGGGTCCTGTGTTGCTGTTCTTATTGATGAGCCCCCTGCGGTCTGTCCTGAGACCTGAACTTGGCTGCGACTGTACTGATGATGACTTTGTTTCCTCTGTGGCTCCTAATTATGAAGAGCCTCCTCTTCTCACATTAATCAGCTTGTCTTGTGAGTGATCTGGAGGCACGTTGTGTGGACTTTAATTTACTGTTTTTATTATTTTTTTTACCAAGGAAAGGTTGCCTTTGAGAGTTAGACCTTCGCTTCCTACTCAGGTGGTTGTGGAGTTGGCCACTCTCATTTTATGGTGTTCTTCCTTCCTATATAACAATCCAAATCAGGGACAGGCTCTGTTTTCTTTACCCTAAACTAGCTATCATCTATTTAAGTCCAGGTCCAGATGTGCCACATTGACGGGCAGCTATGTGTTGTTGTTTTTTTTATCATGGTAACAAAAGGAACTTTGAAAAATAAATTCCAGGTAGATTATCTTGTGCATCTTGCTGCCACCTGTTTTTACCTATTCGTGCCATTTTACATGCCAACCAAAGTAAGACTTGAAGTGTTGTCATAATGGATATTATTATCTAACGCAATGGTACTAATTTAGTGCATCTAGATCTGTTATGAGCTCCCATACCAGGCGCTCCCTGAGGGCTTCACAGCCCATTCCATCAAGATGTCAGGGGACAAGTGTTCCTTTCCTAGACATCTGACAAGTTGCCATGTGGGCCTGCAGTTTATGTCAAACCTCACTGTCTGGACTCTTTTGGTCAGCCAGTCTTGTTCAGAGGAAATTTGCCTAGCATTTCGGTGCTGGACTGCCCTTGTGGGTGGGACAAAGACTGATATGCAAATGAATATTTCTCCTCTGTAGAGGGTGCAGTGAGCTAAAGCGTGGTTGTAGACCCTCATGAGTGGAAGAAATTCAAAAGAACAGGGTATTTGACCCATGTTCGTTCTCAGTAGAGGGGCTCCCTCCCTTTTTTGGAACATCCCCAGAAGTTAGCTTCCTTCACAACAGCAATGATAATATGTAGATTTTGTTCTTACACATTCATTACGAAGGACAGCTTTTGTTTTGCCTTTATTAGGGATGTGAAACAGTTAACAATTACTTGAGTAATCATTTTGTCTAACCATTATGTAAAATGTTAAACAGGTTAGAATTACAGTGCAATTTTTACGATCAATATGTTTTACAAAATGGCCGCTTACAATCTCAACCAGTGTGATTAGGCAAGGGCAGAGAGCTCATCCCTCTAAACATTTTGAATTTAAAATGTCTTTTTCTGTGAAGTTGAGATGACAGGTGATAAGCTGAGTGTGCAGCTGCAACTTTAAAACTTTCCTTAACACTTGTCTTGTTTTCAAGACAGGAAAGTATATTATATTATTTGTATCATGTTTTATATAGCAATTCCTGCTGAATTATTCTCATGTCTAAGTACTGTAATAACAAGTGTTATTACCCAATTCCCTATCGTAATGAACATGTCGACCTCAGAAAGATGACTGGGTGAAGTGGCGCTACCAGTATTCATACATGTGATGGCAGATTTGTAAATCAAGAGCTTGCTTAGCTGAGCTGTTTGTATTCGCATTTATTTGAAGAACAGGGATGTCATTTTCCATCACAAATGATTTACAATAACACATTTAGAGATGGCGGAGGCGGACCAAACGAAATAAAACAATATATATATATATATATATATATATATAAATATTGAACAGGAGACTTACAAAGGTAACATTAACCTATGGGGAAGGGGTAAGTGCTTAAAACTAAAGAGGGGTACTGTACAAATATGCAATATTACATTGTTATGCAGCACCAAAGGGAGTGGTGGGGTCAGGTAGGGAGGAGGGGGCAGGAGAGCACTCTCTTTGGCAAGGAAGTGAAGTTTAAGCCAAGCTTTGAAGAGCTATTGTGCGTTGTGCAAAAGTACTCCTTTTGCCTGCCAGTGCCACTGGGCCATTCACAGGTATTCAATTTAAGCAACGGTAAAAAAAAAAGTCTAATTAGCAGCTCGAATATGTGTATCGACTTAGACAACAGCTTAAGGGTTCCTTTATGTAAGTGCGTGTAGGGGGCCATCCTGGTGAAGTGGTAGTGGCATAGCAAATAGGTTTCACAAGCATTGCAGGAGGCAGACCTCTTTTCAATGAAGCTTTGCTTATAGCGACCATGTATATGGCATGTGCGACAACCTGAATTGTCCTTAACAGGCTCCTTTTTGATGAGCCTAAAAATCAAGCGGAGCAGATTTGTCTGCATCCTGCTCTACTGGATTTTGATTATTTTCCTGTAGCAAATGGCACCGCAGTTGAGGAGGTGCCCAGTTTCTCATGCTATTTTGTACCCCAGACGCAAAATATTCTGTGTACCTGTTTTGCTTTTGTAACCCTGTTATTCTTTGTTGTACTGTGTTGTATATACAAAGCCACTTGGTTCTGAGTATATCAATAAATGAAATTAAATATGCTTATTTGAATGGTGGGCGCTCATGAGTGATCCTTATTGGCGGCCATTATTGTGATTAATCCTTGCAGACTCCACTTGCCTTTTGAACTTGTCAAACACAGGCTGTGATCCATAGGGATTCAAACCTCTCACCCCGCATTCAATCAAATCCGATGTGGGCGGAGATATGTCGGCATCGCTGCACGCAGCGGGGAAACATGCAGCGTGGATTGCCCGCTCTGGGCCCTGATCTCTCTAGGGAATCAGTTTCAAAATGCCACGGGTGATGGGTGAAAGCATCCAACGAACTTGCCTCACATGTGTTATCCTATTCGTGAGATTTTACGCGCCAACTTCAAGTGTTTTCATCATGTATATTCAATACATTTTTTTTTTACAATTCAGATTTTATTGATCAAATATAAAGCACCAACAATGCAATAGAGCAAACAATTCTATAGCAACGGGAAAGGCACCAACCAGAAGCCCAATTCAGCAAATATCATCAAGCGTATACAACAAACCCCCCCCCAAAAGGAGAGAACCCCCCCAAAAAAAGGAGGGTTGGGGAGGGGAGGGATAGAGGGATGGGATCAAACATAAATAATGCATAAGATATGTTAATAAACCATACTTCATAATGTATATAATTACATAATGCGATTGTACTCATTTAGTTGACCTCGAAAGGGTGAAAGGCTGTATTGGGCTTCTGAGTTTTTATACCTGCAGTTTGTGGGTTACACACATCTCGAGAGCATTCCTTCAACCCATTATGCCACTTTGCCTCAACTCATTATGCTACTTTGCCTCAACTCATTATGCTACTTTGCCTCAACCCATTGTGCTACTTTGCTACTCTACGTTTGGCACCATTAAAATCGTCTGCACTATGTTCACATGAAAAGAAAATGTGGCATTGTGTGGTGCAAGGTTGAGGGCCTAATTTACAAAAGGTTTTTTCAATCGGAAAAATCCCATTGAAAAACACTTCGTAAATCTGACCCAGAGTCCCAGCGATATTAACTAATATAGCTTCATAGACCTTCCTTGAGGGCCGTACTGGGAGTTATGGGCCCTGAAGATTGACTTAAAGGCCCAAGCGCAGCAAGGACCTTTATTGAGGCCAAGCAGAAAAAGTTAATGTAAAAATATAAACATTTTTATTATATTGTTTTTTGTGTGACTAAATATGTCATGCTTATTTAAAGCAAATTATTCTTTTGACTAATTTAAAGTAACAAACGAAAAAAAGGACGGTATTTGTAGGAAAATATCATTTTAAATTATGCCAATAGAGGGGGGTGAAGCGCTTTTAGTGCACGGCTTTCAGAGAAAAAAGAAAGAATTGTCACATTTGCTGGCTAAAAGAAAACTCTAACCTATCTTAAGGCCCACAAATTGACCAATGGGGAATGGTTATTCACCAGCCCAGGGTTCTAACAGATTATTTTTTTTAAACGTATTTTATTGGCTTCTATTCAATTACATACAAGTGGTAACAAAGGAAAAGAGAAACAAAACCATGAGAACAAATAAAACTAATAACCTAAACCGTCTTCGATTTTTTTTTGCTATATAATTTTCAAGTTCACTTTGGGCAGGGGATCTAAAGGGCTGGAGCTCCGGGAGGCCGGGGGGGACTTAGTCTAGGAACCTATGACGTTAGGGTGGTTTTTTAGTCTTTCTCGCTGGCATAGGCGGTCTGCCTAGGGGGGCTTGTGATCGGCGGCAAAGTTTATGTCTCGGAGGAGCGCCTTCCATGATTCAAGAGTGTCATTCCTGCCATCCTCTTCTGCACTAGTTCCGTCCTGCCATGCTCTGGTTTCCGCTTCTGTCCATCTCTCCAACTCTTTGATCCAGCGCTCTTGCATGGGTCCTCCTGGCGCCTTCCATGCCATTGCTATCGTTCTTTTAGCTAAAATACAGGCAATGTCCATCATCTTGGTTATGTGCTTGTATTTGCTTATCCTGGGATATTTACCTAACAAGCATTCTTTCGGGCTCCATTCATATCTGGACATCCCAGCATCCGTGCAGGTCTGTTGTGCTTTAGACCAGAGTTTTCTCGTTCTGGCGCAAGTCCAAAACATGTGCATTAAGTCCGCATCTTCAGTACCGCACCAGGGACACTTCGAAGATGTGGTATTGCTGAAACCAGCCACTCTCTGCGGGGTCATGTACGTACGATACAATACATTTAGCTGTATTTGTCTAAATCTGGCGTTTCTTGACACCTCTTTAGGGTAGAGTAACGCTCTTTCCCATTCGTTGTCTGTTAGTGTGATTCTTAGATCTGCCTCCCACTTTTCTTTCAGTGATGCACTCTTCTGGTTGGGTTTGTCCATTAACCGACTGTAAATTCTAGCTATTGGTTTCCAGCCATCTGTGAGATCATACATCTCCTGTAGGAGGGGGTCCGGGGTGGGTTCTTCCGGCCAGCTGTCCCATTTCTTCTTGGCGATTTGTCTGAGTCGGTGATACCACAGGAACTGACCGCTAGTGAGTCCTTCCCTTATTTGAAGCGATTCGAACTCCCTGAATTCATCTTCATTGAATATATCTCCCCAGGCATAGAGTCCGGCTCTTTCCCAGCTTCTTGCCACCGTAAGGTCTGTTTGGGTTCTGCATGCGTCCACCAAGATGGGGATGTTGGGGGAATAGGGGTGTTTCGTTTGTCGGATCAAGCAGGTTCTAGACCATATCTGCCTACCCAGTTTTACGATCGTAGGATCATTCTGTGTCTGCTTCAGTGAGTTCCAAAGTGTCTCTTTGGGGAATAGCTTGGAGGGAGTTTGTTCCAGCATCTCTGATTCAGCGGTTGGGTCATCTGAGAGCCACCTCGTGACATGGGTGAGCTGTGCGGATAGGTAGTATATTTGTAGGTCAGGTAGCTGTATCCCACCTTCTTTGTACGGTAGTGTGAGAGTGGATAGTGACAGTTTATGTCTGGATGGTCCCCACAGAAAGTCTCTAATTATTGCTTCCAGCTTTTTGAAGAAGGGAGGTCTGATATAGTAACTGATGTTAATAAAGTAATACAAGAACCGGGGCAGAATTATAATTTTGACAATTGCTGCTCTGCCCATCATTGCTAGTGGCAATTTGGACCAAAATTTCATAGAGTTTCGGAGGCCTTTTATTACTGCTTCAGTGTTGTGTTCATGCGTAAGTTCCGGGGTGTGCCTCACGTTGACACCTAAGTATCTAAATGTTTCTGGTTGCCATTTCATCCCCACATCTGGCAGATCATTTTCTTTCCGGCCCCTGATCCTAGCCAGGGGAAACGCACAGGATTTCAGTCTGCTGAATTTGATTCCGGAGTAGCGTGCGTAGTTGTCCAGAACTTCCAGTGCCACTTGTGCATTAAGTTGGGGATCTTTCATGTAAAGGAGCACATCATCTGCGTATGGCGATATTATGGAGTACTTATTGCCCATCCTTATGCCCGCATCAAAAAGCTGTCTCCTGAAATAGATAGCTATCGGCTCCAGTCCCAAGATGTACAGCATTGGTGACAGTGGGCATCCCTGTCTGGTGCCCCTCTGTATGTCCCAGGGTTCGGATATCATACCTCCGGTCCGGACTCTTGCCACAGGTGAGTTGTAAAGTACCTTGATCCATTTCACAAAGCCCTCTCCGAAGCCAAATTTTCTCAGCACTTCGATCAGCCACTCCCAGAATATGGAGTCGAAGGCCTTGATGGCGTCAAGCGACAACACTGCCAGGGCCTCGTCTCTCGTGTAGGTCTCCGCCATGGTATGTTGTAGCCTTCTGAGGTTATCTGTTGTATTGCGTCCCGGGACGAAGCTATTTTGGTCGTTTTGGACTATAGTTCCCACTACTCTTCCTAGCCTCTTGGCCAGGATAGTGGTGAGGATCTTACTGTCATAATTTAACATCGCTATCGGTCGGTAGGAGTCACATTCAGAGTGGGGTTTGTTCGGTTTGAGGATTGGGGTTATTATCGTTTCCTTCATGGAGTTGGGCAGGATCCCGTTCTCATATGATTCTTGGTAGACCTCGTGAAGTATAGGGGTGAGGGTCGCTTCATATGTTTTGTAAAATTCGGGTGGGAGGCCGTCACTTCCGGGGGTTTTGCATGTCGCTAGGGTTCTAATTGCTTCAGTCACGTCCTCTGGGGTGATCTCCATTTCTAGGGATTCTCTTTGTTCGTCGGAGAGTTTTGGGAGTCCTATTTCTTCTAAGGTGTCTCTGATTTCATCCCTGGGTATCTGTTTGTCGTGGGCGTACAGTTTGGCGTAGAATTCCGCAAATGCCATGTTTATGTCTTGTTGCGTTCTATGTGTTGTCCCGTTGTCGTCTGTGATTTCTGTTGGTGTCTTGGGTGTTCGCGTTTGCAGAGCCAGGCCAGTAATCTTCCAGGTTTGTCGGCTTCTTTATGCGTTCTAGCAGTGTGGGTTGCGAAGTCAAACTTAGCTAGCCTGTCCCAGGCTGAGGCACATTCTTCTCGGACTTCCTTCAGCTTTACCTCCCCCACCGGACCGGCATTGGAGTTTGTTTCCAGTTTCGTTATTTCCTCTTCGAGTCCTTCTAGTTCAGCCTTCAGTCGTTTGCGGATACCTCCCGCTTTTGCTATGGCTTCCCCGCGCGTTACCACCTTCATGGCTTCCCATAGCATGCCCCAGCTTGCCACTGAGCCTTTGTTGTTGTTAATGTATTCCTCCAGCGCGGTGCCCAGGTCTTCTCTGAATTCGTGATCAGTGAGTGCTGCGGTGGGCATTCTCCACATTGGGATCGGTGGTCTAGGTCCCCTAACCTTCCACTACATGAGTAGGGGGGAGTGGTCCAAGATCGTTCTGCCAAGGTATGACGTTGAGTCTGCCTTCGAAACTTGTTCCCGTTCTATGAACAAATAGTCAATCCTAGTGTGGATCTTGTGTGGGGCTGAGTAATAGGAGTAGCTCCGATCTGTGGGGTGTTGTTCTCTCCAAACATCCACCAAGTTTAGATGATCAAGTGCACTGTTCAGCGACTGGGCTGCGGCGTTTTGCAGTTGGTGTGGGGGTTCGGACCTATCCATGGTGTCGTCCCTGACGCAGTTGAAGTCTCCTCCCCATATAAAAGTTCTGTCCCTGTGGTGTGCCATTTTTTTGCACAGGGCCTTGAGATGTGCGGGTATTCCATGTTGTGGGAAGTAGGAGTTTACCAGGCAAATGGTCATGTGTTCAATAGTTCCCCACATAATTAGGTACCTGCCCTCTTTATCGGCTTCAAAGCCCTGTAGTTGAAATGGCACGTTCGGGTTCACCCAGGTGAATACCCCTCTTGCATATTTGGAGTAGTGTGCTCCCCTACCGGTGCCACCCCAACGCTCTGATATTTTGGACGTGGATTCTTCTGTGAGGTGGGTCTCTTGTAGCATTGCAATCGAGATCTTCTTTCTGCGGAGGTAGGATAGGATCCGGTTTCTCCTTAAGTATGAGCCCATCCCCCTCACATTCCATGTCATAACTTTAAGTTGGGATGCCATTCAGTTGGTATCTGGGTTCTGTCCCCTCGGGTGCCCCCTGATTTCTCGGGCAGATTTCCCCTCCAGCTGCAGGCTTTCGGTGTTGGTTCAGGAGTCTCTTTATTCCTGGGTCCTGAATTCGTCCTATCCTGTGCCTCTTTGGTTTTAGTGTTTAGAAGACTTTATAACTAACATAACATGTAACAAAACTGAAACTGGTGCGCCCAGCGGCTGCATTCAACCTGCGGTGCTCGGGCGCTCTCGTGTCCTGCAGACCCATCCGGGTATCAGGCACGAGCGGGGTTGGACTGTCTGTGGGGGTAGCGTCCTGTGCCTGGTGGGAGGCCGAGCGAGGGCCGCTTCTATTTAGCCAACTGTTGTATGGATTACCTACTTATTTTCTGGTTGCCCTGTATTTGCTTCGGTAGTGCTGGTGCTTGGGTAGTTGTGTTCCTCACTTACCCAGGCTAGGCGTGTCTCTGGCTTCTGTTGGATGGACATCTTTGCCTTCTGCGAGGTTATTGTCCTCAAGCCACATGTTGGCGGCTTCTGGGTTTTCCAAAAATATCGCTCGGCCTTTGAAGATGACTTTCAGTCTCGAAGGATAGAGGAGCATATATTTCAGGTTGAGCTGACGGAGTCTAGCTTTTACTGGTACAAAGGAGTTCCTCTCCCTTTGGACTTTTTCGGTGTAGTCAGGGTAAATGGATATTTTGGAGTTCTCTCGTTCTATCGGTCCTTCTTCCCTGGAGTGCCTCAGGATGATTTCTCTATCTTGGAAGTTGAGTATTTTGGCAATTATGGGGCGAGGGTGTGAGCCAGGCGGAGGCCTCTTTTGTAGGGATCTGTGTGCCCTTTCAACTGAGAATCCTTGTGTTAGTTTCCCGGCGCCTACCTCTTGCTGTATCAGGGACTCTATATAGGCAGTTGGGTTCGGGCCTTCGCTCCCTTCTGGCATCCCAAGTATTCGGACGTTACCTCTCCTAGCCCGTCCTTCGGCTTCTTCGGATCGTGTCTCAAGCATCGCCACTTTCCTTTCTAAGTCCAACACCTTCGCCTTCAGGACTCCTGTATCTTCAGATGTTTCCTTTATGGCTGTCTCAGTGTTTGCTACTCTCCCTGTTAGGTTTCGGGCATCCTGACGCATTAGTTGGAGTTCAGATTTAAATTTGTCAATCCTTGTATCTATGAACGTCCGTAGTGATGCAATAGCCTCTAACACCTGTGATTGGTTGTCGGCGGGTTCACCTGCCCTTGCCTGTGGCGGTTCTGGGGTGGAAAGGCATGGTTGTGCAGGGGTCCTTGTCTTAGTAGAGACATAAGTGTCCAGGGTTGTTGGTTTCCCTTTGCTTCTGTTAGCCATATTGTGGCTTTATTAATGCGTTGTTCAGATGTTTTGGTTGAGGGATTTTTGAGCCAACGGGGTATTCTGGTTGTTGTTTGTTAAGCCCTTCCGTGTGGGAAGGGGCCCGTTCCGTGTTTTCTCTGGGATGCGGTTAATTGTTAGGGTGATGCCAGGTGTGTTGCCAGAGCATTATTGTATCTGTAATGTCACCCCGGATATCGGGCGTATTGCCGTGACTTGGCAGTCAGTTCCTGGGTGGGGGGGCCTTTGACCATGTGGGTGGTTTATGCCCCTGCTTTACATCTCATGGAATGTGCAGCGTATTACCGCTGGTGCACCCTCCCAATGGATCTCCTCACCTCTGGGTGCTCCTAACCGCCAGGCGCTGGAGCTGAGTGGGGGAAAGGAGCCCTCAGCCTGTGGCCCTAGCCGTTGTCTCTCACTCCGTCTCTCCACAAGGATCCCGTGCGTGCTGCTCCAACCGCACGCGTGTCAGCAGGCGCTCCCAGAGGCAGAGGGCGGTTTATTTGGATGGCCGTTCCTGGTGGTTCCCGGGGGTCCGTGAAGTCTTTCCGTCCCTTCTCCTCGTGCGGGAGGCGGGATTGCTGCCTCCGGGCGCTTCTTTGCCGATTCGCGGGTTCAGCGGGGTCACTGCCAGTGGATGTCAGCTCACGGCTTTGTGTGTCACTGGGCGGGAGGGAGAGGCTCTCCCTGGCCGCGACTTCTCCGAGGGCTTCGCACGGCAGAGACGAGAGGCGTTATTGGTGCCGGCGGCCCCAAAGTCACTGGGCAGGCGCCATCTTATATGCGTGTGGAGGCTGGGGGAGGACCCCGTTCTCGTCGACCATCCGCGAGTCCGATTGTTCTGCAGGGATAGAGAGGTACATAGGGGATTGTGTTCCCAGTTGTCGATGGGCAGTTTGTTTTGTTGGCCGTTCCTCTCCGCTTCTTCAAGCAGGAGGCGGGTTTGCTGCCTCCGGCGCGGGCACCTCCCTGCCGATTCGCTTCTGCCGATGGGTCGCCTCCGATGGGTGTCACCCGACAGCACTGCGTGTCTCTGGGCAGGAGGGAGAAACTCTCCTTAGCCGCGGTTTCTCCGGAAGCGTCGCCGCGGGTGAATCGCACAGAGGAGTCAAGTAGCGTTATTGTTCCCGGCGACCCCAAAGTCACTGGGCAGGCGCCATCTTGGATGCGGGTGGAGGCTGGGGGGGGACCTCGTTCTTTTGGACCTTCACAAGTCCCAAGGGTCCGATTCTTCTGCGGATTTCCAGAAGTCTGCAGGGAATTGTTTCTGCTACCCTCGTAGCTACTTTCCAGCGCTGGGGGTGAGGATTAGGTGCGGTGAAAAGGATCAAGAAGCGGCGCCTCGGTCAGAGCTCCGTAGCTCAACCTCTACTCGCCATGAGCTCCAGGCCACGCCCCCCAGGGTTCTAACAGATTAAACAACACTTTTCAGTCATGAAAGAGAAACATTTTTAAGCAATTACTGTAGGCACTGTCGTCACTGGAATAAGCCCTTATTTTAAACTGCTTGTTTTTATTTTATTTACTTAACACATTTATAACGTTCTTTTCCACAAGAAAACTGAGGAACCTTGCAGAAAACCTGCACCTGGGCGCATTAAGAGCAAAGCTATGACGTCATTATAGAAATATATGGGTTTAAAATGTTTTTGAGAAACAGCCAGCGAGAGTCAAAGTTTCGAATGTCCTGTGGGAGCTGACTCCACCGTTTCAGACCCATTCATGTGAAACGGCTCTCTCCATGACGACAGCAGCGAAAGCGGGCAACCACCAGTAACATCTTGTCCTCATAACAGTAAGGCATAGAGGGACAGTAAAGAGAGATCTTCATGCATAAATCAGGTGGGGGTCAGATTGTTAATACATTTAATCCTCTTTAGAACCGTTAACCTTATCCCTGGCAAATGGTCACAAAAGAAAATGTAGGGAGATTTAAAATAAAGCACACTGCAGCATTTTGGTTCATTTGGAGTTTGTGTAAAAGATTGTTAGAAATATCAACTTGAAGGGCTTTGGCTTAATCGAGGTAGGAATTCATAAGTTCACCCATCACCAGTGAGTGAAACTCTTTCAGAATGACCTGAAAGATCTTTCTAAGAAGTCTGAAAAATTGAAGGGCACGATTCATGAAAATATCTGCGTGTTAAATCAAGACGTTGCGCATCAAGCTGCGGTCAAACTGCCATTTGTCGATTCATGGAATTGACTGCGCTGTACATTTGGTTATCGGTGACAAGATCGAATACAAAAGATCGAAATACAATAGTTTTGAGTCAAATGGACCGGAAAAAAAGGTCGATTTTTTTTTTTGGGGGGGTGGGGGGGGTCCCGCCCCAATCCCCCGTTTTTGGTGTAAAAAACACTTTTTTTTCCTATACAGAAACCAAAAAAATATATATATTTAAAAAAAGGCATTCGACCTTTTTTTTCGGTTCTTTTGACTCGACCCTATTGTATTCGATCCTTTTGTTTTCGATCCTTTGACTGGACACCATACATTTTCGTACTTTGCGGGGACTTTGTGCAGGCTCAGCACATCACTGCGAGAGGCCGAGTGCCTTGTGCGAGACACCACGCTGAGCATGAGCGTGGCTTGCGCAGAGGGCAGGGTAGGGGGCATAACTCAGAAAATGAGGAAGAACAAGGCAAAATGTGGGCATTACGAGGGAGTCCATCACACGCCCACTATTGCGTGAAATAACATGTATTCATGGATCCGAGTGCGCAACATCTAGGCGGGAAATGGCCAGTTACGGGGGATCCGGCACACTGTTTGAAGGTTGCATGTATTCGTGCCCGGGGAGCACACAAAGGTAGTTGTTCTGGCTGTTTTTGCTTTGTGTGGTGGGAGCATTCTGGCCGTGACTTGCGTATGCGGTTACTTTGCGCAAACAATTCTTTGAATACGCAGAGCACGCAGAAAAACTTCTGCACGCAAGGTTGTGCAGAGTCGTTCTTAGAGTGCAGGCTTTTGTAGGATCTTTGAGCACTTTTCCATGAATCAGGCCCAAAGTCTTATAAGTTTATTGACCTGAGCAGCAAGGGACAATCAGCATTCCAATTGAACCCCAAGTTCTTTACTTTCCTTGCTTAAGAAGTGGGACGGTCAAAATGAAAAGGACAGGGAGGGGCACGGCATGGTTCCTGAAGCAGGAATTATGGACAAAGCCGTAAAATCTCAGTTTTGGAAGGGTTCATCTGGAGACCGTTGCCGGTCATCCGAATTGGATCTAGGCATTCATTTAAGACAGAGAAACAGGTGGCTTTAAAATAAATCTGGCTAGCCTTAGCATACAAATGAAAGTGCAGCTGAACTGTCTGGAGAATAGTCATAAGTGGGCGCAGATAAATATTAAACAACAGAGGAGACAAGGGGGAGCTCTGCGTACCGGCGGAGCTTGGTCCGAAACATATGAAACCAATTTCACCAATTGGAGTCTCTCTGTGAGAAAACCTGTGAACCAGGTCAAGGTTTAAACTGCCATTCCAGATAAACAAGCTGATTCATGGAATTAATGTGCGTTGAAATTTTCGGCGCAACCGTGCGAAAACATGCGAATCGCAGTGCAAGTGCGAAAATCGCAGCGAAACCCACGCACAGCGATTCATGGAAGTCTGTGTGCGTGTAAATCTCTGGATGTGCGCTAAAATTCTGCGTGGCGCACGCTGGCGTGCACGTCTCCAAACTGTGTGTGCTAAGCGCACAGCGAAAGCGCACATAGCGCAGCGCACACAACAAAAGTAGGCGGAACAGGGGGCGTAACATGCGGAATGGGGAACAACGTGTGAAAATGTGGGCATCACGGGGAAGTACAGGAGGCAAATGCGCGGAACGGCCACACGCCCGTCTACAACACGTATTCATGGAATTGAACGGGGCTAATGCGTGCGCCAAAAAAGACGCGCTAATCTGGAAACACCTACGCCAGCAGGAAGCAGGCGTACGTGGACACGCGCAGCATAAAAGTGCGCGCAAACAACAAACAAGCACAGACGCCAAGATAAATATACCATTCCTAGCAGCAGTGGTCGTGGGATACCGCAGGAGGAGGAAGAGGAGGATCGTCAGGCCCAGAATTTTTACACCCAGAACCAGCCTTTTTGGGATGCCTGATGACCAGGTGTATGGGAGGTACAGGTTTCCACCTCACATAATACTCGACCTGGTGAGTGAGTGGGAGGATGACCTCACATCACCCACCCTGTGCTCCCAAGCACTCAGCCCCCTGGAGAAGGTCCTCAATGTACTGCACTTCTTGGCCACTGGATCATTTCAGCGGACAAGTGCTATAGTGGGCGGGGGGTGTCACAGGCCACGCAGTCACGCTGCCTACACCAGGTGTTGGCCATCATGACTGCACGCCCATCAGTCCGCAGGCACATATACCTGCCCAGAACACCTGCCGTCCAGGATTTCTATGGGGTGGCACAATTCCCCAGAGTGCTAGGTGCCATTGACTGCACCCATGTGGCTCTACGTCCCCCCAGAGCATCAGAGCACATCTATAGAAACCGCAAGCACTGGCATTCCATCAACGTGCAGGTAGTATGTGATGCCAAGGGAATCATCACCTCAGTATATGCCAACTATCCAGGGTCCACCCACGACAGTTTCATTTACAGAATGTCAACCCTAAACCAGGACCTAGAAGCTGGACGGCATGGCGATACATGGCTGCTTGGTGAGTATAAATGCCACTGCACATGCATGCATGTCAGATACTGAGTAATGTCACAACCCCACTAATGATACCCATCACCACCTCCAGGGGACAGTGCCTACCCTCTGAGCACCCACATGATGACGCCAATTCGGAACCCCACCACGCCACCCGAGGTAAGATACAACACATCCCATATTGCAACCCGGGGCATAGTGAAGCGCACATTTGGAGTGCTCAAGTCACACTTTCTCTTCCTTGACCGCTCTGGTGGGCAGCTGTTATACGCTCCCCCAGTAGTGTGCAGGATCATAGTGGCAGCATGTGTCCTGCACAACGTTGCAACACACCGGGGCCTGCCGGTGGACATGGTGGTGCCCCCACATCCCCAACCACATGCACGCCCACTGCGCATGGGAGGGGAAAGGGCATGTGGTGAGGCAGCCCGTACGCAGCTGGTGGCTAATTAATTCACCTAAAATCACACCCCTGTGGAGTGCACACAGCCCTGGCACATACCATCAGACAATCAATGATGATGACATAAGGGACACTCATCTGTCACAACCATACCATCCTGAGATTGGTCACCTGGAAGTGTTACATTGTATGCATCCCTACCTACCCAAACACCACCAATGCTGTGTCATCAAAAGACATACATCTATGCTGCTAAATTCATTACCCCCTTGCTAATACAACATGAGAACAGCGCCATGTCACCCAACCCCTCCCCAGCTCCACCACCAAACACACCATGGCATGTCATGCAATGTGAAAGCAAACAAAGCAATGCACAAGACCTGACAATGGAAACTGCCCACAGACAATATGCTCCCAGTAATGTATAACTAACAGCACACATTACCAAATACTTACCACCAACACAATGCTGCAACACACCATGGAAAAATGCAAAAACATGACAGTACTAAGTTCAAGTAGTGGTAGTCTTACAACCTGAATACGCCAGCACATCGACCCCTTACAACTGTGTTGCTGCCACGCAAATGTCTCAGTGTACTGCATACAACATGAACTGCATCTGCAAAGTAGACAGCCTTGTGAAGACATGAGGAAGGAACCTGCAGATTACGAGGAAGACATGGATGCCCAAGCACATATCAATACACCATGCAATGTACAATACAACAACAATATCCACTAAGGATGTCTACACAGTATTGACTACAGAATGCCCACAAAGCTCATGGGAGCCCAACGTCACTGTGTAATTCACTGTCACTTGGTCACACCCTTTGCAAGCCCATTGAAACGGGAAGCAGGAGGGGTGTGTGTCTCACGAACCCAAGCATCTAACCCAAACTCAGGACAAGCCTGCATGTGCCCAGCCGGAATACAGTGGATGCCCACGGGAGCCACACAAGGCAACACACTCTAAAAACAAAATCCAAAATCAAAAATGGCCATGTGTGGGCCAGGGGGGTGGGGGAGGTCACCCAGGAGGTTCGAGGACAGGGTGCACAGCAACACCCACCTGCGTGGATGTTGCGGAAAAAAAAATACCTCCTTGCGCTTATGGCCTGCATGGCTATGCCATTGTGGGAGAACTGCTGCCGCTCTGCTCATCCTCTGCTGCTGCATCAGGAGGCGGTGGCACTATGGGAGGCAGCCCACGCAAAGCCCTGGTATGGTCCTCCATGGCAGCAAGCATGCGGGTCTGGAAGGTCTGATTCTGGAGGATTAAAGTGCGGAGATCCCCATGCAGCACATCACGGGTTGCCTGCATTTCTGCATGCATGGCCTCGCGTGATGCCCGGATCTCCTCACGTGTTGTATGCAGCTCAGCTGAGAGCGAACGTGTGAGCTGCTCCAGCTGCTGTTCTGCCCTAACATTTCGGGAAGCCTCAAGTTCAAGCAGACTCTGCCTGAGGTTATGGAGTTCTACCCTCAGGGCTTCCCTGTGGCCCTGGGACTCTATTGATATGGATTTGCGCAGAGTCTCCAGTGCCGCCCGTCGGTCCCTGTTGGACGCCAACATGTCTTCCCTTTGTGATTGGCAAATGGAGTCTGTTGCCTGCTGTTGTTAGTCCATCTGCCTTTCAGGGGGATAATGGAAGTGGCCACCCTCTCCATTGCCTGAGCCATCATTTCTATTGATGCTGCCTGTTGGGTTGCCATACCATACATGGAGTTTTCCCATACAGTATTGCCTGGTGGCGCACAGCCACCGTGTCGATGGGCACCACACCTGTTTGGGGCAAGGCGATCTGCACCTTGCTGTGCTGGCACTGCCTGAGGCTGCAGGACTGCATTCCCCCTCTGATCTGCTGGCCCAGGTAAAGGATCAGATGCTGTGGAGTGTGACCCTGCATCCGTAACCGCCAAAGGTGGACCTACCAACGCTGACATCCCCATAGAGGGTTCTACGCCTGGTCCAGGTGGGTTGGGCAGAACTGAATCCCTGCCAGAAACACTTAACTGCGACTGCACATAAGTCTCATCATCCGACTACTCAGCACCTGAATAGAGGTCTGAGGAGGTGCACCCAGAGGCACCCCTGGACAGTATGGTCGGCAGTAACATTGGGTTTTCACCCACCACCCCCACTGGTGCCCGGTCATGCCTGAGATTCCTCCTGGGTCTGTACCCTCTCCTCAACCTCATCAGCACCAAGTGCGTCATCACCTGCAAAAACATGAAAGACAACAAATGGAAACAGGCATGAGCACTATAGCACACACATAGGCCGTGACAAGCCAGAGATCCAGTACATGAATTACACATGTCCCACATGACTATAACCCTGCCATGCACGCACTGTCAAAGAGTTGGAAGTGGAGTCAAAAAGGCAGACACTGGGGAGAGCAAGATGGATATGCAACACATTTGCAGCATGTTGGGTAGCACTGGCATCACACATCAGGCTGAGTGGCATGTCCAATACACATACATGATACATGCCACCACACAGATGTCATGTAGCATAGCCACGGTAAATTACAAAACTACAGCAATATGTCAGTGAATGAGTACTGTCACACATCCATGTCACATCGACATGATGCGAAGATTGATGCTGAATAGTGTTGCAAAATATGCATGTGCCACACACTGAAACACATCCAGTGTCCAATAACACAGTCATTGTGGGCTGATCAATGGTTGGTCACTTTAACATTACAGGAAACACCTGTCATCTTCCACATGCAAACAGGCCGTAATAAAACATTTCTGCAGCCCAATACTCCATCGGCCTGAATGGTGTAATCATTAACATAACCAGGTAAAAGTAATGGCCCAGTGTGGGCTGTAAACAATGACCGAAGCATATCACATATGTTGCAATAGGGCAGAATAATGTGTACTAAAAATGGGAGAGTGGAAACAATCTGTCTGAATGGACACTTACAAAATCTGACCAATGTAGTTGCAAAATGACAGTTCAAGGTAAAGTGCACTAATCTGGGCGTAATTGGCAACTGTGGGCAGAAGGGATACAGTCATACCCAAATCCAAGGCACGTGAATGTATGGGAGGAAGCAAATGGGTGACCCATAACACTCAGGAGTACACACCCTCACCTGGCACTCAATCAGAACCCGTCACCCAAACAACATACACATGGATTACACACACACACGCATGGGCACTCACCGGACAATGCCTCGTAATCAGGTAGTTCTCCCACACCTTTGATTTGTTCCTCTGTGACAAAGGTCCCAGCAACAGACTCATGTTCAGTGAGCTTGTTGTCCTCTTGTGGAGACCCACCGCCAGTCACCAGAGTAGCGGCATGATTTGAGGCCAGCTTGTTCTTTGCTCTGCGTTTCAGGTCATTCCACCGCTTTTAGCCATCATCAGCTGTGCGCCTCACAAATCCAAGGGCACTTATGCGGTCCGCGATGGTCTGCCAGTATGCCCTACGTTGACCAGGTGTGGTCTTGCACCCTGCAGTCACCAACATTTCGTGGCTATGTGCCGACACATAGCTCACAAGTGCATCAAGTTCAGGGTCATTAAAGCAAGGCTTCCTTGATGTGCCGGAGTGTGTAGCCGTGTCTGGGGTCTCAGCCTGTTGTGCCAGAGCACCCTTCTTCCTCTTTTTCAAAGGTGGAGCGGAGCCTGAGTGGCTTACGCCGCTCTGGTCAGTAGGGGCAGAAGCACCGGTGGACTGGGTAGTAGGAGTGTGCGAACGTACAATGACCATAGGCCTTGGTAAAGGCATTTGCAGAAGTGTGATGTTGGCAGGGGGAACATCAGTTTGATGGACCTGGACCAACACTGTTCTGGCTGGGAGACTCAGAGCTGGGATGGATGGAGCTGCAGCTGCCCCTGCAGCCTCCCCACCCTGCCTACTTGGGGCAGCAGATGACATAGCTGCCCAAGATCCACGTGGCCTGGTGACACCAACTTGCACCGCCACACGTGGCCTAGACTTGCTGACCTGAAAGTCAGCCTGGGAATCATCCTGTGCCAGGTCAGGTGCCACAATGGGCTGGTCCAACAAGGGCTGAGCTGGGATGGTGTCAGCCACGTTTCCATCAACCATGGGGGGGGGGCATGGGTGTCCCTGATTGGTCCTCCACACATGGGGGTCTCGGGGCACCCTGCAAATCCCGGCCACGTCCCCTACCGGGCCCACTACGCCCACCTTTTGAAGGTCGGCCACCTTTGCCTCCCTTACCGCTTGGTCACCTCCCAACCATGGCACTGATGTTGTTGTGCGTATGGGAGTAGCAGTAAGCTATTGTCCTGGGCAATTGGGGGTGAAAGGGGTAGGGTACTAGATGGAATTCATACCCTAGTGCTCTAACAAGGCTGCCTGTGACCCCTGGGGGAAGATGATGGGTCACGCAACGCACAGGCAGCCCAAAATAAAAAAAAACGTGCACGCAACCCCTCCTAGACCACGTGCGGGAAAAAATGAACCCGCACTATGCTGTGGCACCCAAAAACACAAAAATAACCGTACGCATAATACAAGCAGCCTACAATGACCTCTGAAGGGGTACGCGACACACGGGGCAAGCACAGTTGGTAAATACATGTGCGACTCACCGTCTGCCTGGAAAAAGAACGTGAAAAAGACGCGCGTGTGCGCGTTGGCAACACCCCCGCCAAAAGAAGAATTGTACGCTGTCTGAGGAGACAGGACAAAAGAAGAAGTGAACGCTGTTTGAGGAAACAGGCCCAAAAAGAATAAAGAACACCGTCAGAGGTAACAGGGAGTACGAACTTGGAACGCTGTGAAGTAATCGCGTGTGAACTGACAAGAAGTACAGAATTCACCCACTCGCTCTCCACGAAAAGCACGTACAAGGGAATGGGGTCATACACGTACCTTTTAAAGCGGCCCACACGTACAGTGTCACTTACGCGTGTACGCACTAAGGCCCTTTCCTCCAATTACACAAGCTGACACTCGGACGTGCAGTTTTTGGACGTGTACGATGAACATGCACCCATGTTGATGGAAATGCCCACGCGCGTCGCGTCACGTCACTTACGCGCGTAGGCCCTTTCCTTGGATTACACACATCCACACGCGGACGTGCAGTTTTTTCACGCGCGCTGAACCACTATGCCTACGTCACGAGGGAAATGCCTGCACGAGTCACGTCACAGAAGCGCTTACGCACTAAGGGCCTTTGGTCCAATGAGACCGCGTACGTGTGCTAACGCGCTTACAGCGTAGGGCCTTTCCTCGAATTCCATGCTGACGTGCAAGATTTTCACGTGCCAAATCACTCCGTATCAAGCTGGCCACGCAACAACACACGGAAGACCACGCTCCTGCCCAGAAGGCCGAATTACTGCCCCCCAGAACCCCGAGCACGCTCCCACCTGCCATCTGCTGCTGCCTGCCTGCCTGCTGCCCACATGCCCTGCTATTTGGTGCCTGCACGTCAGCCAGGGTTCCAGTTGCTGTGTCCACCCCTGCTGGAATAGAAGACTCCCGACTGGGATACCATCGCTCCACAGCCCAGCCCCAGGACCCAGTTGCCCACCCACGCCTGCCTCGGGGGTCACCATGTTGGGCCAAACACCATCTGAGACCACTGGTGACCCCCAGCCAGAGAGGCAGAGGGCCACCAGCTTCAGTGTGAAGGAAGTGCTGGGGCATTTTGATGCCCTCTTCGGAACATCACGCGCCAACAAGGAAGGACGGGAGAGGATCTGGGACGACGTAGTGGTTGCCATCAACGCGGAGGGAGTGGCAACCTGCGACATCAAGCACGTCAAGAAGCGCTGGGAGGACTTGAGGTCCAGGACCCTCTACAAGGCCCAGCGCCTCGCGGAGGGGGGCCGGGTCAGCATGAGTGACATCCAGACGAGGGTCCTGGAATGCGTAGGCCCAGCGCTCCATGGCCAGATCCTGCAGAGGAAGACCCGTCTGGAGTTTAGCGGTAAGTGGCCAAGCATTGGTGTGTGAGACAGGGCATGTTGCAGTGTGCTGGTAGTCTGATACTTGCCTGTATGTGTGACATAGGCCATGTATGGATGTGTGTGTGCAGGGACATCATGGTCATGAGACCAGTAATGTGAACCACATGGTTGGTGCATGAGTTACAATGCAACATGGGTAGCTGTATGGCAAATGCACACATGAAAGCATGCCAGTGTCTGTTCTTGCACATGGTGGGGGTGTGAGGGATGGGTGCTGCTCTCATGTACATGTATGGTGCACATGTGTGTGTGTCTGAGAAGTGTGTGTGTGACTTAGGTACGCCATGTATTCATGACACATGTATGTGATGATGTGTACATTCACTCATGCAGTGCGGTCACCGTTGTATGCACTGTGTCTATCCACTGTGTCTGTGGTGTGCAAGGCATGATGCATGACCCTCCGGGGATGTGTGTGCATGGGATCAGTGTGAGCCATGATGCATGTGAGTTTGAAGGCAAGATTTTGGTTAATAGAGGCCCTTGTACATGGATGCTGGTGTTGATTGCAGGCGCTGTGCCTGTTCATACATGTGTGTTGTGTGCATTCACCCATGTGTTGTGGAGGGACAGGATGGAAGTGACTTTAGACACTGCAACTCATGTTTTATTGCTTCCTGTCTAGGGGAATGTTGTACTGTACCCTGATGATTGTGTTCTATGTCTCCCTCTACGCAGCGTCAAGTGAAGAAGAGGGCAGAGACGGCGCTGTGGAGCCAAGCGGCGGGATGCCTCCGCTGGGAGGTGACGCAAGGCCCAGCCACCCTCCCAGGACTTGCCATCATCCGGGAGCAAGGGGGTTGGTGCCGCGTCTGCCACTACGGCTGTGGCAGGGGCTTGCAATGGCGGAAGACGGTACGGAGACATCCAGGTTGGTGGTCTCCACAGAGGAGGAGGAGCCCGCTACTGAGCCGCACATGGGGCCTGGTGGGGGTAGTACCACTGGTGCAAGTGGTGCAGTCCAGGGCCAGGGTCAGGAGGCAGCACAGGTCACCGCGGAGGGGCCTGTGCATGTCTCTGTCCTTGACCCTGTGACTGCACCACCATGCACCAGCAGGGATGTCCCGTCCCAGGCCCGTCCGCAGGTAGGGGAGAGTGCCATGTCATCTGCCTCTCCACTACCTGCGGACGAGGGGTCCCATGATCGTATGGGCTCCGTCCTGATTGGTGTTGCGTTGTGCACGCGTGATGTCCGTGATGACGTGCGTTCGTCCTGGGCGGAGAACGCACACCATCACGAACAGCAGCGTCACGACGTGGCACTGTTGGGAGGGGCCCTGGTCGGTGGGTTCCTACATGTGTCGCGCACTCTGGTGGACCTCTCCTCCTCTGTGGAGACTATGCGCCAGTCGTTCTCCCTGATGTCTTCCGGCCCAGATTCCACCAGGGCCCCCTGTGGACCTGGCCCGACCAACACAGCCAGCTTGGTGGAGCTCACATCTCTGCCACAGTCGGGAGTCAGCGGTCCAGCAGGGGTGGACACCACAACTGGAGACCAGCTGATGGAGGATGTGCAGGCACCATCGGACAGGGCACATGGACAGCAGCAGCAGCAGGAGCAGGCTGTAGGTGGGAGCAATGATGGCTCGGGGCCATCAACATCGGAGGGGCAGGCATCGGCCGGAGGGCAGGAGGACCCAGGAATGGGAGTGTCTTCCATGTGGCAGCGGTTGGGCCAGCAGATAGATGCGGAGCGGCGGCGGGCGGAAGAGGCGCGGCTCACCATGGTCAGGGCGGAGTTCTCCATGTGTCGGGCGTTGAGGCGGGCAGAGTGCCTCGAGGCAACTCGCAGGGAGTTGGAACAGGCCATGAGTGCCTCCCTATGAGACCTCAGGGCCAGGGCAGAGGCCGGCCTCCGGGACATCGACATTGAGTTCGATGATGCCCTGGCCCGGGACAGCACAGAGTGAGCCGCAGGACTTGCCCGCCACCATTGTATATAGTTAGATAGTGTTAGGTTTCCTTTGTGGTTTTGTTTATTTTGGAGCGATTGGACAATGCACCACGTTTTTGTATATAGTTCTTTATTAGGTAGTCTTTTTTGTAGGTTTCATTTCATTTGTTGGGTTCATGGACCATGGATTGGCGATTTATATATAGTTGAACAGTGGATTTTTTTCATTTCACCATGAAGCAATGGATTTCACTTGTTTTTTTCCCTTGGATTTGCTTTGTTGGACTGAGACTTTGGACACATTTTCATTTGGATTTCTTTGAATTCTGATTTCATATTTTTGATTATTTTTTGGACATGCTGCGTTTTATTTCTTCTTCACATTATTGTGTGTTTTCTTTTCATTACATTCATTTTGGGTTCAATATATTTTTGTTTCATACTTCGATGTGTGGTATTCTCTTATTGATTTCATGCATGTCATGATGTGGGTTTTCACATTCACTTGCACCCATTGTGTGTGTGTGACGGACATGTGTTTATTTACATACTTGCCATTCGGGTTGTATCATGTAATGGGCATTTCTATGTGGGTGGATGCAATACTTGGTTGGGTATTTGAGCTGGAGTGGCGTGGGGTGTGATGTGGCTGGCCATTAGGCCCATGATTGAGGATCGTCATGACGTGGGGGCAGGGGGACATGTGTTGGACATGAGTGGGGGCCTGCTGGCAGGTGCCCCTGACTGCTGGGGGGTGGGGGTGCTGGGGGACATGAGTGGGGGCCTGCTGGCAGGTGCCCCTGACTGCTGGGGGGTGGGGGTGCTGGGGGACATGAGTGGGGGCCTGCTGGCAGGTGCCCCTGACTGCTGGGGGCTGGGGGTGCTGGGGGACATGAGTGGGGGCCTGCTGGCAGGTGCCCCTGACTGCTGGGGGGTGGGGGTGCTGGGGGACATGTGTGGGACATGAGTGGGGGCCTGCTGGCAGGTGCCCCTGGCTGCTTGGGGGTGGGGGTGCTGGGGGACATGTGTGGGACATGAGTGGGGGCCTGCTGGCAGGTGCCCCTGACTGCTTGGGGGTGGGGGTGCTGGGGGACATGAGTGGGAGCCTGCTGGCAGGTGCCCCTGACTGCTGGGGGGTGGGGGTGCTGGGGGACATGAGTGGGGGCCTGCTGGCAGGTGCCCCTGACTGCTGGGAGTGGGGGGGTGCTGGGGGACATGTGTGGGACATGAGTGGGGGCCTTCTGGCAGGTGCTCCTGACTGCTGGGGGGTGGGGGTTCTGGGGGACATGTATGGGACATGAGTGGGGGCCTGCTGGCAGGTGCCCCTGACTGCTTGGGGGTGGGGGTGCTGGGGGACATGAGTGGGGGCCTGTTGGCAGGTGCCCCTGACTGCTGGGGGGTGGGGGTGCTGGGGGACATGAGTAGGGGCCTGCTGGCAGGTGCCCCTGACTGCTGGGGGTGGGGGTGCTGGGGGACATGAGTGGGGGCCTGCTGGCAGGTGCCCCTGACTGCTGGGGAGTGGGGGTGCTGGGGGACATGTGTGGGACATGAGTGGGGGCCTGCTGGCAGGTACCCCTGACTGCTGGGGGTGCTGGGGGACATGTGTGGGACATGAGTGGGGGCCTGCTGGCACAGAGCCTATCGCATGTGAAACTTCCCGCACACCCCAGTTATACACGTACCCCACTTGCACAGGGCCTATCGCGTGTGAAACTTCCCGCGCACCCCAGTTATACACGTACCCCACTCGCACAGGGCCAATCGCGTGTGTAACTTCCCGTGAATCCCAGTAATCCACGTACCCCACTCGCACAGGGCCAATCGCGTGTGAAACTTCCCACGCACCCTAGGAATACACGTATCCCACTCGCACAGGGCCAATCGCGTGTGAAACTTCCTGCGCACCCCGATTTACACGTACCCCGCTCCGATCGCGTGTGAAACCTCCCGCGCACCCCAGTAATACACGTACCCCACTCGCACAGGGCCAATCACGTGTCACACTTCCCGTGTACCCCTGATTTACACGTACCCCGCTCCGATTTCGTGTGAAACCTCCCGCGCACCCCAGGAATACACGCACCCCACTCGCACACCCCCGAATTACACGTACCCCGCTCCAATCGCATGTGAAACTTCCCGCCCACACCCGAAATACAGGTACCACGCTCCGATCGCGTGTGAAACTTTCCGCGAACCCCAGTAATACACGTTCCCCGCTTGCCGTGTGCTGTGTGGCGGCTCTGTATACTGGTACAGGGTTAGCGCAGCCCTTTGCGCTGGATTGGGGATTTTTTTGGCTTTTCCTTGCGCGAGGGGCGTTCTTAGGGGCGTAACTGGCGCTGCTGCAGTGTCCCGCGCACCCCAGTTATACACGTACCCCACTCGCACAGGGCCAATCGCGTGTGTAACTTCCCGCGAACCCCAGTAATCCACGTACCCCACTCGCACAGGGCCAATCGCGTGTGAAACTTCCCGCCCACACCCGAAATACAGGTACCACGCTCCGGTCGCGTGTGAAACTTTCCGCGAACCCCAGTAATACACGTTCCCCGCTTGCCGTGTGCTGTGTGGCGGCTCTGTATACTGGTACAGGGTTAGCGCAGCCCTTTGCGCTGGATTGGGGATTTTTTTGGCTTTTCCTTGCGCAAGGGGCGTTCTTAGGGGCGTACCTGGCGCTGCTGCAGTGTCGCTGCGCCACTGTGCGCCCCGGCTGGTTTTGGTAGCTAAAATCCATGAATACGCTGTGCGCGGAAATGGATTTTAGCGCACGCGGCTGGCGCAGAAAGTCGCACGGGCACACTGTGCGCCAGCCGCGTGCGCCACTTGTGCGCTGAATTCTATGAATTACCCTCATAGTTTGAATTGAAGACAATAATTGTGTGTGGTCCACAGTATCAAAAGCCGCTGACAGATCCAGGATGACTAGTAAGGATAATTGACTATGGGCCTCATTACACGGAAGGCGGTAATGGTTAACGGCCACCGTTAATGGTAACGGTGGCCGTTAACCATTACCGCCTTACTACGAGGTCCCTTAGCGGGTTGGTGTTTTAACGCCTGCTTTTTGCAGGCGTTAAAAGCCAACCCGCTAAGGGACCTCGGAGCTAATTACGGCACCGCAAAATTGCGGTGCCGTAATTAGCGCCTTCCCCATTCCCATAGAGCCCTATGGGGCAGAAATGGGAATGGGGAAGGGCAATGGCGGAAGGGGGATTTACCGCCCCACCAACCTTGGAATGGGGCGGTAAATCCCCTTTCCGCCAAGGCGGTGCCGGTATTTTACCGGCATGAGCCATGGCGCTAATAGCGCCATGGCTCACCGCCTTCCGTGTAATGAGGCCCACTATGATCACAACAGAACCTCTGTTGTGAACCCTCTGCACTCTAATCGAGTCTGTTGCGAACCATCCGTACTTTGTTAGTTAATAATTTAAGCAATATGTACAATTCCCTTCAAGCACCCTTCCAGGCCGGCAAAAGTACACTGGACCATGGTTTATGTTTATTTCTTTTTGTTCACAAACATACTGTCCTCAGAAGAGTCAAAGGTTATGTGGTTTTTATAGACCTTATGACTACGTTTGATGGTGTCTCCAGGACCTTACTGTGGCAGGTTCTGGTTAGCAGGGCCATTCCTGGTCATCTATTGACTATAATCCAACAATTGTACTTCTGTAATGAAGCTGTGGTGCTCTGGGATTTGGGGGGAGAAATTACAGAACCATTTCTTGTCAAAGGTGGGTCAGGCAGGGCTGCGTACTTGCTCCCCCTCCTGTTTTCCATCTATATTGATGAGGTAATAAAAGCACTTTGCACAAATTAACTCAAGCTGGGGGCAGATTCTATACCTGTGCTTTTCTTTGCGGATGATTCAGTGATCCGGGCAACAACACCGATGGTTTTGAGAGCACCCTTGAATGTATTTTTGAAGACATGTGAAAGGTTAAAACTTGCAATTAATACTGAGAAGACCAAGACTTTAGTCTTTAGACCCAAACTTTCAAAACCCCAAAAAACTAATATCAGCGTGAATGGTAACATCTTGGAATAAGTAAAGTTCAATGACTGGGGGTACAATTTGCAGATAATGGTTATTGGACTGAACAAGTGGGTAAATCCTGTACTGACCTCGCTAAATATTTTGAGGCGAATAAGAAGTCTTTTAGTAATCATGGCAGAGGTGCAATTACACTAGCCCTCGAATTATACAGAGTCCAAGCTAAAGCTGCAGCCTTGTATTGGAGCTGACATTTGGGGCTATGCAAATTATGACAAGGTTGCAGTAGCTGAAAATCAATTCCTCAAACAGCTACATATGCTCCCTTCTGGAATCCGTAGAAATGTTCGGATTTAAAAAAACAAATGGGATATTTGTTCGAATTTCGACTGTCCGAAAATTTCGAACAGCTGAAAATTTCGAACAAACCTCCCGTTTGGTGTTATTATAGTGAACAAGGGGAGCGGGCATTGTGGGGTGTCCCCCGCACCCTTGTTCACTATAATGGCATCGGGGGTTGCGGGGATGTTCCCTGCTCCCGTTAGGATAACGTTTTTTTTAAAGGGAAAAAAAAGGAGCCTGTGGCGCCGGTTCCCATGCACGTAAGTGAAGGGAACCGGCATTGCAGAGGGGTGGAGGGATCGGCAACACACAACAAGGTGTGCCACCAACAGGTAACTAAGGTGTTGGGGGAGCGGGTTGCCAGAAATGTCTGCGGGAGAAAAAAACTAACATTTTCGTTCAAATAACTTTCGGTTTTTTCTTCCACAAACATTTTGCTTTCGATTATTTCATGGAAAACCCTCCCTTCTAGCATCCGGAATGTTCCAATTCATATTGAACTTAATCTGCATACAATTGGTAATGATCTGAGTATAAAACCTGTATTATAGTGGGTTTGAATTTGGGGGGCGGGGGGTCGCCCAATCTTTCTACTGATAGGGAATCACTTGTCCACATTATGAGCCTGGAGGGAAAGAGATAATTGCCATGGTTGGCATATGTTACAAAAACTTTATGCAATCTGAATTAAGATTATTCTGAACCAATCCGGCATCTATTGATACATCTTGTGTCTCTTTGGTTAGAAATGCAGCCCTTGAACTTTCAATGAGTAAGCTTGTGGATGCCTGTAAGCTAGTACACGCAGGACCGGAGTATTTACAAGGTAAAACAGGGTGTGGATTTGAGAGTTATTTGGATATGATCCAACCACCCCTGGCATGCTCGCTCTATTTAGACATGAGACTCCGGGCCCGATTGATGGAATTCTTTGTGTGCTGAAAAGGGACTTTGTCATCATCATCATCATCATATGGCTTTATTCGGCATTCGTCATTTGCCAAAAACAGATGAAATCACAATATCAACCCATATTTCAATAACATGCTTACTATGTACAAAATCGAAATCAACTACATCTGTATCATTGTGTGTTAAGCCAACTATTGATAAGCTTTTCTGCAAGGAAAGTTTTCAAATATCCCAGATGGTAAACAATTTACAAGGAATACCCTTGGAGGTTTATAGCAGCAACGTATTACAGTACAAAAGAGCAATAGAGGGCATGAGCCTTCATAACTAGAGATTCTACATTTCTAAAAACACTTTATACCTCAATAGCACCAATACTAAATGACAACTTCCCTCTTGTAAAACACCAAGAATATACAATTTACTGACGGCATCCTTGCAGGTTTGTAACAACAGCAGCATATCATGCAAAAAAGAGGGCATATAGCTCCAAAACAAAGCATTATACTTTTCTAAGGAGATTTGGCCTTAATAGGACCAGTGTTAATTGGTACATTTCCTAATTCTAACACAATAAGAATAATGATAAACAGGTACATAAATACAGCAGCAACATTTTAATGGTATAAAAGGGCAATGGTAAACATTTACCTCCCTAGCATAAGATATTGTATTTGCCTGAATGGCAGAGAACATTGCATATCTGAGAACAACAAACCCCTATACTGCCGATATTGAGGTTTGTTGTAGTCAGCAGTTTGACATGCTAAGTCCTGCTTCCCTCGGGTTTCAATATTCTAGTTCTTATGCACCATGCCTGATGGATATAGTTAGCCACAAAATATACTATATTGATGTCACTACAATGCCTAAAGAGCACATGAGCTTCACTGATCCGCCGTGTACCATGTTTGTTGCAAATTGTCTTCAGGTATTTGCTCCTGACCGCACGATAGCCCGGGCAAAAAAACAGAAAGTGGTCCAGGGATTCCCTAGTTGACCCACATACCAAACACATATCATTGTCAGCTGTGTCCCACTTTCCTGTGCGGTAAGGCAGGTTCCGGTGGCCTAGCCTGAATTTCATATATAGGCTACGTGCTGAGGCGGGACTAACAACATCAAGATATTTTTCAAATCCCAATATCGGCTTGCTAGCCAAGTAAATATTTCCTGTTGACAACCCACTACAGGCATTAACCATATCCCTAAATAACCTCCTGTGAGGCTCTCTTGGTTTTTCCCCACATCACGTTTTATAATAACCATGGGGTTGTACCATAATTCATCAATATCCAACGCTTTTAAGATATGGGCAAACCAGGGCAAAGATCTACCACCCTCTGAGTCCAACATATACATAACTGACTCGCAGTACTTCTTAAGCTCTGGAGTTGACCACATTCTCAGCCAGAAAAGCACTGGTCTAAGGGTGACATCTCAATCAATCGATCTAAGACCCAACACTTATCAGCATGCAAAACTCATTTTCCCGATTCGGACTTTGCAGGTATTTCTGGGGCTTTTTGCCGGTCTGTCACATCTTTGCGTACAGTCGAACGCTTTGCGCAACACTCCACACAAAGAAAGTAATAGGGGCGGAACATGCATAGTCCCTATTCTGCCGGCAAAATGAGGAATAATTTGGGCGTGTTGAGGGACGGGACATGCAGTGAAATTGCATGCCCAGTCAAGCACAAACCTAACTGAATTCATGGAAACCGACGCGGAACCTCACATCGGGAAAAGTTACATGCAAACCTTGTGGACACACTGCCACATGATAGGAGTCACAGAGCACTGTGCGCATATGATCCAACGTGCAAAGTTAAGGTTCATATAGCAATTTAGGGGTGATGGCATGTAGTTGAGGTACCACTTGGAGTTAGGTGTGATTGTATGCAGATTAGCAGGTTGTACCCTTGAAATACAGGGGCTCGCATGCAGGTTTACTGTTTGCTGTCTTGAGTGGCGCAAAATGGTACGCAGATTATCAGGTGCAGTTTTGGGTTACGGGGGTTTGTACGCATTGTAGCCAAGGTGCTGTCTTGGTTGCGGGGGGGCTGGCATGCAGTATTGCCGGGGTGCTTGATGGTGGGGATCAGGTAGGCGCAAAGTTTGGTATATGTCGCTGGTTTTAGTTTGCGTGAGGTCGTGTTGTGGGCCTTCTGGCCGATACTTGCGCCTTGGGTTACTTCGCAGTTAAGAGACATTTGCTCGCAAGTAGGCGCAAAGTTTTTTTATGCGCACAATACTTTGCAGGGTCTTTGCGCTTGTTCTATGAATCGGGCCCGAACTATTACTAATGCAGCTAGCTTTACCAGTCGATGAGAGCCACAAGCTGATCATTTATGCCCAGTTTGTGGTTTGTGTGCAGAAACTGCGTCACATTTTCTTTTGTTTTGTAATGGTTATAGAGGTCTGTGATCATAATATTTGAAACAAAAAATAACAAGGTGGAACCACCTCATAATATTTGACGCCCTCAGTTGGCTCAAGAAAATGAGCATGAAAAGGTAATCTCAATGATATATTTATATCATGACTTTCCTTCTTCTTCTTTTCTTTTTCATGAAAAAATGCAGTGTATTCTATAAATTACAAAGTTCATTTGTAAAAATGTTTAGGTCATATTTAATCAATATTCCCCCAATATTGTTACAATAGTAGCAGTGTGTTTTTAAACAGGAAAAGGCCCATTGGTCAACCAAGTGCATTTAGCCTATGCATTTCGGTGTACAGCACCATCTTCAGGGCTATGCAAACTTAAATTCATTATATATATGGGAGAAAGTTACATTCATTGTTTGAATGCGTACCATGATGAACCAGTCATTTTCTGACATGTAAAAGCGAGAAAAATAAAACAAAACAAACACAAAAACAAAAATGTTTGTGAGCAACTGTCTAATAGTGCCATTCGATATGCCATTCAATGCAGTGCAAACACAGTAAAAATAATTATAGTGTGCGCAAGGTTTAAGAGCTCGTACCTTAATCCTGCGGCCTGTTTCCCCAGAACCTGTTGCTATGTGTAGGATGCAGTAATCTGTAAATGCATATCAAGTTAAGTAAAATGTGTGGATATAATGTGCATTTCATCGCAATTAGGATGAACAGACTCTTACCTGTAGTGTCAAGCTCCTAGCTCTTACCTGTAGTGTCAAGCTCCTAGCCACACACTGAGGAAAGCTGTGAAGACGCGTGGCCTCGAACGGTATTTAACCGTTGTCATGGAGACTGGGTGAGGTGTCGTGCTCCGGCTCCTAAGCGGAAGGGCGGGATAATGTCTCCATGACAGCAGCGTTGTTGTGGTGGATACGTAATGAAACCAAACTAGTTTTGTTTTGTTCTAATGTAAGAATAACATTGAATAAGTGTGATACTTTTAATGATGTTGATAAAATCTGATCCCAAAGCATCTAGCATGCAAACTGCTCAGACCAAGGTTCCTATGACCTGCATGTCGTTGTATTTACAGAAAGGTCACCAACCTAATATATCCCAACATGCTTCCTCTTACATTCAGCGTGGTTATCTGCATTGGATTAATTACAAATATGTATGTCCTTGTATATACAAACCTCATATTCAGTTGTAGAACAATTCAATCTAGAAAGACTAACAACATTGATAATTGCACTATGTCAGTTGCATCACTCTTCATGGTGTTTAAAATTATTCAAATGATAAGCATATCATCACAGCCTATCAGACTTACTCTTTCATCTTAAAGCACTGGCAATTGTACCATGTTGGTTGCATCACTTTACATGGTCTTTAAAATTATTGACATGGCATCTATACAGTCAGTGAGTTCGTAACCATAAATGTTTCACAAAAAGCAAATAAAATAAATCTCTTAATTGAGACCCTTTGGTGTCAATGTACCCAACCTATCAATCCAAAAAGATTCTCTTTGGTCCAGTCTTTTCTGAATATTCTTATGTGCATCAATTTTCTTTACAACTTCAAGAATCTGGAACCGGATCTGAGCCAGATTGTGCTTTTTGTCAAGCCACTGCCTAGCTACTGCTGAATTAATGTTGTAATTTATGATGCATGACTGTTAAGCTCACCTGGTATCCACAGGGACGCCACCCAGCCGGGTTACTCGCTGGTATGCTTCTCAGCTTTGCCCTGATGTGGTCTGCAGGGAAGGTTCTGCCTGACAATACAGGAGGACTGTGTTCAAGACTGACCGACTGGGGTAAGTATCCTCCCTCCACCCCCGTATGATTTCAGTCCCTCTGGCGCCCTCTCCTCACCTTGTGGTAAAATTAGGCATGCTCTCCGTCCTGCCTTCTTTGCAGGGGCGCTTTGTCTTTCATGGGCGAGTGCGGTCCAGTTACTTCACTGACGCCGGCCCGTTTGATATTGTTCAGGTAGGTCTTATTGCTGTTCTTTAGTTTTGTTGCTATCCTGCATGCCTTTCTTTGTTTAAAGTGTCTCTTTTTTCTCCCTTAGGTATGCAGAGTTTCAGCGCGGCAAACTGGCTTGGTTGAGCCCCGCTGGTAAATGATGGCGCATTAAGAGCGCTATGATGCGGTAAGTAAGCGCTATGCGCAGCGCTGCAAAGTCTTGCCTTTGCTAACCTGTGTTTTCCTTCCTTGTAGGTCGCGGTGTTCTTCAGCGCGAGTGGAATGTCCGGAGTGGTGCCAGCCGAGAAGCGACCAGCCAGGTAAGCCTTTTGAGCCGTTCGTAATTTGTAAAAGTCTCTACTGCTTTCTTTAATGTTGCCTCTGTCTTCCTCTTTCAGGTCGTTCTGTCCGGGAGGCATGCAGATTCGAGGAAGCTGTTCTCAGTAGCTGCGAGTGTTTAAAGATGAAGACTGCAGGTAAGATGCCGCTGCTAATGATGTTCCTTTTGTCTTCTTGCAGATTCTGCTTCTCCGAGGTTCGAGGGAATAGCTGGACACGGTGAGCGTCACATTGCAAGCTGCAAAGTAATGCGAAGCGTATTGTATTGCTCAGGTGTGGTTTAAATAACCCCAACAAAATAGTCCAGGTAAAGTAGTCCCTAGGCTACCACACCCAAAACATTAGACTGCATAGCTTGGTTCTTAGGAACCAAGCTATGTGGATGCCTCCACTTTGGCTGACAATACAATAAGTAGTTCCCAAGCACATTGTTTTTCATGGTGTATGAGCCTGGCGCCATAGGCGCCAGGACTGGCCCCATGAGGGCTTTTGAAGAGGATGCCAGGCTCTAGAGGCCCGAGTCCTGACTCCACTTGGCCAATGGGTTTGCCGCAGGGGGTTTTGGGCGAGGGTCTTGACAATGACCTGTGTTCATTCCATCTGGTTTTCGCTGCCCTCTTTGATTGTCTTACATAATATAGTCGACATGGGCATTTCATTGAATAGATGATACTTTTTGTCTCGCAAGTTGCATAATTACGTAATCTGATCCGTATGGGGATGGTTAACTGTTTCTCCTTTAAGAATGTACCCACAGTTGCTGCAGTTCAGACAAGGGAATGTTCCAATCCTTTCAGTCAGCTTTTTCTTCATTGAAGGTCTTGTGTTTACAATTCTGTCTTTAAAGTTTCTGCTTCACTGGTATGCGAAAGTAGGGACGTCCTTAAAGAGATGTTCAACCCTCTGGTCACATGTGACTGTTCTCCAATTCTTTTTAATAATTTATTTAATTCTGTTGCTTTGTTTAGAGTATTTGGAAACAAAAACTAAAGGTGGTGCTGTGATCGCTTTCTCTTTTACCTTTAAAAGTTCTTCTCAGTTTTGGGTTTCCACTTGTATCTCCGCTATTTTAACTTCTTCTGTAGTGTATCCACTGCTGATGAATTTTCTACACACCTCTTGTGCTTCTTTATTATAGTCTTGCGGGTTGCTAACAATTATTTTAACCCGTAGCATTTGGCTATATAGCAAGTTCTTAATAAGACTGGGCTGATGGAAGCTGAGTCTATGGAGAAGATTATTCCTATATGTTGGTCTTGTAGTTGTAATGTTCACATCCAAAAAGTGTATTGTGTTGTTGGAGTATTCATGCGTAAACTGTATTCTTTGGTTTATTCCATTCAGGTATTCCAAAAATTCCTGTAGTTTGGCCTCTGTATCTCTCCATATGACAAAAATATCATCTATGTAGCGGATCCAAATTGCTAGATGTTGTTGCCAGGTTGGATGTCTCAAAACATGGTCCATTTCAAATGTATGCATGAATGCATTTGCGTATGGGGGTGCCATTGTGGCACCTATAGAGGTACCTGCCACTTGGAAATAATATTGTTCTTTAAACCGAAAATAGGAATTTTCTCAGATAAATTCCAAAAGTGACAAAATGAATTACTTTTGTGCCAGAATCTCTCCTTCATTTAGCAGTAACCACTCTACTGCTTCTCTTCCAATATCGAGAGGAATAGTGTACAAGCTCCTTATGTCAACAGTATGCTGTGTTGAATTGTACTCCATTGAGATGTTGCAGGAAGTGTGTAGAATCCTTAATATATGTACAAGTCTTTTGGATCAAAGGTTGGAGAAAATAATCTATGGCCCTCATTCCGAGTATGGTGGTATTCATGGCGCTATTTCCATGACTGCCTCCCATACCGGTACCGATTCCGGTTTGGTTCAATGGGGACTTACCGGTCCATTCCGACCTTGTAGGGACCGGTAAGTCCCCATTTACGAAACCATTCCCCATTCCCATTTGAGCCCCCATAGGGCTCAATGGGAATGGAGAGGGTGCAAATAACGGGCCGGCGTATGCCAAGCCCGTTATTTGCGCCCAGGTCCCGTCAGACCAGGCATTAAGGTAGGGACCCGCTAAGGGACCTCGTAGTAGGGCGTAGTAGGGCGGTAAGGGATTACCGGCACCGGTCTCCTTACCGGTGTCCGGTATCCCTTACCGCCCTACTCGGAATGAGGGCCTATATATTTTCCCAGAGGTTGTAGTAAACTGTTTATTCCTGTTTATTCCTGCCACAATTGGCCTTCCTGGTGGTTTGAGAGGGTCCTTATGTACTTTAGGTAAAGTATATAAATGTGGTATTGGAGAGTAGTGTAGTGGAATAGAAAGTGCAATTTCGCGAGTGTGTTAGCCTGCTAAGCTAACCATATCACATATTAGGTCCATTAGAGGGCTGCATTAACAGCTAAGACTAATAGTTTATTCAAAGTATGTGCTAAATGCTGAAACAGATCTTTATAGATGAATTAGTAATGTGTTGTGTTAGTAGCGCCTACATAAGTAGCATAAGGAGCTACATTGAAGGTGCAGGCCTCAAAGGAAAGGAAGGTTGCATTGTGCATAGAAAGGCAGGGCAGACGCCCAAGTTTAGTAGCTAATAGAGACCTGTATTTAAGTGTTAGAAGCATTTTAGCACTTACATAGCGCCTGCCTTGTAGCATTATGACAATAGCTAGCAAAGTACAGGGCCGGTAAAGCTTGCTCACTAGGGGTTAATAACAAGCTTCTCCTGGAATATTCTTTCTTTGCAACAGTGGCGCTGCCAGCCTGGTAAACAAATCCTCTTTCACATGAAAAGGAATGGTACGGCCTTGCACGCACTGATAACAACTATTCCTGAATTTGCAGATGGGCTTTGGGGGAAGGAGCGATTTGGAGAGAAAGCAAATTGGGTTTTTCCATCGGTAAACATGTTTGCGCTGGGCAAGGTCTAGAATGTTGCGTCACGCTGACTGACGGCACGAGATCACAAATGTACATGCACTCATGACTCAGTGGGAGATTCATCTGCGGACTGCTATGGAGAAAGTGCCCGGAGCATGATACCCTATGCGGCTGCTTGTGGCACTGTCATCTATAGAGCTGGCTGAGGAATGACACCTGGTGATGAGCAGCAGTTCGTTTTAAATGACCTGGGTCGCCCAGCGCTAATAATAACATACAAGGGACCTAAGACTGTATATCTCTAATTATGTGTGATGTCTCTAACTTGAATTCACTCACTTCCAAATTGCTGCTATATTTACTGTTCTGTTATATTATGCTGTCTGTCTAATAAATGCTAAATTTATGCTAAAGGTGTTATATCTCCAGTGTTGAGTTCATGGCCGTCGTGCGAAGAACCTGTATGTGGATGTGATAGGGTAATTTATGGCAAAAAGGGCTGGTTCTGGGGAAAAATACCCTTTCCAATACAGGTAGTTGTTAGTTAAAAATGTACGAGTGTTTTTGTTTATCCATCCTACCATCTGCTTTTCCTAATGGTTCTTCAAGGTTCTTTTTTACTCAACTCTTTGGATCCATAACCATCTTAACGTATGTTTGTGTGTCGCTCAGTTGTCTTCTACATTCATTGTCATAGTCAACCGTATCTAATATTACTAATGTACCTCCCTTGTCTGCTGATCTGATCGTCACCTTTTCATCACTGTTTAGATTTCTGATCAACTGAAGTTCATGCAGTTTCATATTTTTGTATCCAGTATGTTTGATGTTTACTTTCTCGTGATCCTTTGTGACCTGTTTTCAGAAAATCTCTACTGAGGGCATGTTAATTGTGGGAATAAAGTTACTTTTGCCCCTGAATTCTTTTAGAGCAGAATCATCTGTTTGTGTGATAGGATTTTCTTCAAGTTCGCTGAAGAATACTTTGAGCTTCATTTTTCTTATAAGTTTGTACAGTTCTATTTTTGTGTCAAACAGGGTGCTGTTATAAGTGGGTACAAAGCTAAGTCCGTTTGGTAGAGTTTCTTTTTCCTTCTCAGATAATACCCTCGATGATAGAATGATTACTAAGTTTTCCTCTGTTGTAATGTTGTTGTTGGTATTCTCGTTGTTTTTCTTTTCCCCCTCCTTGTTCTCCTCGACCGACCCTTAAAAAGGTCTCCCTGAGCTTGGGGTGGTTTTTCCAGATCCCGACGTACCTGGTTGTGTTTCACTATCTTGACCAGCTGGTTCTCTGTTCGACTCTGCTTCAGAACTTGAAGTGTCACTCGTGTTGTCTTGTCTAGGTCTTCTTATTGGTGGTCCATACTTCTCCATCCAGGTGTATACTTCATCATTGAGATAATCGTATGTATACCTTCTGAACTTTCTGATCTTATTTTCCAACTCTGCTTTATACCTGGCTAATTTGGTGTTAATATCTTCTAAAATCATGTCCACTTCTTCTTTATTCAGGGTTGCCACCAGTTCTTTTTATATTTCTGGAATCTCAATGTTAAGCTCTTGTAGATTATTGGCTAGTTCCTGTATTGTTATAAGTATTAAGTCGAGAGAACGCTTATTAGGAATGGCTTCCCACTTCCTCACAAAGTCTTTACTTTCTTTAGAAAATGTAGGGCGCAGTTATATTCGTAGACCCCTTGGAATGTGCTGGTTTTTGTGGTATGTCCCTAGTGTTATAGCACGAAGTTTCTGGTTTATTTCTTTCCGTATTAGGTATTCAAGCTGTTTAATTCTTTTGGCCGGGTCTTGTTTGCTCGATTGATCCGCATTAAATGATGTTTCATTAATGATGCCAAGTATCTTGCCTGCCTCTTCTGTGGAGTATTCTAAAGTCTCTGCTTTTTTGGTAGTAAGTGCTTCAATGGCCCTCATTAGGACCCTGCGTTAAGGGGTTAACGGCGCCGTAAAAGGTGTCGGCGCTGTTAAACCCTTAACGCCTGATTGCGAAGTCCCTTTGCGGCTCCCGACCTTAACGGCTGGTTTGGACCAGCCGTTAAAGTAGGGACCCGCAAAGGGACTTTCGAGGTAATTACGGTACTGCAATTTGCAGTACTGTAATTACCGCCTTCCCCAGTCCCATTGAGCCCTATGGGGCAAAAATGGGAATGGGGAAGGGCCAATGGTAAATGGGGAATTACCGCCCCGCCAACCTTGGAATGGGGCGGTATTTCCCCATTTACCATTGGCGGACTCTTTACAATACCGGCAGCAGCCATGGTGCTAATAGCACCATTGGTTACCGCCGGTGTTTTAATGAGGGCCAATGTCAGCAAAGGACATATCTGTAACTTTTGAGTATCCTTTTTCCTCTGTGCCTGAATGTTTTTACTGTATTTTTAATTTTAACTTTTTCGTGTGCCTCCACCTCACTTGTGTCGAGAAAATAACGTATGTGAGCCGGGTAGAAGTGGATACCACTTGAATTTCAAATTTTCTTTATAGTTTTAGCTCAATTAATTTCGATTCTTTTTGTATTTTCTTTATCCTGGAGGTGTCAAAAATAAACCAATCCCATGACACAAGGATTAGAAAAATATGCAACAATAAATAGCAAGGTGGAACCACCTCGTAATATTTGACGCTCTCAGTTGGCTCAAAAAAATTAGCGTTAAAGGGTAATCTCAATGATGTATTTATATCATGACCTTCCTTTTTCTTCTTTTCTTTTTCATGAAGATTCTCTTTGGTCCAGTCTTTTCTGAATATTCTCATGTGCATCAATTTTCTTTACAACTTCAAGAATCTGGAACCGGATCTGAGCCAGATTGTGCTTTTTCGTTAGAAATGGCACGGCTGCCGCTGGAGTAATTTTTTTCCCGGTGCCTGGCAATGGGCAATTACTGGGGCATTACAGCCCCGGCGGACCCAGTAATTGCCCATTGCCGGGCGCTGGAAAAAATGACTCCCCATTCCCATTTGAGTGTTACACCCCGACATTCGCCTCATCCCACATCCCGGTGTCTGCCCCGTGCCCCCCCCAGTCTCCTGCGTTAACAAGGACAGTTGGGGATCTCTATGTAAAGCTAGAAGGAGGAACAAGAGAGTGGTTGCTCTTCATAAGGGGCTACGGCGCTGTCATGCACCTTTTTTCTCATGGTGGCAGCTTCCATGGAGAATAGCTGCAATAAACTACATTTCCCAGAAAACCTAACATGGGTTGTAGTTTTCCGGCATTAATACGGGAGCCTCGTTTTCAACTATGTTCCGCCTCCTTGTTGTTACTTAACCTACGGCGGTTTTCAGAACACCGTTTCTGTTTATAGTTGCAGCCGGCATTTTTCTGAAGTGCTACTTTCTGTGCCTTAATTCCAGAAGTCTCCCGTTTTCTCCGTGTACCGATCTTGCCTGCACACGGACTCCTAATTCTTGATTCTGCCTTCGGATTGTTTGCTGTCCGTCCGTGTACTGACCTTGCCTGCATATGGACTTCTAATTCTTGATTCTGTCTTGGTTTTGTTTGCTGTCCGCTCGTGTACCAGACCCTTTGCCTGCTCCTGGACTCCTGGATTGTGATTTGGTTTTGTTTGCTGTCCGCTCGTGTACCAGACCTTTTGCCTGCATCTGGACTCCTGGTTTATGGCTTTGCTACAGTTGCTCCCTGTGTGAATACATGATCTCACTTGTACACGGACTATTGAGCTCATTCCTCGGAGTGTGTGCCTTCTCCTGGGGAATAACACTGATAAGGCCAATTTCTCATTTTGAGTCCTGTTTTTTCACCGAACTGTTACCCCATCTTTTGGATTATATTGCCTTCATTCCTAAGTGCATTTTGGAACGCTTTGCTGTGGTGCACCATCACAAAACCAGTGCGACCCTTGTTCCATCCGGGGATAGCTACCCTACTAACCTTCCTTTTTTTTGTTTTATACTTTCGCTGTTGCCCGGGATTCTTTGCACTATTCTCGCCTCCACCAGTGGTAAAGTATTATTCCTTGATTACCATCATTGGGCAGTTTCACATTTAGCTAGTACCTAAAGTCTCTTCTGCTTTATAGGTTGCTCCAGGTCCTTTTTTACGGCATAAGGGGAACTCACTCAGGTACTCTATTAAGGGTTATGGTTTTGGGGATGGCCAGGGTTGATTCTGTTAGAATATTCATCTCTTGTCTTTTCTTTACAGCTGGGTCCGTGGCGGTGTGTTCTCCCCGCTCTTTTGATTGATCGGTCCCCTTGCCTGGTACAGTTCAGCAGGTGGTCATATCAGTTTAAAGAGTTCATTTCCCTCACAGAGAGGAGGCTCGGGTAGAGGCTCCAACCCAAGCTCTTCAAGCAAATACCCAGCACAAAAGGACCGGTCTGTTTTTTACGCACTCCCATACCTGTGTGTAACATTGAGTCCCATAGGACACAACGGGCCTCATTCCGAGTATGGCGGTAAGGGATAGCGGCCACCGGTAACGAGACCGGTGGCGGTGATCCCTTACCACCATACTCCGAGTTCCCTTTGCGCCCTCGCCCTTAACGCCTGCTTTGAGCAGGTGTTAAAGTCGAGGGCGCAAAGGGGCCTCCAGGCCAATAACGGTGACCGTAATGAACGGTCACCGTTATTTGCATCTTCCCCATTCCCATTGAGCCCTATGGGGGCTCATTTGGGAATGGGGAAGAGCCTTGGTGAATGGGGAATTACCGCCCCGCCAACCTTGGAATGGGGCGGTAATTCCGCCATCCACCAAGGCGCTGCCGGTCCGGGTACGGCGTCAACCAAGGCGTTAATAGCGCCATTGGTTAGCGCCGTACTCGGAATGAGGCCCAATGGGTATGGGGAGGACTGATGCACCAGTGCATCTGTCAAGGTCTGCGAGCGGGTGCCTGTCAGCCCGCCAGGTCAGACCTGGCAGGCTGACAGGCACCCGCTCGCAGAACTTGTAATTTGCCGGTCCGGAAACAACGGTACCAGCAAGCTTACTGGTACCGTTGTTTCCGGACCGGCAACCTCGTAATGATCCCCAGTGTATTGTGTGAGTAAAATCATCCACTGTGCTTAGTTATACAGAAGTAAGGCTATATAAGCATAGTGGTGACTATTATTATATGAAATTTTGTTTTGATAATGTGGGGCACCTTGCTATTTTACCAGTCTTGTTTGATTGTAAATAGTTTTTTTTATTGTTTTCATGATTTTGAGCTCACATTTTTTTATTTGTCCTTAATTACCTGATGTTAGGTTTAACCATTATATTAGGTACTAATGTGGGGTTTGGACGATTGATCATTAAGAGTTATGTGTCTATATTTTAAAATTATGAAAATATGATGATCAATTTTGTTTGTTATATCTGATTTTAGACCTCAGCTGTCTTTTGGCCAATTATACCAATCATTTGCCTACGATTGCGATGGTCTTTTTTAAGTAAATCAGACTGCTGTTTTCGATGTGGATACTCACGCTTTATAATCAGGTTTATGTAATATTGACTTCTACGTACATATGTGTTTATAGCTTATGTATTTGTGTATTTCACACTGTATTATGTTAATCTATGCTGCTGTGGGAAATGTGAAATATGATTTTGTGTATTTTTCATGAACTTTTAGGCTTTTAGCCAAAATAACGTGTATATATGGTGATGAGGACAATCAACTTCACTCATCTTAAAGATAAAACAAATGTAATATATACATAATCATTATATTTGATATTCATAACAAAAACAGGCCAACTATTGAAAAACTATTTGAACAACTTTCCATATGTTCTCATACAATTCCAAAAAGAAATATAATTCCACAATTTTAGAACAAAGACATTGTCACTGTTTCAAGTTTTCATCTTCCTAACACTCTTCTTGAATTTTCACGCTGTGGACTATCCTATCAATCACCCAATGCGTTTTGATTATGACCATATTCTTCTTCAGGGGGCGGTCCAAATTTATAATTCCTATAAATCAATGTAAAAATATGTATCCATCGTAAAATATTCTTTAGGTTTATTGCCCGCCGAAAGGGTCTGGTTATGAAAATGACCAGATTTAGCTTCCATGATAGCTTTTTGATAGGCCCTGTGGGCGTTGTGTGGTAGCGAGCACGATGCAGAATCTTTCTCATGGCACCACTTTTCTCTTTCTTTCTAACCTCTTGTTTGAGTGATTTTAGACTGGGAGCATACCAATGTTTAAACCTACCCTGGTAAATGACCCTCTTAAAGGGGGCCATTTCATCAACTAAAGATGGCAACCCAGAGAAACAATGCTCTATGTATTTCTCAAAATTAGCCTCCAATTCCGGAGCAGTTAAAGTATCTTGCAGGGAATGAGGAGAATTATTGAGCAGCACCTTTTTAGATCTAGTTGCAAAAGAGCATGAGTCTTTAAATGTAAACCAGAGAGTAAAAAACCTGATACTGGTATTGTAGTATTGCCCATAATAGTGAGGTGCCTATGAGTGATGAGATCAAGGAAGTGGCCAGCCTAATTAGAAGACATGGCAACTACTGAGGTTAACACATGATGATGTAGAAGATCTCCGAGTTTAATGGAGTGAGATGGAAGAAGACATTTATGGCAAATATTAAAATCTCCCAAAACCAAAAATGTAATATAGCTCACAAAAGTAGAAGCTAGAAATTAATCCAAACAAGCCCAAAACTGGGTGGCCAGGCCTGGAGGCCGATAACCCAGGAAAACTTTAAATGAATTAGAAGGCAAAAGTAACATAGAGAAGATGCACATTTGTGATCCTACATCCCACAAACATTCCGCAAAATGAGTGACTAAGCTCAGAAGCGAAGAGTTGCACAATGCCCCCACCTCCGCGCATTTGTCTGTTAACACATTTCACTGAATAGTTATCTACAACTACCAGATGTACACTAGCCTGAGCAGCATCTGATAACTATGTCTCTGTAATAAATAAAACATCACCTTTATGATCAGTTATGAGGTCAAAAATAGCATCACATCTATTTAGCACAGATCTGACATTAAGAAGGACCCACGGAATGATGTTCTGGCCCAACTAATCTGGAGTAAAGTGTGGCAATGTTTTTTTTTTGGTTTGGTAGATTCTGATGAAATTTGAAGCAAACAAATTTTGTTAAGAGTGTGCAAGTTTAATGGGCCCGCCCTAAATATAAGACATATAGGGACGATGCATAGAAAATGCGCAAAAACCCTGCAAAGTACTTTGCACGTAAAACAACTTTGTGTATACCTGTGTGCAAAAGTATGCTTTGTGTGTTCTGAGTATTCATTGAATTTTAACCGCGAAGTAACCCTAAGAGCAAGTAGTGCCTGGAACGCCCACCATACGCCCCCACGCAAACCAAAACCAGTGACATATACCAACCTTTGCACCTACCTTATGCCCACTATCAAGCACCCCGGCAATATTGCTGGCTGACCCTGACAACCAAGGCAGTACCCTGGCGATACTGCGTACGAACCCTAAAGTGCACCCCGATAATCTGTGTACCATTTCCTGTAACTCAAGGCAGCGCACGGTTAACCTGTGAATGCATCCCCGTAATTCATGGCATCACCTCGCTAATATTCAAGCGATCACCCCAAACTCCAAGCAGCACCTCAACTACATGCCATCACCCCTAAATTGCTATGTAAACGTTGCCCTTTTGTGTTGGTTCCTATGCGATTAGTACTTTGCGCCTCTTATCATGTGGTGGTAAGATTACATGGTTTGTGTGTGACTTTCCCTGACGCAAAGTTACATGTTGAAATCCATGAATTCGGTTGGGGTTGCGCTTGACTGGGTGTGCGATTTCTCATGTGGCCCGCCCCTAAACATGCCCACTTTATTCCTTGTTCGTCCTCATTTTGCCGGGAGAATGGGGAATATGCATTTTCCGCCCCCTATTTATTTATTTGCATAGCCTGTCCCACACTGTGTATGGAGTATCGTGCAAAGTGCTCGACTTCACGCAAAGACGTGATGGACTCACGCTAAATCCTTAAAATACATGCAACGCCCAATCCATAAATCAATAAAAGGACTTTTTTCCGTGCTGAAACGTGCGCAAAGTCATCTTTCAACACACAAAATCCTTGAATCTGACCCTTAAATGGATGTTTTTTTTTTAAATAATTGTTCCCCCCTGATAAAGTGTAGATATATAGGGGACACATCTAGTCCATGTGTTAATCGTTCAATGGTATTTCTGAGTTTGAACATTTTAGGTAAGTTGCATCCCACACAAGTCTTGCGAAATATTGCAAAAACCAGTGAACATTTTATTAAACTGGGTATATTTGAAATACACAGTTCGTTAAACACACGGTGAGGCATGCTTGCAAAATACTAATGTATTTTACCTTTCTTTTTTTCAAATGTACACCCGAATTCTTGTTGAAGAAGTGTTTGGCAGGTTTTCAGAATGTCTTTATATTTTTTCAATGGTACTTAAGCCATAAAAAGTGTTCTTCTAAAACAAAGTATGAGGCTATTATGATACTAAGTATTAAAGGATAAAGACACAAAAATGCTAAAATATTCTTTGAAGAGTGAACACACTTGCCCCCAAGTCTTGGAATGCTCTATCAACCTGATATTCGTGCATCCATCTCCCTTCACGTTTTTCGTTAGCATCTAAAAATGCATCTTCTTTCTTCTTAAAGTCTCTTCTTTCAACCTTCTGCTATGACGTTGTTTACTGGCCTCATTACAAATGTGGAGGTAGCCATGCCTGTAATACAGGCAGGTTACCTCCGAACTTACGAAAAGAATCTGGCACGCGCGAAAGGGCAATTACCGGGGATTCCAGGCCCGCCAGACCCTGTAATTGCCCATTCGCGGGGGGCGGAATCAGGTGATCCCCATTCCCATTTGAGCCCCATAGCTCTCAATGGAAATGAGGATGCCTGTAGCAACGGCACCAATCATTACGGTGCCTGTGCTACAGGCAAGCTGTGCTCGCGGGTGCCTTTCATTCCAGGTCTGACCTGGTGGAATGAAAGGCACCCGCGAGCACAACTCAGAGTTTGCCGGTCCGGATACAATGGTACCGGCAAGTTTACCGGTACCGTTGTATCTGGACCGGCAAACTCATAATGAGGCCCATTGTCTGATTTTTTTGTACCATTTTTGTTCTAATGCACAGCGCATTGGCGAAGGCACTCTATAAATTAAAATAAATACAAATGCAAACAATAATTTGGTCTGCGACTTTCCACCTGTGTGCAGGTCTGATTGGTCGTATGCAGCGAGGGCATGCTCTTTCATGGGACGAAAGCCGTCGAAATCAGTAACACCAAATAATGTTTCATGTACAAAGATAAGGCTGTACTAAGAGCTGATGCACACTATAAGCATGAGAGAAACTTTACAGTGTGTGTTTTGCGAGTCTTACTCGCCAAGAAAGGACTCGACACCAGTGGAATGGATGGCATCTCCACTTTATTTAACTTTTTCATTGAAACGGCCCATTTTCCTTTCTAGCTCCTCCCTTTCCTCCCTCTCGCTCCTGCTTCCCGCCAGTGCCCTGATCTCTCCCTTAAAGGTGCAGAGACCCACAACAGCGTGGCCACCACTTTCTTATCCCATGTTTTCAACCTCCAATAAAGACTTCTAACAAAAAAAGAAATATGCATAATAAGTGAGTGTGCTGTAATTCTTTTATTTGTTTTTCGGTGACGGTATAGCAGCCATTTAGAAGCATTTACGGTGCACGATGGAAGGGCCAGACTCGTCGTACTCCTGCTTGCTGATCCACATCTGCTGGAAGGTGGACAGGGACGCCAGGATGGAGCCCCCAATCCAGACCGAGTACTTGCGCTCAGGTGGGGCGATGATCTGTGTAGGAAATACATGGAAGAGTTGCAGTAACACTTATGATGTCAATCTTTTCCTGAAAACAAAACGGATTGGGACTGTTTTCATCTAATTCCAGTGCCTTGAGGCTATAATAATGATAAATGGTATTATATAAATGACAACTACAATACAATACAATAATTGAAATGTAGGTGAAGATGATTGCCTACATGTAGAAGATGTTAATGTACACATGTATTGATATGCAAACATTCAAATCATATGGCTTGTCCCTTATCTTCCCCTGCTTTCCCCTGCAGTATTTTGAAAAGCAACATAGCAAAGCAACATACACATGTTCAGTTCAAGACAAGTGGCCTTGCCAAGCCAAGTACAGCGTGGGGGATACTCAGACTTCTGAGAAAATATGCACAATCGTAAAAGGGACTTCGCCACCTCCAGGGTGGTGTGGGGGTAGGGGGCCGGAAAGAAGTGCACTGCCCTCCGCAAATTCGGAAAATGCTTCATGCCCAGATCCTGCAAACACTAGATCTGTGAAATGGCTTTAAAGGCCCATTTTTGGGAATTCTTAGACAATAATTACTTTTTCTCTTTTGAAAGTGTGAATTCAATTTTGAGAATATGTGCTCATGCCAAATGTTAATTAATTTCTCAAGTACCAAATGGAAAAATCTACAACCGCATGAATTAGCAATACTCAGAAACTTATATGGAGAGGAAACAATAACGATCAGACCAGCAGACAAAGGCGGTGCACTAGTTATTCTGAATTCAGAGGACTATGATAAAGAGTGCAAAAGACAACTTGTCGACACTAACACTTACACAGTACTTAACAACTATCCAACAATATCAGTCATGCAAGATTTGGAAAAAAGCTTGGACGGGGCAGAGAAGAATGGATGGATCAATCACCATACCTACACATTTCTTTACAATCCCAACCCACGGATACCAAACTTTTATACACTCCCAAAGGTTCATAAAGACTCAGAGAACCCACCAGGTAGGCCAATTGTGGCCGGAATCAATAGTGTACTACAACAAATAGGAAAATATGTGGATTACTTCTTACAACCCTTAATTCAACAAACATCAACATACATCAAAGATACAACACACTTTCTACAACGCCTCAGCACAATACCGTACTCCCCAACTCACATACTGTTTACTATTGATGTTAAAAATGTATACACTTCTGTTCCGCATGACTTGGGAATTCAGGCCATTGAGTGGTTATTACTGAACACTGGTGAGATTGAAGCTGAGAAAGAATTCATCATCATACTATTACATTTCATATAAAAAAATTCATATTTCCAGTACAACAAACAATTGTACTTACAAATCGCCGGAACATCCATGGGTGCCACTATGGCACCAGCTTATGCGAACACATTTATGCACACATTTGAAACAGATCATGTCCTTAGTAACCTCGTATGGCAACTGCACCTAGCCACATGGATACGCTACATTGATGACATCTTCAGGATATTGATGACATCTTCAGAAGAAAAGTTGGAAGAATTCTTTGAATATCTCAACACCATCGACCAGAGGATTCAATTCACACAAGAACGTTCTTTAACTAACATACATTTTCTTGATGTGGATATCCAATCAACAGCTAACGGCTATGAAACAAATATTTACACCAAAGCAACAGACCACAATAACTTATTACATAGACTAAGTTTCCATCAACCTAGTCTGATACGCAATTTACCCTATAACCAAATGCTTAGGGTGAAACGCATCATAAGTGACCCTACAGATTACACCACTGAACTCGCAAAAATGGGGGAAAAATTCAGCAAAAGGGGATACAAAGAAGCAGAGATTATAGTGGCTAAGACCAAAGTGGATCTCCAGAATCGAGAAGAACTGATGTCAGCACCAAGGAAATTGAAACCTGAGCCCCCACTGGTGTTTGTATTAAGATATTCTGCACAAAGTAATCGGATCAAATCTACAATCAAAAGGCATTGGCAGGTGGTTAACATGGGACCCAAAGATTGAACATCTATTTAGAGATTTACCCACTTTTCCCTATCAACGCAGTAAAAACTTCAGAGACTGTCTTGTACAGACACGCCCTAAGAATAAAAGAGTGGAGACAAAACGCAGAGGAACATTTCCTTGCTTACAATGCAGCAACTGCAGCTATGTACAGAAAGGACATAGCATCAATCACCCGAACACTGGTGAAAGAATAGCGCGGAAACATTTTGCGACATGTGAAACCACGAATATAATATATGGAATTAAGTGTCCATGTGGACTATAGTATGTAGGTCAATCGCGAAGAAAAGCCAAAATACGAAGGAATGAGCATTGGTCCTGTATACGTAATAAGAACTCTTAACTCTGCAGTAGCCAGACATTGGACAAACGAGAGACATAACTTGGCTCAAATTAGGTTCTTTATATTGGAAGTGATTTATGAGAACGAACCACACGAGAATTTACAAAAACGCATGGACAGAAGAGAATGTTTCTGGATCGAATACTTAGGGACACTCACCCCTAAGGGACTCAATGAAGAAATTAACTGGTCATGTTACCTATGAAGATGATTGTATATCTTCCCCTTCTTTTTGTTTGAACAATTTTGGTATGTGCATAATTCTCTTTGAACCTGCTTGGGGCGGTTACAAGATAATGGCATGTGTCTTAAACACTTAGGTACTCCCATATGGAACATTCAGGTACTGCTAGATGAATTGAATCAGCAATATATGTATACGTTTGCAGATCTCTACTTTGATCAGTGCCCAGATTGTGAATTTATCACACAATAATTGTGACTTATACTTTCCCATTCAATTTCTGTACTATTTTTAGACATCACCTAGGTCCATCACATAATATACATGTCAGTTACCTTAACCTTTAATTCTTAGGTTTACCTCTATTTCGAAGTATCTATCATGTTGTAGACAATAACGCACATGTCTCATTCTACAAACAAGTCAGGCTTTCTTTTTTCCTGATCTTCAGTACAACATATGCGCATGCGCATATTCCTGCTCACTCTGTGCTTAGACTTACTTGCAGCACAGTGCCTCACACAAAGTGTTATTTATCCATTATCCTTACGCAACTCCTGAACAACATGTACACAGCGCTCATTTTCCATGCACTGTATACACTAACGTTGGCTTTTTCAAATAGTTCACCATTCGAGTGGATTGTGTCCTCCAACGTATTCCTCATCTTAGATGTTTTCCATCCAGCTTTAGCTGCTTCGAAAAAAAATGTCTCGGCAGAGGGCGCCGTGCGTCGATGTCGTCGAGTCGATGGTCCCTTGAAGGCCTCCGTCGAGGGTGATGTCATTGTGTGTATAAGTAGCACATGTGGTGCCCATTGGCCTCAGTTCCGTTTTTCCGCAGTATACGTTGCTTCGGAGATTCGGCGCCTCGAGTTCTGTGAAGAAATAGTAAATAACGAATATGTCCTCATCATCGACGCCGACTACAACCCCGAGATCATGTTTCAAAAAGTCCAAGTCGTGCGGTCTAAAAATGTTGATTACAGACCCGCACCGAGAGTGTTTGTGGTGCCTCGGAGAAGACCACGACATGGAGGCCTGTACGAAGTGTCAGGCGATGACAGGGAAGGCCTTGCAGGAGAGGAGGGGAAAACTACAGGTAGGTCGTAAATCCGACCGTAAAGCCTCGAGTGTCGAGTCGAGATCCCGTGAGGAGAAATCTCCTTGACGCGAAAGGCATCGGTACAGATCCCGAAGCGATTCCCATCGCTTGTGGTCTTCGATGAAAAAAATCGAAGAAACGGCGCCACAGGTCCCCCTCCACCTCGTCCTCAGATGAATCCCCAAAAAAGATGAAATGTCCCACTAAACGTTCATCATCCGGCCGGCAGCGTCATCACTCCGACACTCGCGCGCCCTCGAGCCCGGGTGATCGAAAGAGGAAGGATAGAGAACCTTCTAGGACGCCGAGCAAGAAAAGCCACTCGAGTCGAGTCGACCGCTCGAAGTCACCGACGGCGTCCGAGACCGAACACACCTCGAAGGGCAAGTCTTCGAAGAGCGCCTTGACGCCCTCGAAGCCGGCGCCGTCAAAGACGGGTATTACGCCAACGCCACCGACGCCATTGACGCCTTTGTCGACCCTGAAGCCCTCAACGCCGAAACCTCCAGTTCGGCAAAATCAGCCAGAAAAAGGGAAAGAGAAGGCTACAAGACCTGTGATGCCTTCAGGACCCATTAATACTCCTCCTCCACCTCTCCCAGAAAGGTTTTCAAACCTCTTCCTAGGAAGGAGTTTTTCAAGTCCCTGACCTCCATTTTTGTGGAACAGGAGAAATCTGATGAGGAGAATGTACCTTTTGGGCTAGAATATGGCACCCCAAATGTCCCAGAAAGCCTGATTTCAGAAGAAAGCAGGATGAGGGATTTGGTTGAATCACTGCACAATGCGAGTGGTATTGGTACATCTCCTAAAAATGACTTTGGAGAACATGCCAGTCCGTCATACCGTCAGCTAATGACAAAAGTAATAGATTATTTAGGATGGACCAGACCTCCATCCCTATTCATTCAAGATGATCTAACAGACATATTGGATCATGGTCCTACTGAAGACCCAATACTACCTTTTCACGTAGCCTTGCAAAATAGGGTGGCCAAAAATTGGGAGACTCCGGATTCGATTCCACCAGTGAATAAATCCCTTACTTCAAAATACTGCCCTGCCAGTAGTGACCCCGGCTATCTGTCTAAACATCCCACTCCCGAGAGTTTGGTCATACAGGCAACCACAGCTTCTAACAAACTGGCGTACCCTTCTATCCCTCCGGACAGGGACGATAAGCATGTTGATGGCTGGCACGGAAGGTATTTTCAGCTGGAAGTATGGCGTTAAAATCAGCCAACTCCACATGTGCCTTGGCAACGTTTTCGTACGCTCTGTGGGAGTGCATTGCGATGGCGGTGGAGCACATACCAGAAGGGGACGAAAGGGAAGGATTCCTAGCCATCGTTAGAGATGGAATGGAGGCTATGCAGGAATCCCTTGAATCTGGATTGGACACTGTAGATAGTGTGAGCAGGTCCATGGGCACTAGCACGGTAATGCGCAGATTTGCATGGTTAAGGAAGTCGGGTTTCGCACCAGACGTGCAGGACCGTCTCCTGAACATGTCCTTTGACGGGTCTCACCTTTTTGGCAGCAAGGCTGACGAGAGCCGTGAGAGGTTGCAGACCTCAAAAGCAGCTGCCAAGTCTTTGGGAGCTGCCATCAGGCAACCTCAGCCTTTTCGTGCACCAGGTCAATCTTGGAGGGGACAATCCTATTGTTACTACTCCTCATATGGAATGGCGAGAGGAATGGCCAGTCAAAGGAGCCAGAGAAAGGCCACGCGCGGTGGACGAGGAAAACGTGCAAAGCCAGCTACAGCTACAGCCTCTCTGCCATCAGCGGCTACAGCAACCGCCTCAAAACCACTTTGAGGACTTGCATCACAAGACATCTGTAGGAGGCAGGCTGTCACAGCATCTGCAAGAATGGCGAGCCATTACTTCAGATGTTTGGGCTCTAGAAATAACAGCTCAAGGTTACTGCCTTCCTTTTCTAACGCAACCTCAAAGCAATCCACCAAGGAGACACCCTTTGAAGTTTTCAGACCCGCTCCTACAGCAGGAGGTTTTAACCCTGCTGGAGAAAGATGCTATAGAACTAGTACCTGCAGCGGCGAGGAACAAGGGATGGTACTCCCCGTATTTTTTGATACCCAAAAAGGACGGAGGACTGAGACCCATCCTGGACTTAAGAAACTTGAACAAGTTCCTCAGAAAAGACAAGTTCAAGCTGGTTACCCTTTCTCAGATCCTTCAGGCCCTTCAACTCCAGGATTGGTTGGTGTCATTGGACCTCCAGGATGCTTATTTTCATGTGCCGATTCATCTCAAGCACAGAAAATACCTGAGGTTCGTATTCGACGACTCACACTATCGGTTTCCAGTCCTGCCATTCGGATTGACCTCCGCCCCGAGGGTCTTCACCAAACTGATGGTAGTGGTGGCAGCGCACCTCAGGAGAGGGGGGATTCACTTCTACCCCTACCTGGACGATTGGCTGATCAGAGCACGTTCTGCCAAACAGGCACTAGATCACCTGAAAGTCACCTGCCACTTCCTCCACAGACTGGGCTTCTCCCTCAATTTCAAGACGTCACAAATGACACCTTGTCAACGGCTCCAATATATAGGAGCTGTATTAGACACATCCCTGGGAAAGAGCTTGTCTCCCAGGTCGAGGGCTCAAGACATTCTTCAGATGGTTTCCAAATTCCAAAATGCCCATAATCTTCAGGCCTATGACTTCTTAAGGTTACTCGGCCCCATGGCATCCTGCATCTTTCTGGTGCCAGAGGCACGTCTGAGAATGAGATCCCTTCAATGGGCTTTAAAGACTCAGTGGTCCCAGTTCTCAGGTCGAATGACGGATCTTCTCCAAATTCCAAGGTTCGTCAAGATCTTCTATGGTGGACTTGTTCAGAGAATATCCTGAAGGGAGAACTTTTTTGGCAAACATGGCCGGAGATCACAGTAGTGACGGACGCCTCACTCAAGGGGTGGGTAGCTCATGCCAACGATCTGACAATCAGCGGTCGTTGGTCTCCATCGGAGTCCAAACTACAGATCAACCTTCTGGAGCTGAGAGCAATCAGACTAGCGCTGAAAGCTTTCCTGCCATCTGTCATCTGCCATCTGTCAAGGGAAGAAATGTCCTGATAATGACGGACAACACAGTGGCCATGCATTATCTAAACAAAAGAGGAGGTGTAGGGTCACTACCTCTGTGTAGAGAGGCAATGCAGCTCTGGTATCGGGCAATTCAAGAAGGAATCTCTTTAACGGCAGTTCGCCTAGCCGGGGAAGAGAATATGACGGCAGACGCTCTGAGCAGGCAGAGCACGTTGTCCCATGAATGGGAACTGGCTCAGGAAATCATTCAAGAGATCTTCGCCCTCTGGGGAACCCCTCAAGTGGACCTATTTGTGACCGGAATCAACCGGAATCAACCGAAGTGCGAAAGGTATTGCTCGAAGAAATTTCCCCCGAGAGGAGCCCTGGGGGACGCGTTTGTGATGGAGAGGAATTTTCAACTATTGTACGCGTTCCCTCCGATTCCCGTCATTCCTCAGGTCATCAGGAGACTGAGACGATTCGGGACCCACCCAGGAGAACGTGGTACCCGGACCTTCTAGACATGTCCATCTTTCCTCCAGTACGTCTTCCTCAGCAAGAGAACCTTCTCTCTCAAATGGAGGGTCAGGTTCTCCATCCAGAGGTCAAAACGCTCAACCTTCACGCTTGGTATCTGAAAGGATTGGAACCTTCCAGATGACGCCATGGAGGTGTTGCTTTCGGCAAGAAGGCCAGCAACAAAGTCTCTATACCGTTGCCATTGGAAAAAGTTTTGCAACTGGTGCAGAGAAAAGAATGTCGATCCTTTTCTATGTTCTATTCCGGAGGTACTGTCCTTCCTCCTGAACCTAGCACATAGAGGTCTAAATGTTGGAACCATTAAAGGTTATCTTGCGGCGCTTTCCATCTTCAAGCGCTCGTCGGAAGAATGCTCCTATTTCAAAATTCCTTTGATAGTGCAATTCTTAAAAGGACTCACTAATGTGTTTCCTCCTTACCCATTTCAAGTGCGAATTTGGGATCTCAATCTGGTACTAAAATTCTTAATGTGTGCTCCTTTTGAGCCTTTGCACACTTGTCCATTAAGATTACTGACATGGAAAACTGCTTTCCTAGTTGCTTTAACATCTGCAAGAAGAGTGAGCGAATTACAGGCACTGTCTTCTGGGCCACCCTATACTGTGTTCCATAAGGACAGAGTTGTGTTGAAGGTTAAACCCTCATTTTTACCAAAAGTGGTATCTGATTTTCATTTAAGTCTGAGAATTGTTTTACCTGCATTCTATCCTCCACCTCATCCTGGTAAGGAGGAAGAAAGGTTACACAGGTTGGATCCGAAAAGAGCTTTAAGCATTTTACATCTCTAGGCTTTCTAAGCTTAGAGTGGACAATCAACTGTTTATTGGCTACACAGGAAAAAGATTGGGTCAGTCAGTGACAAAACAAACAATATCACGCTCGATTGTGCTTTGTATTTCAGAATGCTACAGATTAGTACAAAAAGACCCACCAGAAGGTTTAAGGGCTCATTCCACCAGAGGCATCACCTCTTCAACGGCCCTACAAAGAGGTGTTCCTATAAGGTCCATTTGTGAAGCAGCATCTTGGTCCTCGCTGCATACCTTTTCAAAATTCTATAGCCTGGATGCTTCCCAGTCTAAGGAGCTGAATTTTGGTGAAGCAGTACTATATTCAGCCATCTAAGGGTATCACAAAATCTAACCCCTCCTCCAGAGAAATTGTACATACTGCTTTGGGAGTCTATCTAAGATGAGGAATACGTTGGAGGACACAATCCACTCGAAGAACAAGTTACTTAACAACTGGTAACGTTCTTTCGATTGGATGTTCCTCCAACGTATTCCTCATCGCCCTCCCAACCTACCCCTCAGTAGATTTTTCCGGATTATTGCCACTCTAACTATCGCAAGGCAAATACCTGTCTGCCGACACAGTCTACACAATGAGAAATCAATAAGGAAGGTGGGAAAAACAGAACTGAGGCCAACGGGCGCAGCACGTGCTACTTATACACCCGATGACGTCACCCTCGACGGAGGCCTTCGAGGGCCCATTGACTCGATGACATCGACGCACGGCGCCCTCTGCCGAGAATTCTTTTTCCCAAGCAGCTAAAGCTGGAGGGAATACATCTAAGATGAGGAATACGTTGGAGGAACATCCAATGGAAAGAACGTTACCAGTTGGTAAGTAACTTGTTCTTTTACATAAATGGCCTACTGTGAGCATATACCTTGATCGCCAACTTTGTATTTCAATATTTATATTTTCCTCCGTGCGTCTCAGGCACGCACTGGGCGATCCTATCCACCCGTACCCCCGTTGTCATGGAGATGCGGGACGTGAGGCGCCAGAGCGTGGGCACACATGCCTACGCACCATGACGCCTCACAGGATCGCCTAGGTAACCAGGAAAACATCTTTTTCTCCTTCAGAAAGCTGCGTATTCGGCTGCGGCGGACAGGACTTCATTTTGAACGCATTACACGTTCTGGTAAGCATTTTCCCTTTTTTTCACACAATGTGAACACACCGATTCTATTGTTCACATCTGATGCTGCATGTGTCACTGACACAATCTTTAATATGTATGCTACATTTATTGCAGCCTTGATATTATGCAGCTAAGGCAACTCTGAACACAAGGTAACACGGAGGATCTCCTCCATTAACACCGTAACCGAATTACCTTATGACAACATATAGATTTATGAAGTGCGAGCCACATAATTTTCACCTTTTGACTCCATTCTTTTCTGTTTTTCTTTTATGTCTTTTTAAATACACCTGTGCACAGATCCACGGGACTTATAGTCACAAGGTACATCAAAAACCTTCAATTCTGTTAGCTTGGTCTAATATTTCAGCATGGACTAAGTGGGTCGTACTATGAACTAATTTGTTTTATGTATATTTTCTCTCACATATTTGAAATCCTGCGAATGTCATACATATGTGCTAACAGTATGTATCACAACTGTTTCAATCACGTGTTATGTAACTTTTTGATTGTGTTTGTGTCTAATATTGACGTATAAATGTTACTGATTTCATACATTAGGTGTTAAGGCCCTGAAGAAGGAATTGTATTCCGAAATGCATAGGCAAACAATGTAGACTAAATTGTGTCCCAGGAAATGCTTCCCAGTATACCTATGCCACAGGAAGAAAAGTGTTATACTCAAACTACTTATTGAAGTAAAACCTTTATGTTTACAATAGCGAACAGAATACAGTCTTAATTATTTGACGCTCAATATAAACTTTAACTATACAGATTCCTAATAGGAGGCGTATGAACATACAGCTCAGTTACTGAGCACCCGTGAGAGCACCAGACTTAGCTGGATAGTGTTATCCAGCTTCAAATTGGAGACTCATGCCAAATGTAGCCTGGTCTGACACTGCTGGTTAAGCGCACACAGAACCTTTTCACTTGGAGCAAGTGCATGCGGGCTGTGCAGATGATTGATTAATTTATTTATTTGAGGCATTTGTTTAGCACACCAATAACCCATTGGGCCTTTTGGCGCTATGTACCAAGTGGCCAAAGGAACAGGAAGGTCTTCAGTTGTGATCAAAAGGGAAGCATGGAAGCAGGTGATCGTACTTTGAGTGGCAGAGCGCTCCAAACCGTAGCCGCTAGGACCGCCAACTTTCACAGTACTTTAGAGTTCAGTTTTATCATAGGAGGCTTCACAAGTAGTTGACTAGAGCTTCTGAATGATGTATTGGGCATACGCTTTTATCTGCACGATAGCTGGTGCATGCTAATGGATGCAATTGTAGGCCACATAAGACTGTTTATAAAACACTTGTTCTCTGCAAATCTGGTGAATTGACACATTTTATGTTCTCTGAAGTTCGGCCAAGACGACTGAAGGCAAACCACCCTATAAGGCATTTGCACATTCCAACCTAGAATTGATGGCTGCCTCCACCAGTAAGGTTCAACACGCGCAGAGCAACAATCCCTCTCAAATTTCTAAGTTGAAAAAAGATGCTAGTCATGACCACCTTCACCTGAAGTGTTGGGATGTGAGGATGTGGCAGGCCATTAGGTTGTCAAAGAGAAAGCCGAGGCCTTTTTACCTTTTTACCCAATGTGTGACCTGCAAGAGAAGAGGAATTGAGATGGACTGCAATTGTTAGTGTTTTTCCCTACAATGAGTTTGAACTTTTGCCATCTCTTCATCCAGGATTGAACATTAACAGCCGAGAGATACTCTTGAAGAACTTTGAATTCTTCCGCAAGATGCGTGCCCTGCATGTGAACCAACATCTCTGAGTGTGGTATGGGCTGGATTTGGCCTGTATGACAGTGCATCAGCGCAAGAGCACATGGCCTAACCCTGGATGAAGGCTTTAGAGAGCTTGCTCTTGGGTCACAATTCCTGTAAACCTTTCACATGTGTCTTGGCCTATGCGAACACCTTCAAAATCTAAGAAGGATGCCACAGTGGATAATACTTTTGTGAAGGTTATTGGGGACAGGGTTGGATTGTAAGGCAATACTGTATACAGATATGGGTGATACAACACGTTTAAGGACTTCTGATGTTCTACCTGGGTAGGAATGTAAGTGTATGCATAGTATCTCCACTGAGTGCTGTGTAAGGCCTGCTTCCACCACCATCAGTGACCGGCCCGAGTTCATCCTTTGGAGATTGACAAGTAACGAAAAGTATGAAGTTGCAGAGATCTTGGACGAATCTCAGCCTACAGTTGTTTTTTTTCATTCTGAAGTGCAATAAGTTAGAGTAATATCTATTGCTGTGCTGCTTTCCTGGACCTGACTTCTAGAGAAATGTATGACATTCTACAACCCCATGGACCCGCTTTGAAGATTGTTTTCCACTGGCCCAAGGAACATGATTAGTAATGGTGGCATTGCTGGATGAGCTTTTTGGTGGAGACTGTTGTTTGCGGTATTTGTGATCTAAGTCTTTTGGGCCTGTCAAAACATTCTACATTGTCAAGCAAAGAAAGCTCTTGGACTGTCTAGCCATCATGGGATTTGTTGCCACAGGGCTGTCCTTCTTTTCCTAATTACTGGCAGAACACATGGTCTGGGAATACTACCTAGGCCCTCTCAGTCACCTCCCCTCCCCTGTCGAGTTTCCCTCGCTCCTTCCCTTTCAATATTGAATATTACTGTTTACTTTTAATCACCCTAATCTTGTCCTTTGGTCTTCACTTGTATTCTTTTACCAATGACACCCAAATCTGGGTATGTTTCAATAACATTAGCCTAGAATCATTTGTGTCTTTTCCTTGGTGCTGTTCTTTTGGCCATGAATTTCTGGATGGAGCCAAACAAGGTGATCGAAATGGTGGCAAATATTGGTGTTCTATCGCTGGACTTTAGTGATCTGTGGCCCAACGAGCAGGCTTGGAGTGACCAATTGAGCCATGCTCGAAGTGCCAGCCTGTGATTGCAGCATGGACTAGCTTTATTGGCCTGAATGGACCACTTTTCTGGTCAGAGTGGGCCAGTTTCATATGTTAGTGCACTAGTTTTAACCAATGCATTATTTGCAACATATTTTACCAACCTCCTTCCACCTTGGGTAGTTCCGGATACTGATTGAATTTGAATGTGTAATTGGGGGCCACTTTTTCATTGGTGCCTGGACTGATTGTATGCCCTAGTCTGGCCCCGTCAATGAGCTTTATATCATTCTGTAAGGCATACATTCGTTTTCAAAAATTGATTATCAGAGTCTGCTAATTAAAAATGCCTTGATTAGCAAACAAACATATTTGATTAGCATGCATGTACTAATATTGTCTCCAGAGGTTACTTGCACCCAAGACATAAAATAATAAATCAACAATACAGGATTTTTGTGTACTGCTGAAGTGAGACATTAGTGAGATGAGTGTCTGTAAAATGTAAAGGTTAGCTGCATGAATGAACACAAATAAATAAATAGATATGATACAAAAGGCTTAGAGAGGCGCAGCTTCACCTCACTGATGATGCCCAACAAGGCTGAAACACGTGTATGGGGTTGCTGTTGGTACTCTTGTTCAGAGGAGAACTGCCTAGTATTTCGGTGCTGGACTGCCCCTAGGCAGGACAAAGACTGATATGCAGGGATATTTCTTCTCTGGGAAAGGGACAGTGAGCTAAAGACTTGGCAGAGTCTCTCCCAGGGGTTACTCACCCAAGAACAGGTCATTGGGCTGTGTTCGTGCTGGTAGAGAGATTCCCAGACCCCCCTTGTTTTGCATAAATTAACTTTGGGTCTCACCCTAAGTTAAAAGGGCAATCCAGATGTGGACCCCTTGCTCACTGTTCTTAGAGAGGCGCAGCTTCACCTCACTGATGATGCCCAACAAGGCAGAAACATGTATATGGGGTTGCTGTTGGTACTCTTGTTCAGAGGAGAATTGCCTAGTATTTCGGTGCTGGGCTGCCCCTGGGCAGGACAAAGACTGATATGCAGGTACATTTCTTCTCTGTGAAAGGGATAGTTAGCTAAAGACTTGGTAGAGTCTCTCCCAGGGGTTACTCACCCAAGAACAGGTCATTGGGCTGTGTTCGTGCTTTTAGAGGGATTCCCAGACTCCCCCTTGTTTTGCATAAATTAAATTTGGGTCTCACCCTAAGTTAAAAGGGCTATCCAGACGTGGACCCCTTGCTCACTGTTCTTAGAGAGGCGCAGCTTCACCTCACTGATGATGCCCAACAAGGCTGAAACACGTGAATGGGGTTGCTGTTGGTACTCTTGCTCAGAGGAGAATTGCCTAGTATTTCGGTGCTGGACTGCCCCTGGGCAGGACAAAGACTGATATGCAGGGAAATGTCTTCTCTGTGAAAGGGACAGTGAGCTAAAGACTTGGTAGAGTCTCTCCCAGGGGTTACTCACCCACAAACAGGTCGTTGGGCTGTGTTTGTGCTGGTAGAGAGATTCCCAGACCCCCCTTGTTTTACAATACAAATAAACACATAGAGAGGTTGGACAGGAGACAGAGAGGTGATCGGTCTAGTTAGGAGTGTGAGTTTCTATTTACAATAGAGATGAGGGCGATGGGTAGGTGAGATTTCGGAGTAATGCTGTAAAGGTCAAAGTTGGTAGTAATCTTGTCAATTCTGATAGTTAGTGGTCATTTTCTTTGAACCAGTTAATGATGTTAAGTCTGAAGTTGGAGTAGGTTTGGTTAGCCCTCAGAGAGGGGGGTAAGGAGTTCCAAAATTGGGCTGCTTTGACTGGGAAGCTGTTGCCTCCAACTTTTGTCAATTTGAAACTTGGGACTGTCAGACAGTTTGTGTAGGCCGCTCTGGTGGGTCGGTACGAGGGTTTTCTGTTAATCCTGTCTACGAGATAACGGGGTGCCGCATTATTAAGGCACTTCTAGGTTAGTGAAGCCGTTTTTAGCAGGACTTTATTGTTGGTGGAGAGCCAGTTGTTCTGCCTCCTTACCTCACAGATATGTTCCTTTCTAGCTATTCCTAGTGCTGCTCTCAGGGCGTTGTTCTGAAGAGTTTCAATTTTTCATGTGATGTATTTATTGGAACCAAGATATAGGGTGTTGCAATAGTCCAGGTTGGACAGGATGAGCGCAATAGCCAGTGTAGTGCTACTGCTTGTGGATAGGAAGGGTTTGACCACTCTAATCAGTTTACATGTATAGGCCGTGGAAGATGCCATCGCATTTACCTGTTTGGCCAATGTAAGGCTGGCATCCAGGTAGAAACCTAAGGTTTTTACCTCTTTGGTGACCTTGATAGTGTTGCCATATATTTCAAAGGAGGTGTATCTATGGCCAAGATTGTTGATATTAGGTGTAGTTCCCAGAATTATGAGTTCTGTTTTGTCATCATTCAGGCATAGACCATGGAGTGCCATCTATGCCTAGATGATGAGGTAAATTCTGTTCACCAAGGCCAAATCCTTATCATAATCCCCAGTAAGAGGTATCAGAATCTGGGTGTCATCTGCATAGTTAGTGTAGGTGACACCGAGATAATCCAGATCATCAAAAAGAAGCTTTATAAATATATTATACATAGTCGGGGAGACACATGACCCCTGAGGAACTCCACATGTGATGGGAATGGGGTCTGCTGCTGCTGTGAGCGAGAAGACTCTCATCGTTCTACTGCTTAAGAAGGACTGGATCCAGGCTATGGCATGCTGAGAAAAGTGTGCTGCTGAATCGAGATGGTCATAAAGGAGCTTGTGATCCACCAAGTCAAACGCTGCTGAGAGATCCAGAAGGAGTAGTAAGGCAGATCTCCCTTTGTCTCTCAGCTCGTCAACCTGTGCCTTGAGGTCGATTAGTGCAGTCTGAGTGTCATGCTGAGGCCTGAATCCTGATTGCCGGACTCCTAGAAGTTGGTTCTGCTTGAGGTATTTCTGTATTTGGAGGTAGGCCACCCTGTCTAAGATTTTTAGAAGGAATGGCAATGTTGTGATGGGCCTGTAATTGGTGGGTATAGAAGGATCTAGAGATTGTTTTTTTAGGAGCGGAAGAACCCAGGATTCCTTTAGGTTGCTTGAGATTATGCCCATAGTGAATGAGGCATTAATGAGTTTAGAGATGAATGGTGCTAAATCTCTGGCTGCGTCTTTTATAATTTGGGCAGGACATTTATCTCCCTGACAGTTAGAAGGTTTAAGAGATAGAATGATTTTTTCAACATCGAGGATTGAAACTTTATAAAAGATGAAGCGTTGTGCTGGTTTAGGTAGAGTAGGTGGCGAGCTGGCTTGTGTAGTTGTATTAGGTATGGTTAGTTTTTTGTTAGAGATTTTGACCTGGAGAGTGGAGATTTTGTTTGGAAGGGCCTTCTGTATATCGGGAACACCAGGTTTTTATCCTTTACACAGTTATCAGGTACGGAGATCGGATTTTCAAGTTCTTTCAGGATAGCAAACAGCTCCTTTGTACCTGATTTAGCTGGCAGGATCCTGTTGTTGTAAGTTTCCTTCTTGGTGTGCCGTATTTCGTTTTTGTACTTAGTGGAGATCTTAATGAGGTTTGCTTTATTTACATCTGAAGGTACTTGCCTCCAAGTTACTTCACGTTTTCATTTTTACTTTCTCAATGTTTTAAGGTGCAGGGTGAACCAGGCGTTCAAATGTGCTCTGGGTTTGCTTTGCCTCATTTTTTTAGAGGGGCAATGGTGTCTAGAGCTTCTGTCATGGCTTAGTTACATTTGTTTACTAGAGCCGTCGGATCAATGGTATCCGGTAGTGCGTTGAGCGTGGGTAGTATTAGGGGTAGGAGTCTATCAGCAGTTATATTCTTTTTGTTCCTCATTAGAAAAGGGGGTGCGATAGTGTTGTTATGGGTCAGGGGGATTTTAGCATCCAATGTGAATGCTATAAGGGATTGGTCAGTCCATGACTGGGGGTTGATGGTAGTGATGGTGGTATTACAATTGTGATCTGCCACCCAGTTAAGTATTCTGCCTTTCTCATGAGTTGGTAGGGTCACTTTTTGCGTGAAGCCAAGTTCAGTGGGGACATTAGCTATAGCTGCTGCTTGTTGGTCTTTGGGGTCATTAAATCCCAAGTTCAGATCCCCAAGTAGGAGTAGCTGCGAGGTATTTTTTAAGTTGTCCGAGAACGTAGTAGAAATGTCCTCCTCGAATGTGCCAACGTGGCATGGGGGCCTATATATTTGGTGGATAGTGAGGGTTTGGGCGTTTGAAAAGAGTAGTTTAGCCATGAGGGATTCGCAGGATTTGACACCCAGGGGGGCAACTAGTCTCATTGCTAGACTGGATTTGGCTATGATAGCTATGCCTCCTCCACGGGTTTCAGTTCTATCTTCTCTGAGAATAATGTAGTTGTCTGGCACTGCAATCATAAGGGCTGGGCCTGCTGCGGGGTGTAGCCATGATTCCGCAATGGCAAGGAAATCATACTTTCCTGCCTGAATCAATTCAGCTACTTCTAAGGCATGGGCTACTAAGGACCTACAGTTTATTAGGGCCCCTTTAAGGTTGGGATCATGAGTACCTGCCAAAGGGCTAGGAGAAGCATTAATGTTAATTTCTCACGTTAGGGATGGGTAGTGGAGTTTGTTCTGTTTGAGCTTTCTCTGGTTAGGTTTGTCATTCTCGGATGTAGTACCTAGATTAGTATGATTCAAGTTTTTTGGTGAGATGATTTGTGTGTTATGGAGGTGTTTACTTTTTTGGGCAGTGACGGTTGTTAAATTGGCAGGTGATTCTAATAATTTTGTCAGTCTCGTACAGAGTCTGGTGTTTCTATGCAGGAAATCACAAGGTATATAAGTTCTGGGTGCGCTCTGAGTGTGATTAAAGATAGATGAGAATATGCTAAAATTGTTTAGTTCCAGAGGGTAACCTACATCACCTATTGTGGGTACCATGGTGTTGGTTACCGTAGCGTTTGGAGTACTGGTGGATCGGTTGGATCTAGAACTAAAGTCAGTATGGTCCAGAAAAAGGTTGACTGATATGCAGTGGCATACGTTAAGTTGGATAGGCCCAGTTGCAAGCAGTATGGCTGAGATAGCGTTAGTAGATTCAGGAGGGGCCAAATGCAGATAAAGTGCCGTAGCCGGGCCTCAGTGGTGGGCCGGCTGATTCCTACTGGTGCGCCCCGATAGGTTAAGACCCATAGGGTAGCCAGTCCGGTTCCAGGAGGCGGCGGAAGGCACTGGAGGTGCGAGAATACATGTGGCGGCCATGTTGGACGCTGTTAACCTTGCGATTAACTTGGGGACCAACATTGCAGATAGCACAAAGTCAGGCAGTTTTCAGATCTCTGCGTTATTAAGCATACAAAAGGGTATCACCCTTGATATGCTTGCACAGCATCAGTTGCTTCTTTATCAAGGTCGCAATATAGCACGAAAGTACAGAGGGGCCCTTCCCCGGATGCTAATGCTGCTCCAGCAGCATGTAGACGATGGTGAGCTCCGGCTCCGTCGGGATCCGCGGTTCACTTGGAAGCAAAAGGAGTGTGGGAGGACCTCTATTGGTCTCCATGGAAAGAGAAGGAGACGCAGGTGAGTAACAGGTAGAAAGTGAAAGAGGAGTGGAGTGGTTTTTAATTATTAGTATCTCTCTTATAGTGCAACAGGCACAGGTAAAGTATGGTACTTTGAAGGTGGCCATTCAAGACAACAAAGGAATTCTCTCTATCAGATGCAGGAAATGTAAATGTATTGACATGTTACGCAATGTTTTTGTTATATTTGTGTGTTCTATGAGAAGAAAGTATACTATTAGTGTCTTCTGAGAAAGGACAGAAATGAGCCTCCTTTTCTCTTCTTCCTTCCCTCTGCCCCTACCCTACTGATTCCCCCCTCTGCTGCATTGAATGACTGCCTGGTCCTTTCTGAGTCCTACAGGGCCCTGCTCGACCAGTGTACCCCAGCAGCCGGGTCTTCCTGACCAACCACCCACCCCTACCTTCCCTTGCCCTTCCGGGCACCACTTCACCTGACTTGCCTGGCGGGGTGTGCATCCCTACCGAGCCTGGTCCACCCCCGTCCAAGCACTTGGCATGAGGTCCCCACACACCCTGCACTCCCTGCTTCAGCTGGCACTTGCCTACCTCCACTTGTATGCTGCCACCCTGCCCGCACTTCCCTCCCTAGCATTATCCCTTCCCTTTACCCCCCCCACCCACAATCCTCCCTCAAGCACTTCTTGTTACTGCACATGCACGATGGAATGACACAAGGCCTAGTAGGAACATCATTCTTTTTTTCTTCCATGCCCCCCCTTTTTTGTCTTGTGGCGCCTTGAAACACGGTTTGCTGTATTAGTGCTTGATAAATACACAATAAATAAAATAGATGATTTAGACATGAGGTGCACATTCATGCCTGCATGTAGCTACGCAGATACTAGGTCAAGCTGCTCTTAGAGATGAAGAACACGCTTAAAATCACTAAAATAGAGATCACATACACCCTATCTCTCTTATGCTGAAATGTAAAACGCACAAGAATACATATAACTGCTTGCTGATGCAGAGCCCAACTAAACTGAATAGCCCTGTAAACCAAGATGGAAGACGCAGCTATGTCAGTTGAATGTGAGCCATCGAGAAGCCTTAACACTGTAGGTAGAAAGATTCAGTCTTGCTGAGCCAGCGAAAAGAGCCAATCCTGAACAGCTCAGAAAACAAGGGCACAGTTGCCAAGGTCATCATGGGAAGGCAGGTTTGAGCCAGCATTGGAAAAATACAGGCAATAAGCAAATCTCGGGCAAGACACATAACTCTATCTGAATTAACAAAGAAATAAATGTTGCAGAAATGTCAGATTCTCATCATCTTACACCTGACGCAGAGGAGAAAACAGCCTGAACACATCTTCAGAGGCCAAGGGAGGTAATAACATCCATAGTAAAACCAGCTAAAATCCTCACAAATTACTGAGCAGGATAATCCAAAATGAGGTTCCTACATACGTAACTTATAGTGGCAGAGAAGGCCCATTCAGAGACTTTCATTCCCATCCATTTCATTGGGACAAACAATACAATACTGTATGAAGTTGAAAGGTAGAATGTCCTTGCTTGTGTTCCCTTATTGGAACAGGTGGCCCTTCTCACCACCCCCTCTTGTGCTCATGTGCTGGTACCCTTCCAAGGCACCAAGGCTGAGAAAGCCCCCACTGGCCAACCCCTACCCACCTTTAACACTGTTGTAATGTAGCCTTGTATGTCACTGGCCTGGAGTGATTGATGTCAGAATGTTGATGCATGAATGCAGCTCAGGAGAATGTCGGGTGGATCTGTGAGTGAATGTTCTGAGTGTGTCAGTTGGGGGCCTGAGCTGGAGTGTGAAGGATGGGTTACGTTGGATGCAGATGTGATTGATAACTATTTCAGAGGATTTCATACTACGGCCTCAAGCAGAACAAGGTTGTGGCAAAAAGACACCTGGACTCGAGTTTTACCAAGGGATTATATGAGAACATTATGGCTTGCATCTGGAAAGTGCAAGCGTGATTGTTCGCATTTTTGTCCCGGTATAACAGTAGAGAAGCAGTTTGTTCTTCCCATGGATGCATGAAATAGGAACACGTGAGTTTGTTTTCCAAGACGGTCAAACATCATATGATGCATGTATGGTTCAGAAAACATGAACGATGAACTGGAATTTCATTATTAGAACAATGGCACACATTTATATGTATTTTGAGGGCGCATTAAGTGGAAGTTTTGGTTTTCAATTTCATATGAATCAGGAAGTGAGGTTACCACCATTACAAGGTTAAGTTGCTGCAAGTTTTTATGGATATTGCAAAATGTGTTCTGGCCTTGATCAAGCCAGCGTGTATGTATTCTAGGAACAATATGTATTAATGAAGAATTATCAGGCAATCTAAATGGGAAGAATTTTTTTTACACAGTGACATTGATGGAAAAATGCAAAGTGTTTTGATGATGTGTATTTATTTTGGTGCTATCCAAAAATGTGTTTAGAAGTATATGCTGAATTAGTTGGTAGAATGGAAATAGAATGTATTTATTCATATTAGAGTATGTATTACCTTTGAGTTAAAATGTATTGAGAAATGGAAGTATAGTGATACCTTTAGAGTTGTGCGTGGGCCGTTGTCGCGTGATGTGTTTTAAGTGTTGTGGCCCCTAGTATTAACATCATTCGACCACACCGCATGTATTGTAGGTTGGTTGGAGTGCAGGGTATTTTTATTGTAATTATAGATTGGACCTAGGAGTTCAATCACCTAATGCCAGATGTTAGTTGGCAATCATTGGTGCAATGGGTGATATGTTGGAATTTAGGTAAGAATTCCAATATATGTATAAGAAATGTTGAATAGTGAAGTTATTAAGGATAAATAAAAAGGTATAAAGGTTACACGTATATACAAGGAATATTATACACAGGAGATAAAATTTTGTTTTTGGCCGAGTTATGGAGATATGTGAAGAAAAAAAGTATTGTGCACGGAAATGTTATGGTACCTGTTGTTAAACATTTTACTTAGTTAAGGTTATGCTTAGGTTAGAATTGCAGTGCTACCAGGAGCACAATATATGTTTAACTGTTGTTTCATTGTGAATGAATCTGGTAGTGTTGTGGATAAGTTGTGGTTTGATTGACGCATGCTTGAGTATACTGGTTTGAGGATGTACGTGGCGCGGGTGAGTATGAATGTGCTCACCTGTTGTTGAGAGGTTTCACCGTATGTATGTGCTTCGTTCCACCGTACCCGTATACAGATGTCTGCACTGAGTGAAGGAGGCAGTGTGCATGTGTCTGATGCTGGATTGGCTGGATGTTGGTTGCAATTGTTATTGGTTGTGACCTGTGGGATGTGTGTTTGGGCAGCAAGTGGGAGCTGGTTGAACCTGATTGTGTTTTGGTTGTGAGAGGGGAAGAAGTGTGGATTACGTACCCCTTCTGTACTTGTGGTTCCTGGCATGGGCAACACCACTCTCCCTATGTGTTAGTTTGTTTGGACTTTACGGATGAGTTCCGGTTGGCTCTGCTGCTTTGTATGCGTAGCACCTGGGTCCGTTGTGTGTCAGCCTGTGACCCCCCCTCCTTTTCCCCACTTTTGCGTATGAGTGATGTCCCTTCGATTAATTTGGTTTGTAACTGAGTGTGGCAGGCTTGGTGTCTGGATGTGGCGGGTCTGGACGGAAGGAGTTTTTGTGTTAGAAGGTTTCTGTGTGAGAAAGGGAGATTTTGCGGTTGAGTCTGGTATGAAAGGGAGATGTTGTGATGGTTGTGTCAGGGTATGAAAGGGAGATGTTGTAATGTAGTCCTGTCTTGTATGTCACTGGCCTGGAGTGCTTGATGTCAGAATGTTGATGCATGAATGCATCTCAGGAGAATGTTGAGTGGATTTGTGAGTGAATGTTCTGAGTGTGGCCCTCATTAGGACCCTGGCGGAGTGGGTTTCCGCCAGCGCTAATCGCGGCGGACCCGTCCGCCGTACTACGAGTTCCCTTAGCGCCATGGAGGTTTTCTCCGCCTGGTTTTACCGGGCGGAGAAAACCATGGCGCTAAGGGACCTCGTTGTTAATTACGCCGCCGTACTTTACGGCGGCGTAATTAACTCCTTCCCCACTCCCATTATACCCTATGGGGCAAGAATGGGAATGGGGAAGGGTAAAATGGGGATTGGGGATTTACCGCTCCGCCAAGGTCGGCATGGGGTGGTAAATCCGCCAACCCCCATGGCGCTATCGACGGCTTTCCGCCGTGCTTCGCGGTGCATTTAGCACCGCGAAATCCGCCAGGGTCGTAATGAGGGCCAGTGTCAGTTGGAGGCATGAGCTGGAGTGTGAAGGATGGCCGGTGGGTCTACTCAGAAAATTATGTCCTGTCTTCTGTCTACTGTGCCACTGTATATACTTACAAGAGAAACTGGATTGATGTACATTTGTACCTATGTAAATAAAGCTACCTGGAACACAACTAATGACTCCACAGCAGGTCTCTGTCTCGAGTCCCAGCTTTATTACCAACAAATATACTTCATAACAAACGCTTGCTCACACTTTGTTGCAGCAGCCACTCACAACACACTGGCATGACATAATTTCACTTGCAACATTCTGTAGGTGGTCCCAGGCGTAGCTACCTGATATGGCCAGACCAATTAGATCATCCATCCTGTATAGAATACATATCTAGCCATACTATTCACCCCATCCCATCTCATCTGAGTTTTTTGAAGTGCATCTCTTATTTGTGACATCACAGTCACTTAAAACCTGTTGACAAACCGCTAACCAGTTGAGAGCATTGGAAATCATGAGATGTCCAGTACTATCCCTGTTTTCTGAGATCTCATTAATAAAGCAGTGGTTTTGTCACATTTCTGTACTTCTCCGTTTCTTGGGTGTGGGGATTTCCCCTGAACCAGATCTCTTACTTTTATGATGGGGGCGTTCATACCCCTCCACTTTGTCAGTTTTACACAGTAGACAGGTCACAGTCTTTTGAACCGTATGCAGTTTTGAAGGGGTACCCAATGGAGACCCTTGAGATTAGCAGTAATGAGGACAAGTTTACATTGACAGGACATCAGATGCTGCAATATTGAAAACAGCGTTAAAGAGGGAAGGGTCGAGTTTGGAGGGCCAGCCAGGGCATTTCCCTCATTCATGTGGGAGGGGATAGAGGCTTGCATTGTGGGTGGAATAGAGCTGCAAGAAAGGCTCATGTAGAAGCCCAGCTATTTTGCACTAAGAGGATTGGGTAGAAACCTTCAGTGAACTTTCTGGAGAGCCGCTGTTCAATTAGGGGTTGGAATTTGCCTCTTTTGATGATGATTTTGAGGATGTGAGTTTAATATAGGCTCCAGTCATCCATATTTGGATGGTGTCTATGCAAGATTTTCGGCGAAGGATGCAATGTTTGATTAGACCATGAAATATAGCATATTGATGTAATATTATGTGTTGCCTAGATAGTACCGTCTAAATCTGCCATGTTCTAATAGTTCTGGCATTTACTACTGTTTCTTCCAGGCTTCGCTGCTGTAGCAGTTTATATTTATGGTCACCATATTGACCATCCTTAGCGTCAGAATACAGACCCATACTAGTTGGCAAGAACACATTCCACTGGCATTATAGGCAGAAATGTGAAAAGAAATCCAGTTCATAGCCCTGTGCCAGACACTTTGGACCCATCACTTTAACAGTCCACCATTTCTAGTTGATACCTTTATAACTATATGTGCAGTAGCCTACTGAACCTTTCACAAGGAGATGTTTCAGTGCCTCTCACTCTCTCAAAGCTTGGAAAGGTAGTGACCTGACTAAAAATCCTATGTAAGAAGCAGTGTCCTGCCCCCTTCCCGGAGTACAGGATTGCCCGCCAAAAAAGAACAACTTCCTGCCATCCCTCTTACAATCCTGGGCTGATTGTAAACGGGAAGGTCTTTCACTATTCAATCAGTTGCCCTTTAGAATGCCCCTCTCTCTTGCACTCAGTTGCACAATTGGATATCTGATTTTTCCAAAGCTCTTAAGAATGTGGTTATCCTACCAATGTTCCTTTCTGATGAATCCACTGATTTTCGGTGTTTAGAGTTGGGCAGCGCACTGAGGTCTTCTTAAAGGTATGCACTGTCTAAAAGGAAAAACAAACAAATATAATCTAATATTCCCAATTTGTAATAGTAGGCGTATGGAGACCCTTTCAGACACAGCTGGGGATGCGGGACCATTTGTAGCAGCTGAAAGACGTGGCTTTCTCAGTTATGCTCAGAAACCAGGAGTTGTGGTGCCAGATGTTTGGTGTTTATTCCCTAAACTCCACCAACTCCGTCCCACTTCCACCCCCACCCCCACTCCTCAAGAAATCAGATTTCTGGAATTTGGGTTTGGGGCTGAAAAGTGATATGTTCTTGCTGAAGCAGGTTTTGAACTTGTTGTTCTCCCCGCCTTACAAGTGTTGAATGCTTTGGCTGCTTGGAAATTAGAAGAGAGTAGAGGTGGAGTAGAATTTCATCTTAGAGTGTTTTTCTGTTAACAAGACTGACCTCACACTAGAAAATGGGAATATTGTTTTTCGTCATATGCTAAATCGTGACCATCTTGATGATCTAAGCCCACGGACAGCACCATGGCCGTGAATCTTGGTGATGCCTTGTGAAGTTTTAATGAGTCTTAAGTGGGTTTGTTTTCAGCCATGTCCATTGTGTCCTGGTAGAAGGTAAGTGCCTACCTCTGACTCTGAAGGAAAGTCTCTGTTTTGCAACCTAGTAAGTTTGGAAGGGAAGGCCCTGTAAAACAGGGGAGTTGTACAGGAGATGCTGGCATAGGTTCCATTGTAGGAGTTTTCCTAGCCAGCATGGCATTCTTACTAAGCTTCAGTCACTCAGTCATCATCCTTTCTATAAGGAAGTTAAGGGATCACTAGGGCAATGATGCCTTTGGAACACGCCAACCAAAGGCCAGAAGCCACACCTGTAAACAGCATTGTAGGCACCCCTTTTCTCATTATTGAGTGCTAGAGAGGCCATGTGTGGATTAAACCTGAGTCGTTAGTGACTTTGCTCTTGAAGTGCTTACTACTTCATATGAGCACGGACATAGAAAAAAAGGCTCAAAGCAGTCCTCCAGCTGTGCCTCTCAGGAAGACAGAAAAGATGTGGGTAAGGTAGGTGTAGGTTGTGGTTTGGGCATCTGAAGAATGTTGAACTCTTTGGAGCCTGCTCCATACTTAGTACATGGATGCCAGGGCAGCCTGTCCAGACCTAGGACCCAACATGTGGATGAATTCAGAGTTCAGAGCAACCTCTTAATCTGAGGACTGTGAACATGTAGCTCTGATGGGTCATAGGTCATGCAGTTTGAAAACCTAAAGTTGAAACACTATAATATAATTCATGTTCCCCACCATGTAGTGGCAATACGTAATAACAAGGACACACCCTTGTTGTACATCTTTTACCCTGCTGACCTCTCCCAGTTCTTTCACCAAAAACCATTCGTCCTTTTACCTTTTTTTATTTAAATGCTATTCTTCTCATATTAAACAGAAGGCACCTGGCCCCTCTCCCCCCCACCCGCGTTTCCCCTTGCAACCACCTACATCTCTTCCTCTGGGTCAATTTTACTGCTGGCTTCTTTTTTTCTCGCTTTTCTACTGCTTTTGCAATCAGGGATAAAGCCTAGGAGCTCTGACCCTAAATAGAGAGAGTGTGAGAGAGAAAAAGAGACTGACCAGAGGTCCTCCTCTCCTGGAGTGTACCTTTTACTAGGCATCCAAAACTACGGTTTCAGTTAGAGGAGGAGTTGCACTGAACTCTGGTAGAGTGGCTATGGTGACACACAGTCAATTGACTGACTTTGGACTATACAAAACAAGGGTAGGATTCCTTACTAAGAAAGGTGCTGCAAAGCTGAGGAAGGAGGCCGGGGCCAGGGCTTGTATTCTACACGTTCATTTCCTACCATTCTTCAGGTGCTTTAGAGAAATAGGTTGAGGGTTGAAAGGTCTTTTTACAAGTGATGGTACAGGAAGGGAAGCAATGGAGCTAGTGTTGCAAGTCCCTTGTATGATTAAAAATGTTTATCGATCCGTGGGATTTTCAACATAGGTGTCGGGTGGAGTAGGGGATCCAGACAGATTTTAAATGCTGTGGTTCCTCCTTCGCCTGATAAACGTATGTACATTCCATAAGAATCCATCATAAATGTTTCCAGTAAATTGTTGATGAAAGTAAAAATATTGCATGAAATGGACCTTTTGCACTTAAGTGCAAATGGAAGTGGTCCCCTCTGTGCAATTCACAGTTAAAAATAAAATCACCTATTGAGTTTCGATCATTTACTCCATCCCTTCCACTTCTTGGATTTCTGATTGTTTGAAAAGGGGGGCCTTTAAAGGGGTTGACTAGGGGCTGATCATGCTCAGGAACAATTTATCCCAAAGTAGATGGTCTGGAGCACTGGAGTGTGCAGGGCTAAGCCTTTCAATGCACTGTGAACTGTAACCCCTCCAATACTGCAGTGACTGCTTCAGGAGTTGAACAAGTAGTAATCAGGCTTATCTGATCTCACCACATCCTCGATCTTGTACTGTGCTAAGCTAAAAGAGAGGTTTTGCTGTCCTTCACCAAAACGCCATTACAGTATGCTGATAACAAGCTATTCACAGGTAAGACATCCTTGCCTCTGCGTAGCACTGTTATCCCTGCATTCTATACCGTTGATAATACTGCTCCAACCTCAAACCGTACCCCTAACCCTATGCCTTTACTCCCAACACTATACATCCCAGCGTGGCAGGCTACCTATACCACACCGGCGCCAGGAGCAGCATGCTAGCCCGTTTCCAAAAATCCTTGAAAAACTCCATGAGCACCACGCGCTGCTGCACATCCTCAGGGCAACACCTCTGCAAGGGGATACACTAGTCAACCTGACACCCCAAACTATGTTTGCACAGCCACCACAAAGGGATACAGCTCACCCCCTCACCCGGGACCACACCAGTGCACACCTGCCACCCACACAAACCTACAAGGGCCTCACCCATAGAAGATACCCTCCCCATTGCCCCACCACACCCCCTGCAGCACCCCCTCTAGATTTAAAATTAGGTGCAAACCACTACCACACCCATCTCACACAAAATGTACCTTCACACTCTGATGACCACACCTTCATCTCACGATACCCACCTCCAGGGACCCACCTCGTCATCCATCATCCAGAATACTCGAAATTGGAGGTAGGCTCAGGCAATCCCTCACCCACCCAACCACAAATCAACTGTACACTACCAGCGCCACTACTAAGAGGCTCCCCAGCCATCAGTGCACCTGTAACTTTGTCACGTCTAGGACCTGCCCACATCTGCCATTACAGAGTCTGAATTACATCACCAGACTCTCCCACAGGACGCCTCCCCACTCCAAGAGACTCATACAAAAGTAGTTTCTTTGTCTCTGCACCCAGGCTTACCACACACCTCAACAGCCTTCACTAACAACCGAAACCAACACAGGGCAAAGCACTCCTACACCTCCCTGTCCCCTCAGCTGTACCTTGATCAACGCAAGATCAGTTGTTGCCCACACACTCGACATCTGCAATCACATTACCACCAATAACATTGACATCCTGGCCATTCCATTACCGAAACGTGGTTCAACCCATTTGTGGGACCAGCCATATACATCGCTGTTCCTCTTGGCTACACTATTCTCACAGAAGACAGGACAGTCAGCAAAGGTGGTGGTGTCGCCTTCATCTACAAGGATACCATCCCACTTTGAATGACTGCCACCACACCCATCCAACACTTTGAATCCCTAGCTACAAAACTTAGCAGCTCACCACACTCCTCCATAGCATTTCTCCTGCTATACTGTCCCCCCGATCCGCCCGCCACCTTTAAAGACGATCTTAGCCAAGTCATCAACGCTAACCTTAAGCCCACAACCCAGCTTATTGTTCTAGTAGACCTCAGCTTAGATATCAACGATCCCCTATATGTCGAAGCCTTAGCCCTGGCTAAAGCCACCTCTGCCCTCGGTTGCATCCTATGAATCCCACACATTCCCAAGGCCATACGCTAGACTGGTTACTAGATCACAACTGCAACACATCTGCAGTCTCCAACATACCATGCTCCAACATACCATGGACTGACCACCACTGCGTAACCTTCACCATCCCTACGCCAAATAAATAAACTAAAATCCTTATTTCTTACCTTCAATACTAGCATGGAGCACCAGCAATCTAACAAGCGTCTGCTTACTCCCAGTGCTCGCCACCCACATCCCAAGTAACAACAGTGTCTACTCCCGAATGGATCACTACAACTCGCTACTAGCCAATGCAGTTGAATCCCTAGCAACCCTCAAGCCACGTAAAGCTACAAATTCTATTCACAACAACACTTGGTTTACCACCCACCTCCACAGACTGAGAGCTGAAAAACGAGCTGAAGAAGGAGCCTGGCAGAAGAACCACAACACAGCCAACAAGGCTCTCATCTCAGACCGGTCCACAAAATACAAAATAGCTGTCCTAACGACCAAAGCAGCATCCTAATATGGTGGGTTCTCGGAAGCCTCCTCAAGTTTGGGAGAACTTTTCAGTATCCTCCATGAATTAGAATCGCCAATCGCTCCGCCTTCGTCTGTCACCAAAGACAACACCTGGTGCAGCAGCATCCAAGATGCACTCACTGGTAAAATCTCTCAACTACGAGGCAAAATCAAAGCAAAATCAGACAGCATCACCAATAAGGAGACACAAAACTGTCCCATTATATCCCCCATACATACACATCGCTTTCACTTCAACCCCATCTCTGAGCCTGACTTGGCCGCTATTGTCAAGGGCTTCAAACTGCCTCGATGCAAAGGGGATATCAGCCCTGCCACATTGGTCAAACAATGTATATATCATCTAATCCCGCTTATCACTGCCATAGACAACACCTCCTTCGCTGCTAATAATGTCCCTCCCATCTACAAAGAATCCTGGATTAACCCCCTGCTAAAATAAAAACTTGCTTCACCCAACCATCCACACAAATGACTGACCCATCACGACTGTCCCTTCTGAAAATCCTTGACAGAGTGACTTACACTCAAATTCAGGCATTTCTGGAAGATCACCTCATCCTCAGTCACCGCCAATCTATCTTCTGTTCCAGACACGGAACAGAAAATGCCCTCCTGGACTTCAAAAATCAACTAGGTGAAGCCAATGATACAGGAAAACTCTCTCTACTTCTGCTACTCGATATCTCAGAGGCGTTTGATCTCATAGATCACTAAACATTATGCCACCACCTGACTTATGTTGCCCGATTTTCTCTAGAAGCCGCCAACTGTATTGCCTCCTTCCTTAACAACAGACCATCCAGAGTCTTTCCTTGTGAGGCAGCAGCTCCCCCGCCCTCCGATGCCTAACACATGACGTGTCCCGCAAGGCTCCTGTGTCTCCCCCAGCCTCTATAATATTTATACAAAATCACTCTTCGACCAACGTGATGCTCTGGGCATCTCCTTCACGAACTATGTGGATGACACATACATTCTCATCCTCCTAACTGGTGTCGATGCCCAAGACTGTTCTTCCATAAATTCTGTCTATGAAATAATCCAGACCTGGATGGCCCAGCACACCCTGTGCCTGAATGACGAGAAGAGGGAACTCCTTCGAATCGGCCCCCAGCCTGTCTCGCAAGCCTTGATCCAGCATATCACCTCTTCAACGTTGATGATCACAAGATCCCGGTCTCCACCTCAGTAAAAACACTGGGCATTTATCTGGATGCTTCACTTAGCATGACCCGCCAAATTAATAACATTACTTCTCCAACGGCCTGCACCACAAAACTCATACGGGTGAGTAGACCTTTGCTATCTACTACCAACCGACTCATTGTGGCCTGAGCCCTTGTAAGGAGTAAGTTGGATTTTTGTAATTCCTTACTCTGTGGCAAGCCCCTGAAAAGAACCTGAACAGGCTGCAAGAGATCAAAAACAATGCCCTCTGAGCAGCACTGGACCTGAGTAAATCTGACCATATCTCGGCAGCCATTAGAGCTGTCTACTGGCTCCATGTCCGGGATAGAATCAAGTTCAAATCCCTCACAATTGCCTATCGCAGTCTAACAAACAATGCTCCAGCCTACCTAGTCCAGAGGATTACGAAATATGTGCCAGCCAGACCACTCGGATCCTCCCACAGTCACCTCCTCCACACAACAAGATTCAGACTGAAACAAGCTGGGGGCCCCAGTTTCCCGGTGGTGGTGGCCAACCACTGGAACAATTTTCCACTTCACTTACATTCTGAAACCTCTTACCAGCTATCCAGAAAAAAACTAAAAACACACCTGTTTAACTAACCTTGACATGAACCTACCTGCTACATCTGTGTACCGTCTAATCCAGTGTGTAACTAGCGGCTAGATGCCTGAGGGCTTTGTGCGCTGCTATAAATGTAATAATAAATAAATAAATATACTGGAAGGTTTATCGGCTTTTCCATCAGTGATATTGAGCCCTTAGGAAGCATTCTTAGTTGTGTAAACTCTGGGGACTGCCTCCAGATTGGTATCTTGAGCAGGCACGGGGGAGCCCTGAGGCATTTGTATTTGTATTTTATTAGGTTTATATAGTGCTTTACACCAAAGCGCTGCACATTTAACAACAGGATACATTTAACAATAACAGAAATAATAGTAACAATAGAAGCAAGATACAATTTTGAATCAGATCAACAAAACAATATGTGGAGCAATTAGACAGAAGGGAAGGGAGTAGAGGAGTAGAACTGCGAGGAGGAGGGAAGAATGAGAGGAGGAGGAGGGAGATGGAGGGGTAGGGAAGAGGATGGAGTGGAGGGGAGAGGAGGGAGCTGATAAGGGGGGAAACGGAGGGGAGGGCAGGGATAGGGGGAGGGGGAGGGGAATCATGGCAGGGAATGGAGAAGGATAGATTTAAGGGAGGAACAGAATGAGGATAAGGTAGGGACAGAGTGGATTGAGAGAGGTAAGGAGTTCCAGTGAAGGGGAGCTAGGAGTTGGAAAGAGTGGAAGCGGGAGGAGGCACAAGGGGAAGGTGGAACTGTGAGGAGGAAGTGGTCAGCAGAGCGAAGAGGGCGAGAGGGAGTGTAGAAAGAGAGAAGGGAAGAGAGATAAGGGGGAGCAAGATTATGGAGAGATTTGAAGACTAAGCAGAGAAAATGAAATTTAAGTTGGGAGTGAAAGGGAAGCCAACCAAGGGAGGATAGGGAGGCAGAAATGGAATCGCGGGAGGTGAGGAGACAGAGAGTATGGATGGCCGAATGGTAGATAGATTTGAGGGGGGAGAGATGTGAGGTGGGTAGACCAAAGAGTAAGGAGGAGCAGTAGAAGAGGTGAGAGAAGATTAGGGAGGAGAATAAAAGTTTAGTGGCATGGAAAGTAAGAGAGGGGCGGACTTTACGAATGTTATAGAGGTGGAAGCGACAGGCACGAGAGGTGAGAGAGATATGATGGGAAAAAGTGAGGCAAGAGTCGAAGTAAATGCCTAAGTTGCGAGCATGGGGGGAGAAAGTGAGGTTAGAGGGAGGAAAGTGAATGAAAGGAGGAGGAGAGGGAGGGGGAAGGGAGTTAGAGGGGAAGAAAAGTACCTCAGTTTTGTCGGAGTTAAGGGAAAGAAAGCGAGAAGACATCCAGTCTTTAATGGCAGTAACACAGGACGGGAGTTTAAGGTGGAGATCAGGAGAGAAGGAAGAGAAGGAAAGGAAGAGCTGCGTGTTGTCAGCATAGAAGTGGTGAGAGATGCCAAATGAGGAGAGGACAGGGGCAAGGAGAGAGGTGTAGAGTGAGAATAAGAAAGGGCTGAGCATCGAGCAGTGGGGTACTCCGTATTCTAGAGGCTGGGATGGAGAGGTGCGGCCACCCCAGGAAACAAAGAAAGAGCGGGAGGAGAGGTAAGACGATAGCCAGTTGAGTACAGTACAGTACAGTTGAGTACAGTTGAGTACTATGCATGCAGTCTTGCCACTTGTATGTACCAACTACTTTGCGGACCACAGTACTGTGTCTAGTGCCATGGGCCACTTAGCTTTGTCTTTTCTCTAGCAGTCTTTGTTGAATGTACTGGTCTCTCGTGAAATGTAACCCCTTATATTTTTGCACATCTCGTTAAGGAAGCTTTCTAGCGGTTGTATTATATTAATGACTCAAACGCAGAGGAGATGACCAGATGTCTGTTTTCAAAGTAGGTGATGACAGCCTGCCTGGGCAAGCTGCGGGCAAGTGAACGTCATCATAAGTAGCTAACTTGAAGTCAGGTTGTAGGAGAATGAGTTCCTTTAAGCTCTGAGGGGGTGGGCACAGAGGGAAATGCAGTTCTACAGATCTGTCTTTGATCTCCAAGCAGGTGGGTGTAACGCTCACCTGGTATCCACTACTCCTGGTATCCACTACCAACTACTTTGCGGACCACAGTACTGTGTCTAGTGCCATGGGCCACTTAGCTTTGTCTTTTCTCTAGTAGTCTTTGTTGAATGTACTGGTCTCTTGTGAAATGTAACCCCTTATATTTTTGCACATCTCGTTAAGGATGCTTTCTGGCGGTTGTATAATATTAATGACTCAAACGCAGAGGAGCTGACTAGATGTCTATTTTCAAAGCAGGTTATGACAGCCTGCCTGGGCAAGCTGTGGGCAAGTGAATGTCATCATAAGTAGCTAACTTGAAGTCAGGTTGTAGGAGCATGAGTTCCTTTAAGCTCTGAGGGGGTGGGCACAGAGGGAAATGCAGTTCTACAGAACTGTCTTTGATCTCCATGCAGGTGGGTGTAACCCTCACCTGGTATCCACGGGACGTCACTCAGCCTATCCTGACCTCTTATGACCTCGAACCCTTCCCTGGAGGCTATTCGACTGGAGACTGGGCCTTGTTTTCTTAGATAGTGTGCTCTCCGTCCTGCTTTCAGCGCAGGGGCGTGTTGATTGATGCGGGCTCGTTGCTGCCTAGTTACTTCACTGGCAAGAGTCCGACAGGTAAGTTTAATGAGTCTTTTGAACAGTTCTCTAACTTCGTTCCTTTCCTTCCTTAGATGATGGCCGGACCGGGGATGGCGGCATGCTGCGGAGATGAGTAGCGCTGAAGGTGAGTGAGAGCGCGATGCGTGATGCAACCCTTTCGTATTTGCATTGAACTGAGTTCTTTTTCTGTGTCTTTTAGGTGCTGCGACGTTTTCAGCGTGGATGCCGGTTATGAAGAACAAATGCGGTGGGTAAGCGCGGTATGCGGCGCCTCTAGATGTTTCCACGCTAACCTGGAGTGTCTTTGCCCTCTTGCAGATGGATGAGAAGTTCCAGAGACAGAGTTCCCCCAGAGCGGCTGGGATTCAGGTAAGCGTTTGAAGGCTCGTACAGTATTTAAAAATAAGCGAAGATTTGCAGAAAGCTTACTAATGCCTTTTTTCTGTTCTTTTCCCTTTTCCTTAGGAAGCAGCGTGCCGGGATGGGAATGACACCGCGGAAGATGCCCGCAGAACAGAAGGAGCGATGAATGATGGGCAGAAGCGCCGTGGGGTAAGGCTGTTCCTAACGGTGTTCTTGTTCTTGCAGGAGCTGAGCCTAGAAAAACGATGCAGGCCTACTGGAGACCGATCCGAACACGGTGAGTGTCACGCTGCAGGTGCAGAAAACGCAAAGCATGTTTCTCAGCTTGGGTGTGGCTTAAATAGTCTCTGGGTATCCCAGGTGTCTCTGGGCTGACCAACACCCCAAAGACTAGACCACACATGCAGTTCTGTGAACCGAAATATGTGGGGGCATTCATCTTGTCCCCATCAATGCACTACAAGTCCAATCCCCAATGTTATCATATGGGAGTGAGTGAGTATGGTGCCACAAGCGCCAAGTCTGACTCCAAGTGGGTCTTTGGAGGGATGGAGAGGCCCTTGAGGGCCATGTAGGGGATCGTGGCCTGGCTCCAGCCTGACATCTTGGAGGGCTGGGGACATGAGGGGCAGGAATCATGACAGCACTCCCCCCCAAGGCCCCTCTCAAGGTGGCTCTTCTGTCTGGTCCTGGTTTGGTTGGATGGTTTTGATGAAATCGCCTAAGCAAGCGAGGTGCATGGGTGTACTCACAAGGCTCCCATGTCCTGTCTTGTGGACCATACCCCTTCCAGTCTAGTATAATTTGGATCTGACGTACTTTGAATCTAGGATGTCCTTGACTTCGAATTCTGGCTCCCCGGCGATTACTACTGTCTGCGGTGGCGTTGCTACCCGGGTCCCAGGTTGAACAGGTTTAAGGAGTGACACGTGTAACACAGGATGAATCTGCATGTTTGATGGCAAAGCTATTCTGACCGCCACAGGATTTATCACAGAGGTGACAGTGAATGGACCCAGGTATCTTGGACAGAAAGTTCAGGCTCCTTTAATGGACACGTGTTTAGACGCCAGCCAGACTTTGTCTCCCACTTGGTAGTTGGGGGCCTTTGCTCTGTGTTGATCAGCAAACTTCTTTTGGCGATTCTTAGCTTGAAGTAGGTGTTCAGCTGCCCTTTTAAAGGTTTGAGAAATGGTTGTGTGCAAGGTTTTCACTGCTGGTATTTTCCAGGGTTGTAGGAACGTCCAACTCAGAAGTATGTGGGTGCCTGCCATACATGGTATAAAAGGGTGGCTGCCCAGTGCTGGTGTATAGGGAATTATTATAAGCATATTCAGCTATCCATAATAGGGCGAACCAGCTTCCTTCAGCTTGTTGTAACATGCAACGCAGATACTGCTTGAGCGTCTGATTTGTCCTCTCAGTTTGACCATCCTTTTGGGGATGGTGACTGTTGGATAACCGGCTGTCGATCTGGGCCATAGAGCAGCATTTTCTCCAGAAGTTAGATACGATTTGAGTACCTCGGTCTGAGACCAAAACTGAAGTAAACCCATGGAGCCGTACGATGCCTTCAAGAAATACCTTTGCCAGAGTGGAAAAATTTGGGAGCCTCTTAAGAGGAATGAAATCTGCCATTTTTGAAAATAGGTCCACGACCACAAGAATAGTGTTAAACCCTTCACTGGGTGGTAAGTCAGTAATAAAATCGAGGGACAACGTGTGCCAGGGTGCTGGTGGGATTTCCAATGGTTGTAATAGCCCAGCCGGTTTCTGCTTGGATGACTTGTTTTGAGCACACACTCCACAAGATAGGATGAATTGGATAATGTCTTTACGCCACGTGGGCCACCAATAAGTTTGTTTTACCTTGGCTAGGGTTTTAGCGATTCCGGGGTGGCCCTCGATCAAGGAATCATGATAACCGGACATTACTTGTTCTCGTAGTTCTTGGTTTGGTAAGAATAAACGATTCCTAAAGTAGGACAACTGATCTTTTATCATGTAATGTTCTCCTTGTGCACTCCACGCTTGTAATTGCTCCGGACTCATCAGGTTTTGGATTTCTTCATGTAATTCTTTCTGAGTTATGGTTGCTGTGATTCCTAGGAGCTTGTCACTCGGAATGATTGCTATTGGGTCAGGGGTCTGATACCCTTGCTCTTCCACCCCCATACGGGAAAGGGCATCGGCCTTCCCGTTTTTCACCCCTGGTCGAAATGTAATCATGTAGTCATATTCAGCAAAAAAAAGAGCCCAACGTAGTTGTCGTGAGGATTGGGCCTTTGCCGTTTTTAGGTACTAGAGGTTCCGGTGGTCAGTTATTACGGTGATTGTGTGTCTGGCGCCCAAGAGGTAGTGTCGCCATGCCTTAAAGGCTGACTTAATGGCCAGGAGTTCTTTATCTGTGATAGCGTAATTGAGTTCAGGGGGTGTGAATTTACGCGACCAGAAGGCAACAGGGTGTAACTGGCCCGCTTCGGGGTCCTTTTGTGAGAGGACGGCTCTCATAGCCATGCTTGAGGCGCCCGTTTCCACCAGGTATGGGAGATCAGGGCGAGGGTGGCGTAAGATTAGGGCAGATGTGAATCTTGCTTTGAGTTCCTGGAAAGCCTCCACAGCTTCTGTTGTCCACTGGAAGTTTTTGTTGCTTTTCCTTAGTAATGACGTGATGGGATGCACGATTTGCGAAAATCCTGGGATGAACCGGCGGTAGAAGTTTGCAAAACCCAGCATACTTTGAACCCCCTTGAATGAATTTGGGGATGGCCAGTTCAGGATAGCATCTACCTTGTGTACATCCATTCGGATTCTATTCGGGCTGAGAATAAAGCCCAGGAATTCCACCTCAGAGACGTAGAATGAGCACTTTTCGAGCTTGGCGTAGAGCTGGTGTTGACAGAGTTTCTCCAATACGGATCGGACGTGTTTAATGTGGTCCTGCTTTGATGCAGAATATACTAGGATATCGTCGATGTGCACTAGAGCACAGACATCAATCAATTCCCGTAGGACATCGTCAATGAAGTATTGAAATGCAGCAGGCGCGTTGCAAAGGCCAAAGGGCATTACTTGATATTCGTACAAGCCGTATTTGGTGTAAAAAGCGGTTTTCCATTCGTCCCCCTGTTTTACGCGAACAAGGTGATATGCCCCCCTCAGGTCTAGTTTTGTGCAGATTTGGGCATCTTTGACTTGATCAAGCAATTCAGGGATCAGTGGCAGGGTGTAGCAACTTTTTACGGTAATCTGGTTCAGTGCACGATAGTCGATGCACGTTCTCAAGTCCCCCTCCTTTTTCGGTACGAAGAATAGAGGACTGGCTGCTGGAGACTTCGAGGGACGGATGAACCCGTTGGCCAGGTATTGGTCAAGATAGGCCTTCAGGTGCTGGTTTTCTGGTTCCGTGAGTGCGTAAATTCGTCCACAAGGGATTTGTGCATCAGGTATCAGGTCGATTTGGCAATCGTATGGTCTATGCGGTGGCAGGGTATTAGCCTGTTCTTTCTGAAAGACATCTTGAAAGTCCTGGTATTCACTTGGTAGGGTGCCGCTTGCCACAGTCGCAAGCGTGGAGGTTCTGGTGTCTATTGGTTGTTTCTCTTGGCGATAACATGTGTGGGCGCAAGTCTCGGGAAAGGCCAATTCTTTTGCTCGCCAATCGATTCGAGGATTGTGAGCCACCAACCATGGCATTCCCAAAATCAACCGGAACTGTGGTGCCTTAATGAGGTCGAAAACGATAGATTCTTGGTGTCCATCCTGGCACAGAAGGGTTAAAGCTGCAGTGCATTGGGATACTGGACCAGAAGCTATTTCTGTGTCGTCGATAGTGGTAACAGTGTCGGTGGTTGATTAAGGGCGTAACAGAAGCCCCATCTTTGCCGCAAGATCCTGGTCGATGTAATTCCCAACGGCTCCACTGTCTATGTACGCTCTTACTGCGTGCATCCGAGATGGTTGTTGGTGATTGATCAAGACCACAGATAGTGCAAAATGGAAGGTCTGTAGTTCACTTTCTTCGCTCGACAAGTGGACCCCTACACTTGCCGGGCTGGGGAGTTTTCCGATTCCTTGATGGTATCTTCCTTGTCCGTGGCCCCTACCATCCTCCTCGGTGGCTTCACAGGGCACTCTTTAAGGAAATGACCTGACCTTCCACAGTACAGACATAACTGCTGCTGTCTCCTTTTATCCCTTTCCGCTTTAGTCACGGGGGATCTGACCCCTCCGATTTGCATTGGTTCTCCTGAACCTTCCATTGTTCGGGCAGTATTGTCCTTTGAACGCACATACATAGGGCGAGGGTCCGGTCTGGTTCGATCTGCTCTTCGGTCCTGCAACCTATGATCCAGTTGAACAACAAGGTCAATGAATTATGAGCAGTCTTTCGGGGGGTTCACTACTTGTGCGAGAACATCCTTGAGCTCCCCTCGCAACCCCTGATGAAATAACGCGGTTCTCTTTTCCACTGGCCATTCTGCGTCAACTACGAGTCTATTGAACGTGGCTATGTATGTTAACAGGTCTTGATTCCCTTGGCGTAGGGACAGAAGTTTGTTGTCTAATGCCTGCCCATGAGTACGACGGGCGAACAGCTTTTCCATCTCCTGCTGAAAGCCCCTGAAGTCATGCAGCAAAGGATCGTCTTGGGCCACAAAGGGTACAGACCAGTCCACGGCGCTACCACTCAGGTAGGATAGCACAAAAGCGACCCGTGATTGGTCATTCGGAAAGGCCGCTGGCCTACAAAGGAAGTGCAGGCGGTACTGGTTCATGAACATTGCAAACCTCTTGGGATCCCCTGTAAATCGTTCGGGCGGGGCCAAGGGAACTGCCCCAGGAAGGGTTATCTGAACGGGATTGGCTGATGGCCTGGCATTGAGGGCACGCTTCCCGGCAATGGTGCATGCCCTGCTTGTGACTGGAGAAGTTGCCGGCTTAAATCATCAGTGCGTTCTTTGGCTACTATCAGCTCTCTCCTCAGGGTGTTGGTCTCCTGCCTGGCTGCATGTACTTCGGAACGTAGCTGCCCCAACATGTGGGCTAACTGGTCGGTTTCTGACGTTTCCATGACGCCCAGGTGGATTTTGATGTGAGGCTTTGTGTTCTGTAACGCTCACCTGGTATCCACGGGGATGTCACTCTGTCTGTCCTGACCTCTTACGACCTCGAACCCTTCCCTGGAGGCTATTCGACTGGAGACTGGGCCTTGTTTTCTTGGGTAGTGTGCTCTCCATCCTGCTTTCAGCGCAGGGGTGCGTTGATTGATGCGGGCTCGTTGCTGCCTAGTTACTTCACTGGCAAGAGTCCGACAGGTAAGTATAATGAGTCTTTTGAACAGTTCTCTAACTTCGTTCCTTTCCTTCCTCAGATGAGGGCCGGGGTCCGGGGATAGCGGCGTGCTGCTGAGATGAGTAGCGCTGAAGGGGAGTGAGAGCGCGATGCGCGATGCACCCCTTTCGTATTTGAATTGAACTGAGTTCTTTTTCTGTGTCTGTTAGGTGCCGCGACGTTTTCAGGGTGGATGCCGGTTATGAAGAACAAATGCGGTGGGTAAGCACAGTATGCGGCGTCTCTAGATGTTTCCACGCTAACCTGGAGTGTCTTTTCCCTCTTGCAGATGGATGAGAAGTTCCAGAGACAGAGTTCCTCCAGAGCGGCTAGGATTCAAGTAAGCGTTTGAAGGCTCGTACAGTATTTAAAAATAAGCGAAGATTTGCAGAATGCTTACTAATGCCTTTTTGCTGTTCTTTTCCCTTTTCCTTAGGAAGCGGCGTGCCGGGATGGGAATGACACCGCCGAAGATGCCCACAGAACAGAAGGAGCGATGAATGATGGGCAGAAGCGCCACAAGGTAAGGCTGTTCCTAACAGTGTTCTTGTTCTTGCAGGAGCTGAGCGCAGAAAAAAAGATGCAGGCCTACTGGAGACCGATCCGAACACGGTGAGTGTTGCGCTGCAGTTGTAGAAAACGCAAAGCATGTTTCTCAGCCTGGGTGTGGCTTAAATAGTCTCTGGGTATCCCAGGTGTCTCTGGGCTGAACCACACACCAAAGACTAGACCGCACATGCAGTTCTGGGAACCGAAATATGTGGGGGCATCCATCTTGTCCCCATCAATGCACTACAAGTCCAATCCCCAATGTTATCCTATGGGAGTGAGTGAGTCTGGTGCCACAAGCGCCAAGTCTGACTCCAAGTGGGTCTTTGGAGGGATAGAGAGGCCCTTGAGGGTCATGTAGGTGATCGTGGCCTGGCTCCAGCCTGACATCTTGGTGGGCTGGGGACATGAGGGGTAGGAATCATGACAGTGGGCTCTATATGAAAGAAAGCATGAAGAGGCTGAACAGCACGAGGACACAATCAGAGGAAAGCAGAACAATTACTGTAGCAGGCGGCAACCATCACAAGTCATCGAGTGAGCTATGAAGCGGTGCAAGGGCAAGGGAACGGAGGCAATAATGGCAATGCTTTCAGGTCATTAGAGTAGCTTAAGAGGCTGTTTTGCTGACCACAAAGTGAAGCAAATTGCCCAATTCGGTATGGTTGAAACCCAATGCAAGTGTATGTTTCAACACACAATCTGCACACTGACGTATTCTTGACTGCCATGCATAGCAATACCACTGTATATACAGATTATATATGGTGGAGCACTTATGATGAGTATAATGGACCCACACAGACCACACATGTCAGGCAGACTGCCGCTTGCGGGCTTGTGAATCCAGTGTTACTGTAGTACCGAACACGCAGGACAGATTGGCAGGCTATCACTATAAGGTCCAACAGACAGGTCATGAGAGCTGTTGAGCAAGTACTCTACTTTTTTCGCTATGCTGTTGACACAGCTATAGTATGTTTGCATTTCATAGACCTCAAGGAAAGAGGAGCCTTTAGACCCTACCTAGATGATATTTCCCAGACGCCTGTGCTTTTCACCAGATGTAACCCAGCATGGCACTATAAAGTACTATATGCTCTTCAAATAAATAAATAAATCAATAAAATCCTGATTTGAGCCAGTCGCGAAGGGAACGTGCGTTGGCCAAACCAAAAGCAGGGCACTTAGAAGCTGAATCACATGCGTTGGCTACTTATAGAAGACAGAATATAGTTCAAAGCAATGGGCACTGTGCAGAAGCCAAAACTGCCAAGACCCTAGATATGGCTGGTGAAGACACACAAAGAGTGTATTGATTCATTCATTTCTTTGCACAGCAGCAGCACAATAGGAAAGCAGGATCTTGTCGCTTGACAGAGAGCAGAGCAAGGAAGCGAAAGTTAAGCAACGTTGGCCACTCACCATGAAGTTAGAGTCAAGGTTCACAGGGGCTTCAATTGATGAATTATGCCCCTTGCTCACTTTAGGGTGGCGCCATTGTTGCTCATTTTTAGAAAACGTTTGCAAACGGATCAACCTCGCTATTATGATTTTTCTGTGGCTTGATTTGTGCTGGTTCTCGACTGTCAATCTTAAAGTATGTTTTTATCTGTAAGGGTTTTGTTTTGTTTGTGCTTTACAAAAATGCACCATGCACTTTGGCAAGGTGTCATTGTCACATAATCTTCTTTTTTTTGCGCTTTACAAAAATGCACCATGCACTTTGCCAGGGTGTCATTGTCACATACTCGTCAGCAGTTGTATGGTTTGATTAAGTATGTTGGGCTTGCCCACACTAAGCAGGACATCATTGGGTTAATATACACTTCACACAACACAATACGAGCTGTCCATGTTGCTCTTTAACGACGTTCCAGATGTGAGTCATAGCATGAGGTACTGATAATGGAGCTCACCTTAATTTTCATTGTTGAGGGCGATTGAGCGGTGATCTCCTTCTGCAATCTGTCAGCTATGCCTGGGTACATGGTGGTGCCACCAGATAGCACAATGTTGGCATACAGGTCCTTGCGGATATCAACATCGCAATTCATGATGGAGTAGTAGGTGGTTTCATGGATTCCTCTACTCTCCATTCCTGCCGAGAAGTAATGAACTGATCAGTACAGAACGTGCTAACAAGAGTAGCGCAACAGTCCAATCGTACTGCCCTACCACAAAAACACAAAGGAATTACATTTGCCATGAAATAATTTTAAAACAATGTTTGTCCATGTTAACTAGTAACTTCAATGCTCCCTTCACTTTGAAAAGCTTCTTGTATAAACGCCTATGCCTTTGCTATGTTGTGCAAAAGTTCTAGTGCTGAGCAAGGCAAAAAAAAACCTTTATTTTTGATCTTTTATTAGATTTATTGTAGAGAATCAAAACATTACTTATTCAAGCCATCATACACCCAAAAACGTGATAATATAGGCAGTGTATGTATAACATGTGGTTATTGACCGGATAGCCATATCAATTGGGTAGGATAGAGAAGGGTGAGAGAAGGAACAGAGGGGAGAGGAGAGAGGAGAGAGAAGGCTGAAGATGAGATGTGTGGGAATGTAACCGGCAGTTGTCTAAGGTTCTCGGGTCTCTATAAAAATGTCTTCTAGTAGTGTGGCTGTAGAATAGCAGTGGTCTTTAAAGTGTCAATAGTAACCAGAGACTGAAGGTGTAAATTGTGGTTCACAGTTAATTCAGAGGAATGTTCATACAATGCCAGGTCTTACAGATACGAGTGTGATATATCCACGTCCACCAAGTATGATGTTCAAGCCTATTTACATTCTTCCAGCTACACATTATCGATTTTACCGTAATGGCCATCAACTGGCCTAAAAAAGGGATTGAGTAATTCAGCGAATGGGGATACAAATGCCTCTAAACACGCGGTTTGAGTATCCACTATAAAGTCTAGCTGTGAAAAGTTGGTGATTTCTTTTTCTATATCTACAAAAGTAGCGTAGTCTTCACACACAAAGAGCGTGAGCAGCAGGCCTCTGGGTATCCAGAGTAGGGCCAGCAAGGTTCCTTGGAGGATGAATTCCAATCTATGCATATTTTGTGGGGCCCGTGCCGTTTGGTGGAGCGTGAGAAAGCATGACTGGGAGACTCTGAGATGTTTGCCACATGTTCTGATTTGCAGGTTTAAAGGACTGTTTAACAATGCATTCATTCCATTTCTTTTCCAGTTTTCCTATATCTTTGGAAGTTTCTTTGTTTAACAATTTATAGTTTTTTGATGAGGTTTGACCGCTAATGGTACAGTGATTCAGCGTTGGGATTAAATCAAGAATGTCCACTGATAGGGCCTCATTACGAGTAGCCTGGTAAAAACGGGTTCATTACCGGCATGCCGGTAAGAGCGGGTCTGTGCTCCTATGAACCCGCTAATAGCAGGTGATTACGAGTGCGCGAGCACGCGCGAACCCCCATGCCGGTAATGGCAATACCGGAATGCCGCTAAAGACCCTCCAACCGCCCGATAGCGGCATCACAGGACCCGCCGATACCGGCACCGCCTCGGAGCAACCCCTAAATACCAGCCCGGTAATACCACCATGCTAATACCGGGTTTGCAAAACCGGACCCGAAAATAAAGTCATCGCGCAGGAACGGGAAATGGCCCGGCAGCCATCTTTAAAAACACAATCCATTGCCATGCTCCCTAACCACTAGTCTTTTCGTGTCATGCTGTGTTGGAAAACCCTGAGGATGTCCAAGGCCACCCGGAAGACGACCCCCGGCAGTGGAAACAGCGTTTCTCTGACGCAGAGCTCAATATGCTTGCGGACACTCTGGCTGCACATGCAGACATAATGAAAGGCAACGACATGAACCGTGAAGCCCAGATGAGGAGAAAGGAAATCTGGCAGGAGGTTGCCCGGAAGGGGTCGGCCGTGGGGACCACCCTCCGTACTGTGCGTGACTGCCGCAAGCGGTGGGACAACCTCCGCTTGAGGGTGAGAAACATCCTGTCAAGCAACAGGAGGGCGGCCATGGCGACAGGTGGGAGTCCACACTCACCTGCTAAGCTGATGCCCTGGGAGGAGACTGCCAGCACATTTATTGACCCTGAGTTAATAGAGGAATTTGGAGAGATGGAGATGGGTCCGGCGTCATCTCCAGAAAGAGGTGAGTGACCCTGTACATCCCTGTAGGGGAAACCATGACTTAGCACAAGTGACTTGGAAGTGAGACTAGGCAAGGCAATGCATGTCCCTACACCAACATCAACATATCCAAGTCAAGATTGCGGCCCAAACCCTGCCACACAGAAATGCATGCTGAGTGCCAATACCAAAACCAACACACGGGCAACATACCAGGACCGTGCCCATGTAACCCAACACACAACCCCATATCAACGGCATGCCACCTGCCATGCATTGGTTGTCAATATGCCCCCCCAGAACACCAAGTGCCACACACCCGTAAGACATGTATGCATGAATGTATGAATATTGAACAGCACTATAGTATGTTGCTGGCATGTGACACCATCACTGATGACCTGCATCTCTTCTAACCCCCAGGCACTGATGAGGAAGATGCCAGTCAGGAGCCGAGCGCAAGGGCATCTACATCACACCATAGGCCAAGGGCCACCGCCACCACCACCCCCCAGCCAGATAAACAGGGCAGACCCACAGGCAGTGTGCCTGACCGGGTGGAAAGCCAGCAAACAACACCTGCTGTCGCTGTGGCCCACACACATCAGGACCAGCAGCACACACCCACAACAGATGGAGGGGTGTCCCTTCCTGCCCCACCAACCACCGCGGACATTGTGGATGCCAATGTGGCCCCCGAGGGTGTCACAGTTGTGTCTACTACACCCACCCCAAGCCCCCTGTCTACCCCCCACACCATATGGAGGCCTACAGCAGTGACGATCCCTTCCCCCATGACTCCGACCTCAGGGATTCGGACGTGTGCCCCTTCGAGGAGGACAGCACCCAGGATGCAGTCCCCTGCATGCACCATCCACCACTCCAGCTACCACCACTCCAGCTCCCACCAACACCTTGGAGGCACGCCTGTCGAGGGTGGAGGCCCGACAGGAGTCAATGCTCGACCTCCTGCGGCAGTATATTGCCGATGGGAGGACACTAGGAGGGCCATTGCTACTGTCATTGTGGGGACCACAACTGCCATTGGGGAGACCACAGCGGCCATTGCTGCGAACACTGCTGCCATAAATGCCAAGGCTGTCCTCATGAGGGACTGTCTGGGGGCAGTCACCCAAGTCCTAACCTCCATCCTGCTCCATATGCAGTGGCCACGCCTTGGAGCAGGCGTGGAACCTGCCTCGGACACATCCACTGCTACAACAACTGCATCCTCTATCCCTGCACGCCCTGTGCAGATGACCAGGAGGAGTTCACGGCACTCCGAGATGCCACCCCCGGACAACAAAAAGGCCAGGAAGTAGAGTGCCCAGACAATGGGAGTGGGACACATGGTTGTGGGTGAAGGGAACCATTTCTTGGAGGACATTTGGGGACATTTGGGGTTTGTAGGGTGGGTTGGCGAGTTCACTGGGGGTTTTGGGGTTTGTAGGCTGGGTTGGGGAGTTCACTGGGGGGCTTGGGGGTTTGTAGGGTCGGTTGGGAGTTCACTGGGGGGTTTTGGGGTTTGTAGGGTGGGTTGGGGAGTTCACTGGGGGTTGGGGGGGAGTGTTCACATTTTTCCCTGGTTGAAAAAATACACCCGTTGTGTGCCAAAAAAATCAATGCCTGGACATTGTTCATTTTGTGCATATCCATTTAATGTGTGATGGTGTTCAGTGGCCAACTGTCACGACCCTCGCCCAAAACCCCCTCTGGTTAACCCATTGGCCAGGTGGAGTCAGGACTCGGGCCTCTAGAGCCTGGCATCCTCTTCAAAAGCCCTCATGGGGCCAGTCCTGGCGCCTATGGCGCCAGGCTCATACACCATGAAAAACAATGTGCTTGGGAACTACTTTATTGTATTGTCAGCCAACATGGAGGCATCTACATAGCTTGGTTCCTAAGAACCAAGCTATGCGGTCTAGTGTTTTGGGTGTGGTAGCCTAGGGACTACTTTACCTGGACTATTTTGTTGGGGCTATTTAAACCACACCCGAGCAAGACAACACGGTTCGCGTTACTTTGCAGCTTGCAACGTGACGCTCACCGTGTCCAGCAATTCCCTCGGAGAAGCAGAACCTGCAAGGAGACAAAAGGAACATCATTAGCAGGAGCATCTTACCTGCAGTCTTCATCTTTAAACACTCACAGCTACTGAGAACAGCTTCCTCGAATCTGCACGCCTCCTGGACAGAAGGACCTGAAAGAGGAAGATAGAGGCAACATTAAAGAAAGCAGTAGAGACATTTAAAAATTATGAACTGCTCAAAAGGATTACCTGGCTGGTCGCCTCTCGGCTGGCACCACTCCGGACATTCCACTCGTGCAGAAGAACACTGTGACCTACAAGGAAGGAAAACACAGGTTAGCAAAGGCAAGACTTCGCAGCGCTGCGCATAGTGCTTACTTACAGCATCATAGCGCTCTTAATGTGCCATCATTTACCAGCGGGGCTCAACCAAGCCAGTTAGCCGCGCTGAAGCTCTGCATACTTAAGGGAGAAAAAAGAGACAATTTAAACAAAGAAAGGCATGCAGGATAGCAACAAAACTAAAGAACAGCAATAAGACCTACCTGAACAATATCAAACGGGCTGGCGTCAGTGAAGTAACTGGACCGCACTCGCCCATGAAAGACAGCGCGCCCCTGCAAAGAAGGCAGGACGGTGAGCACGCCTAATTCTACCACAAGGTGAGGAGTGGGCGCCAGAGGGACTGAAATCATACAGGGGCGGAGGGAGGATACTTACCCCAGTCGGTCAGTCTTGAACACAGTCCTCCTGTATTTTCAGGCAGAAACTTCCCTGCAGACCACATCTGGGCGAAGCTTAGAAGCATACCAGTGAGTAACCCGGCTGGGTGGCGTCCCTGTGGATACCAGGTGAGCATAACAGAACGCAAAGCCTACCATAACAAATCCACCTGGGCGCCATGGAGACATCAGAAATGCACCAATTGGCCCAATTACAATTACTAGGGGAGCTTCGTGCTTAGGTTCGTTCTGCCCGACAAGCGACTAATGCCCTCCGGAGAGACCTAATAGTGACCAAAGAACACACTGAATGGATTAGCAGGCAATACTTGCAATCACAGGCAGGACAGACGCCTATACCTCCAAGCAATCCAATGATGCAAAACCCTGCCATACCACCCACACCGGTACAGATCACGTTACCTGGAACAGTGCCCCTGGCACCACCAGAAAGGTTCTCAGGCGACCCACGGAAGTATGCGGCATTCATCAATCAGTGCTGCCTTCATTTTCTTTGTAGGCCTGGAGCATTTCCAAACGACCAAGCTCGGGTAGCTTTTGTCTTATCATACCTGAGTGGTAGTGCAGCAGATTGGTCATTGCCGTTGGTAACCCATGACGATCCTCTATTACATGACTATGGGGGGTTCCAGAGAGAAATGGAAAATATTTTTGCTCGCCATACCCAGGAACAAGCAGTAGACAATGAACTTTTGTCCCTCCGACAGGGGACCCAGGACTTGTTAACGTACATTGCTGCCTTCAACAGACTGGTTGCCGAAGCTAGGTGGCCAGAAAACAAAAGAACCACGTTATTCCATCGAGGCTTGCAAGGCGAATTAAAGGACGTCTTAGCCCAGGTGGTTGATCCACCCAGAGACTGTGCAGAATTCATAAATCTGGTCGTGCAGCTAGACCACCGGTTGCTGGACCGAAAGGCAAACCGGTCTAAGACGGACCCTCGGACCGTGTATGTTCGACCACGGGAAAACACACCCCGTGTACCTGAAAATGCTGTAGAACCCATGCAGATTGGAGGGATACGGCCTCCATTAACAAAACAGGAGCGGGACAAAAGAAGATAACAACAGCTTTGTTTGTATTGTGGGAAACCAGGACATTTCCTGAAGGACTGTCCAGTAAAACCCCCAAGAAGAACAGTCGGGGCCACAGAGAAGGATGAAGCTAAGGAATCGAAAAACTACCAAGCTCGACAAACGTAGAGGTCAGTTTGTCGAGTGAGAAGAAAAAGTTGCTGACCTCGCACTTTGCGTTACCAGTGATCTTAATTAACCACCAACAGTCGTCAAGAATGCATGCCGTTGAAGCATACATCGATAGCGGAGCAGTTGGAAATTATATTGATCAAGAACTGGCAGCAGAGATGGGGCTTCCTTTGTGTTCTAAACCAACTATGGACAAGGTAACCACTGTGGATGGGACAGAAATCGCTTCCGGACCAGTAACCCAGTGCACAGCCAGGGTAACCTTCCTGTGCCAGGACGGACATTGGGAGTCTATTTCATTCGATCTCATCAAGGCACCTCAGTTCAGGCTAATACTAGGGATGCCATGGTTGGTTGCTCACAACCCTTTGATAGACTGGCGGGCACGAAAATTAACCTTCCCCGGTGACTGCTCCCCTGCCTGCTATTACCAAGAGAAGAAACCCGACGTCTGTATCCCCATGACTCCCGGAGCGACAGTATCAACCCTGGGAGCAACTAATACCTTGCCAAGTGAATACCATGATTTCCAGGATGTTTTCCGAAAGGACCAAGCCAATACATTGCCGCCGCACAGGCCCTATGACTTACCACTGTGTTGCTAATGCCATTGGGTATCCCTGCCAGCCTTTAGCAGCCTTACCACTGTGTTAATAATGCCATTGTGTGCCCCTGCCAGCCTCTAGCGGCCTTACCACTGTGTTGCTAATGCCATTGTGTGCCCCTGCCAGCCTCTAGCGGCCTTACCACTGTGTTGCTAATGCCATTGTGTGCCCCTGCCAGCCTTTAGCGGCCTTACCACTGTGTTGCTAATGCCATTGTGTGCCCCTGCCAGCCTTTAGCGGCCTTACCACTGTGTTGCTAATGCCATTGTGTGCCCCTGCCAGCCTTTAGCGACCTTACCACTGTGTTAATAATGCCATTGGGTGCCCCTGCCAGCCTCTAGCGGCCTTACCACTGTGTTGCTAATGCCATTGTGTGCCCCTGCCAGCCTCTAGCGGCCTTACCACTGTGTTAATAATGCCATTGTGTGCCCCTGCCAGCCTCTAGGGGCCTTATCACCATTGTGCTGTCTCTCCAGCCCCTAATGGCCTTGCCAAGGTGTTGCCGTGCCAGCCATTATCGTCTTTATCGGCCCTGCCACTGCACGCGCCACCATCAGCCCCTAGTACTAGCACTGTACCACATAGCCCCATCCAGCCCGGTGCTCTAATGCATCCCTCTGCCACCCACCTCACAGCGCCCACACCCCTCCTCTCCTTCTCCTCCATCTCGCTATCCACACACCACTCTCAACCACTACATTACTAACCCTCCTGAGCACCTCCTTAGGCGCTACAGACTTAGAACCCGCACCAAACCCTCATTTGTGCTCCGCAGCTCCCCACCATCTACCCACAGTAGGAACCAAAAGCTCAGCTATCGCATCCACACATCATCTCTACGCTCACACCCTCTAGTCCACACACATACCCACCACCTCCATGCGCCCATACATGCACCCCTCCCTCCATCACTCACAAGTGCTCCCACCACCTCGCTCACACCGAACACCAGTGCTCCTGACCCATCACCGACCAACCACATCCTAAAATGCGCACTCATTAATGCACGCTCCATCCATGCCCATTCCATAGAGATCAATGACCTCATCACCACCCACAAACTAGACATGCTAGCCGTATCTGAAACTTGGCTCCATGAGGCATCCAACCCATCCATACACCTTGCCCTCCCCCAGGATTACACTATCCTTAGGCAGGACCGCAAAACCTCTAAAGGTGGGGGCGTCGCCCTCATCTATAGAAACTCACTTGCCATTAGGCAGTGCAACCAACATTGGAACAACAACGCTGACCTTCTCTACACTAAACTAGCTCTCTCCCCTAATTGCACTATCAACTTCTTAGTCACATACAGACCACCAGGCTCTCCTCCGGACGTCCAAAAGCATCTCCTCCAAATCATTAGCAACAACTTGAAAAGCTCCACCAAAACCATCCTACTTGGTGACCTTAACCTTGGTTTAGATGACCCCAAGGACAAATCAGCCACACACCTGGCCAACGATCTTTCCAACATGGGGTTCATTCACAAAATCACCAAACCTACTCACTGCAAAGGCCGGTCCATCGACTGGGTAGCAGACCATAACTGTTCATCATCCATCACCTCCATCTCACCCCTCCCCTGGACGGATCACCATCTCATCCAATTCTCCATCCCCACCACACCCACCCGTAAAACCCTCACGTATGCACCCCCTGCCAAGGTCAGAAGCTCCAAAAAACTCACAGCGACCAATCTCCCTCCTCTTCTTGATATCCCTGAACTCAAGCATCCCTTCATCCAAGATCCCACCTCCCTCGCTAACACTTACAACAACGCCCTCACCCAAGCCATTGACGCTATTGCCCCGTTGGAAGATAAAAAAGGAAAAAAATCCATGCACTCCAACTCTTGGTTCTCAGAAGAACTATCTGTCCTGCGTAACCTGAAGCGCAAAGCCCTATCCAACTGGCAGTCTACGCCCAACCAGTCCTCGCTCAACGAGTTCAAAGAAATCTCACTGACCTACAAAAATGCCATCTTCAAAGCCAAATCTGAATCATATAATCAAAGAATAACCAAATCCAGCTCCAAAACCAGAGAAATATTCTCTATTTTCAAAGAACTCACCACTCCTGAGTCCAGCCCGGACGAAATCATAAAGGATGAAGCTTGGTGCACAGGCATCCAGACAGCCCTCCTAAATAAAGTCAAAACGCTTCAAGACAAAATTGCATCACAACGTAAAGCACTCAATACCTCCGCCACGCCTCCCTCTCTCCCCCCTCAACACCCTCACTCAGAAATACCCCTCTTTGCCTTCAGAGAAGTCACAGAACTAGAAACCGCCGCCTTACTCAAAAACATCAAACCCTCCACGTGCAAGGGGGACATATGCCCCCCCACTATCATCAAAGAGTGCTCACAAGCCCTCACCCCCATCATCACAGCCTTCATCAATGCCTCCTTCTCCTCAGGAACTGTACCTCATTGCCTAAAAGAAGCTTGGGTTCGCCCACTCTTAAAAAACCCTCCTTAGACCCCACCTCCCCCAGCAACTATCGCCCCATCACCACCGTCCCCTTCCTCCTCAAAATCCTTGATAAAGCAGCCCACAATCAAATTCAGCAATACATAGAGACCCTTGCTATCCTAGGCAGAAGACAATCGGGCTTCCGCAAAGGCCATGGGACTGAAACTGCCCTACTAGATTTAAAAAATCAAATCACTAAAATAATGGACACAGGCAAACCTGTTCTCCTCCTGCTACTCGACCTCTCCGCAGCATTTGACTTAGTGGACCATGGCATCCTCACATCTCACCTTTTCAACGCAGCCCACTTCTCCCTCAAAGCAACCTCTTGGATCACCTCCTTTGTAGAAGGCCGAGCCATGAAGGTGTACTCCGACCAGGCCAATGCTCCCCCGACCACCATAAACTGTGGAGTCCCACAAGGGTCATGCACTGCACCGACTCTATACAATCTCTTCACTAAACCCCTCTTCGACCTACTGGACGCCCTCGGAATAGCTTACAAAAACTATGCCGATGACACTCTAGTCCTCCTCCCCCTCACTGGAGACTATGCCCGAGACACAGAAGCCCTCCTCAACATTTACTCTACGATCCAAGCATGGATGGCGATCAATGGCCTCTGCCGTAACGGAGACAAAACAGAGATCATCATCCTGGCCCCCAGCGAAATCCTATCCAAGCTCAGCCAAGACTACACACACATAACCATCGACAACACCAACATACCTGTCTCCACTGCTGTGAAGACCCTAGGAGTATACCTAGTCGCTACTCTCTCCATGATGAGACAAGTCAACGCCATCTCCTCCTCCTCCGCATTGACCACTAAACTCATCTTCGCCATAAAACCGTATCTTACCACTCCCAACTGCCTCTCCATCGCCAGAGCCACCATAGGAGCCAGGCTAGACTATTGCAACGCCCTCTTAGCCGGCACCTCAACTAAAAATCTAAACAAGCTCCAAACAGTGCAAAACAATGCACTCCGCGCTGCTCTGCACATCCCCAAATTCGACCATGTGTCGCAGGCCAGAAGAAATGCTCACTGGCTCCCAGTTAAAGAAAGAATCGACTTCAAAGTACTCTCCCTTACACACAAATGCCTCAATCACACCGCTCCCTCCTACCTAGCAGAAACCATCATGAGGAAATCTTCCCTTCGTCCTATAAGGACTCCCCATGACAACCAACTCCGAGTTCCCACCATAAGAAGAGCTAAAGCTGGAGGCATTGGCCTCCCACACATAGCACCTAAGCTCTGGAACAACCTCCCTAACTCTCTCAGAGCGGAACCCTCACTGCTTTCCTTTCGGAAATCCCTCAAAACCATGCTCTTCACATAATCACCTCCCACCTTCCCTTCTGACATGAACGGCACATATCTCAAATGCCCTGATGTCTGCACCGCTTATGTATGTAACTAAAACATATTACTGTAAATCTAAATGCCTTGTAAACGTATATATCTTACCATGTCACTGTAAATCAAAAGGCCTGTGAACTTAATAACCTTCCTTCTGTAACCAGCCAAATGCTTATATGTAACAGCGCCACGATGCCCACGGGCTGAGCGTGCGCTTTAAAAATATGAATACATAAATAAATAAATAAATAAAACTGTCAGATCGACCTTGTTCCTGGTGCACAAATCCCTTGCGGCAGGATCTACGCTCTCACAGAACCAGAAAACCTTCCTTTGAAATCCTATTTAGACGAGTACCTTGCAAACGGATTTATCCGTCCTTCGAAGTCCCCCACAGCCAGTCCTTTGTTCTTCGTACCGAAAAAGGGAGGAGTCTTGAGACCCTGTATTGACTACCGCGCATTGAACCAGATCACTGTGAAGAACTGCTACCCCTTGCCACTTATCCCTGAGATGCTAGAACAAGTTAAAGATGCCCAGATTTATACCAAATTGGACCTTTGAGGAGCGTACCACCTGGTCCGAGTCAGAAAAGGAGATGAATGCAAAACCGCCTTCTGTACTAAGTATGGCTTATTTGAATATCAAGTCATGCCCTTCGGGTTATGCAACGCTCCTGCGGCATTCCAATATTTCATGAATGACGTCTTAAGGGAGTTAATTGATGTGTGCGCCTTAGTGTACATAGACGACATTTTAGTATACTCAGCCTCGGAACAAGATCATGTCAGGCACGTTCATTCAGTCCTCACCAAGCTCCGTCAACATCGCTTGTTTGCAAAGCTTGAAAAATGCTTTTTTCACGTCACCGAAGTAGAATTTCTTGGTTTTATCCTTACTCCAGGAGGCATCAGAATGGACGTCACAAGGTAGATGCCATTCTGAAATGGCCTTCACTGATGTCTCTGAAAGGGGTACAAAGCATGCTGGGCTTTGCGAACTTCTACTGCCGGTTCATCCCAGACTTCTCTCAGGTTGTGCACCCAATCACAGTACTATTACGAAAAAACAATAAAAGGTTTGCTTGGACCGAAGAAGCAGAAGAAGCCTTTCAGGAACTTAAACAAAGGTTTACCACTGCTCCAATCCTGTGACATCCTCGTCCAGACCTCCCTTATGTCGTTGAAACTGATGCGTCCAGTCTCGCACTGGGGGCTGTCCGTTCACAGAGAGACCCGGAAACCGGCCAACTACATCCTGTGGCCTTCTGGTCGAAAAAGTTCTCACCTCCAGAGATTAATTATGCCATCACGGACAAAGAACTCCTGGCTATCAAATCCACCTTTAAAGCCTCGAAGCACTACCTTTTGGGGGCCAGACACACCATTACAGTCATCACACACCACAGAAACCTGCAATATCTCAAAACAGCCAAGGGCCAGTCCTCGTGCCAATTACGGTGCGCCCTTTTCTTCGCCAAATATGATTACGTAATCACATTTCGACCAGGAGTCAGAAACGGAAAGGCGGATGCCTTATCTCGCATGGGCATAGATGAAATAGTATATACAACTCCAGACCCAGTACCTATTATACCTGAAGACAAACTCTTGGGTTTCACGACAGCCTTAACACAAGCAGAACTACGAAAAGAAATCCAACGGACAATGAATCCTGATGCCTACCTCGTATGGCAAACTCAAGGAGAACAATATACCATCAAGGACCATCTACCCTTTTTTTAGGGATCGCCTATATGTACCCAAGAAGGAATTACAACAGCATATTATTTCAAACTATCACGATTCACTGATCGAAGGGCATCCTGGGATCGCCAAAACCCTAGCTAAGGTGAAAGAGAACTTTTGGTGGCCTACTTGGCGTAAGGACATCATTCAGTATATTCAGTCCTGCGGTGTCTGCGCACAAAATAAATCACAGAAACAAAAACCATCTGGTCTCCTACAACCATTGGACATTCCTCCAGTTCCATGGCACACTCTTTCCCTTGACTTCATCAATTATCTACCTCCAAGCCAAGGGTTCAACACCATCCTTGTATTTGTGGACTTATTCTCGAAGATGGCCCATTTTATTCCTCTCAAAGGCTTCCCAGACGCAGCCACTTTAGCAAACGTGTTCCTGGAGGGTGTGGTTAAGCTACATGGCTTCCCTTCGGTTCTGGTCTCTGATCGAGGCAGCCAGTTTGTTTCAAACTTCTGGAAAAAATGTTGTGCAATGGCACAGATCGACATTCGGCTATCTACCAGTCACCATCCCCAAACGGACGGCCAAACCGAGAGAACCAATCAGACACTCGAGCTATATTTACGGTGCATACGGCACCACGAACAAAGGAATTGGAAAGACCTACTATGGATAGCTGAATATACATATAACAATTCTTTGCATTCAAGCACGGGACAAACGCCCTTCTATACCCTTTATGGCAGACATCCACGTACCTCTGAACTAGAACTTCCAGCCAGCTTGGAAATGCCAGCGGTAAAGACTCTACACACAACCATTACTCAGGCTTTCAAAAGGGCATAGGAACACCTTATTCATGCCAAAGAAAAACAAAAGAGATTCGCCGACCAACACTGGAAAAAGGCCCCTGATTATCAAGTAGGAGACAAAGTTTGGTTAGCCGCTAAATTTGTATCCATCAAGGGAACCCGGACCTTTTGTCCCAGATTCTTAGGACCCTATACCATTAAGGCAATTATCAACCCAGCAGCCGTGAAACTGGATTTACCACCTAATCTACACATCCACCCGGTATTCCATGTGTCCCTCCTGAAATCAATGCAATCCGGCACACAGATTGGGACGCCACCTAAGCCCATACTTGTTGAGGAGAACCAGAATTCAAAGTCAAAGATATCTTGGACTCTAAATACTCTAGGACCAAGCTATATTATCTCATCGATTGGAAAGGATTTGGACCACAAGATAGATCCTGGGAGCCCAGTGAGAATATCCACGCACCACGTCTAATCAGGAAATTCCATCGGAACTTCCCAACCAAACCTGGGCCAGACAGAAGGAACACCGTGGGAGGGGCCTTAGGGGGGAGTGCTGTCACGACCCTCACCCAAAACCCCCTCTGGCAAACCCATTGGCCAAGTGGAGTCAGGACTCAGGCCTCTAGAGCCTGGCATCCTCTTCAAAAGCCCCTGTATTGTCAGCCAACATGGAGGCATCCACATAGCTTCGTTCCTAACAACCAAGTCATGCGGTCTAGTGTTTTGGGTGTGGTAGCCTAGGGACTACTTTACCTGGACTATTTTGTTGGGGCTATTTAAACCACACCCGAGTAAGACAACACGCTTTGCGTTACTTTGCAGCTTGCAACGTGACGCTCACCGTGTCCAGCTATTCCCTCGAACCTCGGAGAAGCAGAACCTGCAAGGAGACAAAAGGAACATCATTAGCAGCAGCATCTTACCTGCAGTCTTCATCTTTAAACACTCGCAGCTACTGAGAACAGCTTCCTCGAATCTGCACGCCTCCGGGACAGAACGACCTGAAAGAGGAAGATAGAGGCAACATTAAAGAAAGCAGTAGAGACATTTACAAATTACGAACTGCTCAAAAGGCTTACCTGGCTGGTCGCCTCTCGGCTGGCACCACTCCGGACGTTCCACTCGCGCTGAAGAACACCGGGACCTACAAGGAAGATAAACACAGGTTAGCAAAGGCAAGACTTCGCAGCACTGCACATAGCGCTTACTTACCGCAACATAGCGCTCTTAATGTGCCATCATTTACCAGCGGGGCTCAACCAAGCCAGTTCGCCGCTCTGAAGCTCCGCATACCTAAGGGAGAAAAAAGAGACATTTTAAACAAAGAAAGGCATGCAGGATAGCAACAAAACTAAAGAACAGCAATAAGACCTACCTGAACAATATCAAACGTGCCGGCGTCAGTGAAGTAACTGGACCGCACTCGCCCATGAAATACAACGCTCCCCTGCAAAGAAGGCAGGACGGAGAGCACGCCTAATTCTACCACAAGGTGAGGAGAGGGCGCCAGAGGGACTGAAATCAGACGGGGTTGGAGGGTGGATACTTACCCCAGTCGGTCAGTCTTGAACACAGTCCTCCTGTATTTTCAGGCAGAACCTTCCCCGCAGACCACATCAGGGCGAAGCTGAGAAGCATACCAGCGAGTAACCCGGCTGGGTGGCGTCCCTGTGGGTACCAGGTGAGCGTAACACCAACTCCCAACAATCCAAGTGTGCATGTGCACATGGAGCCAGTGTGTCACTGACACATGTCTATCATAGTCCCTGTGGTTCAGAGGTATTCGTGAATTAGTGCTTGGCGTACAGCATGGCCATCCTGTGCATCACGTACTGGCAGGGGGGCTACTTAACCTCCGTCTCCATCCTCATCATCCTCACCCGGGGCATGCATGTCAATGTCAGGTGGCAGTGGTACATTTCTCCGGACGCACATGTTGTGCAGCATGACACAGGCCATGGTGATCTTTGCCACCTACTCAGGCCTATATAGGAGTGCCCCACCAGACCTGCTTAGGCAGTGGAAACGCACCTTCAACAGGCCAAAGGTCTGCTTAATAACAACACGGGTGCGGGTGTGAACACGATTGTACTCCTCTTCATGGCTGTTCTGCGGGTTCCGCACAGGGGTAAGTAGCCACGGCCTCAAGGGATATCCTCCATCACCTGCAAGCAAATACAAATAGGTGTGTGTCACTCTGAGCTGCCACCTTCAGGAAGCACAGTCATAGCGGCAGCTATTTGGTGTGGACATGCACATGTCCCTGTACGTCTGATACTGTTATGAGGTGTGGTAGTCTGGATGGCGTTCAATAGATGATGCAGGGTGTAATCATGCATGCTGAGGAGGATGTACTGTGGTAGTACAACAATGTTTTGCCTCCCATTCAAGAAGTTAATTCTACACTATGCATGGTCACACTAGCCACATTGGCACATTTGCAGTCCTGCACAGACATGCAATACTTGCCATCACCATGGTGGCCTGGTTGTGCCTCTTACTTGTTGTCATCGATATGCATTATTTGTTTGATTTGTGCCAGTGATGTGTCATGTTCCGTTTGGGAGGTTCAGGTCTGGAGTGTTTAGCTCTGCATGCATTCTCCAATCACCGACAAATGCCACCCAGGTGGAGTATGCATCTCCCCCCCCTTTCCCAACCAGGTCGAGTATGCATCCCCCCCTTTCCGAACAAGGTGGAGTATCCATCCCTACACATCAGTACCCCAAAGCACTGCCATGGGATAGTTGTGCAACTCACCAAGCAGCCAGGCACGTGGTCCAGCATGTCGCTCCATGCGACGGGGTAGCGTGGAGTTGCACAGTACCATGGCATCATGTGTTGATCCGGGAAATCGGGCGCAGCAATGTGTGATGATCTTGCTGGAGTCACATACCACTTGCAATTGCGGTACACCGCCTCTATGGCACGGGGGACTACCAATTCCACATGGGTGCAGTCGAGGGCACCAACACAATTGGGCATGCCTGCCAGTGCATGGAAGCCTACTTTGGTGTCGGCTATCTCCTGGGCAGTCCGTGGTAGGGATATGTGGGTGCTTGCATGCTTCAGAAGAGCATCCAGCACTTGGTTCAACATGCGTGAAAATAGTGGCTGTGAAATGCCATGCAGCTGGCCCACTGTGTGTTGATAGGTGCCTCTGGCCAGGAAGTGTAGCATAGGCACCACCTTTAGTAGTGGGGGGATGGCAGTGCGTATTTCTATGAGGCTGGCAATGTCGTTGTGTATCATGTCCACTATGGTGGTGATGGTGTCCCGGTCCAACCGGTACAGGGTGGGGATCTGCTCAGGGGTTAGGTTGAATGGGCTGGGTCTGGTGCGAGGGATTGGTGGCTGCCTACGAGGCACTGCTGGCTGCGCTGGTGGTAATTGCTGGGCCTGTCTCACCCTCCTTCTCCTCCTGCGTCTCCTCTGTGCTGCCTATTGTTGCTGCTGTATTTGTTGTAGTAGTTGGTGTTGTTACTGTAGTTGTAGCAGTATTGGCATGTCCTCCAGCGCCATGATTGCAACAGCTTGTGGTAGCATTTTGGTGTTGGAAGGGGTGTGGTGTGTGGGTGTGCTCCTTTTATACTGGCCCAGCCTCCATTGACTCCACCTGTGGGGATTGTGTGCACCTGTGGCAGTTGGCTTGTTTCCTGATTGCTGTTTGAGGGTGGTCCGCCTTGTCTGTATGCCCGGCATCGTGCAGCCCGTGATTACCGGCTTTGCGATGCCAGTATTTGTATGTGCGCGTTGGTTGGGATCTCCTCCTATTACTGGCATGCTGGTATTTGCTCCCCGAAGGGGCGCGTGTACGCGCCCATGCCGCTATTAGAGGCACCGTTATTTAGGGTGCCGCTAATAGCGGGTTGCAGGGTCAGAATACAGAATAATCTTTTACCGGCATCGATTTTCGCTTACCGGCAACCTCGTAATGAGGACCATAGTCTGATTATGGATAGGCCTGCTTTATGTTTTAAGAATGTATGGAACTCGATATTAGGGATAGGATAATGGAGATGAAGTTCTATGAATGAGAGCTATTCTTCCCCCTTTCCACAGATCCTTCAGTAAAGAAATTCCTAAATTCTGCCGTTCTTCCCTCTTAAGCAATTTCATGGTAAGGGCGATCTTTCCTACCAGCCACTATTGCTTGCGGTGAAATTAGCGACACTTCTTACTGTATGATAGCAAAGATGAATCAGACTCTACTGGAGGAAAAAACAAGGCTGAAAATACCTCCAGAAAGTTGTGGGTTGACTTGAAGAACCCAGGCTGGTCCACTTCAGGAGAACATGAGAGACTCCTTAGGAATATTGATATCAGGATGCAGAAGGATGCAGTAATAAAGGGCCATGAAGATCAGCAGACAAATGACAAAAAGGAACAGAGGCAGAGGAGAATCGATAACAATGCCAGGAGCAGAGATGAAAATGAACAAAAAAGGCACAGGGCAGGATAACTCATGGGCGAGGAAAACAAGTATCAGCTTGTGGGAGATTCAGAGTGCTGAGATGCACTAGCTGCTGCATCTGTTTTCAGGCTTGTTCGCGGACCGAAAGACGTCATGACATCATGAGGGTGTAGTGCTGTGGCCATGTTGGAATGGGCCGCCTGGCTTGCCAAAGCTTGTAAAGAACCCACCGTGCACAAAGATCTGTGACACAATCCACTATCAGGGACAATTGGCATGTCCTGAAAAAATCTTTCAGTACTGGGGACTCTCCTACCGATACCCACCGCACTAGCACCTTGCTTGCCACTTGGGGGCTGTGCGGGCGTTCCTCATTTCAAATAAAGTTGAAATGACCCTCTGCAGCTTTATTATAGCTACCCCTCTGGATGCTCTTTGATTTTTAGAACATTTGGGGCAAGAGCTGTATTTCGCGAGAACTTCCTGTAAGAAATCTGTAGCAAGCTTGGCACACTCGGATGGATATAGAAAGGTAAGCTTCAATGCAAAACCCCACAGCACAGCCTCAATAAACCAACAGCAGTGTCCCTCTCCACCAACTGCCTCCCCTACATTCCACATTCAATGACAACCTCCCAACCTTCCGTATAGAACGTGCAACAGCTACCACACATCCCCCCCCAAAATCCTTGAACATAAGAAACAATGATGTAACTGCATAACATTAAAATGCATTCAAATGGTGGAACTGCAAAACATTAAAATGAATGCTGGTGAAACTGTATAACATTGAAATGCAACACTGAAATGAATACTACCCCAAATATCACACATCTTCCCCCCAAAATCTTAGAACATAACAAGATTTAAACCTACTTAACAAAGAAAAGAAACAACAGAGAAACTGCATAACATTAAAATTCCTACTACCCTAAGTAACCTATGTCACCGGTGGTTACCAGTGTAGACATAAATAGGAAATAAAATCAAAAGAACATCCTGATGCACAACCAGTATCACCTAATATAATCCTTCATCCATACCAGTTCTCTTCTTCTCCTCATCACACTGCCACTGACACAATCACTACTAACACTAACAGGAACAGATCCCACTCCACCACTGTTAACCCCTACTCCTATTCCACAATCATCTCCGAACACATCCTCCAACCCCACCTGCTTCCCACCAAGCACGACTCCATTGTCCACACCTTCCACTGCTACCACTCTATCCAGATTCCAAATGGACCCATCATCCACCCTAACAGCATTGTCCAAACACTCAAGAACTTTCCAGGGTTCTGAAAACTTCGACCTTCCTTTGATCATATGCACACCCTTCTTCACATGCAGCCATGACCCGAATATCACCTCAACCCTCGCCTTTGTTTTGCGTCCCAATTTAGCATCATAGTTCCTCTTGTTTCTCCTTTTTGCCTCACCCATCCTTTCGCACAAACTTGGTATCCAACTCTATACTTTCCTGAGCATTCCCTGCCAAATCACCTCCTTTAGTCATTTTGTTCCCCCACGCAGGATTAAGACCTGCGTTGGCCTCTCTGCCTTACATAATCCTAAACGGTGACACCTGAGTGACCCCATTGGGAGAAACTCTCACATTCCACAAGAATTTCCGAACCGCCTCTTTCACCTTCATTCCACTCCTCACCGCCAGTTCGATCACTCCCCCCAACACCCTGTTAAAGCGCTCGACCACATCGTTAGACTGAGGCCTATACAAAGACGTGAACTTCCATTTAAAACCCCTCTTCCTACTGTACTCTGCTATGTCTGCACTTTTAAATTGGGTACCATTGTCACTCCACATTTCCACAGGCAAACCCTCTCTCCTGAACATTTGTTCAGAAACTTGATTATCTCTCCACTCGAAATTTGTTTCACCCACTTAACCTCCGGCCACCTAGAAAAAAGAGCTACCAGAACAATCAAAAACCTATGCGCCTTCCCGAAAGTTTCATATGGACCCAGAATGTCAATGGCCACCCGCGACCATGCACCCTCAGGCAAATGCAGTGTCAATAATCCTGCCTGTGAGTCTTCAAAGCTTTATCACAGTTGCGACAAGCACCACACTCCCTAAGCACCCTCTCCACCATCACATCCATTTCTGGCCACCAATATCTCTCCTTCAACTTCCTCTTGGTGCATGTCATGACAGAATGCCCTTCATGCGCTTTGTTGATAAGCTTCTCCCTAAAATACATAGGTACGACCAAAACCCCTACCCTCAACAACACCTCATCTTCCAAGGTCAACTGATCCCTAATTTCCCAGTACGCCTTCAAATTATCCGAAATTTCTTTTTTTGTGTGGCCAACCTTGTTGCGTCCACAGCATTACCCTAGCAAGCAGGATCCTCTGCCAAACAATCCTTCAACTCCTCTTTCTTAATCACCACATCCACAAAAACCTCCCCAAGGAAGGCCACCATAAGTCCCTCTTCCTCCTGCAGAACTTCCAAATGATCTGTTCTTTCCAAAGGCGACCTAGAAAGAAAATCAGTTACCCTGTTAAAATCATAGCACACTTAAAATCATATTCCTGTACTCTTAAGCACAACGTGGCGATCCTAGGCATGGCCCTCATCATTCCTTTGACTGAAAGCACCCCCAGCTATGGCTTATGATCCGTCTCACCAAAAACTGCTTGTCCCACACATAGTTCCTGAAGTGTTCGATACCCCACATGCATACCAGCAACTCCCTCTCTATCACTAAATATCTACTGCATGGCAGATTGTCCTTTCCTCTCTCCAACACCTTGAGAAAGGACCGCTGCTAACCATTCCACACTGGCATCCACTGTGTGAGAAACCTGAAGGTGTTTGACTTACTAGCCCCCGGGCATCTGTCATCCAGTTGGCCAGGACATGGCCATCGCAATTGGATCTAGTTCCTGTGGGTGGACCAGTGCGGGAGGTTAACCTGGATGGGGGGTCTTCTGGAGTGGAAGTGGGACACTGAAGAGTGAGATGCGGTATCCCCTTTTTTTACACCTTTTTCCCATCTTGCCAGTAGGATACTTAGAAACTCTACCCCCCCTTTTTTCAACACAAACACTTTCTCACCCTGTGAGCAACAACGGACTAATATCAGAGCCGTTTTCCTGACATGTCCCAACGCAATGGTCGGGCAGAGTCGGGCAATTGCCGACAAATACACACACCTGACTGCCTTTTCCCATCCCACTGCGATAAAAGGCGGAGCACAAGAGCACACGGGGAGCAAGGCTGAATGCATGAGGAACCAGCTTTTTTCAGGACGCCAGTTCAAATGGAGGCGAAAGGTGGCGAGACCTGAAAGGACATCAAGGAGAGAGTTGCCCTTACCCTTTTCAACTCAGACCCGCAAAGCCTCCGACAAAAGAAGCATAAAACCGTGAATCGCAGCTGGCAAATGGTGTGAAGGATGTCAGTGGTACGTGGAACCCTCCTGCACGGATAGCCAGGAAGGGGAGGCAAGTTTGCCAACATGGTACCGTCCTTGACTCCAGCGGCTAGAGAAATTCCAACGAGTTCGGCACAGCCGGTGAGTTGGAAGAACCTAATAGTGGGCCGGCCTGTGTTAGACTCAAGGTTGCAGTGGCAACGTTAAGAAGATTAAGGGACAGAGGTCTTTTTTTAATGAACTTGATACCAGAGATAGAGTGATCCGGCACCATGTGGGTGCTCATTCGAAGATCTCTGGCTAGTACCCCTCGCTTGAACAAGGAAAGTATTGAACCAAAAGATAGTGGAACTACAAGTACCAACAGACCATTTAGAAGGACGGCGTGAAGTGTCAGGTGGTCATACAAGGGTCAAGTCAAACCCCTTGTACAATCAAAAGTCCTTCACATGTTGTAGATATTGTGAACTGTGGAAGGTGTGAACCCGACTGAGGGAATTGTAAGACAGGCGTTTGCGCCTGGCAGAGGGGAACGCTGTACGAACTGGTTATTGTAAACAAACACATCTTTGCCATAGGCTAACAAAGTGACCCAACGAGACATGATCGCCCTTCAGAAGTCTTTGTAGAAAGTTGGCAAAAGGCAGTGGAAGGTCTGAGCCCCAATGAGGGGGACCTAACAAAAATGTTGTTGTTTAAAAAGCCATTGGGCCTCATTATGAGTCTGGCGGTAGCCGTGCCGGTAAAACCGACAGGCTGCCGCCGGACTCATGATGATTTACCGCCGCCTGATTTGCCGGAATAACCAGGGCATTACAGCCCCGGCGGTCTGGTAAATCAGGCGGCCTCTTTCGTAAATCCCCATTTCCATTGAGTCCCAGAGGACTCATTGGGAATGGGGATCACTGATACACTGGCACCCTGGAATGCCGGTGTTTCAGTGAAGTCTGCAGCCGGGTGCCGTTCCGTCCGCCAGGGCAGACCTGGCGGGCGGGACGGCACACTGCCACAGACTTGTACTTTGCCACTTGTACTTTGCCGGTCTGGAAAAATCGGTGGCCGTAAGCTTACCGCCACCATTGTTTCCGGACTGGCAAAGTTGTAATGAGGCCCAGTGAGACTTTTGAAACTTTTGAATATTACGGAAAAGGAACAAGATTGAAAGACGATAGTGAACCCAACTAAGGGATGTCAAGAGAAAAGTGTAAACAACATTGTGAACCTGACGGAGGGATGACCACAATGAATGATTAGTTGGAGCCCGATTGAGGGAGGCTAACCACTAAGGGAAGATCGGAGCCTTGATGAGGGGGATCCAAGGGTGAAGATTAATCACCCGCCATGAAGGTTAACAGAGGGAACTTTTGTTTTGTTTTGTTCTTGTGGCTGAAGCATAATCACCCGATGGCAAAGTTATCAGAAATAACTTTTGTTATTTTTGATATATCAGGCCCTCTGAAGCAAGAGACTTTGCATGAGAAGAGAATTGTACACAGAAGCCCCTGATATAGACACCAGGAACTGTAAGCTCGTGCCAGAGAAGACCAGCAGTGTGCTGTGCTCAAAAGTCCCACCTTGTCCCGTGCTAAAAAGCATGGGTAAGGGAGACCCCGGCCATAACATCCTGACTATCATTTTGTGAACACTTCTTTTCTTGTGGACATTATCCCACACTATTTTGTAGCATAGCGGTAAGGATTGGCAATATGTTTTCTTAGTATAGGCCCTTTTTATTTGACTAGACTCCACTAGGACTGTATTATTATTATTTGATGGTTGTAGTTTGATCCCATCTTAGATTTAGGTTTAGATTAGGCGTTTATCTCACCCATTTTACAGTTTGAACTGTGATCACTTGTGTCTGTCTTACTTTGATGCTATGCCTTTCTTACAACTGCAATAGTGCACTCATCCTCCATTTTAAACTCTCCCAATTTCCGTGCATCACAAATTTCATCTTTTATAATCTCCAAAGCCCTCTGACACTCCACCTCCCAAACAAATTCCACTCCATTCCTCAAAAAGTTTTGAATGGGTTCTGATACGACAGCAAAATTCTTAACAAACTTGTTTTTAAATTCAGCAAGACCTAAAAATCCCCTCACTTCATCCACATTCTTAGATACCGGTGCTTCTCTTACCGACCTCATGGCATCCTCCTTAAGCCGATACCCCTTCCCACTCATTACATTTCCCACATACTCAACTTCCTCCACCCTAAATCGACACTTACTCAATTCTATTGTCAACCCTCTATCTCTGAGCCTGCTCAAAACTTCAAACAGCCTCTTATCATGTTCTGATGCTGTTCTCCCATATATCAAAATGTCATCTTGCTACACCAATGTACCTTCAATCCCCTTAAGAACCTTGCTCATTACCCTTTGAAATACCACTGCAGTGGACGCTAGTCCAAATAGCATTCTTCTGAAACAGAACAAACCAAAGGTTGTGATAAATGTCGTTAAACACTGACACTCTTCTGTCAACGGAATCTGGTGATATGCTGCCGACAAGTCTAGGCTTATAAACACAGCTGCCTCTCCCACATTGCTCAACATCTCTGTGATCACCGGCAACAGGAACTTGTCCACGAGAATGTTCTTATTGATGTCCCTAAGGTCCACACACATTCTGATTTTCCCATTCTTCTTCCGCGCCACTACTATAGGACTGACCCATTCCGCCGCCTTCACTCTTTTTATAATTCCTCCATCAAGAAGTCTTTCAAGTTCCTTCTCCACCTCCCCTCTGATGGAGAGAGGAATATGCCTTAGTTTGTGAGCAACACCTTTCTCATCCGTTTCAAAACAATCTTATGAACGAATCCTCGCAAGCATCCCACTTTGCTGGTAAACAGCTCTGGAAAACGCTCCTCGGTGGCACTGCCATGTACGAACAGAATAGGCTCATCACTCCTGGGATCCAACCTAATACCCAAGGCTGCCTGGTCCCGCCAACCCAAGACATCCACACCCTTCCTTCCAACATATACATTGACCACAGCCAGGCTTCCTTTGTACTCCATCATGGATTGGAACATTTCCTCATGGTAATCCTGGAACCCTCAAATCCACCAGGCTCCTTGATGTTGGATCTCTTGAGCACTCCACATAATCCTGCTTCTCGCAGCTTCTCCCATCTAGTTTATTATAATATCGTGTAGGGTGAACAGCTGTCCACCATTACCTTAACCTGGAAACCATCTATCCTGATTTTACAACTCGGGCACTTCATTTGGGAGCAGTCCTCTTTACTCTCCTGCACAACCACTACTCGCTCCTCATCATCCGAGCATCCAAGCTTTCTTCTTCATCATCTTCCTGAACACACAATTTTTTTCTTCCTCTGGCACGTCACAACTCCATTCACTGTCAGTTGTCCCCACCCAGCACCTGTCAGCTAGTGCAGGGTGACAAACCAGGAGCAGGAAAATGAGTGAAAGAGAAGAAAAAAAATCCCAAACCACTGGTAGGAAGAAGATCAACCTGGAGCAATGATGATCTTCGTGCAATATTTGTTGTATGTTGCCACGACAACCAAAATTGCCGCCTCATGCTTCCTGGCGTTCACGGGTCTTTTCCTCTAGCCTGTGAGCACTCAAACTGCCTGTTCCTGCCGCGAACCACTCAGGAACAATACCAAACTTCATGCAATGCTTGCAACAGGTTGCCACGGCAACCAAGATGGCCGCTTCCTGCTTCCCAATGCTCGATCCCTTCCTCTAACCCGCAATCGCTCCGGCTGCTTGTTCCTGCCTGCCAAGTCGCTCTGCTCCGACAACACTGGGAACATGCAGCCCTCACTTCTCACGGCCGCTGGCATCACTGTCATACGTCGACTCAAGTCCGCCCTCAGCGTACTCCTTGCTGTGTCCGCTGTGCGGTTAATAGCACTTGCCAGCACTAGTGCACATTCTGGAGGCCCTCGCCTGCACAGCAGGCCCACTGAAATCATGGGCTATCCTCGTTGCTAAATTGTATCAAGCACGGCGCACTCGGATGGATATAGAAAGGTAAGCTTTGATGTAAAACCCCACTGCACAGCCTCCATCAATCAACAGCAGAGTCCCTCTCGACCACCTACCTCCACTACATTCCACATTGCATGATGACCTCCCAACCTTCAAAATAGAACGTGTAACAGCTTACACAAATTCCCAGCTGATGTGATTGATTTGTGTATATACGTCTGAGGTTTGGTTCGAGAAGGAGGCCCCAAATGTTTTCCCAGGGTCTGTGGAATCTCTGAATCTCCTGATATGATCATGATCTTTCATTCAGCTATATGGTCACGGTAAATTAAATCATCCAACTACATATTCCCCAATTTACCAACATTTTGGAGTATATATGGTAATTTTTCCTGCAGCCTAGTCCTCCTTTTCCAGATTGCTTTCTCACTTTCTTTGGTGTACTGAATAATTTCAGTCAGCTGCTTTGAAATGTTTCTAAAAGTCTGGTGGAAAACTGGCACCAACAGTCTTGTTTATGGGGAGGACAGAATGATTTGTTTGCCCACTATTGACTTACAATGTATTACCACGTTAAAATCTGTATGGTCTTGGGCAATAAATATTGTATTCCACAATACCTGTAATCAATATCATTATCATTTCCCAAAAAGTGCTGGCAATTTCATTTAAGTTGATTTGATTTTTACTATCAAATCTCCTAATTTTCCATGGGTACATCTATTTTAAAGGACATTGCCACAATATATTAGTGATTCAATCTTCAACTAAGAGCAGGGGCTAAGCTGCCCTTTCAAACTGGAACCAAATAAGGGTCTGTTTTATCTGGAATGAGAAAGAAGTGCATCCATAAACTGCAGGAGAACTTGGAAATCTATAGCAAGCAAATGGATTCCCTCTCAGTAAGTCGATCAAAGAGGGATCGGTCCAAATAAATGTTGGACCCTTTGAGTGTTGACACCAGAGGCGTAGCCAGGATTGACCAACAAGTGGGGTCTGAAGATAATGTTGTTGGGGCTACTACATTGACATTAACATTTGGAAATGCTCACACAGTACTGCTGAGTGGGCATTTACAGATATTGGGCGGGCCTTGCCCGTTCAGGCGCTACCCTGTCTACCCCTCTGGTTGACACAAAATAGTGGTGAGGATGTTGTGCAGAAGGTACCAGCAGACCTAAGTGATCCTACCCTGCAGAGCAATTATTAATAAAAGTCATTCTTGGCTTTAACCCCCAACCCACCACCCCAAAAATTAGAGGGGTGAAAGGTCTGCCCGCCACCCAACTCTACTCACCAATTGAGTGATCATCTGCTGCTTCTCTTCAACCTGCACGTACATACCCTTCTTGCACTCTAATCTTGCAAATTCCCCGTCACACTGAGATCGTTTGATGGAGCCATCCAGTTATGATATGGAATTTGTAACGTGCCTATAGACAAGTGTTTCAAGGCGCGACCAGGCAAGGAAGGGGGAACAGAGGGAGGACAGAGACAACAATCTTACTAGGCCAAGTGACATTGAGATCGCGCAAGTGCAGGGAAGGGGGAGGGGAAAAGTGCCAGGCGAAAAGGGAGGGGGCAGTGCTGTACATGGGATCAAAACAATAACAAGAAGTGCGGTCAGCAGGTGGCAAGTGCAAGGGTAAGTGCAGACAGCAGGTGTCCAAAAGTGCAAGTAGTGATGCAATGCAACTGTATACTTGCCCTCAGGACAGCAGTCTGTGTTAGCACTGCATGTGACTCCATCAAACACTACAGCAGCATTGAATGTTGCAGTTTCAACACATATCTTGATTCAATACTAATTGCTTTTTTTAAACATTGTTTGTCCTGATTAAATCCTGCCTGGTTAGACTTACACAGTTCAGTGCCTACATTTAGTGCAGTATATTCGGGGAAAATGCATACGCGAGGAAACCATACCAATTTAAATGTCATGTTTTTTAGATTCACAGGTGAAGTTTATCTTTTCGTTTGGTTTTAATTGCTTTAGAATGTGTGGGACAATAAAGAAACAAGTACAATGATACTGAAATCGAAACTATAAAGGTTTATCAGTGATAGAGTTTCTTCACACGACAAATATGCCCAAAACATTTCAGAATTGTTGGGACAGATGTTTTCAGTAGCAGAACTTGTGAATGCTGAATGGAGACTTCCGGCCCATTGGACATTGAGTTGTTTACATTTAAGCCCTCATTTCTTTCCTTGAGGATTATCTCTGAAGGGGTGGAGCAACCGCCTCCACATCCAGAGGTTGGTGTATGCCCGGTATATTATCCTGGGCATGTGTACCTAGTGCAGGGGTCTGCAGCCTGCGGCTCTCCAGATGTCTTGAACTACGACTCCCATGATCACTCACCATTGACTATGCGGGCTAGGGCTTATGTGAGTTGTGGTCCAAAACATCTAGAGAGCTAAAGGTTGCAGACCCTTGACTAGTGGATGTGGATCCAGCATAGTCTGCAAGCATGCAGTGATCACTGGAAAGAAGCCATGCAAAGGCAGATATATGAATGTCACCACCTACATGAGGAATATCCCAATATTCTCACAGCCCTGTGCGATGCCTCAAGCAAATGACATTATGCACCCGGTTCAGACATTGTGCGTGCTATCCCAGACACGTCAACTTTTTTTTAATTAAATATTTTATTAATTTTATTCAAACCAAACAACAATACAAACAAACCCAACACGCAGTGTAATTTACAACAATTCCATTAAACACCATTTGTATTGCCATTTTGCCACTGCTCCCCAAGTCCCACCCTCCATTATGAGCCCATTTGTACTTCGCGTTCAACATCTGCTACATGTGGCCGGGTCTCACTATCTTCGGATTCCGTCGGGTCCGATATAGATCCGAACAGTTCCGCTTTTAATAATTTCCATGCCATCAAGGTACCCACTTCTTCCTCCCCACTCATGCTGCTCGCCTCCTGCCATACTACCGTTTCAGCCTCCGCCCATTTCTGTAACTCCTTCCACCATATCTCCACCCGTGGCTTGTGGCACTTCTTCCATCCCATGGCGATCCTCCGTTTTGCTAACACATATGCCAAGTTTCTCAGTTTCTCAACATGTTTAAGTTTCTGTGGTCTGGGGAACCCTCCCAGCAAGCAGGCCCAGGCCGTATCTATGACAAGCGTGACCCCTTTTGTCGCTAATTTTGTGCCACTTCACCCCAGAAACCTTCGATTACTGGGCATGACCAAAACATGTGTGTCATGTCAGCGTTTTCCATGTCGCACTTAGGGCACGCCTGTCGCCCAGCGTTCCGGAACTTGGATATCCTCAGAGGGGTCATGTATGCTCTATGCGTTATGTACAGCTGTATTTGTTTAAGTCTGGCGTTTCTTGACACTTTTTTGTGATATCCCAGGGCGCGTTCCCATATCCCATCTCCCATTGGGGCCCCCACCTCCTCCTCCCAATCAAGTCTCAAATGTGTCAATTCCTTCCCCACCTTGGTCATCACCATCTCATACAATCTAGAAATCTCATGCCCCCCTTCCGATATGTCATATATTACCCTCACAGTAGCATCTGGTTCCTCTGCCAACACCGTTTCAGGCCACGTTTTCCGAATTTTCTGAACCATCCTATGGTATGTAACATATTGGCCAGTGTGTAATCCCACCTCCTCCCCAAGTTCTTCGAAATCTCTAATGGTCCCCTCTTGCCAGATGTCCCCTAACGTTACCAGCCCCACCGATTCCCAGTAGGTTCTAATAATCACCCTAAGCTGTTTGTCCCCCCCTGCTAATGCGATCAGCAGTACTTGCGGGGAGCACGGGAACGGGTCTTCCATCATCCGACACGCTCTACGCCACATTTTCCACCCCAACATCATCATCTTAGGGCGCTCCTTCATATCTGTCTCAGGCAACCATATCATTTCCCTTAAGTAAAATGGGGTACACACCCGCCCAAACAACCTATGTTCAGGGGTCACTTCGTCGGAGAGCCAATTGGCCACATATTGTAATTGACTTGCTATATAGTAGACCTCAAAATTGGGCAGCCTGATACCTCCCTTTTCGTAGAAGTTATGCAACTTCCATAGCGCTACTCTATTCCGGGTACCATGCCATAGGAAGTCCCTGCACACACTATTCAATTTAGCGAAGAACTTCTTGGGTATCATATGTGGGAAATTATTAAAATAATGTAAGAGCCTAGGTAGGACCACCATCTTAAGCATTGCCCCCCGTCCCATCATAGCTAGGGGCAACTTCTCCCAAAACTTCATGCATTTCCGGATTTTCTCAACAGCTACCTCGGTGTGCTTATGTTCCTCTTCTGCGGTGTGATACACATCTATGCCAAGGTAACGGAAAGAACCAATCACCCATAGTATCTGTAACACCGGCAACCTTTCCTTCGGGGTCCCCTTATAGCTACCTAGGGGGAATATACTAGATTTTTGAGGATTTACCGCTATGCCGGACAACCCCGCGTATTTCTCCATCACTTCAAGGATATATTGAAAATCTCTTCCGGGTATTTCAAGTACAGTAATAAATCATCCGCATATAAGGATATTAGATGCCGCTCCTCCCCAACCTCTACACCTATCATATCGTATTGTTGCCTGAGGTATATCGCCAGGGGCTCCAGGGCTAGGATGCAAAGCATCGGGGACCAGGGGCACCCCTGCCTGGTACCTCTACTAAGCTGCCATCTCTCGGATATCACTGATCCCGTTCGAACTCTGGCTAACGGCTCACTGTATAGCATTTTCGCCCCACCTGATATAACCCGGCCCTACTCCGTAACCTCCCAGGGCCGCCAGCAGCCATGGCCACTTAACGGAGTCAAAAGCTTTAACTGCGTCTAGGGATACAATCGCCATTTCGCCTTCATTTCTATCCGCCCATTCGTTCACACGGTGGAGTCTCCTATGATTATGGGTTATATTCCTGTTCGGGACATAGCCTGTTTGATCCGGGTGGATTAATTTACTAATTCCTCTCCGCAATCTGTTTGCCAGGACAGCCGTCAGTATCTTGCTGTCCTGGTTCAGCATCGACAAAGGCCTGTAGGAGCTACAGCTATACCCCGGTTTGTTGGGTTTAGGAAGCGGTATTATGATCGCTTCTCTGAGTGACTCCGGCAACCTTCCCATCTCAAACGCTTTGTTAAGCATGTCTAGCATTGGGGGTAGCACTTCTTCTCTATATACTTTGTAAAATTCGCTAGGGAACCCGTCTGATCCTGGGGTCTTACTGGTGGGCAACTGCTTCACAACCTCCCTCAGCTCCTCCAGGGTAATTGGTGCATCAAGCTCTTCTCTCTCCTCATCACTTATCTTCGGTAATCCTATATCCTCTAGTGTTTCTGTTATCTCCTCTTGACTACTCCCCTCCTTGTCCCCGTATAGCACCCTATAATAATCTGCAAATTCCTTGTTAACTCCTTCTTGAGTGGCTACTACATCGCCATCTTCTCTATTTATTGTCCTAATCGGGGGTCTAGGGGTCTCACTCTTGTACAGCCACGCTAAAAGCCTACCCGTTTTATCTCCTCCCGCGTGCTGTCTTTCTACATACTTTTTATAATTGAGGTTACAGAGCCTTTCCCAGTGTTCCGCACATTGCTGTTGTAGTTTAAGTACTAGCTCAGTGTCCACACTGTCACTTTCTAATGTTCTTTCTAGTTCATCTTCAACTCTTTGTAGGTTAGCCAGAACCCCACCTTGCAGGCCCTTTGATTTAGCTATAGCTGCCCCCCGCATCACCACCTTAAAAGCTTCCCATAGTGTACCCGCCGAGTCAACACTACCAGTATTCGTTTCAAAACAGTTATACCAGACACGTCAACTTGAATGGCTATTTGTGAGGCTCTATATACAGTCTCACAGAGGAGCACTACAATGGTCTGTGGCAGGTTTCAGGTGGTGTATGGAGAACCCAGACATACTGAGGATGCTTAGTGATTCCACCGCCAGCAGAATAGTGAGGTATCTGCGGTGTGTAGATCCTGCTGCGGTGTGTGTTCATTCCCCTGGTTGATCCGCTGGCAGGCATAAACACTGCAGTGAACCCCGCTGAGAGGGAAAACCTTTTTTGTTTTTTAGGACCATTCGTTTATAGGTGTAGGAGTAAGTGGTCATGTCATGGAGACATACATCCATCAATATCTCTTGGATCAGTGTGGTTAAACAACACAGTATATTTGGGAGAATCATGGGCTTCATAGACAATAATCTAATCTTGTGACTTCAAGAAACAAGTGTTTGTATTGAACAATATTTAGAATGGGGGAAGTCATATGTACTTTCGAGATGGAAAAAACATTAAAGAGCTGTGGTTACCCTAAAAGCCAAATAAGACCTAATAGCTGACACAATGAGAGTGGCTCGCTTATTAAGGCCAGTTGGAAGTGTGCAACGAGGGCATGGAAATGGCAAGCAAGTTATTATTTACAGATCATGGCCCTCAGAAATCACATCTCAAAGTGCAATTGTAAGGAATATGCTTACCAAGGAAGGATGGCTGGAATAGGGCCTCTGGGCATCTGAACCTCTCATTGCCAATGGTGATCACTTGACCGTCGGGCAGCTCATAGCTTTTTTCCAGGGAAGACGAAACAGAAGCCGTCACTATTTCCTGCTCAAAGTCCAGGGCAACGTAACACAGTTTTTCTTTGATATCACGCACAATTTCTCTTTCGGCTGTGGTTGTGAAGCTGCAGCCCCTCTCTGTCATGATCTTCGTGAGGTAGTCTGTCAGATCACGACCAGCCAAGTCAAGGCGATTAATGGCATGTGGCAGGGCATAACCTTCGTAAATGGGCACTGTGTGGGTGACGCCATCACCGGAGTCCATGACAATGCCAGTGGTACGACCTGAAGCGTAGAGGGAGAGCACAGCTTGGATGCTAATATACATAGCTGGTGTGTTGAAGGTCTCAAACATGGTCTACAGAAGGGAAGCAAAATGCATTTAGACACTAGTAAATGGCATATACATGGGGTGATGCAGACAGGTTTAGCAGTCTACCAAAAATCCCACTATTAACTATGAAAACTAATTTGGTGATATGTGATATTGTTATCAGATAACATGTAAAGCAAGTGTTCAGGCAAAGAGATGAAAAATAAAATGCAATCCTACTGCGTTTAATCACACACCTAGATACTAAATATATTTATAAAAAGCCATGCCGACATTAAGCAAACCTTCAGTTTGGTTACGACATACAGTACTTTATTTTACTGCGATGCAAGTTAAATCCATGGGTATGATGATTAAAAAATAAATGTATCTACCAGAAATACACAATTCATCCAATTTTAGTGAATATGCAAGTGTACATTTGCAGTGATGAATTAATCTGGTGGCTCCAATGTTGTCTTACCTCTGTATGGGAATTGTTTGAGTGAAAATTGATAACAACGGTTATCATGAGGACATTTTTGTTCCTGATTCTAAAAAGGGACTAATTTGTGGATCTCTGTGGATTATATTTAGATGAGACATGCCGTTAACACAGAAACACCTTGGTTTATAGTGTACCTCCATGTTGGTCATCTTGCCGTCTCAGTGGTGCCTAGATTGGCAACTTGACAACTGGGCAAGTAACTTGGGGATGGGTGTGGCTTGCGCTGGGTATTCAACTATGCCACATGACCACAAATCCAGAAGTAAACCATGGGCGAGGGGTTTTCTGTGTCAGTCTTGGTTGATGGGCTACCACATCCGGTTCCACCGGGAATCTCTACAGGCATGCCTGCTGGTACAGAGGATCAACCTGTGCGCTGTGTTAGCTGACAGGTAAAATAAGGCATGGGGTGGTACAGATACAGGGGGTAGAATGCTGCTATGGCTTGAATTCCAATCAAGAATGTATAGCCATATGCAGCCCCCTGAAACTTCTAGACGTTTAACGAATACCACATAAATGCACACCTGCCATAGAATCAATTTTTGCTGTAGAATTGTTTGATTTAATTGAAGTATGTATTCACCATAAGAGAAAGTTTTGAGTAAATCAACCTCTTTCATGTCTTAACAAGACACACTTCTGTGAGACTAATGTTGCAGTATTTATTGCTACAAGCAAGGGGGGGGCCTTAAACCGAATGGCTATGCAAGTATTTTACCCAGAGAGTCCCTCTCTTTATCTCATCAGTCTAGGTGTAATTCTCAGGCCCCTTTGTATATATGGAGAAGATGGCCTCTCTATTTATCATTAACGTGCCCGAATATTAGAGGGGGACTAGCCCTAGTTGTCGGATGGTGTACCCCCTGACTAAAGGGACACTAGAAGCTAATATGGTTGAAAAACGTTTTCAATTCTCCAAGTGATAAATTCATGGCTTTGTGTGCGTGCACAACTCTCAAGGAGAAAAATACCAAAAATGTGTTCATAAAGGAATTGTGTTTGGACCCTCCGGATGTCACTAGCTACATTACATCTGGATACCCCACCCCGTTTCCCAGATTTCAACCCCTGCACACATGAGACGGTTGTCTGGAGGCAGCAATATATCAAGGTGGTCGTAGAAGGACTGAACAGAGCTCATTTTAACCGTCTCTTGATGCTAGGAACGAAACTTGAAAAAGCCACGTTTCAAGGCCCTGGGACGCACCGTTTCTGAGATATCTGAAACGCAATGCACCGCAACATACTGCACTGGGCCGCAGTGAAGCGACAGGTGGGGAGTCCACACAGAAGGTCCCATTGTGCTGCAGCACGCCAATATTCACCTCCCCTCCATGTCTGCACCGTGATTGTCAACAATTGATAAGGGTTATGTCTATCTGCAGAACCCGTGCAAAGTATAGGTATTTTTTGCTAGAACAAATATAAAATACAAAAAACAGGGAGAAGAAGAATGCATTCTTGTTGGAAGTATGACCTATAAAATGTATAGAATTGTGGACGGTCATCTAAAATGCACATGAACAACTGAACATGAATTGAAATCATTGGAAAAGGGTTGATGGTTTTGTTTTGCATGTCCCAATGTAAGGTAGAGAACTTTAGTCATGCGTGTCTCCTCATGGATGTCACCAATAGACTGCCAATGGCTGCTGAGTTGGTGATGTACCTGAGCAATTGCAATTCTTTGAAACTGGCCAGTCTGCCCTCTCTAAGAGAGAACAGAAATTCCTCTTTGGATCCCACCGGGAAGAGATATGTGGCTCTGTCCATCTCATTCCGCCGCAACTGGTCATAGAGACCTGGACTGTAGCACCAAAGACATAGGACAGTGAAGACAATTCCATGGCTTTTTCCCCTAACCTGAAGTTAACAAGCACTTTCTCACTTTTTGGGCATTGAGTCTAATGCCTTGCATGGTCTACCAGACAGAGAAGGAAGTGCAACAGGTGAATCCCCTTCCATGTTCCCTGTAAGGTTTATTTCGTAAATAAACATAATTGAATTCCTTGGCATAAGCATTCTTCATGATTAGCTTGCGAATTGCTTTAAGTGTGGGGCTGTAGAAATATAATTTTCTAGGTGACAGGACCAGCAGCTTTTCAAAAAACTGTTCCTTGATGGGAGCTGTTTGGAAAGATGTTCTTTTTGTTGCTTTCGTCCCAAAGACTTCAATGGATTACCCTTTCTTTTTGCTTTGACTTCTTTCCTGACAGGTAAGTGAAGCTTTCTGCTTTAATTCCTTGCTTCATGGGGAGATTGATCAGTTAATAAGACTATCAGTCATGAGATGTTTTGTCCCTCTTTATGAGGTTGTTGTATTTTTACAACTGCAAACATCCCCCTAAAGTGAAGTGTGGTTAGGATACTTTAGATCCTTATTTCTTATTATTTTGTAACTTTTGTGTTGCAATGAAAAATTACCAGGATGGGATGGCGGCAGAAGATGTTTTCCCACCATGTTTGGAACTTTCTACTTGTGCACTTTTGCAACTACTGCAAATGGCTGCTAAGTGTGACTAGCGCTCTAAGATGTCCATACCACAAGCTTCTTGCCTGTCCTTTGGCCTTCTTCCAGCCCTCTCTGGACCGGAATTACATTACATGGCATGCCCTTTCCAATGGTGCAGATCCTTACCATTGGTGGGCCTTGGCGAGCTTCCAGTCCAAATCCTGGATAAAAGGAGGACTCCTGCAGCCCTTCCACAGATCATGATTGGAGCCAAGCTGCCTAAGAAGCAGTGCAGTGTACTGATGTCCCGAGGACAACTCCTGCAGCTGACCAACCCGAACTCCAGTGAAGTCCCGGTGAAGCCCATATCCTCTGCACGATCTCAAGTAGACTCTCGTTGGTGCTTCCACCAATGGACCGGTGGGAAAAAGCAGTCTGCACCCTGCTTGAGGATCTGTGTCTTCTGAGCCTTCAAAATTATCCCTGGGGGTGTGGCCGATATGGCAGCAATACAGGAACTCCTATTATGAGCTGTGAGAACACATACCTTGTTAGACTGCTCCGAGTATGTGATTTTGCTCCCGCAACTGCTTACGGGATGTTGAACAGTCCCAGAAGGGTTTTTCCCGTTGTCAGAGAGCTGGGGTTCTCCCCGAGCTTGATCGGGGCAAACCGATGGACCGATGAGGGAGCCGTGCTACAGGGCATTGTGCTGGGGCACCAGAGAGGTGCTCGGCAAACCTGGGGCTCTTGAGGCACACGCGGGAGATTTGTCTTCCGACAGCGAGTTAGTCATCGGCCCTCTCCCAGGGGGACCCGCGAAGTGCCTAGATGGAAGCTGTAGTGAAGCTTATCCATCAGTGAAGCCACAGGAGCCATCTTTGTTATCGGCAGCATTCACCATGCAGCAACAGTGTAGCCAAACGGGAGGTGGCCATCATTTTCAGGTCTGCAATGCCTTAACCCTTGAGGTGTTGAGAATTCTCTGACACCCACCAGAAAAGGTGACACCTCATAATTATTCATGTGTACAGTACCTCGTATACCATATTAATGGAAATATTAAACAGCTGCAGAGGAGGGTAACACACGGCTAATCCTATACTCCAAGATTCCGATTATTACCCTACGACCCTTGTCTCCGATGCACCCAGATCCATAAATTAGCCAACATAACAGACAGTGAAATGGCTACTGGTAAGAACAAGAAAAGGGATAAAGGAGCAGAAGCCAATTTCTTTACACCGCGTAGCAGACATCCCAGTCTTGGGGAGGACTGGCCTACATCGCCATCTGGGGACCTAGTATTGGCTGCACTGGGGAGTATTGAGAGATCAATATCACAGGTGGAGAACAAGTTTGATAAATTTAGCAAAAAAGTGGCACAACTGGAAACTAAAACCTCCACATTCAAACAGAGAACCACAGAATTAGACCAGCAATCTACCCAAATGTCCCCGTTTGTGAAACAAATGGGAAATTAAATAAAGGCCTAACTAAATTGGGCACTTAGAGGCTGAATCTCCGGCGCTAACACGCCAAAGGTAAAAAGGAACAATAATATGATATGATATGGCATTTATAACGCGCCTATACACAAGTGTTTAAAGGCGCGACAAGGCGGGGGGGGGACAAGGGGAGACAGACAACGATCCTACTAGGCCAGGTGTCATTCAGATCGCGCAAGTGCAAGGGTAGAGGGGAGGGGAAAAGTGCAAGGGGGAAAGGGAGAGGGGAAGTGCAGTATATGGTTAGTAGAATAGCAAAAATAAATAATAAGGGCCAGCTGGTGGCAAGTGCAAGGTAAGTGCAGACAAGTGCTGAGAAGGGGGGCTGTAGGGATACAGAAACAGTCCCACAGTGCAGAGGTTGCCAGGGAGGAAGTGCGGGGGAGAGTGGCTGGGCCAAGGACCGAGTTCGGTGGGTGGCCCAGTAGCAGATTCAGTGCAGTTTCAGTAAATTTAGCAGGGTAGAGGGGGAGAGAAAGCGGAGGTGAAGAGGAAGGTTTTGAGGTGCTTCCGGAACCGGAGATGGTTCTCCTCAAGTTTCAGGGAGGCAGGAAGGCTGTTCCAGAGGGAGGCCCCTGCTGCGGAGAGAGATCTACCCCAAACTCGTTGCTTGGAGAAGTGGCTGACCCTAAGGGAGTTGGAGGAGGATGAGCGGAGAGCTCGAGAAGGAAGATACTTTGGAAGAGAGAGTTGAAGGTATTTTGGCCCAAGGCCCCAGAAGGCCTTGTGGACAATGCAGAGGGTTTTGAACGTAATCCTCGCAGCCACTGGGAGCCAGTGTAGCGATTTCAGTCCTGGAGAGATACGGTCCCTGGGCTTGAGGCCAAGGACAAGTCTCGCAGGCCTGTTCTGGATGAGTTGTGAAGGGCGGAGAGTAGAGGCAGGCAGATTTAGATAGAGGCTGTTACAGAAGTCCAGCTTCGAGAGAACCAGGGCTCTAGAGACAGTGAACTTCTGGGGGAAGGAGAGGAAAGGAAGGATACCTCTGAGGAGGTGTAGCTGGTAGTGTGACTTCTTAGAGACGTCAGATATGTGAGGAGAGAAGGAGAGTGTGGAGTCGAAGATGACCATGAGGTTTTTTGTCTTGCTGGTAGGAGCAGGAAGAGGGCCAAGAGAAGCCGGCCAGAGAGCTGCAGGGAAGGAGGGAGTGGGTGTGCCTATGAGTAGAATCTCAGTCTTACTGGCATTAAGGCAGAGGTCATTGGCGGCACACCATTCCTGGATAGCAGAAAGACAATATGAATACAGTAAGGCAAGCCTGCTGCAGGTGACAGAAGATTGGTAAGTCCTGGTGCCCTGCTGGACTCAGAAAAGAACAGAATTCAAATGAACACTGTTTCAGTATGCTGGTCTGCAATTGATTAATTTGCTCGCAAAATATATTGCGGGTGCAAGTTCCATAAACAATGCTGTAAATCCCCACAGCCAACACCTGTTTCGTCCCTCTGGGTCTTTATCTAGGCCTATTGTCCACTTAATTGTGATTATTTAGTTAAAGGAAGAGGTCGATGAGCACCAATTATGACTCCAACAGACTTTATGTAAAGACAGTTGCCGAATACCAAACTGATATAATGATCCCGACAGATGTCGGTTGCAACTCAATATGTGCTTGCAGGTCTGCTAAGTCAAGCCAATTCCGTTTGGAGGAGATGTGCAAAAGAACTTTGCTAATAAAGCCGACAAAGCGGGGAGCAGTCCAGTGATCTGTATACTACATGCTAGAGAACTGTTTTATGGTTGCTCTAAAGTGTTTCTAGTGAACTTTATGCATCTGAGTACTTACCTTTTTACACTGGTTATGGAATAAAAATGCTTTCTATTTTCTCCTAAGATTGGATGTATATATCTGTTTTATAGTAAGTGAGTGATAATATTTCCCTAGATATTTTCTTGCTTAATCTGTATTTCAAAGGCCTGATAAATCATTGTATACTTTGGGAAGTACCTTCCAAACTGGAATTATTGGTGTTGCTCTGTGTGGACGCATTGTAGCCCTAGACCACTCTCACACCCCCTCGTGCGTCTAAGCCTTACCTTTCTGCTACCTACATTGATTATGTTTGGCTAGACTTTAGTGTCTTTCCTGTTCACCATAATAGGTTGGCCTCCCAAAATCCGACCCCAGCGTTGATTTTGGAAATCCATTCTAACAGCAGGAAATGCACTTATATTAAGTAAAAATAGACCCAGAGCCATATATGTAGCCTCCCTCTTCCAAAGATAAATCAAAGTTCTAAACATTACCAATGAGGTGCTCAGTTTTCTTTCAAGGAAGTCTTTTTTGGAACAAGTATATTCTGTGATTGTTTGTGTCACAATTTTGTGTGATGTGGAGAATATATTTGTGAACTGTTGATTATCTCTATGCAAGTACATACTTTAACCATCCAGGTCTCCAAGGTATCAAATATTTTGGTGTGTGGTCCCATTGAACAGAGCTGGAATTGTGCTGTGTTTCCCACGATAACGGAAACAAGCAGAAATTGTCTCCCCAGATCACACATTTTGGGGAAATTAGAAGTCCATGCATGAGCCGCCACATACTGCACTGAAGTGATCTGCACTGACGTGATCAGATGTTGCCAATGATCAGAGATGAACTTCCAAGCTCAGAGCAGCTCTGCCAAAGCATATTTTTATTTTTCATTTAAGCACATTCAACTGTGATTAACATGTGATGGCTTCAGGTGAGTGAGTGATTGAGAGTAGCTGTTGTCCCTTAAGAGGTGCAAATGGTGAGTGATTAGAAATGGGGGGTGCATAAAACTGCATGCTTGGTGAAATAATGACTGCAAAAAGTTGATAGTATCATGCATTTTCTTTCAGTCTTGATAGTAGAAAACTCTGATTAGATTATTTTAGGGTAATATTAATCTGCATGCTGGTACGTTTTGGCTTTAAAACAGGAGCTGGTAAATAGTGTTGCTATTTTGGCTCAACAGGTCACTATTATACATTATATATTGTCAGGTTGTTTTATTATGCGATTTCAGCACATTTTCTGCACTCTATAACACAGCCCTTTTTGTAAGTGTAAAATGTTTACTAGCCTATCACTGGCCTTCCCACAGAATTCCAGTGTAATATTTTTCCATTCTCAGCACTGCCACCTAAGTCAATGGAGGAGAAATATTTTATGGAAGGGTATGAAGATTTGTTGGATGACTTTTCCCATTGAAGTCTATTTTGGGAATTTGACATGTTGGCAGAGTGAAAATGAGTCTAAGGAGGGTAACACCTTCCAAATGAGGATGAATAGAGACGCTTTGAAGCAGGTTGGTGGTTCCAGGAAAAGGATGCAGATGATGAAAACACAATGCTGTGAAACGTGGCTAAGGAAACAAAATGATCCACAGAAAGTGTGCCAATTTTAAATAGTTTTGCTCATTCAATGTCCAGATATAGAAATACACACCATTGTCATGTGCTCCCTGTTCCACTTTGGGTTCATGGGAGCTTCTGTAAGAAGCACAGGATGTTCCTCTGGGGCAACACGAAGCTCGTTGTAGAAAGTATGGTGCCAGATCTTCTCCATATCCTCCCAGTTGGTGACAATACCGTGCTCAATGGGGTACTTCAAGGACAGGATACCCCTCTTGCTCTGAGCTTCATCACCAACGTAGCTGTCTTTCTGGCCCATGCCAACCATTACCCCCTAGAAAAAAGATGATTAATGTGTTCAAAAGGAATTCTTCACATGTGCTTGCAATGAACTAAAACATACATCTTTTTGCAAAAGTGAATATTCAATCTGAAATTAATAGTAATATATAGTTAGGGTTTCACAATATCTGAAATCAATATGCATCACAAAATGTTATATTATATGAGTTTTAATGGAAATTCTTTGTAGATGTGTTATTGAGTCATTCTGGAGCCCCCCTGGATTTTCTTATTTGGTGGGTCATCCAGCCCCATCCCATATTTTAAGCTCTTCGTGGACCACTTGTTGGAAGTGCAGTCCCCAGCAGGACAGTCTTCCAGCAGGAGCAGGCCTGTGAAACAGGAATCAAAGGGCACACACATCCCAAAAGGAATAGCCTCACACCAGGGTGCTGCATATCAAAAGGTCCTTAGATGCAATTGACAAGGGAAAGGGGCAGAGTTAGTGTAGACCTGGGGGTGCTCAGACCAGCTGGAGGAAGATTATACCATCTTGTTTTCTCTCTATATCTCTCTCTTCCTTCCTGTCCCCTCCACCTCCTTTAACACAAAGCAGTTTGGGTGTGATGTCGGAAGGCAAAGCCCACTTTCCCCAGGAACAGAGATTGGGCCCCTTAAAACAGGCTTGCTTTAGTCCAATCACATGTGGATGTTTTCCCACATTATGGTTCTCTCACCCTCGGGCACTGTCCCTCATGCCCTCCTATACTGTAATTTCTTCTTCCCTGTGCTGTCATTCCTCATTTCTTCCCTCCATGCTAAATGTAAAATAAAATAAACTACAAACGACAAAACTATTGGCATTGACAATACTTGTTTAACTCTTGCTTCAGAATGGAAAATCCGTTATACAGCTCTGAGATGTTTATTACAAATGCGTTGGCCAACAACTGAGAGATAGGGGAAGAAAAGAAAAGTGAGACAGAAGAGGGGATAGAGGGAAATACATGGGGTGGGACGTGAGCCAGCGGTTAGATATGTGGTAGGAGAAAATGGAGGGAGGGAGACAGAGAGAGAGAGTGTGTGTGTGTGAGAGAGTGAGAGAGAGAAAGAGAAGGAGGGCAAGAGAGGTAGGTGGGATGAGTGAAAGGGTACAGAGATGAAAACAGGAGAGAGAGGAAATAGAGTAGCAGTGAAGGAGCCAAGAGTGCATGGTAGGGGGGCATAGAGTGTGAAAGAGGAGGCGAATTGGAGTTGAAGAGTTAGGTATGAGGTAGGGAATGTAGAGAGTGCAAAGTAGCGGGACGGAATGTAACCAAGTGTGTAAGTGACAGGGAAAGAGAAAAGGTATGCTGGTGAGAATGAGAAATGGGAAGGCAAAGTGAGTGAAAAATTTGCAGAAAAATTGAATGAATGGATGAGAAAAAGGAAAGATAGGAGAGAGGAAAAAGGCAGAGAGATCAAATGTGAGGGGAAAAAGGGAAAAGAGTGGGAGAAATGGTGAAGCAAGCAAAAACGTGAGAAAGGTGAAACGGTCACGAACTGGAGAGATAGAAGTCACTCATGGGAAGAAAGAGCACAGTGAGTACAGGTGATATGGAAAGGAAGAGAGAAGGGGTCATGAGGGGGGAGAGAGAGATGTGTGCACAGTAAGCAATAGAGGCAGGCAGGGAGAGGGAAACACCCTCATGAAGGGGGCTAGTGAGAGCACGAAGAATAGTCAGGCAGTGAGACAATGTCTGAGCATGAGGTGAGAGGCAAAGCAGTTATAAAAAAGGGTCTGGGCGCCAAGTGAGCGAGTGAGAGAGACGGGTACAGCGAGCAAAGGAGCAGCACAGACAGGTCCTGCAAGTGGGGCGTGTCCCTTTGATATGATTGGGCCCTAATGTCCGCTTTCAACTCTAGTAATAGTAGTGAATACGTTTATTTAGATATAAAATCCATTAAAAAAAACACACACACAAAACAATTATATTAAAAACATTACACGTGTAACAATTTACCACCACTAAAAAGCAAAACAGTATTGTATTGTTTTGCTTATAATTAAAAACGTCAAAACCTTGCATCTATTGACTACTTTGTAAAGTGGGCTAACTCAAATTTAAAAAACCCACGTCGTCGCACTGAAACTCTGAGCAAAGGGTGCAATCCTGATTTAGTATATCCGAAAGCTCGAAAATGCCATAGCCAGTTTTCCCAGGTAAGAAGGTGCAACCACCAATCTCCCCTCCCCCTATCTGACAAACTTGAACTGCTCCAAATAAAGATTCATACTGCTTTCAAAACTCCGCCAGCTTCACGGACGCCTTTGTGGTCAAACCGCGATTTACATTTTAGTTTTAACAGGAATTGGCAACGTCAACACTTTTTGTGCTGGCATGGGATAGACATTTGCCAGAGCCTGATGTAACGGAATTAACTGGCTGGTGGTGGTTAATGGGCATACAATAGCAGTGCCTGGCAAATGTCTAAGAAACGACCCAGAACAAGGAAGAATGCAAAGGAATACCCAGAAAACTCCTGAAGCCGAGCTCTCAGGCAGTCTACACTTCATACATAAGGCCCAGCACTTTAAACTGAATGCAGAAACATCCAAAGACTCACATACCGTTTTGTCAGTAATTTACAGCTATTTAGTGTTAGGGTTAGTATTGTGACCAATAAAAACAGCAGAGTCCGACTTCCATTGTTTGCTGAAAAGTGTTTCTTGTTGAATCACTTTCAGACATTTTAAAATTGTGGGCATTCTTTTGTTCCCATAATGCTCTTTGCAATTATGCAAATCGCCGGGCTTGGGTTCTATGAAGATATACTGGGCCTCATTACGAGTCACCCGGTATGGAAATAAGGGTGGCGGTAAACCCACCGCCACCGTTGCTTCCATGCCGGGTGATCTCGAGTCCTGCAGGCGGAGGTGTCATTCCTGCCAGGTCTGACCTGGCAGGTTTAACACCACCCGCCTGCAGGCAGACGTGGAAACACCAGCACAGTCCCGATGGGACTCAATGGGAATGGGGATTTACTGAATTCCGCCTCGGAATTCCCATGTCACCGGGGTCGTAATGCCCGGGTAATTCCGGGAATCACGGAGGCGGAATGGTAATACGAGTCTGGCGGTAACCTGCTGGAATTTCAGGCACGGTTACCGCCGCACTCATAATGAGGCCCACTGTCTTGCGACCTGGCCTGGGGCCATGCCCCTAAAGGCCCACCCCCCCTCCCAGAGGATGAATAGTAAATTGTTTCCATTTCCAGCACTGCTAATAGAAATACCTTAGCCAAAACTGTTGGCTTTGACAGTACCTGGTTTTAACATGATTTTAACATGATTTTACTGAAGGACAGGCATACTCTTTATACAATCAAGTAGCCAAAGGCACTTGGTTAAGGCATTTTTATTGCTCTGGAAGCGCATTTAAAGCTCCAAATAACCTCTTAATGGATCTATGTGATTTCCTCTCAACAGATTGCTTAAAAAAAATGTTAGCACATTTTGCTGCAATTAATGTTGGGGGGGATCCCCGCTGGCCCCCCACGTCGCCCCACCTTTCTAAGTACCTAAATCCAACCCCTCCCATCTACATTTTGAAGTAAAATGTGGTTAAAAAAAACTAAGAGCAAATGGGCTTTGAGGAAACTGCTCTGCAAGGGAACGGGATAGTCCTTTAATCCACTGGAGACTGCTTTTAAATAGCACTTGCGTGTACTTCCTGAACAATGTTTGATGTTACTGCTCAAAAAGCTAGCATAAAGAGATCCTAGGAGGATATTTATTGGGTGGGGAGGGCCAGGAAGTGGGTGTGAATGGAAATAAGGATTAGCATGGCAATGGGCAGTCAATGGGTTGGCAAATAACCCAACAACATCTGCAAGTTTTGTGCCACTCCTAATATCCCATCTCCCTCCTAGACTTGTATTTGTATCTTTGTTAAATTTATAGAGCGCCTTTCGCCAAAGGCGCTGTACAATAAAAGAATCAAATAAACAGTACAATCATAAATGAAACAGATGAATACAAATTTACATCAACAGAGGAAGAAAAAGCATTTTGTTTTTACTTTTAAAAAACTGGAGACGCAAGAAGATAATGTTTAAGATTAGTTTGGAAAATTGAAAGAGATGAAGAAGAATGAAGTGAAAGGGGGCGGGCGTTCCAATACTCGGGAGCTAAAAGAGAAAAAGAATGAAAACGAGACGAGGCACAAGGTGGTTTAGGAACAATCAAAAGAAATAGGTTCAGAGATTGCAAGGAGCGCGAGGGAACATAGAATGAAAGTAAAGAGAAGAGATAGAGGGGGGCCAGGCAGTCAGTACACTTAAAAACAATCGAGAGAAAATGATACAAAAGACGGTATTCAAAGGGAAGTAGTGTGATTGAGAGTAAAGAAGAAGTGATACAGGAATGGGGACGTAGAGGCGGAAGATAGCAGAAAGGAAAGAGGAGAGGGAGAATGGGTGGGCGAAATAGTAGAAGGGGAAAGAACAGAACCTCAATTTTTGAAGGATTTAAATGTTGGAAGTGAGAAGGCCTCAAATTTTGGACAGCTACAAGACAGTTTGAAACAGTGGAGTGTAGGACAGAGTCAAGGGAAGAAAAAAAAAGAAAGATCTCTGTATCATCAGCATAAAGGTGAAAGGAGAGGTTAGAAGAAGAGATAATAGCAGAAAGAGGAGCAGTGTATAGAGAGAAAAGAAGAGGACCCAACATCGGACACTGGCAGACACCATAAAGAAGAGGAAATGAAGAAGAAGATTGTCCAGCACAGGTAACAGACTAAGTCTGTTGCGAAAGATAAGAACGAAACCAATTAAGAACAGACCCAGAAATACCCAGGGTGGAAAGAGAGGAGATAAGGAGGGAATAATCCACAGTATCAAAAGCTGCAGATAAGTCGAGAAGAATAAGAATAGAAGAAAGCTTAGAGTGACGAGCTGTCAGTAGGGAATTAGAAACATGAAGAAGTGCAGTTACAGTAGAGTGAGTCGGATGAAAGCCAGACTGCAAGGGGAGAAGAAGAGAGTGAAGACTCAGATAACGGGTAACTTAGGAATAGGCAGCCCGTTCAAGAATTTTGGAGAGAAAAGGTAAGAGAGAAATAGGCCGAAAGTTAGCTGGGGAAGATGGATCAAGAGAAGGTTTTGTAAGAATTGGAAGAATAAGCGCATGTTTAAAGGCCGCAGGGAAACAAGAGTGTCTAAAGGAAGAGTTAATGAGTGAAGTAAGATAAGGAAGTAGATGGGGATATACTTTGGGAATAGGAGAATACGGGAGAGGATCAGAAGGGGAAGCTGTAGGATGAGCACAAGTTAAAAGAGCAGAAGTGTCGAGGTCTGTTAGAGGGGAAAAGGACAAGGAAGAGTGTAATGATAAAACAGGAGAAGTAGAAGAAGAGGGAGAAGGAACAAAAGCTAGTCAAAGATTAGCTACTTTAGATGTAAAGTAGCTAGCGAAATCAGACGAAGACAAAGCAGAAAAAGCAGAAGGATCCAGAGCTTTAGGAGAAAGAATATTGTGTAGAAGCTGATAGAGAGGTGAAAGGTGATGAGATAGAGAAAGTGTGAGTTCAGAAAAAAGGGTTTCTTTGCAGTGAGTAGAGCAGAATCAAAGAAAGAGTGTAACATTGAAAGTGAAGTAAGATGAGAGGAAGAATGAGAGCTTTTCCAAAGTTGTCCGGCTTTACGCAAGTTACGACGGAGAGAAATAAGGCTTGAAGTAAGCCCAGGGTGTGAAGTTTTGTGAGTAGGAGAAAAAGGATGTAGCGGGAAAGTGGAGTCAAGAACAGCTTGTAAAGAAGAGTGAAGAGTACTGCAGCTGAGTAAGGAGGAAGGGAGGAAAAGGACAAAATTGGAGGAAGAGAAAAACTCAATGTGATCTATGTATTTCAGTGCAATAGTTTCGGCTTACAGATGGCACTACTGCCACCTTATAGCCACAACGAAAAATAGATGCTCCATCTCCTCTTTTCATCCCACATCTGGCCAATGCTTACTGCTACGGTTCAGCCGTACCAAACACAGATGTTAAAGACAGAAGAGACTCTCTGTCCATAGAACCTTGATCTGGAATCCACTTTGCGTCTTCTTTAATAGGACCACACTCATTTCCCCAAGAATTCTTTAAACCTACCTATCATGACTCTTGTCTGCCTTTGCTATGGCTGCATTCATCAAGCTAATCAAGCTTGTTTGTTGCTATGCCCAGAGGCAATACTACTGTTCGTGAGTGCCATCTCATCCAAATCACTCACTTAAAATGTGAACCATCTATACATGAATTCATGTCGCTTAGTTGAAATATGAGCTTAAATTCTGATGCCGATCGAAGTGCTTGTTACTGTTAATTTGCTAATCCTACTGTTGAAACATTAACTTAGCTGGCTGTGAAATTCGTAGGCTTGTATGTGCAGAAAGTACAAAGAAACAAGCCTCTGGCCTATGCAAGCTTCCTTGTGCAAATGAGGGCTGCTTACCTGGTGCCTTGGGCGCCCCACGATAGACGGAAAGACAGCACGGGGAGCGTCATCTCCACCGAAGCCAGCCTTGCACATGCCGGATCCATTGTCAATGACCAGTGCAGCAATACCATCTTCCATGGTGATCTGTGAATAACAAGTAAATTAAAATAATATCAAGTGATCACCGTCCATGTACACAATTACATCACATATTGAATATCACATGAGGTTAAAGTTTCGAGGCAACTGGGGTCTATGGGTTAAATGTTCGTGGTCTGTACGGTACTGGATGACGGTGAGCCAAGCAGAGTAAAAGGCATGATAGGAGTTATTGAGTATGGCAGTAATTTTCTCCAGCATTGGATCTTTCCTGGATTCACATGCTTAGAATATTTCCCGTCGACAGACTGGGAACCCTCGGTAAGCTTATAAAGCCTTTTCCTGTAGGAAAACGTTCAACACTTTTGTGTCCTATCTACGTCGTTTTGGGCCGCGCACGCACGCCCCACTAGGACGTAGTGGTATAAATGCCCCGCCCCCACGACTCCCTTCAGATTTCAACCGTCTCCAAAGTGGGAACACCACATGTATTTTCTACTTGGTTAGGTTGTGCTGTTGCGGTTTTCTGCTAATGTCGGGAAATGCACTGCAGCACCCGTGCGCTACGTGCGGACTAAAGAAGGTCTACGAGGAGGACGGACATATGCACTGCATTTACTGTCCGCACCCTCATTACTCGGCTGACGAGTGGACATATGTAAGGGCTTCTCCCAGAAGACTCTTAAGGATCGGAGTCGCAGACTTGTCGCATGGTTGAACGACGGAGCAGGGGCATACCCGCCTTCGGAAGTGGGCTCCACACGCAGCGCAGCCTCTGTGTCAAAATCTTCAGGGGCCCCGCGCCGCTCATCATCATAGGAACCCTCGGTAAAGAAGTCGCGACCGGTGGACAAGGAATCGTCGGTAGGCCATTCCAGGGACTCTTCTTTGAAGAAGGCCTCATCTTCAGCTAGAAAAGACAAAGAAAAATCTAAATCCTCCTCGGGCGATCGTCATAGGTCGACCTTGAGTCGAGAGACAGAGAAACGCAGGTCGAGCTCAGAAAAGGTGGGAGCAACGCATAAGCCTGCACGACCACCACCGTCGTCGACGGTTGGGCAGTCGTCAACTACTTCTCTGCCGCTGACGCAGATGACATCAACCGTTCCTGGATTGCAGGCGACGACGATGTCGACAACGGGGCCGACTATTGCTTTGTCGACGGATACCCCGCAAGTAGCCTGGCGTCCAGAGGTCTACGACCCAATTTTGCCGGACACACTTCTATAGCAGGAGGCCTTGTCGGTGTCCTCGGGAGACGAGGGTGAAAGCATAGCTGCCCCTGCAGACCTGGCATTACAAGTTACCACACCTTTCTCCTGGAGCATTCCGGGTTCTGCCCCCTGCTCAATCCGCAATCATTTTTATCATTGGAGGTCTTGTCCACGCTGCAAACGCTGCTGAGGACACTGGATGACAGACTCCCTCGAACAACTCCGGCCAGTTCGGTCATCGACGACTCGGGCCCGTCTTGCCGCCCACCACCTTCAACCCCCGCAGCAGGCCCCCCGGAAGCAGATTTCTCGGCCCCACGCCGCGAGGAAGGGGAACTGTTGGATTCGGAATCAGGCAGCAGAGTGTCGTCGGTGGTCTCCTTTTCCCCCTCCAGGGATCCGACCTGGGAGTCCGATGCAGAATAGGAAACCCCGAGGAGCCCGGCTCAGCCGTCTCCCCAGACAATATCGGTCATTTCACAACATGATGACCAGGGCTTGCACGGAATTCGGGCTGGCCCAAGAAGAAGAAAAGAAGGACTGTTTTCTTTTCAACCACATAGGTAAAAGGAGAAGGTCGGTGTTTTCAGTGCCCATCCTGGATCATGTGTGGAAGGAAGGTCTTCAAACCATGCGTCACCCTTTCTCAGAGCCAGCGATGAAGGGTCGCCTAGAGAAAAAATTCAAAGCCCCGGACTCTACTCCCAAGTGCCTTTCCTCACAACCAACACCTGACTCTATGGTATCGGCGGCGGCGGCGAGAAAGGCAAGGGCTCGACACAAGTATACGACCGCCACGGAAAGTGATGCTAGACGGCAGGATGCGTTCGGCAAAAAAGTCCTGTCGGTAGGTGCTACCACAATGAAGGCGGCCAATTCTCTCGCCATAGTTGCTAGACTACGACAGGGAGATGTGGCATCGGTTGGCACCTATACTCGAACACCTTCCGGATGAACATCGAAAAGCAGCTATGTTGCTGGTCAGGGAAGGTGAGGAGGCTTCAAATCATGCCATTAACATCGCAGTAGACCTTGCGGAGTCGGGGTTTAAGCAGATGAACAACGGCGTAGTTCTGCGACGACAGGCATGGCTAAAATGCACCAACTTCCGACCAGAGGTGCAGTACAAGGTACTGGATATGCCTTTTGAAAGAGACCTCCTCTTCGGCGAGAAGGTCGACGAAGCCCTGAAGGGCATGAAGGAGGACTCGGACACGGCGTGTTCCTTGGGGGCCCTCCAGAGTGGTCGGAGTTTCCGGCCTTTTCGTCCCTTCAGAGGAGCATCAGGGAATTCCAGATTTTCAGCATCGAGGGACCGACCCTTCGGTAGGCCAGCATATTCCTCTCAGGGATACAGGCAAGCCTCGCAAGCGGCTAAACGTCGCCGGGACCACCAAGCCCCCAAGAAGAGAGCAGGTTACTCGTCATCGACGAGGGATAAACAGAGCAAGGACCAGCAATGACGGGCATCGGAACGTTCTGGGGGGCAGAGTATCATGTTACATCAACGAATGGGAGCTAATAACAACAGATCAATGGGTGTTGGACACTGTAAAATACGGACATTCCCTACAATTCAAGTGCAACCCTCGGCATATTCCACCAGCGTGTGTAGCTCAATCCCATCTGAGCGTGTTGCTGCAGTAAGTAGCACTTATGCTACAAAAAGGGGCTATAGAACTGGTCCCGTCATCACAGAGGGGTCAAGGGGTTTATTCCCGTTACTTTGTGGTGAAAAAGCCAAATGGAAAGTGGCGTCCTATCCTAGACCTGCGCGAACTAAACAAGTCGTTGAAAAACATAAAGTTCAAGATGCTCACACTCCAGGAGGTGATCAGGTCAGTTCAAGAAGGGGATTTTCTGGCGTCTCTGGAACTGCAGGACGCGTACACATACCGATGTGTCGGCGACACAAGAAATACCTAAGGTTTGTGGTAGGGCGGACTCACTACCAGTTCACAGTTATTCCCTTTGGACTGAAATCTTCCCCCAGAACGTTCACAAAATGTCTGGCTCCGGTGGCAGCTGGCTGAGAAGGCAAGGCCACCATGTATACCCGTATCTCGACGACTGGTTGGTGAGGGGGTCTTCCCCGGCATCGACGCACAGGAGTCTACAGGACACCATGATTGGGGTTTGCGATAAACTTAGAAAAATCCTTGTTAAAAGCTTGGTGTTTCTGGGTGCACAGTTTGAGACCCAGTTGGGGTTAGTCAGACCATCCCTCGACAGGTTCACCAGGCTCAGTCGATTGGCAAGTCAGTTGAAAATCAATTCCAGACTGTCAGTGAGAAAATATACATCAATCCTGGGAGCTATGGCGTCCTGCATTCCTCTGGTGCCCAACTGCCGCCTTTTCATGAGGCCAGTGCAACAGTTTTTGGCGGATCGTTGGACGCAGGCTCAGGGCCTCTCGTCAGACAGGCTGACCGTCGACGACAACGAGCTCCTATCAACTCTTCGGTGGTGGAAGAGGGTTCAGAATATTTCCAAAGGAGTACCCCTATAGGAGCCGGAGTTCCGGTTCACCGTGGTGACGGGCGCGTCCCTAACTGGCTCGGGAGCGCACATGGGCACTCTGCAGACACAAGGCCGTTGGTCTCAGAAGGAATCTCTCCTGCACATCAACGTTCTGGAATTGAGAGTGGTCCGCTGGGCGCTGAGGGCGTTCCTGCCTCACATCAGGGGATCCACAGTGAGAGTTTTGACGGACAACACCACGGCAATGTTTTACTTAAGGAAGCAGGGCGGCACGCGATCCAGAACCCTCTCCATCGAGGCTCAGAAGGTGTGGCACTGGGCTCTAAAACACGATGTATCCATCGTAGCTCATCACCTGCCAGGAGTGAGGAACGAGCAGGCGGACTATCTCAGCAGAAACATGGACCAGATTCACGAGTGGGAAATAGACACCAATCAATTGTCGAAGGTGTAGTACCGTGGCATGTTGTTAATTTCGAATCTTATGTGATCATGATTCGCCTTTGGCAGGATGGGGTCGGTGCTGGATTGCATTTACACCTCCTCCATTGTTTCAAGTTCACTGCTGTGCATTCTATTCTAAGCATGTGAATCCATGAAAGATCCAATGCTGGAGAAGGGAATAGTTTCTTACCTGTAACTCCATTTCTCCAGCATTGGTATCTTTCATGGATTCACATGCGCCCTCCGGCCTACCCAAAATGCAATCATCTTGTAGTTTTTGTTTCACCCCGTTCCACTTTGGAGGGGTCGAAATCTGAAGGGAGCCGCGGGGGCGGGGCATTTATACCACTACATCCTAGTGGGGCGTACGTGCGCGGCCCAAAACAATGTAGCTAGGACACAAAAGTGTCTAACGTTTTCCTACGGGAAAAGGCTTTATAAACTTACCGAGGGTTCCCAGTCTGTCGACGGGGAATATTCTAAGCATGTGAATCTATGAAAGATACCAATGCTGGAGAAATCGATTTACAGGTAAGAAACTATTCCCTTCTCCATGGCCATCAGGGTCCAAACTCACACCCACCATTGTGCCACAATTGGCCCCTCCAATAGTTTGCATGATGCAGCCAAAGTAAGCCTAGCCACTAGCAGTAGCTGAGTGACCACTTTTCCTTTGGGCCCCCATTTGGGTAACAACCTTCTTCATCAGTATTACCCAAAACGACCACCCGTGGGTCCCCAGGAATGAGAACCCCTGAGTAATCTTTGATACGTGACAGTATTTCCTTCCAATATGTTTGCTAGAACCCACACGACCACCAGAGATGCCCAATTGTGCCTCTTTCCCCACATCCTCTCTAGCATGTTGCAGGAATGTTTGGGTTAATGTGCCATGCAGTCTTCTCTGGGACATGTTCCAGTGACATAGGATTTTATAAGTGCATTCCTTAACTCCCAAACAGTGAGTAGCCCCGTGTGCCCTTTCCGAAATGTGAGCCCAGGAGGAAGGTTGGATCTCCAACCCCAGGTCCTCCTCCCATTTCTGTATGTAGTGTTGATGTCTTCAGTCGGTCTAAGAGCCTATAACATGTCTACCTGCGCCTCTTAATGAGTTCCTCAGATATTGTCAGTTATAAGCCCCTGTGTTCTCTCGTGCCTCCTCTTCTAACCTCCCCTGCTTAATCTCTCTCTCTCTCCTCAAAAGTGAATTTAGCTTTACATTCCTCAAAGGTCAGTGGTTCTAAGTTTGGATACAGGTGTCCCAGCCTGAGTTTCTCAAGAGATTGTCATGCCTTGAAAGTGCCACCTAGCATGCCGGGGCTGAACTCTGGATTCAGCAAGACCGGAGTTTGGTGGCCCACCCGCCCGGTATCTTCATAAGATGTTTTCCCATGTCCCCATATGTAAGCTAGACCTTCGTGGTGCTCAATAGCTGTCCTCCCCCATCTCGGGCCCGGTTGGGCAGGAAAGACATGCCTTCCAGTGGGATAGTTCTCCCTTCTTGCTCTAACTGCACCCCTTTTTTCCTAACTTCAGGGATCCAATCAAAGATGGTGCTAATTTGAGCCAGTGTTAAGTATCATTTCACTGATGGGACAGATGAACTTCCCTGCCAGGGCGACTGTAAGAGGGTTTCCTGTTTACTTAAGGTTTCCCCCCAGATAAATCATGATCATGGCCTGTAAGCGGGAGATGGGTTTACGGGGAATTTTAAAACTAAAATGCATATAATAATTTGGGAATAAGCAACATTTTTACTGCAGTTATTCTACCCAGCCAGGAGATCTGCTGGTGTTCACAAAGCATGAGGTCCTCCTCAAATGCCTTACAAAGGGCCGTAAAATTAGTCTTCTAAAGACATCACAGCTCAGGGTCAAAGAAACCCCCGGGTAGTTCAAAGGGTAGGCAGGAGAGCTGTCACGATCGCACCACATTGAGAGATGTTCATCCCTATAGATTTGCTCAAATGTAAGGTTGAAGCCAGGGTGCTTCCCAAATCCACCTATAACTGCCAATTCTCTGGTAATTGTGCTTGTTGCACTGGTGAGGAACAGAATCACGTTGTCTACATAGAGTGCTATTTTGTGCTGGCCACTCTCTATAACAACGCCCTTGACATGGTGGTCCACCCTAAGGGGTTCCATCGCCAATGCAAACAATAAAATGGACAGGGGACATCCCTGTTGTAACGCTCACCTGATTCCCACGGAGGCGCTGACCCAAACTGGACTGCTACAGTTGCTTCTATGACTATGATGAGGCGTAGAACTCGGAAGACCCTCTGGGCAGGACCTCCGAATATTGACTGTCTGGCTTGTAAGGTGAGTTTTCTGCAGGTGGAAGAAAAAGGGGTAATTACAAGCTGGTTGGATAAGTTCTCCCACCAATCTTCTGCTTTTCCCACTTCTTGGTTCTCGACTGGTCTCCACGAACTCTCACCTTTGGTTTAGTAAAGCCGAGCTCTCCATCCTGCTTCAGGTGCAGGGGCGCGTGGAATCCAGTTACGTCACTGGATGATTTCAGTGTTTAGGCTCAGTGTCCTTTTGTGGCTTGTAATAGTCCTTCAGGTGCCGAGGAGCTGTTGGGGACACCACCACTGCTGTGCAGGAAGAGGCTCGTGAGTATAGAAGATCTGAGGCCGCTTCGGAAGGAGCACCCTTTTATAATGTCCTTTTCTGTCTTTCAGGTGCCGAGATGCTGTGGGCGATGCCGCCGCTGTTGCACGTGCGGTGGCACTGAATTGTGGCCGTTTCCAAATGGGTGCCTCAGATAATGTCTTTTCCTTCCTTTCAGGTGCCGAAATGCTGAGGGCGATGCTGCCGCTGCTGCGTGTGAAGAAGCGCGTAAGTATTACTGAATTGTGGCCACTTCAAAATGGGCACCTCTAATAATGTATTTTCCTTTCTTTCAGATGCCGAAATGCTGAGGGCGATGCTGCCGCTGCTGCGCGTGGAGAAGCGCGTAAGTATAACTGAGTTGCGAACCCTTCGGCTCGGACACCACTAACAATGTCTTTTGTCTTCCATGTGCTGGGATGCTGCCGAAGCGAAGGCCGCGGTGAACTCGGTGTGATCACGGATGGATAAGGTAAGCGAGCGCAGCTGCGAGCGTGTAGCCCGTTTTCTAACCTTATGTCTTTATTTGCAGGTTGTCGGAGACTGGACTCTTGTGGCTGAATTCTGGTGAGTAGATGTTCCTGTGTCTTTTCTTCATCCACAGGTTGCTGCTCGAGAAGCTGAGGGTGTGTCTGGACCTGGAATGCAGGAGCCGACTCAGTGAGCGTCCTGCTGCTGTTGCAGAATAACGCAAAGCACGTGAATTCTATCGGGCGTGGTTTAAATAGTGGAGAAGTGCTTTGGTGCGTATTCTTCCTCCAGCCTCACCCAGGTAAGAAAAGAGTTCCTGTAACAGAGGATTGGTCCCTCTGAGCCAGTGGCTGGGACTTCACTCAGCTTGGATTGTTCTAGGTGAGTATGCAGCATGGTCTGCCACAGTCCACCCTATCACTACTGCACACTTTAAGAATATGAGCCCGGCGCCCATGGCGCCGGGACTGTGGTTCCTTATGAGCCTGGCGCCAGAGGCGCCAGGACATGGTCCAAAGGGCCCCTGCTGGAACCGGGGGTGTGGATGATGAGCCTGCTTCCGGGGACGCTGGGCCAGTCTTGGCTCCTCGGGAGTTGCGCTCATGACAGCACCCCCCCTCAAGGCCCCTCCCAAACTTGTCCTCCCCGGGGGTTTTGGTTTATCGGGAAAGGTTCGGTGGAATTTCCTGACTAGACGAGGGGCATGGACATAGTCATAGGGTTCCCAGGATCTTTCCTGGGGTCCGTAGCCTTTCCAGTCGATTAGGTAGAATAGTTTTGATTTGATGATCTTGGAGTCCAAAATGTTTTTAACTTCAAATTCGGGCTCTCCATTCACCTGAATGGGTTCTGGAGGTCTGGTCAGTCTGGTTCCAGGTTGCATGGGTTTCAAAAGAGATACGTGAAACACAGGATGTATTCTCATATTGGTTGGCAAATCTAATTTAACGGCCACTGGATTAATTATGGCCGTAACTGAATATGGTCCCAGGTATTTGGGGTTGAAGGTGCAAGGTCCTTTTAGCGATAAATGTTTGGTGGACAACCAGACTTGATCCCCAACCTGGTATTGAGGGGCATCACTTCGGTGTTGTTGGGCTCCTTTTTTGTACCTTTCTTCAGCTTGTTGTAGATGTGCAGTCGCTTCCTTGAAAGCTTGGGTAATAACAGAGTGCAACTGATCTACGGCGGGTGTTCCAAGATCTTGAGGTGGGTCGAGGTTGGAGGTTCGAGGATGAATTCCATACAAGATGTAGAAGGGACTCTTCCCTGTTCCCGAATGAACTGAATTGTTATATGCATATTCAGCTATCCAAAGGATGTCCTTCCAGTTGCTTTCAGACTGTTGTAGCATGCATCGTAAATATTGTTCGAGAGTCTGGTTTGTTCTCTCGGTTTGCCCGTCGGTCTGGGGGTGATGGCTGGTTGAAAGTCTTACATCGATTTGAGCTGACCGACAACAACTACGCCAAAAGTGAGAAATAAACTGGCTTCCTCTATCAGAGATTATTACCGACGGGAAGCCGTGTAACCAGACAATGTTTTCAAGGAATTCTCTGGCTAGTACTGAAGCTGAAGGTAAGCCTTTTAGCGGAATGAAGTGGGCCATTTTAGAAAACAAATCCACAATAACGAGAATTGTGTTGTACCCGGAACAAGAGGGTAAGTCTGTGATGAAGTCCATGGAAAGGGTATGCCAGGGACACATTGGAATGTCTAATGGTTGCAGAAGACCAGCCGGCCTTTTCTTTTGACCCTTGTTTTGAGCGCACACACCACAGGACATCACAAATTCTTTTATGTCTTTTCTCCATGAAGGCCACCAGAAGTGTCTCTTCACTTTTTCTGTGGTTTTGGCGACCCTCCATTAATGAATCATGATAACAGGAGATTACCTGTTTTTGTAAATCGGCGTGTGGTAGGAATAATCGTCCTTGGAAATAAGGCAAGTCATTGTTTACGGTGAAGTTCTCTCCTCTTTGTAACCAGCTCTGTATGTCTGATGGGGTCACAAGTTGTTTAGTTTTTGCCTCAATATCCTCGATGGATTGCAAGGAAATCAGACCCAAGATCCTTTGTTCAGGAATTATTGGTACGGGTTCGGGATTGACAACGTTATCTCCCATTTCAATTCGGGAAAGAGCATCTGCTTTGCCGTTCTTGTTGTCCGGGCGGTAAGTGATCACGAAGTCAAATTCAGCAAAGAATAGAGCCCAGCGAAGCTGTCTGGAGGATTGAGCTTTGGCGGTTTTCAGATACTGTAGATTTCGATGATCGGTGATCACCGTAACGGTGTGTTTGGCCCCGAGGAGATAATGCCACCAGGCCTTAAAGGCGGATTTAATAGCTAAAAGCTCTTTGTCCGTGATGGTGTAATTAATCTCAGGCGCCGAGAACTTTCGAGACCAAAACACCACAGGATGCAGTTGGTTAGTCTCTGGATCCCTTTGTGATAGAACTGCTCCCATTGCTAAACTGGAGGCGTCGGTTTCAACGATGTAAGGGAGATCCGGGCGTGGGTGTTTCAGTATTGGCGCCGAGGTGAACTTGGCCTTTAGCTCTTGGAAGGCTTGTTCAGCTTCTGCAGACCATTCAAAGCGCTTATTTTTTCTTAAGAGGGATGTGATGGGTTGTGCCACTCGTGAAAACTCTGGAATAAATCTGCGGTAAAAATTGGCAAAGCCTAGCATGCTTTGAACGCCTTTCACGGAAGTAGGAGATGGCCATTTGAGGATTGCGTCAACTTTTCTCGAGTCCATGTGGACTCCTTTGGGTGTCAGAATAAATCCCAGAAATTCGACCTCGGTGACATGAAAGGCACATTTCTCGAGCTTGGCAAAGAGTTTATGTTGGCGAAGTTTTTCAAGGACCGCCCTGACATGATTTCGATGATCAGCTTCCGAAGATGAGTACACAAGAATGTCGTCTATGTAGACGACAACACAGACATCAATGAGCTCTCTGAGGACGTCATTCATGAAATATTGGAAGGCGGCCGGCGCATTGCATAGTCCGAAGGGCATCACTTGGTATTCAAATAGCCCATAATTAGTGCGAAATGCCGTCTTCCATTCATTACCTTCCTTGATCCGTACCAAATGATAAGCTCCCCGGAGATCAAGCTTGGTATAAATACAGGCGTTTTTCACCTGGTCGAGGAGTTCCGGGATTAGATGTAAGGGGTATCTGTTTTTTACTGTTATCTGATTCAGAGCACGGTAATCTATACAGGTTCTGAGGTCACCTTCTTTTTTTGGTACGAAGAACAGAGCCGAGGATGCAGGAGACTTTGACGGACGGATAAAGCCATTGGCCAGATACTGATCTAAATACTGTCGCAGATGAAGGTTCTCAGGCTCGGTGAGGGCGTAAATCCTACTGCAAGGGGGAGTTGCACTGGGTAGCAGATCTATCTGACAATCGTATGATCTGTGAGGTGGCAAGGTGTTAGCCTGTTCCTTTTGAAAAACATCTTGGAACTCTCGATACTCTTAAGGTAATTGTGGACCGTCAGTCGTTGCTGACGCTAGGCCAATGCTGGGTCGTGGATAGCAGGTTGGTGCACACTCAGGGAACATTATCGTCTTTGCTCGCCAATCAATCTGAGGGTTGTGTTTCTCCAACCAAGGGATTCCTAGGATTACTTGGAATTCAGGAGCCTTGATCACGTCGAACACAATTACCTCCCGATGCCCGTCTTGGCCTAGTAACGTCACTTCAGCAGTGGTATGGGTTACCGGTCCGGAGGCGATTTCGGTCCCATCCACCGTGGTAATGACGTCTTTAACCGCCTTTGGACAAAGAGGTAGGTTCATCCTGGAAGCCAATTCGTGGTCCACGTAATTTCCTATTGCTCCACTATCAATGTATGCCTTAATAGCATGCAAACATTCTGGTTGCTTTGGGTTTACGAGGACCGTAGGCATTATGAAGTGCGAGGTCAAAGAACTGGTTTTTAAGCTCGGCAAGCGGACCTCTACACTTGTCGGGTGAGGCCGTTTCCCGGCTAAGGCTTTTCTTTTCAGAGTTCTTGTCAGAAGCTCCTACTGTCTTCTTAGGTGGTTTTACCGGGCAATCTCGAAGAAAATGTCCAGAGTTTCCACAATAGAGGCACAATTGCATTTGTCGTCTTCTGTCAGGCTCTTTCTGGGTTAAGGGACCCTTTACGGCCCCAATCTGCATAGGTTCAACGGTGTCGACCCCTTTGGCGTTGCTTTGTGTTTTCGTGAATATTCGGGTTTCAAACCTGGATCGGTCCGCCTTTCTGTTTTGGAGCCTATGATCCAATTGGACCACCAAATCAATATATTCCGAACAGTCCTGAGGAGGATTCACGACCTGGGCAAGGACGTCTTTAAGTTCACCACGCAGACCTCTGTGAAATAGCGTGATCCTTTTATCCTCGGGCCATCTAGTTTCCACGATTAACCTATTAAAAGATGCAATGTAGGCTAAGAGGTCCTGGTTGCCCTGTCGCAGGGAGAGGAGTTTGTTATCCAGGGCCAGCCCTTGGGAATGTGTTGCAAAAAGTCTCTCCATACTTGCCTGGAAGGCTGAGAAGTTCCGAAGAATTGGGTCATCCTGTGTAACCAGAGGGATCGACCAATCAGCGGCGCTGCCGCTAAGATACGAAAGTACAAAGGCTACCTTGGTCTGGTCAGTTGGAAAGGCTGCGGGTCTACAAAGAAAGTGCAGTCGGCATTGATTTATAAACACTGCAAATCTTTTAGGGTCACCAGAAAAGCGTTCAGGTGGTGCCAATGGCACATTTCCAGGTAGGTTGATTTGAATGGGATTGGTTGAAGTAACTGGGGTATAATTCCCCCCTGAGTTAGGTAGAGGAGTTTGCCCCGCTTGACTCTGTAATAACTGTCTGGCGAGATTGTCAGTTTGTTCTTTTGACATTATCAATTCCCTCTTAAGGGCGTTCGTTTCCTGGCGAGCAGCATGGACTTCAGGTCTTAATTCCCCCAACAACTGGGCCAATTGGTCTGTGTCGGAAGTTTCCATAGCGCCTGGGTAGGAGATTATGGGTAGGCTTCGCGTTCTGTAACGCTCATCTGATTCCCACGGAGGCGCTGACCCAAACTGGACTGCTACAGTTGCTTCTATGACTATGATGAGGCGTAGAACTCGGAAGACGCTCTGGGCAGGACCTCCGAATATTGACTGTCTGGCTTGTAAGGTGAGTTTTCTGCAGGTGGAAGAAAAAGGGGTAATTACAAGCTGGTTGGATAAGTTCTCCCACCAAACTTCTGCTTTTCCCACTTCTTGGTTCTCGACTGGTCTCCACGAACTCTCACCTTTGGTTTAGTAAAGTCGAGCTCTCCATCCTGCTTCTGGTGCAGGGGCGCGTGGAATCCAGTTACATCACTGGATGATTTCAGTGTTTAGGCTCAGTGTCCTTTTGTGGCTTGTAATATTCCTTCAGGTGCCGAGGAGCTGTTGGCGACACCACCACTGCTGTGCAGGAAGAGGCTCGTGAGTATAGAAGATCTGAGGCCGCTTCTGAAGGAGCACCCTTTTATAATGTCCTTTTCTGTCTTTCAGGTGCCGAGATGCTGTGGGCGATGCCGCCGCTGTTGCACGTGCGGTAGCACGTAAGTATAACTGAATTGTGGCCGTTTCCAAATGGGCGCCTCAGATAATGTCTTTTCCTTCCTTTCAGGTGCCGAAATGCTGAGGGCGATGCTGCCGCTGCTGCGCATGAACAAGCGCGTAAGTATTACTGAATTGTGGCCACTTCAAAATGGGCACCTCTAATAATGTCTTTTCCTTTCTTTCAGATGCCGAAATGCTGAGGGCGATGCTGCCGCTGCTGCGCGTGAAGAAGCGCGTAAGTATAACTGAGTTGCGAACCCTTCGGCTCGGACACCACTAACAATGTCTTTTGTCTTCCAGGTGCTGGGATGCTGCCGAAGCGAAGGCTGCGGTGAACTCCGGTGTGATCACGGATGGATAAGTTAAGCGAGCGCAGCTGCGAGCGTGTAGCCCGTTTTCTAACCTTATGTCTTTATTTGCAGGTTGTCGGAGACTGGACTCTTGTGGCTGAATTCTGGTGAGTAGATGTTCCTGTGTCTTTTCTTCATCCACAGGTTGCTGCTCAAGAAGCTAAGGGTGTGTCTGGACCTGGAATGCAGGAGCCGACTCGGTGAGCGTCCTGCTGCTGTTGCAGAATAACGCGAAGCACGTGAATTCTATCGGGCGTGGTTTAAATAGTGGAGAAGTGCTTTGGTGCGTATTCTTCCTCCAGCCTCACCCAGGTAAGAAAAGAGTTCCTGTAGCAGAGGATTGGTCCCTCCCAGCCAGTGGATGGGACTTCACTCAGCTTGGATTGTTCTAGGTGAGTATGCAGCATGGTCTGCCACAGGTAAGTCCACCCACTCACTACTGCACACTTTAAGAATATGAGCCCGGCGCCCATGGCGCCGGGACTGTGGTTCCTTATGAGCCTGGTGCCAGAGGCGCCAGGACATGGTCCAAAGGGCCTCTGTAGGGGTCTGCTGGAACCGGGGGTGTGGATGATGAGCCTGCTTCCGGGGACGCTGGGCCAGTCTTGGCTCCTCGGGAGTAGCGCTCATGACACCTGTCGAGTGCTGCGGGCTATTATGATGGATAGGTGTAGTTCTGGTGTACCTTAATCCTGGTGACAGGGGCATGAAAATTTGCAAATATCAGCACAGAGAAATCCAGGCCAAATACATATGCTGATAAAACCTGGTTCAGATAAGGCCAGAACACGCTGTCAAAGCATATGTTTGTATCTAAACACGGGGTTATCACTTTATAGCCTGTACAGGCGCTTAGCTCAATCAGGTCAATTGACCATCTAATATTATTAAAGGTGGACCTGCCCCATATAAGTCCCGTCTGGTCCCCATCAATAGGTTTAGGCATAAGCTCAGTGAGCCTGTTGGCCAAGACTTTGGTGAATATTTTACATTGCTATTGGGTCTCTAGGAGTTGCATTCTGCAGGGTCTTTCCCCAGCTTCAGGATCAAAGCGGTTCTAGATTCTCTCAAGGTTTCAGAGACCCTCCAGGTGAGTTGGAAATAATAGAAGACCTTCACCAAGTGAGGCACCAGGTGTGACCAGAACATTTTATAAAGAGGCGTTAGGGAAGCCATCAGGTTCCAACGCCTTATTGTTCAGGAGATGTCGAACGACAGTATCGGCCTCTTGGCCCGTAATTGGGCTCGCCAATTGAGCATTGTCCACACCATAGAGTTGAGGGAGCTTGGTTAGAGCTAGCTTTCCTTGGAGGGTTCACAAGGAGTCATTCCCCCCACCAAGCAGTTTCTTATAAAAGTCCTCCCCAATTCATATTTTACTCTGCTCGTCCTGATGGGTGACTCCCCCTGGATCCCAGAAGGTTCCAATTCGGTTCCAGGTGTGTGCCTGTTTTAATTTAGGCACTAAGAGCTTATTGGCCTTATGGCCCTTAGAATAATAATATTGTTTGTAATACAGTAATGATTGTAATGCCGACCCCGGTTATACCACCTACAGCTTGGCCCGAACTGTTCGGAGTGCCCATAGTGACTTCAATGACCCCCTACGTTTATGTTCCTCTCTCTTGACCCTCAGCTCTTGTTCCAGTGTCTCCCTGAATTGGGCCGTTGCTTGCTAATGTCTTCCCAATTAATTCACCCGGAACACTGCCTTCCCTGCATCCCATATCAGTCCCATCTCCAAATTCTCCCCGATCCTTTTCCTGGAAGTAGTTATCTATAACCTCTGTCATTTCCTGTCTAATCACCTGATCCCTCAAGGCATTGTTGTTCAGATACCACTGCGCGTGTTTGATCAGAGAGGACTGCAGTCTCTGTAAAGTGAGAGTGACTGAGGCATGGTCTGTGAGCTGTGTGGATTCTATGTCTATGGCACTCGTGTGGGCACTCAGACTAGGGGCAGTCAAATAAATGTTGTATTCTTGAGAAGGACATTTGGACCGCTAAGTAAAATGTAAAGTCACATTCACCCTGGAGGGGAATCCTCCAGGATTCTACCACGTCTACTTCCCTTAGCATTTCCGTTATGGCTATATCAGATGTCTTTCGGTGTGGCTGGGGAGGTCTTATCCATCTGGGGGTCTATGTCACAATTATAGTCTCCCCACATAATCAATTCCCCCTCTCTGAATGATTAGTGATAGGGATAGTCTGTGCCATTAGAATGACTACTCCCCTTTTTTTTACCCGTGCACCACCAAAGTAGCTAATAGAGAACTCCCTGTTTCGCATTCTAAATTCATCTCCAGGAAGTGGGTGAGTCTCCTGGAGAAAAGCAATATCCCATTTCATGGCCTTTAATCGTCCCAGAATCAATGTGTGTTTAATACGTGAATTCAGACCATGTACGTACCACGAACGAAACCGCAATGGCGCTATCAAAGCAGAGAATTACTGAGCCTCACAAGAAGCTTCATCACGCATCCGGAGAGAGAGGTACCCACTAAGACTGGCATACCCTGTGTGAATTATAACAAACAGCGATCCGGTGATCAAAATTAAGAACCAGAGAAAAATTGTTAAAGATGAGGTAACATTAATCTGGGAACCTTTGTGATGGAGCAACTTAGTAAGTGACTCAATGTGGGGGCGAAGCCCGTGTGCTGAAACCAGGCAGCACTCCCTAGGTTTTATAGCAATTAACAACCACCCGCCCCCCATGATTCCCCTCCTCCACCTGAGCAGTGCAAACCATGTCGCCTATCGCCATTCACCAGTTCGAGTAGAGTCAGAGTGAGGCCTACACCGCCAGATCAGGCCTCCAGCGTCTGATGAGCCAGCCACAGAGTTCATATCTCCAGTTCATGCTGATTTAGGGCCTCGCCAAAGTGAGTCTTAGGAAGAAGATTGCATACCCTTGTCAATGGGAAGATTTAACCAGCTTATTTTTATTCTTGCCTGATGGGCCTCGTGGTTTAGGGCGTTTCTTCCATGGGTCCCGCAAGGGTTCCGGTTTTCCATGCCATGGGCATCTACAACTGTTTCTCTCCCCTCCATAAGGGTCGATACTTCCTCCCCTTTCGATACGGTGTATTTTCTGCCCACCACCTCAAAAAATTTCCATCGAAATCCCAACCTGTATGGGATTTGCCGGTCTTGTTAACATGACCCTGGCGGTAGCTGTGCCTGTAAAAATGGCACGGCTGCCGCCGTAGTTGTTTTTTTCCGGCGCCCTGCAAAGGGGAATTACCAGGGCATTACAGCACTGGCGGTCCCGGTAATTCCCCATTGTCGGGCGCCGGAAAAAATTACTCCCCATTCCCCTTGAGTCCCATGGGACTCAAGGGGAATGGGGAGGACGGTAGCACCGACACCCGGTGCTACCGTCAAAGTCTACAAGCGAGTGCCTTTACGGCCGCCAGGTCAGACCTGGCGGACGGAAAGGCACCCGCTCGCAGAACTCGGAGTATGCCGGTCCGGTAACAACGGTGCTGGTAGCTTACCGCACCATTGATACCGGACCAGTATACTCATAATGAGGAGGCCCAATGCCCTCATCATCTGGCGTTTGTAACAAGATGCGGAACAAGCTCTCTACATAGGCTTGTAGGTCTTGGTCCAGGACATGCTTTGGGACCCCTCTAATGCAGACACTATTCGGCCTGGAGCAGTTTTCCGCATTTTCTTGCCTGGCTAGGACACCCTCCAGCTGTTGTTCAAGGGCTTCTACCTTGTCTGCAAGAAGGGAGTGCTCCTGAGCCTGTTCCCCACCATTGTCTCCACCTCTTCCAGTATGGATTCTGCAGCTGTAATATGGGAATGAAGGTCAGCGACCGTGTGCGCCAACTTATCTGCGCTTCTCTGGATCTCCAACTTCAGCTCATGCTTAAGTACTATTTGCATGGCCCTAATGTATGCTTTCTTAGCAAGCGCGTCCAGCAGGTCTTCCACCTGAGAAGGGGTTGTTGGGGCATGTACTTAGGTACTAGTCTGCAGGAATTTCTTAATGACAGAACCATGTGCCAGTAACATGTGTTTAATACTGGTAGAGGCAGCTGCCTTTGCCTTGGCTGCACTTGAGACCATGACTTAATAGTAAATCACCAATGAGTAGCGCTGCTCTGTTCCTCCTGGTGTTCCCCCCCAGCAGATGCCGCTGCAGGACTGGCTCCCCCATGGAGACGGGAGGTGGGCGGGGGTAGGCCCAGGCCAGAACTCCCAGCCACTTCAGCTGCGCAACTCCTGCCTCGTCGGGCCACAGAATGGTCTTCACAGCTGTAGAAGAGTTCACGTCTCCCCTCGTCACCGATGGGCGAAGCGCTTCTAGTGCACCTTGCTGGGGGTGGTCTTCGCCTCTCGGTCACTGGGCGTTCCGCTTCTCCTGGGGTAGGGGCTGATGTCGCTTTCCAGCGGCCTGTTCCCGCCACTCTGCTAATGGCTGCTACGCTTCTCACGCCTGGGAAGCCCCGTGGAGGGTGTGCCGGTTCAAAGATGCAGGTTTGCACACTTACGAGCCTGTGCTGCCACCCTCAGTTGCAAGTGAATCTGGAGGGAACTCTGGGGCACAGTGCAGTCTCCGCCTGTGTTATGATGGCGGTCAGGGAGTAGCCTGTTGGCAGATCTCAGCAGCCCCTCATCTCCTTGCTGCTGTTTGTCCCAGGGCTGCGGGCATCGGTCATCTTAGGTGTGCCATGCAGGCTCTGGGTTTCGGAGAGCCCGGATGGATTTCTCCATGTTTTTGGGCATCTGATCCGGTTTGGGACAGCTCAGTGGTGGGTGGGTAGCACTACTGACCTCCCTCAATCTTTGGGCCTCAGAGAGTGATATTTTGCTTTTTTGAGGCCTGGTCCGGCCTCCGTAGTATGGACCTCACAGGTTGGGCATCCGTGCAGTCTGTGCAGTCCGCAGCTCGGGTATGCCCCCCCAGAAACATGAGTTTTTGTTGTTATCCTTTATCGTTTCAATGTTAGCCAGCTCACTGGAGCTAGTGAGCTTTACCAGTCTAGCGTAAAGACATGAAATATAAACTGATTCAGAACACATATGTATTCTAGAATCATAGAGGGTGATGTCATTAGGATCCATTTGGATCCACCTGCCCACAGGGTGATCTGTCTGGCATGTTTCCTAGACTAGTTGCTTATTAGCCACCATTGAAGAGGCACAATATATGCCAGATAACAGAACATGATTACCAGTGTTTTGCATGTAGGCATCGCTGCCATGCTCTGGTACCCTGCTTTTCACCTCCCTTTCCTAAAAACACATGCCGCGTTCACTACCATCCACCTCTGGTCGAGAGCGGTGCTCCTATACTTTTTTAATTAGCTTGTACAGCTCCTATACTTTTATTTTAAAAAGAAACCGTTTCGGAATGGTTTTGTTTTGAAATAAAAGTGTAGAAAGAAGTTGAAACCTTCACTTTCAGTGTACTGCACAGAACGTTCCCTTAAACAACAGGTGCAAGTGTTTGGGGGGTGTATTGTGTGTGGGAGGGGTTGTGGCAATGGGGTTTGTGGTTAGCAGGGGCAGGCCAGCAGGGAACATAGCTCCACTACTTCTTTTCATACACTTCGACCAATTGAAGCAAGCCAATGTCGGCTTGTGCATCCTCTGTTTGGCCATCCTGGAAATGAGTCATGGATTGTGGCCACAGACCACCTTTTGGGATTTCAGAGATTTTTTTTAAAACAACTCTTCAAGTAACTATTGCAAAATGTATAATTTTAAAGTGAACTTTTCTAAACATATTCAAAATTGGTCAACCGATTGCTCCTTCTAGTCAGCCCTTGAGGTACTTCGTCTCTTCCCTATTTCCCTTTGTGGTTGCGATTCTCCCCTCCTATTCTCCTGACGTGTGTGAGGCTATTTCTGTTCCTCTCTGTTGTATAAAGATCACACCTTCAGTAGTGCTGTAACCTTGGATTTATTGATAAGAAAGAACAAGGGGCAACATAAATAAAGGTAATTACAGAACACAGTTAGCTTCACTGCATTGTAATGTCCAAGTCTCTGGGCTTTCTCATAGTTTTAGGGGCTAGGGTGAGTCTCTGACTCCTCATGCAGGAGGAGCGCCGGGAGCTGCTGATGCTCGGTGGCTCTCTAGACATCCCCTATGCCAGGGGCCCCCAATGTTTTGTGCGCAATGAGCAAATTGAGCATATCAAATGAAATGGTGAGCAACATTCATTTTACGGTGTCACATATTCACGCTCAGTTGGTGGAAAAATGATTGCAACACAAATTAGAAATGTAATAACCTTAAGACTGCTAATAGAACGTTTTAATTTGTGGTACTTAATAGTTCTCCAGACCACGTGCAATTCTATTAAAGGAAATCTGCAAAGCCTTTAACTTCATTTGACATGAAATGGTTGTTTACAGGAAATGTTGAGGAAATTAAGTGGTCAGTAGGACATTTTTAGACAGATAGGACCAGTCAAGGTGTTCAGAAATATACTAGGACTAAATAAACATTATATGGGGCGTTAGATTCTCAAGCTAAATATTAGAAATTTAGTGCAAATGTTTGGACAGTAAAATTGATCACAAATGGAGCACTGATTTTCAGGTGTACTTTGGGATTCTGCCTGGGGATGTTGTGGGGTCTTTAGTGGCAAATGGTGCATTCCTAAGCATACAAGACCAGCAATACTGCTCCTCAGTTATTGATTACTCCATTGTAGACTGTTTTTTCTTCAGGAATGTTATAAATGTTTGCACTTCAGATTGAACAGAGAGTTTATTTTCCAATGGCCGGGGGTAGGCATCATGAATAAAATGTCTCATAGCCAGGGGTGCTGGTTAGCGATGCCTGAGCTCGACAAGGAGGCTTTGGAAATAATAATTACTAAAAATTAAGATATTCTCTTAAAACTGTTAAACAGTTCAGAGGCCACAAAGTAAAGTGTCTGTTTTGAGTTTTTGGTTGAAACTATCCGGAACAGAGCAATTAGCAAACAGGGTTCCCAAGTTATAGGATATCCAGGTCATAGAAAGGGCTGCTCCATGGTGTCATATTCTGAATGTTGAATCTCCAAAAGAACATTAAACCATGATTTAGTGAGTGCAGTGTACACGGCTGGTCAGATTTATAGTTTCAAATCGGCATATACAAATAGCTAAAAGCCATTATGCCATCTCATTGGAAGAGTAGTCCTTGGATCAGCAGCCCCTCACGGCTATAGACCAATTTCATTACTGGATATTACCAGCAAGATATTTTCCAAATGTTTGTTGCTCATACTGGAGGAGTGGGCACAAAGTGACAGTAACTTGACGCTCTCCCAAATGGGTTTCAGGGCAGGCCTTAGTACAGTGGACCACTGTTTCACTCGGAGCACCATCATGGAGAAATACAGTAAAGTTAAGGGAGGGAGATTAGTTGTGGCTTTTTTCAGATTTGGAGACCGCATTTGATTTGATTGATAGAAACATATTGTGACATATTTTAAATGATATTGGGGTCCCTAATGGTTTATTAAATCTTATCCAACTGCGATACGCAGACATCTCAGCGTCTGTCCGATATACAATATGGGGAATTATAAATTGTTTTTCCCTATCAGTAAAGGTGAAAAGCAGGGATGTCAGTTGGCCCTCATGGATTCCTTTCCGATTATGGCTCTAGTACTTCTCTTAGCACAGTTAGTCCAGGCTCTCTGAAGGGTATTTTTTATAGCATGCTTCTTTATGCCGATGGCGCAGCAATTTTGGACTTGACCCCGGCAGTTGTCCAACAGGGCCTGCTATACACAGATGACTAGTTTGAAATTAAATATGATAAAAACAAATTATGGTGTTCGGGAAAATAGTGAAACCTTGTAGCTAGTTTTTAAATGAATATTCATATGAGGTGGTAGTCTCATTTTTATTTGAGCCTACTCTTATCAAATAGCGGTGCTTGGGTCAATAACTGAGAAGACAGCTGAAAGGGCACCATTAAGGATTAAATGGCTTTTTACATTTTTATTTCAAGCTTGGGCATTCAGGTTGGACAAGTGCATGGAGTTATACAAGGCAAAGGTCTGATTGTATAGCAGCGAAATCTGGGGTGTTTTGAACTGTCATGTCCTGGAGAGGTTATAAAATAAATTCCTGTGCCAAATAGGAGGTGTCCCTCCAGGTAAACCTGGTAGCACCTTATGAGCTGAATTGGGGGTGTTCAGTTTGAAGTTGTTGGACCAGTTAAGATTTTTTTTTTATTTTTTATTTTTATTTTTTTAAAAATATTTTTATTGTTTTCTGATGCAAAAATAAACATGAACACAATTATTTCTCCCAACTTCCCCCCCCCCCTCCCCAGAAGAGTGGTTCCTCGTCAGTTTTCACGTACTGAACATGTCTGATATTTTAATGTTATGTGGACACCATTGGTCCATGTAGTCTGATTTCAAATATTCTAGGACTTGTCCCCATTCCTTCATGAACGTGTTGTTTTGGTCCTGGAGATGGTGCGTAATCTTTTCCATGGTCATTTGGGACCACACCTTTTGCAGCCAGGTGAATACCAGCGGCGGGTCTCGTTTCTTCCAACTTTGGGCAATCGTTGCCCAGGCTGCAATGACTAAACCCATGAAGCTCCTCCATTGTGCTTTGTGGAGTCTCTTGGCCTGTGGGTCTTTAAATCCACACAACCACACTCTTTCCCCCATTTGGTCTGCCTCTGGGAACATTTTCTGGATTCCCAGTCGCACATCCTTCCAGAAGCCCTGTACCCCCTGGCAGTCCCACCAGATATGCCTCCAAGTTCCTGCGTCCGGGCCCCCCCTCCAGCACCGATCCGACATTGCCGGGTGCATTGATTTGAGCCTCTCTGGGGTGTAGTGCCATTGTGTGGTTATTTTCAACCACATTTCTCTGGTTTGGACTGCCCTGGTGAGTTTTGGGATGCCCGCCCAGAGTTCTTCCCATTGCTGCCTGGTTATTTCTTCCCCCAGCGTGGCTTCCCATCTCCTCATGTATGCCCATTTTATTTCCTCTCCTTGTGTGTTAATGTGGGTATATAGGGTTGACACCAGTTTTTTGTCTCCTGGGTTGGAAATTATGTACTGTTCAAATGGTGTAAGGTCCCTTGAGGCCGCCTGGAAGATCTCTGGTGTATTTAGCCAGTGTTTTAATTGCTTGTGTCTATAGCGGTCGGTCTCTGTTAGTTTCCACATGTTTTTGCATTCCTCGAACGATCGTATTTCATTATCCTGGATCATTTCGCCTATTTTCCTGCATCCAGCTGTTTCCCATTTCTCAAAGGCGCCGAATTCCTGTCCCTGGGGGAACTGAGGGTTTCGGCAGATTGGCGTGAAGGGGCCCAGAGGGGTGGTCAAGATTCCCTTCCTGGTTTGGTCGTCCCATGCATTGAGGGTGGCTTTCATGACCTCACTAACTCTGAGGTTCTGGTGTCTGTGTTGTTTTTGTTTCCATAGTAGGTCCTCCAGGGGGGTCCTGGCCACTGCCCTGTCTTGTGTTGCCCAGATCGTCTGTTGTCCCCCCCCCAACCATTCCTTGAGGATCCAGAGTTGGGCTGCCTGATAATATTTTTTGAAGTGGGGGAGGGACATATCGCCTGCCTTGGTAGGTGCCGTGAGAATGGCTCTAGAGATCCTCAGTGGTTTCCTATTCCACACGTATTGGGATATGGCTTTGGAGAGTGCTTTGAAGAAGGAGTTAGGGACTGTCACTGGGAGGGCATGGAAGTAGTATAGCACCCTGGGGAGTATATTCATTTTTACTGCTTGGATTCTGCCCCACCACGAAATCCTAAGAGGGGACCATCTTTCTAGATCCTGTCTGACTTTAGCCAGGAGATGTGTGTAGTTGTTCTTATAAATCATGTCTACTCTGTGTGTTAGTGTCACCCCCAGATATTTGATACCCTCTGCCACTATTTTTAGACTTAGCATGCCTGCAACTGTTTCTGTTGTCTCCTTGTCTCCGGCAAGGAGCATAATCTCTGATGCTCCAAAAATATGGCATATAGTAGAGGTGATAGGGGGCATCCCTGTTTCGTACCCCTCGTGATCTCCCCTCGTACCCCTCGTGATCTCCAGTGACCTCTCCGTTTATTGCTATTCTTATCGATGGGGAGTTGTAGTTGGCCTTAACCATATTTATAAACTGCTCTCCGAACCCCATATGCTTCAACGTTTTAAGGAGGAAGGACCATTCAACCCGGTCAAAGGCCTTCTCGGCGTCTAGTGAAAGTAGGATTGCTGGTGTGTGGGTGATGCCTATTTTTTCTATTAGGTGGATGACTCTTCTTAGATTGTCGTGTGTTTGCCTACCTGGGATGAAGCCTGATTGATCTGTGTTTATTAGGGTCGGGAGGAGTGGTGATAGTCTGGCTGCCAGTACTCTAGTGTAGATTTTGGCATCTAGGTTTATTAAGGCTATCGGGCGGTATGAGGCCGGGAGAGTGGGATCTTTACCTTTTTTGTGGAACACAAGGACTTTTGCCTCATTCATGGAGAAAGTAACGTTCGAAGGGATTGTGTCCTCCGACGTATTCCTTATCTTAGATAGAAATCCTTCAGCTTTGCTGGCCTCGGAAAATTTTTTCGCCAGAGGGCGCTGCGCGTCGATGATCGCCGAGTCGATGACCCTCGACGGCCTCCGTGCCGACGTCGACGTCATCCTGCCTATAAAGGCCGCGCGCAGCGTCCGTTGCTCAGTTCCGTTTTTCCGCGCTTCGTTGTGCCTCGGAACACCGTTGCTCAGTTCTCGTCAAGATAACGTATATAATAACTACTATTTACCTCGATATCGATGGCATCCTCCTCCGACCCGACGACCCCTCGGTCCGGTTTCAAAAAGTGCCGAGACTGCGGGAAGAAAATGTCGTTGACGGACCCTCACAGGGTCTGTTTGTGGTGTCTGGGAATCACGCACCAGAGTTCGGAGTGTGAGGAATGCCTTTCCATGACGGCGAAAGCCTTGAAGGAGCGTAGGGGGAAGCTCGAGAGAGGTAGGTCAACTTTAACTTCCTCGAAAGCTTCTTCGGTAGAGTCGAGACGTTCGTCTCCTCACCATAAAAAACACTCTCGATCTAGATCACGAAGTGGCTCCCACCACTCGTCGACATCGAGACACTCGAAGAAGAGACGTAGGAGATCCCCTTCGTCATCTTCGTCGAGTTCTCCTGAGAGAGTTCATTGCCCCACAAAACGCAGCTCGCAAGCTGAGTGGGAGGAATTCAGGAAAAAGATGCTAAGCGTCTTCGAGAAAGCGGCCTCGTCCCCCTCGAAGACAGCTGAGGGTGATACCCCGGGTAAAAAACCCAAAAAATCTAAACGCCGCGAGTCGCAGTACCCGGCGGAAAAGTCAACCCGAAAGCGCCTCGAGCCATCGGGAGATAAAGCATCATCGACGCCATCGTCGAAAACTCCTTCGAAACAGAGGTCGGCGCCATCGACGCCGTTGTCGAAGGATTCATCGGCGCATCAGTCGATCGAGTCGACGCCGACGTCGACGCCGATATCGACGCCGGTGAAGGAAATAACCATGGCTACTCCACAGCCAACGGTTAGACAAAAGACCTCCGACTCGACGCCGAGAACGTCGACGTCGTTCTCGAGCAGGACTCCGATCCTTTCGAGTTCTTCGAGGCCTAGTACACATTTCTCGACGCTTTTCACGGCGCCTTCGAGTACTTTCACGTCGGTGTCGACGACATCGACGTTTTCAAGGCCTGTGATGATGGCTCCTTCTGCATTGGAAATGGGGTTTATACCATTCCAAAAACCAATGTATCCCCCTTTAACCTCGATTTTTGAGGAAAGGGAGGATTCAGACCAAGATATTGATTTACAGAGGACCACATCACCAGAGCCAGAGACTTTCGCCTCTGAGGAAGGAAGATTAAAAAATCTTCAGGATGCACTTCAGGAAGCTAGTGGCTTGGACACTTCTCCTGAAGCAGAATTTATCAAACCAGACCCAGGAGAACATGCGGAGACTCCATATAGAGCTCTGATGTCTAGAATCATAGAATTTATGGGTTGGTCTGCACCTTCTCCTGCCTTTCAGCAGGATGACCTCACTGACATACTGGACAAGGGCCCACAGGAGGATCCTGTGGTTCCATTTCACTCTGCTCTACAGAGAAGGATTTTGACAAACTGGGAAACGCCAGAAATTATCCCGGCAGTAAATAAAAAACTGTCAACAAAATACAGGGTGGCTAGTTCTGACCCTGAATATTTGTCAAAACACCCTACTCCTGAGAGCTTGGTTGTACAGGCTGCAACCTCATCAGGCAGCACATCTGCATACCCCACTGCTCCGCAGGATAGGGATGACAAAAAGTATGATGCCATGGCTAAGAAGGTTTTTTCTGCCTGTAGCATGGCGTTAAAGTCTATTAACGCGACCTGTACGCTCGCTAGGTTCAGCCACACCCTTTGGGAGTGCGCTTCATCAGCGGCTGACTGCCTCCAAGAAGGAGAGGAAAGGGACGCATTTTTAAACATCATCAGGGATGGTAAAGATGCGATGTGCGAGACCCTACAAACTGGCCTAGATTCTGCTGACAGTATCAGCAGGGCCATGGCGGCAAGTACCACAATCCGCAGGCATGCGTGGTTGAGGAAGTCTGGTTTTGCCTCTGACGTGCAGACCAGGCTTTTGAATATGCCCTTTGACGGTTCTACCCTCTTTGGAAAGAAGGCGGATGACAGTTTGGAGAAACTGCAAACGTCCAAGGCAGCAGCCAAGTCATTGGGAGCTGCTATCCGTCAGAATACCTTTCGTCCTTCGGGATCATCGTGGAGAGGACGGTCCTTTCGTTACTATTCCTCATATGGAAGGGGCAGGGGACGACCGGCTCAAAGAGGCCAAGGAAGATTTACCCGTGGTGGACGGGGTAGGGGAAAGAAAGCCGCACCCGCAGGAGCAGGAGCCACTTTACCTTCGGCAACTGCATCAGCCGCTTCAAAACCACTCTGAGGTCTCCCCTCACAGAACACCAGTAGGGGGCAGGTTAACTCACCATCTGACGGAATGGCAGGCTATTACGTCAGATGCTTGGGCTCTGGAGACAGTGGCCCAAGGTTACTGCCTGCCCTTCCTACATATCCCTCAGAGTCATCCACCGGGGAACAACCCTTTGAAGCTTCCAGATCCGCTCCTCTTGCAGGAGGTTTTAGACCTGCTAGAGAAAGGTGCCATAGAACTGGTACCTGTAGCGGAAAGGAACAAGGGTTGGTACTCCCCCTACTTCATAATACCGAAGAAGGACGGAGGACTGAGACCCATCTTAGACTTACGGGAATTGAACAAATTCCTCCGAAAGGACAAGTTCAAGATGGTGACTCTCTCTCAGATCCTTCAGGCCCTCCAGCTTCAGGACTGGTTGGTATCTCTAGACCTCCAGGACGCTTATTTCCATGTGCCGATCCATCCCAGGCACAGGAGATACCTGAGGTTCGCAATTGGCAGCTCTCATTATCAATTTCGAGTTCTGCCATTTGGGCTAACCTCCGCCCCGAGGGTCTTTACCAAGCTAATGTCGGTTGTGGCTGCAAGTCTAAGGAGGGAAGGGATTCATGTCTACCCTTACCTAGACGATTGGTTGATCAGAGCTGTATCTTCGGAACAGGCTCAGAGACAACTAGATTATGTTTGCCACTTCCTTCACAAGCTGGGCTTCTCCCTCAATTTAAAGAAGTCACAGATGATACCATCACAGAGACTCCAATTCATTGGAGCAGTCCTGGACACTTCCCTGGGAAAAGCCTTGCCACCAGAGGTGAGGGCTCGAGATATTCTGCAGATGGTCATCAGATTTCAGAATGCCCAATATCTCCCAGCCTACGACTTTCTGAGGTTGCTAGGCCTCATGGCATCCTGCATATTCCTCGTGCCGGAGGCTCGCCTGAGAATGAGATCCCTCCAGTGGGCACTGAGAACTCAGTGGTCACAGTTCTCAGGAAGGATGACAGATCTCCTTCGGATCCCGGTCAAAGTAGCCCGAGACCTTCAGTGGTGGGCCTGTCGGGAGAACATCCTGAAAGGAGAAATGTTTTGGCAACCATGGCCGGAGATAACAGTAGTCACGGATGCCTCACTCACGGGGTGGGGAGCTCACGCCAACGACTTGACCATCAGCGGTCGTTGGTCTCCATCGGAGTCCAAACTACATATCAACCTGTTGGAGCTGAGAGCCATCAGACTAGCGCTGAAGGCTTTTCTGCCGTCTGTACGGGGAAGAAACGTCCTAATAATGACGGACAATACAGTGGCCATGCACTACCTCAACAAAAGAGGAGGCGTAGGCTCACTACCACTGTGCAGAGAGGCGATGCAGCTCTGGTTTTGGGCAATTCAGGAAGGAATCTCTCTATCGGCAATTCACCTAGCCGGAGAGAAGAACTTGACAGCGGACGCTCTGAGCAGGCAGAGCACAGTCTCTCACGAGTGGGAGATAGCTCAGGAAGTCCTTCAAGAGATCTTCGCCCTTTGGGGAACCCCTCAAGTGGATCTGTTCGCCACCAGTATCAACAGGAAGTGCGACAGATTTTGCTCAAGGGAATTTCCCCCGAGAGGAGCTCTAGGAGATGCGTTCGTAGTGGACTGGGAGTTCCCACTTCTGTACGCGTTCCCTCCGGTCCCTGTCATTCCTCAAATGATCAGGAGGTTGAGAAGGTTTCGGAAGACCATGATCCTAATTGCCCCGGATTGGGCCAGGAGAACGTGGTACCCGGACCTTCTAGACATGTCCATCTGCCCTCCAATTCGACTGCCATACAGAGAGGATCTTCTCTCGCAGAAGGAAGGTCAGGTTCTCCATCCAGCCATCAAGACCCTCAACCTTCACGCTTGGTGTCTGAAAGGTTGAGGTACAAGGATTGGGACCTTCCGGATGATGTTATGGAGGTGTTGCTTTCGGCCAGAAGGCCGGCAACTAAAACTCTATACCGCTGCCGTTGGAACAAATTTTGCAGCTGGTGCAGAGAAAAGAATATTGAACCCTTTTCTTGTGGTACACCTATGGTGTTGTCATTCTTACTTTACCTGGCTAATTCAGGCCTACAGGTTGGCACAATTAAGGGCTATCTCGCAGCGCTATCAATCTTTAAGCGCACTGCAGAGGAGCCTTCATACTTCAAAATTCCATTGGTAATACAATACCTAAAAGGATTAACTAATGTTTATCCCCCGAAACCTTTTCAAGTTCCCTTATGGGATTTAAACCTAATTTTAAACTTCCTAAAGGGTGCCCCTTTTGAACCACTACACTCTTGTTCATTGAAGCTTCTCACCCTCAAAACTGTTTTGCTAATAGCATTGACATCTGCTAGAAGGGTTAGCGAGTTGCAAGCCTTATCGTGTAAACCTCCACATACAATCTTTTACAAGGACAAAGTTGTTCTTCAGGTGAAGCCTAACTTCCTCCCGAAGGTAGTCTCGGAGTTTCACATCACTCAGAAGATTATATTACCTTCTTTCTACCCTCCTCCTCATCCGGGGAAGGAGGAAGAGAGACTGCACAGGCTGGACCCTAAGCGAGCCTTGAGCTTCTATATCAGCAGATTGGCTAAGATCAGACAAGCAGACCAACTCTTTGTAGGTTATGCAGGACATAAGTTGGGCCTTCCAATAACAAAACAAACCATCTCCAGATGGATTATTTTAGCCATTCTGGAGTGCTACAAATTGGCAGGAAAGGAGCCTCCTCAAAATCTAAGGGCTCATTCTACCAGGGGTATCGCAACATCCTCAGCCCTTCAAAGAGGGGTGCCAATTCGAGATATATGTGCGGCTGCCACATGGTCGTCCGCACATACATTTACCAAATTCTATAGCCTGGATTCCTCCTCTAGTCAAGAAACTAGATTCGGCAAGGCTGTGTTACACTCTGTCCATTCTGGAAGGGTAACATAACTTTTATTACTCCCGCCTCCAGTCACAATACCACTGCTATGGGAGTCTATCTAAGATAAGGAATACGTCGGAGGACACAATCCCTTCGAAGAACTAGTTACTCTTACCTTGTAACGTTCTTTCGATGGGATGTTCCTCCGACGTATTCCTTATCGACCCTCCCATCCATCCCCGCAGTATGACTTCCTGTGGGTTTGCAGCCTATGCTCCTTCAAGGTGATTAGTCTAATCCAAAAACATTACTGGGGACTACAAAACGGAACTGAGCAACGGACGCTGCGCGCGGCCTTTATAGGCAGGATGACGTCGACGTCGGCACGGAGGCCGTCGAGGGTCATCGACTCGGCGATCATCGACGCGCAGCGCCCTCTGGCGAAAAAATTTTCCGAGGCCAGCAAAGCTGAAGGATTTCTATCTAAGATAAGGAATACGTCGGAGGAACATCCCATCGAAAGAACGTTACAAGGTAAGAGTAACTAGTTCTTCCCACTGTCCTTGAATGTGTTTAGCAGCCTCGTCAGGAATGGAACTAAAGTGTCCGCATATTTTTTGTAAAATTGGGCCGTGAAGCCATCCGGGCCTGGTGCCTTTGACATGGGGAGGCCCGCTATTGCCCTGTGGACCTCTTCCTCTGTAATCCTTGATTCTAAAGCCTGTTTGTCTTCTTCTGGTATTGTCTGAATGGGAATAGATTGCAGGAACTTGTCTTGTTTCTTTTCGTCCGGGTGTTCCGTTGCATATAGATCTTGGTAGAACGCCTTAAAGGCCCCCCCTATGTCCTTTGAGTTTGTATGAGGTATGCCTTGCGCATCCTTGATGTTCAAGATCGTCAATGCTTTCTGTTTTTCTCTAAGCTGTCTTGCTAGATATTTGTCCGCTTTGTTGGCCTTGATGTAGTGTCGCTGTTTTAAATATAGTAGGGAACTCTCTGCTTTTTTGTTGCGGAGCATCTCTAGTTGACCATGCACGTGTTTCATTGCTTTCTTGAGAGTTCTAGTGGGAGTGTTAGCTCCTCCTGTATGTCTGTTAGTTTTATTTCGAGCGTTCTTTCCCATTCTTGATGTTGTTTGTCTTTGGCTGCCTTTTGTGCTATGACATCTCCCCGGGTTACTGCCTTAAAGGCTTCCCATACTGTTCCCAGTGGAACTTCTCCATTGTCGTTTAGGTCAAAGTATTCCCTGATTTTGTCCCTTAGATCCTCTCGCTGCACCTGGTCCTTTAGAATGTCGGACGGCATTCTCCATCTCCAGAGACCTCTTCCCCTTCCGGGGGCCTGTACATCGAGCCATAGCGGGTGTGATCTGACAACGCTATCGCTCCCTTTTCGATATCCTGGATCCTACCCATCAGTCCCACCGACACCCAGAAATAGTCAATCCTCGACATCGTGTTGTGCACGTGCGAGTAGTAGGTGAATCCTGCATCTTGTCCCCTTATTTCCCTCCATGCGTCTCGTAGTGCCATCTGTTCCATCCTTTGCTTTAATCGTTTGGAAGGGGTCCCATGTGGCTGCGTTCCCCCCGCACTCCTATCTATGTGAGGTTGCCAGGCCAAGTTCAAGTCTCCTCCCAGGATTATCTCTCCCTTCGCAAATTCCTCCAGTTTCCCCAGAGTATCCCGGAAAAATCCATCCTGCCCAGTGTTCGGCGAGTATATTGCCGCTATGGTGAGTCTATTGCCTTCTAAGGAAATATTAACAAATGCGAACCTCCCTTCCCTGTCTACTCGAGTGTCTATGAGGTTTGCCGTCAGACCCCCTTTCGCAGCAATCAGTACTCCTGCTCTTTTTTCCCCAGCATTCGCCTGCGCCTAGATCGTATATCCTCTGAGGTGTACTTTCTTTTTGTCCTGTACCTTAATGTGTGTCTCCTGGAGGAGCAAAATGTCCGCCTTTTCCCTTCTCAGTAGGGCCTCCATTTTCTTCCTTTTCACCAGTCAGTTCATCCCCCTTATATTTTGTGAAAAAATTCTGAGCTTCCCCATCTCTTCTACTCTGCTTGTACAATTATCGTTCCCGTATACTGTGATCCCTGCCCTCTTCCGGATTGTTCCCCACCCTGCTTCCCCCCCAACTTCCCAACTCCCCCCCAACTATTAACATGAATTCAACTTCGATCCCGAGGAGGGCCCAGGCACCTAAGGTTGCTAGGGCGTTGCGCCTATCACTCCCTGCCCTCTTATAGCTCGGGATTAACTGTGCAGGGGGTCCTAAACCCTGCTTCATCCTCTACCTAGGGTACTTCCCTCCCATTCCCCCGCCGGGCCTCTTCTACTTGGTAATCCGAGGTTTTCTAGTTAATCTTCTTCCGCCCTCTCCCTTCAAGGGGGGACGAGGCGGTGGCCCTGATGATCATCTCTAGTGGTCTCCTGCTGGTTTCCCTGTTTTCCCCCAGCCATTTGGTTTCTTCTTTTGTCTCACTACCTCCCATCCTCTCAACCTTTTGTGGGTCTCCCTTTTCGTCCTGCTATCCCCTGTGTCCGTCTCTTCCATCTGCTTGTCCATTATATTGAGCCCCTCCTCGCAAGTAGTCACCCTTCTCTGCTTGCCCTCCCACTCGAATACTAGGCCGAATGGGAACGTCCATTTGTATCTGATTTCTTTCGCCACCAATTCCTTCACCAATGGGGCCATTTCCCTTCTTTTTAGGAGTGTTGCTGAGGCGAGATCTTGGTACAACTGTATTTCCACTCCATTCATCCTAATGTGGTCAAGGTGCCTCGCTTTCCTTAGAATCAGTTCCTTTTGTGGGTAAGAAGCGAGTGCTGCTAATATGTCCCTGGGTCTCTCCCCTGGGGTGCCAGTTCTTCTCGGACCCACCCTGTGGACTCTGTCTATCCCAATGTTCTCTGATTCTTGTTCTTCGATTATATCTCTGAACACCTCTTGTATCGCTGTCTTAAGGTCTTTGTCTGTCACCGATTCGGGCACATTCTTTATACGGATGTTGGATCTGCGGGAACGGTTCTCCAGATCTTCACACTGGATTTCCAGGTTATGGGTTAGCCGGATCAACTGCTCTTGTGTTTCGCTGTTCTGTTTCGTTTCCTCTTCTATATTTTGTACGATTCTCTCTACTGTGTCTGTCCTTTCCTCCAGTTTGGCCACATCTATTTTCAAGTCCTGTACCGCCTGCTTCATCTCGTTTTTCATGGAGGCGAATTGGTCCTGGACTGTGGACATAAACTTGTCCTGGAGCTCCGCAAACCAGGCCTTCATATCATCCTTTGTCGGGGGGAGAGCGCTCTGGTTTGGGAGATACGTGTCGGAAGGGAGTTCTTCTCCTGACCTGTCTCTTGGGACTGCCTGGGCTTCTGAGGACCACATTTGTAGCAGACTTGTGTCCTGTTTGTGAGATTACGATGTGGGTTGAGAGGGGGCCCCTTTCCCCTTTGCTCGTGACATCCTCCTTGATTGTAAGGGGGGGGTGGCTGGTGGTGGTGTGGTCCCCCACAGGGCTGTCAGAGTTTTCTTATGGGGGGGTTGTTGCCGCATCCCCTACGTCCTCCTTTAGTGCGGGGGTGCCCTGAGGCCGGCGTCTTGTGTATGTGCCCCCGCCTGATCGTGGCCTTATGTGCCGGGGATAGTGTAAGGAGGGGGGGGCGCTTGTGCGGGCGCGCTCACCTCTCGATCTCCTCTCTCATGCCAGCAATGCCCGCCGTGCCGTGTCTGTGGGTGCCCGGATGGTACCTCCTCCTCCTCTCGTTCTTCGCCGCCGGAGTGTCGATCCCTGTGTGCCTGTGTGCCTCGCTGCTGCCGATCCGGCTGCTCGTGCTCTTCTCCCCCCGTCTGCGCCATGCCGCCCACCGCACCCGGCGGTGATGCAGGGATTCTTCTTGGTGACGGGCTGGGTCCCGTTACACTTTTCTCTGTGTCTTCCCACACAGCCTTACCCCTGTGGGTGTTAAACCCCACAGTAGTTCCCGCCATCAGTAGCAACTAATTGTGCCCTCAACCACGGTGGTCTTATTCCGATGAACAGGTTGTTTACCTAACTTTGGAAAATAGACTAGACTCTGGTTTTTCACTTAAATTGGAATACAGTTGGTAATTGTCCATACCTTTCGTGTTATAAATTGCTTCAATAAGGGCATTCCCTGTCAACCTTACCCTTTGCCCCCATATATTTTGTAATGTCTTTCTAACGGCGAAAGCCATAGGCAAAACAAACCCCCACAGTGTTGGGGTTTAGTATTTGGATTTCTAATACTTCTCGGATTGTATTTGCAACATCCGGAACTCACACAACACTGGTGGTTGCTTTACCTCGAATTAGCAGCTAAAAACCAGCCACAATGGCTGATGTAAGTATAAATATGATGTTGAATCAAACTACCTGGCTTTTGCGGAGGACTTAGTAGAGACCATCTTAGCAGCACCCTCCCTTATAGCAGACGGAACAATACCTGCAGCCATTACCAATGGCGATGCATGGAACGAATTGGAAGGTCTTAAGAAGAAATTAATCAGGACAGAACTACATGGTCTAATTATGACGGGATACCTACATGCACAAGCAGCACCAGATGGGTTAGTCATCCGCATAAAGCCCAGAATTTTCTTAGACCAGATACAGTTCAGAAAAGACTGGAGCTTCATTGCAAATAAGTGCACCAGAGACTGGCTTATACTTATAATTAACACAGCCAAAACCGTCTCAATCAAACTTATGAACGAAATTGAACTCAAAATTGACCAACTTAAATCAACGGATGTTCTGGACAATTTCAAGAAAAAGCTCGACAAGCTGAACTCCCTGATTAAAGAATTCAAAGATCTGAATTTGAATAAAAAGATCAATAAATTGAAAAAAGACATAACATCATTTACGCATGAAAAAACATATCCATACACAGTAGACAGCTATTATGATGAACCGCAAGTTTTTCGAGTGGAAGCTCGGACGAGGATAGCAGACCAGGAACCTCAGGAGAACAAGGCCCTAGGCCACGGGACCAATCAAGAGATAGGCGAGTCCAATTTCTCAAAACCAACCAGAGAGGACACAACGACAACCGTAAGGCTTTTTTATACCGCGGCCAAAGAGGAGGCGGACGCAACAGGGGCCAAACACAGGGTTCCCCGGTAGTAACCAGGAGCAGGGGCCTACAGCAACAACAACACAACTATTAGTCATGAACTTGTCAGAGCACAATCTCAGTGATGCAGAAACAAGAGTCCTCCAAAAGGGACTGAGTTTTGTTCCTACCACGCGCCTTGACGCTTTTCAGACCGGAATTGAAGTTGCAAGACTAATGAGAAACATCCGGTTACGGCAACACTTTGGAGAACTTGACCAACACCCTGAGAGCACAAGAGAACAAGACACCACTGATCTACACCCCAAGTCGACCTATTATCCCCCCACTCCAATCCGCAGAGTCAATGGTTTTTGAAAAAGCCATTTTCAAAAAGTTAGAGGAACTTGAAAAAGAAGATAAACCATGTTTCCAAAACCTCTCGAGACAGGAACAACAAGCACTACAAGGCCTAAAAAACAACTCGATATTGACCATCAAACAAGCCGATAAAGGAGGTGCTACAGTCATCATGAACTCAGGAGATTATGTTGCGATGGTAGTTAAACTATTGGATAACCCCAACCACTACAAAATCCTGAGAGGGGATCCTACACAGACCCTGCGACACACAATCGCTAATATAGTGGAAGAAGCGGCGTGCAAGGAATACATCAGTACAAAAGAGGCAGCCTTTCTCACCCCAAGATTTCCGAAACTACCAGTTTTTTATGCCTTACCTAAGGTGCACAAGGGCATATCACCTCCCCCGGGCAGGCCCATTGTAGCTGGAATTGAATCCATCTTGGAACCCCTCTCACAGTTCGTTGACTTCTGTCATGATGCCCGCTCCCGGGGAGCCGGTTCAAGCCCTGCGTCCCCGAAAGCGGACATCCAGTCCCAAAGGAAAGACCCAGCAACCCCATATAGGGGCCCTTTGGACAGTGTCCTGGCGCCTATGGCGCCAGGCTCATAAAAGACATCAGTCCTGGCGCCATAGGCGCCAGGCTCATTATGGGAGTGCTTGGGTGCACTTACCTGATGCAGACCATGCTGCAGGATCCCGGCCTCCTTGAGGCCTGAAAGGAACTACTTTACCTGTGGGACTAATTTACCATCCGGGCGTGGTCGGGGAAGGATACATACCTGATTGGAGGAAGGATACATACCTGGAACTTCTTCCAAGGCTATTTAAACCCCACCCGAACAGCCACACGTGCTTCGCGTTGTTCTGCATCTAGCAGCTGGACACTCACCGTGTCTTCTCCTGCATCCTGACTTCTGCCACGCCTGCCAGCATCCTGGATCACCTGCAAAGGAAGAGAAGAAGAGAACAGAAGAAGGAAAAGTCCTTACCTGCTAAATCCGCATCCCGGAGACATCTCGCCGACAATCCTGAAAAGGAAGACTTTTATTTAAAAGCTCATCGCGTCGATCGCTGCAGCGCCGCATTCCACTCACCTTTACAGGGCGCCTCCATGTTCAGCAGCGATCATCCGGATTCGCAGTCACGCCCCAGCGCCTAGGGAGAAAAAGGCAAGAACAAAAGATGAGGGAGAGAAGGGAATAAGGAAAGCTAAATCTCCATGTTAAGACTTACCTGTTGATTCATTCCCTCTTCATTTCGGGTCCGCGCCGCATCCTGGCATTTCCGGACCCCGGCCCCTAAGGGGAAAAAAAGACATCAGCGTTAATGAGCGAATGAAAAGACAGTACCAAAAAACGCTCATTAAAGACTTACCTGATTTCTACAAGGATTTCACCTCTCATCTCGGGTCGGTGCCTGTTCCCCGGCATTCCGTACCCCGGCCCCTATGGGGAAAAAGACACTAGCATTAGTACATTAATGCATGGACACAAGGGGGACCTCTTATCAAAAAACTTACCTGGAAGCCAAGCAAGTTTGGTTCTCACCAATCCGAAAATCCAGTGAAGTAACTGGATACCAACGCGCCCCTGCATCAGAAGCAGGATGGAGAGCTCTTCCTTCCAGACCCTAAGGTGAGACGCTACAGGGAATCACAGAAGGGTTTCGAGGAGGGTGAGAGGGGAAAGTGGGAGGCCGATTGCATTACCCCGCAGACAGTTAATCCCCTATTTTCGCCTACAGAAGGTTACTTCTGCGAGCCAGACAAGCCAGATTTGGGGGCCCGGTCCAGTCCGTCTTCCGAACCCTGCGCATCACCTAAGAGGTCACAGCAGCGCGAACCAGGCCAGCGCCTCCGTGGGAGTCAGGTGAGCGTTACACTTCTTTCTCAAACCTTAAATTTCAAAAATGCGGTCGTATCTGAAAGACACCATGAGTGTCCTGAACATGCTACAAGAAGTCTCCTTTGATCCTACTACTCAATTTTTGGTGACACTAGACATTGAGGCACTCTACACAACCATACCACAGACAGCAACACTAGAAATAGTGGAGAAAGTACTTCGAGAACTTGAGATCCCACCGGCTGTGCCAATAGATCTCATCATGCAATTGGCCGAGTTGGCCCTAACACAGAATTTCTTTTTATACAACGAAACGTTCTATCAACAGTGCTCGGCGACTGCAATGGGTACTACATTTGCCCCATCCCTGGCCAACCTTTATGTGGCAGAATTCAAAGAACAACACATTTACACAGGAACAAACCCCTTTCGATCACAGATATCTCTATGGAGAAGATACATAGATGATATCTTGGCTATTTATACAGGGTCAGAAACTTCATTTTTACTGTTCTTGGACTGGCTCAATTCCCGTAACCCCTTTCTAAAATTCACCCACAGCATTTCCAAACAAGCGATCCATTTCTTGGATGTAGAAATCAAATCTGATGGAGGGTATCTTTCGACCACGGTTTTCAGGAAACCTACAGACCGAAATGCCCTATTGGACTACAGAAGCTTCCACCCACGAAGCCTACGGGAAAATCTTCCATTCGGACAGTTTTTGCGTTACAGGCGTAACTGTTCAACCGTCCAAGAATATGATTCCCAAGCCAAGATTCTGGCAGACAAACTGGTCGAGAGGGGTTACCCTAAAAAGACAATCAAAATGGCCAGCAAAAGAGCGAGAAATATTCCACGGGCCATCACTTTACAGCAACAAACACGCCCATCAGGTGAAAACACCATCACTGCAGTGTTCAGTTATTCCAACAAAGTGAACCAAATTAAAAGAGAAATTATTAAACTCTGGCCACTACTAAACATGGGGCCCGTTACTTTGCCCATACCACGGTTTGCCATCAAAAAGAGGAACAACATACGAGACACTCTAATTCACTTATACACACCACCTCAGGATCCCACGAGACAGACGACACTCTGGGGTACTGCCCTGACGAAAAAATCCAAAACATTGGAATTGGGCCTAGCTACTCCATGGCGACAACAATCTCTAACCAATTGTAACACCTCCAACGTGATCTATATGATCACCTGTCCGTGCAACAAAAAATACATAGGGATGACCACGAGATCAGTCAAAAAGCGCATACAAGAGCATATGTCATGTATACGAACTGAGAGGGAAAATGCCCCTCTAGTCGAGCACTTCAAAGCACAAAGACATAAAGCAAATGAAATGACATGGACCATCATAGAGAAAGTCACGTGCCCAAGAAGAGGCAGAGTTATGACCAACTTGCTCCTTAAGAGATGAAGAGGGAAAATGGAGACCAAATCCATGCCCCCGCACCCCAAGCGCCTACATACAAGAACAACAGGAAGAACAAGGAGCGCACTTATCATTTGAACCAGGCCCCAGCGCACCCATGGGTGACAAATATGCTGAAACACACCCACTTCACCAACAGTGCAACTTCTATGCTACATTAGAATCAATGCTGCAATATCAGAATCTACAAACACAAAAATCCCTGTTTAAAGGCTTGCAAATGCCTATATGAACTAACATGGTCTAAATGCACAGTGTAAAGCTATGTTTCAGGAAAATTACAGCTAAGTTCATTTCACTCACTGAACACTGGCTGCGGGAGCCTTATCAACATTCCTCGCAAAAGAAGTCCGACCTGCCAAGGCCGCAAGTTCAAGATAAAATTTCTTTCTGCAGACAGACATTTTTTTTATCCACAAATGCGAATAAATCACGGCAACCCAGTGTGCTTTTTTTTCTTTCTGGGAAAGAAAGACATTTTCTCAAGGACACGCACAACATTGAAACATAACTTGTAACAAGCCAGAGCCCAGGTGCGAACTGCTTGTTCAGCTAAAAGTTATGGGAACAAAGTCACATTGCAACAAGATTAGAATTAGGTAATGGGGGCTGGCACAGCTAAATCAACCCACTGACGCAGGAGGTTAATATCCAATTATCAGGCTCTCTATAAGGGCTACATATGTAACCCACCACTTTGCAGCCAATAACAGGAGGAGATAGGTTTCTGGGAGCTGATCCAATTCTGTGAGGTCAGCCTGCAGTGTGATTATAAAACTTACTTGCAAGACAGCTCCGGAGGAGACGGCGCCTGAATTCGCGGTGTGCACGATGCTTTGTGTGTTTTTTTTCTTTTCTGTGCCTAGAAATAAAGCAGTTTGAAACATGTCGCTGCCTGCTTGGCACTCTGTTGCATTAATGGGGGCCATATGGGAGGTGTTGGGGCCTCCCATAGCTGGTGAGGGTATGGCTGCTGGCCCCCCACTGCCCTGGGGGTGGGGGGGATCCAGCTTCTCCCCGACAAGTTGGTGCCCTCTGTGAGGCTCATTGCTCATTGTAACATGGGTGGATGAGCTCTGCCTGTGCAGGCCCTGTGATGGACTGAGCTCCCTGCCGCCGACTCAAGGAAGCTGTGAGACCCTCGCCTGCACCTGAAGACCACCGGAAAAACGCGTAACCGGCTAAAGGCTTCGGGGGCCACTTGGAAATACCCCGCTTGAGGGCAGGTGAGAGCCCTGCAGGAGAAGGGGTCCGGTGAAGCGCATTGAGGGAGTGTCCAGCAGTGGTGCAACTGCCAGTGCAGCATAGGAAAATGTAAGTAAACCAGCAACATGGGCTCTGAGGGGGGGAAATGTTTAAAGTAGAAATGTTAAAGTGTTTTTTTTTTTTTTTTTAGGGAGGGATTGTAAATTGGGTGGTGGGTGATTGTACATTGTCACAAAATTCAGCGCATTGGTAGTGATCGGCACGTGAATTGTAGTTGGGACTGGGGTGGTGGCAGTGGTCCCTTCTTGTGTTTTTGAGCATATTGGGTGGGGTAGTGACTCCCTACACATAGAACAGGAGTGCCGCGCTGATTGGTCTAGAACAGGAGTGCCGCGCTGATTGGTCTGGATGGTGATTTCATGTACGGGGTCTGGATTTCCTATGAATTGACGTTATAGATCAATGAGTAGATGAGGTTCCCTGCTAATTGAGCGTTTAGTTCAGTGAGTGGAAGATAGTTGGCTGGTTAAGGTCCCCTGGTGAGGAGCGTATCACACACTAGGCGACGCAGTGTGTGCAGTCCAATTATAAGAGTTTATTGTGGTTTACCTTGTTCCAGTTGAGACAGGAAGACAGCTGTGGGGATTGTGGGGTTTTATTTTGGGATTTTTTGTGGGGTTGGGAGAAATGGGTTATTGTTCTGTGTATGCACATTTGTTTTTTCATTTGCATTGTGTTTTTAGTTTGGTGACGTCACCTTCAGATTGATGCATAAGGACACAAAGTTTTGATGGTGAGGAGATAGTGGTGTGGTTTTGGATTTGGAGAATAGGTGACCAAGAGGCGGTGTGTGGAAGACACATGCGCAAGATTGTGGGGGTGTGCCGGAGAAGGCAATGGTTTGGTGAAGATGGATTGCACGTGGAGTGCACTGGCTAAGGTGCGGAGCAAAGAAGGCTCACAGAAGTTGAAAAAAAAAAATGTTCAATTATCTTCTAACTTTTGCTCCCTGAACAGCGGACTACCGAAATTTTCGAATTGAATAGAGGTAAAATGTATCACACAATACAGAAATGACTCCCCTTCACTTGTTGTGTAGCACACAGCTTCCATGCTGAAATAAGTCAGTAAAACATAGTGTGCAAAGATTGAAAAGTACTGAAGGTAAATTAAAAAGACCATGGCTGCTCATAGGCGGCTTCTCCAGAAGCGTGCAGCAATCGCTAAGGACACACATACACAGCACTTACACGGGAATAGCTTTAAAAGCACATGGCTACAGTTGAACTGTGTGCACGAAGGAAGAGGAAAATGCGAGGGGTCAGCTGATGTTGAACAAACACGAGCAGAGGGAAGAGGGGACTCACCCTTCTGAACCTCCGGGAGTGTAATATTTGATGACACAGGGGCAGAGAAAGGCAGATGAGGACAAGTAGGCACAAAATAAATCATTCAAGCATGGGATGGGAGGGGCAGTTAAAAACAGCTTCAACACACACGCACAAGAATCACAATAGCAGTGTCAACAATCACCACAATATGAACTGCCCATGTGGGGAGGATACATGGGGCAGGATGGGATCATTTCAGCAGACACCACAAGCACCAATGCAGGTACTGTTACCACTACATGTACAGACACAACAAATGACAGCACCACTACCCCAGGACTGACTAGAATGACAACACAGGGGCACTGCACAGCAGCCAGCACCCATACAGAACACTGACACAATAGCAATGGTACCGGTTACATGACTGGGTGGGGTCTTCCTGATGGGGAACAAACCTTTCAAAGGACATAGATTGACATTATACCGCTAATACACACACACTCACGCACACGCAATAATGCAGAGGTCAATTACATAGGGGTGGTGATATGTATCAAAACATTTTCTTTTCTGGGTGACAGTGGGGCGACTAGGCCATGCATTAGGGAAGAGACATTTGTGACATCATGAGCAATGTGGATATGACCACCTTATTAACAGAGAAATCCATAACTTGTTAAACACCAGGCATACACATGTTGAAAGTAAGGAAGATTGTTTAAGAATAATGGGGGTGCACGGTACAGAGGGGGGTGCATAATGATAGCGCATCACAAGAGAGTACATTTAGCTACATTTTGAGCACACATCTTTCAGTGAGGAGACTGGGCTCATGAATACACGATTAACACAGAACAATCAAATGAGACACACAAGATGGAAGAAAGTGCACTTGAGGGGGGAGGCCTACATTTCATTGACAGTTCACCACAGGAGGAGAGAAATAGGGGTAAAGGGTGGATGATCCATGTTCCCAACAGAATTAATTTGGCGACAAAAAACAGTGCAAGTGGTACTGCCACTAGCGCTTTTGAAAATAACACTGGCACAAATGCATTAGCCAACACACATAGGGAAAGAGGTCATTGCTGCACGAACTGGAGCATAATGGTTGTATTAAAATTTGAAAGCAGATATTGGGGGAAGAAATATATATTGTTTAAATGTAACAGTAATTAGAAATATATATTGTTTAAATGTAACAGTAATTAGAAATATATATTGTTTAAATGTAACAGTAATTACAGTAGTGGAGTAATAAAATACTAGACTAAATGAGTAATTAACAGAGTAGGTAGGCTTCAAAAAGTGGACATGGGGTGGGATAGAGAGAATGGGAGTAAATTGGTAGCGGATTTCATTAGTACCAGCTTAAAGTGCCTGCAGTTCACTGCGAGGCACGCTCTGAGAAGTGAGAGAGGAGCCATAGAAAAAAAAAAAAAAAGATTTTAAAACCCTGCGATTATCTTAACTAAGTAACATGGTGCACTTAATTTAGAAACACAGCCACCCTTTATGACAAATGTACCACCCTGATGTTTCCCTATTTAGCTTGTCAGTGCCCGATGCCCCACGGGACAAAGGCACGCACTATAAACAGCTTACAACAAAAGCACAGTAAATACAAGGATCCAAAGGCCCATTTGTACACTAGCACCCAAATTGCATATATATGATCCAAGTGTGTAATGAGTATCTTCACATAAATTAAGTGCCTACCAATTTTCTGGGTACATTCCGAATTGTGTAATAATTTACAGTCAGACCGCCATTGAACGCCACCAGGTGGTGACAGGATGGTGCATAGGTGTACCATTGGCTCCTCCCACTAGGACACTGAATAGTGTGAGAGTAGTGCAGAGAGGTTAGGTCAAGAAAATGAAGAATATGTAAATTCTCAGGTCTCAAGCGCTTCCATTTCATTTCTCGCCAGATACAAAGGACCCAGGGCAGGCCTGAAGACAACGGACAACCAACACCCAATGGCTATGGACTACAGTGGGACATTTTCCCCTCCTGACAGACTTTGTCAGAAGTGTAAGGCGTCAAGCCCTACAAAGCGGTGGCCACCCTGGCAACGAGGGAGCAACGATCAACAGGGCCAACGCAAGAGATTTTCATGAACTGCAAAATAGCACGAACTCTCCCGAGTTAGGGAAACATGGCCATCCCATGGTCCAACGCACACTAGCAACTAGAATAGGGACTGACAGACGCATTTCCAAAGTTTAATTGAGTTTCATATTACATTTTTTGCACCTACAGCTGTAACACTGTTTTGTTTCTTCTCTTTTCCCCGCACATGCAGGTTGTTGCGTATGTATGCTGTTAGAAATGTGTAGGAAATTTCCTTAATGTTATCTTCCATTAGAAACTGTGAGGCCTACTGATTAAAACATTGTGTAGCATTCCCCACTCAATTGCCCACCCTATCAAGAACCTCAGACCCCTTAGAGCATGTTTCCCTGAAGTATATTTCCTTGCTTCCATTGAATAAACAGCCCAAGATTTTCCCTACCCATATTGAGAAATTTTGAAAACACGAAATGTCCGGGGGAAGGTTTGATTTTTGCCCTTAGTGATTGTTTAGTTCGCAGAGCTTGAGGTTACTAACAAGTACTAACGTATTAACGCTTTTCTTGCGATTTTCAGGCGGGCAACTTTATCATCTCATCAGCTGCAAGGACCCAGCAGCGTAAGTGGTTATGGGCACGCAAATAAGGACTTTTACCTTCACGATGGGACTATTAATGATGAACGAAATAATGGGGGTGGTAATTTGAAAATTAGTTGTAATAATGAGCGTTACCGCTGTATCCCCTGCTAACATTCCCTAACCTAAGCAGGAACAGTTATGGCGTCAGTGGGTAAGGAAAAGCTGCTGCTAAAGTAAAGAGAGTTAAGGGCAGACACAAAGGGAGTAAAACATACACATAACACACATATCAGAAGTGACCAACAACATGCCCACATGTACAAAATTGGTAGGGACACCACTGGAGAGAGCTGTCCTGACTGTTCTTTAACATATGCCGGAAGAGAATTGATTACAACAGAAATTACTACAGCAGAGCACGACGCCCATGCATGACAAGGTGCGAAGAAGATTGCAAGGGAAGACAGCAACATTGAGATTGAAAAAAAAAAAAAAAAAGAAAATAAATAAATAAATAAATAAATAAATAATAAAAGAAGAGAGAAAAACAAAAGGAGAGAAGAAAAAATAAAATAATAAGAGACAAAAATATGATAAGTGCCTAACGGAGTGAGAGAAAAGAGCAAAGATGGTCACTGAAGAAGGACGTATACTGTTAAGGTACCAACTTTATGTTACCAGCACAACAGTGACAAGAAGTGGACAATAATGCTGGATGCAAGAAGGTTGAGAGAAGTTGCGAGATGAGAGCAGGAACATCACTGCTTATGGACTACTATTGAGCACATGCATCCAAAGATCAAGAGAAACTACCACTGAATTGGGGAGGAGAGTGTTGATTGGTGCGCATCAGCATGCCCTTGTTGGTGATGACCAAGGAAGATGTGAAGAGTGACACATTAACAAAGATGGAAAACAACGGAAGAAGAGAAACAGACAGAGAAGTAAAAAGAGGGGGGAATTACTTCTCGAGCGAGACAGAAGGATGAGTGGGTGAAGTACCAGCATACCAAAGAATGATCAGCAAAAAATGCATCTGAAAGGAGAAAGCAAAGAACTAGCTAGTGCTTGCATGGTAATGGATGACATCATGACTGCCTGGTTGCTTGAAGGTGATAACGGAAGGACGAGTACCGAGCACAGCACCATTGTGCAAGATAGAGATACATTGCAAGAGAACAACAGAAGAAGACATCGGAATGCAAATAAGAGACATGGTGAAAGGAAGAGCCGGACTAAGATAGCGGTGCGCAACATGGTTCCAGCAGTAATAAAAGTGGCCACTCCCTGTGATCAGAGGAAGTACGAAGGGAAGTGAGTGTGGTGGAACACAGAAGGAGAACACTCCTATATGTACTGTTGATCAACAACAATGCAGAAAATTATGGACACTTCAAGGAATTGGCAAAGATATGCAGACCGGAAGGAGGTGAATGTTGCTTGGTGGTGTGGTCGACAAAGTCGACCAGAGGGGGGACTGAAGAGGGAAAATGGAGACCAAATCCATGCCCCCGCACCCCAAGCGCCTACATACAAGAACAACAGGAAGAACAAGGAGCGCACTTATCATTTGAACCAGGCCCCAGCGCACCCATGGGTGACAAATATGCTGAAACACACCCACTTCACCAACAGTGCAACTTCTATGCTACATTAGAATCAATGCTGCAATATCAGAATCTACAAACACAAAAATCCCTGTTTAAAGGCTTGCAAATGCCTATATGAACTAACATGGTCTAAATGCACAGTGTAAAGCTATGTTTCAGGAAAATTACAGCTAAGTTCATTTCACTCACTGAACACTGGCTGCGGGAGCCTTATCAACATTCCTCGCAAAAGAAGTCCGACCTGCCAAGGCCGCAAGTTCAAGATAAAATTGCTTTCTGCAGACAGACATTTTTTTTATCCACAAATGCGAATAAATCACGGCAACCCAGTGTGCTTTTTTTTCTTTCTTGGAAAGAAAGACATTTTCTCAAGGACACGCACAACATTGAAACATAACTTGTAACAAGCCAGAGCCCAGGTGCGAACTGCTTGTTCAGCTAAAAGTTATGGGAACAAAGTCACATTGCAACAAGATTAGAATTAGGTAATGGGGGCTGGCACAGCTAAATCAACCCACTGACGCAGGAGGTTAATATCCAATTATCAGGCTCTCTATAAGGGCTACATATCTAACCCACCACTTTGCAGCCAATAACAGGAGGAGATAGGTTTCTGGGAGCTGATCCAATTCTGTGAGGTCAGCCTGCAGTGTGATTATAAAACTTACTTGCAAGACAGCTCCGGAGGAGACGGCGCCTGAATTCGCGGTGTGCACGATGCTTTGTGTGTTTTTTTTCTTTTCTGTGCCTAGAAATAAAGCAGTTTGAAACATGTCGCTGCCTGCTTGGCACTCTGTTGCATTAATGGGGGCCATATGGGAGGTGTTGGGGCCTCCCATAGCTGGTGAGGGTATGGCTGCTGGCCCCCCACTGCCCTGGGGGTGGGGGGGGGGATCCAGCTTCTCCCCGACAGAGAGAGCAAAGATGGATATTCTGTCTAAAATTAGACAAGGTGGGACTCAATGAGAGTATTGTATGGCAAACTTTGGCTATGAACAACTGAGCATCCATGGACGTTTTTCCCTTCCTCCCCCCCCCCACTTTTCTAATTTCTTTCACAGAGCATACTTTACGCTGGCACTGCGAGAGAATGTTCGATATGAGCCTTCACAACAACAGCACTCATAGATGGGACGGGAGCATAGATCTTGGCCATTTTGACTATCAAGGCCGTTCGGAGACAGCGCTCGATGACACTGTATCATCGATTGCTAACTCACATCAGCCACGGGATTCACTTGCGTCCCTTTATTACAAACCAGTTGGACCGCGTCGCCAAAGCAATAAGCTCAACAATGGATGGTAGTAATGGCCGCCCGTGTTCACGAATTGAGTCCTGTCAGATGCCTGACTTCTGGGCAGACGGTGCCGTGGGCGACACGCGCCGCTTACGCAATGCGTTAGACGCACGGCACGTGATTTTGGATGGGCTTTCTATTGGTCCTCCAATAGTTCGGCCGGTGTACGCGGTAGAGAGAGGGCACTTACGGACTGGAGCTGATATCGGAGTATGGTAAGAGACTTCCCAAGCGCTTAGTGGGCCAAATAGCTTGTAGCGCTGCCGACTACGTGGTCCGAGCTTAAATGGACATTTGTCAGCACCAAATGCACCTTGTAGTGCCCTATAGCTACGGCCCTCCAATGTGAACAGCTGAATCTAAACACAGCTTGTATTGTTTGTTTTGATCCAGGAATACGACAACACAGTTGATCCAGGGTGAGACCAAGCGTTCGCTACTTGTGAACACATCCGAGGCACATGAAGAGACCCATAACTAGGTCAGTATCAATGTATAGGACCAGGCTAACAATAGACAGCACAGCTCAGTAGCATACTCATGAAAGAGTGGTTTGGGCCGTGCAACATGCTACTTAATACTCTAGCTAGCATGTGGTAGTCGGGGGTCCCCTGGGTGTCACAACTGGTTTCTGTTTATCCTTTGACTCATAACTTTGCTAAAGAGGTAACCCATATCACGCCCTGCCTAGTGTGTTTTAGATCAGGATTGGCACTAAAAAATTGCTAATCCTTAAAGCCATTGATTGGCAGTGAACAACCTATTGAGACATGTGTAGTGAATATGTTCTTGTTTTCTTACACAGGTCACCTGTCTGGTCCAGCCGTGGCATAGCAAGGAGGTGGTAAAGTATTTACTATCCACTTTCCATACCAGAAATTACACATGGGGCATAGCATTCATCTCTCTTCCCCGGTGGTGTTAAACACATAGAAAAAGACTGTCCTGAAGCAAGCGACCTTAATAAACATGAGCCGCTGAAACCGGTAGACAGTAATTGCTACATAAGATAGATACCACATTCACTTTCTATTTATGAGCAATTTTTTACCATCCTCCACTCGCTAGATTAATAGGAGGCTCTAGAAGAAGGCGGAGTGGAGAATGTTGTAATTGTTGTCTTTTTTGTTGTTGGTCTAAACACTAGCTCAGAGTGATTTCAACCTGACCTTGTGATATTCCTTGTTTTAAAAATCACAGTGGATGAGTTGTGACTAACAATCCTTGGGTAAATAAATGTGTATATAACCCATAGGATGTTGTTGCTCCCCATCACAGTAACACTGTTTTTAGATCTGGTATTTGTCTCTCCCCATGCAAACACATAGGGGGAGAGAATGGTTGTAGGGCACATTTGCTGCAAGGCTGAATGGTGTATTACATTTAGAAGAAGCTAGTTTTTCCTCTTATTCTATCCCCTGTTTTTTGTAGGCGGTCCAGCAGCGCTACACAGGGACAGAATAGCTAACTAGGAAGGGATACTTAGAATCTCATTCTATCCTTTTCTGTCTTCCCACACAGCCTTGCCCCTGTGGGTGTTAAAACCCACAGTAGTTCCCTCCATCAGTAGCAACTAATTGTGCCCTCAACCACAATGGTTTTATTCCGATGAACAGGTTGTTTATCTGACTTTGGAAAATAGACTAGACTCTGGTTTTTTACTTAAATTGGAATACAGTTGGTAATTGTCCATACCTTTCGTGTTATAAAGTGTGATTGCAGCCTCCCCTGGTAAAAATAAATACTTGTGGTAAACGGGGTTATAAGTCACTGTCCACTTGGATGGGGTGGAGGTTGGGATAGAAATATATTTGCCACATTAATTTCACTCAAAATAGCTCTTAAAGCAAGAGCTTGACCTATGGGGAGAGAGACAGAAGTCCAAAATATACATAAACTGCCCTCTCTAGTTTTATATGCACACTTGGATACGCACAAGATGTCAAGGAGAACTCTGTGAAATAAGATCCCCAAAATGCAGGAGGCTGATGCTAATGGTACGTTTCAATGTACCCACCCTTCAATAAATAGCGAAGGTGTGCAGGCATAGGCACAAAGTGTGCCTGCAAAATGGGAGTCGATGAAGATTTGGTTCATTTTGTGTATCGTCGTTTCTCAGTTTTGCGTAAACGTGAACATGCATGGAAGCTATGTTTTATGTAAGTAATTGTAATTATCAGGTTTTTATATATAGCTTGTTTGAATATGTTAAAACTGCTTTATCATTCTGGACTTGTTCTATGTGAATTTTATGAAATATGATACGTTTTTAAATGTTGCAAGCTTAATGGAGAAGTATGATTAAATACATATTGATTGGGTAATACTGGTCATTAAATGCTAGGTTTTAAAGATCAGTTCATTGGTGCTTTGGAGGTCACCTCCTACAAATTATTTTGGCATGTAATGGCAAATACTGCATTTCAAAGCACCTAGGGCCTGTTGTATTGGTGAGAAAATGTATGGGAATAAAAGAAAATATATACTTTTCTGAAGGATTTGGAGCCTCTTTTGTTCTGCCCAAAAGCGATTTTACACAAAACGTAGTGGCAAACATTGGTCAAAACTTTGAGAATTTGCTGACTATTTCATAGAGGGGTGTGGTGTTAACTAGGTATTTGGATTAATTAATTGGCTTGTTAATTTACATTTATTAACAGTAACTTAATTGGATTTTAATATAGGACAATTTAGTTATGAAAGATGTGGCACGCATTTGCCTTATCTGCCCGTTATCCATGTGCCAGATGAGCAGAGTATCAAACAATGACAATTTCTACACTAGGACACTGTAATAATAAATATAGGTGACACTAAAAGTTATATTTTCGATAGATGTAATGATGGTAGCATCAAACACAAACCTTAGTTGTACAAAAGCGAGTGCATGCAAATTATTTAATAAAGGAACTTTGGGTATGCATGCCACTTATTTGTCCATTATGCTCCTACTAGCTGTACAAAGGAACAGAATATGACCATTATCTCCAGGACACACATGGTTCAATTATTTTGCTCATTAATACATTCGTAAACTGGGTAAAGTATCTGAAGATGACAGGGTTTGACAAAGACACTGCTATAATAAGAAAGGACATTTACTGAAAAATAATTTGCACAGTGGCAACAACCTCAAATCTTGCATGAACAAAAAAAAAGCCAACTGGAACTACAGCAGGCTCATTGGACAACATTCTCACACAGGGCAGGACTCTGTCCTGGCTATACTGCTACAGAGGTCTCACCCCTTCAGCATCTCCTTCTAGGCTTCCACACCATGGCCCAACGCAACTGGCGAGCAACAATTTAGGGTGCTGCGAGCAACATGTTGCTCCCGAGCTACACGTTGGGGATCACTGCCCTATGCGGATGCTGCTTCCTGCAGCCTTCTGCACCTCTCGCATGGAGTCTCGCAAGATCTCGGGTTGCCTGGTCTCGCGAGTAGTCCTACATACCTCCCTTTGATAACACAACAAAAGTTTAATTCATAATATAGTCATTATACTTCATTGGTCTTCTTCTCTCTCTTCTTGGCGGGTCCTTCAGTGAGGACAAGGGGCATTTTGGGAGCTCGGCAGGCCTGGTTGCGGGCTAAGGGAGCCAAGAAACTACAATTCCCATGAGCACATGGAGGAATTGTGTGTGCGTGCGTGCGTGCGCACGCCTTTGCTTGCTATTTAAACTCCTCCCTGGCCTGTGCTGCTTGTTGGTGATTGTTGGCTTGCAGGCACGGGCCGTAGGAGAACAGGACGGAGAGCTGGCAGACCCGGACCCCCAGTGGTGAGGAGAAGCGAGGGACTCTCCGGCTGGAGCTCTGAGAAGCCACGGCTCCTCTCGTGTCCCTCACAGAGGCGGAGACCACAACATGGTGAATGCGGCTCGGCCACTCACCGCTGGAACTCGATTGCCTGGGGAGGTGCCGTCGGCCCCCCCAGGCCTCAGTTAAGTGCACACGGGGTGAAGGGAGGTAACAGGGAAGGCTCTGCATTCTGTTGGTGATGCCATGTGTATTGCTCCCTAAAACGCTGTACCTTTACGAACTCCCATTGTTGAAAGCCACGGAGAGTGGAAGTACAGTGTATCTGTTTGCTGCCACGTGCGTTTCTGACCGAAAAGCCATGTCCTCATGGACGCTAATCACTGAGCCGTGGAGAGTGAAGATTCAGTGAATATGAAAGTTTGAGGTGCTATGGACGCTATGTGTTGTTTTGTGCTGCTTGCTCTTGTCAAAATCCTATAAAAGGGCATGTTCTATCGCATCCCAGTTCACAAGTGCACACATTGGGAGACATCTCTGCCAGGCAGCGGAGAAAGGGGTACCTTGGAGACCAGTTTGGGGTGCTGCTGGTATATCTAATGTGCCAAGTTGTATTTCTTGCTGTATGTCCCGTTTCATGTTGTGTGCAATTGCTGTTCAGGAGATTATCCTGAGCACAACATATGCTTATGTTAGTCGCTTGTTTAGGGAATGAATGTTTGAGATACAGGTCGTAGGAACTGATGTCCTAAAACAAGAAGGATGTTGCACTCTAGGTAAGAGCCGGTTTTCAGGAGGTTTAGTAACTCACGAATTAAGGAAGTCAGTTACATTTATGTGTTTCATGATGTGTATGATTTTCCCTTTAATCCCCATACCTGTCCAATTCAAGAAACCCTAACCCTCTTTCTGGTTATCCTAACACCCCCTACCTATCCACAACTTCGCTCTAATCCTCTTCCCCCCATTGACTGCCTCGTGGTTACCAGTGAATACTATTCAGAGGCCTGTGCCAACCAAGGTGGGAGGGGTCAACTGCATTTGGCTTCTGTGGTCAGAAAGGAGTTGCGAGATACTCCAGGGGTGTGACATAATCACCAACCCCCAAAGCGGGAAAATAACGCCACCTAAGCTATATGGAGTCCCCACCACCCTTAACAGAGGTGCTCAAGGCAGTACAGGATATTCAGGCACAGTTGGTCCAGTCCCAGCAGGAGACCGCTACATTGAAAATGGAGGTTAGCAGGTTAATTACTCAAGGTACGCCGCTGCAGGGGGGTGCAGCAGCAGCTTCTACCTCTGGGTCATTGGCTCGATCAAGAACCGTGGTGGTGCAATGTTTAGGGTTTCGCTGGCAGCGCCAGAACAGTTTTTCAGGGACCCTAGAACATTTTCCACCTTTTTTACTCAGTGTAAACAACATTTTTTTGTGTAAGCCTACAGCATTTGAGTCTCCCCAGGCTAGGACGGCATTTGTTATCTCTTGTCAGGGGACGCAGCAGTTTGGGCAATCCCTTTAGTACAGAAGGGTAATCCCATACTGTATGACTGGGGGATTTTCACTGGAATTTGCATGTTTGTTTGATCACCGCAATGTGTCTTTGGCTCAAGATAAGGGGCTGCTAGCCCTTAGACAGGTCACTAAGGATGTGGTGACCTATGTGACACAGTTGAATCGCTTGGTGGTAGAGACTGCTTGGCCAGAACCAAAACAAGCGGTTTTGTTTTACCAGGTGTTGAGAGAGGAGTTGAAGGATGCGATAGCTCACGTGGAACCATAACCAGAATCATGTAGTGCATTGATTGATTTATCCCTGCGGTTAGATCACAGATTGTGTGAGCGCAAAGGGGAAAAGAGGAGGACTGATGGCTCCACATTTGTACGCCTAGACAGAAGTAAGGAGGTAGTGGGATGTGCAGGAGGAGAGCAGGGGGAGCTCATGCAGATTGGGAGTGTACAGGGACCATTGTCAGCTGAGAAGGAGAAGAGGAAGTCTAACAATTTGTGTCTTTACCGTGGGAAGTCAGGGCATTACATTCAGAACTGTCCTAATACCCCAGCACACAACTTGGATAAGAAGAAAGCGGAGGCGGAAAAAGAGGTGGCTCGGTAAGTGGGGGAACGACTACACTCAGCCTTAAGGAGGCAGAGTTCCCATCAGTGGTGGCTAACACAATGCAGGTTAAGGCACCTCACATCTATGTTTTGGTGACCCTGATTTTTGCCAATAGTAAAGAATGATGTCGGCAATGGTAGATTCTGGGGCTATCGGAAATTTCATTGATATTGCATTGGCAACCAAGCTAGGACTTCTCACTTGATTAAAGAAGGAGAGTGAGTTGGTGCAGGAAGTAGATGGGTCATGTTTGACATCTGGTCCTATTACCACCCAGACCCAGGAGATAATGATGTGGTGTAGGCAGGGCCATGAGGAGACTACTACCTTTGATCTGATTGTGGCTCCCCAATTCAGAGTTATTTTGGGACGGCCATGGCTAGTGACACATAACCCAAACATTGATTGGAAAGAGAGGACTTTGATATTTGGAAATGAGCAGTGTGGATCCCATTTAACTGGTATTGGGGGTCCCACAAATTTCTTGGTGGAAGGGGTGGATCATCAGGCCAAGTTTGGAGCAGTGGTCAACACTTTGCCGGTGGAGTATCAAGAGTTTTTGGGAGTATTTGACAAGGGAGGCTGTCACAGTGGTCGCCCCATAGACCATTTGATTAGGTGATCGAGCTGGAGGCTAATGCTAGGTTATCTTGTAGTCGGGTTTACGCATTGTCAGAAAAGGAGACTCAACATCTATGGGAATATTTTGGTGAAATGTTGGCATGTGGGTTCATTTGTCATTCCAAATCACCCATTTCATCCCCATTGTTTTTTGTGCCTAAGAAAGAGGGAACCTTGAGGACTTGCCTCGACTAAAGGGCATTAAATAAGGTTACCATCAAGAATCGATTCCCACTACCATTGATTCTGGTGTTGCTAGATCAAGTGAAGATGGCTAGGATTTACACAAAGTAGGATCTGAGGTGGGCGTATCACCACAGAGTGAACAAGGGTGACGTGTGGAAGACGGCTTTTTGTACAAATTGTGGTTTGTTTTAGTGCCTGGTTATGCCTTTTGGCAAATTTATGTAATGCTCCTGCAGCTTTTCAGCATTTCATGCAGGAGGGGTGGCGTGAGTATTTGGATTTTTTTGTGATTGTATATATTGATGATATTTTGACTTTCTCAGTCTATCGAGCAGCATGTGCAACATTTTAATGCGGTGCTGACCCGGTTACAGGAATATCATTTGTTTGCTAAATTGGAGAAATGTGAATGTCATACCAACAGAGTAGAAATCCTGGAATTTATTTTGACGCCATCTGGCATAGTCATGGACGACAGAAAATTGCAGGCTGTAGCCAAATGGCCATCTCCCCAGTGTGTGAGGACTCCATGGGAATGGGCACTTAGATTTTCCCGTGCCTGTTTTCCTGGGCCGCTGGGACTTGTAATGTCCTGGTGGCACTGGGAAGCTAGGCGCCAGAAACAGTGTTACGAGGTTGGCAGCAACCCGCTGGTCACTCCGGCGGGTTAGCGCCAACCTCGCAATGAGGCCTAGTGTGTATGTGGATTAGAACAACCTCCAATGATAATGCGGAGTGGCACCAATAAAATCAATTAGGTTCTGGCTGTTTTACATATCTAGGAGCAATCTGGGAACATAGGAATGACCAAAGTTGTTTATATTGGCCATATATGTCGGCGAGAGCTGTATGACTGAATCACTAAATGCCAAATGCACCCTGGGTTCGGTACACAGGTCACCGTAGCAATAAAGCTTTTGTAAATTTCAAGCAAATATTCATGTTTGGCCAGCAAAGATGTTAGCTGTCAGGGTGCAATGAATGCTAACAGCTCCAAATCACTCAAGCATTGTTGTGGGTCAACCAGACTCAGGAAAAGAAAACTATCTTTAATTTAATAAATGACAAGTCAATTGAAATAAACTGCTATAAAAATGTTTTTCTGGTGGAAATCTGCTGCCCTAGGCCTAGTTGAACCTTATTGTACATATCACACTGGGAGGAGGAGGTAGTGAGTCATCAGGAAAAGGTAGTGAGAGGCAAGATGCACCAACAACAGGAAGTGGTCACATACTGATAGAAGAGGCGGTGGTGATGCTGATGACGCATGAGAAGAAAGGAATAAGCTGGGAAGGTGGAGACAAAGAGCCAAGGCAGCCCAATTTTGCTCTATGCCTGCTGGTCCAAAAAGGTAGTATGAGTGAGTGCTGAGGTGAAAAAAGGTAATCGGAGTGAAGTATGAGTTTCAATATGGCAACAGACAAAATAGAGGACCTAAGCTAGATGCCCCCCAGTCTCTTCCCAATGGTCGGATATTGCCAACATCCAGAGTTGGACGACCACAAGGAAGAATCTAGGGTTACCTAGCTTAAACCGAAAGGCTTCCTTCATGGCTAATCAGCCAAAACCGAGCAGGAAGTCTGAGGGCCTAATCGGGAGTACCCCCGGCCGCTTCACAGAGCTCGCTCATTTTTGTACGTTGGAACATGTGACAGCTGGCACAGGATCCTCCGAAGATGGTGACAAAGGAGGGCCAAAGGACACCAACAAGCAAGTGCAGAGGACAGAATAACACCCCTGCCTATGAGTGACTGAAAACCTCTCAAGGATTGCCAATGGGGAACCTGTATCTTTGAGAATGTTGAAGGTCCCAGAAACCTTTCTTTTGGTTTTCTTCTTTTGCATAATAGGAAAAGCCATCCTGCTGCGCTCTCGCTTGTTTGTTGGGAGGAAGGACAAAGAGGACTGTATCCACCAATCCACCTCCATCAGTAACTCTGCCAGAGGAATTAGCTCTAAAATTGTGCTGCTCAGAATCAGCAGGATTGGTAGTGTGGTAATTCCATTACTGTCTGTTGTTTGCTGTTATGGTCGAACTCAGAAGGGGTCCAATTGTCTGCTAAAAACCTGCTTGAAGGTCATTGAAGATTGGGTGTCTGGCCAGTGTTTGCAATTACACCCCCAGAAAACGAGTATGTGCCAATTTCCACTACATTTTAGGATTCTGCAGAAGAAAAATGTATATTTGAACTAGTCAAAAAATAGCATACTCCAATGTTGACTTACTCAGATAAGTATTTGGGAACCCCGGCTCAGGTGTTTACCAAAAGGGCATGTTTCCATGTGACAGCCCTCTACCCCCACATGACTGTAGCCATGGATTGCATATATGTGGAATTGGTGTCCCCCCAGACAGTGGAGGTCTATCACATCAGAAAACAGTGCCATTCTATTGCCTTACAGTGTTCAGGCAATCTTTTGTCACAATGTGTCCAACACTACATTTAGCGGCTGATCAATTAAGGCCACTTCATATTCTGAAGAAATAGGACAGATGCTCTATGTGCAGCGCTGCTATTAATTAAACGTTTGGTTAAAAATATTACTTTTCATTTTGTCTCTGAAACAATGGTAGTTTCAGTGGTTGAGCCCGGTTGCTTCAGAATGGTGCATGTGGCGACATGGCAAACAGAAGGGTCTCAGACAATTAGTCTTTTGAAAAAAAAACACCTCATTTAGCAAGTGTAAGACAAAACAGGGTTTGAGGAATAAAGCAAAGTGTTCAAACATAAGTGACTTAAAAGTCCATCCCTTTGTCAATAACGCAAACTTAAGGTGAAATTCACCTATGAAGTAAAAAGGTGCCGAGAGTACTAAAAACCCTGAAGTAAACTCGCCTGTCACAACTAATCCCCAACTAAAAATAAAGGTTTTCGGAATCAAAGGTTCCTAAAAAGTGAGTTGTCAAAATAGCCAAATCAAATGGTGCAATGAGGAAAATAAACTTAAAGTCCTTCCCTTAGGTGAAAAGTGTTGAGGGTAAACTGTCTAACTTGAAGTCCCCTCCTAAATGAACAAAGCCCAGCAATTCAAAGAGGTCTTCTGTTGGGGTTTCATTGGGTAGACAACCAACATGGCCCCAAATAACTCCTAGGACCTGTAGTTGCCTACCAGTTGCATGGCCTCTTAGGCAAGAGATCAGTTGGGCCATGCACTTTGGTTCTTTATCTCAGTCCTCGGAGTGATTCATCCCTCCCTCCCTCCCTCTCTCTTGGTTGTTTGGTATGTTTTCCCAAACATGCTATGTTTGGGGTTCTGTTCTCCTGCTTTCTCTATTTGACCTTTCCCCTGTTTTTCTTTCAGGGGTTTTTAGTTACCCCTATCTTCGTTCAGGGGTTCTTGTCAGTCTCTCTGGCTTCTTTCTCTTTTTCCAGGTGAAATGCTTGTTTTTGTTCTGTTTAGTGTCCATCTTCCTCCTATCCAAGCTTTCAGGGTACGCTAGGGTGATCTTTGCAACACTAACTGTTATGCAACTCCCTCTCCCTGTCCATCCTCCCCTCTGGCCCGACTCACTCTACAGGGCACACACTCGATGTCCTGATCTCCTCTGACCTCCCCCTCTCCATCCCTCTGACCACTCCTTTCTCCTTCCTGGAGCGATCATTCCCTCCTCTCCTCTCATCTCTCCCTCTCTTCCCCCAAGCCAAGCCTATCCCAACTCTGCCACCTACCTTCTCGGACATCCGGCCCATGAAGCGTGCGTCAGTTGAGGCTTTCGCCGCCACCGTCTGCCCCTTCTCCCCCTCCACCTCTGGCTTTCTCACATCCAGACACAGCCCTGTCTCTGCTCTACTCTTCAATTTCTGATACTCTTGATGCTCCTGCCCTTGTCATGAGGATCTGTTTGAAGTCCAAGTGCAATGCCTGGTATGACTCAGACCTGGCTACACTCAAACGTAAGTGTAGGGCGGCTGAGAGGAAACGGATGGTCTCTTCATAGCTACTCTCAACTACAAAGAATCCATATTCCAGGCCAAGAAAGAGTCCTATAACAATCGCATCTTGTCAGCACAATCCAATTCTAAGGAATTATTCAAAATTCTCAAGGAACTTGAGACTCCTGCATTACCTCCTGACTCCTGCACCAAAGACAGTAATTGGTGTACCAACATACAGACAGCACTTCTGGGAAAAATTGCATCCCTCCAATCTAAAATTAGAGGTAAACAAAACTCCCTACAGTCTGACCAACCTCTGATCATTCCCATGTCTGTTACCTGTCAAGCCAACCCGAACTGTAAACCGTTCGCCTTCTCCCCTCTTACTATTCCTGAAGTAGAAGCAATCATAAACAACCTCAAGCCATCCAACTGTCAAGGTGATCCTTGTCTGGCCCCTATCATCAAGGAAGCCTCTCACGACCTAGCCCCCTTCATCACAGTCTACATAAACACCTCATTCAAAACAGGCACTGTCCCTGAGAACCTCAAGGACACCTGGGTGATCCCACTACTGAAAGAACCATCCCTGGACCCTAACATACCGACTAACTTTAGACCTATCACCACAGTCCCTTTCCTGCTCAAGATTCTTGATCGCGCAGCCTATCTACAGATCCAAGACTATCTTGAATCCAACAACCTCCTTGGGCTAAGACAATCCGGCTTCCATCCTAAACACAGAATTGAAACAGCCCTGATCGATCTGAAAACCCAAATGGAGACTCTAAAAGATAATGGGAAGCTAGCTTTACTCCTACTTCTTGATCTCTCAGCGGCATTCAATCTGGTCAACCACCAAATACTCTGCCAACATCTTAAATCCGCTGCCCAGTTTTAAGACTCCACCAATGCGTGGATCCACTCCTTCCTAAGTAACAGATCCATGAGGGTCTTCTCTCCCACAGCCTCCCCGGACCCCTATCCGATACACTGTGGTGTCCCACAAGGCTCTTATGTATCGCCTACGCTTTATAACGTGTTCACCAAACCCCTCTTCGATGTGCTTGATTATCTGGGTGTCTCCTATACTAACAATGCGGATGACACCCAGATACTCATTCCTATCACTGGTGCCCACATAGCTGATACCAAATCCCTGAATGACATCTATCTGGTTATTCAGGCCTGGATGGCACAACACGAACTATGTCTCAATGACGACAAGACGGAGCTCCTATTACTAGGCTCACCTCAACGCCTCAATAAACTAGACCAAGCCTTCAAGTCCTTCAACATCGATGGCAATGATATTAAGGTCTCTAAGGACACCAAAACTCTAGGCGTATATCTGGACTCTGCTCTCTCAGTGAACAGACAAACGAATGCAGTAAGTTCGGCATTGGCCTATACCTGCAAACTCATCACGGCCTGCAGACCTTTTCTGAACCCACACAATTGTGTTACCTTGGCAAGAACACTCATTATGTCGAAGATCGACTACTGTAGTGCCCTCTACCTGGGGACTAGTCAGTCCAACCTCAACAAACTGCAAACAATCCAGAATAATGCCATCAGGGCGGCTCTCAACATCCCTAGGCGTTCCCATATTTCCAACGTCCGATCAGTTCTTCACTGGCTCACAGTAAAACAAAGAATAGCCTTGAAAACACTAGCCTTGACTCTTAAATGCCTGGACAACAAAGCCCCACCATACCTATCCACCCGGCTCACTCTCCATACCTCCACACATCCTACCAGAACTCAAATTCACAGCCTCATCTTGCCCAGATGTAAACTCCAAAAAGCTGGAGGTGTGAGCTTCCCTGTCCTAGCTTCAAAGCTTTGGAACTCCTTGCCAGTTCCCATCAGAACTGAGCCTTCTTTCCATATCTTCAAGAAGAAACCTAAATCCTGGCTGCTCATGCAGATTGCATGAAGCACCTCACATAAGACCTGACCCACCGCAGGGTCGCCCTGCTTTCTTGTACATGTCTTCTATTTACCTGCTTGCTTTATTGTTTATGGCTATATATCTGGTACAGATACCTGCTCATCTCTATTGCCTCTGCCTGTACATTATTATATGTTTGATTCCTCTATGAGAATTCTGCTCCCCCGCATCTGTAAACTGGGGGAGCCTGAACCTCTTGTCATTGACCCTTACTGTAATGTACTATAACTGTGTATGCAAGACTATGCGCCCGGTTGCCCATGGGCCTGGCTGCGCTTTATAAATAAACTAAATACAAGACAAACTGGTCTATCACCTGCTCCAAAGGCAATACCGACTCTCTGTCCTCACCAAGAAGAGAGTCCACATTCAAACTTGTGTCTCTAAAGCATCTAACAACTCGGCCGAACTCCCTAAAATCTGCAAGGAGCTGGCCAACCCTGCTGCAGTCTATACTCCTCCTGTTTCCTCCCAGGCTCTTTGCAATGCCCTTGCCTCTCACTGTATCTCAAAACCCCAGGACATCCTGTCCACCCTCTCCACCCTTTCCCCGCCTCTCCCCTCTCCATCTGTGCTTGCTGACGTCAATCACCCCCACCCCCCTATCCTTCCTCTTTTCTCCCCTGATGAGGTAGCTAGACAAGTCCGATCTATGAATGCCTCGTCAAAACAGGTTCATCCCTGTTTCTCTAAAACCATCAAGGACCACATTGACACCCTCGCTCCGGCCCTTGCTGATTTTTGCAACCACTCCTTTGCCTCAGGATCCTTCCCCTCCCCTCTGAAGCATCCTCCTCTCAAGAAACCCACAGCTGATCCTTCTTGTCCAGCTAACTATCGCCCGATTTCCATTACTCCCTTTCTGGGCAAACTCCTGGAAAAGCTGGCCATCTCTCAGCTTAACCTTCATTCCAATTCTGTTGGCTGTCTCCATGACTGTAACATTCCCTCTGTCCTCATCCTCCTCGATCTCTCTTCTGCCTTCGACATGGTCAACCATACCATCCTGCTCAACCGTCTCTGTGATAACATGGGTATCACTGATCAGGCTCTGGCCTGGCTGACCTCTTTCCTCTCTGATTGACCCTCCCAGGTCCAACTTGGGTCCTTCCTATTATCTCTCTTCCTCTCTACCTGTGGTGTTCCCCAGGGGTCTAACCTCTCGCCCTGGCTTTTCAACCAATACCTGACAACTCTCGCCCACTGCATTGCCATTTTCTGCTCAAATTTACAGCGCTAAGCTGAAGACACTTAACGTCTTCTCAGGCTGCCCTTGGCCACCTCCTCATCCTCTCTCATCTCTGATTGCCTAACTGCCATTCAAGATTGGTGTGCCGCCAATGATCTTTGTCTGAATGCCAGCAAGACGGAGATCCTCCTCATCGGCACACCTTCACCATCCTTTCCCCTCACTCTCTGGCTGCCCTCCCTTGGCCCTCTTACCCCCACCTGCGAGGCTAAGAACCTCGGGGACATCTTTGACTCCACACTTTCCTTCTCCACCCACATCTCTGATGTCTCTAAAAAGTCAAACTTCCTACTATACCTCCTCAGAGGTACTCTGACATTCCTCTCCTTCCCCCAGAAGCTCATGGTCTCCCAAGCTCTGGTTCTCTCTAGGTTGGACTATTGTAAGAGCCTCTTTCTAAATCTACCTGCCTCTACTCTCCGCCCTCTGCAACTAATCCAGAACAGGACTGCGAGACTTGTCCTTGGCCTCAAGCCCTGGGATCGTATCTCTCCAGCTCTAAAATCTCTCCATTGGCTCCCAGTGGATGCAAGGATTAAATTCAAAACCCTCTGCATTGTCCACAAGGCTTTCTGGGGCCTGGGTCCAAAATACCTTCAGCTATCCCTCCACAAATACCTGCCCTCTCGAGCTCTTTGCTCCTCTACCTCTAACTACCGCAGGGTCAATCGTTTTTCAAAGAAACAAGCTGGGGGTAGATCTCAGGATCAGTCGTTTTTCAAAGAAACAAGCTGGGGGTAGATTTCTGTCTTCAGGTGGGGCCTCCCTCTGGAGCAGCCTCCCTGCCACTCTAAAACTTGAGGAGAACCATCTCCGGTTCCGGAAGCACCTCAAGACCTTTGCTCCCCCTCTCCCCTGCTGATTTCTCTCTTGGCATCTTGCACCGGGCCACCGTCTGTCCTCTGGGTCCAGGTACCTGCTCACACTGCAACCCTCGTGCACTGTCTCCGAGCCACCCCTTGCACTGGGGTCTGTATCTGTACCCATACAGTCCCCCCATTTTTCTTCCTGCACTTATCAGACCTACCCTGTCTGCGGCCTTAAACCCAGCACTTGCCACTTGCTGGCTGCACTACCACGGTTTGTTGCCTTTATTATTTATTTATTTATTATTATTTATCTGTTTCTCCTTTGGTCCGCACTTTCCACTTCTTCCCCTTCCATGCACTTGCGCGTTCTCAATGTCACTGGGCCTAGTAAGATCGTTGTTTTGTTCTCTCCTGTTTCTCTCCCTTGCCTTGCCGCACTCTGAAACACTTGTGTACGAGCGCGATAGAAATAAAATATCAATATCAATATCAATGAGGATCACCTTCCCAGTGGTTCTGAATGGTATTGTTCATCTGGTACACCCACATGCCCAGTTTGGGACTATTCTGGGTGCTACCTTTGGTCCTGTAGTCTCGGCTTTTTGAAACTAAAGACTTTTTCCCCTCAAATAGCAATACCAGTTTTATTCTTAATAGTGTTCTCATTGTTGACTATTCATGACCACTGCCTCCTGGCAACATGTAACTGGTTCCTCAACAGCGCATAGATGCCCTAGGGTTTTGTGTGCTCTATGCAAGTGAATACAAGTGAATACATGAATAAATAGTCATTTGGGGGACTGGTGGCCCTCCTTTGTATGAAGACCTTGTTGAGGGGTCTTTCAGATGATCTGGTCCTTAGAACAGGCTGTGATTTTCTCTCCAAAATATTCTCGGCTTTTCATTTGAAAGAGGTCTTTGTCCTCCACATTTTGTATCCGCCTCAACCTTCTCAGAAGGATTTCCCCTTGCCTTGCTTAGCTATATGTAGAGTAATCTAGATACAATGGCAGAGAATGTCAACTTTTGAGACCGGGAGAGTCGGTTTGTGACATCTGGTCACGGCAGAAACATTAAGCAAAATCTACCATCACTTTGGGTCACTGGAATCTCCCAGCAGTTCACAGCCCCTGTAAAAGAAGACAAGGAAACTGAACCCTTGGTGCAAGTTCTGCCAGCTCGAGGCATGACAGAACATTTTGCAGAATGGCAGAGCGTAGCGTAAAATGACTTTTTGGTGAGCTGCATTTGGCCCTTGCTCCAATAACCTTATCATACATTATATAGTTTTTGTTGGAGGGTTGGCAGCTTTACATCGGCATGGGGTAATTCTCCATTCTGCTACTCTATATTTGTGTGGATTTGTGATCTAATAAATACAAAGATCTCTTAGTTTCAATGTTTCTATGTGGACTGTTTGGTATGTCCTAAGAATGTATGGGCCCAGGATAAAATAGGGATAAAATAATATTTCCCAAATTACTAATACTCCGCCTCGTCACAGTCCTTTAATCAGATGTTGTCCCTCGAAATTACACCATAGGGAGACAACATGAAATTCTAGGTCTGTCGAAAGGCATATTCAAAAAGGCCTGGGCGCAAGGGTTTGCTTTTTTTATTTAAATGGACGATATTTCTTTTGGAGTAAAAAGGGGGCACTCTCCAGAAGTAGACTGATCCTCATAATGCATGTACTGTGATCATCAGGCGCTTTCTTGGCGTTATAGATGTGTTTGTATTTGTGTATTTATTGGTTTGCAGTGCACCATTGCACATTGAAATACCTTCAAAGCCGGAATGGAAGATGGCGAAGAAGTCTCGGGTGGACAGCTCAGGGGCAAGCTGGGGTGGCTGTGCTCGCCTTTAAGCAAGACGACGCAGAGCAACACAGGAGGTTCGATCCTCGGGTCTGCTCTTAGAAACCTCTGGGTATTACGCGTTATAAATAACCAAATCTAATAATAATAATTGTCGAATGTGCTGCTGTGAATGAACAAATGAAGGCTAAAGAGAAACAAAACAGAGACGTTATTATTGTACAAAAAGAGTAGGACTACAAGTCAACTACAGTTTTATCAAAGTGTGTTAGCAGTTTCTGATCAGCCTTAATCGCTTTATTAAATAGGCTTTGAAACCTTCTGTTTATGTGCAAAGCACTGCACTTAGCTACTTTTCTAACTTGCTCTCCGTGACTTTGGGACCGGTGGATTTGCTTGCATTTTCCCAGATGTGGCAAGTAAAGGGGTCCTTTAATGTAGTTCACCATATCTGATTCGAAATGTTCGCTTCTCCTTTTCGCTGTGTACTTAATGCTAGGTAACACAAGGTCATTTTGTTTAACTCCTACCTTTGTACCCATTAATGGTGCATTCCTCGAGCATCACACTTAGCAGCCAAGGAACACAGGGACAGCATGGCACATGTGGTATTAACATGGACACCTTTGCTGAGGACCTGTTGAAACTCTTTCGATGCTTAGGTTTTATCTGGATTCCAGGAGAGCAGCTTCACCTTCTGGGGACTCTAAGATTCGAACACAGACTTTTTGTCTAGGTTCTTGCGTTCTCCTTCCTAACAATCAAATCCACACAAAAGACAAGTTATGTTTAGCTTTTTGACTGGGAGCCGTTCTGAGTCCATTGGTCATGGCTCTAACGTCTGGGAGTTGCATGCCATTCTGCCAACACAAGCTTGAAGCTGGCATAAAGCTGTGGTTTGCGGCACCTGATTCTATGTCAAGACTGGAGGCGAGCATTATGCTTTAACTTCTTTATTCACTCTTCAGCCGTTTCAACAACATAACATAAGAAAAACTGAAAAGGAGTCTTCTCCCTTCAACCCTTTTCTTTTTCTTCTTAAAACTATAAGTCCCACTGTCTCTGTAGTCCTCCTAATATCAGTCCAGCTTATGACCCACTTCCTGTTCCTGGACTCCTCCTCTTCTTTCCTGCTCTTCAAGCAGATAAGTACCCTTTCACATCTATTCCCAGAGAAATGGCATACTTAATCAATATGTGCAGATATAATGGATAATTTATATCAGTATTGGGGACAGTAGTATCTGTTAATAACTGATTGCCTCGGCGAGAGCAAGTATTTGCATTTGTATTTGTATTTTATTGAATTTATATAGTCATTTACTCCAAAGTGCTTTACATGAGAACAAGTAAATATACAGCAAGCATAAAATGACATTTGAACCACAACCTGATAACAGCATAAAGAACAACTTACAATATTGCAGCGGAGAGGAGGGTGTGGGAGGGGGGAGGTGAGCAAGGGAGTGGTTGGTGTTAGAGGAGGTACGGACGGGGGAAAGAGCAGGAATGTGAGGGAAGAAGAGCAGAGAAGGTGATACAAGTATCAAGCGGGGGGAGGGAGGAAGGGGATCGGAGGGATGGAGATGGTAAGGAAGAGGAGGAGTAAGAGGTAAGGATAAAGGCGAAGGGAGGAGGTAGGGAAGGTGGGGTGTTAGGGAAGTGAGTGGAAGAGGTAAGATTTTAGAGAAGAACAAAAGGAAGGGTAGGATGGAGAAGAGCGGATGTGAAGGGGGAGGCGGTTCCAGTGGAAAGGAGCGAGGAGTTGGAAGGAGCGGAAGCGGGAGGGGGCGCAGGGTGGAGGAGGAGGAGAGAGTAGGAAAAGATTAGCAGAGCGGAGAGGACGAGAAGGGGTGTAGATGGAAAGAAGGGAGGAGAGGAAGAGGAAGTAATAGTCTTTATAAAGATAGGTAGCAAAGGACAGGCACACTTCACTGCGACTGCACGAAGCAAGCAAATACAGCTTAGTACAGCTCAATTACAACGCAGCGCGGTTTCATAGGTACAGCGGTATAAAGAATGACAAGGACCGCTCGAACGAGCGAGTAAACACAGGTGAGAGGGAGGCGAGCCCCGTGTCGCATTTTTGGCACGCCCGGGGGCTCGTCCTCCATCACAGCCGACAAGAGCACTTCGGCCCTCACCCTCGCGGGGGCGGAGCAAGAGCGATGCAGCGGCCCCCTCCGACAGATTAATAGTGCGACAGCTACGGAGCACGGCAACATTCAGAGCCGGGCCTGACGGGAATCATTATTATACATAAATCATTGCACATCCCGAGCCGGAGAGCCACCGGCACAGCCTTTGACTATCCCAACACATCGGAGGAATCCCCAAGCTAGGAGCAGGTGCTAAGATCAGTGCGAGAAACACGTGGCTAGAGCTTATAGCTCACTCCACACCGCAGCCCAGAGAGGCTAAACACAAGCATACAGAACAAAAGTAGAGAAAACACAGGTGCTGGCCACAAAAAGAAAACAGAGGGCTTTATACATCAAAGTACTAAACAAGGGGATTATTCTCCTTTGCCCTCACACATCAATGCCAACGCAGCAGTGGGCGTGCACAGGACACCGTAAAGGTACCAGGCACACAGCACTTCAGCAACATGTCTGAATTTGAGTGGAGCAGGGAGTAACAATCCCTGGACCTCGCCTCCAGCTTTAGAGAAGTGCTGGGGAGCTCGTTGGTAGACGCTGTGGCGCAAGGGATGAAACCCTTACAGGAGAGGCTGGAGACTCTAGAGTCCATACTTAATCAGCCCAGAGAGAGCACCGTAGAGAAAGACAGCATGCCCACTGAGTCCTTGACTAGAGGCTCGAAGGGGAGTAACCAGACCGCAAGAGGAAAACCTCTAATGACCCTCCGGGTCGACCATACAGGGTACCTGACTAGGCCCTAGTGGCTGCCGACGGGTTTGCAAAGCTCAGGGATGCGTTCATCCAACTTTCGGCCGTGGCAAGCCTCATGACCCCCTTCCCAGGGGAAGATAATATGGGCGAAGATGACCCAGGCTCGGAAGAAGAGCCAGTAGAAGATGAGCGCCCCTCCCAAGACGGGGAAGAAAAAAAGAAGGAAGAATGGGAGAAACCCAGCAGAGACAAGAAAGCCTGCAAAGAGAAACAACTGGACGAAGAGCCAGAGGAAGTGTTTGATCCAGACTGCATTAGGAACCCAAGATCCTCAGATTGGCAGCCCTCCCCAGGGCGACGAAGTACATGGCACTCAGATTGAGGAAAGCACTGGACAAGGAAGTGAGGCAACGCCTGAGGGCGGAAAGACCCCAACCGGACCTGCCAGGCAAAGTCGCAGAGACACCGAATTAGACCCGAAGCTGCTGGCGTTCATCTCAAAGACCAGCAAAGATCCACGCAAGGGGATAGAAAGATCTTGGCGGAGCTGCCAAGAGAAAGTTCTGGATATTTCAGGACCACTGGGCAAGATAATGGACCTGGCTGAGAGGGCAAGAGACACCAGGGAGGAAATCGATCCTGAAGCCCTCGCAAATTGGTCGCAGAGAACGGTATGCCTGCTAGGCAATGCTAACTGCGCCATCTCCTCAGAGAGGAGGAGAGGCCTCCTGCTCAAAATTGACGCCAAGCTGAGGGATCTGGCTTACTACGAAGCCGGCGAAGCAGCCCACGGCCTCCTCTTCGGAGAGACCTTTGGCAAAGAGATGGGCAGGGTCGTGTACACCTATACCTCCCTGGAAAAAGCTGAAGCGTCAAAATGCAAAATCTTCTCAGGCAGAGTTTTTGACGGGACCGGCCAGTATCGGGGTCGTGCGGCCAGTTGTTTTCACTGGGGTAGTAGGCCCCAGAATCACAGAGCACAGTACTGGGAGTCCAAACAACAGGACGCTTTCTTCCCGACAAGAGGGCGATTCCCGAGGGGATTCAGAGGAAGAGTAGCAGGCGAAGGCCAGAGTTTTACACCAGGTGAGAGAAGCAAATTATCCTCCAGTGGGGGGGAGAAAACACTGTTTTTTGGGGAAAACTGGCAGAGGGTTAATACAGGATCCAGTTCAAGAGAGCTGGCCTCGAGAAATCAAGCTAGCGCAAGCAGAGCGAGAGAGTCTACACTGCGACCTCCATCAACTAGAGTTGAAAGGAGCCATAGCGAAGTGCAGATCGACCCTGAGATTCGTGAGTTCTATGTTTCTGGTGCACAGGAAAGAGAAAGGGCGACCAGTGATAAACCTGAGGGAATTGAACAGCTGGGTCGTATACCACCATTTCAAGATGGAGGGCATACATCGGCTGAGAGACACCTTGATTGAAAGAGTCTGGCAAACAAGAATAGACTTGAAGGATGCTTACCTTACAGTGCCAGTGCAGGCAGAGTTCAGAACCTTCCTAGCATTCCGCTGGAGCGGCCAACTATGGCGTTTCAGTACAATGCCCTTCGGGCTAGTCTCAGGGCCTGGGCTTTTGCCAAGTTGATGAAGCCAGTAGCAGCAGCGATCCGGGAGAAAGGGATCCAGATGATTATATACCTGGACGACCTACTGCTCCTTGCGGAGGATCGCCAGACACTAGTGTACCAGACCGCATGGGTCCAGAACCTCCTGTCCTCACTGGGATTCCTAGTAAAGAGGGAGAAGTCGGAGATCAAACCAGCACAAAGGCTAGACTTCCTGGGTTTCGTGTTAGACACCAGGAAAGCGACCTTGGAACTGCCTGCCCAGAAGATCAAAGATATCAATAAAGAGATCAGAGACTTCCTGAGAAAGCAGGAAATATCGATCAGAGGGCTAGCAAGGATAGTGGGGATGCTAGTAGCATCGATTCAAGCTATATTCCCAGGGCCCCTACACTATTGAGCCTTTCAGAGGCTAAAAATAAGGCACCGGCACCACGGTTTGAGATATCATCAGATGGTTCCCCTGGACCGAGATTCAATCACAGAACTGGAATTGTGGTTGAAGAAAATGGACACCTGGAATGGTTGTGCCATATTTGGAGACAGACCAGACCTAGTAATAGAGTCAGCTAAAAGCGGATTGGGCTGGGGAGCGAGATGCGGGTCCCTTGAGACCGGAGGGAAGTGGAGCGAGGAAGAGCTCCGTCTTCACGTAAACTGTCTGGAGCTGCTTGCAGGCTCTTTTGCCATCAAGGCATTTACGAAAGGAAGAGTGAGCTCATGCGTTCTCCTCAAAATGGACAACATATCGGCAGTGAGTACATAAACAATTTAGGAGAAATAAGATCCAAATTACTGGCAGGACTGGCGAAGGACTTATGGCATTTCTGCCTCTTGTCAGGAACGTCAGGAACGTCAGTCACTGCGGAGTACCTGCCGTGAGAACTCAATGTAGTAGCCGACTGGAACTCGCGATATCTGACAGACTCCAGCGACTGGAAGCTGGACCCGAAGACTTTCCGGCATCTGAACCAGTGATGGAGACCAGTGCACACCGATCTAATTGCGCCCCATCTCAACGCTCAGACGACCAGCTTTTTCAGCTGGAGGCTGGACCCGTACGCCCAGGGCACATACGCTTTCCTCCACTCGTGGGCAGGAGAGATACATTATGCGTTTCCCCCCATTCGTAGTGCTGAGCAAAGTGCTAGTGAAGTGTCGGCGAGAGAAGGCAGAACTGATTCTGATAGCACTGATGTGGAAATCGCAAGTGTGGTTTCCGACGCTGATGGAGATGGCAGAGGACATCCCGTGGGTGCTCCCAGAAGGGGACCCAGCTGGGTCGTTTCACCCTCTGAGAGTGAGGGGGATTCTCCCGCTGATAGCGTGCAGAACATCAGGAGATGCTGGGAGTTGCCAGGCATTTCGGCACATGCTGCTGAGCTCATCGCGGAATCATGGTCACCATCCAATAGGAGGAGCTATAACGCGGCTTGGGCCAAGTGGTCGATCCTGAACTTTCTAACGCATCTCTTACAAGATGGGAAGGCCTTCAGGACGATCAGAGTTTACAGGTCAGCCATTTCCGCAGGTAATCTGCCAGTAGAGGGTGTGCCGGCAGGGGAACACCCGGCAGTGACCAGGCTTATAAAAGGAGCCTGATACAAAGTACCTCCAGAGCTAAGATATAGGCAGTTGTGGGACGTGACAGTAGTGCTGAGGCTGCTAGATAGTTGTCCGGCAGACAGATTCTTATCGCTCAAGCAGTTATCAGGCAAACTAGCAATGCTCTTATATCTAGTGTCTTGCAAGCAAGTAGCAGACGTTATAGCCCTAGAGATTCACAGGAAGTCTTTTGGGCCGAAGGGGTGACTTTCTCAATAGTAAGGAGGACAAAATCAGGGTCCACCTCAGTACATTACCCCTATTTCCCAAATAACACTAAATGGTGTGTAGCAAGATGTATTAAGGAATACGAGAGCAGAACAGCATAGTGCAGAGCATCGGGCACTATGCAATTACTAATAGCGCGTAGGAAGCCATTCCAAGCGACTGCCACCATAGCCAGGTGGCGCACGAAGTGTTGCAGCTAGCAAGCATCAATCTAAAGGAACACAGCACGCAGTCAGTGAGAGGAGCTATGGCGTCCAAAGCGTTTACAGCAGGAGTAACTCTGCAGCAGACTGGGCTAGCGATTGTACTTTTAAAGAGTTTTATTTTAAACCAGTGGAGGGGGTGGCAACAGCTGTTTTAGGGAAGCTTTAAACAAGCATAATGCTCGCCTCCAGTCTTGACATCGAATGAAGATACCCCTGCTAATTGCGCAAGGGAGTCTTGATTCTATTAAAGACTAGGAGGCGAGCATTCATTTCCCACCCTTGTATGTACTGCGCTCAGATGCATAGATGTTACATTGATGTGAGTGACAGTACAAGGACTCCACCCTGACATTGTTGTTTATATCATCCTTAGGGGAAGACCAGAAGAATAATTAAGAGCGATGGTCCTTAGGCAGCGAGGCCTGGAAGGATTTAAGCGCTGCACCACAATGTAACGCAGCAGAGTGGGCATCAGTTGAAATGGTTCACCCCGTTGGATGGACATAGTTGTTCAAGTTCAAAAGGATGTAGTTCAGAGCATCAAAGAAGAGGAAGAGTCCAGGAACAGGAAGTGGGTCATAAGCTGGACTGATATTAGGAGGACTACAGAGACAGTGGGACTTGTAGTTTTAAGAAGAAAAAGAAAAGGGTTGAAAGGAGAAGACACCTTTTCAGTTTTTCTTATGTTTTGTTGTTGAAACTGCTGAAGAGTGAATACAAGTGTATTGAGTGGAATTGCTTTTGTCATTTCCACCTTATTGACTCCTTGACAACTGAGGAGGATGCTCCCTTACTGCCATTTTGCCATGAGGTATTAGAATGCTTTGTGATCCTGCAAGCAGCTTCACTAAGCCAAGCGATAATCATTCACAAAGTGATCAGTGCAGACTCCACTTGCACATAACTGGCCAGCTCTTGGTGTTATTTGTGTTTATGTTATTTGTTGTGCTCCGGTTTACAGTTCAACCTTTCACATACTTCGGACACTTCAGTGGTCGAAGAGGGCGGGATCAGGGCTCCTCTGCTTTTTTAAATTAGGTTTTACTGCTCCTACACTTTTATTTTAATAATAAACCATTGCAAATGACTATATTTAAAATAAAAGTGTAGGAAGAAGTTGAAACGTACGCTTCAGTGCACTGCACTGATCGTTCCCTTAAACAGCAGCCGTGTTTGTTTGGGGGTTTGGATTGCAAGTGGGAGGGGGCGCGACAATGGGGTTTGTGGGCAGCTGGGGCAGGCCAGCTGGGAACATATTTCCACTACTTCTTTTCATACACTTCGACCACTGGACAAAGTATGCATTTGTCACAATCCCAAATACAAGTAATACTAAAAATACAATACAAATTAGTACAACAAACATTTCCTAAAAGTACTAAAACAAGCATCCTCCTTTAAAAAGAAAATCACGTATCCTCATTGCCATGACTATCTTATAACTGGCATGACCATGGCTGTTTTTGTCGATATGTATCTCTCCTGAGCAAACACCTTAGCTGGGTCCTTGGCTGGACTACACGGGTGGAATTAAGAGTCATACTGGAATCACTACCTCACCCCACACCTGGTGGATGTTGCTTCTCCTCCTGAAGACATTTAAATGGCTATCCCATACAGAGCCAAAATGTTGTCCAACAGTAAAAAAAAACGATAGATGGGGGGCCCTCTGTTTCACGTATATCTCTGTCCACCGCCCTCATCAGTGAGCAGCATTCAATATTCTTTGCAAGCCAATCCCGTCACTGCCGCTCTATGCACCATCCATTTGCAGAACGCCACATGATATGTGACTACTTTGTCTCTATTCCTCCTCAGATGCCCAACAGTATGAGGAGAGTTATGTGTAAAAGCAAGCAGCCCTTTAGTTTTAAGAATGGCTGCAGCCCCGCCTACCCCCTTGCTGAGGATTTAGAACACCTCACACTCAGACAGAACTCTACTTGTATGTTTATTGCTGTCACCAAGGTCCAGCTGTGTGATTCCTTGGCTGGGAAGTCTCACCTCTTGATTATTAGTGGTGTCTCTTCTGGTGTGATTTGTATTGCTTCCGTTCCTGCTTGGTTTTCAGTTGCCTCGGTTCTTATTCGGTTTTTTGAAGGAAACAGTTTTACTGCGGTTGAAACAACAACTCACGATCTCTGGAATTTCTTTGTGTCCCAAACACTTCTTTCATAACCCTGTTTCTTTCTTGGCTGTTGCAGGGGGTTGTCAGATGCATTGGTCCTACTGAACTCTGCTACCAGGTACCACTGTCCGGCACCCTTAGATCATCTGACCTGAGGTCAAGCGACAGACACAGCATAAAACACTTAGTCCCTAGAGTACTTTAACCTTTTGCCTGCGGGTTTATTCTCAAAGGTACCCTCACAACTTAGAGGTGTTCTAGAGATCACCTCCTCTAGGTTCTTCTCACCTTTTACTAATCTCCCTCTTAGCCATCAGCGTATGAGCACTTCAGTAGACCAGGTCTTAAAGGATCCTGTTTCGTTTTCCTGGCTTCGATGACGCAGTTCATGATCGGGCTTCGTGATTGGTTCACACTTGGGCAGTCTACAATTTCCCCATCGTAGATTGATTGTGCTTCGGACCACCCCATTGGCTCCATGCACCTTTGCTGTTTAATGGCCATCTGCCATCTTGAAGTCAGGCAGCCCTTTTCTTCCCGCCTCCTGACTTGATAGCATCACTGTGGCCTGCTGCAGAATTCTATTGAAGCTATGGTCTGTTCGGAATTTCCTGGGTAGATGTGGAATGGGTTTGCGGCAGCTCCCCCAATCTGTGCATGTGGGCCTGGTTCCAGCTGCTAAGTGACATTATCTAGTGACAAAGCATGGCTCGCAGACAATGGTCAGCATGCTCTAAAGTCTTCAAGCATCTCATATTTTCAATCCCAAATTATACTTCCTTTGCTACAATGGGATTCTTGGGGCACTGTTAGATACTTAACATGCAAGGCTGGGCCTGGGTGGCGGATCTGGGGGATCCCATATATACCGCCCCTGGAGACAAAATTGTGGACCAGGAGGTGACTTTTCTGCCCCCCTTCCCCTCACACGGCCGCCAGGTCTTCAAATTCTCATCTCCTAGTCCCTTTCTTGTGAACCTGTCACAGCGTGCACGGTCTCTTGGTTCCACTGTATGGGATTATTGGGGCAGCTCTTCTATGACCACTGATTTGATAGTGGTTCTAATGGTCTCTCACCTCCCTGGCTTTTGTGGGCTACACGGGTCGTGCTTGATACATGCCTCATAGATGGTTTTGTAAGAGTGTTGTTCTGCTTGATGTATCATTTATACGTTTATAGCTGTGACAAGAAAGAGGAGAAAGTGTTAGTATTCTGATTACTTATCTTTGATTTTAATGACAGTGAGTTTTACTAACACTCGGCACAGTCGGCATCTGTTTGGGGTTTTGAGGTGAAATAATGCTCAGTGTGTTGCCTCCCACAAAATCAAGTGATGAGTGTTGCTTTCCCAAATTGTAACTGTGTATCCCAATTACTTATTTTAAATTGCTATGTTAATATTTGGCAAATGTGTTTGTCTGCTCCTTTGTTCCTTACTTTTTAAGTGCAAACGTTGACAACTGAAAGCAAATTCACAGTATTCCAGTGGCCCAGGGTACCATGAACTTGTGTGCCGGCATTCAGAATGGAGCAGGTTGCAAGCTAAATATGTGCACGTTGTCTATGTGTCCTGGAAATGTGGGGAACGAACCTGCATATTAAACTCAGGAGAATTTAAAAAACAAGTTTGTGGAACCCATTCCATAAGAAAACGGAAATCTACTTTCTGAGACAGTTCAGTGGGTTAATGAAGCTGTGGCAGATATGCCTTCAAGCCTCCTATTCTTTTTTAATTCGATGCGCTGAGTGATATTCAGTTAATTAGGAGCAATGCCTGTTATTAAAGTGCTTATCTTCCAACGCATCTCTTCGTCGCCTCCACCTCTTCCTGTGGGCAGTGCACAGGCTCAGCTCTTGCTTCCTAAATTATCAAAATTAAGTTAAGTGATGAAGAATCTACTACCAAAACCCTCCTGTCAGAGACGTGGCATGGGCATTATTTATTTATTACATTTATATTTGATATAAATCCCAGACCTGAAGGTATCACAGTGCTTGTACAAGTATCTGGTTGCAGTCAATGCAAGGTCCTGAGCATAGAAAGCAACACATTATACATATTTGTTAAATAGCCAGGTTAAGGGTTTTTTTTAAGAGGAGGAAAGATGGTTCATTTTGGATGTGCTATCGGGAAGAGTGTTCCACAGGGAGGGAGCGCTGACAATTGTAAGGGAGGGAACTGTAAGGGAGGGAAACTGCTGACATGTCATTCTCTTGCCTTTCCAGAAATTAGATAAGTGAATAGAGATCTGTGCATTTCTCTGATAAGCACAGTAGCACTTTAAACTCTCACCCCTTGCATTATGAATGAGTGAGGGATTTTTATTGCACCTCGTCGGAGCGAGGTCACATCCGGGCATAATATCAGAGGACCTCAGAGAAGAGAGTGGCATGTTTTAGTTTTTAGTATACATGGAGGTCTTGCATCTAGACTGGTTGCGGAACTTTGTGAGTTGGTGTCCCTCATTAAAAGATCCCTCTTTCTTCCAAATGCAGTCCTGCAGCATATGGGGGTCTTCTGCAAGGTCCTATTTCCAGTATTATGGTCTCAAAGCTGTTCATCCCAATTTTGAGGCCATTCCACAAGATCGTATCTGCCAACTGTGGATAGCAAGAGGAGACCTACAGAGAAAGAGAGGTCTTTCCTCGAATGTTGTCCATCGCCACGAAATAGTTTCTGTTGCAAAGATGTAAGTTCTTATAAATAATCTGAACAGAGAATATCAGCAAGAGTCATCCATGCAAGATTAGGGATTGGTGGTGCCCTTTGACCCTGAGAAGCAGACAGGCCGCCCAACTCTTCGATAATGAGCTCCTCCCACGCCCTGAAATAGGGAGCATTAAGCTGCTATATGGAAAGCTCAATGGCGTGTGCTGTTCATCCATCATTCGAAGAATAAAGCAGACAGAGATCTTGAGCTGCAGAGCCCCATATATGACCCTGCATAAACATTCTGAAGACTACATCAGTACGTAGGCTTCTTTGAACTTCTTAGCAAACAGGTTTCAAATGCTGAAAATACAGTAAAACCCCAAACAAATATAAATATCTCTTATGAAACCACGCCAGGTCCATGGCACCTAGAGGCATTAAAAAGTCTTTGTCAGCTGCCCTTAACAACCAAGCAATGACCTGCTTCTGAAAAAGAAATCTCCTGCTTGGTCCTCGGACTGACCACGAAGAGTGTGAGTTCCAAAGAGAGACACATCATAAGGGCATGTCCCACCACGGTCTTCCCACGGTGTTCCCCCGCATATCACTTTATGAATCAGGGGCACTGTGTTTGAACCTTCATTTAAAACTTTGCCAAGGACTCCATTTCAGGGCAGGATCCTATTATTTTGAGATGAGCACTGCCCCTTCGAAGTACAGCTTCATCAATTCCGGCTGCCTGCACTTGAAAAGTACAGTTTTTCGATCAAGATAGAACACATCATATTAAGTGTGCCTAAAAAAATGAAAAACGGTGCTGTGTTTTTCAACTCTTGAACCGATCCGTGTCTAAAGGTGTTCTCTGTTTCGTGGGATCAGTTTCCAGTACCGGGTTTCACCTGCTTTTCACGGACCACTAGTTTAGGACTTCTTGGTAACCTCATCAGTTGTGAACCCTTCAGACTTATTCCTATGACTTGAGTCGGCATTCGGGTCCAATGAAAGACCAGACCTCCAGGGAAAGTGCAAATCCCTGCATGAACCCGCATCCTTGAATTCACAAAGGTATGTGGGAGATATAGGGCAACTAGAGCACTAAGTGAGCAAAGGTAGGGATGGCAACTAAGCAGGGCATGTTTGTTATAACTCATCAGGATAGTGGGGGATAGACTCCTTGGCAGCCGGACCCTATCTTTACTCCTCTCATGAGATAAATAAGAGAGTAAGGGTGAGCAGGACTCTGCTAGCTGAAACTCACAGATGTCCGTGCCATTGCGGAGCAGAACATGGACTGCGGTGGGTCCAAAATCCTTGCCTTATCCAAATGCCTTGCCCATTAACCAATTACCCATCATTGTGAAATACTGTTGTTATGTGGCATGTGGAATCTCTGTGTAACAGTGTTATATATTTGCATCATGGAATTCTGTATCACTCCTTAGTTTTGGTCTTCAGCGCAACTGAAGGCATTGAGGAAACATTGTGGGTCTATTTCCCACAGCAGTATATTCATGACACAGCTGTGGCAACTGAGCAAAGAAGATTCTGTGACTTAGGCATCCCTCATATTTGTTTTTTGTTTGAAAAATAAGTTCTATATGCAATGACATTTGGGTTGGCAAGGCAACAATCCAATGTCCTGCAGCCCTGCAATAGAATACAGGATGCATGAATTGCATGGATGCATGGATTGCATGGATGCATGGATTGCAGCAGTGTGATGACTAGGCAGACTTGGGGCCCAAAAAGGAGTGCGTTACTGACATTATGTTATGTTAAACCATTTATATGGGGCCAAAGCTGGAGGGCGTCCAGGCGCTGATCACTACAGAAGGAATAGGGAGACCTTTAAAAATTCCAAAACATTACTCAAATAACCTAGTTTTCAGAAATTTTCTTAAAACAGAGTGGCTATCTTCTTTTCGCATGGATTCTGGCTATTCATTCCATTCATGGGCAGCTAAAACCGGGAAAGAGCGACCTCTTCCCTGTGCTCTTTTTACGCGGTCAACTTTCAGAAGGAATGCTATTGTGGATGGTGCTGGTCTGTGATAAGAACTCAGGTGTGTCCAAATCGAGCCCCAGTTCTGGTCCCAGACTTTATTTCTGATCTAGTCATCTCTTCTGGGTAACTATGACATTTCTTCTTTGTTTGTGCCATTGATTGGATACATTGGAGCTGTTTAGAGGAGTCGACATGTGTCTGCCAATTGATGGCAGCTCTCCTATAACACTTCTTCATGCACCTTAACTAACTTTTGACAAGTTGGGGCAGTCTTCAAGAACTGGTCTTGTTATTGACTTCTATTTGCTTTTTGGCCTCCCAGTTTCTACCGCGTTACCCTAGATGTTGTCCGCTGTGACCCAACATTTCTGTCATGTGGGCCAGGGCTACAGGAGTTTTCAGAAAGAGGGTGCCTGTACATAAGCAAGCAAACATCATGGCCAACATTCCTATTGCAAGGGGTGTAACAAGCAGGCAGAGGGAGAGTTCCCTCTATTGGTAGGACCATGCCTTGTGGAAAGAGATACTCTGTGTTATTGTCCATCCATTTTGGAACCTATTGCGTGTGGGAGGGTGAACGGCTGCAAGGGATCGCCATAGAATGATCCCGGCCTGTCACTGGGCTCCGAATGTGAAAGAAGGTGCCATTGGAATTAAGAATCAAAGATAACCACCTCCAGTCCATAAAAGCCATCAAGATGATGCTGTTCAGAAAAGCCTTTGATGAGTGAACGGTTGAACACTGAATAGCTTAACCTATAGAGCATTTCATTTGCATGTAGCAATGCTGTACCAGCCTTTGGGGCTGATTCACAGAGTGTTTTCCTATGGGATTGGGCCGTTATAAAACGCTTCTGTGATTGAGTCACTTCGTGTGCATGAGAATATAACCAGGGCCTCATTCTGACTATGGTAATACCTGTAACAACATGTAGTATTTTAAATATTGCTTGTTTTTAAAATACCACCTAATTGTGTATTGGGATCTCATGGCATATTTCCCAGATAGGTGGTATACATAACACTTATTCAGCCATGCAGTTCATTCTATGTACCCCATTTGGTAAATGTGCCATGCAATGCCAAGGCATAATTTGGTCGTCTTTTAAAAAATATGAGGTATTTAAAATCACACCTATTTACCATAACTGCCGTGTTCCAACCGAGGCCCTTCGAAGGTATGGTATCCTTACGCTCGCAAATGTATCTCACTCTCGCTGAAACAGTTAGCCTATGAAAGACAGATCACACTTCTTCAGTAAATAAATACCAAGGGGAACAATGGTCGTCCCAACATTCAACAGAACCAAAGCCGGCGGAACCAGCTTTGAAGTCCTAGCCCCCAAAGCCTGGAACTCACTTCCGCCCAGTTTAAGAAACGAAGAATCCCTCCTCACATTCAGAAAAGCGCCAAAAACAAAGCTGTTCAACTAAACTGTGTACCATTCTTCACTGCCTCCTACACTGTTCCACTGTAACCACGGTACACCCTTGATATTGAAATAACATCACTGTTTTGCCTGTAACTAATGTCAATAGCATGCACCAAGTTGAATATTCTGTAACAGCGCCACGATGCCTCTGTGCCGCTGGGCGCTTTATAAATATGAGGTATTTAAAATCACACTATTTACCGTTACCGCCATGCACCAAACGAGGCCCTTCGGGGCCCTTCGAAGGTAACGTATCCTTGCGCTCGCAAATGTACCTCACTTGCGCAGAAGCAGTTAGCCCATGAAAGACAGATTACACTTCTTCAATAAATAAATAACAAGGGGAACACATCCGGACAAGGGGAATACCAAATACAAACCAATGAAAGGCATTGCAGAGGAAGGATGATCCCTGCCACCTTAGCTCAGTGCGGATCTCATTGGCTCAGACCCTGATTGCCTTTGGTTTCACTGCCAATCTTCCCAGGCAACAGAGGAGCACCCCAGTGCCACTACCACAGCCAGTTCCTCTGCAGAAATGGGTTGGATGAGGGACTCGCTGAAAACACTGGAGTGGGAGCGTTGATGGCACTGGGGGACAATGCGGACCCCCAAGCCCAGCACTTGAAAGGCAAGGGAAGTCATGGGGAAAGGGCTTCCCTCTTCAGTAGAATAATACAATATATGATGAGGGGGTGAGAGCGGAAAGTGTAAGGGAAGATCAAAGTGGAAGGACATTGCGAAAAAAAACTGCTTTGTATTGAAAAGCCTTAGAAGGCCTTCTTTAGGGGTAAATGTGCTGAGCCATTGCAAATCACTGCCAATTATAATAGAACATCTCCCACTCGAGTAAAAACACACTAGCCAAATTCGAAGACCAGCTTGTACTTTTTAGTGTACATATCATGGTACCAGGTTGTTGATTTCCTTGCCCTAAAGGCAGCTGCTTATCATAATGAATGCACTTTTTGGGAGCCCTTATCTTGCGTTAGCACCAGCTGCATGCTTTATTTTAAATTCAGCTGCAGTTCCATCGCGTGTCTCATTAAAGTCTAAACAGGAAACAGTTATGCTGAGACCAAAATGTTACTCAAGTATACTGAAAGTTTTTTTAAAAAAAACATCTACAAAATACTTCTTCAAACAGGTAAGGACCATCCAAAGCCGGTATCAAGTACCATTAAAATTTAGCATCTAATAGTTAGTTTTGTTCTCGCCTCCTTGAAGAGTCCCTGTTTTATCTTCTTACCTTGATTGGAAGAAAATGGGTGCTGGCTGGCGGAGAGAGACTGCACACCTGAGGGGACGGAGCTGAGAGTGATAGATGGCAAGCTGTACCTCTGGCTTTTATAAGGTGTGCACTGTGTGCTTCTTGTCACAAGAAGCTCGCAGGGGCTCCATTTGGAGCTGATCACGATGATGTGGGCTGTGCCCCTGGACTTTGCGTGAGATCAGCGTTTACGGAAGTGCTTTAGGCAGCCTAGTTTATCTCCTTTATTGCACCTGTAGCAAAGAACCTATATTTCCGGCATGCGTATTATCTTACGAACTTTAACCCTGAGGGACGACCTCCTCCCGCCCACTGGCACTGCACTTCTCCAGTCCACCCACCCTCTTATCGTTGCCTCACTTTTAGTCTATTAACAAGGCCAGTCCAGACCTGGGCATTGCCATATAAGGGCAACAACAGGATATTTATTTGGTAGACTATAAAAAAAAATCTCTCGGCCAGTGTCGCACTGCCCTGGCCACATGTGTCCAGTCTTGTATTAACAAACAGAAGGGTCTGCAAGTAAAGGCGAGTTTTACACATATCCTGCAAAACGTTGATATCCGCTGTTAAGGTGAACGCCTTTCCTTTTGGCACCCCCTAAAATGGAATGCCTTCTAGTCCCCCCTAAAAACAATATTCCCTGAGATCAAGATGAGGAAAGAGCTGCTTTTTCAGTTAAAATTTGCTCTTGTTTTATTTTTTTATTTGTAGCAAATCAGACGTAAAAGTGTAACTGATCCCTGTGCAGAGATTCAGTACATCTTTCATAATTGGATATTGGAGTGCCACCGAAAATTCCTATCAAAGAGTATATTTTGTGAGTCCCCTCGTGGTGGCTTCTCCTTTTGGCCCGGTTCACAGGGTGAACAATGACTCCGCAAACCTCGGCCCACAATGTCAGTACTGCTCTTTTATTTACGAAGCCAGAATGCAAGCAATTGTAGTCCTGCCTGGTTTGCTTTTATTGAACCAATTGGGGTAAAGCGCCTCAAAACAATGATTGGTTAAAATAAAAAAAAGCGACTCAATGGAGGCCAACATGGCAATGTTTGACACTGTATCCCTGGAAGCCTGGTGTGAGTCCAGCAGAAGAGGCCTGCCACACGAAACCTACAGTGCGAAAGATGGAGGCAGGGAAGAACCTAGCTGAACTTGAAACACAGAGACCCTAGGAATGCCAGGACAAGGTGGATGTAGAAAGCCTGTACATAAATGGACCGTTCTGCACAGAACAAAAGAGAAAAGCCCGGGTTGTTCAGCAGCCTGTTACACCTTTACTCTTCTTAATTTAAGGGTAAGAACGACAGGACACATCTGTCTCTAACATTCACTTTATTAATAACTAGGCCTCTTCCTCCCTGAGACTCCTCCCTTTCTTCCTTCTGGAGCTCTCTCCATTAAACCTTTGGGTCACTTCCCTGTTCCCTCACAACACCTCCCCCTCACATATCACCTTACATCTCTGTCACACCTCCTCAATGAGTCTGCAGGGTCTTTTGGTCATTCGCTTGGGTGGCCGCTCTGGATCAGTCTCTTCTCCTCTTTCTACTAGTGCCACGACCTTGTCGTTCGCTCTCTCCTCCTTCTTACTCTCGTGTTCTCGTATCTTGTCCAGTTTCTCCGTCTGACATGAAGTGCTTGAAAAAAGATGCATTCCTCGTAACTGCCCTCTGGGTGTTAGCGGTCGTCACAATGGTCCCTTTCACGCCGATTACCCGGAGGGTTATGCTGTCGTAGTTTGCATCTATCTTCCTCTGCGTCCGTTGCTTCACAAGCACCTCTTCTCCTTCCTCGAACTCCTTTGCTCTCACTTTCTGGGTTCGGTCTGTTCTTTCATTCGTTGCCTCTTTTGTCTTCGCATCTCGTCTCTCACCTCGTCCTCTAGAAAGTCTCTGTATTCAGGTTGTTTTTGGGAGCCTTGGGTCCCTTGAAGTAAGCGTGTCTCGGCCTGGTATGCTCTCATTAGGTCTCCGGGTGGTACTCCTGTCACCGAATGTGGCCTTTTCCTGTAATGGTGTAGCATGCGGCATAAGGCCTGCTGGATAGATATGCCCTCAATGATTGCCTTTTGGATGGTCCTCTTGATCGATGACATAAACCACTCTTCACAAGTGATTCCTAAGTGACTGTTGGCTGTTGTGCTGCCGGCTCCTATGGTCTTTGGTCTTCGCTCCAGCGACTGCGACGGTGACCATGTGACGTTCCATTGGATTTTATGAGTGATTGGCACCTCCTGCACCCGCCTACTTTCCCAGCGTGCCTACAATTACCTCGTGAATGCGCTTCAGCGCGCGCTTCACAAGTGATTCCTAAGTGACTGTTGGCTGTTGTGCTGCCGGGTCTTTGGTCTTCGCTCCAGCGACTGGGACCGTGACCGTGTGACGTTCCATTGGATTTTATGGTATACCCCGCCTCCACCCCCCTGTGATGAACTTTTGTCAACGCTCTTAATGAACTTTTTACGCCGCTTACGGCTAATTAATTGCATTTTGCTTTTAGAGTGATTGGTACCTCCTGCACCTCCTGCACCCGCCTACTTTCCCAGCGTGCCTACAATTACCTCGTGAACGCGCTTCAGCGCACGCTTCACAAGTGATTCCCAAGTGACTATTGGCTGTTCGCTGGGCAGCGTGCAGTGTGTAGTGTAGTGTTACCGCTTATTTTGTAGTAGGATCTTTTTATCATATTGCTGTGATTTAAATACAATTGCGTGCACTTGTCGCAAGTACTGTTTAAGTACTGCTTGGCTGCTGCCCCTTGTTATATTTTTTTTCATTTTCTTCATTTATTGTACGTTTTTTTCTCACCTAATTGGATTTTGGATTTGGGATTCGGAAAGTGCGTGTTATTCTGTGCCCGCTAAGAAGCCCGCTAAGAAGCCCGCCAAGAAGCCCGCTTGCTTGTTTTGTTGCATTAGTGTGTACTGTTTTGGGTTACTAATAATAACTTTCTTTACAGGCCAAGTACACGCTTTCTTTTGTGCCAGTACACGCTTATGGCGTATTTGTTAACAACGGGTATGCCTTTAACTTTACACCAGAAGGGGCTGACTATACCATTCGCACGCCTGTCGTGCTTATCTCGCAAGACCATCATTCTCTCTCCTGTAAATACACTGGCTAGTTCCAAAGGCACAACCGTGCCAGCTTTGCCTGGGACAAATACTGAAGTTCTATCAGACGCACGCATCTCTTTTCTTTATGAACCGATAGCACAGGTTCAATCAAAGTTCGATGCAAATGTGGCTGCGCTCCCCTTATCAGACAATACTATGTTGCATACACCTTTGCCGCGCTTTTTCATTAAAAGGAAAGGTTCTTGACAGATGGCGAGGCCCCTAACTTCCTGACCGTGCTCTCACCCTGATCTCTCTATCCATGCTAGCCACTGTGAGTCTCAAAACTCTTTGCTCTCAGATCCACATGGTGTAATAGATCTTATTTCAGGCACTCCAGGCACGGAGTCCTCTCCCAGCCCCCCATCCATCTCCTTTGTCTACCCCACGCCCAGAAGAGTGCAGGCTCCAGACACACAAGAGTGTTCCTCTCGGAGTCTGGTGGAAGACGGCATCTCTCCAAACTTACCTGTCTCCCTCTCTCCCTGTACATTAGATATGACTTTCGCGGCTTTTACTGCCACCCCTCCCATGCTAACAATCCCCCGAGCCCAAAGTGTGCAGACTGTACCCCTGCCCTCTTCTTCGGAAGCCGTATTAGCGGTGGCTCCTGCCCTCCCTCCAGTGCTTGCTGTCACCTTAGCTGCTATGCAGCTAAATCTGCAAAGTCTGTTCAAATTATTTGAAGGACTAGATGCAAAAGTAACAGAACAATCAGCGCAAGCCCATGAAATTTTGTCTTTATTAAAAACCTTGGTTAGCCACCCTAAATCGAATCTGCAGAGTACTCTGAATGCTGATAATGCTTTAGGCGATGAGGTCTTAATCATTACCATTGGCTCACCCGGACCTCCGCCTTCCCTTCATTTCCCCACTTCAATTCTTCCTGCATTTGCTGACATTATCACTCCAGAGGGTCGCGTGCGTGCTCCCATAGTCCCTGCTCCTTCGAATAAGTCATGGGTGAGACTCCCGCTTTCCCCACGTGCTTCTGGGCCCCTTCCTACTCCAGCTTCGGTGACTCTTACGAATCTCCCTAGGGAAGGGAATAGCATACCTTGTTTGCCGGTTATGAGAAAAAGAAAAAAGGCTATTTAGGTGCCTCGCCCCACAACCAAGAAGAACCCTTACACCTCACACTGAGGGTTCCGAAACAAACAATGAAAACCTTCTTTCAAACTTTGAAACCAGTGTCGGTGCCAACAGACGCCGTGCAAGCCAGCCAGTGTTCAGTGCCTCTGTTAATCCCTGTACTTCCGATGCCAACACTTGCCCCTGCTTTACCATCCACTGCTAGCTCTGAGAAAACTGACCTACCTGTGCAGGCTCTTACAGCACCTTTGGCAATTGACCCAGTGCTATCATTAAAGGAGAACCTGCCCGCTCCTACGTTGCGACAGGGCCTTTTAGAGCCCCTTCTCAGGCCCTTTGCTCCCGTGGCACAGCCAGCATCTAGTAGTACCGCGGCTTCAATCTACCCTCCCTTGGATGCGCTAATCCGTGAACTAGATTTGGCAGCTACTCGAAAGCAACTCATCCCTGACAAAAGCTCAATGGGTCAGGTTGAGTGCGATTACATCACGACCCCTGTTGCCAAAGTAAGAATCAAAACTGCTTCTGATCTCTCAATCACTCAAATACGCGAAGCGGTGGATGCATATTTAGCTTCTTGTACCCAGCCTATTCTTTCTATTCCACCCCATAAGCCACCCCACAAGCCATGTGAAATAAATTCCAATTTGCACCAATGGCTCCTCCCAGGTTCCTTGCCAACGATAGCTGGCATTCCTCAGCATTCTATGTCATCTGTCAGTTTGCCTCAGGCTGCTACAGCCCAGTGCATGGAAATGCCTAGCCATCAACTTATCGATGTTCCTAAACCTGTTAATCCGCAGCCACGAAACGACTCGGCATTGACAACCAATCCCCATGCCTTAGCCTCCCGGAAATGTCATTCATTGATTTTAAAATGTCGGGGAGGGATTTTTGGCTCCTACAATCTTAATCGACGTAGCGTGCTAAATATTTTTTCCGAACCAGTGGAACTCGAAGATATTTGTTCAAGTGACATCGAACAAATTGAATTTATCTCCGAGAACACTTGTTCGGTGGTGCGATTGTGGATACCGTCGGAATTGTCCTAAATACTGTGTGGAAATCAAAAATACAATTGTTTAACATGGGCTTCTTATTAGCACAAGATCCTGCACGTATGAATGTGGGAACCGATGTAAAACAAATGGTTTCTCACACCAAATCAAGTGAATCACCTGTAAATAACATCTATGGTGCTCAGTCTCATATGTCATAACCATCAAGGATCTTGCAAGAATGCCTCATTACTATTGCTAGTTGGAACACCCGAGGCCACGCACACTTGGAAACTTCCATTGCTGGTTTTCTGACTGTATTTGATATAATAGCACTTCAAGAATCCTGGCTGCTGCAAATCCCAGCATGGAATAACTTTGAGATAGTTTTACTTCCTGCCATGGCTGGCCAAAAGGGCCGACCGTCTTCAGGCCTATTAGTGGGAGTAAATATGTCCAGAGGCTTCGCTATACAGGCTTGGGCCTCGGTATCGGTTTTTATTCAACTTGTAAAAATCACATGCCCGCTGCATACTATTGCACTAATCAACATTTATCGTAACCCTTTTGGGCTAACTGATTTTGTTTTCTATGCGGGCTTGGCTAGTCTTCTGGATTTGGTATTTCTCTCTTCGGACATTACGGACACCCTGATTGTGGGAGACCTCAATTTAGATTGTCTCCATCCTAAGGGGAAAACCACCATTGATAAGGTTAAGCGGTGGTCTTCCTTTATGATGGAACGCAATTTCCATATGACCAATGGTGCAATACAGGGTGATATCCCAGCCCAGCCAACCTGGCAAAGAGGGTCGGTACACACTACAATAGATTATATGTACACTCATACCAACCTAACTGGGCAGATAAAATCTTTCCAAATTATCCCTCAGGTGCATAGTGATCAGCATTTGCTGGTTGTCACAATAAATTGGAATTATGTAGCTCCTCATAAGTCCTACTATTTGTCTGAGCTTGTGGTCAATAATGCTAAGACGCGTTTTCGCTGGTCGGATACTAATTTATCAGCCTTATCCCATTTGGTAATTTTGAATAATAACTCCAATAATCCAAAACAGGATACTAATCTTTTAATTACATTCCGGCATCTAGCGAAACATAGTAATCAAACAGAGACATCCCACAAACACTCTTTCAATCCTCTAGTCAAAGCTAGAAAGACTGAATTCCATCGTGAAAAAAAGGGTAATCAGTAAATTAAATCAGGCCAATTGCATTCAGCAATTGAGAGCAGCCAAATGCAGATACCGCAATTGGATGCGTCAACATTTAGCACACATCCTGCAAATGGATAGTGAGCACATGCTCAGACTAATAGCGAACAAAAACACAGCTGAAACCTGGGCTATTTTTAATCAATGTGCCCACAAGAGCCAGAGTGCACTACAGGTTCTTAGTGTATCTGAGGCCCAGGGGATCGAGCACTACACCAATCCATATGCGGATCCGTCCTTTGTGCATCAGGCCCAGCTACCTGATAGCCCCCAGAGTTGGTCTCTTGATTGCTGCCCGCTTATTCTTGAGGGTTATATTAAGCATATCAGTTCTTCTAGAGCCAAAGGCCCTGATGGCCTTAATAACTTTATGTTTAAATTGAATACCCCAATGTGGGCTAAAATCTTGAACAATCTTTTCCAAAACATTATCCTCTTTTGTAACATCCCACATTCATGGAAAACCTCCATCATCGTACCAATCCACAAGAAGGGTGATTGTACCCTTCCCTGCAACTATAGGCCTATTGCCCTTTTAGATGCTCCAGGCAAGCTTTTTTCCAAACTTATCCTTCAGGATTTTAACAGATGGACCAAAGCTGCCCACGCAAGAGACCCTTTTCAGACAGGCTTTCTTGCTGGCCTAGGTACAAACATCAATTTGCTTTGTCTTAACGCCATTAAATCTCAAGCACAAAGCTCCAAACAAGCACTATATTTTGCCTTTGTGGATCTTCATACGGCGTTTGACGCCATTTCCCGTCCCATTCTTTTCGCTAAACTCATCAGAGATAAGTGCCCCCAGACATTACAGCAAATTATTCAATCACTTCATTGCGAGACATCTGTGCGCATTAGACTAAATCTAGAAGGTCTATTATCTAGGGCTATTCCGACTGCCTGTGGTCTCAAGCAAGGCTGCCTTTTGGCATCTGCAATCTTTAATTACTTTATGTACGATGTACGCCAGGTTTTCGAGGCAATATCATCGGACTCACACAAAATAAACAACCATAAAATTCAGACTCTTATGTATGCCGACGATCTGGTGTTAATTTCCAAAACCCCGTCTGGCCTACAAAAACTACTTGATGGTTTCAACAGCTACATAGTGGCTAACGAACTGCAGGTTAACATTGCTAAAACCCAAATTGTCATCTATAGGCCACATAACACGGCTAGATCCATGTCACGCTGGTCTATTAACCAAATAAAATTGGCTACAGTATCGAGTTATGTTTATCTGGGTATGATCTTTGATGGTAGTGCCTCAGTTGTTGCTCATTTGGATGTTATAAAGTCTAAACTTGATTCGGCCATCTCCCAGACTAAAATTATAATGCACTGTTTTGGTGCTTTTACGATGAAACCGGCAGTACTCTATTGGAAACAAAAAGCGACTCCATGTATTTTATATGGGCTTGAGTCACAATCACCCTGGCAGTCAGGAGTTTTAGGTAGGTTAGAAGGGAAATTATGGAAAACAATTCTTCAACTCCCACAATGTATCCCAATAGCTTGGGTGCGTTATAAATTAGGCCTAACCTCCCTGAATGCACAATACCAGTGGAGAACTTGTGCCCTTCTTCGGAAATGTCTGTTGCCTAATCAGGAATACAATGTCTTGCAACTCCTGTCGAATTACATCTTTCACACTACACATCATTTTGTTAAGCAGTGGTTACGTGCCATTTATCACATCTTAGTGGAAGCAGATGCATCTCTTAATATGCCATTGACAAATCCCGATAAAGTAAAACAGCTAATTTATCGTAATGACTGGATCAAGAATCGATCCAAATGTCTCCAATACAAATCTGCAACACCCAAAAAATTTAGGCATAAAAGGTTGGGATATATAGAACTACATCTTCTAAAATTCCCTTGTAAAGAAATACGATCAGGTATTCTGAGAATGCATCTGAACTACTGGCTCAACGTAAGAGTGGCGAGGGGGTTGTAACTTTCTGCAGATACTGCCTAGACACTAAGGCCACAGAAACCCTGGAACACATTTTATCGCTGTGCCCAGCTTTAGTCCAGGAGTGCCTGAAATATTTTTCTTGTCATTGTAGTTACTTGGGGAACTTAGACTCAGTACAAAGGTGGTCCACTTTACTGTACACGACAAAGGTCTCCTTACAAATTGCAATTGTACATTTTCTCTATGCAGTGAAATTGACTTGTTGATGAATTGTGTGATTACTTATTTCCTGGTTCTTTTTATTTTTGTTTGTATTTTGCCACCTTCTAACTTGCTTGATGTTTTATATCAATTGAATAATTCTTTCCTCTTTTAAGGATTACTAAATGTGTAATATTCATCTTATATTTATGAAAAGTGTGTTACATTTTATCCATCATTAATCGCATGTAAAGTTTTATATTGAAAAGTTATACGATATCAATAAAAAAAAAATAATAATAAAATAAATAAACCACTCTGCCATTCCGTTGGCTTGTGGCCATAGCAGTATTATCCACTGGTGGGTGAACCCCATATGTTTCGCTAAACTGTAGAAGTCCTGGCCATTGAATGCGGCCCATTGTCCGTCTTGACTGTGACAGGAATGCACCACTTGCTGAATACTTCATCTATAACCCCAACAGTCTGTGAAAACGATTTGATTGATGTGTTCTTTGACGATGGGGAATATGGAAAACTCATCGACTATTACCAATAGATAGTCTCCGGACTCGAGGGGTCTGTAGAAATCCATTGCAACTCCTTGCCGTACCTTCTCGGGTATACACGTTGGTTGCATGGGTAGTGGCGGCTCGCTTCTTGTTCCACACTGACATGGCAGGTGGCTACTACCACATCCTCCACCATCACGTCCATGAGTGGAAACCATGCAGACTGAGTTTCTTGGTTGCATCTACACCCCAGTGACCTTTGTGTGCCAACCTCACCAACCCCCTCCGGAGGGATGACAGGATGACAAGGCGGCAGCCTCATAACAGTATCCCCTGCTCTGATATTGCTACTTATGTGCTGATCTTTGCCATGCATTCTTGCTCCTGCCTGTTCACCCCTTCTTGATGCTGCAGTAGTCTTATGTAGTCTCTCCATTTGTTAGAGGCAGTGAGTTCTTTGGCCCATCTGATGGACGGGTCGGCATGTCTCACCCTGGCTAGATCTTCGGTGGTGATGGCGGGTGGTAGGGCTTGTTCTGTAACATAGCACAAGTATTCTGCGTCTCCGTCCCTTGGAGGCAGATTGTCTGTTGCTAGGTGCCTTGAGATGTAGTCGGCAGGGTTGTTGTCACCCCCTGGCCTATGCGTGATGATGTAATCGTATTCTTGGGGGCAAATGCCCCATCTCTCAATTCTTGGTGGCATCTTTGTCCTTGGGTTGCCAAATAGTGAGAGAAGAGCCTGGTAGTCTGTCACAAGGGTGAATCTCTTCCAGACCATCAAGTGGTGGAAGTATTTGCAGGCCCACACCGTGGCCAAACTCTCTTTTAACGCCTGCAAGTATGCGCCCTCCGTCTCAGACAGGGACCTGCTTGCGTATGCGGCAGCTCAGCTTGCGGGTGCGTCTGGCTTCTAGTGTTGTGCCAGTATGGCCCCCAGACCAACCGGACTGGCGTAAACCACCAGTTCTGTTTGCCAGTGTGGATTGAAATATGTCAGGTGCGTTGCATTTGTCAGTTCCGATTTGAGCGTGTCAAACGTCTCCTGGCAGTCCCATTACCATCTGAACGGTTCATCTTTCCTTAGCAGTCTTCCTAGCGGCTCAGTGGTGATGCCGCACCTCTGGAGATATCGGGCGTAGTATCCAGCCATTCCGAGAAAAGATCTGACTTCCCACATGTGGGTGGGTGCCTCTAGTTCGTTAATGGCTCTCACCTTTTCTGGGTCAGGCTGATTCCCTTTCTCTGAGAAAATGTGGCTGTAGAACCTCAATTTGTCCTTGCTAATATTACATTTGTCGTAGTTCAGGGTGAGCCCTGCGTCTTTCAACATGGTGAATACATCCATGAGCGCCTAGTCGTGTTCCTCTTGGGTGGTGACGTATGCAAGGATGTAGTTGGAGTAGTTAAAGGTCAGTTTGACCGGGAGGAAGTGTCTGATGGTTTGCTGGAAGATCTCTGCAGCCGACGAAATTCAAAAGTTCAGCCGCTTGTACTGAAAGAGACCATCGTGGGTGGCAAACATCGTTATCCCTCTGGAGTTAGGGTGTAGTTCTAACTGATGGTACCCCTGATTCAGGTCTAATTTGGAAAATTTTGTTGCACAGTTTAGGTTCACAATCTATCTTCGGGCCTGGCTGCCTCTCTCTTTCAATTGCGGTGTTCGCCACTCTCATGTCTACACAGAGCCGACGTCTGTTTCCATCTTTGGGCACCACAACCAGGGGTGAGATCCATGGTGTGGGTCCTGTCACGTGTTCTATGATGTCATTGTCCAATAATTGTTTCAGCGACCCATGACACAGCATCCTGTAGGTGAAAACCTACTCTTCTTGGGTGTTGTGGGACCGCTTTGACTCGGTCATTGATGTGTATGCAAATGACTGTGTCTTTCAATTTTCCTAGGCCTTTAAAGAGTTTGGGAAATTCCTCTTTGATCATCTCCTTACTGACTTGTGAACCCTTCAGGTGGCATATGGATTTGTGGCCGTACCGATCCCCACAGCATATTACTACCTCGTTGTCCTGAAATGTAATGTCTATCAGGCCTAGTATTTTCGCTGTGCCGTAGCTGAGCAGGCATTTTCCCCGAACCGGGCTTCTGAGCACATGGATGACTGTGTCGATTTTCTTTCCTTTCAATGAAAATGTCTTTCGGAACTGTCCCAGTGATGGGAGCGGCATGCTGGCTCCCCATTGGAAGATTCTCGCCTTCGATGGTGTCAGGTCCTGCGTGTTTCCTGATAGCAGGAATTGCTGTTCCACCATATTGCTGACGGTGGCCCCCGTATCTATAATGAACTTGTGGGTGACGGCATCCATCATCACTAGCACTTTGGGTGCCTCGCTGCTCTCTTGCTCTTCGTTTATGTGATTGACAAACTCGTTGGGGAATTCTGGGTCCTGTCCGTATGAGAATTCATCCCAATTTGCATATGGATCGTCCAGGTAGCCGTACAAATCAATGTAGTATTCTGGCTATGGTAGCTGGTAATTCGTAGGAGCATCTCCATATTCTGTGCCTTGTTCCATTGTCCTCACCATTCTCCTTGGCTGTTGCGGGTAGAACTGCATTCTCTCCACTCTGTGGCTGGTGGACTTGGTCTGTATGGTTGTCTCCAATTGTTTGGTGTCACCTGGGGCTAACGGGGTGGCGGGAATGGCCTCCCCTCCGGGCAGACTGCTTGGGAGGGGCCTTCCCTGTCGCACCTGGAGCACCGTTGGCTCATTACTGGGCAGGGGCCCACATGAGGGAAGATCTGGCTGCATTGGTAGCAGAGTCTCTGCAGGCATGGTCCTGGCCTTGTTTGAGGGTATCCTTCTCTTTGCAGTCCTCGTGGTGGGGTTTGGTGGTCTGGCGTGCCCCGTCCTGTGTGTCTGGCGCTGTTGAAAGCTGCTACTGCGTCAACCCTCTCCATTTTATTTTTTGGGTGTCTCTATCGTGTGCTTGGGTTTCCACCCGCTCATGTACTCAATTACTTCATCAATCGTCAGGGGCTTCTTTGGGAGCTGTTTCCACAACGCCGACGACATGCATCCCTCAATGACGTGGAGTCGGATCGCTTTGTGATCTAAAAAAGCGGAGAATTGGCAGTGGACTAACTTTTGGCAGAGTCGAGTAATGAACTCCTCCACCATCTCATGAGACACCTGTTGGCATTGATTGAACACGTACGGTTCATAGTCTATATTTGGCTATATGATGCCACAGGCAGGTCCTGCAAGTTGCACCCTCTTGGTGCAAGGACGCTGGTGGTACTATCTCCCAGCAAGGTTTAGTTTTACCTTCATCACTAGTTGTTACACCTTTACTCTTCTTAATTTAAGGATAAGAACGACAGGACACGTCTGTCTCTAACACTCACTTCATAAATACTGATGCCTCTTCTTCCCTGAGGCTCCTCCCTTTCCTCCTCCTGCAGCTCTGTCCATTAACCCTTTGGGTCCCTTCCCTGTTCCCTCACAACATGGCCTACCAGGAGAAATTAAAACTATAGTCCTCAGAGGACATCCTGAGCCTACGGGTCTGAGAGGCAAACAGATCTCTGAGACCTGGAGCTGGGACAGTGATTGTGAGTTCGAGGATTAGTAGAACACAAGGAGACCTCGTAGCTGAAAGAACAACTTTTTCTGGAAGCTTCTCCAGCAGGAGGAGGGGCATAAACATTGCAGTGGAAAGAGACATTGTTACAAGTTTGAGATACCATGTTGAACCCAATAATCTGCAGTGGAGAGAAGGATTATAAATAATGGTGAACAGTTGCAAGTGTAAATACCCCGGCGTATAAAATTACAGCGGTGGTACTGCCAGAAACGCCAGGAAAAGAAATCACAAGCAGAACAATTCGAAATGTCCTGGTGTATATTGCAAGGTTCTGACACAGCCAGAGAAAGTGGTCAAAATAGAGACTACGAAGAAAGGCTGGCTATTGGGGAGCCTTTGTGCTTTAAAGAGTGGTTGAGATAATGTCAGGGAAATTGGTATGCTAGAACTGTGGTTGACTGGGATTTGTAGTCAAGACAAACTACAAAGAGATTGATAACATCAATAGTTGCACACTGGAGTGGTAGTCCACATAAACTACAAAAAGATTGAGAATCTGTATCGTTGTACACTGGGAGTGGTAGTCCTAAAGTACAAAACAATTGAGTACCAAAGGTGTTGCACGTTGTGAGTGGTAGTCAAGGTACATTTCCAAGAGACTGACATCTAGACCTGTTACAAACAAGGAGTTTCAGGAAAGGCAAGCTACAAAGAGATTAGGAACCAGAATAATTGCCCATTTGTGCAGTAGTGAAGGCCAATTACATATCCTTTGAGAGTCCTGGCACTTGCACACTAGGAGTTCTAGCAGCTTCAATAGACTGTCCTGACCGCTAGCATGGAATAAAAACATTTGGACTGTGAAGGTATTTAGTCTCTGGAGTATGTGTTCACTGAACAGCCTTGTAGGACCCATTTGGAATACTCACTGGGGTACTGCAGGTACTGTTCATAGCAGTGGGCACGAGAGAGAGAGATAGAGAGAGAGAGAGAGAGAGAGAGTGTGTGTGTGTGTAAAAATACAATTATTACCCAACGATAAAAGGGAGTGTCCAGTCAAGGTAGCATAAAAATATCTACTTTATTATTATCACAACAGACAGTTCAAGCACACTACAAAATGCAACCCGCCCTGTAAAGGAATGCAGAGGACAGACAGTTTCAAAGAAGGAAAAGGGATGCACTCTGGATATTGACAGTAGGGTAGTCGGTATAGTAATTAGTCTTAACAATTGAAGGATACTTGGTTTCAACACAAAGGGAGCAATAGGTCGTAAAATGTAACTAGGGGTCTTTTGAAGAAGGCCAAGGGGAACAGAACCATAATGTACCTTGTGCTGTAGGAGTTCTTGGTGCTCGATCGCGTCAGTTTCAGGGTGCTTTGCAGCTTCTGCGACAGAGTTCAAAACGGGAGACAGCTGCAGTTATCAGACGGGAGGAAGTTCAGTGAGCAAGGCTGTATGGACGGCTGCAGGCTGGCCTACACGGCGGCTCTGGGTCAGGAATTGTTGTCTCAGTGCTGGTCGGCGGTTCTGAAGCACTGGTTGAGGCATCTCGGACAGTTTTAGTGACTGCAGCGTAATAACAGTCAGCGGTGCAGTCGGTTGTAGCTCGACTGGCTCGAAAATGTCCTTTAAGGCGGATGTCGGTAGATGCTTGTCAGTGCACTTCTCCTAGCTTCTTCACTGGACTTGTGTCGTCCTTTAAGGCGGATGGCCCAAAGCTGAGGAGAGTGTTGCAGGCAGCTGCCTTGTCCTTGGTTTGGTTCAGAGACTCTCTGGCACTTCCCACCTAGGAAGCTTGAAGGTAACAAGAAAATAGGTTTCCCAAAAGAAGCTATGATATGGGTTTTACCGTGTTTATGTGCGAGACAGGGAATGTTCAGAGATGACTTTCAGGAATCTGAAACTGGCATGCTAAAGGTCTGTAGTATCCAGGAGGAAACCTAACACGACGGCACGAGGACGCCTAAAGACGGAATTTGGCATACGTTTCTAGTTCCAGTCAGCCACCTGCACCGACGGAACGTGGACGCCTAACGGAAAATGCACACAACGTGGGCAGTCTCTAGTCCATGTGCTGATGTATGGATTGATGAAACAGAAATGTTGAATCCCAGACTGGATGCAACGGCGTTGTCAGAGGTGTTTATCCGATGACAGGCGAGACAATTCAGTAAGCGATCCGAAATGTAGCTGGGAGGAAGTGATGTCTGAGTCACTAGGAATAACAGGGCGGTCCGTGTAAACAGTCCGGGTCAAAATGCACTGCAGGAACAAAAGTACCAAATCTCTTAGCAAAGGGAATCGTTAACACAAGCGAAGGTCAATACCGTGGAAGTCAAAATAAGCTTTGGGAACAGACAAAAGCAGGTCCGGAAAACAGGCGAGGATTGGCAACAATGTAACATGTAATCCAAGAATCAAGAAACAAAGTAGCTGTGATGTAAATCAGAAGCACTGGCGTACTGAGGCCGGGAGGCTAAATACCCGTGATCATGTGACCTTCTGTGTTCTGCCTTCCGTACGGAAAGCGCAGAGTTGTGGGTGCAGGGAACTCCATTGTCTGCAAGGAAAACTCCAACTGCAGCGTCTGCTGTTGACACAGTACTTCCGACAACAGGAGCCGGGAACGGGAGAAACGTATTGCATATGTGTGATTTGGTAAGCATGTCCATCAGAAGGACGGGTAACGGTATGAACTGCAGAACGTGCCTGGCCTTTTGTAAGAGTGCCCTGCTGTGGAAACCTGACAGGGTCAAATGTTGAGTTGTTCTACTCCTTGCAAAGTCTTCAGATGATCTGCCCATAAGAGGGGCTTGACCCTCTTTTAAAACGAAATGTACCACAGCGATTGGTATAGGCTAAGCCTACCTTAATGAACCAATCCTGGGTCCCTACCAACAATCACCTGTATGCATGAGGTCATAACCAGAGTGCTTTGCAACAGGAAAGGTAAAGGGGTGAAAACATGTAATACTAAGTCCCACCCTTCTTCCTGTCTGTTGTGGATCAAAGGGTCTTCCTGGTCAATGGAGCTCTCCTCTCTGTGGTTGCTGATTAAAGCGGCAGGTCTCCCTTGAAACTGCGGTGCAACCAGACATTCTGGCCCCGTCAATCCACATACTCGTACCTTCTGAATAGGGCCCCCTGCGGGGGTGACTACTGTAATACGCGCAGTCCAGGGTATGACATTTCATTGGCCATTGATATTAAGGGAGGGAGCTGGCATCAGGTTGACACAGTGCATTTCAGAGGTTGTTGGGGTTTCCTGTGTCCGTTGTTAACCTCTGCATCCAGGCCCCATTTTGTGAGTTTAGAAAAAAAACCCTACCAAAGCATAGATGGTATATTATGTTGGCCGAAAACTAATCGCATCATATGCCCTACATCGCCAATACAGAATCGTCAGCACAACCATAGAGTGTCCATTTTGTGGTGCCCTAGATCCGTCATTTGCTTTCTTTTGCCTTTCTGTTCAAACGCCTTACAACGAAAAATTATTTTATTCTGCTCATGCACGAAGCAAGGGCCCAGTTACATGTTGAGAGACCGGCCCAGACAGAAATGCCAAGCAGTACAGAAATACATTGTTTTCCTCACTCACAAGTCCTTGAAGGCGAGCAGAGAGGCATTTAATCAGCGAGCAGGTGCCAGCTGGTCTCGCTGAAGTTGTACAAACAGGCCGTAAAAGCATGAATTATACTTTCCTAGCGGCCCCCCTTACGAGGCCCCCTTAGATCAGGCTGAACCCTAGTTCACAAATAGAAACTACACGATAACATGTTTTGGAAACAAGTGCTTTGTGTTCTTTATAATAAAGAACCATGTCTGCGTACTGCAAATTGCAACTGTTGCTAAACCAAGTAATATAGATTAAGAAAGAAAAGTTTCATAATGTGTCATATTTGTCATAATTGTCAATTACTGAACCCTAGCTCAAGAAGATACATCATGGGCGGTTTTGATGTGTCACAAGAAGATTGTACGATTGTCTTTTTGTATATATGATACTGTTGTAGAATGCTCGCTCTCTTGCGTCTCACGAGGTCTGGGTGACACACGTTGCGAGACGTGAGATCCAGTCGGCCGACTGAGAATATTTGCTTTGCAATAAACCCTAGATTTTGGGAACTGATCCTTGTGTCTTGCATTTCAATTAGTGTATGGTTATGGTGCCTGGTTTCCATATGCGAGGGTCTTCAGGGCCTAGCAAAAAATGGCGCCCGAATGGGGACCCTCCCCCTTTTTGCTCCATCGTGTACGTTGAATTTGAAGAAGGCGAAAACGAATCGAGGACGAGGCCGTCGAGCCGGGATCGAGCGGTGTTCGGGGCGCCCCTGTGAAAGTGATGAGAGACTCCTTTACAGATCTGTACACAACCGGTCCCTGATCAACGCGCAGCGGCCAGAGAGCATCAAGGCGAGGGTCCCGAAACAAGGCAGATTGAACCAGATACGTAGTCACAACGATTCTTGGTTGCGTCTGTATACGGACGAATTGCGTCTTGAGAGACGAACTGACTGATTGATCAGGTGAGTCGTGCCCCGATTCTTAACAGCCCTGATATTGGTTAAGAGTTGCTCCTGCAAGATCAGACGCCCAGGGTAAGGTACGAATAAGATCAATATGCCTGGGAAATTGTCTTCCTGTCTAGTGGGATTTTTCCACTGTGGTAGACAATCTTTGGAAACTGGCCAGGCTGCGCCACCTATAGGGTCGCCAGCATTTGAGATGTATGTGAAATATGGAATAGGAGCAATAATGTTTAATGAAATTTGGCATATGCAGACCAGATATGTAGAAGATTTGCAATGGCTGAAAGATGGTACTTTTGAGATACCCCGAGTAGAGCATTTGGAATCAGTACTGCTGTGCAAGAAAGCACACCCCGCGACATTTGACGTCATTAGAGACTGGAGGAAGGAAGCTAACCTCTGTTTAAAAAGTAGGGAGAAACATGCGCGCAGGCACAAGTCAAACACAGAGAAAGCAATGGAACTAGATGAGCTAAAATGGGATGAAGATATTAGAAGGGGGGATATGAGTATCCAGTTAGGCATACAAAGGTTATATCCACAACAAGAGCTGCATGCAACAGATGAACTAATAAATAAGATTTTGAATGAAAAAAGACAAGAACGCCCCATCAAAATAGAATTGACCCAATTGCACCAGTACCCGTTGCTCCACCACAGTTGCCACCCCCTATTCCTGTTGTTCCAACAGCGCCATCCCCCCCTGAGCACGTGACACCATTTCCCCCACCGCCGACAAAGCAGGAATTAGCAGCTGCAAGAGAAGGCAGCTCTACAGAGGCGGGGCCTGCACAGAGAGGAAGCACCAGAGTAACCCGTAGTACGGTTAGCAGGGAGAGGAAGAAAGAACTAAAAGAACGGCAGAAATGTACATTGACAAGGGATCGACGATGAGTTCAATGTATGACCACAAGAAGCTCAGTGAAAAACAGGTACTGTTAGTATGCATGGGAGAGTATCTTATGGATAGATGGAGGCAATTAATTGGTATGGTACCACTGCAGAAGTTGCGGGATCTGATTGCTTTTTCATGTATGAGGGAAAGTGAGGCAGAAATAAAAGAGCACGTGGACAGGCTATTTGACTTTAAAGATGAACTTGATGAATTGCATGCAGAGATGTTTCTGTTCCTGGGTTTCGGCACCAAGAGGTAAAAAGAGGGAAACAACAGGTTGTACCATATATCGTGTGGCGATTTTTTCCGCCGTCAAAACCTGTTAGTGAAGAAATGAAAATATGTACACGAGAGGCGCTTAGATGGATTATGGATGCTAGCATTCCTACAATGGAGGTGCATGATACGTTTGATCAGTATACAATAGAGATGCAAAGGAAGGTATTGCATGTGATGGTTGAGTATTTGCAAGATAAATGTGTTGAGAAAAATGATTGTTGTCCCTCTGAATTAACGACAATATACAAGAGAGCGTTTTCACCTGAAACTGGAAAGACTGCCCTATCCCTTGATCTAGTTATAGTGCTTAATAAGAGAACCAATGAGGAGACGGCCAGTTCGATATTTCCCATGAGAGAAGTCCCTCCCACTTTTGTGCCGAAAGTAGAAATTCCTGGTGTTAATGGAGCTCCGGCGCAGGTAACAGAAGCACATTATACAGCACAATACGTACATGTCCCTTTCTCTAGACAAGAGGTGAATATTATAAAACAAACAATCCCTGATTTGAGAAAGAATCCGGCAGGATTCTATAAAGAGATTGAGTCCTATTTGAAATCATCCATTTTTACAATGAGTGATATTGACCTATTATTTCCTGTGATTCTCCCAGTAGATGTATGGAAGCAAATTAGGAATGTGGATGATAATAAAATGTTGTGTGATACCTGGGAATATTTGATAAAAGAAGATTCCGACAGAGAGGCTGGCGAGAAGCCATCGTCAATTCTGTTAGCATTACCGGCGCGAATAGTACAGAAATTAAAAATGTTGGTGCCGGAGAGCAGAATTATCTGGGACAAATTAACGGCATGCGTGCAGGGCAAAGATGAATTGGCTACTGTCTATTTCAATGGATTTGAAGAAGTGTTTGCAGATTTTAGTGGTCAAGATTTAAGCACTGAACCCAGGAAGAGACTATTTGTTGACAAATATGTGAGAGGGTTGCTGCCGAAAATTCAAAATGTAATAATGACGTCTGAGAGTGCGTGGCAAGCAAAATCACAGAGTGAAGTATTACACATGGCACAATATTATGAGAATATAGTAAATACAGAGAAAGAGAAAGAGGTGAGGGATAGAGTGAATCTAAAAACAAGAGTATTACTGCAACCGGTAGCGAATAATAATAGGGGCAGAGGAAATGCACAAACGAGAGGGAATTACTCCAGCATGCACGGAGGTCCAATTGGACTGAATCAATGTGCATATTGTAGAGAAGAAGGTCACTGGTGAGCACAGTGCCCACATTTGCAGAATAGAAATGGGAATACCCCGAGAAGACAGAACAGAGGTTGCCCGGGAACACAAGGGCAAAATAGAAACACTAGTATGCCACAAAATCAGAATAACCAAGGTAATAACAACCCGAATCAGAACCGAAATCAACACCAGCAGAATGGCGCGGGAGAAGGGACTGTTTTTGATACTCAGTCCAATACATACTATTCAAAGGGATTGTGTCCTCCGAAGTATTCCTTATCTTGATAGATTACATCCCAGCTTGCTGGCCTCGGAAATGTTTTCAGTAGAGGGCGCTGCGCGTCAACGTCCCTCGAGCTGGTGTCCCTCGACAGCCTCCGTCTCGGCGCTGACGTCATCGTACGTATAAAAAGACTCAGTTCCGTTTTTCCGCGCTTCGTGGGCCTCGGAATCGTGTTGCTCAGTTCTTTCTTCAAGAAGATTCAACTTATTCTTCGAAGATATCATCTTAATTCAATGGCTTCCTCATCCGAACCATCGACCCCACGGCCCGGCTTCAAAAAGTGTTGTGATTGTGGGAAGAAAATGTCATTGATGGATCCTCACAGGATCTGTTTGTGGTGCCTGGTATCGGAGCATCACTGTTCGGAATGCGAGGACTGTATGTCCATGACGGCGAAAGCCTTGAAGGAGCGTAAGGGGAAGCTAGAAAGAGGTAAGACTCTTAAAACTTCTACTCCCTCGAAAGTTTCTTCGGCAGAGTCGAGACATTCGTCTCCTCGCCGTCACAGGAAACATTCCCGTTCAAGGTCTCGAAGCGGTTCCCATCAGTCTTAGAGATCGAAACACTCTAAGAAGAGATGTCGTATATCTCCCTCTTCTTTGTCTTCTTCTGTCTCCCGGAAAGAGTCACCTGCCCCACGAAACACAGCTCTCCAGCTAAGTGGGAGGAATTCCGTAAGAAAATGCTTAGTGTCTTCGAGAAAGCGGCCTCGACCCCCTCGGAGACAGCTAAAGGTGATACCCTGGGTGAAAGACCCGAAAAATCAAAACGCCGCGAGTCGTTGCACCCGGCGAAAGAAACTACCCGAGAGCGTCATGAACCCTCAAGTAAAGGCAGTAAGTCCGCGTCATCGACGCCGTCGTGGAAGGTTTCTTCGACTCATAAATCTGCGTCATCAACGCCTTTGTCGAAGGGTCCGTCGAACGCATAAATCGGTTGCATCGACACCGTCTTCGACGCCACTGTCGACGCCACTGTCGACGCCGATAAAAGACAGACCTACAACTGTCACTACAAATCAGACAGTAGAGGTGTCGAGGACTTCGACCATGACCTCGAGGATGCCGTCGACAACTTCGATGACTCCGAGTAGGATTCCGATCCTCTCGAGTACTTCGAGGCCTCTTCAAACTTTTTCGACGCCTTTTTCGGTTTTGTCGAAGCCTTGGACTTCCACGTCGACAACTTCCACGTTTTCTCTACCAGTGACAACTAATTTGGCCCCTTCTGCTCTAGAAATGGGTTTTAAACCATATCCTAGGTCTGATTACTTTAGAGCTTTGTCCTCTATATATGAGGAAGGGGAGGATTCCGACCATGAGAGACCTTTTGGTTTACAAAGGACCACAACACCCATAGCAGAGGACTTTATCTCTGAAGAGAACAGGTTAAAAGATCTTCAAGACTCTTTACATGAGGCAAGTGGTTTAGATACTTCTCCAGAAGTAGAGTTTGCTAAACCAGACCCTGGGGAGCATGCTGAGACCCCTTATAGGGTTCTGATGGCTACAATAATAGAATTCATGGGGTGGTCCACACCTACACCTTCTTTTCAGCAGGATGACCTTACTGACATTTTAGTTAAAGGTCCACAGGAAGATCGTGTTGTTCCTTTTCATACTGCTCTGCAAAGAAAGATTTCTGCTAATTGGGAAACTCCTGAAGTTATCCCTGCAGTTAACAAGAAACTATCTGCCAAATACAGGGTATCTGCTACAGATCCTGAATACTTGAGCAAACATCCAACTCCAGAGAGTTTGGTTTGTACAAGCAGCAACTTCATCAAAGTTGCTGCTTGTACAAACTTCATCAAATAGTAGATCTGCATACAGGACAGGGACGATAAAAGGTTTGATGCTATGTCAAAAAACGTATTTTCGGCATGTAGCATGGCGCTTAAATCTATTAACGCCACTTGCACGCTTGCATGATTCAGCCATACACTTTGGGAGTGTGCTTCATCTGCGGCTGACTGTCTCCCAGAAGGAGAGGAAAGGGAAGCATTTTTAAACATCATCAAAGATGGGAAAGATGCAATGTGCGAGTCCCTTCAAACAGGCATTGATTCTGCTGACAGTATCAGCAGGGCCATGGCGGCAAGTACCACAATCCGCAGATTTGCGTGGTTGCGGAATTCTGGTTTTGCTCCAGATGTACAAGCCAGACATTTGAACATGCCCTTTGACGGCACTTCTTTATTTGGTAAGAAGGCTGATGACAGCATGGAGACGTTACAAACATCCAAGGCAGCAGCGAAATCTCTTGGGGCTGCAATCCGACAGACTCCGAATCGCCCCTCAGGAACCTCCTGGAGGAGTAGGTCCTTTCGCTTTTACTCCGCATTCGGAAAAGGCAGAGGACAGCCAGCTCAAAGGGGCCAGAAACGATTCACCCGTGGTGGACGGGTTAAAGGTACAAAAACTGCAGCAGCAGGTGCCACTTTACCCTCGGCATCTGCGTCAGCTGCTTCTAAACCCCCCTGAGGTCTCCCCCCACAAGACACCAGTAGGAGGCAGGTTAACTCAACATCTGGCAGAATGGCAGGCTATTACGTCAGATGCTTGGGCATTAGAGACAGTTGCCCAAGGTTACTGCCTTGCTTTTCTACACACCCCTCAGAGTCATCCACCGGGGAACAACTCTGAAGTTTCCAGATCCGCTCCTTATGCAGGAGATTGTAGACCTGCTAGAGAAAGGTGCCATAGAACAGTTACCTGCAGCGGAGAGGAACAAGGGTTGGTATTCCCCCTACTTCCAAGTTCCGAACAAGGATGGAGGACTGAGACCCATCTTGGACTTACGAGAATTGAACAAATTCCTCAGGAAGGACAAGTTCAAGATGGTAACTCTTTCTCAGATCCTTCAGGCCCTCCAGCTTCAGGACTGGTTGGTATCTCTAGACCTTCAGGATGCTTATTTCCATGTGCCAATCCATCTCAAATACAGGAAATACCTGAGGTTTGCAATTGGCAATGCTCACTATCAATTTCGAGTTCTGCCATTCGGGCTGACCTCCGCCCCGAGGGTCTTCACCAAGCTAATGTCGGTAGTGGCGTCGAGTCTAAGGAGGGAAGGGATCCATGTCTAACCCTACCTAGATGATTGGTTGATCAGAGCAGTATCATCGGAACAAGCTCAGATCCAACTAGATTATGTCTGCCACTTTCTTCACAAGCTGGGCTTCTCCCTCAACTTAAAGAAGTCACAGATGATACCATCACAGAGACTCCAGTTTATTGGAGTGGTCCTGGACACTTCCCTGGGGAGAGCCTCGCCACCAGAGGTGAGGGCCCAAGATAGTCTGCAGATGGTCACCAAATTTCAAAATGCCCAACTTCTTCCAGCCTTCGACTTTTTGAGGTTGCTAGGCCTCATGGCATCCTGCATCTTCCTAATGCCAGAGGCTCGCCTGAGAATGAGATCTCTCCAGTGGGCGCTGAGAACTCAATGGTCGCAATTCTCAGGAAGAATGACAAATCTCCTTCAAGTCCCGGACAGAGTGGCTCGAGACCTTCAGTGGTGGGCCTGTCGTGAGAACATTTTGAAAGGAGAACAGTTTTGGCAACCATGGCCGGAGATAACTGTAGTCACGGATGCGTCACTCACGGGGTGGGGAGCCCATGCCAACGACTTGACCATCAGCGGTCGTAGGTCTCCATCGGAGTCCAGACTACATATCAACCTGTTGGAGCTGAGAGCAATCAGACTAGCGCTGACTGCTTTTCTGCCATCTGTACAGGGGAAAAATGTCCTAATAATGACGGACAACACAGTGGCCATGCACTACCTCAACAAAAGAGGAGGCGTAGGATCACTGCCACTGTGCAGAGAGGCGATGCAGCTCTGGTTTTGGGCAATTCAAGAAGGAATCTCTCTATCGGCAGTTCACTTAGCCGGAGAGAAGAACTTGACAGCAGACGCTCTGAGCAGGCAGAGCACAGTCTCCCACGAGTGAGAGCTAGCGCAGGTAGTCCTTCAAGAGATCTTCGCCCTTTGGGGAACCCCTCAAGTGGATCTGTTCACCTCCAGTATCAACAGGAAGTGCGATCAGTTTTGTTCAAGGGAATTTCCCCTGAGAGAAGCTCTAGGGGACGCGTTCGTAGTAGACTGGGAGTTTCCACTTCTGTACGCGTTTCCTCCAGTCCCTGTCATGCCTCAGATGATCAGGAGGTTGAGAAGATTCCGGAAGACTATGATCCTAATTGCCCCGGATTGGGCCAGGAGAACGTGGTACCCGGACCTTCTGGACATGTCCATCTGCCCTCTGATTCGTCTTCCGCAAAGAGAGGATCTTCTCTCGCAGAAGGGAGGTCAGGTTCTCCATCCAGACATCAGAACCCTCAACCTTCACGCTTGGTTTCTGAAAGGTTGAGATACAAGGATTGGGACCTCCCGGATGACGTCATGGAGGTGTTGCTTTCAGCTAGAAGGCCAGCAACACAGACTAAATACCGCTGCCGTTGGAACAGATTTTGCAGCTGGTGTAGAGAAAAGAATATCGAACCCTTTTCATGCAGTACACCAATGGTGTTATCTTTTTTGCTCTATTTGGCGAATTCAGGTCTTCAAGTTGGTACGATCAAGGGCTACCTCGCAGCGCTGTCAATCTTTAATCGCACTGCGGAGGAGCCATCATATTTCAAATTACCCCAAGTAATCCAATTTCTGAAAGGGTTAACTAATGTCTATCCCCCAAAGCCGTTCCAAGTTCCCGTGTGGGACTTAAATCTAGTCTTAAATTTTCTGATGGGTACTCCTTTTGAACCACTCCATTCTTGTTCATTAAGATTTCTCACCTTTAAAACAGTCTTCCTAGTGGCTCTAAGATCTGCCAGAAGAGTGAGCGAATTACAAGCTCTATCTTGCAAACCTCCTCATACAATTTTTCACAAGGACAAAGTTGTCTTACAAGTGAAGCCTAATTTCCTCCCAAAGGTGGTCTCTGAATTCCACATCACTCAGAAAATAACCTTACCTTCATTCTATCCTCCTCCCCATCCAGGGAAAGAGGAAGAGAGGCTACATAGGCTGGATTTAAGGTGTGCCTTGAGTTTTTATATCAACTACTTGCTAGGATAAGGCAAGCAGACCAACTGTTTATAGGTTATGCAGGACACAAATTAGTATTGCCAATCACAAAACAGACCATTTCAAGATGGATTATTTTAGCCATTCTAGAATGCTACAAATTGGCAGGGAAAGAGCCCCCTCAACATCTTAGGGCTCATTCAACCAGGGGTATCGCAGCCTCTTTGGCTCTCCAAAGAGGGGTACCGATTCGGGACATATGTGCGGCTGCCACATGGTCGTCCGCACATACCTTTACAAAATTGTACAGTCTGGATTCCTCCTCTAGCCAGGAGACAAGATTTGGCAAAGCTGTGTTACATTCTGTTCATTCTTAAAGGGAAATATTCCAATTTTACTCCCACCTCCTCTTTCACACCACTGCTATGGGAGTCTATCAAGATAAGGAATACGTCGGAGGACACAATCCCTTCGAAGAACAAGTTACTTCTTACCTTGTAACGTTCTTTCGATGGGATGTTCCTCCGACGTATTCCTTATCGCTGCTCCCATCCATCCCCGCAGTAAAACTTCCTTTGTAGTTGCAGCTTCCGCTCCTTCAAGGTCAATAACCAATTCATGCACAGCTAATTTCAAGCTTCAAAACGAAACTGAGCAACGGTCGCTGCGCGAGTCTTTTTATACGTACGATGACGTCAGCACCGAGACGGAGGCTGTCGAGGGACACCAGCTCGAGGGACGTCGACGCGCAGCGCCCTCTACTGAAAAAATTTCCGAGGCCAGCAAGCTGGGATGTAATCTATCAAGATAAGGAATATGTCGGAGGAACATCCCATCGAAAGAACGTTACAAGGTAAGAAGTAACTTGTTCTTCTGGTGACTTCACATCGGATGATGTATTGTTCAACTAGGACAGCCCAAGGACAGGGGTCGGAACCAGTGTCTGTTCCCGTTGATCAGAAAGGACCCTACGTAGAAATGAAAATTGGGAATAAGGAGCACACTTTTCTAGTGGACACAGGTACATAGAAATGCTCAATAGACCATCATTTGGTTCCGGAGATACCACTGTCAGGGCAAAAGAACGTTTCAGTAGGGTTCGCAGGCACCCCAGTAATTAGTCCAGTGTCACAGTCAGTACCCATAACACTAGGTCCATTCACTGAGTCTTGCCCGTTCCTTTTGACACAAAATTGCGGCGAGAATTTTTTTGGGTTTAAATTTGTTAAAAAAATTAAGTGCGGTTATTCATTGTTCTCCTGATGGAGTGTTTTTGACAATTTCACCACAAAAAATGCCAGTATCGCAATTTTTGTCTAAACCATTACCAACTGAATTGACCAAGGTACCAACTTGTATATGTGCAATGAATGACAATGATGTTGGTTGTTTAAAAATAGAGCCAGTGAAAGTTGTTTTAAAAGAGGGAGTCACATTGCCACGTATCCCACAGTATAACATTTCGGTGGAAGGTGAGAAAGCATTGAAATGCATTGTTTCTGATTTGGTTAAACGAAACGTGATTGAAGAAATTACTGGTAGCACTTGCAATAGTCCGATTCTCCCAGTTTATAAAAAAGGAGGAAATGAGATACCATGGGCCTCATTACAACCCAGGCGTTAAGGGTTTAACGGCTCCGTCGGCGCCGTTAACCCTTAACGCCTGATTACCATTTTAACGCCTGCTTTTAGCAGGCGTTAAAATGCAAGGCGCTAACCCGCCTTGGTGCTAATTACGGCACCGTAATTAGCGCCTTCCCCACTCCCATTATGCCCTATGGGGCAAAAATGGGAATGGGGAAGGGTAAATGGGGAATGGGGATTTACCGCCCCACTCACCTTGGAATGGGGCGGTAAATCCGCCATCCACCATGGTGTAAACAGAGTTTACACCATGGTGGTAAAGTAGGGAACTTACCGCCTGGGTTGTAATGAGGCCCCATATCATTTTATAATTGATTTGCGCGCATTGAATAAAGTAGTTGATCCCCAGTTTCCATTGGTCCCAGATGTTACTACAATTTTAACAATGATCCCAGCTTCCGCAACATATTTTAGTGTTGTAGATATAAAAAACGCATTTTTTAGCATCCCAGTACACCCGGATATCAGATATTTATTTGCTTTCACATTAGGGGGACGTTCTTTCACATTCACACAAATTCCACAAGGTTACACTGAGAGCCCGAGTATTTATAGCAGAGCGTTAAAAGAACAACTAGACATGCTAGAGTTACCAACGGGTTGTGTACTATTGCAGTACATCGATGACCTATTGATTGCTGCAGACTCAGAAGACATTTGCAAAAAGAGTACCGCTATGTTATTGACACATTTGGCAGTACATGGACATAAAGCTTCATTGAAAAAATTCCAGTATTGTCGAAAGAAGGTGGCCTATTTGGGCTACCTACTTTCGAAAGAGGGAAGAAGACTGACACCAGGAAGAATAGAGAGCATCTCTGGTATGCCTTTTCCAAAGACACAGAAAGAACTCAGAGCCATAATAGGCATGGCTTCATATGGCAGGCAGTGGATAGCCAATTTTGCCATGATTGTAAAACCTATGGTGGCATTGACAAAGAAGGATGTTGCTTTGCCTTTACCATGGAATGAGGAATGTCAGAATGTATTTGATCTGCTCAAAGTTGCTTTGTGCTCAGCTCCAGTTTTGGGCACACCAAATTATGAAAAGGATTTTAAGTTATTTGTGCATGAAAATGATGGCTGTGCGCTGGCTGTTTTGACTCAGGAACAAGGAGGAAGAAATAGACCATGCGGCTGCTGCGTCAGTTAAACAAACCGAGGGAATGGTTTCGGGTCACGCCTTAACTTTGATGGCGCCCCACACAGTAGACATTCTTTTAAATAGAACGCAGACGCAACATCTTACATCAGCTAGACTGACTAGATACGAAATTGTCCTCTTTGCACCACATATCCAAATTCAGAGATGTTGCGCTTTGAATCCTGCAGAGTTAATGCCCCCACCCAATGAAAGAACGGGTGAGAATGAATCACCACCCCATGATTGTATAATGGTTACTGAACAAGAAACGAAAGGGAGAATTGACCTAACCTACACCCCACAGAAAGAGCCAGACGGAGAACTGTTTTGTGACAGTTCCTGTTTTAAATTGCCCGATGGCACATCAACTGCTGCATATGCCATCACGACACTGAAGAGTATTGTAGAGAGCAAAAGAATCCCATACAATTCAGCCCAGGCTGCAGAGATAATAGCATTGACAAGAGCATGTGAAATTTCTGAAAATGTGAATGTAAACATATATACTCACAGTCAGTACGCATTTGGGGTGGTACACAATTTTGGTTGACTCTGGGCTGAGAGGGGTTTTCTAACATCACATGGAACTAAGATTCAACATGGCCCTTTGATAGCACGATTGTTGCCTGCACTCACGTGTCCAAAGCGACTAGCAATAATGAAATGCGAGGCGCATTAGAAGGTAACATGTAACGTTGGAAAAGGAAACGCATTTGCAGACAAAATTGCGAAACAAACTGCCACTGATTGGCACACGAAAATGTTGATTGAGAGGTCAGAAGAAGTACCCTGCATGATAGAAAATGGGATTGCCACAGTCAAGGAGATGCAAACAGAAGCAACTGCAGATGAAATAAAAGGGTGGGCTGAGGGTTCAGCAGAATTAGACGTAGAAGGTTGCTGGGTGGTCAAAAAAAGTAGAAAGTGGATGCTGCCCGACTTCTATGTAACCGCGATGGTCATCATGGCCCACAGTCCCACACACATATGTGCTAAAAAAAATGATTCAGCATTTAGCCACAGTATGGCAGAACCCACACATTAGAAAAACTGCTGAAAGGCTAGTCCAGAATAGTATGACTTGTTTGCAATATAACAATGGAAAAGGAACAACTACTCCAGTATGTAGTTTTGGCCCGCCCTGTATGCCTTTTGAAGTTTTGAAGTCATCCATTTTGATTTCATAGAAATGGAAAGATGTCAGAATCTTAAATACATCCTGGTGGTAGTCTGTGCATTCAGTAAATGGGTGGAAGCATACCCGCTTAAAGACTGCACAGCAATGAGCACAGCAAAGGTGATGCTGAAGGAATATTTCTCTAGATTCGGCCTGCCACGGGTCATATGGTCAGACAACGGCCCACATTTTGTTGCCGCCGTGATATTACAGATTTGTGCAGGCCTTCCGATTGATAAACGATTCCATTCTGCCAGGCACCCGATGAGTGCCGGTCTTGTTGAGCGCCAAAACGGCATCTTAAAAAACTAAATAAGTAAAATCTGTTCAGGAAGTCAATTAAAATGGCCGGACGCGCTGCCCTTAGCTTTGTTGTGCATGCGCACGTCTGTGCAAGCAAGGAATGGACTCTCCCCATATGAGATTGTCATGGGGAGACCTGCAAATGTTTGATGCACCCCGCAGCCTAGGCGCCTGAGTGAAATAGAATACCCTTTGCTTAGTACCTATTGTGAAATGTTAACGCAGAAACTTTGCTTGATTCATCAGCAGGTGCAGGAAGCTCTTCCTGTCAGATACACAGGCCCGGGCATTGTCTTCATCCGGGCGAGTGGGTCCTGGTAAAGAACTTTGAGAGAAAATCGTCACTCGCACCCAGGTGGAGGGACCCATATCAAATTCTCCTGGCAACGCAGACTGCAGTTCGTGTGGATGGCCAAAAGGCGTGCATCCATGCCACCCACATGAAAAGAATTCCATTTCCGTTGAAAGAACTGCCTGATCCAGACGATGAGAAAGAAACAGCTGCCCTTGACTCGAAAGATACCATCGCCAGTACTCTGCCACAAATACTGCCTGAGCCTGAGAAAAAGCCTGAAAAGATTGCTAAAGAGGAGAAAGGGCTAAATGTGCCCCAACTTTGCCAAGCTGAACCGGAATCATCACAGGCTGAGATAAAGCCTGTTTTATCACTTGTTGCATCACAGGCTGACACCGAGCCTGCAGCTGCAAGTGCATCTGCACTGTTCATTGATCACACAGTACCTGGAGCAATAAGTTACAACCTACGATCTCAAAATAGAAAGTGAACTGATCTATGTGTTTTGTTTTTGGCTCTATTCCCATCACGGATGAAGTGGGAATCGGAGGCCTAGGGAAGTGGAGCGGGGGGTCTGTACCAATCTGCATCAAATTGGGAGCTCTGGAACCCGGCTTCCCGGTGCTATCTTGAAAAAAAAGTAAAAGACCTATGTTGATCACCCCATGTGGAATAATGGGGCGGATATGGTGAAAACACAATTGATGCCTGCTCTAAAGTTTTTGGACCACATTGCAGAGGCACAAGACTCTTGCCACATGTTTAGCAATTTGGGCTGCCGAGAACTGGCCTAAACGTTTTGCTGAACTCTTCGAACACTGTACTGTTTCAACGGGCACTGCTGTGAGAATTATTCACGACGAACATTGTTGGAGAAGAAGAATCACATACAATGCTCATACTCGCTTCTGTTCCCTCCTGCACCAATGCTGATGATGTAATAGATATAGAGACTATAAAAAACCCTAGAAAGAGTTGCCGTAAAAAATGCATGTTTATAATTACAACACTTCTGTGTATTGTGAGTATACTTGTCCCAGTAATAAGTATCCCAGTACTATGGTATTTGGAGAACGTGCATCCATTAAGTTCTCTTTTGCCTACTACTAATGCCTCTGTCACAGACAGTCCAGTCCATGTACTCACTTATACTCTCCCTCCATTAGAAAAACGACACAGTGAAGGTTATGGTAATAACACGTTGCTTTTGATAATGAATATGACTCACTCCATCCTGAACAGAACAAACTGCTGGGTCTGCTCCCATTTACCGCAGCATGGCAGGAAAGGAATGGGTTGGTATGTACAGCCATTACCCCTTAATTCAGCATGTTATGCATCACTGAGCGCACTATTTTTTGGGAAATGGAATAAAAGTGATACGGGTCAGTTAGATGGGACAAACATAGATGAGTTCGAAAGAGTGGTAATGGAACCTGTAGGTTGTTCCCATATTCAACAGAGCAAGAGTGATAAAACCAGTGGTGGTAAGGCCAGTAGACAGACTTTATGTGCCTTATAAGTCATCTGTAATCACGTTTCACATGAACCCAGTAGGGAACAAGGACCTAGTGCCCCCCTCCTATACAATAAATTACAATCCTCGCACTGTCCCATTTTGCCTACAAAAGAAAGGTTCCTATTCAGTAGGGACATTCAACAGATGCATGAATATTGCAGTACTTGAGAGAGAAGAAGAGCCAATATATGTAGGTGACCATGTTTATTTCATATGTGGAGAGAAAGCTTATCCCTGGTTACCTAGAAATTGGGGAAGTACCTGTTACTTTGGGATCCTTTTCCCTGGTGTATTCCTTTCCAAAACGTCAGACATATCAAGATTATCTAAATCCAGGCCCCGGCGGGATGAAACAGGATTAATTGCGGAAGACATAGCAAAATCATTTATCCCATTTTGGGGCCAAGCAGTAAACTCCTGGAATATACGGAGACGGTCCAGAATATTAGAAAAAACGATAAATGGAACAACCAACATATTGTATAATATGTCCCTAGAAGAGAAGGCGGTTAGACTAATGACACTTCAAAATAGAATGGCTCTTGATATAATTTTGACCGACCTTGGAGGTGTTTGCAAAATTGTGGGGTCAGCGTACTGCGTATTTGTAAGTGACTCCTTCCCTACGATTTTTTGAGGCAGTAAAGAAATTGCATATTTTGAGTTTTGACCTTCGTACCCCAACAGGTGGTAGGAAGCTGGATATAAGTTCCTGGTTTTGGGAGCTACTGCACTCATGGGGATGGAGAAACTAATTGCGATTCTAGTCACAGTGCTTGGAATCATTATGACATGTTGTTGTTGCATACATTGGGCCTCATTAGGACCCTGGCGGAGTGGGTTTCCGCCAGCGGTATTCGCGGCGGACCCGTCCGCCCCACTACGAGTTCCCGTAGCGCCATGGCGCCGTTTTCCGCCTGGTTTTACCAGGCGGAGAAAACCATGGCGCTACGGGACCTCGTTGTTAATTACGCCACCGTATTTTACGGTGGCGTAATTAACTCCTTCCCCACTCCCATTATACCCTATGGGGCAAAAATGGGAATGGGGAAGGGCAGAATGGGGATTGGGGATTTACCGCTCCGCCAAGGTCGGCATGGGGTGGTAAATCCGCCAACCCCCATGGCGCTATCGACGGCTTTCCGCCGTGCTTCGCGGTGCATTTAGCACCGCGAAATCCGCCAGGGTCCTAATGAGGCCCATTGTCTGCCAATCATTTGCTCTGAAATAACTGATGGATGTACACATGATAACAAAGAAAATAATTCCCAAAGTGGATTCGAATGCAAACCACGAAACAGAAACTATGAAAGAATTTATGTCGATTAATATTGAAGATGACGATTACAGTAGTATGCATAGCTCGGAACTAGATACTTGGGCAGACAAAGATGCGATGCATGGATGATGCTTTTGGCTTACGGCCAAAAGGAGGGTTTGTGAGTTTAGAAAAAAAAAACCCTACCAAAGCATAGATGGTATATTATGTTGGCCGAAAACCAATCGCATCATATGCTCTACATTGCCAATACAAAATCGTCAGCACAACCATAGAACGTCCATTTTGTGGTGCCCTAGATCCGCTAATTGCTTTCTTTTGCCTTTCTGTTCAAACGCTTTGCAAGGAAAAATTATTTTATTCTGCTCATGCACGAAGCAAGGCCACAGTTACATGTCGAGAGACCAGCCCAGACAGAAATGCCAAGCAGTACAGAAATACATTGTTTTCCTCCCTCACAAGTCCTTGAAGGCAAGCAGAGAGGCATTTAATCAGCGACCAGGTGCCGGCCGGTCTCGCTGAAGCTGTAGAAACAGGCTGTAAAAGCATGAATTATACTTTCCTAACGGCCCCCCTTACGAGGCCCTCTTTAGATCAGGCTGACCCCTAGTTCACGAATAGAAACTAGACGATAGCATGCTTTGGAATGTGTCTCTCCTACGAACACGGTCTACTCGCTAAACAAGTGCTTTGTGTTCTTCATGATAAAGAACCATGTCTGCGTACTGCAAATTGCAACTGTTGCTAAACCAAGTAATATAGATTAAGAAAGAAACGTGTCATAATGTGTCATATTTGTCATAATTGTCAATTACCGAACCCTAGCTCAAGAAGATACATTATGGGCGGTTTTGATGTGTCACAAGAAGATTGTACGATTGTCTTTTTGTATATATGATACTGTTGTAGAATGCTCGCTCTCTTGTGTCTCACGAGGTCTGGGTGACACATGTTGCGAGACGTGAGATCCAGTCGGCCGACTGAGAATATTTGCTTTTCAATAAACCCTAGATTTTGGGAACTGATCCTCATGTCTGGCATATCAATTAGTGTATGGTTATTGTGCCTTCCATACGCGAGGGTCTTCAGGGCCTAGCAATTTGGGCCTGTTTGAATTACACTCCATTAGTATCCTAATTATGTTAATTGCAGCCACCATCTGAAGCACTAAGCAAAAGGACATGGTGGATCCATGGAGCCCTTGTTAGATAATTAGGCTGGCCATGGCAGCAAGAAGGTGTGACCCTCCCCGCTTCTGAGATGCATTGTGTACTCCACCTGTCAGATCCCAACTAAATATGACAGGGGGGCTGCGCCTGTAGGCTGTGTCCACGCAGAGCACCGGTCTATTTGTATATCATGCAGTGGGCATAGGAACATTTGTTTAGATTAGCCCCACACATTTTCCAGAGGTTGATCTACCATCATTCAGTTTCATATTAAAAAAATTAAAAGCCCAGGTGAGTGCACACCCACCATGCAGACGGTCGAATTCCTCACAGTGTGTGAGTGAAGGCATCATGAAACCTTATTTTTACAATGGTAATGTTGACATAATTTGGCAGGCATTATAAAATGGTTTTAGCACAGAAATACTATCGTGATGTGCACAGCAAACTTGAAAATGTGTTCTTCAAGTTGCAACACTGTCGTATGTTGGGCACAGCAAGCATGGAAATGATTTTTAAAGAAGCGTGTAGGCACATATTGGGAACAGTGTTGGGAAGGAAAGACGATCTTCCTGCACCCCGAAGCAGTTTAGAATAAGGCAAAGAATGAGGGACATAATATAAGAGACCAGTGGGAAGTGGGGTGCCTTTAACGGTTTCTGCACAATCACATAATTGCATGCTTTATAGATGTGGTGCACATGCGGGAACAAACGCCTTCTTAGATATTAGCAGCAATATTGGAACGTTAGGCCTAAACGCAGCACAGCAGCCAGCATCCCAGGCCACGAACATGAGGAAAGGAATAGGTTGTGTCCCCGGGAACTGATGAGGAAGGCCAGAGCCACAGAAATCCATAAACCCTTCATTGTCTAAAATGTTGCCAACCTTGCATCTCGGGAAGAATGTGCCCTGCAAGGCCATGGGAGGAGGGCTGAGTATCATTGAGTATCATTGTACGATGCGATCCCACGAGAAGGAGGGCACGGGCCTCCAACCCACACCAGTCCCAATTCTAAGTTATAGCACCCAAATGCCCTATCTTTAGGACCTCTGAATTTCAAGGTACCAGCCAGCCCCAGACCACTGATCATAAACCTCTTAGAACCCCGATTCATCAAAAAGATCAGAAAGCAGGGCTTTCCTGCCTTCACTTCTAGGTCAGGTGATTTGTGCTGCGAGGTGCAGGGAGGATGAAATTATAGCCCAGAATGAGGGTGGAAGAACTTGGAGAGGTGCCAGGCTGTCTGGGAGCGAGTGAGGTGTGTGAGATAGTATGACCTCCATTACCCCCCCCCCCCACTGCCCTCCTCCACAGGCCCCTGTCTGTTCGTACCAGGTGCACTGCTACATAGATAGAGATGTGTTGTTTAGTTTGCAAATAATTGCCAATTACCCAGCTTGGGACCAATGACGAATGCAGCATCACTCACATGGAAGAAGATGGCTGGGACCAATGGTATGGCATCCCCTATGGAGCAGGCCCCGTATGTATAGGGTCTCACCTGCCAGCCGCGTGGGTTTCTACTGTATGTAATGATGTCACTGATGATGCTATGTACCTTCATAATGTGCCCGCTCATGCTGATTTTCTCAGAACGTTCCGCTGCAGCAGAGTTCTTTGTTGGCGCATCCCATTTTTGTGTGGAAATAAACCTTGTTATGCTTGCAAGAGGTGTATTGGGCCTTTTTCCCTAGTGGGTTGTATTTTTTCTGGTGTGAGCGTCTATGGGCTTTCCTGCAACAGCCATCCTGAAAATATGTCTTTGCAGTTGCAAAGCTAGCATAAAAATGTATTTTTAAAGTAGCATGTTGGCATATATTGGGTACTATCTTATTTACCTAATCCTTACAGTGAGGTCTTGGAAGTATCATGGTTGATCCCCACCACAAGGTGGACGAAGATGTTTTGTTTCACATTTCACCCAGTGCAAGCAGTTTTGGGATATCAAATAGGGGAGCCCACTCTGACTCATTCGCCAGAATATGCCACAGCTCCAAGGAATGATCCTGCTCTCTGAAGTGCCATCGTGAACCTAATTCCAAAGGAAGAGTTATTAAAATGACACAGGCCCTTCTTCATTGAGAGTAGAGGTTTTCTCTATCACGCAGAGACAGATCCGAAAGGGGACAGAATAACACAGTATTGTGTTGAAGGCATCATGATGGACTTAGCATATTGCCACCTCATTAGGGCCCATGTAAGGTTGGTGAAGACTCGGGACTATGTTGTGTCCCAATTCAACTTGTCAGGAATCTATGATCATTTTACTGTGCAACATGCTCCATATGTCAGAAGACGTCAGCCGCTAATATACCTAAAGTACCTCCTGACCCCCTCATGGTGATGAATGTCCCTTTTAGACACATCACTATGGACATTGTGAGGGGAATTGGAGCCTCAGATTGCTACTGGACCATGTTTTTGGGACTTTATTTTCAGCATTGGAACTGCACCCCTATAAAGTGACATAGACTATCATCCATCCTCGTGCTGTTGGCTTTTGGGATTTTTTTTTCGCGCTTGTTCTTTCAGGTTTTGGCTGTCCAAAACTCCCAAAAAAGATTACAACCTTCATCCCTTTTCTTTTTAGGGGACCTTACTTACCTCCCTTCTAAAAGGTACCATTTTGCATTTTATTTCGTATTATCAGTGTTGTTGAAAATATAGTATACAAACTAACTATGACCCTTTTATCATACAGCCCAGTAGTAGGCTAACTGACTTTATATTCATCCCCTTTTCTTTCTTTTCTGGCTTGGGTGGCTTGTCCAACCAGGAGGGCACTCACAAGGTTTTGTGAGGGTTAGCCTCCGGCATGAATAGCAGATTTGACACATTAAGGAGAATAATTGTTTTGCCCTTGCTGCCTCGTGGACAAACCACTTGACTCTGTGGTTACAAATACGCAAACTCTTGAAGCCTTGTGAACAGAGATGACAATGCCACATGCTGTGATGAATGCCATGTGCTGCCAAATTCCTAGTGATCATTATCCTGTGTTGGAGAAGATCTCAAGGCTAGAGATGTGGCAGCACAGTTCTTACCTATGGCTCCCCCTGTGATGCTTGTGCCAAACCTCTGTCCTTGCAGGTGTTGCAAATCAGCTGGCGCCTTTTGGCCACACCGGACATTTTTGTGGGCCAGATCAAGAAGTACAATACTTCATTAACCAATGAAAGTAACATTTTATACGCTGCACCATCTCTTTTCCCTGTTATACGTCTAAGTTTGGCCTCCTGCTTTCATATCTGGGCAGCTTTGCAGCATCCACAGCTAACCCTTTTCTGGAGAACAATGACCCTCTCTTATACAATTTTGATGCTCTGATACTCACTATCAAATCAAAACTCCTAACCTTGAATTGCTAGACTTCGTACAATCCAATAATAATTTATTTGAATATATCACTCATTTCAATCAGCTGGCAACCTGTGCTGCTTGGCTTGTAACCAAAGAAAACTGCTGTCCTCTATCAAATTCCTGCCTATGGACTGCCCAGCTTAGTCCCGCAGGGTGATCAAAGTGTCACTGAACATTGTGGAGAAAAATCTGAAGCCCTGAGTTTTGTTATTTCCCAGTTTCTGGCATTCCCAAGACATCTGACTCGTCCACCAAACTCAGGTTAAGTGAACCTTCTTCTGAACCTATGCAAATTGGGGTCTCTTAGGTCCTCTCACATTAGAAGAAGGTAAAAGGTGAAGGGCTATCAGGCTATGTTTGGGTTGTTGAAAGTTGATCATTTCCTTAGTGAATGTCCACAGAGACATTCAAAGCTGATGAAAAATGCGATAGCTTGTCTCTAAAGGAAACAAGGAGACAAGCTCATCTGCATCCTGTTCTTAATCCTTTGCAAATATACTGCACACTGTGGTCCTCCTGGTAAATCTCAGGGTCACTTTAACTTGTCCTGGTGCCTCTCCGATACTGCACTACTCATTTCTGGAGCCACTAGCCATTATATAGATATTGCCTATAAATTATATAGTTCATTGCACATACCCACAAACCAGAACACCAAATCTGAACCCATACACAATGTGAATAGTACCAGCCTCTCTTGCAGCCCACTGACCGAACAAACTGTAGATCTCGTGATGACATGTTTGAACGGATATTCGGATTATCTGGATTTCGACCGGATTGATGCTCCCCTCGTCAATGGGATCCTGGGAACCCCTTGGCTTACCCATCATAAGTTTATAAGTGATTGGGATCAGAGTACAATATCTTTTGAAAAAGACTGTGGAACAACTCATACGTCTCCTTTTGAAGATTAGAGCCTATCTAATTCCTCTGACAGTGTCTTTGCATCTTCACTTCTGGTTCACCACATGGCGGTAGTTCACCATACTCTTCCTTCTTTCTATTCTGCTGATGCTGATGTGCTTCGCAATATTGCTTACCACCGACGAGGGACTACGATTGCCCAATAGATCGTGTCCCTGGCGCAAAAACACCATGTGGGCATATTTATGTGCTCACAGATGTCATGAACTGACGATAATTTCAAAGAGTTTTCACCTCCAGATGCCAGTCCTCCTGGACCTCTGCATAACTCTCTGTTAGGGACTAGGGCATTGATGGATGCCACAATGTGCAGGGAGCTTTATTTTCACCGGGGACAATGCTGCCATCCCCTGAGTAGGGATGCATACCCCGCTATGTATTATTATATCTACTTGGAAAAAATAATTGTGCAAAAGGGTTAAGGTTAAACCAACGTAAATTCAAGTATGCAGCAATAGAAATAATAGCTTTAAGGTAACAACATAAAAATATATTATTAATACATTTATACAAATATTGTATTAAAATCAAATACCATGGTAACCTTATGAACTCACCCTGTTTTTTTGGTAACATTTAGCTTGGGTTGTAACATTTTTTACAGTGAAGGTGCTGTAATTTGTTGTATAATTATTTGTGTTTGCTTAAAATTATGTGTTTTTAATGTTGTTACATTTGAGCTGCTTTTGTTTCTATTTCTATTTTGCATTGTTTAGTAATTATTTCTTATTAGACATTTGATGTTTTTATTAACTTTTTAAATTGTATACATTGTTTATCTATTGATGTTATTGGTTGGAATAAAATTTACTAAATAGTGTTTATTATATTGTAATCGTTTTTTTGTTTAGTGTATGTTTTATTTTCATGTGAACTGTATGTTGTATTTTCTGTTCTGTTTATTGCAAATTAATTATTCATTTGTAATTTTAAAATGTCATTTTTGTATTCCTTCTAATGCAAATTGTAAAATTTAAATGTGTGTATATATAGTATTTTTCTATTTGATGTTGAAGTAACTTTTGTATGGAAAATATGTGCTGAGTATTTTATTTTTAATTGTAAGAGTTGCATATAAGTTATAGGTATATGGCCCTATTTTACTAAGGAGGATATATGTCGTAGGGCCAACTAACGCCTAAAATGAGTTGTAATTTACGTGAAGGTAACTTACACAAATGTACTAAAAGAACTTACGATTAAAACACACACAGAAAAGCGGAGGTCAAGAAAAAGAGCGGATGCCATTGTGTAACTTCCACTAATGGCGGAAATGCATAAAATTACATAGCTCATCAAAACAATCCCATCAAACAATCACAAACACCATAATCACCACTAAGCCAACCAAGATGACTATGAACTCCTAAAAGCCAACACATATCCTGCAACACACTACAGACTTAATCAAACACAAATACCACAGAACACACCAAACACATATCGCCACAACATTCGTGGAACAAATACAACATTACTGCAAAAGGAGCAACACCCCCATGGAGAAACAAACACACAACGCCACCAAACAAATAACACCTGAATGCCACACACAGCTGCAGACCATCCCACACACCCACCAACAACTGATCCCGTACAGCAATGATGTACACCAACACACACATCATGACACAACACATCCCATCGTAATGGCACACAGCGCCACTCCATGACTTCCATCACAGGAAATGTATCCCTGTGACTTAGCGATAGAGCTCTATGCACAGGGAAAGGCACGAAACTGCTGCTGCTGCACCCCAGCCAAGGGGGACCAGACAGAGGAAATGGGTTTTCCGCACCAGGGTCAGTCTCTTCGACATGGATGACACGAAGGCTTACCAAGGGTATCGCTTCCCTCTGCATGTTATCATGGACAAGTTGAAGGACTGGGAGGCTAATTTGCACCCCACCACCATGCGTTCACATGCCATCAGGGCACATGTGAAGCTCCTGGGTGCAATGCATTTCATCAGCGGCTCCTCCCAGAGGGCCAGCGGCATCACTGCAGGCATCTCCCAGGCCATGCAGTCGCACACCCTGCACCAGGTAGTGGCATGCATCATTTCACAAAGCCAATGCCATGCCTACATGCCCTCAGCCCATGAGAAACAAAGATAGGTGGCACACGGATTCTACATGGTGCACAGTCTGGCCAGTCCAGAGTAGGAGAATCACACGAAAGTCCCACTCAGAGAAGCTCCAGGCATTCCTTACAGCAGGACAGCACAGGAAGGGAGACCAGCACGCCTTGCAAGAAGTGTCACGCTGTGGAGCCGCCACAGCCTGGAGAGAAACCATGAGGGTTGGGGAATCCCCACAGCTGATCACAGACTCAAGGGAAGACCTAGGACGGTTGTGGACAGGGAGAGAAGGTGTGCATGTTGTTGAGAAGGTAGCGGGAGTCCAAAAGGGGAGAGCAAGTCAAGAATACAGTCTCTGGGACCCTAATCAAGGGGAATAGGCATTGGCTTACCTTGAGTCGCACAATAGTACTTGGCAGGAGATTGAACCAAGTCAATCAGAAGGGAAAGCCACACAGGCAAGGCAAGTCTGGGACCCGCACCCACAAGAAATCCAAAGACGTAGGGTCTGGAATGCTAATTAAGGGGGAGAGACATTTGCAAACCTTGAGCCACACAAGAGTTTTGTATGTTTCTATATAGTGTGTACACCGTTTGTATGTTTCTATATAGTGTTGTGTACACCGTTAGTTAGATATACCCGGACTGAATAGCAGCCTCTGGCAGCACTCACTTCAGTTATTTCTCACCCAATCATTGTACTCACCCAATCATTGTACTCAACGTGTGCATGTTGTTAGGGAATTCTTCCTCCACACTCTTGAGAATGTTACACAGTTGTACTCCCCTTTGTTGTATGAAATCTGTCCGTGTCACTTTCGTGCTTAGCGAAAGTAATTTATACATCTAAAAATTGTTTTTGAGATTGAAATAAATATGTCCAAAACTGTATAACTGTATGAGGGTCTCACATCCTGATTCTTTTTTGATAACCAGAAGGTGGGCACACAAAAGAAGCGAGCCTGGGACCCACACCCATAAAAAAGGAAGAAAGATCCACAGTACATCTTCATAGTCACAGTACCTAGCAGAGTGATAAGCATGGTGGGTTCTGCATAATGCAATGGTAAAGGAAACCAGGGGAAGAAGCCATTCCCCCTGACAACATGAACTTCCAAGAAGCCTGAGAAAGGCCTGGGGAAGGGAGATATTCCCCAGCAAGTATTATATTATTTCAGAGGCCTGAGGAAGGCTGGGGAAGGAAAACATTCCCCCTACAGAGACTTGAGCAACCGGAAACCTGAGAAGTGTTAGGGGGGCTAACCTCATGAGCTGGGACCAGAGACTAGGGAGTCATCCCCGTGGTCAAAGAGCTGAAGAAGCCTATATGCCAAATAAATCACAGTGAAGACAACTGTGATAGAAAAGGAACATTTCTTGTGAACTGTTTTGGAGAAACCTGGTGAACCTGAAACTTTAAGTTGTTTACAAAAGACCACAGTCTCAATGTGGAGCGCTGAAAACCTCTCAGTTGTCTAGTTTAAGTTCAAAATGCAAGGGAAGGAAATAGGATTTTGATACAGGATGGTGAACTCTTTACTTTGGACATCCTGACAGATTCCATAGTACTTTTTTTGATGAGGCAGGAAATTCCCTCTTAGTACTAGGGCTAGTTAGGGCTTTTCCTCCTTTATTTTCATCTAATAAAAGTCTTTTGCCAACCACCATGCCACCATTGTGTCAGACTTGTACTTCTCCACCCTTTGTCACAAATTGGGGATTTATCCGTAATGTCCAAATCACTTTCTAGTTCTGTTTCCTCCCCCCTCCTCCTCACCTGAAGAAATATCCTTGGATGTTTTCTTTCTTCTTTCTTTAATGGATGATTTCTTTTTTACGAGATACGGTCTACCACGGAACGACGCCACACTGGTTGCGGAAGGCTTCCGGAAACCAGTGGCCCCGGGACCGTGATAGCCAGAACGGGGAAAAAGCCACGCAGGCAAAAAACCCCGGAACCTTCTTGCAGAAGTGATGGTAACCACGAGGCACTGAAGATCGTTGGGTGACACGAAAGCTTCGAGCAGGCAATTGAGTATCAGGTTGCGGAACAGGGACTTGAGAGAAATCCCCCGTAGAAGCGGAAGCGCTCGGGGAAACCTGGAGAAGGCGCCGCCGAGAGCGACCCTACTGGGAAGGAGAGACGAGAAGCCGAGGCAACAATACGCCGAAGCTTCCGGGAGGGCAGTGTAGAGAGACAGAGAGATTGAAGGGAGTGGAACTGAGAGAGAGTTCCAGCTTGTAAGAGCGTAGAGAGAGAAGGAGAAAAAGAAGGTACGGAGAGGGGCGAGTACCCAAGGAAAGGCAGGGCTCAGCAGAGCCTAGTGAAATGAACAGGCGCGTGACAACAGCAGGATAGCGAAACACACACAGTTGCAACGCGGCGAGCCGGCAGCAACTGAACGCTGATATGCTGGGGGCGGCCATGTTGGAAAAAAAACTAGACCGCAGCTCAGAAAACGTGTCAAACGTAATGGAACAAACAATGGCGGCCCGATTTCCATCGATCCCAATGCTTGGCGATAAAGGGGCGCATGACACCCTTACAGTACTGACAGTATGGTGATCAAAGGGGCTGGATACTACCCTGAGCTAGTGGATGCTGGCCCAAAGAAGATAAATGGAGGACCCCAGATCACCCTTACTGTATTCCCAGGATGAGTTGATGAACCATCCCATGAACTCACTCAGCAGACACCCCATTGATGTCTATTGTGATGGGATGCCCCCCAAGGACTTGGCAGGTAACTCTATCTTTCCCTAATTCCAGAGAGATTGTCACTTCCAATCACCCGAAGTCTGTCGTCTGGTATCAAAATCCAGGTCTCACTCTTTAAGGGATCCAAGCTGCAGGGCTCAGAAATGAACGAACATTGTAAAGATTCAAGGTTACCATCAGCACTTGTGCTGTGACAAAGTATGATTTCTGATGGTTATTCAGATACATTTTGTTCTCTAAGTCTCACCAGAGAAATCTGAGGTCACAAGCAGTGTTTTCATTTTTTCAGCAGTAACAAATCTGCTGGAGAAAACACTCAGACACAAAATTCATATTAGTGTGGTCTGTGTGACCTGCACAGATACAGTTACAACATAAATGCCTTGATGGTATGCATCCAAGAGGTGACAAAGCAGTGTTAGTGCACGCCTCCTTTGAAGAGAGTGATTCAAACAATGGTCGGTTAATACTGAATACATTTTGAGGTGCTGGGGAGGAACTATGGTCCTGGCACAAGACCACCACAACATACAACAACAATAGAAGATCCAAAATAGGATCCTCTCGTACCATGCACACTATCAAGTACTGTACAAAACAGTCAAAATTTCAATACAATTTTTCAGTAATCTATTACAAACTGTAGTAAATCAAGAGAGTGATCGTTCGACTTTATTAAAAAAAAGGTAAGATTTAATAACAATCATAGTGGGTATCACAGATACAGTAATCAAGTCTGCTTTTTGGCTGACGCGTTTCGAGGTTACCACCCCTTCTTCTTGAGCCTTACGGACTGTGAACAATACATATCTAACATAAACATGAATCAGTCTTGTATACTCTCCACATAGACTAAGGATCACAATTACTAATTCATTGGCATTCTTTCACCTAATCTCACATCGATTCATTGAACTAATTAGACATATTCAACTTTGATACTTGAGCCAGATGGATGTGTCCCTATCCAGTTAGTAGCTCCCCCTCAGCTTATAAGGCATGAAGTCACTATGTATGGAGAAAGGCCCTAAAATAGACCCAAACCCTCGGCATGTATAACTACTTGTTACATTCCCGACTGTTACTATTTTCTTCAAAGCATACATTGTTTTCTGCTTTTTGTAAAAAAAAAAAAAGAGAACTTTCACCCTTTGTGTGGATGTGTGTGGGGATCTTTCTGGTTTTTCGTTAGGTAACGTTATGACGTAGGTGATGACAGGGTATGTTTGGCTACGCTGTCCACAAACGTCAGGAGAATAGGTGAATAGGTGGACCATATAATTTCTCTTTGCTTCTGCTTTTTATCCTCCTCTCCCCTGCTGAATCCCTGGCTTAACTGCACTGGTTACCTGGCCACCCTCTCATCTCGGGCCCAGGCCCCTCCACCACCAGTCGCACACTTGCACTGCCTTCCTGGCAACTCCCGCACTTATGACTGTCTCTGTATCCCTACAGTCCCACTACCAGCACTTGACATCTGATGTCTGCACTTGCCCTTGCACTTGCCACCAGCTGGCCGTACTTACCTATTGTTATTCTATTATCACATGTACTGCACTTTTCCCTCCTCCTCTCCCCTGCACCTTCCCATGCACTTGCACGATCTGAATGACACTTGGCCTAGTAGGATCGTTGTCTGTCTTCCCTCTGTTCCCCCTCCCTTGCCTCGTCGCGCCTTGAAACACTTATCATATCATATCATAACATTTTGACTAGTGATGTCAGCTTGAGGGGCGGGTGATCTGAATTACTGCCACGAGGGCACTTGAACTTAGGGTGATGAATCAATGGCTAAGTTTAGTACAGGATGGCGGTACCCGACCCGTCAGTTTCACAAGTGGACGCATTTTCACATGGTAAGGTTTCTCTTTGTTGTGTTAAATAGGATGCTTCACCAACAAAAGCTCCTTCCAGAGAAGAGGTGTCTCGTTTAAAAACATCTTGCCAGGAAATTGCATTGTTGTTTCCCTGTCCCTTATCCTCTCCTCACCATTCTACCAAATAGACCTACACCTCAATTCACATCCCTTAACATCATATGTGATACCACTCATAGCTATCATATTTAAATGCATGGCCTTTTGATTACAATCAGCTTTTCCCAGGCGTTATTGAAGCATATATTTGGGAGAGAAAAAAGATTTCTATGCTTTCAGGATTATATTTAAGATGTGCTGAGATGGAAGAAGTACACAGTAGACTGCTATTGGGAGAACTCAACAAATTGAGTGGGTGTGTTTTGTGATGGAGGCACTTATAGTGGAGTCTCAGAGGAGGACTGAAGATCTTTAGAGACAAGGGGAAAACACCCGCTACATGATACATTCCCTGGAGGTGATACTCATCCTGCGAGGTGTTTCACAGCAGCCCAGTCAGGGAAGTTCCCCTACTTTAACTTACCATGAAATGTATTACATAGACAGTAGCGAGGGGGAATGTCAGTGTTAATTTTGAATATACTATTAAAACACTTTAATAAAAAAAGCAGGAAATCCTTACATCATTGTGAGGGTGTATTCAGAGGGCCCGCTGTACTAGCCATGACTCTGTCGAGGAACCCCTCATCGCTCACACAAAAAAAGATACAGCCCACTAGGAAAAAAGGCCCAGCAGACCTCTTGCAAGGAGAACAAAGTTTATTCTCATAAAAATATAAATGCATGCCAGCAAAGAACTCTGCTGCCACAAAGCGCTCTGGCAAAAGCAGCACAAGCCATGTGTTATAAAAGTACACAGCGTCACAAGTGATGTAATGCACATAGGTTACAAATCCAGGTAGCTGGTTGGTTTGACCCAATACACATATAACCTGCTCCATACGGGATGCCAGGCAATTGGTCCCAGCTTCTTCTGTCCATCTTCTTCCACGTGGGGATCTTCATCTTCCATCATCGGGTACCTAATTGGCAATTTGTTACACAATTCATTATTTCATAGCTTCTACAGTGCCCCTGGAACCAAGGACATGAGCGAGGCAGATACTTTGGAGGTCCTGATAGCTTCTTAGAACTATGTGAAGCCCCACTCCAATCAGAGACACGTCAGTGCCTCCACAACTTTCCCACCCATGGCATAAATGTGTTACCTTCTCCCCTGGCACCTCGCAACACAAATCACATGAACTGATGGTGGGGCAGGCCGCCCCTGCTCTCTGATCTTCCTGATTGATTGGTCATTTTACAGTTCTATGGCCATGGGTCCTGGGCTGGTCAATATATTCAGATGTTTGTGTCCGGGACGTGGGTGTGTTGGGCCGCTATAACTTATAGATCTGCATGGTGAAGGCCTAGAGTCCTCACCTCCCTTTCTCATGGAATAACTTCTTCAAAGACCCATTCTGGCCCTCTCTTGACCTTGCAGGGCATATTTATTCTGGGTTGCATGCACTACTGATAAGACACAATAAAGAACTGTGTGTGTGTGTGTGTGTGTTCAAGAAATTAACCTTTTGCAAAATTACCTGGGCTGTGAGCAAAGAACTCACACACACCCTTCTAACTCTCAGGACGAGAATATGCATACTGACATAGTTCTAACACTAGGCATGCATTTCAAGATGGTGCCTGCCATCTAAAATGAAGTCTCAGTACACATGTGGTACTAACACCAGGATTCAGTACGTTTCCATAATAATCCAACTCCTATGGGTGACCCCTCGCCCCCCGTCCATTCTCTTGGCTCCCCTACAGCGCCTCCTTCTACAATCGCCTTGTCCTAAAGCACTGCGGGGCCAGGGACTTCTGCCCTGCTCCCCAACATTCCCCCCTTTTGTTAAATCTATATTATCGAACTCCCATGCCATCCTCTCAGCCTCTTCATAGCTCCATGTTCGGTTCTTGGGCACCCACACTCTACATACGGATAGGAAACTTTCTCCCGCTTGAGCGTACTGTTCCGAGGTACAAGTAAGATATATACAGCTCGCATCTTCTCCTAAATCAACACAGGGCTCCTCATAGGTTTCAGGATCTGATGAGGCCGTAGTGTTCGGGGGGGGGGGTTCAATTCTTTGCTCTATTCTCACCATGCAGGGCTTATTTGGGTCTTCTGTTGTAATCACTCTTTTGCCACTGGATCTTTCCCCTCTCTCCTCAAGCACTCCCATGTGCACCCCCCAACCCCCTAGAAAAGCCTTCTGCCGATGCCACCTGTCCGGCAAACTATCGCCCGATTCCTATCTTTCCATTCCTGGGAAAACTCCACACTGAATCTGTTGGTTGTCTCCATGACCATCAGTCTGGCTGAGAGCAGCCAGAGGCACGGAAACTGCTCTCCTGAACACCTGTGAAGATCCGCTCTTTAATCTTGATTCCAGCTCCCTCTGTCCTCATCCTCCTTGACATTTTGTCTGCTTTTGATACGGTCAATCATGCCATCCTGATCAACCGACTCCACGAGCATCACAGATCAGGCCCTGGCATGGCTGACCTCCTTCCTCCTGGACCAACCCTCCCAGGTCCAACTTAGGTCCTTTGTCTCCACCACCTCTCTTTCCACTTGTGGTGTCCCCAAGGGCTCTATCCTCTCACCCTGGCTCTTCAATGTCAATCTGGCCCCTTTGGCCCGCCTGATCCCCCACCTTCTCTTCTAACTGTCAGTGTTATGCGGATGACACTCGGCTCTCCTTCAGGCTTACCTCAGCCTCCTCTCCTTCCTCGCTCATTCCTGACTGTTTGTCCATGATTCAGGAATGGTGCACCTCCAACGATCTCTGCCTCAGTGCCAGTAAGACTGAGATTCTTCTCATTGGACCCCTGCTCCCGCTTTCCCTCTCTCACTGTAGCCACCCTGCTTGGGCCCTCTACCCTCTAAAATCTTGGTGTCATCTTCGACTCCACTCTCTCCTCATATCATGGACCTTGCCAAGAAGGCCCAATTCCAGCTGCACACACAGGTGGAGACGGCAGGAAGGGTCCTGCCGCATTTCATGTCACAACCACAGGGAGACTTAGGGCCTCATCATGAGTTGGGCCTTAGCCCTTAAATGTGGTGGTAGGGCTATTACCGCTGCATTTAAGGGTTGACCCAATCATGAGTCGGGCGGTAAGTGGGAGTTTTACCTCCAGCTTTATGCTGAAAATAGCACTGAAAAAAGCTTTTCAGCCTTTTTCAGTGCTATTACTGCTGGCACAATTACCACCGGCGGTAATAGTGCCCCACAACCCCATTGGGTTCAACGGACCAAATGAGGAATGGGAGCTTACCGCTGTACTGAGTAGTGGTAATGCTATTTGCACTGGCGGTATCCCAGCGGTAATAACGCCAGACTCCTGATGAGGCCATTAGAAACCATAATGTCCATCCCTCTGGTTTAGTTTTCATAACACGTTTTTAATCGGGGCATATTCACCCTCAGTACTGGCCAATAAAGAAACCTTTTGCCATAATACTGTTCGAGAATTACCCTTATCTCGCATTTTTTAACATTTCAAAGAAGTGAGGCTTCACGCTGGTTTCCCTGTCTAAACCATGATTACTCACTAAGAATCTAGCTTCTGTGTTGTCATACAATGAATCATAACTAAGGAAAGAGAACAAAGAGTTGAGCAATTAGCAATTGACTTTTCCTTTTCCTTACTCTATCCACTGTTAGACAGGTGGCACATCAGCACTGCCTAGGGATAGGGTTTTAGATAGGTAGGGATTGAGAACTTTCTCTGTCCCCCTTTCTCTGTTCTAAATTGTTTCTCTGAGTCATAACCAGTTTTGCAAAGTATTCTAAGTAAGAGATTTGGCTTCTAGACTAGACTTCTAGACTAGTGATAGGATGCAACCAGTTCTTTCTGCTCTCCTTGCCTTCTAAGACGCTACAGATCATTAGATCACTCACATCCTCACAGATCATTAGATCACTCACATTAGAATCCTCCGCAAAGCCAAACGCTGCGCGGAAAACCGTTGGAAAAGCCACCCTTCTGATGAGCATAAAGACGGCTTCCTTCTCACCTCCTTCACTTATAAAGACGCCATCATCACTGCTAAAAAAGAATCGTTTAATAATCGTATCATGCAAGCCGACTCTAATTCCAAGGAACTCTTTAGAGTCCTAAAAGAGCTCGAAACCCCAGTCTCCCCGCCAGACACTTGCACGAAAGACAGCAAATGGTGTGCTAACATTCAAGCAGCCCTTCTAAACAAAATCTCTAAGCTCCAATCCAAAATAAATGAAAAACAGGACTGCCTGAGGCGGGACAACCGCTCATTCTCCCCCACTAGGCCCACCTTCTCCAACTCTGCCAACATCAAACCTTTCACCTTCGCACCGCTCACTGTCACCGAAGTAGAAAACATCATCCTCAGGATGAAACCTTCCAACTGCCAAGGTGACCCGTGCCCAGCTCCCATCATTAAGGACTCCGCCCATGACCTAGCCCCATTCATTACAACCTTCATTAACTCATCCTTTGAAACAGGTATTGTCCCGGACAACCTTAAAGATGCCTGGGTGATCCCGCTACTAAAAAAACCGTCCCTTGACCCAAGCATACCCACGAACTTCCGACCCATCACCACAGTACCATTTCTGCTGAAGATACTGGACCGGGCAGCTTATCTGCAGATCCAAAACTACCTTGAATCTAACAATCTGTTAGGTCTACGACAATCCGGATTTCGGCCCAGACATGGGACCGAAACGGCTTTACTAGACCTAAAAACCCAAATCGAAGTCCTGAAGGACAAGGGCAAATTAGCAATGCTATTACTCCTCGACCTCTCCGCCGCATTTGATTTGGTTAACCACCAGATCCTTTGCAGGCACCTCCACTCGGCTGCCAAATCCTTCCTGAGTAACAGATCTATGAGGGTCTTTGCACCTTCCGCTGCCGCAGCTCCCTCCCCTATTCATTGCGGTGTTCCTCAGGGTTCTTGTGTGTCACCTACTCTTTACAATATCTTCACGAAACCACTCTTTGATGTGCTTGATTATCTGGGTGTCTCCTACACCAACTATGCGGACGACACCCAGATACTCATTCCCATTTCTGGTGACTATCTTGCTGACACCAAGGCCCTCAATGACGTCTACTTGGTCATCCAAGCCTGGATGGCCCAGCACCAGCTATGTCTGAACGACGATAAGACGGAGCTACTTATCCTGGGTACTTCACAACGCCTTAGCAAACTTGAGCCATCCTATCAGTCATTCATCATAGACGGCAACTCCATACAAGTCTCGAAAGACACTAAAACACTAGGCTTTTACCTAGATTCCACCTTATCCTTGTCAAGACAAACCAATGCAGTCAGGTCCACCTCCGCCTACACGTGCAAACTCATTTCAGCCTGTAGACCTTTCCTCACTACCCACAATAGCGTCACACTAGCGAGAACACGTATCATGGCAAAAATAGATTACTGCAGTGCTCTATATTTAGGCACTAGCCAAGAAAACCTATCCAAACTCCAAACCACCCAGAACAATGCAATTCGAGCGGCCCTGAACATCCCTCGTAACCACCACATCTCAGAAGCCAGAACTAGCCTTAAGTGGTTACCCGTGAAGCAGAGAATTTCCCTAAAAACGCTTGCCCTCACGCACAAATGCCTAGCCAACAAGGCTCCGATCTATCTCTGCAGTCGGCTTTCGCGCCACTCCACTGCCCGTCCACTAAGAACTGCCCAGACTAACTGCCTTACTATCCCCAGGTTTAAGCTCCAAAAAGCCGGAGGCACCAGCTTCCCTGTCCTAGCATCCAAACTTTGGAATACCCTCCCCGCTGCCATCAGAGCTGAAGACTCCTTCAACACCTTCAAGAATAAAACCAAATCCTGGCTCTTTGACCAGCAATAGTTGTGTCAGACATTTGTCCTACTTACCCAGCCCGCCTGTTCCCTTACATGATTTCCGGGCTGCTACCCTCCCAACTACCTCAGGGATACTTCCTCTGCTGAGCCTAGGGTTACTGTACCCTGTGTAATATTTGTAATTATTAAGTTTGTTTTTTGCTGTTTTGACACACGTTTATTGTAATTTATATCCCTGTATGTTCTTTTCTTGCAACCTTGTACAAATTGCGCCCTGATGCCCTTGGGCCTGTTGGTTTGCGCGTTATAAATAAACAAATACAAATACAAATACAAGCGCTTACATGCTCGGATATACTAATACGCTTTCTGGGTGGTTTGACCTCTTTTTCGGGTTACAAAACAGTGCTTGGGCATAACCCATAATAACCACTGGTAAGCAACTCTACCCCTCCCTTATTTATTCAGTTCCACTTCCAGCTGCACCGCCTCAGAGGCATTCTACCTTTTCTCACCTTCCCCCAGAAGCTCACTGTCTCCAGGCTGGACTACTGTAACAGCGTCTTTCTCAGTGTGCCTAGCTCTACCCTTCAACCCCTGCAACTAATACAGAACAGGACTGCGAGACTTATCGTTGGCCTCAAGCCCAGGGACTGTATCTCTTCATCCCTGAAATCTCTCCACTGGCTCCTGGTGGCTGCAAGAATCAATTTCAAGAACCTCTGCATCGTCCACAAGGCTTTCTGTGGCCAGGGCATCCACTATATCCACCTTCGCTCAGCTACCTCTAACTCTTTGAGGGACAGATGCTTCTCCAAGCAGAGAGTCAGGGGTAGATCTCTCTCCTCTGCAGGTGCCACCCTCTGGAACAGCCTCCCCACCCCTTTCAGACTTGATCCAGACCACCTGAAATTCCAGATGCTGCTAAAGACTTTCCTATTCTCCTCTGCCTCCTCTTTCTCGCATCCTTACTAACCTACCTGTCTACTGGCCTGACTGGTTGCTTGGTACCCTTAGCGCCTCACTGGGCACTAGGCCCTTCGATGACCAGTCATACTTGCACTACCTCCTGGCCTACCGCTCACCTAGGGGCTGTAACTGCAACTCCTATAGCCCCCCTGCCTCCTTGCACTTACCCAGAGCAGTGCTGCCCTGGCAGCACTTCCCCCTCTCGTCTCCCCTGCACTTCCCCCCCTTCTGCCTTCCCTCCCTGCACTACTTGTTGTCGCACTTGTACGATCTGAATTACACAAGGCCTAGTAGGATCGTTTGTCTTGTCTTCCCTCTGTCTCCCCTCCCTTGTTTTGTGGCATCTAGAAACACTTGTGTACAGGCGCGTTATAAATACCAAATCATATCATATCATTATCATACCTACCCATCTTTTGTACCGTGAGGCGCACTGCTTACCCCAATTGAAACCATCATCATTGCACTATTAGAGATCACTTTAGCACAAGAGGAAGGATAGCTCAGGGGTAATGTGTTTATCTTGCAAGGCGGAGCAGCGCAACACAGGTTTCAAACCCGATCCTGTGCTTAGAAACCACTCGCTGGTATTAAGTGTGTTATAAATGAACAATAAATACATACATAAATACAACATCGAAGTCCCAGCTGGAAAGCACAGAAGATCACCAGCAAATACACCATCACCAGCACTAGTATCTTCACAACTGCTCACATCCATGACAGTGCCCACAAGAAGAGATCATCAAACCAATCACTCTTATGTATCCATGCGTCTGTCTGCATATATTCTCTGAGGGTGTGCACAGCCTCTATTATTTGTGTGAGAGACGCATTTGCAGTGTTGTTTGGGGGAATGTAAGTACAGCAAGATTCTCCTATTGTTTTTACTAACACCTCATTCCATTGCTGTAAGCAGGTCGAGGACATACGGGTTCTGCAACATCATTAACCAGGTGGCTCTCAGTTCAACCTTGATTGCATGAAATCCTTGTTCAGTGTCATTCTCCAGCTGTATCAGTTCCCACCCAATTATTTGAAGCCATTTGGCATTGGCCGCTGCTTGTATTCCTGGCACTACCAGAGAAGCACAAAATGTCTCCTCTTTATTGTACAGTCTGTATTGATCAGGTATTTCATGAAACAGTTGAATTGAGATTTTTGACAGATAGTTAGATCTCTTTTCCCTTTTCAAAAGTATGTTTTTCCTTTTTCCCTAGCAAGACCCAAAAGACAGGGGGCTGTAGTGGCGATGCAGAGGCAGTAGGCCCTGCGGGTGGCGTGGGGGTAACCAAGCTTCCTGGTCTCATCCTTAGGTGTGCTTCAGGGACTACGAGGAGAGCCGAGTGCAATCTGGTCAGCGAGCATACGCCCCTCCATGAGGGTGGGAGGTGCAGAAACGCCTGCTGGCCACAGACTCAGTACATGTCCATTACTGCTGCTGTTCCTTTCTTGACATCTAGAAAGTTTATTGTCACATTGCACTAGTCATTGGTACCCACAGAAACCATGCCTGCATTGTAGAAGTATAGTTGATATTATTCTTGTTTCTGCACCTTCACTGGCTTCTCCTTTGTTTCAATCCATGTTAGCTTTGCCATGTGCTTCCCCCAGTGCTTGTGACATGCTTCGTTTAACCTCTGATTCACTTCTTTTCTGTGTTCGATAAGTCCCCCTGCCATACAGCTTATCACAGTCTCTTCCCACTGATTGGCCACGAACCTCACTCCTTCTAGTTGCATGTATGGTCTTTGTGAGCACTGCAGGCTTCTGGCATCATGGGCACATTGCTGTTCATCTGGATCCATCATCACAAAGTGTATGCTGTGCACTTGGAACATGCTTCGCAACCTACATAGTGCTAGATGGACAAGACATGAGCATCCAAAAGCGGAACCTCTTACAGTATTAGAACCTTGGGTGCGCCCAACGCATGTGGCATTAAGGAGCACATATAACAACTCCCATTCACCCCCTGTTTCTCCGCTGAGCTCATGTTCCGCATACCAAATGTTACTAATGTCTGGATAGTGCACATCCTCTATCTTGTCAAAACCTAATCCTCTATATTTGTCGTTCTTTTTAGTTCTAGTTTGTCTTCTAAAACGTTTTAATATTATGGCATATGGCACACATAACTTTGCATCTGACATTATACTTGTATTCATTTTTCGTGTTATCACATGCCTATTTACCAGTGAATTGGTGTCAATATTCAGTATTGTGTTATCGTCCCCCTTCTGATATGTGCACACACCCCAGGTGCACTTCCCTCAGGTATCCCCCCCTTTGATATGTTCCATCCATATAAAATGACACACTAAATATATTCCTAAACCAACCATAATGATACAAAATATTTTCAATGTCAAATGCAGCACGCACATATACAGGAAAACACATTACTATCAAATCTCTTCTTAGCTTTATATAGTACATTAGCGGCAGGCGCATCAACTGAGTAAACACACCTGCATTATTAAAAAGAGAGAAAAAAACAATACTTTACTCAAAACAATGAAAATATACCACTGTAGAAAATAAAAAGAAAGAAAAGTCATTCATTTGAAATAGACAGATTGCACAAACCTATATAAAATTCATAGACATATGTACATACTGTGAATTACTCTGCAACTGTATGCTCTCTCTTGCTAGACACTACTTATGTACCACTATCAGGCTTGTTAATGGGGGGTGCGGCATTGTGGGCCTTTCGGATATCAGAAAGGTTTGTATGTTTGTTTATTAATTTGTAATGCGCACCAAACCCGGAGGTATCAGGGCGCAGAGTACAGGAGGATAGATGAATACTTTCAACTTATAGTTACATAGGTTACAGAAAGAAATGTACAGCAGTTCCCAGGTGATAGGGAACTGTAAGCCAGATATTTACATACAAAAGGGAGTCATCTGTCTATCAGTACATAATTTACAGTGTTAAGATACAACATATACTAAAGTTTGCAGTGGCTATATACAGTCAGATCTAAAGGCTAATGCTAATCTTAGCATTAGCCTTTAGATCTGACTGTATATAGCCACTGCAAGCCACTGCAAGCTTTAGTATATGTTGTATCTTAACACTGTAAATTATGTGTTAATGCATGCAGGAGAGAGACAGGCACTAGGGTGGATTAGTGATCATTTTCTCTGAGCGATTTGATGGTGTTGTGTCTGAAGTTAAGAAAGGTTTGATCCGCCCTCAAAGAGAAGGGGGAGGGGGAGTTCCAAAGCTGCGCTGCTTTGACTGGGAAGCTGCTCCCTCGTGCTCAAAAGGTGCACCCAATATCGTAGCTCCCGGACCTTCACTGCAAACAGTGTGGCATGGACAATGGTAAAAAGGCCAGTTGTATTGTGTTTCACTCCACCTGCGCACAAAGTACCTCACAAATACCCGATCGCCCAGTGACAATTGAAGAGCCTGTGAAGGCGTTGAAGTAGATTCAGCGCTGGTTGGTTCTTCAGACTGCTGTGGTGCTATCTGTTGAGAAAGAAATTGTCATTGATCTGGTCAAAACAGTTAAATAATCTTTAAATTCCTCACCCAGAATGGACGCTGCCCTTTGAGCATCAGAAGCCTTCCTTACAGGAGATAGGGGTGTGTGCATCCGCCTGCCTGTTACCACCTCATGTGCTGATGATCCTTACAGGGCTGCGTGCGCAAACTGAATAAAACAAGAGGGAGACAGTGCACCCAGTTTGTCTGCTTTGATCCTCTCTACAACCCGATGGCCTGGTGGTGGTAAATTGTGCACATCCAATGTTTGTTGCCTAGCAACATGCTCACTTCTTGAAAAAGCTCATTAAAGAAATGGCTGCCATTGTCTGACTGCAGCAGATCGCAAACACCCCAATGAGGAAACCCCTCTCTCACTGACAGCGCATTTAGCGTCTTTATTCGCACAAGGACCTGCCTCAACCCACCGGGAGAAGGGACATACCACAACAATCAAATATCTACACCCATTGCACCGCTCTCCCATGTCAGCGTAATCAATATGGAGCTCCCTAAATGGCCCAGTAGGGTGGGGTAATGCAGAAATAAAAGAGATGACGAGTATCCTTGGTTATGTGCCACAATTTAATGTGTTATAAATTCATAAATGTCTTATTCAACTTATTTGTCAATTACATGATATTTCCCTCGACACATGTTTCTCCACCTCTTTAGAGTGGTTCATCAGGAGTGTACATTATTTGAATCTGGATAGTAAACAGAAAACAAATCAAAATATATATTCATATTATTTATGGTTTTTCTAACATACCTTACTGGTTTATGCAAAATTCTTATTCAGTTTTGTTAATTCGTTCATTTCGGACTCAACATTTTAAAAGAGTGATTGTACTACTCACTTTTTCACGTATAGTGTTGTGGGTCTAAACCTTGATATATTGTGCCAAATGTGTGAGTCAGGATAAGTTAAAGACCATTTTCCTTATATTTTTTGCCCCTCTTCCATCTAAGGGTGGTACCTAGCGGGATAGAATTTTGTGTTTCTCAATTGCTATATTTTCATATAAATATTCTTGTGCAAGGTTTCTAATAAGTTCTGTCTATGCAAGTTTTAGCAAGGACAATATGCTTACATGTTTTTCAAAAATAGTCTGGTTTCCAACGGCTATATTGCTCCTCGCGGCATGTTAACCGCGTTGTTAAACAAAATACCCGTTATTTAAAATGAACGTGATGACACGGTCGCGTTCCCAATTACGCACTCGGGTCATCACGCTATCCGCCATCTTGCTTTGGGTCTAGTTTTAATAAAGAAAAATACGCTCGCGTTTAAATAACGCGATCGTGACTCCTGGCCGGCGGCCATATAACTAAATATATTTGCAAATATTTGTACTGTCAATTTTGTTTGTGTATTAATAACACTTGCATGTACACGTTTTTCACTGCACTCTTAAATTACAAATCATCTAAAATACATGAACCAGTAGTCATGATGATCAGTAACACTTACAATTATAAATGTACATTTTTTTTCCACTTCACTCTTAAATTGAACTGTTACTAGGATACATACACCAGTAGAGGTAATGCTTGTCTCTTCATTGTGGTAATGGCTGAACTAAAGAAATGTATTGTTATCCTTACAAAATTACCTGAACAACTATTAGTGACAAAATTTCTTCCACATTTTTACAAAAAAATAATCATTTCTGTATCAAAGTTTAGCGCTGAGGTACCGGGTGGGGTAATGCACCTCGTATTGTTCGCAGGCTGTGACCAGTACTATAAGTGATGCAATTTATCACCAATTTAGTGAGAACTTCCTGGAGATTGGGAACAAACCAGGCATCCTGTATATCAGCAGCAATATGTTGCTTTGACAAATGGGACAGATGATGCAACTGGTGGAAGGCGATCAGCAACAGTTTGTGTGGTATGACAACTTTACCTGTGCTCTCCTGCCCCCATAATAAATCAGTAGGGGATTATGTGCACCCTCTTTTCTCCCATACTTCTCTTCCTGAGGAGCTCAGCCTTGTAATTCAATAATTTGTGCTATTGGAAGTGAAGAGTAGGGGGCCGGCAACTGCTCCCGTCTCTGTGCTGCGGGATACTCACAAATGACAGGCACTGGAAGAAATGCAGCCTGTTAATGAAACTGCATCTGTGTCATTAGTATGGGCGGTGCATTTAACCACCGCCATCATGGAGGGCTGTGAAAGAGCTTTGATTCGTTTATCCAATAATGCTGCATGTTTAACTGGGGAACCCTCTCCTCTTTCACCTTGAAAGCCCTGAGTGCACTGTTGTGGTGACATAGGATGAATCAGAATAAATAGTCACTGACACCCCTGGGATACTAGAAGTGCTTCAATGAGTGCTATGAGCTCAGCTGCTTGAGCTGAATAATGCATGGGTAGCCTTTTCTGTACCACCACCTCATACTTACCATCCACTAGGCAGACAACTGGCGCACCTGTATGTCTGTCAGAAATACACAATAATGGAGGAGAGAAATCGACACTCCCCCCCGAACCACAGAAGCCGAATGAATTCGACCCTCCCACTGTGGTTGGCACAGGTGCCTGAAGTAGTACACAGGACACCACGTGGCAGCCAATGGGGGGAAGAGGAGTTAGGGAGAGGTTGTGGATGGGGTGGGGGAAGTTAGGAACACCGGAAAAAGGGTTAGGGCAATCATAAATTGGATAGGTGAGGGAAGCACCAGGGAAAAACCCTCCCTATCTGATACCTGTCTCCTGACACCTGAGTAATCTACTGCACAGAACTAGACCGTACATAAACACACCTTAATACATGTGAACATGACGCATGAACAAACACAGAGTATCATAACACACACATAAAGTAGCAAGCGTAATGAACACAGGACAATGGGATATCTCCATGAAGCACAAAACACATGGCCCATGGGGGCAAGCTTTAAGCAATACATAGATACATAAACTTCTCTTCTCTGTAATCCTGATCCAGGGAGATGGAACGGAATTTGATTCACACGAAGGCTAAACCATGTAGTCTTATAATCATGAGTTAGCAGCACTCGTTATTAGCAATACTGCCGACATAACAGTTCTGTGTTTTTCTCCCCAACTGATTATGAATGCCAACCCAGACTTTTGCCGTAGTAGATTGCCGTCATAAATACTCAATGCAGGTGACCGTACTTCATGAATTTAGCCCCCACCCTGCAATGTAGCAAGCACTTATCTGAGCTCTGAGAACCCGGCGGGACTTCTCGGAGGGAAAGTAGAACGCTGTGACCAGCCGCCAGCCCGCCCGCTTTGTCCTGTGAAAGCGAGCACCTGCGGCTTCAGAGTTTAGCATGTCAGAGCTTCGTCGTCCATGGATTCCTGTAGCGCACCGCCGTACGGCTCCAAACACCAACCTCACCCAAGAATAATAAGCCACACCTGTTCACGCGCCGTTGCTCCTTTATGCTGCCCGAAATCACTGCAGCTGGCAACGCGCACATGACAATGCGCCCGTGTCCTGGACTACATACTCCCATGGGCTTCTGAGAAATGTAGTCTCACCTCCGTATGCGCCGTGCGCGTTTCAGAAGGCAAAGCTCGTCACTCCCTAGCACTTCCAGCCCTTATTCCTTACAATGTCTCAGGCTTGACCCCTGGTCAATAGTTGCTGACCTGTCAACGAAAAGAATCCCCCCCTCTCCCAAGCGGACTGTCTTTTGCTTTCGGTATGTCCTCCTCCTCCTCCCCCTCCTCTCACAGTCATGCCTCGCCAGGTCTTCCTCCGTACCCAGTTCCCTCAGAAACGTGGCAGGGTTTACTGTCTTGGACCCCTGTAGGAAGGCAAACACTGCATGCTCCACATACAATGTTACGGAACACCCCATGGTGATTGTGGAGCTTTTCTCAATTGTGAAGGCAGCAGCGGCAAGTGCCTGCTCGCAAGGGAACTGTCCTTGCATTAATTACCCCCCGACCCCTGCTTCCCCAACCGGACTGTCTTTTGCTTTAGGTATGTCCTCCTCCTCCCCCTCAAATGTCACACAGCCATGCCTAGCCAGGTCTTCCTCCGTACACAATTCTGTCAGAAACGTAGCAGGGTTTACTGTCTTGCACCACTCTAGGAAAACACTACATGATCCACGTACAATGTTATGGAACCTCCCATGGTGACTGTGTAGCTTTTCACACTCTGGGGTGCAAATGTAAAGGCCAAAAGGCCCTTTACAATTGCACCTGTGCGCATGGTAAGCAGTGTTCCCAATTTTTTTAAAAACGTGTCCGATATGCGAGCATGTCAGGCAAGGTTTAATTGTAATTGTACATGCTCCCTGCCATGCAGGCATGGTAGGCAACATGTAGAATGGCCCCCTTAGGGATCTCCAGCATTTGCGCTGGCATCAAAATCCATGCCGGGACAAATTCCTAAGCATTTGTATGGTAGAGAGGAAGGGAGACCATGGAAATGCAAGTTGTTTTGAGCCCCTCCTCTGCACCATATGGCTTTTAAGCCTTACATTAACGTTCTACCCTATAGAACATGAGCCCAGAGAGTGTTTGATACGGAGACTGATACTACTAACTGATACTGAGGGGAGATCAGAATGACAATATGGAAATATATAGTTGAGAGTCATGGGGCCTCATACCGAGTGCAGCGGTAAGGGCTTAACGGCACCGGTAAGGATGCCAGTGCCGTTAACCACTTACCGCCGCATTCCGAGGTCCTTTAGCGGGTCCCGCTAAGGGCGGCTGGTAAAACCAGCCGCCCTTAGCGGGACCCGCTAAAGGACCAGGGAGCTAATAACGTGCCCGTTATTAGCTCCCTCCCCATTCCCATTGAGCCCCATGGGAGCTCGAATGGGAATGGGGATGGGTTCCTTCAAGGAGGAATTACTGGGTCCTCCAAGGTTGGAATGGCCCGGTAATTCCTCATTGAAGGAACCCGGACCCGGTATGCGGTATGGGGGTAGCCATGGCGCTATTAGCAACATGGCTACCTCCATACTCGTAATGAGGCCCATGGTCTTTGAAACTATGCAATGAAAGAAACTGCAAGACCAAGAACTTCAATGAAAAAACAAAAACTCCTGCTAGTGCTTTATAAAGATTAGGGGCCTCATTACAAGTTTGGTGGTATCTTAGAGGTAAATAGGCCAAGATACCACCAAACTGATTTACTGTTACCGCCACTTGTTCTGGTGGAATTACCATCTGATTACAAGTGGCGGAATGGCGGTGTTAGTACCCATTTATGGAGTCCATAGGACTCCATGGGGATATCGCTGAAATACCACTGGCGAGTAATCCAGCCGTGGACCCCTTGCTCACTGTGTCTTAGAGAGGCTCAGCTTCACCTCACTGATGAGGCCCGACTAAGGAGAAACACGTGTCTGGGGTTACTGTTGGTACTCTTGTTCAGAGGAGATTTGCCTAGCATTTTGGTGCTAGACTGCCCTTGTGGGTGGGACAAAGACTGATATGCAAATGGATATTCAATGTGATTAGGCAAGGGCAGAGAGTTCATCCCACTAAACATTTTGAATTTGAAATGTCTTTTTCTGTGAAGTTGAGGAGACAGGTGATAAGCTGAGTGTGCAGCTGTAACTTTAAAACTTACCTTAACAAGACAGGAAAGTATATTATAATATTTGTATCACGTTTTATATAGCGATTCCTGCTGAATTCTTCTCAAGTCTAAGTACTATAATAACAAGTGTTATTACCCAATTCCCTATCGTACTCAACATATCGACCTCAGAAAGATGACTGGGTGAAGTGGCACTACCAGTATTCATACATGTGATGGCAGATTTGTAAATCAAGTGCTTGCTTAGCTGAGCTGTTTGTGTTTGGATTTATTTGAAGGACAGGGATGTCATTTTCTATCAGAAATTATTTACAATAACACATTTAGAGTTTAGGGTGGACTGCATAGAAATCATTATTTTATAATAAAAAATGATATTTTATTGGTTTTCTCTAAACCTATACGAGCACCTGCTGAATAGAGGTTGAGCACCACTAGAAAAAGTGTTTGAAGTACAAATATGTATATATGTATATATATATATATATATATATATATATATATATATATATATATATATATTCACTGACAAACAACATTGTTAAGGGGACGTTATGGTTAAGTTGCACTAGTAAAAACCTATGCAATTCAATGGACAAACATTGTTAGAGGGACGTTATGGTTACAGGTAAACCCGAAAACCCCCAGAAATTCACAAGTTATGGTAAGAGAAGCTACCATAGCTCGCACTACCCCTGTGTACTGCAAGGACTAACGCCCATCACATCAAAGATGACATCACAAATGTCATTCATGACATGACTTCTCCGCATCTTGTAGACGGGCAAACAAAACAGCATTACCAATGGGCGACAAAGAAATGCCATTTGCTTGGAAAAATTCTGCATTTCCACAACTAATGAGGTCATTGTTGCAGAAGAACATCCAAGTAGCGGACTAAAAAGTATACATGCTTCTGTTGATGAGACACCTTCCTGCCTCTGGCTCTGAACAACTTCCAGAAGCAATGTCCCATTCTCTTCATGGTGTTATGGATGAGAAAAGCATCTTGGCAGTGGGAAAAAGCCTCTTCACTAGATTTAGCAACCTCTTCAGTCGACAGAACAAGCCTAAACAAGACACGTAACCCATATGCATGCCCCCGTAGTGGATGACGATAACATTGGCTCTAGCAAAAGTGGCCAGGTCTTTGCAAAGTGCATGCATGTCGGCGTAACTGCGCTCGTAGACACCGTTCCACAATGTGACCACTCCTTCCAACCTGAAATTGTCATCAAAGTTTCTTTCCAGGGCATAACTGTGCAGATCTAGTAGAAAGGCAACACAATGCGTTTCGCCATGTCAGCCAGCCTCACTACACAGCGTGTAATATACAGCAGTTTGACCACCCCTTCCTGTGAACCACACCCACAGTACCTGATTGGATAATCCCGAACGTCCCATGTTTATTGGCCAGCAAGGTAAGAAGCGCAGATTGTGGCACGTGCAGTGCCCAAAGTACCACACCCCAGTAAAGCAGGAGCAGTCATTCTTCCCTTTCCACTACCTTTTGTCCAGCACAACCTCATTGGGTACGGGTAAATGGGCACACACGATTCCACCAATGCCATCCAAGACGTTACCCTCTAACACTGTCCGTTCTGCACAACACTTCATAGGTACCGTTACAAATTCAGCCTGCTAGTGTGCTGTCACTAGACAGCACGTCCAATAGAAAGTTCAGTAAAAGATTGCAAGATTTGTGCGTCCACATTCATCCACTTGCGCACCCATCAGCACAAAATGGAGGTACGGAAACCTTTTCTGCACTATGTGTATGACTGTGTTATAAGTGCCTCTGCACACGGTATCTGCCACTGAGCTGCCATTAGGTTCTTTAAAAGCATACTGTTTTATTTCCCATCCCCTACCATAAAGTGGCACTTCAGTGATATGTGCTTGCAACGTTCTCATTTAGCCATATCAGACAGTGTAATATCGAAACAGGAACTCTCTGCTTTCCTTCCGACATTGCTACGAAATGTTTTCCCCACTAACCCACCTCCTACGTAAATAGTAAAAAAATGCCACCAATAGCAGCATTGAATGTATGGTACCAAGCAAAAGCAACTTTCCAAAAGATCACTGTCTGCCCAGCTGTACTTCTGTCTACGCTGCACTATTGCAACAATCTGCCCCCTTCTACTCTCCGCCCTCTGCAACGCATCTAGAAGAGGAGTGCGCGATTTGGGTTGGTATCTCTCCTGCACTGAAATGTCGCCAATAGCTCCCAGTGGTTGTGAGGAATAAAGTGAGAAGACTCTGCATTATGCGGATGGCCCTCTGGCCCCTGGGACCTCAATACGTTTAACTGTAACTCCCTATATATTTGCGTGCACAAGCTCTTCCCTCATCCGCCTCCAACTCCCTCAGGGTCAGGCGCTTCTGCAAAAAAATAGTTGGTCATAGTTGTGCTTTTTGGCCTGCGGCCTCCCTCTGGAACGGCCTCCCTGGCTCCCTGACACTTGAGGGGAACCATCGCCAGTTCCGGAAGCACCTCAAAGCCTTTCTCTTAGCGTCTGCTGTTTCTGCTCCTCTCCCCTGCTAACTGCCTGACGTAAAGTGATTCTGCACTACTTACCTGGCGACTCTGGGATGTCGGGGCCCATGTCACCTCCCCCTGCCATGCGAAGCCCTGCACTGGCTTTCTAGCAAACCCTGCACTTGAGGACTGTTTTCTGTATGCCTAACAGTACATCCACCACCTGTTGTGTGCACATATCTGTGCACTTGGCACAATCAGACCTTATTTTTACTTATTGTCATTTGTTCTTCTTCCCATTTACTGTACCTTCCCCTCCCTCCACCCATGCACTTGGGCAATCTAAGTCACACCTGGTCTAGTACGGTTGTTATCTCTGTCTCCCCTCTGTTTCCGATCCCTTGCCTCTTTGCGCTTTGCTAGACGTGTGTGTAGGCGCATTACAAATGCCATAGCATAAAATTTCACATCATATATTATCATACACACAATGCATGCACAACAGCAGGATGCCTGCCACGTACCGTGTACACTACAAAGTAGTTTTTTGTGTTCCGCAGTACCCCACTTACTGCACACTTTTCAAAAAATATTGCGCACACGCAGCCCAGCTTGCATGTCACTAACTGCAAATAAATACATACAGTTCATGCATACACCCAGGATGCCTGCCCCTTACCTTGCACACTTCCACCGTAGCCTTCTGCACTTCTTTGTGCAAAGAGACCTTCTGGCACAGTGTTTGCGTAGACACCAGACCCACCAACCTTATAGAGAAGTGTCTTTCGGTTCACAGTTTCATTTCCATGGCTCCCATCCAGATAATGGCTGGATGTGGCACGTGGCAGCGTGAAAGTACAGTGTAATCCGCTGAGTTATCGTGCTAGAGAGGGAGGGGGTTGAGGGGGTAAATTTAAAACAGTACAGGGGTTTGGATCTGTAGTTCTGTCTCAGAAAACAAAAGGTTATTTTATTTTATTTTTTTGTCCTGTTTTTGTTAAGTATGTGCTTGCATAAATATTTTTTTAAATCTCTTTTGATTACTTTCTGTTTGCTTCTCCTCCTCACATTTGCACGGACTGAACGTCAGCGCTTCTCTTACAGTTCTACAGGATTGTCTGCAACGCTGTGTGCAGAGTGGCAAACAAAACAGCATTGCCAATGGAGGTCAAGAAAATGCCATTTCCTTGGAACCACTGCAAATCTTGCTTGTTAATGCTGTCATAGTCGGTGCACAACATCCCAGCAATGCACATAAAGTCACAAATGCTTCCGTTTATGAAACACCTCCCGACCTCTAGCTGTGGGCAAATTACACCGGCATGGTCCCATGCACCTCTTGGTGGTAAATCACCTTGGCAGTGGGAAAAATCTGCATCACTGCTGCCTCAAGGTGAAAATCACCTTGGCAGTGGGAAAAATCTGCATCACTGCTGTCATCAACTTCCTGTGGTGACGGAGCAAACGTGAGCACGACATGTACCCCAAATGTAGTGCTCCATAATGCACGACCACAACATCCACACTGTCGACAGAGGCCACACATTTACAAAGGAGAACTATGGCACCGAAACCCCACTCATACACTGTGTGTCATGGCCATTGGGCAAGGGCCCAGGCCTTCATCACCCCCAGGGTCCAAATGGACCCAGTCCTGGCACCTCTGGCGCCAGGCTCATAGAAAGGTGTGCTTTGCACACCCTGTGCCTAAGGCACGTGGATCAGGGCCAGACGTGGCCATGGAACATCATTGGGAGCCACGTGCCAGAGTCCTTGGGAGGGGCAAGGTGGATCCACAAGGCGGGGCCAAAGGGAGCTTCGCTTCTTCTCCTCATCTTCGCGGTATCTTCATCCAGAGCCGGGGAACGCACTTCGAGCATCCAACCTGTGCTCCACGCTGTCAGGCCGCTCCTGCAAGGGGAAAAGACACACAACAGGTTAGAAATCTTATAAATAACGAACACTTGGCCGCACCATACCTGAGCTTTGAATTCCATTATAACGGCCAGCTTACCTGTTGACTTTGAGAGTCCCATCTTCCACAAGGGAATCCCTGGATCCACTCCAAACTTCCGATCTACCATCTTCACACCTATTGGGAAGAGAAGAGACAGTGCAAGAATCATTATTACTTACCATCAAGGCAAAAGACTCATTGCCAAAGAAATTATAAACGAACAATAACCATAATCAAAGACTTACCTTCCAAGTGGATTGGTCGCAGCTGGTCTGGATGGATTGCCACTTTCGCGGGCCAGTGAGGTAACTAGACCCACTCTACGCACCCCTGCTGAAGGAAGCAGGACGGAGAGCTCAGCATTACAAAATAACAGGTGAGCTTGCATGGGAAAACTCTTGCGCACTATGTTTTGGCACGAAAGGATCGAGGGAATTCATGGTACACCGACTCCATTCTCATTGACTCTAATCTCCTCCCAGGGGCAATACCAACATCCAGAACAGCATACTCTGCAGCAGCTGGGGAAGACAGCCGATACAGGGGAGCCAAGTCAAGGGAGGGCTCCAACCGAGCCCCAATGCCCCCGCACAGACCAGGTGAGCGTAACACTGTGCCCCAAAAAGCCTCCACTACTTCCAACTGAAAGTTAGTATCAATGCCTTTTTCCACGGTATTCCTGTGCAGATCTTGCACAAAGGTATCACCCACGATGAGCACTCTGCGTCAGTCCATCTCTGTCAACCTCACTGCATCGAGGTTTAGGGAAATATATCACCGCCCCTTCCTGTGAACCACACTCTCGACAACTGATTGGATAACCCCCACATTTCCATTTGCAAAGGCACCACGCTCAAAAGGGCAGATTGTAGCATGTGCGCCTTACCAGCTACAGCGAGGGCCACATCCCAGTAAAGCAGAGGAACTCCTTATTCTGTTTCCACTATTGTATATGCAACACTCCTGCATTAGGTAGTATGCAATAGGCACACATGCATATAGCATTCACACCCAAGACCTCTGCATCGAACACTATCATTTCTGCACTGCACTGCACTGCAGACGTACCTTTACACACTCACAGTACAGGTTTTGTGTCATGTGAAAGCACCTCCAGGTAACAGCTCTCTAAACCGATGCACGCTTTCAGCATCCACATTCACCCAGAGCGGCACCCAGCAGCACAAACTGCAGGTAGCCATAGTTTTTTCCTCCCAGCACTCCACCAACTCCAATGATAAAATACTTTAAAGTGCAGTACAGTAGTTAGTAATCTGCGCAATGCACACTACTCAAGCACATACACTATGCCGTTGAACCCTATGCACTGGTACACAAACACTTTCTCAACACAGCACTCAGATGACACACTGCAGAACCGTTCACTCCATAAGCTGCTGACATGCACTGGAAAATGTACTATGTGCGAAAAATGAGCACACCCATGCAATCAACAATGCATGCACAACTAACAAACCACACACGAAACACAACAATCTGAGGAGTAGTTGAATGCAACTCACATAGCTGTTCGTGTAAGGCTTCTAGCCATGCATCCAAGACGCTAGTCCCTCACCACAGACAGCACACCCTAGTGCACCCCACGCTGTACTCCTCATGTCATGTGTAATGCATTCCCCATCTGCAATTGTGCCTGCCACCTTTCACCCTGGCCACATCTTTGCATGCATGGCTCCATGACGTTGGGTTGGCTGTGCTGAACGGCATGTGCGTGGCTCTGTACATTGTCCATATTGCAATTTTCTGATGCTGATGACTACCTTTCATGGTGCAATATGTTAAAACACTTTCTCAAGCAAGGGTCTTGAAAAGGGCATCCCATAGCAAATGGAAATAACGGCCAGCTTACCTGTTGACTTTGAGAGTCCCATCATCCTCAAGGGAATCCCCGGATCCACTCCACACTTCCGATCTACCCTCTTCACACCTATTGGGAAGAGAAGAGACAGTGCAAGAATCATTATTACTTACCATCAAGGCAAAAGACTCACTGCCAAAGACATTATTATAAACTCACAATAACCATAATCAAAGACTTACCTTCCAAGTGGATTGGTCGCAGCTGGTCTGGATCACCACTTTTGCAGGCCAGTTAAGTAACTAGGCCCACTCTACGCGCCCCTGATGAAGGAAGCAGGACGGAGAGCTCAGCATTGCAAAATAACAGGTGAGCTTGCATGAGAAAACTCTTGCGCACTACGTTTTGGCATGAAAGGGTCAAGGGAATTCGTGATACACCCACGCCATTCTCATTGCCTCTAATCTCCTCCCAGGGGCAATACCAGCATCCAGAACAGCATACTCCACAGCAGCTGGGGAAGACAGCGGATACAGGGGAGCCAAGTCGAGGGAGGGCTCCAACCGTGCCCCAACGCCCCCGCAGAGACCAGGTGAGCCTCTCTGAATGTCTGCCTGGGCACAATGGAAACCTCTGAAACTGACCAATTAGCCCAATTACTGGGGGAGCTGCGGGCTGAAGTGTAATGCCTCAAGGCAAGAGACTAATTCCTTGAGAAGAGACCTCATAGTAGCCCAAGGAAGGAAGGATGAGCTGGCAAGGCAAATGCTCCAGACACACGCAGGACAAGTTCCGTTACCCGGGATTACACCAACTCTTTTGCCCCAGCCATCACCCCCAGTGGCAGTCCCACTGGCACCTCCAGAACTCTTCTTCGGCGACCCGTACAAAATACGCTGTGTTCATGAACCAGTGCCGTCTCCACTTCTTGTGTCGACCCCGAGCCTTCCCTAACGACAGCGCAAGGGTGGCTTTTGTACTTTCCTATTTGGGAGGTTGTGCAGCCGACTGGTTCATCCCATTAGTAACCCAGGATGATCCAATACTTCGGAACTTTGGGGAATTCCAACGGGAATTGGAAAAATTGTTTGCCAGGCTCACCCAAGGACAAGCATTAGACAATGAATCTCTTAGACAAGGGAGCCATGATTTATTGATTTACATTGCCACCTTCAACCGCCTCATAGCACAGACTAATTGGCCGGAGGAGAAAAGAACCACACTGTTTTACCGAGGGCTGAGGGGTGAGTTAAAAGATGTGCTAGCCCAAGCGTTTAATCTGCCCAAGTGTTGTGGGGAATATATTAACCTGACTGTGCAACTGGACCATCGTCTACAAGACCGAAAAATTGATCGCACAAGGGAGGAAGGGAGGTCAGTTTACCTGCGACCTCGGGACAGTCAAACCAAGGCTCATGAAGCTACCGAACCTGTGCAAATTGGGGGATTGCGAGCTCCCATTTCCAAGCCTGAGAGGGAAAAGAGGATACAACAACAACTTTGTTTATATTGCGGAAAACCTGGACATTTCTTGCGAGATTGCCCTGTTAAATCCGCCAAGAAAATGGTAGGGGCCACAGCCAATGAAAACAATGAAAACAAAGCAAAGGAGCAGAAGTCGGAAAACTCGGACGCCCGGCAAGTGTAGGGGTCCACTTGTCGAGCGTAATTAAGAAAGTTGTACAGACCTCCCACCTGGTCATCCTGGTACTAATAACCAACCACCAACAACCGTCAAGAGTTCATGCCCTGGAAGCCTACATTGATAGTGGTGCGGTGGGAAATGACATTGATTAGGATTTGGCCGCACGGATAGGCCTTCCACTTCAGCAAAAACCACGCTGGGAAAACGTCACTGCCGTGGATGGCTCGCAGCTATCTTCAGGCCATTAACTCAACACACCAATAAGGTAATGCTGACATGTCAGGATGGTCATCAGGAAAGCATTTTGTTTGATCTTATAGGGGCCCCCCAGTTCCAAATGATCCTCGGAATGCCGTGGCTTGAAACCCATAACCCAAGGATTGACTGGCGCACTAGGAATCTGACCTTCCCTCAGGAATGTGCAAAAAGTTGTTACCACAGGGACGGGAGGCAACTACAACTCGAAGGGAAATCCATCCTAGGAATTGTTGGTTCATTACCTTCAAGATTTTCTGGATGTGTTCCAAAAGGAACAAGCTAATACCCTGTCTCCCCATAGAACTTATGACTGCCAAATCGATCTGGTCCCAGGAGCACAAATTTCCTGCAGCAGAATCTACGCTCTGACCGGGCAAGAACATCAGCAACTAAGAACATACCTAGATCAGTACTTAGCTAACGGGTTCATTCGTCCGTTCAATTCCCCAGCCTCTTCAGCGCTCTTCTTCGTGCCAAAGAAGGAAGGGGACCTCAGAACTTATATAGATTATAGGGCATTAAACCAGATTACCTTGAAAAATAGGTACCCTCTGCCGCTCATTCCCAAACTACTTGACCAAGTAAAGAATGCTTGAATCTATACAAAATTTGACCTACAGAGAGCTTACCATTTGGTAAGAGTGAAAAAAGGCAGCAAATTGGAAACGGCCTTCCGAACCAAGTCCAGACTTTTTGAGTACCAGGTCATGCTGTTTGGGTTATGCAACGCACCAGCAGCATTTCAGTTCTTTATGAACGATGTACTCCACGAATTGTTGGACGTCTGTGTCCTAGTTTACATCGATAACATCCTCATCTATTCAGCATCCAAAGAAGACCACGTGGGGCATGTAAGAGCCGTTCTGGAAAAACTCTGCAAACATTGATTGTTTGCCAAATTGGAAAAATGCTCCTTTCATGTCACGGAAGTCGAGTTCTTGGGCTTTGTGCTTACTCCACGTGGGGGTGCACATGGACACTCGTAAGGTAGAGGCTATTCTTCAGTGGCCATCCCCGACATCGATCAAAGGAGTACAGAGTGTACTCGGATTTGCCAATTTCTATCAGCGATTCAGCCCAGGATTTTCCCAAATTGTTCATCCTATCTCTTCCTTATTAAATAAGAATAAGAAGTTTTATTGGTCTCCCGAAGCTGAAAAAGCTTTTCTGGAATTGAAATCAGTTTTCACTTCAGCACCCGTCCTTCAACATCCGCGACCCGATCTGCCCTATATAGTTGAGACCGATGCCTCCAGTGTGGCCATGGGGGCAGTGTTATCGCAAAAGGATCCGGACACAGGGCAGTTACATCCCATAGCATTTTGGTCCAGTAAGTTTACTGCACCAGAAAAGAACTATGCCATAACCGACAAAGAATTACTGGCAATAAAAGGAGCTCTTAAAACTTGGAGACACTATCTCCTAGGAGCCAGACATACTGTCACCGTTATCACAGATCACCGTAATCTGCAATATTTGAAAACTGCCAAGGCCCAATCTCTCGTCAGCTTCGCTGGGCTCTCTTCTTCGCAGAGTACGATTTTGGGATCACATATCGGCCGTGAGTGCGTAACGGAAAGGCTGATGCTCCGTCACGAATGGGAGAGGATAAAGACGCATTTATACCATCAGAACCAGTATCCATCATTCCAGAAGAGCGAATTCAAAATTAGATCGCAGTAACCGCCTGCTGGGAAGATTTGAAGATCGACCCCGAGTCTCAAATGGACCAAGCCGCCCAACAAGAATGGTTACACAAGGGGGACCAGTACTCCATTAAGGACAATTTACCCTATTTTCAGGGGAGACTATACATCAAAGACAAAGAAACTCAAAAGAAGATTATTGCGAATTACCACGAGTCATTAGTGGAGGGGCATCCTGGAATTACTAAGATGCGAGCCAAAATCAGGAAGAATTATTGGTGGCCAACCTGGAGAAAGGACGTAGTCCAATTTATTGCAACCTGCAGAGTTTGTGCACAACAAGAATCCCAAAAGTCAAGCCCCGCAGGATTATTGCATCCACTAGCTATACCACCAGTCCCTTGGCATACATTATCCATGGACTTTATTACAGATTTACCTCCCTGCGACGGCTTCAACACAATCTTAGTGGTGGTAAATTTACTCTCCAAAATGGCACACTTTATTCCCCTCAGGGGACTTCCTACTGCTGGAACTCTGGCGACTGTATTCCTAGAACAGATAATCAAACTACATGGTTTCTCTTCGGTATTGATTTCTGACCGAGGAACACAAATTGTTGCAAGATAGCGCAAATCGACCTTCGCCTCTCCACCAGTCACCATCCCCAAACCGATGGTCAAACTGAGAGAACTAACCAGACGCTAGAACAATACCTGAGATGCATGCAGCAGAAAACTGAAGGATCCTGGAAGGACATTCATTGGTTAACTGAATTTGTATACAATAACTCTGTCCACACTAGTACTGGACAAACCCCATTCTATATCATGAATGGTCGGCATCCCCGGACGTTGTCATGATCACGAAAAGGATGCCAAACTTAGCTCCTAAAAGAATCCGGTCACCAGCCTACTATTCTAGGTTGGTGGGCAAGCAGCGCTGTTTTCCAAGAAGGGTTTAATGGTGACTTCCTCATTGCACAATATGTCCGCCAAGCTGACCTCACTAAGGTTGCTGTGCTGGTCTAGTTGTTTTGGCACAGTTCCTATTTAAGCCCCTCCTCTCGAGCGCTCTGCGCTTCGCATCGTTATCTGCATTGCAGAGTGACGCTTACCGCGGTCCTGTCACAGCATTAGCCATAGTATTCTTAGTTTATCCATAGTTTCCATGTCACAGTGATTTCCATAGTGTATTCCCTAGCTGTAGAGTCCCAGTCCAGTTCCCGAATTCGTTCCTGTCAACTTTCATTTTCCAGTCACGTCGAGGTTTTCTGTCAGCTGTTCCCTTCTGCCTGTCAGGCTGTCGCAGCAAGTATTATTCACTCCGATTGATGTGCATACATTCCTTGTGTTCTCTACATTCTAGTTATGTGGTTTGCACTGTATGGTTTTAAGGCTTGTCTAATTTGTAGTCGTGTGGTGTGTTCGCGCTCCTGTTCACTTGCAAGCACTTCAGGTTCATGGCGCCGTGTTTAAAGGCGCCACTGTGCATTACGTTCCTTTTCATTGTGCGCAGTTCATGTTCATGGCGCTGAGTTCAGAGGCGCAACTTTACATTGTGTGAGGCAACACAAAATACTGTCCTTAAAGGCGTGTTGCGCATTTCCTCCTTTTGGGCACACTCTAAGTCTGAAAGGTTTTACAGACGTCCTCCTTTGACCCGCTTGATGACCTAGAAATACCAGCAATCACCTCCCTACATAAAACAATTACTCAAACTCTGAAGGAAGCTACCAAGAATTTGACTAAAGCCAAGGAACAACAAAAGAAGTTTGCTGATAGGCATAGAAGGGAAGCCCCACATTATCAAATTGGGGATAAAGTATGGTTGGCTGCCAGAAATATACCATTAAAAGGACCTCAAGTCTTCCGTCCCAGATATCTCGGACCTTATCCCATCAAGGCCATTATCAACCTGGTCGCAGTAAAACTAGATCTACCCGCCAATATGCGAATTCATCAAGTGTTTCACGTTTCTCTCCTGAAACCTGTGAAGCCCGACACTAGGATCAAGAAACTTCCGGATCAGAAATTATCGAAGGAGAACCTGAGTACGAGGTTAAAGACATCCTGGATTCGAAAATGGTATGATGAAAACTCTACTATTTAATTGATTGGGAAGGTTATGGACCTCGAGATCGCACTTGGGAACCTGTGGAATTTGTCCATGCACCTCGACTGGTCAGGTGGTTTCACCGTAACAATCCCACCAAACCAGGACCAGGGAGAGGGACGCCCCAGAGAGGGGCCTGGCAGGGGAATGCTGTCATGGCCATTGTGCAAGGGCCCAGGCCTTCATCACCCCAGGGTCCAAATGGACCCAGTCCTGGCGCCTCAGGCGCCAGGCTCATAGAAAGGTGTGCTTTGCACACTCTGTGCCTAAGGCACGTGCCTAAGGGCCGGGCGTGGCCATAGAACATCATTGGGAGGCACGTGCGAGAGTCCTTGGGAGGGGCAAGGTGTTACGCTCACCTGATATCCCCGGGGGCGTCTGGAAGGCTCTGAGATCTGGAACCCTGGATGCGTAGTTGCCCAGTGCTGAATAATGAATCTGCAATTACAGAAGGGAGGATTTGTGATAACTGTCTCTAATGGGTGAATCTCCCACCTCCCTCTGACTGATTCCCTTCCCACTGGGTTCTTTTCTCACCTTAGTTATTTGTAGGTTGAGCTATCCGTCCTGCGTTTCTTGTGCAGGGGCGCTTGATGTTTGTTGGTGAGCTGCCCGAGTTGCTTCCCTGGTGCAGTACGCCTTCCTTGGGCCCAGGCCTGCTGTGACCCCGAATCTGCTAGGAGGCAGGTAGGTTTTTTAATTGTAAGTCTTTGTTCTGTTTATGGTGGGAATTTGTTAATGTCTTTATCTCCTTCTTTTCAGGTGCGAAGGTCTTGATGCTGGCGTGCCGGATGGAGAGGCACGTTTCTAGGTAAGAGAAAGCGCGAAGCGCAGCGTCTTTATTGTCTTTTAAAGCTAACCTGTGTTTTCTTCTTCTTCTCCTCACAGGCCGCTGTGGTGCTGCGAGTCGAAGAGCGTGCGATGAAAAACAGGCCCCCGGAATCCGTTAAGGTAAGTACAGCGCTGTGCGGTTGATTAATATTGAAAGCGAACCTGAATATGTCTCTTTTTCCTTTGCAGATGTTGCTGTGATGCTCCGGATGGAAGCGCGGCGTAGCGCGATGGATTGAGGTAAGACTGATGGAATTCCATGTTTTGGAAGTGCGCGTGTTCTAACATTGTTTTTCCTTTTCTTGTTATTGCAGGTCGCGATGTTCGAGCAGCAGCTGTGGTAGCGGTTCACCGGAAGTCCTTAGTGATGTTTCTTCTTCTCTCGGTTTCCACAGTTTGCAGCCCGGTTGAGATGCTGAGTGCTGGATGGTGTTTTCTCAGGTAAGACAGAATGATCTTGTTCTTGTTCTTGCAGGACTACAGGAAGATGCCGAAGACCAGGAGCTGGACACTGTGAGCGTCACGCTGCTGGTTGCAGAATAACGCGAAGCGTGTTCTGCAGTCAGGGTGTGGTTTATATAGCCCAGGTAAAGTAGTACCAGGGAAAGTAGTTCCAGGTCTGCCACACCCAAAACACTAGACTGCATGGCTTGGTTCTTAGAACTAGGCTGTGTGGGTGCATCCATGTTGGATTTAAAGACCCATGTAGTCAATTGAAAGTAAGCCTGGTTAGTATCTCCTTACAGTATATGAGCCTGGTGCCAGATGCGCCAGGACTGGCTCCAGGAGCCTTTTTGCTGAAGTCTTGAGGCACTTAGAGTAATTGGGGGAGCTTGCTTGTGGCACAGCTTGTGACCCTGGTCATGACACAAGGTGGAGCCACAAGGCGGGGCAAAAGGGGGGGGCCAGAGCCAGCCTATAAAAAGTCAGCCCAACCACATGCCCTCGCTTCGCGTTATTCTGCTTGCAGCGTGACGCTTACCGCTGTTCCTCTGAAGACCATCTTACCTGACTCCTGTAACTCCATCGCTGAAGGTGCACCTTACCTGATTCCAGCCGCTCCATCGCTGAAGGCGCACCTTACCTGATTCCAGCCGCTCCATCGCTGAAGGCGCATCTGAAGACCATCTTACCTGACTCCTGTAACTCCATCGCTGAAGGTGCACCTTACCTGATTCCAGCCGCTCCATCGCTGAAGGCGCACCTTACCTGATTCCAGCCGCTCCATCGCTGAAGGCGCATCTTACCTGATTCCAGCCGCTCCATCGCTGTGCGCGCATCCTACCTTCATTCCATCGCCATGCGGGACGGAGCCTTTTCTCACCCGTTCCGGACGTCCAGCGACGTGGGAGCTTTGCTTTTTCTCCTCATCTTTGCGGTATCTTCATCCGGAGCCGCGGAACGGCCTTTGAGCATCCAGACTCTGCTCCACGCCGTCAGACCGATCCTGCAAGGGGAAAAGACACATAACAGGTTAGAAATCTTATAAATAACGAACACTTGGCCGCACAATACCTGAGTCTTGAATTCCATTATAACGGCCAGCTTACCTGTTGACTTTGAGAGTCCCATCTTCCTCAAGGGAATCCCCGGATCCGCTCCACACTTCTGATCTACCATCTTCACACCTATTGGGAAGAGAAGAGACAGTGCAAGAATCATTATTACTTACCATCAAGGCAAAAGACTCATTGCCAAAGACATTATTATAAACAAACAATAACCATAATCAAAGACTTACCTTCCAAGTGGATTGGTAGCAGCTGGTCTGGATCGCCACTTTCGTGGGCCAGTGAAGTAACTAGGCCCACTCTACGCGCCCCTGCTGAAGGAAGCTGGACGGAGGGCTCAGCATTACAAAATAACAGGTGAGCTTGCATAGGAAAACTCTTGCGCACTAAGTTTTGGCACAAAAGGGTCGAGGGCATTTGTGATACACCAATGCCATTCTCATTGCCTCTAATCTCCTCCCAGGGGCAATACCAGCATCCAGAACAGCATACTCTGCAGCAGCTGGGGAAGACAGCCGATACAAGGGAGCAAAGTCGAGGGCGGGCTCCAACCGTGCCCAACGCCCCAGCAGGGACCAGGTGAGCGTAACACTGTGCCCCAAAAAGCCTCCACTCCTTCCAACTGAAAGTTAGTATCAAAGCCTTTTTCCACGGCATACCTGTGCAGATCTTGCACAAAGGTATCACCCACGATGAGCGCTCAGCGTCTGTCCAGCTCTGTCACCCTCACTGCATCGAGGTTTGGGGAAATATATCACCGCCCGTTCCTGTGAACCACACTCTCGACAACTGATTGGATAATCCCCACAGTTCCATTTGCAAAGGCACCATGCTCAAAAGGGCAGATTGTAGCATGTGCGCCTTCCTAGCTACAGCGAGGGCCACATCCCAGTAAAGCACAGGCACTCCTTATTCCGTTTCCACTATTGTATATACAACACTCCCGCATTAGTTAGTATGCAATAGGCACACATGCATATAGCATTCACATCCAAGACCTCTGCATCGAACACTATCATTTTTGCACTGCACTGCAGACGTACCTTTACACACTCACAGTACAGGTCTTGTGTCATGTGAAAGCACCTCCAGGTAACAGCTCTCCAAACCGATGCATGCTTTCAGTGTCCACATTCACCCAGAGCGGCACCCAGCAGCACGAACTGCAGGTAGCCATAGTGTTTTCCTCCCAGCACGCCACCAACTCCAATGATAAAATACTTTAAAGTGCAGTACAGTAGTTAGTAATTTGCGCAATGCACACTACTCAAGCACATACACTATGCCGTTGAACCCTATGCACTGGTACACACACACTTTCTCAACACAGCACTCAGTGGACACACTGAAGAACTGTTCACTCCATAAACTCCTGACATGCACTGGAAAATGTACCATGTGCGAACAATGAGCACACCCATGCAATCAACAATGCATGCACAACTCACAAACCACACACGAAACGCAACAATCTGAGGAATAGTTGCATGCAACTCAGATAGCTGTTCGCGTAAGGCTTCCAGCCATGCATCCAAGACGCTATACCCTCACCACACACAGCACACCCTAGTGCACCCCACGTTGTACTCCTCATGTCATGTGTAATGCATTCCCCATCTATAATTGTGCCTGCCACCTTTCACCCTGGCCACATCTTTGCATGCATGGCTCCATGATGTTGGGTTGGCTGTGCTGAACGGTATGTGCATGGCTCTGTACATTGTCCATATTGTAACTTTGTGATGCTGACGACTTCCTTTCATGGTGCAATATGTTAAAACACTTCCTCAAGCAAGGGTCTTGTAAAGGGCATCCCATAGCAAACGGAAATGCTAACATGTGGCTCCCTAATGTGCAACACGTGCAATGACCTACACCATGTGCTCGTCAACCCATAGCACCTCACTTTGGTTGTTCCACCAAGTGTAAAATGTTCTTCGCACCCATTCTTCAAAGGTCATCATACTCTGAGAGTTGCAGAGGTAACTGCATGGCTGCAGTATGGTGTGATGGCTGTCGTCAAGGGATAGGCTCTTGGGTGTATGGCCAATGGCCTATGGCCTTTGGCCATGTATCCAATAGTCTAGGCCTGACCCGCACCGAAGCACAGCATAATGGCCTCATGAAGGGGGAAATTTGCTACATACCACAATCCACAAACCTACCATAGGATGGGTGGTGCAAAGGGCAACTCATGCCAAACGCAAACAGCGTCATGTGCCTTCCTAATGTCCAAGGTGGTGGCATAATGTACACCACATGGTACTGGACACATATCCGGTCACTTGTGATGTTTTACCACATCTACAAGGTCCTGCTGAACCATTTTTTGAACGTCACCACCATCGGAGACATGCATACTTACAACTGCATGTCTGCGTTATGGTGGCGTGCTATGGTGCAGGCCTAGACTCTTCAGTGCCTGGCCTACGGCCTTTTTCCATACACCCAACAGTGTAGGCCTTGGCCACACCCAGCACAACATAACAGAGTCATGCAGGTGAACAAGTGGCCAGGTACATGCAGGACACCACTAGCCACTTCTAGGCATCCACTACTTCACCACTGCACCCACAGGACACTACCATCAGGTCCAGGCATGTACTACACAGTGTAAGAATTGCAACCAATCCCACAACCATGAAAGCAACATTTTATGCAATGATCACAAACTGCCCACCGAAGGCAACAATGTGAAACCTACTTCACCCCAGGGCACATATTTGGCGGTGCAAGATGGCCACCCATTCATCGAAGGGGCTACGGGCTTAGCACACACAACACACCGTACTGCAGTGTACATTTCAAGTTTCATGTGGTCTTCATTGTACTCCCCTTCTGCCATTGCTCTACCATCACTGACCGCTAGGGCCTCACCACACACAGCACACCCTAGTACAACCCATGTTTTACTTCTCCTGTCATGTGTCAATCACTCCCCACCTGCCAAGTTTCACCCCTGGGCACATCTTTACATGCATGGCTCCATGCTGTTGTGTTGCCTGTGCTGAACGGTATGTGTACATTGTCCATATTGCAACTTTCTGATGCTGATTACTTCCTTTCATGGGGCAATGTGGTCAAACACTTTCGCAAGCAAGGGTCTTATAAGGGCCTAACCATTGCAAACGCAAATGGTAACATGTGGCTCCCTATTGTGCAACACCATATGCTAATGTACGCATAGCAGCTCACTTCTGCTGTTCCACCAAGTGTACAACGTCCTCCACAACCATTGTGTGCTACTCACCAAATTCAAATGCATGCAGCAGAGTGACAACTGACAACTGCATCGCTGCATTATGTTGTGGTGGCTGTGATGAAGGCCTAGGCTGTTGGGTGCATGGCCTACGCCTTCGGCCATGCACCCAACAGTCTAGGCATTGGGCACACTCACCAGAACATAAAAGAGCCATGCAGGCGACCATGTAGGCATGTGCCAGAAATCACAAAGACAACATACGCACCAGCACTTCCATCCAACCGCCGCACCATAAAGCAGGGAGGCAATGACACGTGTTCCACTTACCATAATGCAGAAACATATCGCTGTGTTTGGCACCGCTACACACTTCCAATCACAAAGTATTATGGCCATGCCAACCAAACAAGACAATCTTTACAACATTGGGCCTGCTCCCAACACTCTAGTATGTGCAATGAACCAATGGTGCATAGTGCACTGCAACACTTACTAATCTGCGCAATGCACACTACGCAAGCACATATAAGAAGCAGTTGCACTGTGACCTCTTACATATGTACACTATTCCGTTAGTGCACCCAGTGGACACACTGCACGACTGGTCACTGCAGCATCTCCACCCATACACCGAGAACTGTAGGTTGTTCTACCAATCACCACACCCATGCAACCAACATTGTGTGCACTGCAGCTGAACCACACACAAAAAGCAACAATGTGGCACCTACTTTCAACCAGTAGACACACCTTTTAAACCAGTGGACATACTTTTCTGTGCTAGGGCTGCATCGATGGGGCTACTGACTTACCTCACACAGCACACCATAGTACACGCTATGTTTAAATCCTCATGTCTCGTGGAATGCACTCCCCTTCTGCAAATGCGCCTGCCACGACTCATCACAGAAAGCCATCACCGTTGCAGCTGGCATGCCATAACGAAGACTGCCTGCAATGACCACACAAGATTGTTGCCTGTTGAGATATCCGCGCATTGGCGGAACATGCACGGATAGCGCTGGCACACCACTGTCTTCTTCTAACGAGATATATCACATAAAGCACTTCTCATTCCCGCATCCTTTCCATCCCTTCTTCCTAACACCAGATGTCGTACACTATGTTTTTCAGCCCCTTTTGCCGCCGCATTGTCCTCCGATAAAACATGCCACCGTCTTGGAACACTTTTGACACACATCCTGTCACTGCACACTGCGTTGCAATCAACATTTTGACCACGCGGCGAACAGGGAAATGGGACGCCGGAGCAGAGCCAGATATGACAAATTTTACTGCGCACACTGCTACGTACAAGAGGCCCAGCCATGCACACAATGGCTTCAGAGCCTTGCCACACACACCACAGCACTATCCTCCGATACACCATGGCGGAGTTTCCCAAAAACATTGACGCACAGCACGCTTCCCTCCAGCCAACCACCGGCCGCGTCCAGTGTTCGCTGACATCACGGCCTACCGCAGGCCAATGAGACTTCGGTCCGCGGACCGAACAGGGAAATGGGTCCGCACAGCAGACCCAAATATCACTAATTTTTTGAGACATACATTTCAGTTCTTTGCTACAAAAGTCCTGGTCGGATTTCCACCAAACACACAAAAGCATGCTTTCTGACCCAAGCCCCCACTCCTGCTGCAAATTTGATGAAAATCCGTCCAGCCGTTCGGGCTGTAGCCGTGCGCAAAGTTTTTGCCCATTCAGTCTATGGAAGAAAAAAAAGAATTGGGACCCCCCCTATAAGTTTTGCCCCGCCCTACACGAAACCTCACCCAACTTGGCGAAAAAATTCAGAGCCAGTCATATACTTTTTTTGCAAAGTTTGGTGAGGATTCCTCCAGGGGGAACGAAGTTATAAGCTGCCGAAAAAGTGCTCTTCCTATGAGTTTGGCAACTTAACCATAACTACACGCCGCTACCGGCCCTATATGTATATGTATCATATGATGTGAGTGGACCCTGAGGAAAGTAGTGCAAGTACATATGAGAAGGGTGCCGTACACAAACATAGAACCTTTTGAATTGTTACTTCCTGACTGTTAGTGAAGAAAAGCACCTGTCTACTTATGTCAGTGAACAAAAAGGGGCAGCCACACATGTGATGTCATCAGTGATGTCATCAATGAGATTTGTGATGGCATCTTTGATGTCATGGGTGTTAGTCCTTGCAGTGCACACTGGTGGCGCGAGTTATGGTTGCTTAGCTTATCATAACTGGCGAATTTCGGTGGTTTTCGGTTTTACCTGTAACCATAACGTCCCTGTAACAACGTTTGTCAATTGAATTGCATAGGTTTTTACTAGTGCAACTTAACCATAACGTCCCTTAAACAATGTTTTTGTTAGTGAATTTCATAGGTTTTTAGTAGGGCACTTTAACCAGAACGTTGCTTTAGCATAGTGTTTTCTGTAAAGATAATAGCTGTTTGGTACTGCAACGGAACCATAACGTCCCGTTGACAACGGTTTGTTATATGATTCCTTGGCTGCCCTCATGATAAACGTGTGGAAAGGCCAAATTGTCTGGCGTATGTATCCATTTGCACTACCCCTTCCTTTTCCGAATAGTGTTGGTGTATTTTAGCAATTACAGATGTACATGGTAAATGTTGGTGAGTGTTTGAGTAGTTTCTCTATTTGTGTTAACATTGCATGGTGAATCTGTGCCGCACAATACTGGCCGAGATGACTACAGATGTGCAATATGGATGTTTCCTAGGGAGAGTGCACCTGGTCGGCGTATGTGCAATCACACTACAAGTATCCATAGGACTCCATTAGTAGCCGCATGTCCGCATCTTCTAATGCACTTTTAAATAGTTGTGGAAGCACACGTGTATTCGTTCCACACCTATACCCATGCATAGGTCATCCACTGTATGCTGGTAACACCGCCCCTGTCGCCAGCCCTACGGATTCATACGGTAGGCTAAGGCATTTCAAGCACTCCTGCCGACTACGTGGGTGGCTCTGCAAACCTACCAATGTGTGGCTAAAGCACGCGTGACTGTATGACGCCCACTTGTAAACAAGGAACAGCAACCTGCAGTGGAACGTGGGCGTGTTAAATGTCGCATTAATTTGATCGATGTGCTGCTTGCTTTTCCATGACCCGTGAAACAGACACATCGTATCTGCACTGAGCAGTGTAACGGAAAGTGGCAAGAGGTCGCCTGCGGGTCATACAGTTGAAGAAAACATGTAACTGCAGGTGGGACAGTTTGTAGTGAGTCTGCAAAATGGCAAAGCTGGTGCGGATTGGTCACGCACATACTAGTGCATGTAAAGGCAAGTAAGCAAACAGCAGAATGTGCAGAGCGCAAACAATGTTAGTGGTGGTTAGAAAAGTACTGTAGCTGCATGGGTCGCACAAATGGCTCCCTGCTCCACGTAATGAAGCTGTGTTTCTCGTTGTTGTAAACATTCTTGTATTCCAGAATGTATGCATCTTTGTGAATGCTACTCCTTAGACTAATGGCATAGCATGAGGTGTTTGTACTGCCTCGTGAAACATACAGCCATAACCGCACCCTCTGCATTTCTGTCAACAAATACACTGTGTACCACAGTCTGTGCGAACACACCACACCACACCCAGAAACCTTATTGACCAATCCCGTAGCCTCTACAGGCCCATTTCTATGGCCGTCATCTGCAAAAGGGGCGTATCTAACACGTTCCACCCTGCAACTATCGGGATATTCGCTGACTTTTTGTGCTGTGCGCGCGTGGGAGTGGGGGAATAACCAGTGTAGGGGACGTCGTTAGTTGTGGCGGCTCTTAAAAGAGCCTTTTTTTTTTTAAAGGTGCTTCCATAGAAACACCTTTTTTTGCGGTTTTTATAACTTATTTTGTGTTTTCAACATCAGCTCACATTCTTACAATAGGGTCTTCAGTGCAGCCTGTAGATTGTGAAACAAAATGTCATTGCCACTGGTCAACAAAGACATGCCATTTCCTTTGAAAAGATTTATATATCGAGTACCAATGTTCTCATTCTCACTGGAGAACACCCCAGCAGCACTCAAGAAGTCACACATGCTTCTGTTGATGAGACCCCTTCCGACCTCTGGCTGGTGACAGGAATCATTGGAATACCTCCACACTATTCTCGGGGGTATACATGAGAAAAGCACTTTGGCAGTGGGAAAAATGTGCAGCACTGCTTTCATCATCTTCTTCAGTTGACGGTACACACAGGAACAAGGCATGGAACCCAAAAAGAAGGCTCCAAAGTGCACGACCACAACATGTACAGTTGCTGAAGAGACCATGTGTCGACATTCTACAATAACTCTGCCGAAACAGCACGCTTTGACACTGCACCATAAAGCGTCCACTCCCTCCAAGCCGAAATTGCCACAAAAGCCTTCTTGGAGGGCATACACAAACAGATCTTCCACAAAGGCATCATCCACGACGCAAAACTGTGTGTCTTGCCATGTTTGCCAACCACACTACACAAATTAATGGAAAAAATTATTGCTGTCCTTTCCAAAAGTACTGGTCCGATTTCCACCAAACACACAAAAGCATGCTTTCTGACCCAACCCCCGCTCCTGCCGCAAATTTGGTGAAAATCTGTCCAGCCGTTCGGCCTGTAGCCATGCGCAAATTTTTTGCCCATTCAGTCTATGGGGGGGGGGAAATGTGAAACCCCCCCCACCCTATAATTTTGCCCCCCCTGGACGAAACTTCACCCAACTTGTCTAAAATATTCAGAGCCGGCCATATACTTTTTTTGCAAAGTTTGGTGAGCATTCCTCCTGGGGGAGCGAAGTTATAAGCCGCCGAAAAAGTGGTCTTCCTATGAGTATTGCAACTTAACCATAACTACACGCCTGCTACCGCTGGCCGTGTAATGAAACAGGAGGCTAACAAAGGTAAAATTAACCTGTGGGGAGGAGGCAAGTGTTTAAAACTAAAGAGGGGTACTGTACAAATATGCAATATTACATTCTTACGCAGCACAAAAGGGAGTGGTGGGGTCAGGTACGGAGGAGAGGGCAGGGGAGCGCTCTCTTTGGCAAGGAAGTGAAGTTTAAGCCAACCTTTGAAGAGCTATTGTGCGTTGTGCAAAAGTACACCTTCTGCCTGCCAGTGCTACTGGGCCATTCGCAGGTATTCAATTTAAGCCAAGGTAAAAAAAAAGTCTAATTAGCAGTTCGAATATGTGTATCGACTTAGACAACAGCTTAAGGGTTCCTTTATGTAAGTGCTTGTAGAGGGGCCATCCTGGTGAAGTGGTAGTGGAATAGCAAACAGGTTTCACAAGCATTGCAGGTGGCAGACCTCTTTTCAATGAAGCTTTGCTTATAGCGACCATTTGTATGGCATGTGCTGCAGCCTCCATTGTCTCCAAGAGGCTCCTTTTTGGCGAGCCTAAAAATCAGGCGGATTTTGATTATTTTCCTGTTGGGGTAGTAAATGGCACCAGAGTTGCGGAGGTTCCCAGTTTCTCATGCTATTGTTTATCTCAGACGCAAAATATGCTTATTTGACTGATGGGCACTCATGAGTGATCATTAATGGCGGCCATTGTTGTGATGAATCCTTGCAGACTCCACTTGCCTTTTGCACTTGTCAAACACAGGCTGTAATCCATAGGGATTCAAACCTCTCAGACTGCATCCAAATCCGATGTGGACGGAGATACTGTCAGCATTGGTGCAGGCAGCGGGGAAACATGCAGGTGGATTCCCCACTCTGGGCCCTGATCTCTCTAGGGAATCAGTTTGAAAATGCCACGGGTAATGGGTGAAAACATCCAGTGAATTTGCTTCACATGTCTTATCCTATCCGTGAGATTTTCCGTGCCAACTACTAATTTAGGGTGAAAGGCTGAATTGGGCTTCTGAGATTTTATACCTGCAATTTGTGGGTTACACACATCTCTAGAGCATTCCTTAAACCCATTATGCTACTTTGCCTCAACCCATTATGCTACTTTGCTACTCAACGGTTGGCACCATTAAAATCGTGTACACTATGTTCGTATGAAAAGAAAATGTGGCATTGTGTGGCGCAAGGTTGAGGGCCTAATTGACAAAAGCTTTTTTCAATCGGAAAAATCCCATAGAAAAACGCTTTGTAAATCTGACCCAGAGTCCCAGCGATATTAACTAATATAGCTTTATAGACCTTCCTCGAGGGCCGTACTGGGAGTTATGGGCCCTGAAGACTGACTTAACGGTCCAAGCGCAGCAAGGGCCTTTAATGAGGCCAAACGGAACAAATTTAATGTAAAAATATAAAACATTTTTATTATTATATTGTTTTTTGGGTGACTTAAATATTCCATGTGTAATATTTAAGTTTAAAAAATATGGCAAAAATATGTCATGCTTATTTAAAGTAATTGATTCTTTTGACTAATTTAAAGTAACAAACGAAAAAAAGGACGGTATTTGTAGTAAAATGTCATTTTAAATTAGGCCAATAGAGTGGGGGTGAAGCACTGTTAGTGCATGGCTTTCAGAGAAAAATGAAAGAATGGTTACATTTGCTGGCTAAAAGAAAACTGACCTATACCAGGCCTTATAGCGCACAAATTGACCAATGGGGAATGGTTATTCACCACGCCAGGGTTCTAACAGATTAAACAATACTTTTCAGTCATGAAAGTGAACATTTTTAAGCATTTATTGTAGGCACTGTCGTCACTGGAATTAGACTTTATTTTAAACTGCTTGTTTTTATTTTATTTATTTACTACATTTGCAGTCCATCGCACGGCCACTATTGCAGTGAATGACACGTATTCATGGATCGGAATGCGCAACATCCTGCTAGGGAAATGGGCAGTTACGAGGGATCCCGCGCAGGGTTCCCAAGATGCAAGCCTGCTTGCGGGGGATCTCACGCATTGTTTGAAGGGTGCATATATTCACGCCCGGGGGAGCACGCAAAGGCAGCTGTTCTGGCTGTTTTTGCTTTGCGTGGACGCGTGGCGGGGGCGTTTTGCCCGCGACTTGCGTATGCGGTCACATTGCGCAAACAACTCCATGAATACGCAGAGAATGCAGAAAAACGTCTGCGTGCAGGCTCGCACAGAATCGTTCTTGGTGCACAGGCTTTGCAGGATCTTTGAGCACTTTTCCATGAATCGGCCCCAAAGTCTTATAAGTTCGTTGACCTGAGCAGCAAGGGACAATCAGTAATTTTTGACCAAGCCGCAAAACCTCAGTTTTGGAAGGGTTCATCTGGAGACCATTGCCGGTAATCCGAATTGTATCTAGGCATTCATTTAAGACAGAGAAACATGTGGCTTCAACATTAATCTGGCTATCCTCAGCATACAAATGAAAGTGCATCTGAACTGTCTGGCGAATAGTCATAAGTGGGCGCAGATAAACATTAAACAACAGAGGAGACAAGGGGGAGCTCTGCGGTACCAGCGGAGCTTGGTCCGAAACATATGAATCCAATTTCACCAATTGGAGTCTCCCTGTGAGTGTTAAAGTTTAAACTACCAATCCAGTTAAAGTTTGAATTGAAAACTGTAATTGTGTGTGGTCCACAGTATCTAAAGCCGCTGACAGATCCAGCATGACTAGTAAGGATAATTGACTATATGATCACAACAGAATCTCTCTTGTGAACCCTGTGCACTCTAATTGAGTCTGTTGTGAACCTTCCATACTTTGTTAGTTAATCATTTAAGCAATATGTACAATCCCCGTCAAAAAGGCTTCCGGGCTGGCAAAATTGCACTGGACCAGGGTTTTCATTTATTTCTTTTGGTTCAGAAACACACTGTCCTCAGAAGAACAAAACTTTGTGGTTTTTATAGACCTTGTGACTGCGTTTGATGGTGTCTCCAGGACCTTACTATGGCAGGTTCTGGTTAGCAGAGCCAATCCTGGTCATCTATTGACTATAATCCAACAATTGTACTCCTGTAATGAAGCTGTGGTGCGCAGGGATTTGGGGGGAGACATTACAGAACCATTTCCTGTCAAAAGGGGGGTCAGGCATGGCTGCGTATTTGCTCACCCTCCTGTTTTCCATCTGCATAGATGAGGTAATAAAAGCGCTTTGCACGAATTGCATGGATCAACCCAAGCTGGGGGCGGATTCTATACCCTCGCTTGTCTTTGCGGATGACGCAGTGATCCTGGTAATGACACCGATGGGTTTGAGAGCAACCTTAAATGTATTTTTGAAGACATGTGAAAGGTTAAAACTTGCAATTAATACTGAGAAGACCAAGACCCAAAACTTTCAAATATCCCCAAAACTAATATCAGCGTGAATGGTAACATCTTGGAATAAGTAAATGACCGTTTGGGTGTACGATTTGGAGATAATGGTTATTGGACTGAACAAGTGGGTAAATCCTGTACTGACCACGCTAAATATTTTTAGGCGATTAAGAAGTTTTTTAGTAATCATGGCAGAGGTGCAATTACACTAGCCCTCGAATTATACAGTCCAAGCTAAAGCTGCAGCCTTGTATGGAGCTGACATTTGGGGCTATGCAAATTAAGCTTGCAGTAGCTGGAAATCAGTTCCTCAAACAGCTACATATGCTCACTGCTCTTATCCGTAGAAATGTTCAAATTTTAAAAAACAAATGGGAGATTTGTTCGAATTCCGGCTGTCCTAAAATTTCGAACAGCCGAAAATTTTGAACAAACCTCCCATTTGGTGTCATTGTAGTGAACAAGGGGAGCGGGGATTGTGGGGTGTCCCCCGCCCCCTTGTTCACCATAATGGCATTGGGGGTTGCGGGGATGTCCCCCTCTCCTGATAGGATAATGTTTTTTGTTTTTAAAGGGAAAAAAAGGAGCCTGTGGCGCCGGTTCCCATGCACGTAAGTGAAGGGAACCGGCGTTGCAGAGGAATGGAGGGGTCCGCGACACACAACCAGGTAAGTAAGGTGGTGGGGGAACGGGTTGCCAGAAATGTCTACGGGAGAGAAAAAACAACATTTTCGTTCAAATAACTTTCATTTTTTTCTTCTGCAAACATTTCGCATTCGATTATTTCATGGACAACCCTCCCTTCTAGCTCCCAGAATGTTCCAATTCATATCGAACTTAATCTGCGGACAATTGGGAATGATCTGAGAATAAAACCTGTATTATATTGGGTTAAAATCACCCAATCTTTCTACTTACAGAGACTCGCTTGTCCACATTATGAACCTGGAGGGAGATCATTGCCATCATTGGCTGAAGTTAGATATATTCTGGACCAATACAGCATCTATTGATAAATCTTGTGTCTCTTTGGTTAGAAAAGCAGCCCTTGAACTTTCAATGAGTAAGCTTGTGGATGCCTGTAAGCTAGTACACGCAGGACCGGAGTATTTACAAGGTAAAACAGGGTGTGGATTTGAGAGTTATTTGGATATGATCCAACCACCCCTGGCATGCTCGCTCTATTTAGACATGAGACTCCGGGCCTGATTGATGGAATTCTTTGTGTGCTGAAAAGGGACTTTGTCATCATCATCATCATCATATGGCTTTATTCGGCATTCGTCATTTGCCAAAAACAGATGAAATCACAATATCAACCCATATTTCAATAACATGCTTACTATGTACAAAATCGAAATCAACTACATCTGTATCATTGTGTGTTAAGCCAACTATTGATAAGCTTTTCTGCAAGGAAAGTTTTCAAATATCCCAGATGGTAAACAATTTACAAGGAATACCCTTGGAGGTTTATAGCAGCAACGTATTACAGTACAAAAGAGCAATAAAGGGCATGAGCCTTCATAACTAGAGATTCTACATTTCTAAAAACACTTTATACCTCAATAGCACCAATACTAAATTAAAACTTCCCTGTCGTAAAACAACAAGAATATACAATTTACAGAGGGCACCCTTAGAGGTTTGTAACAACAGCAGCAATGTGTGCAAAGGACAATAGAGGGCATATATCTCCAAAACAAAGGATTATACATTTCTAAGGAGATTTGGCCTTAATAGGACCAGAGTTGATTGGTACATTTCCTAATTCTAACACTATAAGAATAATGATAAACAGGTACATAAATACAGCAGCAACATTTTACGGTATAAATGGGCAATGGTAAACATTTACCTCCCTAGCATAAGATATTGTATTTGCCTGCATGGCAGGGAACATTGCATATCTGAGTACATCAAACCCCTACAATGCCGATATTGTGGTTTGTTGTAGTCAGCAGTTTCACAAGCTAAATCCTGCTTCCCTCGGGTTTCAATATTCTAGTTCTTATGCGCCATGCCTGATGGATATAGTTCGCACAAAATATACTATATTGATGTCACTACAATGCCTAAAGAGCACATGAGCTTCACTGGTCCGCCGTGTACCATGGGTGTTACAAATTGTCTTCAGGTATTTGCTCCTGACCGCACGATAGCCCTGGCAAAAAAACTGAAAGTTGTCCAGGGATTCCATAGCTGACCCACATACAAAACACATATCATTGTCAGCTGTGTCCCACTTTCTTGTGCGGTAAACCAGGTTCAGTTGGCCTAGCCTGAATTTCATATATAAGCTATATATAAGCTACGTGCTGAGGCGAGACTAACAACATCAAGATATTTTTCAAATCCCAATATCGGCTTGCTAGCCAAGTAAATATCTCCTGTTGCCAACCCACTACAGACATTGACCATATTCCTCTCAATAACCTCCTGTGAGGCTCTCTTGGTTTTTACCACGTCACTTTTTACAATACCCATGGGGTTGTGCCATAATTCATCAATATCCAACTCCCTTAAGATTTTATTTGACGTGGACAAACCAGGGCAAAGATCTACTGCCCTCTGAGTCCAACATATCCATAACTGCCTCACTGTACTTCTTAAGCTCTGGGATTGACACAATCTCAGCCAGTAAAACACTGGTCTAAGGGTGACATCTCGATCAATCGGTCTAAGACCCAACACTTTTCAGCGTGCAAAACAAATTTTCCTGATTCACGGATCAGACTTTGTAGGGATTTCTCTGGCTTTTCGGAGGTCTGTCACTTCTTTGCGTGCAGTCGAGCGCTTTGTTTGACACTCCATGTGGGATGGGCCTACACAAAGAGAGTTATAGGGGCCGGAAGATGCATAGTCCCCATTCTGCCGGCAAAATGAGGAATAATGTGGGCGTGTTGAGGGACGGACCACGCAGTGAAATTGCGTGCCCAGTTAGGCATAAACCTAACCGTATTCATGGAACCCAGCGCGCAACCTCACGTCGGAAAAAGTTACATGGAAACCGTGTGGACTCACCGCCACATGATAAGAGGCACACATCACTTTGCACATAGGATCCAACGTGCAAAGGTAAGGTTTATATAGCAATTTAGGGGTGTGGCATGCAGTTGAGGTACCGCTTGGAGTTAGAGGTGATCATATGCAGATTAGCGGGGTGCAGCCTTGAAATACGGGGGTTTGGATGCAGGTTTACCGTTCGCTGCCTTGAGTTGCGCGAAATCGTATGCAGATTATCAGGGTTGTTTTGGGTTACAGGGGTTTGTATGCATTGTAGCCAAGGTGCTACCTTGGTTACGGGAGGGCTGGCAATCAGCATTGCTGGGGTGCTTGATGCTTCAGGCACTTGGCAGTTATTTTTCCATGAATACACGGAGCGTGCAAAGAGACTTTTGCTCGCAAGTAGGCGCAAAGTTGTTTTATGCGCACAATACTTTGCGGGGTCTTTGCGCTTATTCTATGAATCGGGCCCAAACTATTACTAACGTAGCTAGCTTTACCAGTGGATGCGAGCCACAAGCTGATCATTTATGGCCAGTTTGTGGTTTGTGTGCAGAAAGTGCATCACATTTTCTTTAGTTTTGTAATGGTTATAGAGGTCTGTGATCACAATATTTGAAGCCATTGTTTTATGCTACAAATATTCCCAGTGTTGGTCAAGCTATCATGTTTATCAAACACACAACAGTTGCTAATACAGTGTATTGTGTGAGTAAAATCATCCACCGTGCTTGATTATACAGAATTAAGGCTACATAAGCATAGTGGTGACTATTATTATATGAAATTTTGTTTTGATAATATGGGGCACTTTGCTTTTTTACCAGTCTTGTTTGATTGTAAATTGTTTTTTATTATTTTCATAATTTTGAGCTCACATTGTTTTATTTGTGCTTAATTACTTGATGTTAGGTTTAAACATTATATTAAGTACTAATGTGGGTTTTGGTTGATTGATCATTGAGAGTTATGTGTCCATATTTTAAAATTATGAAAACATGATTATCAATTTTGTTAATTATATCTGATATAGAGCTCAGCAGTCTATTGGCCAATTGTACCAATCATTTGCCTACGATTTCCATGGTCTTTTTTTAAGTAAATTAGACTGCTGTTTTAGATGTGGATATTTTTGCACTTTATAATCAGGTTTATGTAGTATTGACTGCTACCTAAATGTGTGTTTATAGCTTATGTAATGTGGTTCCGGGGAAACCACAATACGTACATGTATTTGTGTTTTTCACACTGTATCATGTTGATCTATGCTGCTGTGGGAAATGTGCAGTATAAATTTGTGTATTTTTCATGAACTTTTATTGCTTTTTTGCCGAAATTACGTGTATATGATGATAAGGATTATCAACTTCACTCATCTTAAAGATAAAACAAATGTAATATATACATGATCGTTATATTTGATATTCATAACAAAAACAGGCCAACCATTGAAAAATAATTTGCACAACTTTCCGTATGTTCTCATACAATTCCAAAAAGAAAAATAATTCCACAATTTTAGAACAAAGACATTTTCTCTGTTTCAAGTTTTCATCTTCCTTTAACACTTCTTGATTTTTCACGCTGTGGGACTATCCTATCAATCACCCAATGCGTTTTGATTATGACCATATTCTTCTTCAGGGGGTCGGTCCAATTTATAATTCCTATAAATCAAAGTAAAAATATGTATAAATAGTAAAAATGTTCTTTAGGTTTATTGCCTGCCGTAAGAACCTGGTTATGAAAATGACCGGATTGAGCTTCCATGATAGCTTTTTGATAGGCTCTCTGGGCGTTGTGTGGTAGCGAGCATGATGCAGAATCTTTCCCATGGCACCACTTTTTCTCTTTCTTTCTAACCTCTTGTTTGAGTGCTTTTAGACTGGGAGCATACCAATGTTTAAACGTACCCTGGTAAATGACCTTCCCAAAGGGGGCCATTTCGTCAACTAAAGATTGCATCCCTGAGCAACAATGCTCTATGTATTTCTCAAAATTAGCCTCCAATTCCGGAGTAGTTAAAGTATCTTGCAAGGAATGAGGAGAATGAATTGAGCAGCGCCTTTTTAGATCTAGTTTCAAAGGAGCATGAGTCTTTAAATGTATTCGACTTAAATGTAAACCAGGGAGTAAAAAACCTGAATCTGGTATTGTAGTATTGGCCATAATAGTAAGGTGTCTATGAGTGATGAGATCAAGGCAATGGCCAACCTAATTATAAGAGGTGGCAGCTACCGAGGTTAACGCATGACGATGTAGAAGATCTCTGAGTTTAATGGAGTCAGATGGAAGAAGACATTCATGACAAATATTAAAATCCCCCAAAACCAAAAATGGAATATAGCTCACGACAGTAGAAGCTAGAAATTCATCCAAACAAGCCCACAACTGGGTGGCTAGGCCTGGAGGCCGATAACACAGGAAAACTTTAAATGAATCAGAAGGAGAAAGTCACCTAGAGAGGACGCACATTTGTGATCCTATATCCCACAAATATTCCAGAAAATGAATGACTATAAGCTCAAAAGGGAAAAGGTGCACAATGCCTCCACCTGCGCGCATCTGTCTGTTAACCCTTTTCATGGAATAGTTATCTACAACTACCAGATGTACACTAGCCTGAGCAGCATCTGATAACCATGTCTCCGTAATAAATAAAACATCACATTTATAATCAGTTCTGAGGTCAAAAATAACATCACATTTATTTAGCACAGATCTGACATTAAGAAGGACACAAGGAATGGTGTTCTGGCCCAACTGATCTGGTGTGGAGTGTGCCGATGGTCTTTTTTTGGTTTGGCAGATTCTGATGAAATATGAAGCAAACACATTTTGTTAAGCGTGTGCAAGGTTATTGGACCAGGCCTAAATTTAAGGAACATAGGGCACGATTCATAGAAACGCGCAAAATCCCTGCAAAGTACTTTGCACACAAAACAACTTTGCGGATACCTGCTTGCAAAAGTATGCTTTGCACGTACCGCGTATTCATTGAATTCTAACCACAAAGTAACTCTAGGAGCAAGTTGCACCCGGAACGCCCACAATACGCCCCCACGCAAACCAAAACCAGTGACATATACCAACCTTTGCGCCTACCTTATCCCCAGTATCAAGCACCCCAGCAATACTGCAGGACCCTCGCAACCAATGCAGTACTCTGGCGATACTCCATATGAACCCTCATAACCCAAAAATGCACCTTGATATTCTGCGCACCATTTCCCGTAGCTCAAGGCAGCGCCCAGTTAACCTGCGAACGCATCCCCGTAATTCAAGGCAGAACCCTGCTAATCTTCAAGCGATTACCGCTAACTCCAAGCAGCACCACAACTATGTGCTGTCACCCCTAAATTGCTATGTAAACATTACCTTTGCACGTTGGTTCCTATGCGCTTAGAACTCCGCTCCTCTTATCATGTGGTGGTAAGATCACAAGGTTTGCGTGTGACTTTCACAGACGTGAAGTTGCGTGTTGAAACCCATGAATTCGGTTGGGGTTGTGCTTGACTGCGTTTGCGATTTATTTGCATGGCCACTTTATTCCCTGTGCTTCCTCATTTTTCCAGAAGAATGGGGAATATGCATGTTCCGCCCCCTTTTTATTTATTTGCGTAGCCCGTCCCATACTTTGCGGGGTGTGTCGTGCAAAGCGCTCAACTGCAAAGTCCTGGAAATACATGCAGTCTGATCCATGAATCGGTAAAAGGACTTTTACGTGCGCAAAGTCATTTTTGAGCACGCAAAAAAAATCCTCGAATCGGGCCCTTAGAATGATGTTTCTTTTTTTAACTGCCCCCCCTGTCAAAGATAGATATACAGGGGACATATCTAGTCCACGTATTAATGGTTCGATGGTATTTCTGAGTTTGAAAATTTTTGGCTAGTTACATTCCCCACAAGTCTGCTGAAATATTGCAAAAACCAGTGAACATTTTATTAAACGGGATATGTTTGAAATGCACAGTTCATTAAACACACGGTGAGGAATGCTTACAAAATACTACCTTTCTTTTTATCAAATGTGCACCCAAATTCTTGTTGAGGAATAGTGTTTGGCGGATTTTCAGAATGTCTGTATATTTTTTGAAAGGTAATTAGCCATACAAAGTGTTCTTCTAAAACAAAGTATGAGGATAAAGACACAAAATGCTAAAATATTTTTGGAAGAGTGGACACACTTGTATAAAGATACCAGATAGCGTATCTTCATGCTCTAGCTCTTTTCCCCTTCTTGCCCCCAAGTCTTGGAATGCTCTCCCACCTGATATTCGTGCATCCATCTCCCTTCACGTTTTTCGTTCCCGTCTAAAAACGCATCTCCTTTCTTCTGAAAGTCTCCTCTTTTAACCTTCTATTATGACGTTGTTTACTACCATTGTCTGATTTGTTGTACCTTTTTTGTTCTAATGTACAATGCCTTGGTGAAGGTGCTCTATAAATTAAAGTAAATACAGATGCAAACAATACTTTGGTCTGCGACTTCACAGCTGTGTGCAGGTCACTGATTGGTCGTATGTGGCGAGGGCATGCTCTTTCATGGGACGAAAGCCGTTGAAATCAGTAACACCAAATAATGTTTCATGTACAAGGACAAGGCTGTGCTAAGAGCTGATGCACACTACAGCCATGAGAGAAACGTTACAGCGTGTGCATACTTGCCAACATTCTGTGACCAAAAAGATGTAGGATTTTCCAAGTTTCAAAAATAATACTTCGCATAACAACGACATCACATGAAAATACAAAACATACATTGTTGCCACCATTGGAGCATTCTAAAAAACACACTCCATCAAACAGCACAACATGCAAAGAAATTCAAATGTTTAAAATGTAAAATTCTGAATGCTAAATTAACACTGAATTAAATTACCTAACTTCACAGAAGGTAATCTCACAGAACTGGTAGGCAACGTTTGCCACTGCTCTGTAGCAGCAGCCTGGTTAATACATATTTATTTCTGCAGTGCAAGTTGAACACTGAACGACATGGAGACTTATACCCTCATTAGTCTGATAGGCAGATGATGTGTGATGCTGGTACGCTCTGTCACTTACCTTCACTGGTGGCCTGTGCCTGCAAGAGTGCAGGGCAGAGTCACAAAGCTGTCAGGTCAGTGGATTGGTCTGAGCCCATCACTCTAAGTGATGACCAGCCCACCGCAAAGCCAGACTAATTCATGTTTTGCATGCTTTGTCCTGTGCCCAGTCTAAAGCAGCCTGCCTTAGAGTCACAAAAATGACCTGCCACTGTAAAAAGCAGTAGGATCTGTCATCCAAATCTGTAGGCGGTAGGCCTGCTTAAAAAGCAGTAGCCTACTGCCAAAATCGGTAGGGCTGGCAAGTATATGTGTGTTGCGAGTCTTACTCGCCAAGAAAGGACGCAACACCAGAGGAACGGATGGCACCGCCACTTTATTCAACCGTTACATGGAAACTGCCTGTTTCCCCCTATGATTCCTCCCTTTCCTCCCTCTCGCTCCCGCCTCCCACCAGTGCCCTGGGCTCTCCCTTAAAGGTGCAGAGACCCACAACAGCGTGGCCATCACTTTCTTATCCCATGTTTTCAACTTTCAATTTAGACTTGTAACAAAAAATGAAATATGAAAAATAAGCAAGTGTGCTGTAATTCCTTTTTGTTTTTGTTTTTCGGTGACGGTATAGCAGCCATTTAGAAGCATTTCCGGTGCACGATGGCAGGGCCAGACTCGTCATACTCCTGCTTGCTGATCCACATCCGCTGTAAGGTAGACATGGATGCCAGGATGGAGCCCCCAATCCACACAGAGTACCTGCGCTCAGGTGGGGCTATGATCTGTGTAGGAAATAGATGGAAGAGTTACAGTAGCACTTATGATTTCAATCGTTTCATGAAAACAAAACGGATTGGGACTGTTTTCATCTAATTCCAGCACCTTGAGGCTATAATAATGGTAAATGGTGCTATATAAATGACAACTACAATACAATACAATAATTGGAATGTGGGTGAAGATGATTGCCTACATGTAGAAGATGTTAATGTACATTGATAGGCAAACATTCAAATCATATGGCTTGTTCCTTATCTTCCCCTGCTTTCCCCTGCAGTATTTTGAAAAGCAACACAGTAACATGCACATGTTGAAGACAAGTGGCCTTGCCAAGCCAAGTACAGCGTGGGGGATACTCAGACTTCTGAGAAAATATGCACAATCACAAAAGGGACTTGGCCGTCCCCAGGGTGGGGTGGGAGAAGGGGGGTGGAAAGAAGTACACTGCCCTCCCCAAATTCGGCAAATGCTGCATGCCCAGCTCCTGCAAACACTAGATCCGTGAAATGATGAGGTGCGGGAATGGTGGCTTGCAGATAACTGGAGGTCACTGTACATGCTAAACACGGCACAAAAAGTTAAATATGGGCTTTAAAGGCCCATTTTCGGGAATTTTAAGACAATAATTCTTTTTCTCTTTTGAAAGTGTGAATTCAATATTGAGAATATGTGCTCATGCCAAATGTAGCCTGGTCTGACACTGCTGGTTAAGCGCACACAGGCCCCTTTCACTTGGAGCAAGTGCATGCGGGCTGTGCAGATGATTGATTAATTGATTTATTTGAGGCGTTTGTATAGCACACCAATAACCCATTGGGCCTTTGGGTGTTATGCACCAAATGGCCAAAGGAACAGGAAGGTCTTCAGTTGAGATTAAAAGGGAAGCATGGAAGCAGGTGATCCTACTTTGAGTGGCAGAAGTGCTCCAAACTGTAGCCACTTGGACCGCCACCTGTCGCTGTACTTTGGAGTTCAGTTTAATAGTAGGAGGCTTCACAAGTAGTTGACTAGAGCTTCTGAATGATGTTATTGGACATACGTTTTTATCTGCATGATAGCTGGTGCCTGCTAATGGATGCACTTGTAGGCCATATAAGCCTGTTTATAAAGCACTTGTTCTCTGCAAATCTGGTGAACCGACACAGAGATCGGCCAAGACGACTAAAGGCGGACCACACCATAAGGCATTGGCACATTCCAGCCTAGAATTGATGGGCTGCCTCCACCAGTAAGGTTCCAACACGAGCACAGCAACAATCCCTATCACATTTCTAAGTTGAAAAAAGATGCTACTTCACCTGAAGTGGCAGGGATGTGAGGATGTGGCAGGCCATGAGGTTGTCAAAGAGAAAGCCGAGGCCTTTTTACCTTTCTACCCAATGTGTGACCTGCAAGATAAGAGGAATTGAGATGGACTGCAATTGTTAGTGTTTTTCCCTACAGAGAGTTTGAACATTGCCATCGAGCCATTCATCTGGAGATGGTGATCTCTTCATCCAGGATTGAACAGTAACAGTCGAGAAATACTCTTGAAGCACTTTGAATTCTTCCGCAAGATGCGTGCCCTGCATGTGAATCAACATCATCAACAAGTGTGGTGTGGGCTGGATTTGGCCTGTATGTCTGTGAATCAGAGCAAGAGCATATGGCCTAACCCTGGATGAATGCTTGAGAGAGCTTCCTCTTGGGTCACAGTTCCTGTAAACCTTTCACCTGTGTCTGGACCTATGTGAACACCTTCAACATCTAAGAAGAACGCCACAGTGGATAATACTTTTGTGAAGGCTATTAGGGACACGGTTGGATTGTAAGGCAATACTGTGTACAGATATGGGGGATACATCACGTTTAAGGACTTCTGATGTAAGTGTATGAATATTATCTCCGCTGAGTGCTGTGTAAGCCCTGCTTGCACCTCCATCAGTGTCCGGCCGAGTTCATCCTGTGGAGATTGACAAGTGAGGAATAGTATGAAGTTGCAGAGATCTAGGACGAATCTCAGCCTATAGTTTGTTTTTTTCATTCTGAAGTGGCATAAGTTAGAGTAATATCTATTGCTGTGCTGCTTTCCTGGACCTGACTTCTAGAGAAATGTATGATATTCTACAACCCCATGGACCCGCTTTGAACATTGTTTTCCACTGGCCCAAGGAACAAAATCAGTAATGGTGGCATTGCTGGATGAGCTTAGGGTGGGGACTGCTGTTTGTGGCATTTGTGATCTAAGTCTTTTGAGCCTGTCACAACATTCTACAGTGTCAAGCAACGAAAGCTATTGGACTGTCTAGCCATCATGGGAGTTGTTGCCACAGGGCTGTCCTTCTTTTCCTAATTACTGGCAGAACACATGGTCTGGGAATACTACCTAGGCCCTCGCAGTCACCTCCCCTCCCCTGTCGAGTTTCCCTTGCTCCTTCCCTTTCAATATTGATTTTTACTGTTAACTTTTAATCACCCTAATCTGGTCATTTGGTTTTCACTTGTATTCTTTTGCCAATGACACCCAAATCTGAGTATGTTTTCATTACATTAGCGTAGAATCATTTGTATATTTTTCTTGGCGCTGTTCTTTTGGCTATGAATTTCTGGATGGAGCCAAACTAGGTGATCGAAATGGTGGCAAATATTGGTGCTCTATTGCTGGACTTTAGTGATCTGTGGCCCAATGAGCAGGCTCGGAGTGACCGATTGAGCCATGCTCAAAGTGCCAGCCCGTGATTGCAGTATTGACTAGCTTAATAGCGAATGGACCACTTTTCTGGTCAGAGTGGGCCAGTTTCATATGTTAGTACACTAGTTTTTACCAATGCTAGTAAGCAAATATGCTTTCAAATGCATTATTTGCAACATATTTTACCAACCTCCTTCCATCTTGGGTAGTTCTGGATAGTGATGAATTTGAATGTGTAATTGGGGGCCACTTTTTCATTGGTGCCTAGACTGATTGTATGCCCCAGTCCGGCCCTGTCAATGAGCTTCGTATTATTCTGTAAGGCATACATTCGTTTTCAAAAAATGATTAGCAGAGTCTGCTAATTAAAAATGTCTTGATTATTAAACAAACATATTTGACTAGCATTTATGTACTAATATTATTAATGTCACCAGAGGTTACTTGTACCCAAGACATAAAATGATCAATCAACAATAGAGCATTTTTGTGTTCTACTGAACTGAGACATTAGTGAGATAAGTGTCTGTAAAATGTAAAGTGTAGCTGCATGAATGACCACAAATAAATAAATAGATATGATAAAAAAAGGCTCTGAAAACAGGTTTTCAGTGCAAGGCACTGTGCAGCTGGGTCCAGTCGGTGTTGTACATGGCAGTATCCTGTATATTGTATGATCCACATGCTTGACCCATCATTTCCTCAGCAAGGAGAGGTTCAGATGTTTCCTACATTAGAAAGGTCACAATGTTAAAGAAAGGTCATAGCCTGAGACTAAGCATGTAGTATGGTGTTGCGGCAGGCAAGGCAATGGGCAACTTCAGGTGGACAAGATGGCTCTTGCCCGTCATTGATATGATTTTCAATATTACATTAAATACCACTTTCCGAGAGGGGCAGGGCTGCTAATAACTCAACCTCGAGCCAGGTAGGCCAAGCTGCATCATTCAAGCCCTGTACACCTATGAAAGTGATATTTATAACCATTAGTACTCAGAGTCACCATCTGTGGTATTGATACTTTTTAATGGGCTTTGGCACTTTTTTTACATTTCTTTTTATTGAATTTTAATATAAAACAAAGTAAGAACAATAAAAACATTGGTGAAACAAAAAAGCCAGAATAGGCATTAGTAACCTACATCCTGAACACAATTGTGTCCAATTCCTAAAGAATTAACAGAGTGACAAGACACAACCTAGAAGCTCCCACGATTCAACTGTTAGCAACCCACTTGTCTCATATGTTCCCAAATTTCTGGAGACAACCCCGGGACCTATATACCCGTTTCTCCATTAGCATGTAGTTATCCATATCTCTTTCCCATTCGGACAGTGTGGGGTGTACGTGCTCCACATAACATTGCAATATTGTACTTTGCCAGGGCTAGTGCAGTAGACAGGAGTAGTTTGTCATAGCCAGAGTGATCAAAATCTCCCCAAATACCCAACAGAGACCTTTTCAGACCAAGGGCCAATTCCTGCCCTAATATCATTGACAAATGATTCAAAACAGCACTCCAGAACTTTTGGATTGACGGTCACTGCCAAAGTATATGGTAAAAAGTGCCCTTGGAGGCTCAACAGCGTAAACAGTGCAGCATCATGCCAAACCACATTTCAAGAGGAAATCACGTGCATAGTAAACCCTGTGAAGAGTTTTCAATTGGACTAGCCTAAGCCGAGTTCGGATGGCTATCTCATGCAAGGGCATCAAGGCTTCCTGCCAATCTTCCAGTTCCAGTGTACCCACCTCTTTTTCCCATTTCTGCTTAAGTTTTAAGAAAGAATGAGGCTGGAAGTGGAGGATAACTTGATAGAGTGACGATTTAGGGATCAGCTCATTGTTGATGTTGGCCTCTATCAGGGACTGTGCCGAGAGATCATACCCACCCCAGAATTACAGGACCATGGCATGTTTGAAATGTATGTGCATTGTGAGGGGTCAGAAATGAGAGACAGACACAATGTGGTAATGTTCTCAACATTAGACATTTTATTAAATTAAACAATGTGTGGATAAAGGGCTTCCTATCCCTATCATATAGAGAGTTTCCCTACCTATGAAACTAAAACTAAGGATCTGTCTATGTCTCATCGTCAATAGTAGGCAAACTGTCCTTGTGTCCAAAACCTATCTGACCCTCCTACTAAAAATGTACAACAAAATGTGCAAGGAAAATGTCTCTGTTTTCAATTCAATAAACAGTGAGCAAAAACCATCTAGATATAACTTCAACAAAAACAATCCTTATAGCCAAGGGATGGTTCCCTTCCCCTGAACTCAATCCAGGTAGAATGTTGAACATTTTAAATTCAGACAACAGTTCTTTAAGTGAAGTAGAAATGTCTCTTCCACACAACACTTCCTTCAAGTGATAAAGAAAATGTCTTTTCTAAACAATGAGGTTTGTAAGGATGGCAAAAGTATCTCTTGGCCTCAAGGTAATGAAGAAAGTGTCATGTCCAAACAATGGTGTTTTTAAGGCTGGCGAAGTGTCTCTTGGCCTTAAGAATGGATGTTTTAACACTTTCCTAGGGATGATGCAAAGATTGTCTTTCCCAAACAACAACTCCCCAAGAATAGTAGAAATGCCACCTCTACACAACAATTTCTTAAGGCGAGTATCTTTTCAAGTAGTGGTAGTTTTTATATGAATGATGAAAATGTCTCTTCTACTCAACAGTTTATTAAAGAAGGTCTTCTAGTATATTTCCTTGCCAGAAACCCCACCTTCCAATGTTGTGTTCTTTCAAACAATTCACAAAGATGGTCTCCTCAAAATATCTCCTCATCAACTCTGCATGGATTACCTGGTATACTCCCCTTCCAGGAATCACCCTCTCGGCCTTTAAGATCCCCTGGCGTACTCTCCTGCCATGTATCTATCCCCCAAAGGTGCTCTAAACTTTGAAATTCCCATGTGTACTCTCTTGCCAGATATTTTTCTCTTTCTGAAAGGTTCACTGCCTGTCTTTCTAAAGGTTCACTGTCTGGTGAACTCTTCCCACCAGGTCTTCTAACAAGCTTTCAATGTTCTCTTTCTCTTTCTTTAAATATAACTCAGTTGTGCTTGTTGCTGGTTATACTCTGTTAACTTCAGGTATCACTTGTTCCAACTTCCCCCATATTGGCATCCCATTTTATGGAGGCGTGTTCAAGTTTTAAAAGCCATCTTCAGTGTTAGCATGCATTGGCTTGTGGCAATGCTTGTTCCAATCTTCCTTATATTGACGTTGTCATGTACAGAGATGTGTACAATTCTTGCCTTGCAATTGTTTCATTACAGTTCATTAGTTCAACACATCATTTACTCCGCGGTTCCCCAAATTGACATCTCACATAAAGGGACTTGTGTAAATTCAGTCTTTCTCTTTCATTAACTTGATGCTTAGAGTAAGCTCCCAATTTAAATACCTGTTGGTATGCCCCGGGCTCCCAAAGCTTTTGGGCAGACTCACCAGTGTTAGTTGGCGTGTCCGACTCGTGGTGTCGAGCTGCAGCATTGTCCGTGCTTTTAGAAAGCGATGCCTGCCTCTCAGATCCTCCTGCGGCTGTATTGAAAGCTTCTCCGCCATCCGCTAGTGAAACTGCTGTGATTCCCTGTGACTGCGGCCGTGCCAGCCTCTCCTCTGCTGCTGGCCGGCAAATGGTCCTTCTCCGGCACCCGCTTGGCTTATACTGGTCTCTCGCCACCTGGGAGGAAAGTTTATGCTTTCCTCCACAGAATTATTTCGCTTAAGTCTGCCTTCGTGTCTGCTTCCTGCTTCCCTCGCTCTGCATCCAGAGCTGATTACAGTTTCTACAACTAATCTGCACTGTTTCTTCTGCTCCACATTAACTCCTTTCTCCTCTTTTTTTCCCAGTACTAAAGGATTTATGGGAATTGAAGTCAAAAGAATTGTTACTCCTTTTAAAGCAATTTTGTCCTACGTTTTTGTTCACATTAAAAAGAACTTTAGCAGGAGATGTTAAGTGAGCATCATGTACAAATGAAGCATGAATGGTATCCTGCCTAGGGTGTTTGGAAAAAGGGGCTTTAGAATTGTACCATTGGGAGGATGGGTATAATGACAACATGCCGTCAGGAATGTAGGTATTACAGGGCCATCTTCTGAATGCAAGGAAGAATACAGCATCCTTCCAGATGGAGTCACCACATCTCCCCTCAGCCATCTCCTCCCATGTGATCCTCCCTCAAAAATACCACCCCAGGAACAGGATCAGGTAGCGGCTGCTGTGCCATGGCCACATGGGAGTAGATCTTAGGCTGGGGATTAGTGATTACTCCACAGGATTCATCACAGTATACAAGAAACAATCATATATTCACGTTGAAAACTGTTGTTGGAGCAATTCTAAAAAATCAGATCTTTCAGCAAACAAATACGTTTGAGTGTCCATCTCCTAGCAAAGCTCTGCTTATGAATTTCAGGGAGATCTTAATTGCTCCATAAGGGGGCACCCAAAGTTAACACTTCTCACCACCCCAGAATCCCAGTGGCCACTATGGACTTTACCACTTTTAAGAGAGGAGGAGATTATTACTGTTGCACTCCCCATTATCCCCTTTGAACTTGCAGTGAACAGGGAAAAGAGGGGGGAGGAAACCTTAGGGCAAGAGAGAAAAGCAGAATGAGCTTTGCTTTCATTGAACAGGGTTGAAATAGCAAGCTGTGCTACAGAAGTGTCAATTTAATTAGCAAATATACAGAATTGCATAGCAAATTGCTATGCGACACTGCTTATTGTATGCCTCGGATTATTTCCCCCTGTTAGGAATCTAGGATGACCCTCTCACAATTGCCCTTGCCACATAGATAACAGCTTTATTCTGTTCCTTTGTTCCTTTCATGCTTTATCATCTTATGATCTACTATTAGCATTGTCCAACATATCATCTGTGTCACAGGCACTGTCTATATAGTTCACATAGTGCAAACCTACAGGGAGAGGCTACAGACCTATTTGCATAGCAAAGGAGCCAGTGTTATGTTAAAATATGTGTGGGTTAGAGATGCACTTTGGGATGTTAACATAGGTCAGAGATATATTAGAGGACATGTGTTGTTCGTTGCAAGGTGAGGGGCTAGATTGGGCTAAGGTAGTGGAGGGTGAAGGGGAGGATTTTTAGTTCTTGCCTGGAAACATGTAGATACGGGACAATACTTTGTTGGGTAGAGAGTTCTAGATTTTGAGAGTACAGAATACTTTGACTTGTCTCCTGTATTTGTCTGTGTGACCTTTTGGATCTCAGTGACATTGTGTTGATGCTGCGCTTGTTCATCTGCAGGCCAGTTTCTCCGTGAGGTAGGTCAGTGTAGAGAGGTGGAGTGTACCTCCCCACCAGTATACCGCCAAGGTGTCAGACACCACTCACTGAAGCAGCCCTACAGCCTGTAACCGGATGACATCACTGAAGCAATTAAACTGCAGGTGATGGGGCAGCTAAATCAGTTGCAATCATGAAAATGTGAGAGACATCATGGCTGAACACACACACACACACACACACACACACACACACACACACACACACACACACACACACATAGATGGGTTAGACATGAAGCACCCATGCATTCCTGCACAAAACTACGCAGACACTAGGTCAAACTGCTCTTAGAGATGAAGAACACTCTTACAATCACTAAGATAGAGATCACATACACCCTATCTCTCTTATGCTGAAATGCAAAACGCACACGAATACATATAACTGCTTGCTTGAATCAGAACACAACTAAACTTAGTAGCCCTGTAAGCCTAGATGGAAGACACAGCCATGTCAGGTGAATGGGAGCCATTGAGAAGTCTTACCACTGTAGGGAGAAAGATTCAGTCTTGCTGTGCCAGCGCAAAGAGCCAATACTGGATAGCTCAGACAACAAGGGAACAGTTGCCAAGGTCATCATGGGAAGGCAGGTTTGAGCCAGCATTGGAAACATACAGGCAATAAGCAAATCCCAGTTGAGAGCCATATCTCTATATGAATTAACAAAGAAATAAATGTTGCAGAAATGTCAGGTATTCATCAGTTTACACCTGACACAGAGGAGTGAACAAATCTTCAGAGGCCAAGGAAGGTAATAACATCCATAGTAAAATCAGCTAAAATCCTCACAAATTACTGAGCAGGATAATCCAAAATGAGGTTCCTACACACGTAACTTGCAGTGGCAGAGAATGCCTATTCAAAGACTTTCATTTCCATCCATTTAATTGGGACAAAAGACACAATACAGTATGAAGTTGAAAGGTAGAATTTCCTTGCTTGCGGCCTAGGAAGTCAGAGAGTGGTAACCTTATTGGAACAAGTGGCACCCTGAGACCCTTCTCACCATCCCCTCTTGTGCTCATGTGCTGGTAACCTTCCAAGGCATCAAGGCTGAGAAAGCCCCCACTGGCCAAACCCTACCCACCTTTAACGTTTGCTCAAACTTTGTTGCAGCAGCCACTCACAACACACTAGCATGACATAATTTCACTTGCAACCTTCTGTAGATGGTCCTAGGTGGAGCTACCCGATATGGCCGGACCAATTAGATCATCCATCCTATATAGAATACATATCTAGCCATACTATTCACCCAATCCCATCTCCTCTGAGGTTTTAGAAATGCATCTCTTATTTGTGACATCACAGTCACTTAAAACCTGTTGACAAGCCTGTAACCAGTGGAGAGCATTGGAAATCCTGAGATGTCCAGTACTATCCCTGTTTTCAGAGATCTCATTATTAAAGCAGTGGTTTTGTCACATTTCTGGACTTCTGCGTTTCTTGGTTGTGGGGATTTCCCCTGACCCAGACCTCTTACTTGTATGATGGGGGATTTCCCACTCCTGCACTTCAAGTGGTAGTAGAGGACGGATTGCCAACACCCCATGCGACATACATTTTTTTATGCATTCCTGCTTGATCCCCGTGGTACGCCCAGCAGACCAGAAGGTAGAGTGGCAGATTGTGGGAGTGACGGTACCCGAGGGCTTAGGCGTATCCATGGAGTGTAAGTATGAGTCCAGCAATCTGACAAATACAGGTGGGAGGGAACTGGTGTGCAAAAGTGTGGGCTAAGAGTTATGACTTGTCTGTTGTTTTATGTTATTTATGAGATGGTCCCTGTTTCCAGGCATTAGCCTAGGTTAAAACATTTTTTTTAAAAGAAGAAAATGTTTTCCTATGCTGCGGTGTCGAAGAAGGGCCACGGCCCTGAGTGGGCACTTTCAGAGATTAATCCCCTGTGTTTAAAGCAGGAAAACGGCCATAGGGTATCTATGTTGGGTTTTTTGAGTATTGTGGTGGTTTTAAGAGTGCACTCATGTTTTGTATGAATAGTAGTTGATGACGTGAGAAGAGCACATTGGCAGGAGATTGTCAGCCCACAATGTAAGTACCAAGATGGTGGTGAAGAAAAGGGGAAAAGGCTTTATTTTGTAGCGATGTAAGGTGATGATTGAAGAGTGGAGGGCCGGCTAGCTCAAGGGGTTGGGGTGTTGAGAACAAAAAGATTGTAGTACCATTGGGCTGGGCTCAGGGAGCCCTTGGAGGTTTGGCTTGGTCTTTAAGGGAGGCTTGTGGTATGCGCCCTCAGCAATGTTTCATTGTGGGTTTTTTGTGTGTGTTTGGGGTACACCCAGGTATGCAGAGAGTGTTTAATTAGGTATGCAGAGAGTGTGTGATGTGGTTGTGTAGTTTTGTTCGATTATGGAGTTTGTATGTGAGTGGGGAGGTGTATTGTTTAATTTGATGCATGGCTAATTATGTTTAAGTTATGTGTACTTTTTTAGTGTACCATCTGTTCTTCAGCTCTGCAATTTGTCAAACTTATGTGAGTGTTTATATGTTGCATTATTTGTGCCTGAGTGCAAAATGTTGGGCTGCCAGAGAGCCCTCCCTTCCCCCCCCGCCCCAGTGTGAGAGAAGCAAGCTTTTGTAAATGCTTGGCAGGAAGCCACATTTCAGGAGGAAGCAGGCTATGTTCGCAGAAGCCACAGGGGGAGAGCGGGGAGGCAGTGGAGCAGGCACAGGCTGGAAGCAGCCCAGTGGGTGACAGTGCATGTGGCTTGGTTTTATATCTCTTGGAGTACCATGTGTCTTGGAGTAACATAAGATAAAATTAAGTAGAAAAGGACAAGGTGAGGATTGAAGTATGATATATGGGACCAACCCCCTGAGAAGCCAGGATATTGGAGAAGCAACACACACAGACAAATGGATATAAGAAGAGAAGAGTTTTATCCCTGTGAAAGTACATTTTTTTATCACATACCAATGACAGTAATGCAAGCATGCATGCATTAGGGAAGGAGCATGGGATTATAGCGCTGTATTGACTAATGTTGGAATGCAGTGTAAAGGAGCTGCATTTGGCACTCATTGGTTGTTAAATTACATGTGAAACTAAGATGGCAAGTTTGGAAAGGTGGTTTGGAGAAGAAAGAAGAATATTAATGGAAGTGGCACTGAGAAGGTGCCCGGGGGCCTTGGAAAAGGTGGTATTTTTGGACCTTTGACAGGATAAGGAATGGCTGACATAAATTGTAGGGTGCCTTTTGAGAGCGGAAGAGAAGAGGGCTATGAAATAGGTTAGTTAAAGAGGACAAATCCCTTCTCGGTGTGATCTCAGGCGCATAAAGTGAGCGCACACGAAAAATGTATTGGGAAAGTATAATATTTGGAAAGAGAGGGTATAGTGCACAAAACATGTGGAAACAGAGGGGTCTCTCATTGGGGCTTGCCAGCTATTTCTTTGCCTCAGGAGGTGGAGTATCACCCATGATACATAAGGATCTCCCCACACAATACCAGACAATATCCCTGTAACATAAGCATAATAACAGATTGAGTAGCAGGAAAAAGATGCTTGACTAAACATAAAACAAGGGCCAGGAATGAGGGGCTGTAAGGAGAAGCATAATTTCAGAATGGGGACACATCTGCCAGTGCAAGGAATCAACGTACAAGAGTAACACAATATTTTGTATTTGATTAATGGACCCTGGTTGTGTCAAAAGGTCAAGGGAGGTCATTCTTTCATATGGCCTAATTGGTGAAGCATATTAATGTAATTGGAAGAAGCAACACATGAGGAGGTAAGTACTTGTGGATGTGAAGGGAAGGTGAATAGGGATGGAAGGTAGGAATTGGTGGAATCAAAAGGAGTGTGGGAGGTCCTCTTTTGGTCTCCATGGAAAGAGGAGGAGGCGCATGTGAGTAACAGGTAGAAAGTGAAAGAGGAGTGGAGTGGTTTTGAATTGTTAGTATCTCTCTTATCGTGCAACAGGCACAGGTAAAGTATGGTACTTAAAAGGTGCCCATTCAAGACAACAAAGGAATTCTCTCTATCAGATGCAGGAAATATAAATGTATTGACATTTTATGCAATGTTTTTGTTATATTTGTGTGTTCTAAGAGAGGAAATTATACTAGAAGTGTCTTCCGAGAAGCGACAGAAATGAGCCTCCTTTTCTCTTCTTCCTTCCCTCTCCCCTGCTAATTCCCCCCTCTGCCATTGAATGGCTGCCTGGTCCTTTCTGAGTCCTACTTGGCCGCAGGCCCTGCTCTCTCAGTGAACCCCACCTGCGCCCTACCTGTTGGCCTTCCGGGCTCCCTTCACCTGACTTTCCTGGAGGGGTGTGCATCCCTACCGAGCCTGGTCCACCCCTGTCCTTGCACTTGGCATGGGGTCCACACTCCCTGCACTCCCTGCAACCCTAGCACTTGCCCGCCTGGCCTCCCCTCAGCACTTTCCACTCTGAGTTTCGGTGTTTAGGGTTGGGCAGCATACTGAGTTCTTCTTAAAGGTATGCAGTGTTTAAAAAGAAAAACAAACGAATATTATCTAATATTCCCAATTTCTAAGAATAAGCATAGGGAGGCCCTTTCAGACACAGGTGGGGATGCAGGACAATTTGTGGTAGCTGAAAGCCGTGGCTTTCTCAGTTATGCTCAGAAACCAGGAGCTGTGGTGCCAGATGTCTGGTGTTTATTCCCTAAACCCCACCAACTCCGTCCCACTTCCAACCCCCGCACCTCACCCTCAAGAAATCAGATTTATGAGATTTTGGACTGGAAAGTGATGGGTCCTTTTTCTTTCTTGCTGAAGCAGGTTTTGAACTTGTAATCTCCCCGCCTTGCAAGTGTTGAATGCTTTGGCTGTTTGGAAATTAGAAGAGAGTAGAAGTGGGGTAGAATTTCATCTTGGAGTGTTTTTCTGTTAACAAGACTGACCTCACACTAGAACATGGAAATATTGTTTTCCGTCATATGCTAAATCGTGACCATCTTGATGATCAGTCCACGGACAGCACCATGGCCGTGAATCTTGGTGATGCCTTGTGAAGTTTTAATGAGTCTTAAGTGGGTTCTTTTTCAGCCATGTCCATTGTGTCCTGATAGAAGGGAGGCGCCTGCCTCGGACTCTGAAGGAAAGTCTCTGTTTTGCAACGTGGCGCATTTCGAATGGAAGGCCCTGTCAAAACAGAATAGTTGTACAGGAGATGCTGACATAGGTACCATTGTAGGAGTTTTCCTAGCCAGCATGGCATTCTTACTAAGCTTCAGTCACTCAGTCATCATCCTTTCTATAAAGAAGTTAAGGGATCACTAGATAAATGATGCCTTTGGAACACGCCAACCGGACGTTAGAAGCCACACCTGTACACAGCATTGCAAGCACCCCTATTATCATTATTGAGTGCTAGAGAGGCCATGTGTGGTTTAAACCTGAGTCGTTAGTGACTGCTCTTGAAGTGCTTACTACTTCATATGACCACAGACATAGAAAAAAAGCCTCAAAGCAGTCCTCCATCTGTGCCTCTCAGGAAGACAGAAAAGATGTGGGTAAGGTAGGTGTAGCTTGTGGTTTGGGCATCTGAAGAATGTTGAACTCTTTGGAGCCTGCGCCATACTTAGTACATGGATGCCAGGGCAGCCTGTCCAGACCTAGGACCCAACTTGTGGATGAATTCAGAGTTCAGAGCAACCTCTGAATCGGAGGACTGTGAACATGTAGCTCTGATGGGTCATAGGTCATGCATTTTGAAAACCTAAAGTTGAAACACTATCATATAATTCCTGTTCCCCACCATATAGTGGCAATATTGATCTAACATAATAACAAGGGGACACCCTTGTTGTCCATCTTTTACTCTGCTGACCTCTCCCAGTTCCTTCACCACAACCCATTCATCGTTTTATCTTTTTTTTTCTTAAATGCTATTCTTCTCATATTAAACAGAAGGCTCCTCGCCCTCCCTATCACCCAACCCTCCCTCCCCCGCGTTTCAACAACTTGCAACCACCCAGATCTCTTCCTCCGGGTCATTTTTACTGCTTGCTTATTTTTTTCGGACTTTTCTACTGCTGTTGCAATCAGAGATAAAGCCTAGGAGCTCTGACCGTAAATAGAGAGACTGAGAAAGAGAGACAGAGAAAGGGAGACTGGCTAGAGGTCTTCCTCTCCTGGAGTTTATTTTTTACTAGTCATCCAGAAAACCTATGGTTTCAGTTAGAGGAGGAGTTGCACTGAACTCTGGTAGAGTGGCTATGGTGACTTACAGTCAATTGACTGACTTGGACTATACAAAACAAGGGTAGGATTCCATACTAAGAAAGGTGCTGCAAAGCTGAGGAAGGAGGCCGGGGCCAGGGCTTGTATTCTACACGTTCATTTTCTACAATTTTTCAGGTGATTTACAGGAATAGGTTGAGGGATGAAAGGTCTTTTTACAAATGAAAGTACAGGAAGGGAAGCAATGGAGCTAGTGTTTCATGTCTCTTGGATCAGCAAAAACGTTTAGCGATCCATGGCTTTTTCAACAATTTGTCAGGTGGAGTAGGAGAGCCAGACAGACTTTAAATGCCCTCCTGCAGTTCCCACTCCGCCTGATAAAAGCATGTACATTCCATAAGAATCCATCATAAATGTTTCCAGTAAATTGTTGATGAAAGTACAAAACTTGCATGAAGTGGACCTTTTGCACTTAAGTGCAATCAGGAGTGGTCCCCTGGGTGCAATTCACAGTTTAAAAGAAAATCACCTATTGAGTTATGATTATTTACTCCTTTTACTGCTTGGATTGCTGATTGTTTGAAAAGGGGGGCTTTTAAGGGGGTTGACTATGGCACAATCATGCTCTGGATCATTTTTTTCCAAAGTAGGAGGTCTGGAGCACTGGAGTGTGCAGGGCTAAGCCTTTCAATGGGTATTACCCAAATTGACCTTTTCCAATTGACCTATTGCACATTACTAAATTATAGTGGTCCTAATGGACCTTCTGCACAATTGACCTTTATATTATTTTAGTTATTTAGTTATTTTATATATGTATTGGGTTGCTTTTTGATTATAAATAATAAATGTGGATTGGGTGGGGGGCTACAGGTTTTTTTTTGGATTGGGTGGGGGATGCAGGAGGTCATTTGTGAAAAGGTCATTTAGTATACAACCTTTCAATGCATTGTGAACTAATAGGTATCCGGGATACACTCTGAACTAGATTGGGCAAGATCAATATTTACCGTCTTTTGTTTCGGTGTGGCAAGATGCCCCCTCCAGTACTGCAGTGACTGCTTCAGGGGTTGAACAAGTAGTAATCGGGCTTATTTGATCCCACCACATCCTCGATCTTGTACTGTTCTAAAAGAGAGATTTTGTTGTCCTTCACCAAAACGCCATTACAGTATGCTGATAACAAGCTATTCACAGGTAAGCCATACTTGCCTCTGCGTAGCACTGTTACCCCTGCAATCTATACCTTTGATAGTACTGCACCGACCTCGAACCTTATCCCTAACCCTATGCCCTTACTCCCAATACTATACATCCCAGCGTGGCACAGTGGTAGGATACCTCTACCACACCGGCGCCAGGAGCAGCATGCCACCCACCCTTCCTAAAATCCTTGAAAAACTCCATGAGCACCACGCCCTGCTGCACATCCTCAAGGCAATACCTCTGCAAGGGGATACACTTGTCAACCTGACATCCCAAACACTGTTGCCACAGCCACCTCAAAGGGCTACAGCTCACCCCTTCACCCGGGCCCACGTCAGGGCACACCTGCCACCCACACAAACCTACAAAGGCCTCATTCACAGGAGGCACCCAGCCACATTCCAGTGCCTTTCTCCACTAGGCCCTACACCTACAGGCCTCCCCATTGCCCTCACCACACCCCCTGCAGCACCCCCACTAGCTTTAACATTAGGCGCAAACCACTACCAGACCCATTTTATGCAAAATGGACCTCCACACTCTGATGACCACACCTTCATCTCCCGATACCCACCTCCAGGGACCCACCTTGTCAGCCATCATCCAGAATACTCGAAATTGGAGGTAGGCTCAGGCAAACCCTCATCCGCCCAAATATACGCTCGCAGCGCCACTACTGACAGGCTCCTTAGCTATCAGTGCACCTGTAACTTTGTCACGTCTAGGACCTGCCCACATCTGCCAACTCAGAGTCCGAACTACATCACCAGACTCTCCCACACGACCTCTCCCCCAAGAAACTCACACAAAACGTGTTTCTTTGTCTCCGCACCCAGGCTTACCACACCCACTCGAAAGCCTTCACTAACAATCAAAACTAACACAGGGCAAAGTAGTCCTACACCTCCCTCTCCCCTCAGCTGTACCTTGATCAAAGCAAGATCAGTTGTTGGCCACGCACTCGACATCCACGATCACATTACCACCAATAACATTCACATCCTGGCCATTACCGAAACTTGGTTCAACCCATCTGTGGGCCCAGCCTTATACCCACCCGCCACCTTTAAAGACGATCTTAGCCAAGTCATAACCGCTAACCTCAAGCACACAACCCAGCTTGTCGTTCTAGTAGACCTCAGCTTGGGTTTCAATGACCCCCTATATGTTGAAGCCTTAGCCCTGGCTAAAGCCACCTCTGCCCTCGGCTGCACCCAATGGATACTTAATCCCACACATTCCCAAGGCCATACGCTAGACTGGTTACTAGATTACAACTGCAACACATCTGTAGTCTCCAACATACCATGCTCCAACATACCATGGACTGTCCACCACTGCGTAACCTTCACCATCCCTATGCCAAAGAAATACACCAAATTCCCTTTGCTCTTATCTCGAATACTAGCACGGATCACCCGCAATCTAATGAGCGACCGCTTACTCCCACTGCCCGCCACCCACATCCCAAGTAACAACAATATCTACTCCCTAGTGAATCACTACAACTTGCTACTAGCCAATGCAGTTGAATCCCTAGCACCCCTCAAGCCAAGTAAAGCTATGAATTCCATTCACAACAACACTTGATTTACCACCCACCTCCACAGCATGAGAGCTGAAAAACGAGCTGCAGAAGAAGCCTGGCAGAAGGACCACAACACAGACAACAAGTCTCTCTTCTCAGACCAGTCGACAAAATACAAACTAGCTGTCCCACTGGCTATAGCAGCATCCTAATATAGTAGGATTTCGGAAGCCTCCTCAAGTTTGGGAGAACTTTTCAGTATCATCCAAGAATTAGAATCGCTAATCGCTCCGCCTTCATCTGTCACCAAAGACAACACATGGTGCAGCAGCATCCAAGATGCATACACTGGTAAAATCTCTCAACTACGATGCAAAATCAAAGCAAAATCAGACAGCATCACCAATAACACAACAGGAAACTGCTCCATTATATCCCCTATCCATACACATCTCTTTCACTTCAACCCCATCTCTGAGCCTGACTTGGCCTCTATTGTGAAGGGATTCAAACCGTCTCGATGCAAAGGGCCCAGCCACATTGGTCAAATAATGTATGTAACTTTTAGTCCCGCTTATCACTGCCATAGTCAACACCTCCTTCACTGCTAATAATGTTCCTCCCACCCTCAAGGAATCCTGGATTACCCCCTGCTAAAATAAAAACTTGCTTAACTCAACCATCCACAAAAATTACTGACCTATCACTACTGTCCCTTCTGAAAATCCTTGACCGAGTGGCTTACACTCAAATCCAGGCATTTCTGGAAGACCACCTCATCTTCAGTCACCGCCATTCTGGCTTCCTCCCATACATGGTACAGAATATGCCCTCCTGGACTTAAAAAGTCAACTAGATTAAGTCATTGATGGAAGAAAACTCTCTCTACTTCTGCTACTCGAGATCTCAGCAGCGTTTGATCTCATAGATCACTAAACTTAATGCCACCACCTGACTTATGTTGCCCGATTTTCTCCGGAAGCCACCAACTTTATTGACTCCTTCCTTGACAACAGACCATCCAGAGTCTTTGCTTGTGAGGCAGCAGCCCCCCACCCCCAATGCCTAACACATGAGGTGTCCTGCAAGGCTCCTTTGTCTCCCCCACCCTCTATAATATGCATACAAAACCACTCTTCGACCACCTTGATGCTCTAGGCATCACCTTCACGAACTATGTGGATGACACACACATTCTCATCCTCCTAAAAGGTGTCTATGCCCCAAACCATTCTTCCATTAATTCTGTCTATGAAATAATCCAGACCTGTGTGTCCCAGCACACCCTGTGCCTGAATGACGAGAAGATGGAACTCCTTCTAGTCGTCTCGCAAGCCTTGATCCGGCATATCACCTCTTCAAAATTGATGGTCACAAGATCCTGGTCTCCACCTCAGTAAAAAAACGGGGCATTTATCTAGATGCTTCACTTAGCATGACCCGCCAAATTATTAAAATCACTTCTCCAGCAGCCTACACCACAAAACTCATACGGGCAATTAGACCTTTCCTGTCTACTACCAACCTACTCATTGTAGCCGGAGCCCTTGTAGGGTCTAAATTGGATTATTGGAGCGCCTTAGTCTGTGGCACCTCTGAAAAGAACCTGAACAGGCTGCAAGTGATAAAAAAACAATGCCCTCCGAGCAGCACTGGACCCGAGTAAATCTGACCATATCTCGGCAGTCAGGAGATCTATCTACTGGCTCCCTGTCTGGGATAGAATCAAGTTCAAATCCCTCACAATTGGCCATCGCTGTCTAACAAACAATGCTCCAGCCTACCTAGTCCAGAGGATTACGAAATACACGCCAGCCAGACCACTTGGATCCTCCCACAGTCACCTCCTCCTTGCCCCAAGATTCAGACGGAAACGGGCTGGGGGCCCCAGCTTCCCGGTGGTGGTGGCCAACCACTCACAATTTGCCATTTCACCTACATTCTGAAACCTCTTACCAGCTATCCAGAAAAAATCTAAAAACACACCTGTTTAACTAACCTTGACATGAACCTACCTGCTATATCTGTGTACCGTCTAATCCTGTCTGTAAGTAGCGCCTAGATGCCTGAGGGCTTTGTGCGCTGCTATAAATGTAATAATAAATAAATAAATATACTGGAAGGTTTATCGACTTTTCCATCAGTGATATTGAGCCCTTAGGACGTATTCTTAGTTGAGTTGTGTAAACTCTGGGGATTGCCTGCAGATTGGTATCTTGAGCAGGCACGGGACCCCTGAGACATGCATGCATTCTTGCCACTTGTGCGTACCAACTACTTTGCTGACCACAGTACTGTGTCTGGTGCCATGGGCCTCTTAGCTTTGTCTTTTCTCTAGCAGTCTTTGTTGAATTTAATGGTCTCTTGTGAAATGTAACCCCTTATATTTTTGCAGGAAGCTTTCTGGCGGTTGTATTAAAATTATGACACACACACAGAGGAGCTAACCAGATGTCTGTTGTCAAATCAGGTGATGACAGCCCTGCCTGGGCAAGCTGTGGGCAAGTGAATGTCATCATAAGTAGCTAACTTGAAGTCAGGTTGTAGGAGCATGAGTTCCTTTAAGCTCTGAGGAAGTGGGCACAGAGGGAAATGCAATTCTACAGATCTGTCTTTGGTCTCCATGCAGAAGGGCTCTATATGAAAGAAAGCATGAAGAGGCTGAACAGCCCGAGGACACAATCAGAGAAAAGCAGAACAACGACGGTAGCAGGCAGCAACCATCAAAAGTCATCGAGTGAGCTATGAAGGGGTGCAAGGGCAAAGGAACAGAGGCAATAATGGCAATGCTTTCAGGTCATTAGAGTAGCTTAAGAGGCTGTTTTGGTGACCACAAAGTGATGCAAATTGCCCAATTCGGTATGGTTGAAACCCAATGCAAGTGTATGTTTCAACACACAATCTGCACACTGACGTATTCCTGACTGCCATGCATAACAATACCACTGTATTTACAGTTTATATATGGTGGAGCACTTATGATGTGTATCATGGACCCACACAGACCACACATGTCAGGCAGACTGCTGCTTTGTGGGCTTGTGAATCCAGTGCTACTGTAGTACCGAACACGCAGGACAGATTGGCAGGCTATCACTATAAGGTCCAACAGACAGGTCATGAGAGCTCTTGAGCAAGTACTCTACTTTTTTCGTTATGCTGTTGACACAGCTATAGTATGTTTGCATTTCATAGACCTCAAGGAAAGAGGAGCCTTTAGACCCTATTTAGATATTTCCCAGACGCCTGTGCTTTTCACCAGATGTAACCCAGCATGGCACTATAAAGTACTATATGCTCTTCAAATAAATAAATAAAATCCTGATTTGAGCCAGTCGGGAAGGGAACGTGTGTTGGCCAAACCAAAAGCAGGGCACTTAGAAGCTGAATCACATGCGTTGGCTACTTATAATAGCCAGAATATAGTTCAAAGCAATGGGCACTGTGCAGAAGCCAAAACTCCCAAGACCCTAGATATGGCTGGTGAAGACACAAAAAGAGTGTATTGATTCATTCATTTCTTTGCACAGCACCAGCACAATAGGAAAGCAGGATCTTGTCGCTTGACAGAGAGCAGAGCAAGGAAGCGAAAGTTAAGCAACGTTGGAAGCTCACCATGAAGTTAGAGTCAAGGTTCACAGGGGCTTCAATTTATGAATTATGCCCCTTGCTCACTGTAGGGTGGGGCCATTGTTGCTCATTTTTATGATTTTTCTGTGGCTTGATTTGTGCTGGTTCTCGACTGCCATTCTTAAAGTATGTTTTTATCTGTAAGGGTTTTGTCTTGTTTGCGCTTTACAAAAATGCACCATGCACTTTGCCAGGGTGTCATTGTCACATACTCGTCAGCGGTTGTATGGTTTGATTAAGTATGTTGGGCTTGCCCACACTCAGCAGGACATCATTGGGTTAATATACACTTCACACAACACAATACCAGCTGCCCATGTTGCTCTTTAACGACGTTCCAGATGGTGAGTCATAGCATGAGGTACTGATAATGGAGCTCACCTTAATTTTCATTGTTGAGGGCGATTGAGCCGTGATCTCCTTCTGCATTCGGTCAGCTATGCCTGGGTACATGGTGGTGCCACCAGATAGCACAATGTTGGCATACAGGTCCTTGCGGATATCAACATCGCAATTCATGATGGAGTAGTAGGTGGTTTCATGGATTCCTCTACTCTCCATTCCTGCCGAGAAGTAATGAACTGATCAGTACAGAACGTGCTAACAAGAGTAGCGCAACAGTCCAATCGTACTACCCTAGCACAAAAACACAAAGGAATTACATTTGGCCATGAAACCAGTTTCAAACAATGTTTGTCCATGTGAACTAGTAACTTCAATGCTCAGTTCACTTTGAAAAGCTGCTTCTATAAAAGCCAATGCCTTTGCTATTTTGTGCAAATGTTCTAGTGCTGAGCATGGCAAAAAATATTTTTCTTTTTGAGCTTTTATTAGGTTTATTGTAGAGAATCAAAACATTACTTATACAAGCCATCATACACCCAAAAACTTGATTATACAGGAAGTGTATGTATAACATGTGGCTATTGACTGGATAGCAATATCCATTGGGTAGGTTAGAGAAGGGTGAGAGAAGGTACAGAGGAGGGAGGAGAGAGAAGGATGAAGATGAGGTGTGTGGGAATGTAACCAGCAGTGGTCTAAGGTTCTCGGGTCTCTATAAAATGTCTTCTAGTAGTGTGGCTGTAGAATAGCAATTGGCCCTCATTCCGAGTCAGGACTACACCATGGAGTAAATAGCTCTATGGTTGGCAACCATGGAGCTATTTACTCCATGGAATACCGGCATGGTGAATGGAGTAATTACCGGTCCATTCCAAGGTTGGATGGACCGGTAATTCCCCATTCACCATAGCCCTTCCCCATCCCCATTTCTGCCCCCATAGGGCTAAATGGGAATGGGGAAGGAGGTAATTACGGCACCGTAAATTTCGGTGCCGTAATTTACTCCAAGGTTACTTTGCGGGTCCCGTAATTTACTCCTGCTAAAAGCAGGAGGTAAAGAGGGACCCGCAAAGGGAACTCGGAATACGGAGGTAAGGGATTACCGCCATCGGTGCCCTTACAGGCGCCGGTAATCCCTTACCTCCAACCTCGGAATGACCCCCATTGTCTTTAAACGTGTCAATGGTAGCCAGAGACTGTAGGTGTAAGTTGTGCTTCACAGTTCATTCAGAGGCATGTTCTTTCAATGCAAGGTCTTACAGATTCGAGTGTGATATATCCATGTCCACCAAGTATGATGTGCGAATCTATTTACATTCTTCCGGCTACAAATTATTGATCTGGCCGATATGGCCATCAAAAGGTCTACAAAAAGGATTGAGTAATTCAGCGAATGGGGATACGAATGCCTCTAAACACGCGGTTTGAGTATCCACTATAAAGTCTAGCTGTGAAAAGTTGGTGATTTCTTTTTCTATATCTACAAAAGTAGCATAGTCTCCACACAGAAAGAGCGCGAGCAGAAGGCCTCTGGGTATCTAGAGGAGGGCCAGCAAGTGTCCTTGGGGGATGCATTCCAATCTATGCATATTTTGTGGGGCCCGTGCTGTTTGGTGGAGCGTAAGAAAGCATGACTGGGAGATATTGGCAGAGAATTTTACTTTATGGAGGTCTCTGAGATGTTTGCCACATGTTCTGATTTGCAGGTTTAAAGGACTGTTTAACAATGCATTCATTCCATTTCTTTTCCAGTTTTCCTATATCTTTGGAAGTTTCTTTGTTTAACAATTTATAGTTTTTTGATGAGGTTTGACCACTAATTGTACAGTGATTCAGCGTCGGGATTAAATCAAGAATGTCCACTGATAGTCCAATTAAAGGAAGGCATGCTTTATGTTTTAAGAATTTATCGAACTCGATATTAGGGGTAGGATAATATAGATGAAGTTCTATGAATGAGAGTTATCCTTCACCTTTCCAGAGATCCTTCCCTCTTAAGCAATTTCAAGGTAAGGGCGATCTTTCCTTCCAGCCACTATCGCTCGCGGCGGAATTCGCGACTCTTCTTACTGTATGTTAGCAAAGATGAATCAGAGTCTACCGGAGGAAAAAGCAAGGTTGTGGGTTGACTTGAAGAACCCAGGCTGGTCCACTTCAGGAGAACACTAGAGAGTCCTGAGCAATATTGATATCAGGATGCAGAAGGATACAGTAACCAGGGGCCAGGAAGATCAGCAGGAAAATGACGAAAAGGAAGGGAGGCAGAGGAGAAGGGATAACAGTGCCTGGAGAAGAGAGGGAAACGAAGAAAAATGCAGAGGGCAGGATAACTCATGGGCGAGGAAAACTAGTATTAGCTTGTGGTAAATTCAGAGTGCTGAGATGCACAGGCTTCTACATCTGTTTTCGGGCTTGTTCGGGGACCGAAAGACGTCATAACATCATGAACATAAGCGTGTAGTGCTGGGGCCATGTTGGAATGGGCTGCCTGGCTCGCCAAAGCTCATAAAGAACCCACTGTGCACAAAGATATGTGACACAATCCACTATCAGGGACAACTGGCATGTCCTGAAAAAATCTTTCAGTATTGGGGACTCTCCTACCGATACCCAACGCATTAGCACCTTGCTTGCCACTTGGGGGCTGTGGGGGCGTTCCCCATGTCAAATAAAGTGAAAATGACCCTCTGCAGCTTTATTATAGCGACCCCTCTGGATGCTCTTTGAATTTAGAACATTTGGGGTGAGAGCTGTATTTCCTGAGAACTTCCTATAAGAATTCTGTAGCAATCTTGGCACACTCGGATGGATATAAAGGGTAAGCTTTAATGCAAAGCCCCACAGCACAGCCTCCATAAACCAACAGCCCAGTCCCCCTCAACCAACTCCCTCCCCTACATTCCAAATTCCATGACAACCTCCCAACCTTCCATATAGAACGTGCAACAGCTACCACATATCTTCCTCCCCAAAATCTTTGAACATAAGAAACAATGATGTAACTGCAAAACATTAAAATGAATACTGGTGAAACTGTATAACATCGAAATGCAACACTGAAATGCATACGAGCCCGAATATCATACATCTTCCCCCCAAAATCTTAGAACATATCAAGATTGAAACATACTTAACAAAGAAAAGAAACAACAGAAAAACTGCATAACATTAAAATTCGAACTACCCTAAGTAACCTGTGTCACCGGTAGTTACCCGTGGATACTTAAATAGGAAATAAAATCAAAAGAACATCCTGATGCACAACCAGGATCAACTAATATAATCCTTCATCCATAGCGGTTCCCTTCTTCTCCTCATCACACTGCCACTGACACAATCACTACTAACACTAACAGGAACAGATCCCACTCCACCACTGTTAACCCCTACTCCTACTCCATAATCATCTACAAACACATCCCCCAACCCCACCCCACATGCTTCCCCCCCAAGCACGACTCCATCGTCCACACGTTCCACTGCTACCACTCTATCCAGATTTCAAATGGACCCATCATTCACCCTAAAAGCATTTCCCAAACACTCAAGAACTTTCCTGCGCTCTGAAAACTCAAACATTCCTTGAGCAATATGCACACCCTTCTTCACACGCACCCATAACCCGACCATCACCTCAACCCTCGCCTTTGTTTTGCATCCCAATTTAGCATCATAGTACCTCTTGTTTCTCCTTTTTGCCTCACCCGTCCTTTCCCTCAACCGGGTATCGAACTCTAGTTTCCTAAGCATTCCCTGCCACATCACCTCCTTTACTCATTTTGTTCACCCACGCAGGATTAAGACCTGTGTTGGCCTCTCCACCAGTTCGATCCATCCCACCAACACCCTGTTAAAACGCTCGACCACACCGTTAGACTGAGGCCTATACAAGGACGTGAACTTCCATTTAAAACCCCACTTCCTAACATACTCTGCTATCTCTGCACTTTTAAATTGGGTACCATTATCATTCACTCCTGAACACTTGTTCCAGGAACTTGATTATCTCATTAGAAATTTGTTTCACCCACTTCACCTTCCGACCAACTCGAAAAATGATCTACCAGAACAAACAATCAAAAACCTATGCTACTTCCCAAAGGTTCCTTACGGACCCAGAATGTTAAAGGCCACCCGCGACCATACCCCCTCAGCCAAATGCAGTGACAATAATTCCTATCTATGAGTCTTCAAAGCCTTATCACAGTTGCGACAAGCACCACACTCCCTAATCACCCACTCCATCATCACATCCATTGCTGCCACCAATATCTCTCCTTAACTTCCTCTTGGTGCATGTTGCGCCAGAATGCCCTTAATGCGCTTTGTTGATAAGCTTTTCCCTAAAACACATAGGGAAGACCAAAACCCCTCCCCTGAACAACACCCTATCTTCCAAAGTCAACTGGTCCCTAATTTCCCAGTACTCCTTCAAATCGTCCAAAAACTCTTCTTTGTGTGGCCAACCTTGTTTCGTCCACAGCATTACCCTACCAAGCAGGATCCTCCGCCAAACCATACTTCCACTCCCCTTTCTTAATCACCACATCCGCAGAAACCTCCTCAAGGAACACCACCATAAGCCCCTCTTCCTCCTGCACATCTTCCAAATTCTCTGTTCCTTCCAAAGGCGCCCTAGAAAGAAAATCAGCTACCCTGTTCATAACACCTGGTACATACTCTACCTTAAAACCATACTCCTGTACTCTCAAGCACAACCTGCCGATCCTAGGCATGGCCCTCATCATTCCTTTGACTGAAAGCACCTCCACCAATGGCTTATGATCCGTTCTGACCAAAAACTGCTTGCCCAAAACATAGTTCCTGAAGTGTTCGTTACCCCACACGAATACCAGTGACTCCCTCTCTATCACCGAATATTTACTCTCATATTCCATAATGGCTCTAGAGATGCATGGCAGATATTCCTTTTCTCTCACCCAACACCTTGAGAAAGGACTGCTCCTAACCTTTTCACACTGGCATCCACTGTGTGAGAAACCTGAAGGTGTCTCACTTACTAGTCCCCAGGGATCTGTCACCCAGGTGGCCAGGGTGTCCAGTTAAAGGATCGACAGTCAAAGGATTGAAAGCCAAAGGCTTGACTACAAAGGCCCGAAAACAAAAGGATCACATTTTTTTTTTAAATTACATATTTTTTGGGGGTTTTTGTTTAGGGAAAAAAGTGTTTTTTACCACAAAAACGGGGGTCCATACAGGCACACCCAGGCAGCCACCCATACATTTAAGTGTGCATCCTTTCACCGTACACACACACCCAGCCCTTCAAAAATAAAATGTAAAAAAAAAGAAAATGTCGATCCTTTTGTTTTCAGTCCTTTTGTGTCGATCCTTTGACCATTCGATCGTTTGTAGAAGATCCTTTGACCTACAACCGGTGGCCAGGACATAGATATCGTTATTGGATCCAGTTCCTGGGGGTAGACCAGTGCGAGAGGATCATCTGGATGGGGGGTCTTCGAGGAGTGGAAGTGGGACACCGAAGGGTGAGACGCAGTATCCCCTTTCTTTTGACACCTTTTCCCCATCCTATCCAGTAGGATACTTAGAAACTCTACCCCCCCCTTTTCCAACACGAACACTTTGTCACCCCATGAGTTACAACGGACTAATATCAGAGCAGTTTATCTGACATGTCCCAATGCATGGGTCAGGCAGAGTCAGGCAATTGCCGACAATAAAACACACCTGACTGCCCTTTCCCATCCCCACTGGGATAAAAGGCAGAACACAAGAGCACACGGGGAGCAAGGCCGAATGCATGAGGAAGCTGCTATTACAGGACGGCAGTTCAAATGGAGGAGAAAGTCGGCGAGACCTGAAAAGACGTCAAGGAGGGAGTTGCCCTTGCCCTTTTCAACTCAGACCTGCAAAGCCTCTGACAAAAGAAGCCTAAAACCGGGAATTGCAGCTGGTGATGGTGTGACAGATGTCAGCGGTAAGTAGAATCCTCCCACACTGATAGCCAGGGTGGGGAGAGGAGGTTGCCACTGTGGGACCGTCCTTGACTCCAGCGGCAAGAGAAACGCCAATGAATTCAGCACAGTCAGTGAGTCGTAAGAACCTGATAGTGGGCTGGCCTGTGTTAGATTCAAGGTTGCAGTGGCAACGTTAAGAAGATTAAGGGACAGAGGTCTTTTGTGAATGAACTTGGTACCAGAGATAGAGTGATCCGGCACCACGTGGGAGTTCATTCGAAGATCTCTGGCTGGTACCGCTCTCTTGAACAAGGAAAGTTTTGAACCCGAAAGATAGTGGAACTACAAGTACCAACAGGCCATATAGAAGGCTGGCGTGAGGTGTCAAGGTGGTCATACAAGGCTCAAGCCAAACCCCTTGTACAATCGAAAGTCCTTGGCATGTTGTAGAAATTGTGAACTGTGGAAAGTGTGAACCCGACTGAGGGAATTGTAAAACAGGCATTTGCGCCCGGCAGAGGGCAACGCTGTGCGAACTGGTTATTGTAAACAAACACGCCCTTGCCATAGGCTAATAAAGTGACCCAGCGAGAGATGATCGCCCTTCGGAAGTCTTATTAGAAAGTTGGCAAAATGCAGTGGAAGGTCTGAGTCCGGATGAGGGGTACCTAACAAAATGGTGGTCGTTTAAAAAGACATTGAGACTTTTGAATATTACGGAAAGCGAACAAGATTGAAAGACGATAGTGAACCCGACTGAGGGTCATCAAAAGAAAAGTGTAAAGAAGCTAAACAACATTGTGACGACAAGAGTGAACCCCACTGAGGGATGTCCACAATGAATGGCTAGTTGGAGCCTAATTGAGGGGGGCTAACCACTAACAGGAGGATTGGAGCCCAGCTGTGGGGGATCCAAGGGTTAAGAGTAATCACACTACATGAAAGTTAACAGAGGGAACTTTTGCTTTGTTGTTGTGGCTGAAGCATAATCAACCAATGTGAAAGTTATCAGAAAGAACATTTGTTTTGTTCTTTTTGACATATTAGGCCCTCTGAAGCAAGAGACTTTGCATGAGAAGAGACTTGGACACAGAAGGCCCTGATATAGACACCAGGAACTGTGAGCTTGTGCCAGAGAAGCTTAGGAGTGTGCTGTGCTCAAGAGTCCCACCTTGTCCTGTGCTAAAAACATGGGGATTGGAGACCCCGGCCATAACATCCTGACTTATCATTTTGTGAACACTTCTTTCTTTTCTTGTGAACATTATCCCACACTATTTTGTAGCATAGCGGTACGAATTGGCAATAGGTTTTCTTAGTATAGGCCCTTTTTATTTTTACTAGACTCCACTAAAACTGTATTATTATTATTTGATGGTCGTAGCTTGCTCCCATCTTAGATTTAGATTTAGCATTTATTTGACCTATTTTAAAGTTTAATAAACACCCTTGAACTGTGATCACTTGTGTCTGTCTTACTTTGATGCCATGCCTTTCTTACAACTGTAATAGTGCATTCATCCTCCATTTTGTACCCTCTCAAATTTCGTGCATCACAAATTTCATCTTTTATAACCTTAAAAGCCCTCTGACACTCCTCTTCCCAATAAATTCCACTCCCTTCCTCAGAGGTTTGCTAATGGGTTCTGATTTGACAGCAAAATTCTTAACAAACTTGTTCTAAAATTCAGCAAGACCTAAAAATCCCCTCACTTCATCCACATTCTTAGGTACCGGTGCTTCTCTTACCGGCCCTCATGGCATCCTCCTTAGGTCGATACCCCCCCCACTCACTACATTTCCCAGACACTCAACTTCCTCCACCCTAAATCGATACTTACTCAACTCTATTGTTAACCCCCTATCTCTGAGTCTGCTCAAAACTTCAAACAGCCTCTTATCACGTTTCAATGCAGTTCTCCCATATATCAAAATATCATCTTGGTACAACAATGTACCTCCAATCCCCTTAAGAACCTTGCTCATTACCCTTTGAAATACCACCGCAGCCGACGCTAGTCCGAACAGCATTTTTCGGAAACAGAAACAGTTGTGATAAATGTCATTAAACAAAGACACTCTTCTGTCAATGGAATCTGGCGATACTCTGCTGACAAGTCTAGGCTCGTAAACACAGCTGCCTCTCCCACATTGCTGAACATCTCAGTGATCACCGGCAAAGGGAACTTGTCCACAAGAATGTGCTTACTGACGTCCCTAAGGTCCACACACATTCTGATTTTCCCATTCTTCTTCTGTGTCACTACTATAGGACTGACCCATTCCGCCGCCTCCACTCCTTTTATAATTCTTCCATCAAGAAGTCTTTCAAGTTCCTTCTCCACCTCCCCTCTGATGGAGAGAGGAATATGCCTTAGGTTGTGAGCAACACCTTTCGCATCTGACTTCAAAACAATCTTATGAGCGAATCCTCGCAAGCATCCCACTTTGCTGGTGAACACCTTTGGAAAACGCTCCTCGTGGCGCTGCCATGTACAAACAGAATAGGCTCATCACTCCTGGGGTCCAACATAATATCCAAGGCTGCCTGGTGCCGCCAACCCAAGACGTCTACACCCTTCTTTGCAACATATACGTTGACCACAGCCAGCCTTCCTTTGTACTCCACAACCTCTTCATGGTAATCCTGGGACACTCAAATCCACCAGGATCCTTGATGTTGGATCTCCTGAGCACTCCACATAATCCTGCTTCCCGCAGCTTCTCCTATCTGGTTTCTTATACTATTGTGTATGGTGAACAGCTGTCCACCATTACCTTCACCTGGAAACCATCTACCTGATCTTACAACTCGGGCACTTCATTTGGGAGTAGTCCTCTTTACTCTCCTGCACAACCACTACTCGCACCTCATCATCCGAGATTTCCCCTTCATCATCTTCCTGAACACACCATTTTTTTCTTCCTCCAGCATGTCACAACTCCCTTCACTGTCAGTTGCCCCCACCCATCACCTGTCAGCTAGTGCAGGGGGACAAACTAGGAGCAAGAAAAGGAGTGAAAGATAAAAAAAAGAATATCTGAAACCACTGGAACAAAGGAGATCAACCTGGGACAATGATGATCCCGGTGCAATATTTGTTGTAGGTTGCCATGACAACCAAAATGGCTGCCTCATGCTTCCGACGCTCACCTTTCCTCAAGCCTGTGAGCGCTCGAACTGCTTGTTCCTGCCGCAAACCACTCAGGAACAATAACAATCTTCACGCAATGCTTGCAACAGGCTGCCACGGCAACCAAGATGGCCACTTCACACTTCCCGACGCTCGTGGTTCCGTTCCTCTAACTCACGATTGCTCCAGCAGCTTGTTCCTGCCTGCCAAGTCGCTCAACTCTGACAGCACTGGGAACATGCAGCCCTCACTTCTCATGGCCATGGCACCACTGTCATACATCGACACAAGTCCGCCCTCAGGGTACTCCTGGCTGTGTCCGCTGCTGGGTTAATAGCACTTGCCAGCACTAGTACTCATTCTGGAGGCCCTCACCTGCATAGCAGGCCCACTGGAATCATCCCCTATCCTCGTTGCCAAATTGTAGCAAGCACGGCACACTCGGATGGATATAGAAAGGTAAGCTTTAATGTAAAACCAACTACCTCCACTACATTCCACATTCCATGACAACCTCCCAACCTTCCAAATGGAACGTGTAACAGCTACCACAAATTCCCAGCTGATGTGATTGATTGCTGTTTATATGTCTGAGGTTTGGATCGAAAGGGAGGCCCCAAATGTTTTTCCAGGGTCTGTGGAATCTCTGAATCTCCTGATATGATAATGATCTTTCACTCAGCTATGTGGTCACAGTAAATTAAATCATCCAACTACATATTCCCCAATGTACCAACATTTTGGAGTATATTTTGTCATTTTTCCTGCAGCCTAGTCCTCCTTTTCCATGTTCCTTTCTCACTTTCTTTGGTGTGCTAAATAATTTCAGTCAGCTGCATTGACATTTTTCTAAATGTCTGGTGGAAAACTGTCTGGCACCAACTGTCTTGTTTAGGGGGAGGACTGAATGGCCAAATATGTTGCCTCACCAATATTTTTTTCTAGTTCTATATATGTCACCCTAGAAACCTGAGGCATTGTCACCCCTTCCATAAATTCCCTATAATTGGTATTGCACAGCACTTCTGATACACATATTTGGCTATAGTAGTCCCCACATTATTTGCAGTCAATCTTCGTCCCATGTCATTTGCAGCTTCCAGTGACTCCAATGGGTTGCAACATCTCCTCCTGGGAACTGCTCTCCCGGCCAATGCTTGAATCGAGAAAATATGTGCAGTTGCCATAAACAATGTCACAGATTGATTTGCTAAGGTTGCAGCTGTTCCAAGCTCTGGGCTACGGACAGACACCACTGGTGGATTGGAGGTTCATGATTCTGAACCATGTAGTCACATGGAAGAAGCACATGTTATGTTCAAAATGGTTCCTTGAATATTTATTATCCCTGTGTCTGGACGTGACAAAGTAGACAAAATGAGAGGGCAGTTTGGCCTTTGAGACTGCACCACTGATAGCATACTTGCAGCATCACCAGTATTGGCAGAGTTTCTTTCTTGGTACCTGGCTGCCTCTTTAGCCTCTGGATATAGTAACTGTTTGGGCCTGTTTAGGCCTATGAAACCACAAACGGCTGTGTCAAACCAGGGTGTCAAACCAGGGTTAGGATGTTGCTGTCCTCTTTTAGTGCAGCCACCTACCTGAGATCCCCAGCAGGTACAACTGGGGAGCTGGGGCATGAGGGCAGCGGAGGCAAGTGGGGTACAGGAGAGGTGTGAGAGTCAACACCAGGGCCAATATTACCCTCTTGCAATCTCCAGGGTTAGATTCTCCAGAGTGCAGGTCGGCCTTGTTTGTTTCATCTTTTGTCATCCCCACAGCGATTTCTTCAGCGTAAGAGGCCCTCAGAAAAATGATGTAATGAAGCATGTAACAGCAGCTTCCAGCACGTTTCGGCATGCTAGACCTATGACGTAGGACCGCTTTGGCCTGAGGCCAATTCTTCCCTAAGCAGCCTTTTGCAGGGAAGCTATTGTACTTTATTTAAGCTCCACTCTGACCTGCTAGTATCTGGCGGTCATGACATTTCTCGCAACTTCCTCCTTCTGAGTAAGACCAGACTTTGTATCCCTATCTGTGGGCTCCTCCAGCTCTCCCTCACAAAAGAATGGAACAGACTCTAACATCTGTTAAAGCTGCAGAACTCTTGCAGCCAAGTCTGTGGACTGATGGCTCGTAATGAATCACAACAATGTCTTGTCCTAGCCTGTTTGCTGTGGTCCCGGTTCAGACACCACCCCTCGCCATGTCAAGACCCTTTCCGCAGGTTCCTACTCTCAACAGTTTATAGCCATGTAGACTAACATCAGCTACAAAAGTGACAGCATCTGCGTCTCTGTTCTCACTAGGCCAAAGTGCACAACTCTCCACAGTGCTGCCAGCATTAGAAGTGGTCAGACCTTTGTGGGGTTGTTTCTGTCAGCCGACATAGTGTGCCTGTTCCAGATGGCCACAGAATCCGACTCCTTTGCATCAGCAGAACACAAACAAAGGGTAGGAGAGGAGTGTCAGTAAGGGAGAGGAAGCAATGTTGCAGATCACTCAGCCACCACCATGCCTGATACCTTTGAAAATGTACTTGCCCAGGTCCCCAGTTGGGGCTAAGCTATGAAGAATGTTTAGTTTGTGTTCTGTTACAAGATGTCTGCCAACCAAGTTTTCTTCCTTCTGTGTATCCAGACCAAATTTTGTTTAATTCTGTTGTTTGTTGACTGCTGCTGCTAATGCATTCTTTCTGTCTCATGTAGTGTAGTTGATGAAAGGATGGATATGTGTCACAACTCTTCTTGCCTTCATGGTTGCTGCTGTATTCCTTGTGACTTGGCTGTTAGTTTACCCTTCTCTGAAGCTTTAGTCTTATTCCATCCATGCTGCTGTTTTTTGTTGTTGTTGTTGCTGACAGGTGATGTTTCCGGAGGTTGAAGCGAAGGGGCTCCTTACTTGTGAACATTCAGCTTTGCTCTTGTTTTTTTCAGAGCTTGCAAGGAGGCCATGGAAAGGCCTTACTTTTCTGCAGATCAAGAAAGAAAGAGGAGGGCCCATGTGTGTCTCCAAACACTTTAGCAACACTTTGGGTATATCTCAGCTGCCATTCATTCTTTCTTTTAATGTTACTTGAAATAATAAGTCCAGGCCCTGGATGTTTCTTATTCTTCAGAGACAACAATGGCGTGAACTCCAAATTGTTGTTTCTGTAAAGTTAGCAAAAGGTTTAAAACAGCTTTGGAAGAGGTTCAAACCTCGTTGTAGGAGACATCATGCTGAAAAATAAAGGCTTCCTTTCTTGATCTTCTAAGCCAAACTCACATGTGAAATGTAACTGAAGAGGCTGTGTATCTGATGGTGGAACGATTCTTGTGCCCACTATTGACTTACAATCTATTACCATGTTAAAATCTTTATGGTCTTGTAAAAAAAATATGGTGTTCCACAATACCTTTAATCAATATAATTTCCCAAACAGTACTGTAAATTTCATTTAAGTTGGTTTGATTTTTACTCTCAAATCTCCTAATTATTATTAATCTTTTTATTTTTTTTATTGATTTAAAATGTTTTCACATTTTTTTAAAATTTCTCTGAGTTCCACAAACCTCTAATCATCTTCTAATACATTTAAATGAGTCAAGTCTCTGGACAAAGTCTCTCCCCATACTCTGCATGAAGAAGAATATCCAGGAAGTGTACTGAAACTAAGGATCAAGAAAAAAAGGAATTGACGAATCAGATAGGCGCACATGATGTCAAACGAAGAACCTTGGAGCCATTACTTAGTCTAGAGCCACTGTTCCTAATTGCAAAACTTCCATCTCCACTTTATGATTTAGCTAAGTCAATATGTTGCAGAAATTGAGTTACTGCAATAGTTTCGGTTGTCCTTTCTCCCTCCATTAAGTGATTCCACCACTCCTCTTCTTCAAAGAATTCAAGATCCTTAAAAAGATGAATCATATATATGGTTCTTTCCCTCGTGAGGCCAATGCAATTCAAAAGGAGATGTCTTAAGGTTTCCTTAAGGTCCGACCTCTCACAAAATCTGCATCCATTTGTTGGTGACATTCCTCTAATTGCCCTTATTTCGTTCGTTGTCAAGATATTAAGACGTGCTCTCATAAAAGTTTGCCGATATTGTTTGTTCAGGGAGATCCTCAGGTATTGCCTGGTGTCGATTAATTTTCTGCTTACTGCTGTTATATGCGCTGCCAGTTTATATGACCCAGCTAGTTCTTGGGTCTTTATCCAATCTAGAGTTTCCAGCTTCAAGGCTACTTTTGTTGGATTATTCATTAGTTCATTTTATGAGGATCCTATTTCCTCCAAAGTCAAGCTATTTCTCTCTCGCCACCCCTTTAATGCTTTAGAATTTGATTCCAGAATTTCTTTATGTATAATATTAAAGATGGGGGAGCGGTCAGGTATAAACACTTTTCTGAAGAGCATCAATCTGTTCCTCTCAACAACGGCTTGTAAGTATCAAATGCATAATTCCCTTCTTGTTATAGCCATTGGAGTAGAAGATGGTAAGTTTAATAACTCTCTCCAAAAGTAACTCTCCAATTTCATCCACAGGCCCTCTGGTAGATTTAGATAGGCCTCTGCCCCGTAGGTTAACGATGGGATCACCTTTGACCGGTAGTATTGGAAGATTGCTTTCAGTGAGAACCGACAAAATTTCCTCTCGATGGCTTTAGCTTGGGCTGTCAGCTTCTTGGCTTTGTTCCATAGATGTACTTGCATCATTGATTCGGTTGGGGCATTACCCATGATGACTCCGAGATATTTAAACTCAGAGACCGTCTGGAGTTTGACACCCTCCAAATGCCAAGTGAAATTGATCTTTGGTCGATTCGTTTTTTGAAGCAACATGATCTTTGTTTTAGTTGTATTGATTTCTAGATTGTTGTTTCCAATGTAGTGACTCAAATTGTCCAACTGTCTTTGAAGACCTATGGATGTTTGATCTAATAGTATTAGATCGTCTGCATAAAGCAGGCGAGAGATCATCTCTCCTCCTATTTTTGGTGGGTATGATCTCACAAAATTTTCAGAATCCTTAAAATCCCATAGGTAAGCATTGAACAGTGTGGGAGCCAGAGGGCATCCCTGCTTGACATTTCTTGAAGTTTGTATGGACCTTGACAACGTGCCCTGTTAATTTAGGCAAACTGACATGGACGTCTCCGTATCTAGGGCTTGAATTTACTCCAGTATAGCTCCAGGGCATTCTTTGGCTTTCAATTTCTCCCATAAGAACTCCCGATTGACCGGCTCGAAAGCTTAGACCAGGTCAATAAAAGCCATATATAGGCCAGGTTTACCTTCCTTGGTCCTAGATTTTAAGATGTTAATTAAAAATATATTAGCCAGCGTTCCTACATTTTTTACAAATCCGGACTGGAACGGGTCCATTAATTCCTTATCTGTTGCCCACTTTTGAAAGAGCTCCAATAAAGTTGAGCCGTAGACTTTGCCAATGACGTCTAAAAGCGCTATTGGCCTGTAGTTCTTCGGATGTTCTCTGGGTCCATTTTTATAAATCGGGACTATAGTTGCTTTTTTCCACGACCAAGGAATTGTTTTTGTTTTAGTAATAGTGCTAAATACTTTGCTAATGAAAAGAGCCCATTCCGCTGGCGCTTGTTTTAGATGGGCATTAGTCAAACCATCTGGCCCCAGGGCTCTAGAAGTGTTCAATGTTTTGATTTTCATTATAATAGATTTTAGGTCTATCGGCAAATCCCATTGTACTTTGGTCACTTCATGCGTTATTGTGAGCTCTATGTTAGAATTTTTAAAGAGCGCTGAAAAATGGCCATTCCACTTCTCTTCTCCTACATAGTTATGCAGCACGTTTGGTGACATGGTTGATAGCGTCTTAATCACTGTCCAGAAATCTCTTGAATTTCGTCCGTTTGATAATCTTAGCATATGTTCTACATCAGCTTGATACATACATGCCTTATGAGATCTTAACCAGTTCTTATATGCTTTTTTTATCCCAAGTGCTGCTTCCATGTCCTTCTTATCGCATGTTTTATTTGCTAATTGCACAGCCTTTCTCATTTTCTTTCTTTCTTCAACCAAAATTTTATCATAGATGTGTTTATATCCATTAAGATTTCTCACCAGATTGTTGCTCTTATGTTGATAGATATTTAGACATTGGTCTAATCCACCACCATCTCACTTTGATTTGTATTTTTCTTGATATATATCTCTGTTAGACTCTTTACGTCCTCTGCATTAACTTTGAGTCTTATTCTTCCATTTGATTCTTCGATCTCTGCACTCATTCTTTTTCGTATTTCATGATGAGATATCCAATCAAATTCAAGCAGATTATGATCGCTATTCTTCGTGCGGACAACCTGGAATTTGTTGATGTACATTAGAAATTCACGGGATACAAAGATATGATCTAAAGTAGCTGCAAGGGAATTCTTTTCCCAGGTCTTTATATAGTTGTCATTTTCCTCTTTTAAGAGGTGAAGGTTGTGTAGATCTCTTGCTTTCATTACTTCCGCCCATTGTATGCCTCTTTTTGTCGCCGGCGTCTTTACAAATGCACTCCTGATGTTCCGTTGTACTTTTGGGTATTCCAAATTTAGATCCCCGCAGACAATCAGATGACAAAGTTGATAGTCTGACGTAATTTTGTTTTGATGTTGTTTGCTTGCTTTAAATACTGATTGTCGCTTATCATCAGCGGATTCCAGTAAGAATTTATTATTATCAGGTCTTCAGCTTTTGATGTTACTGTTTTTTGCTGATTCCCTTCCCACTTTAGATATAAAACTTGAAAATATAGAGATGACTCTATAATCTTCGTTACTCGTAGTTCTTTATTTGAGCGGATCATGGTCAGTAGGCCCAAAGAGGGACGTCCCGATGCGCCTTTTGCTGCCGGCGAAAGATATGTCTCGTAGCCATCCATTGCTGGTTGATCTCTATTTATCTCCTAATTATCCAGGGGTGCCTCTATTTTAAAGGACATTGCAGCAATGTATTAGTGATTCAATCTTCAACTAAGAGCAGGGGCTAAGCTGCCCTTTCAAACGGGAACCAAATAAGAGTCTGTTTTATCTGGAATGAGAAAGAAGGGCATCCATAAACTGCAGGAAAACTTGGAAATCTATAGCAAGCAAAGGGATTCCCTCTCAGTAAGTCAATCAAAGACTGGGATCGGTCCAAATAAATGTTGGTCCCTTCGAGTGTTGAAACTAGAGGTGTAGCCAGGATTGACTAACAAGTGGGGTCTGAAGATAATGTTGTTGGGCCTACTACACTGACATTAACATCTGTAAATGCCCAGACATTACTGCTGAGTGGGCATTTACAGATGTTGGGCGGGCCTTGCCCGTTCTGGCCCTACCCTGTCTACCCCTATGGTGGACACAAAATAGTGGTGAGGATGTTGTGCAGAAGGTACCGGCAGACCTAAGTGATCCTACCCTGCAGAGCAATTATTAATAACAGTCATTCTCCGATGTTGGCTTTAACCCCCAACCCACCACCCCTGAAAATGAGAGTGGGTGAAAGGTCTGCCCGCCACCCAATGCTACTCGCCAATTGAGCAAGCATCTATTGCTTCTCTTCAACCTGCAAATACATACCCTTATTGCACTCTAAACCTGCCAATTCCCTGTCCGACTGAGATCAATTGATGGACCCATCCTGTTATGATATGATAAGGCATTTGTAACGCGCCTATAGACAAGTGTTTCAAGGTGCGCCGAGGCAAGGAAGGGGGAACAGAGGGAGGACAGAGACAACAATCTTACTATGCCAAGTGACATGAGATCGCGGAAGTGCAGGGGAGGGGAAAAGTGGCAGGGGAAAAGGGAGAGGGCAGTGCTGTACATGGGATCAAAACAATAACATGAAATGCGGCCAGCAGGTGGCAGGTGCAAGGGTAAGTGCAGACAGCAGGGGTCCAAAAATGCAGGTAGGGATGCACTGCTACTGTCTACTTGCCCTCAGGACAACAGTCTGTGTTAGCACTGCATGTGATTTCTAGCTGACTCCATCAAAAGCTGCAGCAGGATTGAATGGTGCAGTTTCAACACATATCCTGCTTCAACACAAAGTGCTTTTTTTACATTGTTTGTCCTGATGAAATCCTGCCTGGTTAGATTTACACAGTTCAGTGCCTACATTTAGTGCAGTATATTCGGGGAAAATGCATACGCGAGGAAACCGTAACAATTTAAATGTCATCGGCCCTCATTACGACCCTGGCGGATTTTTTCCGCCATCGACGGACTTTCCGGCCATGGCGCAAAGTCCCTTTACGCCATGGCGGATGGCGGACTTACCGCCCCATTCCGAGGTCGGCGGGGCGGTAAGTCCCCATTGACCCATTTACCCTTCCCCATTCCCATTTCGGCCCCATAGGGCTCAATGGGAGTGGGGAAGGAGTTAATTACGCCACCGTAAAATACGGTGGCGTAATTAACACCAAGGTCCCAGAGCGCCATGGATTTTTCCGCCCGCAAAAAGCGGGCGGAAAAATGACCATGGCGCTCCAGGAACTCGTAGTTGGCGGTAAGGGGTCCGCGCAGCTAACGCTGGCGCAGACCCCTTAGCGCCAGGGTCGTAATGAGGCCCATCATGTTTTTTAGATTCACAGGTGAAGTTGATTTCTTTTCGTTTGGTTTTAATTGCTTTAGAATGTGTGAGACAGTAAGGAAACCAGTACAACGATACTGAAATCGAAACTATAAAGGGGTATCGTTGATAGCGTGTCTCCGCACGACAAATATGCCCAAAAACATTTCAGAATTCTTGGGACAGATGTTTTGAGCAGCAGAACTTGTGAATGCTGAATGGAGACTTCCAATCCATGGGACATTGAATTTTTTTACATTTAAGCCCTCATTCTTTTCCTTGAGGATCATCTCTGAAGGGGTGGAGCAACCGCCTCCACATCCAGTGGTTGGTGTATGCCCGGTATATTATCCTGGGCATGTGTACCTAGTGGAGGGGTCTGCAGCCTGCGGCTCTCCAGATGTTTTGGACTACGACTCCCATGATCACTCACCGTTGACTATGCTGGCCAGGGCTTATGTGAGTTGTGGTCCAAAACATCTGGAGAGCTAAAGGTTGCAGACCCTTGACTAGTGGATGTGGATCCAGCATAGTCTGCAAGCATGCAGTGATCACTGGAAAGAAGCCATGCAAAGGCAGATATATGAATGTCACCACCTACATGAGGAATATCCCAATATTCTCACAGCCCTGTGCGATGCCTCAGGCAAATGCCATTGTGCACTCGATTCAGACATTGTGCGTGCTATCCCAGACACGTTAACTTGAATGGCTAATTGTGAGGCTCTATACAGTCTCACAGAGGACCACTGCAATGGTCTGTGGCAGGTCTGAGGTGGTGTATGGAAAACCCAGACATACTAAGGATGGTTAGTGATTCCACCACCACCAGCAGAATAGTGAGGTATCTGCGGTGTATAGATCCTGCTGCGGTGTGTTTGCATTTCCCAGGTTGATCCAATGGCAGGCATAAACACTGCAGTGAACCCCGCTGAGAGGGAAAACCTTTTTTTTAGGACCATTTATTTATAGGTATAGGAGTAAGTGGTTGTGTCATGGAGACATAACTCCATCAATGGATCAGTGTGGTTAAACAACACAGTTGATTTGGGGAGAATCATGGGCTTCATAGGCAATAATATAATCTTGTGACTTCCAGAAACAAGTGCTTGTATTGAACAATATTTTGAACGGGGGAAGTCATATATACTTTCCAGATGGAAAAAACATTAAAGAGCTGTGGTTACCCTAAAAGCCAAATAAGACCTAATAGCAGACGCAATGAGAGTGGCTCACCTCTTAAGCCAGTGGGAAGTGTCCAACTGGGGCATGGAAATGACAAGCAAGTTATTATTTACAGATCATGGCCCTCAGAAATCACATCCCAAAGTGCAATTGTAAGGCATATGCTTACCAAGGAAGGATGGCTGGAATAGGGCCTCTGGGCATCTGAACCTCTCATTGCCAATGGTGATCACCTGACCGTCGGGCAGCTCATAGCTTTTTTCCAGGGAAGACGAAACAGAAGCCGTCACCATTTCCTGCTCAAAGTCCAGGGCAACGTAGCACAGTTTTTCTTTGATATCACGCACGATTTCTCTTTCGGCTGTGGTTGTGAAGCTGCAGCCCCTCTCTGTCATGATCTTCGTGAGGTAGTCTGTTAGATCACGACCAGCCAAGTCAAGGCGATTAATGGCGTGAGGCAGGCAATAACCATTGTAAATGGGTACTGTGTGGGTGATGCCATCACCGGAGTCCATGACAATGCCAGTGGTACGACCTGAAGCGTAGAGGGAGAGCACAGCCTGGATGCTAACATACATAGCGGGCGTGTTGAAGGTCTCAAACATTATCTACAGAAGGGAACCAAAATGCATTTAGACACTAGTAAATGGCATATACATGGGGTGATGCAGACAGGTTTAGCAGTCTACCAAAAATCCCACTATTAACTATGAAAACTAATTTGGCGATATGTGATAGTGTTATCAGATAACATGTAAAGCAAGTGTTCGGGCAAAGAGATGGAAAATTAAATGCAGTCCACCTGCATTCATTTAATCACACACCTAGATACTAAATATATTTATCAAAAGCCATGCCGACATTAACTAAACGTTTAGTTTGGTTACGGCATACAATACTTTGTTTTACTGCTATACAAGTTAAGTCCATGGGTATGATGATAAAAAAAAATGTACCTGCCAGAAATACAAATTCATCCAATTTTAGTGAATATGCAAGTGTACATTTGCAGTGATGAATTAATCTGGTGGCTCCAATGTTGTCTTACCTCTGTATGGGAATTGTTTGAGTGAAAATTGATAACAACGGTTATCATGAGGACATTTTTGTTCCTGATTCTAAAAAGGGACTAATTTGTGGATCCCCGTATATTATATTTAGATAAGACATGCCGTTAACACAGAATCACCTTGGTTTATAGTGTACCTACATGTTGGTCATCTTGCCATCTCAGTGGTGCCTAGATTGGCAACTTGACAATGGGTCAAGTAACTTAGCATGGGTGTGACTTGGGCTGGGTATTCAACTATGCCACATGACCACGAATCCAGAAGTAAGCCATGGGCGAGGGGTTTTCTGTGTCAGTCTTGGTTGATGGGCTGTCACATCCGGTTGCACCTGGAATCTCTACAGGCATGCCGCTGGTACAGAGGATCAACCTGTGCGCTGTGTTAGCTGACAGGTAAAATATGGTGTAGTACAGATACAGGGGGTAGAATGCTGCTATGGGTTGAATTCCAATCAAGAATGTATAGCCATATGCCGCTCCCTAAAACTTCTAGACGTTTAACGAATACCACATAAATGCACACCTGCCAGAGAATCAATTTTTGCTGTAGAATTGTTTGATTTAATTGAAGTATGCATTAACCATAAGAGAAAGTATTGCGTATATCAACCTCTTTCATGTCTTAATAAGACACACTGAGAATGATTTTCTGTGAGACTTATGTCGCAGTATTTATTGCTGCAAGCAAGGGGGGGGGGGCTTAAACCGGATGGCTATGCAAGTATTTTAATCAGAGAGTCCCTCTCCTTATCTCATCAGTCTAGGTGTAATTCTCAAGCCCCTTTGTATATAGAGAAAATGGCCTCTCTATTTATCATTAACTTGCCCTAATATTAGAGGGGGACTAGCCCTAGTTGTCGGATGGTGTACCCCCTTCCTAGAGGGACACTACAAGCTTATATGTTTGAAAAACGCTTTCAATTCTGCAAGTGCTCCATTGATGGCTTTGTGTGCGTGCACAACTCTCAAGGTGAAAAATACCAAAAAAGTGTTAATAAAGGAATTGTGTTTGCTAAAAGAGAAAGAAGGCACATGATACACTGTATTGAAACTAAGGATTGCTATCTCAGACAACACCAATAGCCCATATCTGTGGAATATTGGATACCCAGTGAAACTAATGCACAGTGAGAAGATCAACATCATAAAGGAAAGTAAAAACGAAACAAATTGCCTGATATCGATTCCAGTGAATGTTACATGAGTACATCAGTGTATTTTAAATCAGACTTGCAGACAGCCCGGCATGTTTCCTCATGTATCATTCCTAACTGGATCTACTCACAACAGACCGGCTTCATACTTTAGAGCATGTGAGTAGAGATCAAGTATACCAGGCTTACCCTGTCCTCTCTTGACATTGTATGTTCCTACCACTCTTGTTTGAAAAATGTCACACTAAAGTGACATTTTGTATTTGCATTCTAGAGATGATATTCACAGATTCAAAATATCAAGCGTCTGCGGTAACACCTGGTTTCCAACTTATGATTTACGTTGACCCCAGCTTCATTAATCATTCATTGACCAATTGCACTTTAACAAAGGTTAATATCTTATTAAAAATGGTATTTAATTATTTTACGGTGTCTGGGCAATGTCCTTTTCACCCTGAGAGCAGTGGTCGAAGTGGGCAGGAGCGGTCGGGAGCGGTGCTCCTATACTTATTTTAATTAAGTTTTACCGTTCCTATACTTTTATTTTAAAAAGAAACCGTTACGGAACGGTTTCGTTTTAAAATAAAAGTGTAGAAAGAAGTTGAAACTTGGCCTTTCAGTGCACTGCACAGGATGTTTCCTTAAAGAGCAGGCACATGTTTTTTGGGGTTTTTATTGTGCATGGGAGGGGGCGCAGCGATGGGGTCTGTGGGCAGTAGCGCTGTCCAGTAGGAAACATAGTTCCACTACTTCTTTTCATACACTTCGACCACTGCCTGAGAGTTAAGTACCAATGTTTTGGGCCAATGTATTGAGTAGTATTATCATTCGTTACCTCACCACATATCTTACCTTGCCCCCGCATACCCAGTGATTTCTCACCTCATACGTTGCATTGCCTCCTATTCCCAGTAGTTAAAAACCTGATATGTTACCTTACCTCATAAGTTATTCTCTACAACATGCACAGCACTCCTTTGATTCCTAACTAGGTTTGCTCTATTTCTTTTTAATTATTCTTTTTTAATTGTGAATTAGATTAAATCAATAAAACTTTTTACACAAAATAGTTCCACACCGCTCCTTTTTCATAAGGATAAAAATAACAATAAACACATTCATTTCTTATTTTTATCATTAACCAATGAGTCCTTAAATCCGGTCCTTTGTATTTTCCTGTTGATCAAGATCTCCCAGTATTTTCTCGATGAAGTTTATTCCTGCACATGTTAATCTTGTGTTGTTTCCGTGAAGGAATTCTATCCACCGGTCCTCTATCGATCTTGTTTGAAAAAATCTTAACTGTTTCGAGAGTACTTTGTCTCTTTCTGATGATACTGCCTCACATTCTAGGAGAAGATGTTTAACTGACTCAAGAGTATCTTTTTCATTGCAAAAACGACCGTCTCCATTGTTCACTCCACGCTTTCCTCTACTATGTAGGTAACCATTCGCTGGCAACACATCCATTCGAATCTGGAGAAGTTTATGTCTATGAAATTTACTTGGAAAATATTGTAGATATTCTGGTAAGGTATCTCTTTTCCGACTGGCATTTTCCACGTTTTTAGTTGATTCATATGATATTTTAGTTTCTCTTGTTTTTATCCAGTCGGAATCTTTTAGTTTTCTTTTTACTCTATCAGGGTTTTCTATTAGTTCAGTTGTATTTGAGTTAATGTCGTCTAAGTACGCACTCCAATTTGCCTTCCATTTATTCAATAGTTCCCCACTTTTACCTATACCATTTCTTGTCAGACTTTTGTAGCCAATCACCCCATCTTTTACCAGGATCTTTCTCAGTAATAGTATTGATTTCCAACAAATGATCGAGTTCAGTGATTGGAGACCCAATTCCACTCTTATTGCCGAAATTGGCAAACATCTTGGAAGATTTAGTAATGGTTTCCAAAATTTGCTTTCGAGTGAGTCCCATATCTTCCAGCTTACGTTCAGTCCAGCTTCTCCACCGTAGGTTAATATTGGAGTGACTTTTTGGATGTAAAACATCCTCGCTGATATCAACGAGAATTTACCAAAGCGGGCATTTATGATTTTGGCTTGTGAACACAGCATTTTTACCTTTGTCGTAAGATCTCTTTTCCAATTTTCTTCCTAGATCGATGAGTTGAACAGTATTCCCAGGTAACACATTTCTTTCACATTTTCCAATATCTGGGAACCTATTCTCCATTTGAAGTCTTTTGTTGTAACTCTTTTATTCCCTCCAATTTTTATGATTTTGGATTTTTTGTGTGTTTATTATTAGGTCATTGTTATCCATGTAAGTTTGTAGACCGGCTAGTAGATGTTGTAGCCCTATTTCTGTTTGGTTTAGAATCACCAAGTCATCAGCATAACATATTGTTGGAACCTCTGTGTTATTGAGACTTGGGGGATGGTGATTTATCTGATTCAATTCTTCTGGAAGGTCAGCAATGTATAGTTTGAAGAGCGTTGCCGCCAATGGGCTGACTCCTCTATTCATTTTTATTTCTTTTGACAGGGCTCCTTGGGTGTTTAATCTTACTCTTGTTGTAGTATTCTTATGTAGTGCCATTATTGGTTGTAATATTGAGTCTGGGCACATTTTTTAAGTTTTCCCCAAAGCTTGTTGCGGTTGACTCCATCAAACGCTTGCCTCAGGTCTATGAAGGCAAGATAAAGTTTTTCTTTGGCCTTTATTGTGTTCAATTTCATCAGTGATAGGATGAACAAATTGAGGTCTGTTCCTGTACCCTTTGTAAATACTGTTTGTCTTGGGTCAATGATGTTTTTTGAAGTCGCCCATTCAGTCAGTTTCTTTTGCAATATTGTGGCATAGACTTTAACAATTACATCCAATAAGGATATTGGTCTGTAATTAGTGGGGATTTCTCTCGACCCGTTCTTAAAGATTGGAATTATTACACTTGATGTCCACGATTCTGGGATTTTTTTTGCAGATTTATATTTGTTCAAAGAGTGCCAGAATAAATTTGGACCAAACTTTTGGATCTTTTTTCAGTTCTACATTTGTCAGTCCACCTGGGCCAGCCGCCCCTGAGTTCTTTAATTTTTTGATTGCCATTTCGATATCTAATTCGTTGAGATTCATGAACCAATCCCCATCACGCACTCCTATTATAGATGTGACTCCATGGTCATTACTTCCGAAGACTTTCGAAAAATTAGTGATCCATTCACTTTCTTTGACATTGTTATTCATCCTGCTTTGTTGATTTAAAGTTTGTGTATTGAGCAGGGTCCAAATGTCTCTTGTTGTTTGATGTCCTAGTGCGTTAATCACCATTTCCCCTTGTTCTTGTTCACAATGTTTTTAGAATTCCATCAGCCAGTTTTTGTACTGTTGATTCTTTTTCTTTATTTGTTGTATTTTCTCGAATGGATCTTTGACATTTTTTTTAATCTAGTGGATGTCCTTTTTCAACACCTTTTTCCTCGTTCCCACTTGTATGCTGTATTGATGTTTTGGCTTGAGCAATGGTAATCTCATACCCGTATTCTTTGTTGTGGATGAGTTTAATAACCATTTATACGAGATGTCGTCGCCTGGTTCTCTTTTGACGTTTTGATACGCATCCGTTAATTTTTGAATATCGATGTTCTTTAATCTCACTCTGTTACCAGCACAGTGTGTCTCCAATTGACATGACTGCTCTCCTATTTGATGTTCGTTCGTTGCTGTCCACGACATTTTTAAGATGTTATGGTCGCTACTCTGCTGTGATAAAATCTCAAGACTGTGAATTTGGTCTAGATTATCCTTTGATATCCATATGTAGTCTATTAATGATTTATGGTTTCCGCTTTGCCAAGTGTGTTACCCCGGGATATCTCACATTTTGTATTCTTTTATTTTTTTTTAAAACATAGTTTATTCTAATTTTAACATTAGTGACAGAAATAAGAACAAATGATACATTAAAGAGTGATAATCAGAAAAAATATAAGTCATTGTTTTACATGAAAAGATAACATTCAGAATCTGCGGAATATACAAAAAGAAAACACCATATTTACAGAAAATTAACGTGGTAAATGAGAATAGAACAAGGGGTAAGAGAGAAGCAAGAGAAAAATAAATAAATAAATAAATAAAATAAACATTTTAAAAAATAACAAAAAAAAGGGGTCATGGTGCTTGGGTTCGGTGGGGAGGGGAGGGAGTTGGGGAACCTAAGGGACATCAAACATATAAGTCATTAAAGGCATTCCAAATCGCAAGATACTTGTCCATTCTTTTTATTCGTTGATAACTGGTTTTCTTTCTGTTCGATAGAATGTCATTTCGTTGGGACCTGTTTTCTTTATAATGTGTTGGTCCGTTATGTTTGTTTGTCCTTGTTTATCTCTGTCATATGATAACTCTATTGCAGTTGTTGCATCTGTTTTGTGCACTAATGCAATATTTACTGGTCGTTGTATAATTTCTGGCCTTTTTGAAACGGCACGCCCAGAAAATGTATGCCCCACTCCTTTGTTGGTAATGTTTTTAGTGTTTGTGACATTCTCCAATTGCGTGCCCAGAACTTGAGTCTGCTCGATTCTCGCTAGAGATTCACTGCCCCGTTCACTCTCTCCATCCAGACTCGCCCTCCCTCCTTCCAGCCGGTCGGAGAGAGACTCGAGTTCCAGTAACTCTGCGTTCATTACATCCACATCTGCATTTCCGGTTCGCTCGCACTCACGGGTCTCTGTACCCTGCGACATGTTGTTCCCGTCGCTTCGTGCAAGTAAGTGTTTTGGACGTGTGGGGAGTTTAGTCGGCACTTGTGGTACATGTGGGCTGGTGTGTGCGGGAATCCAGTCGACTTCATCGCAATTCCCGCTCCCACCTCCCCTCCAGCAACTTCACCCTCATCCATACTTACTTTACTTACTTTATGTTTATGTGTTGATGGTTGATTACCTTCTTTCGTGTTGATGTTGTTGGATTCGTCTGAGTCCCCGCCTTCCATGCGTGGGTTTGCTCTTGTGCTCGGTCGTATCACTCGCTCTCGGTTCACTGGAGTTCCGGGTATTTCAGGGAGCCCTGGAGCAGTCCTGGTGCAAGACTGGGGACAGAATGGACTCCTGCCCGGACTCACGCACGGCGCTATGCGCCTGCGCTCAGTTTTTAAAGGAAAAGTCTTTAATTCCAGCACTGCTGCTCCAACGCCGTAGTAGCCGTAGTAGCTCTTCCACTGCTCACACGTCTGCTCACCACTGGGACTGGGACTATTTCAGGAATAAACTTTAAAGACTTCTATCTCTGCAGCAAGACTCTGCAAAAATTGTAAACATTTGGCAGTTTAAAAGTGATATTTATGTGCTTTCTTTTGAGACGTGATAGAAGTCACTGACACCTTGGGGACAGAAAGGGCAATGTATTGAAGCATCTGGACAGAAGGAACAGAACTTCAGGGGCCCTAAGACGCACTGTTTCTGAGATATGTGCACTCAAACGTGCAAAACATCAATGTGGTCATAGAGGGACTGGACAAAGCTCATTTCAACCGTCTCGACGCCAGGAACAAACCGGAAAACCCATGTTTCAAGGCCCTAGGAAGCACCGTTTCCAAGATATCTGCACCGCAATGCATTGCAACATGCTGGACCCCGCCAAGGTGAGGCAATAGGGGGGGAGAGCACACAGAAGGTCCCATTTTGCTGCAGCACGCCAATTCTCCCCTCCCCTCCACGTCTGCTTCATGATTGTCAACAACTGATGAGTGTTATGTCTGTCTACAGAACCCGTGTGAAGTACGGGCACTTTTTGCTAGTACAAATCTAAAATACAAAAAGCAGGGAGAAGAAGAATGCATTCTTGTTGGAAGTAGGACCTATAACATGTATAGAATTGTGGAGGGTCATTTGAAATTCTCGTGAACAACTGAAAAAGAATTGAAATCATTGGAAAAAAGGTTGATAGTTTTGTTTTGCATGTCCCAATGTAAGGTAGAGAACTTTAGTCATGCGTGTCTCTTTATGGATGTGACCAATAGACAGCCAATGGCTGCTGAGTTGGTGATGTACCTGAGCAATTGCAATTCTCTGAAACTGGCCAGTCTGCCCTCTCTAAGAGAGAACAGAAATTCTTCTTTGAATCCCACCGGGAAGAGATATGTGGCTCTGTCCATCTCATTCCACAGCAACTGGTCATAGAGACCTGGACTGTAGCACCAAAGACATAGGACAGTGAAGACAATTCCATGGCTTTTCCCCCCTTAGCTGAAGTTATCAAGCACTTTCTCACTTCTTGAGCATTGAGTTTAATGCCCAAGAAGTGAGCATGCCCTTGCATGGTCTCCCAGACAGAGAAGAAAGTGCAACAGGTAAATGCCCCTTCTCTGTAAGGTACATTTCTTAAATAAACATAATTGAATTCCTTGTCATAAACATTCTTCATGATTAGCCTGGGAAATGCGTTAAGTGTGGGGCTGAAGAAATATAATTTTCTAGGTGACAAGACCAGCAGCTTTTCAAAACACTGTTTCTTGAGGGGAGCTGTTTGGAAAGAGTTTCTTTTTGTTGCTTTCCTCCCAAAGACTTCTATGGATTACCCTTTCTTTTTGCTTTGTTTTGACTTCTTTCCTGACATTTTGGAGGTAAGTGAAGCTTTCTGCTTTAATTCCTTGCCTCGTGCTCATTTTTATGGGGAGGCGGATCAGTCAATAAGACTATCAGTGCTGAGATACTTTGTCCCTCTTTATGGGTTTGTTGTATTTTTACAACTGCAAACAACCCCATAAAGTGAAGGGTGGTTAGGATACATTAGATCCTTATTTCTTTTTATTTTGTAACTTTTGTGTTGCAATGAAATATGACCAGGATGGGATGGTGGCAGAAGATGTTTTCCTACCATGTTTGGAACTTTCTACTTGTGCACTTTTACAACTACTGCAAATGGCTACTAAGAGTGACTAGCACTCTTAGATGTCCATACCACAAGCTTCTTGCCTGGCCTTTGGCCTTCTTCCTGCACTCTCTGGACCGGAATTACCTTACATGGAATGCCCTTTCCAATAGTGCAGATCGTTACTATTGGTGGGCCTGGGCGAGCTTCCAGTCCAAATCCTGGATAAAAGGAGGACTCCTGCAGCCATTCCACAGATCATGATTGTAGCCAAGATGCCTATGAAGCAGTTCAATGTCCTGTTGACCAGAGGACAACTCCTTCAACCAACCCAAACTCCAGTGAACTCCCATCGAAGCCCATATCCTCTGCACGATCTCAAGTAGACCCTCGTCAGTGCTTCCACCAACTTGACCTCAAGAACCAATTACTTGAAGCCATGGACAAAGGCAAGGCCTCACTCCTCCTACTCCTAGATTTCTCAGCAGCCTTTGACTTGGTTGACCACAAGATCCTGTGCAAACATCTCACTGACACAGCTCACTTCTCCCAAGAAGCCACCACCTGGATCACCTCCTTCCTGGATGGTCGAGCTATGAGAGTCTTTTCAGACCAGGCATCTGCCTTGCCATCACCCATCGGTTGTGGAGTCCCACAAGGTTCATGTACCTCCCCCACTCTCTATAATCTATTCACTCTCCCCCTTTTCAGCGAACTAGAAGACTTTGGCATAGCCTTTACGAACTATGCCGATGACACACAAATTCTTCTCCCTCTAACAGGCAACTATGAGCAAGACCTCAACACCTTCCAAGACATATATGCACGCATCCAGGCTTGGATGGCGGCCAATGGCCTATGTCTAAACGGGGAAAAAACTGAAATACTACTGGTAGGCCCCAAAGAATCCCTAAAAAAACTAGATGACAAATATAGCTCCTTCAGCATTTAGGACACTGTCATTACAACCTCTGCTGCAGAGAAAACCCTTGGTGTCTACCTGGACTCCACCCTATCAATGGATAGGCAAGTTAGCGCCATATCATCATCAGCAGCCCTTACCTCAAAAATCATAAATGCTGTGAAACCCTACCTATCACCAAAAAACTGCCTAAACATTGCTAGAGCCACAATTGGCGCAAAGTTGGATTACTGTAACATCCTACTCGTAGGAACCTCCGCAAACAACATCAACAGACTGCCAATTGCACAAAACAGGGCCCTTAGAGCTGCACTCAGGATCCCCAGGAGAGAGCACATCTCCCAGGTAAGAAAAGAGGCCCACTGGTTCCCGGTCAAAGAGCGCATAACATTCAAAGCCCTCACAATCACACACAGGTGCCTTGCCCAGACCGCCCCAGCATACCTAGCAGAAAGAATACACCAGGCTCCTGCCCACAGACCAAAACGTGACCAATACTCACACCAACTCTCAGTCCGAGCATTCAACAGAGCTACAGCCGGCGGAACCAGCTTTGAAGTTCCAGGCCCCTAAAGCCTGGAACTCGCTTCCGCTCAGTTTAAGAAATGAAGAATCCCTCACAACATTCAGAAAAGTACTAAAAACAAAGTTTTTCAACTAAACCGTTACCATACTGCACTTGCTCCAACATTGTTCATCTGTAACTTCGGAACACCGCTCTACAATGTCATTGAATGTCTATATTTGCCTCTGTAACTAATGTTATAACATGCATTAAGTGAATATTCTGTAATAGCGCCACAATGCCTCCGTGCCGCTGGGCCCTTTATAAATCCAAATAAATAAATAAATAAATGGACCAGTGGGAAAAAACAGTCTGCACCCTGCTTGAGGATCTGTGTCTTCTGAGCCTTCAAAAGTGTTCCTGGGGGTGTGGCCAAGATGGCAGCAGTATGGGAGCTCCTCTTATGAGCTCTGAGAACACGTACCTTGTTAGACTACTCCGAGTATGTGATTTCGCTCCAGCAGCGGCTTACGGGACATTGAACAGTCCCAGGAGGGGTTTCTTCCGTTGTTGGACCGATGAGGGAGCCGTGCTCTGGGGCACCTGTGAGGTGCTCGGCAAGCCTGGGGCTCTAGAGACACATGTGGGAGATCTGTCTTCCGACAGCGAGTTCACCATAAGCCCTCTCCCAGGGGGATCTGCAAGGTGACTAGATGGAAGCTGTAATGAGGCAAATCCATCGGTGAAGCCACAGGAGCCATCTTTATTATGGGCAGCATTCACCATGCAACAACAGTCTAGCCGAATGGAAGGTGCCCATCATTTTCAGGGCTGCAATGCCTTAACCCTTGAGGTGTTGAGAATTCTCTGACCCCCACCATAAAAAGTGATACCTCATAATTATTCACGTGTACAGTACCTCACATACCAAATTAATGGAAATATTAAACAGCTTCAGAGGAGTGTAACTCACGGCAAATCCTATACTTCAGGATTCCGATTATTACCCCAAGAGCCTTGTCTCCTTTGCACACAGATCCATAAATTAGCCAACATAACAGACAGTGAAATGGCTACTGGTAAGACCAAGAAAAGGGATAAAGGAGCAGAAGCCGATTTCTTTACACAGCGTAGCAGACATCCCAGTATTGGGGAGGCCTGGCCTACATCGCCGTCTGGGGACCTAGTATTGGCTGCACTGGGGTGGATTGAGACATCAATATCACAGCTGGAGAACAAGTTTGATAAACTTAGCAAAAAAGTAGCGCAACTGGAAACTAGAGCATCCACTCTCAAACACAGAACCACAGAATTAGACCAGCAATCTAGCCAAATGTCTCCTTTGGTGAAACAAATGGGAAATGAAATAGAGGCCTAACTAAATTGGGCACTTAGAGGCTGAATCTCCGGCGCTACCACGCCAAAGGTGTGAATAGGACAATAATATGAATACAGTAAGGCAAGCCTGTTGCAGGTGACAGAAGATTGGTGAGTCCTGGTGCCCAGCTGGACTCAGAAAAGAACAGAATTTAAATGAACACTGTTTCAGTATGCTGGTTTGCAATTGATTAATTTGCTGCCAAAAAATATTGCAGGTGCAAGTCCCATAAAGAATGTTGTAAAACCCCACAGACAACACGTGTTTCGTCCCTCTGGGTCTTTATCTAGGCCTATTGTCCTCTTAATTGTGATTAGTAAGTTAAAGGAAGAGGTCGATGAGCACCAATTATGACTCCAACAGACTTTATGTAAAGACAGTTGCCGAATACCAAATTGATAAAATGGTCCCGACAGATGTCGGTTGCAACTAAACATGTGCTTGCAGGCCTGCTAATTCAAGCCAATCCTGTTTGGAGGAGATGTGTAAAAGAACTTTGCCAATAAAGCCGACAAAGCGGGGAGCAGTCCAGTGATCTGTATACTACATGCTAGAGAACTGTTTTATGGTTGCTCTAAAGTGTTTCTAATTAACATTTTACACTGGTTATGGAATAAAATGCTTTCTATCTTCTCCTAAGAGTAGATGTATATATAGTGAGTGATAATATTTCCCTAGAGATTTTCTTACTTAATCTTTAAAGGCCTGATAAATCATCGTATACTTTGGGAAGTACCTTCCAAACTGGAATTATTGGTTGTTGTTCTGTGTGGGCTCATTGTAGCCCTAGACCACTCTCACACCCCCTCGTACGTCTAAGCCTTACCTTTCTGCTACCTACATTGATTGTGTTTGGCTAGACTTTGGCGTCTTTCCTGTTCCCCATAATAGGTTGGCCTGCCCAAATCCGACCCCAGGGTTGATTTTGGAAATCCATTTTAACAGCAGGAAATGCACTTATATTAAGTAAAAATACACCCAGAGCCATAGCTGTAGCCTCCCTCTTCAAAAGATAAATCAATGTTCTAAACATTACCAATGAGGTGCTCAGTTTTCTTTCAAAGAAGTCTATTTTGAAAAAAATATATTCTGTGATTATTTGTGTCACGGTTTTGTGTGATGTGGAGAATCTATTTGTGAACTGTTGATTATCTCTATGGAAGTGCATACTTTAACCATCCAGGTCTCCAAGGTATCAAATATTTTGGTGTGTGGCCCCATTGAACAGAGCTGGAATTGTGATGTGTTTCCCAAGATTAGGAAACCAGCAAAAATGGTCTCCCCAGATCACACATTTTGGGGAAATTAAAAGTCCATGCATGAGCCGCCATATGCTGCCCTGAAGTGATCTGCACTGAAGTGATCAGATGTTGCCAATGATCAGAGATGAACTTCCAAGCTCAGAGCAGCTCTGCCAAAGCCTATTATTATTTTGCATTTAAGCCCATTCAACTGTGATTAACATGTGATGGCTTGAGGTGAGTGATTGGGAGTAGTTGTTGTCCCTAAAGATGTGAAAATGGTGGGTGATTCGAAATGGGGGGTTTATAAAGCTGCATGCTCGGTGAAATAATGACTACACAAAGGTGATTGTATCATGCATTTTCTTTCAGTCTTGATAGAGTTGAAAACCCTGATCAGATTATTTTAGGGTAATATTAATTTGCATGCTTGTACGTTTTGGCTTTAAAACAGGAGGTGGTAAATAACGTTGCTATTTTGGCTCAACAGGTCACTATAATAAATTATTTATTTTTAGGTTGTTTTATTATGTGATTTGAGCACATTTTCTGCACTCTATAAAACAGCCCTTTTGTACAATTTTTACTAGCCTATCACTGGCCTTCCCATAGAATTTCAGCATAATATATTTCCATTACCAGCACTGCCAACTAAGAAAACAGGTGAAATATTTTATGGAAGGGTATGAAGGTTTATTGGATGACTGTTCCCAATGAAGTCTATGGTGGGAATTTGACATGTTGGCAGAGTGAAAATGAGTCTAAGAGGGTAACACCTTCCAAATGAGGATAAATAGAGACGCATTGAAGTTGGTTGGTGGTTCCAGGAAAAGGATGCAGATGACGAAAACACAATGCTGTGAAAGGTGGCTAAGGAAACAAAATGATACATAGAAAGAGTGTGCCAATTTTAAATAGTTATGCTCATTCATTGTCCAGATATAGATATACAAACCATTGTCATCATTTCCCTGTTGGTCTTAGGGTTCATGGGAGGTTCTGTAAGGAGAACAGGATGTTCCTCTGGGGCAACACGAAGCTCGTTGTAGAAGGTGTGGTGCCAGATATCACTCATATCCTCCCAGTTGGTGACAATACCGTGCTCAATGGGGTACTTCAAGGACAGGATACCCCTCTTGCTCTGAGCTTCATCACCAATGTAGCTGTCCTTGTGGCCCATGCCAATTATTACCCCCTAGAAAAAAGTTGATTAATGTGTTCAAAAGGAATTCTTCACATGTGCTTGCAATGAACTAAAACATACATCTTTTTGCAAAAGGGAATATTCAATCTGAAATTAATATTAATATCCAGTCAGTGTTTCACAATATCGGAAATGAATATGTATGACTAAATGTTATATTATATGAATGTTAATGGAAATTCTTTGTAGATGTTTTATTCAGTCATTCTGAAGCCCCCACTGGATTTTCTTATTTGGTGGGTTATCCAGCCCCATCCCTTATTTTAAGCTCTTCATGGACCACTTGTTGAAAGTACTCCCACAATCACACCTCTGGACTTGATAGTCGTTTTACTTTTGGCTTTTTACGTGGCAGTGAAACCATTACTTGTAAAACAACATGATTGTCCTAGGAAGTGATGGCAGGAGAGACATGACATGTCATCGGGGACTGTGATGAACTGCCATCTGGCAGGGTGTAGAGGAACTGGCTATTTTTATTAATTAGGTAATTCCACCTCAGAAAGGCTGATATTCTAACCAGGCCCCCCTTTCATATGCTCCATGCCAAAGGCATAGTGTACACCTGTGCCCTGCTGAATCAGTATCCTGATCTGCAGTGCCTGCTCTCCAGTGGCACAGAGCAGGTTTGGGAGTCACTGGCGCCAACCTGAAAGCTGAAGTGTCAGCCAAGTCATTGCAGCACAGGGGTTACATTTAGGATATGAACCCCTGTTTCCCAAATCACATAACTGTGATACTATTCTGGCGGCGGTTTTACCCTTTTTAATATAAGCTATTACTCAGTTTAAGGTATGGTGCTTGTATCTCTCATACTTATTGCAGCCACATCAAATTAATATCACACATGTCCCAGTCCTGTGAGCTTAGTCCAGCCATGGAAGGGTTATGTGTATACTGGTCAGACAGCCTTGCCCTGCCACTTTTAGGGCAGGAGACTGAATGGCTGGGCCTCTCTTTTTGATTCTGTGCAAGGTTGGGTAATACCTCTCCCCAGCAGGACAGCATCCCAGCAGGAGCAGGCCTGTGAAACAGGAATCAAAGGGCACACACATCCCAAAAGGAATAGCCTCACACCAGGGTGCTGCATACCAAAAGGTCCTTTGATGCTATTGACAAGGGGAAGGGGAGGAGTTAGTGTAGACTGGGGGTGCTCAGACCAGTTGGAGGAAGATGATACCATCTTGTTTTCTCTCTATATCTCTCTGTCCCCTCCACCTCCTTTAACACAAAGCCGTTTTGGTGTGATGTCCGAAGGCAAAGCCCACTTGCCTCAGGAACAGGGATTGGGCCCCTTAAAGCAGGCTTGCTTTAGTCCAATCACATGTGGATGTTTTCCCCCATTATGCTTCTCTTGCCCCCAGGCACTGTCCTTCATTCCCTCCCATACTGTCATTTCTTCTTCTCTGTGCTGTCATTCCTCATTCCTTCCCTCCATGCTAAATGTAAAATGAAATAAACAACTACAAACGCCAAAACTATTGGCATTGCCAATACTTGTTTAACTCTCGCTTCAGAATGGAAAATCCATTATACAGCCCTGAGATGTTTATTACAAATGCGTTCAGCAACAACTGAGAGATAGGGGAAGAAAAGAAAAGTGAGACAGAAGAGGGGATAGAGGGAAATACATGGGGTGGGAAGTGAGCCAGAGGTTAGATATGTGGTAGGAGAAACTGGAGGGAGACAGAGAGAGAGTGTGTGTGTGTGAGAGCGACAGAGAGAAAGAGAGGGAGGGAGGGTAAGAGAGGTAGGTGGGATGAGTGAAAGGGTACAGAGATGAAAACAGGAGAGAAAGGAAATAGATTAGCAGTAAAGGAGCCAAGAGTGCATGCTAGGGAGACATAAAGTGTGAAAGAGGAGATGAGATGGAGTTGAAGAGTTAGGTATGAGGTAGGGAATGTAGAGAGGGCGAAGTAGCGGGACGGAAGGTAACCAAGTGTGTAAGTGACAGGGAAAGAGAAAAGGTATGCTGGTGAGATGAGACATAGGAAGGGAAAGTGAGCAAAAAATGTGCAGAAAAATGTAATGAATGGATGAGAAAAAGGAAAGGTAGGGGGGGAGAGGAAAAAGACAGAGAGATAACATGTGAGGGGGTAAAGGAGTGGGAGAAATGGTGAAGCAAGCAAAAACATGAGAAAGGTGAAGCAGTCACGAAGTGGAGAGATAGAAGTCACTCATGGGACGAGAGAGCACGGTGAGTTCAGGTGATAAGGAAAGGAGGAGAGAAGGGGTCATGAGGGGGGAGAGAGAGATGTGTGCACAGTAAGCAATAGAGGCAGGCAGAGAGGGAAACACCCTCATGAAGGGGGCTAGTGAGAGCACGAAGAATAGTCAGGCAGTGAGACAATGTCTGAGCATGAGGTGAGAGGCAAAGCAGTTATAAAAAAGGGTCTGGGCGCCAAGTGAGCGAGTGAGAGAGACGGGTACAGTGAGCAAAGGAGCAGCACAGACAGGTCCTGCAAGTGGGGCGTGTCCCTTTGATATGATTGGGCCCTAATGTCCGCTTTCAACTCTAGTAATAGTAGTGAATACGTTTATTTAGATATAAAATCCATTTAAAAAAACACAAAAAACAATTATATTAAAAACATTACACTTGTAACAATTTATCACCATTAAAAAGCAAAACAGTATAATTAAAAACCTCTAAAACTTGAATCTATTGACTACTTCCAGGGCTGCCTTTGTAAAGTGGGCTAAATCATATTTCTTTTAAAACACGTCGTTGCACTGAAACTCTGAGCAAAGGGTGCAACCCTGTATGTTCGAAAGTGCGAAAATGCCATAGCCAGTTTTTCCCAGGTAAGAAGGTGCAACCGCCAATCTCCCTTCTCCCTATCTGACAAACATGAACTGGCCCCAAATAAAGATTGATAATACTTTCAACACTCTGCCAGCTTCATGGACAACCGCGATTTACATTTTAGTTTTAACAGGAATTGGCAGTGCCAACAGTTTTTTTGCAGGCATGGGTAGACATTTTCCAGGCCCTGATGTAATGGAATTAACTGGCCATTAATGGTGGTTCTTGGGCATACAATAGCAGTGCCTGGCAAATTCCTAGCTAATATTCAGTGTAGGAAACGAACCAGAACAAGGAAGAATGCAAAGGGCTACCCAGGAAACTCCCAGACCACTCCTCAAGCCAGGCTCTCAGAGCACAAGCAGCCTGCACTTCATAAAGCCCAGCACTTGAAACTGAATGCAGAAACAGCCAAAGACTCACATCCTGTTTTGCCAGTAGGTATATATGTCTTGCAATTTACAGATATTATTGGTTAGGGTTAGTATTTTGACCAATGAAAACAGCAGAGTACGACTTCCATTATTTGCTGAAAAGCATTTCTTGTTGACTCACTATCAGACATGTTTCAAATTTAAAATTGTGGGCATTGTTATGTTCCCATAATGCTCTTTGCAATTATACAAATCGCCAGGCTTGGGTTCTATGAAGAGATACTGGGCCTCATTATGGGTCCGGCGGTAACTGTGCCGGTACAACCAGCAGGTAGCCGCCGGACCTGTAATGATTTACCAGCGCCTGACTTTCCGGAAACACCCGGGCATTACAACCCCGGCGGTCCGGTAAGTCAGGCGCCGGTAAAATGTAGATCCCCATTCCCATAGGGTCCCATAGGACTCTATGGGAATGGGGACCATGGAAGCACCGGCACCGTTAATAATGGTGCCAGTGCTTCCGTGAAAGTCTGCGGGCGGGTGCCGTTCTGCCAGGCAAGTCAGACCTGCCGGGCGGGATGGCACCCGCCCTGCAGACTTGTACTTTGCTGGTCCGGAAACAACGGTGCCGGTAAGCTTACCGGCACTGTTGTTTCCAGACCGGCAAAGCTGTAATGAGCGCCACTGTATTGCGACCTGGCATGGGGCCACGCCCCCAGGCCCACCCACTCCTCCCCAAGTAGGAGAGGGTTTTCTGAGTAAATTATTGCCATTTCCAGCACTGCTAATACCAATATATTAGCCAAAGCTTTTGGCTTTGCCAATTCCTTGTTTTAACATGAATTTAGTGAAGGACAGCAATACTGTTTATAAAATCAAGTAGCCAAAGGCACACTTGGTTAAGGCATTTTTATGGCTCTGGAAGCGCATTTAAAGCTCCTAATAACCTCTTAACTCAGGGATCTATGTGATTTCCTCGCAACAGTTTGATAAAAAATGCTTTAGTACATTTTGTGGCAAAAAGGTAGGGGGGATCCCGACTGCCCCCCCACCCCCACTTCACCCCACCTTTCTAAGTACCTAATTCCAACCCCTCCCATCTACATTTTGCAGTAAGCTGTGGTAGAAAAAAACTAAGAGCAAATGGGCTTCGAGCAAACTCGTCGTCTGCAAGGAAACGGGACAGTCCCTTAACTCACAGGAGACTGCTTTCAAATAGCACTGGCAGGTACTTCCTGAACACAATTTGATATTACTGCTTGATAATGCTTGTATAAAAATATCCTAGGAGGGGCAGGAAGTGGGTGTGAATGGCAATAAGGATAAGCATGGCAATGGGCAGTCAATGGGTTGGCAAATAATCAAACAACACCTGCAAGCTTTGTGTCAATCCTCATATCCCATCTCGCTCTTAGATTTGTATCTTTATTCAATTTATAGAGCGCCTTTTGCCAATGGCGCTGTACTATAAAATAATCAAATAAACAGTACAATCATAAATGAAACAGATTAATACAAAATTACATTAACAGAGAACGAAAAAGCATTTTGTTTTTACTTTTAAGAAACTAGAGACGCAAGAAAATAAAATGTAAGATTAGTTTGGAAAGTAGAAAGACATGAAGAAGAACAAAGCGGGAGGGCATTCCGATGCTTGGGAGCTAAAAAGAGAAAAAGAACGAATACGAGACCAGTCACAAGGTGATTTAGGAACAGTCAAAAGAAATGGCTTCTGAGATCACAAGAAGTGCAAGGGAACATAGAACAAAGGTAAAGAGGAGAGATGCAGGGGGCCAGGCTGTGAGTACACTTAAAAACAATAGAGAGAAAATGATACAAAAGATGGGATTCAAAGGGAAGTAGTGAGATTAAGAGTAAAGAGGAAGGGATAGAGGAACGGGGATATAGAGAAAAAAGAAGACGAACAGAAGAATTATAAATAGAATGGAGAGGGAAAAGATGACAAGTAGGAAGACAATGTAATAACGATGAGTAGTAATCAATACAAGAGAAAACCAGAGAAAAAAGAAGATGTTTAGTGGCGTGAAAAGAAAGATCGGCGAAAGCACGACGAATGTTAAACAGAGCAATATGGAGGGAAAAAGAAAGAGAAGAATCAAAGATGATGCCCAGAGTGCGCGCTGAAGCATAAAAGGAAAGAGTAGATGGAGGAAAGGCAAGAGGAGAGGGAGAAGGGATGGGAGAAATAGTAGAGGGGGGAAGAACAGAACCTTCGTTTTTGAGGGATTTAAATGTAGGCAGCGAGAAGACATCCAATTCTGGACAGCTACAAGACAGTTTGAAACATTGGAGTGTAGGACAGAGTCAAAGGAAGAAAACGAAAGAAAGATCTGTGTATCATCAGCATGAAGGTGAAAGGAGAGGTTAAAAGAAGAGATAAGAACAGAAAGAGGAGTTATGCAGAGAGAGAGAAAAAGAGTACCCAACACCGAACCCTGGGGGACACCATAACGAAGAGGAAAAGAAGAAGAAGAATGTCCAGCCCAGGTAACATTGTATGTATGTTGCGAAAGATAAGAACAAAACCAATTATGAACAGACCCAGAAATACCCAGGATGGAAAGAGAGGTGAAAAGGAGGGATTGATCCACAGTATGAAAAGCTGCAGATAAGTCGAGAAGAATAAGAATAGAAGAAAGCTCTGAGTAGGGAATTAGAAACATGAAGAAGTGCAGTTTCAGTAGAGTGAGACGGACGAAAGCCAGACTGCAAGGGGGGGAAGAAGAGAGTGAAGACTCAGATAACGGGTTACCTGGGAATAGGGAGTCCGTTCAAGAATTTTGGAGAGAAAAGGTAAGAGATAAATAGGCCAAAAGTTAGCAGGGTTTTTTTAAGAATCGGAAGAATAAGCGCATGCTTAAAGGCCACAGGGAAACAAGAGTGTCGAAAGGAGGAGTTAATGAGGGAAGCAAGATGAGGAAGGAAGTGGGGATATACTTTGGGAATAAGAGAAGAAGGGAGAGCGTGAGAAGGGGAAGCTGTAGTCCGTAAAAGGGGAAAACGACGAGAAAGAGTGTAGTGATAAAACAAGAGAAGAAGAAGAGGGAGAAGGAACAAAAGCTAGTCGAAGATTAGCTACTTTAGATGTAAAGTAATTAGCAAAATCAGATGGAGAAAGAGAAGAAAAAGCAGAAGGATCAGGAGTTTTAGGAGAAGGAATATTGTGTAGAAGCTGATAGAGACGTCGAGGGGGATGAGCTAGAGAAAGTATGAGTTCAGAAAAATAGGTTTTCTTTGCAGTGAGTAGAGCAGAATCAATGGAAGAGTGTAACATTGAAAGAGAAGTAAGATGAGAGGTATAATGAGAGCTTTTCCAAAGCCGTTTCGGCTTTATGCAAGTTACAACAGAGAGAAATAAGGATTGAAGTAAGCCACACTCCGTACGCCATAGTCACAATGGACGCAGTGATAGCGTTTCATTCAGTGAGATGGGACTGGCTTTATGCAACTTTGCATAGATTTGGTTTTGGGCGTGTATATATTAAGTGGGTCCAACTGGTGTATACTAGACCGATGGCTAGGGTTAAAAGGGGTAGATGTATCTCGGAGTCGTGGGAGTTAGGAAAAGGCACACGGCAAGGCTGCCCGTTATCACCGCTGCTTTATGTCCTTGCTATGGAGCCGATTGCCCAGTACCTCAGGACAGAATACAGAGACGTTGGCAATGAAATAGATGGGGCCAGGCACTTGATATCCTTGTATGCAAATGACACATTATTATATATTCAGAACCCGGAGGATAACTTGGAGCTGCTGCTAGAGGCTACAACACTTTTTGAGAAATTATCAAGGATTACCATCAGTATAGATAAATCAGCATTATTCCTGATAGCAGGACTGCGTAGGATAGAGAGTGGTGCGCTGCCAGTGCTGGCCCTACAGTGGAAAGAGTGCTTATTTAGGTACTTGGGGATTAACATGTAACACGACCCGGAGGAAGAGCACATACACAACACGCTACATGCACTGGAGTGTATCAAGAGCTCCATGAAGTTCTGGACAAAATAGCCACTGTCACTGGTGGGGAGGGCGGTTATGCTTAAGATGGTGGTATTGCCCAGACTAATACACTTTTTTGTGAATGTGCCATTTTACATACCTAGGAACTCTTTAAAGAAATTAGAGGGTATTAGCAGAAGCTTCTTGTGGCATAATGGGCGAAGCAGAATAGTGTTAGCATCATTATACAAGCCACATGCGGATGGGGGTATCAGAGTCCGGCACTTCGAATTAAATTACATAGCAGGGCAACTGCAATTTGTGATGGATTGGCTTGCGGAAGGCCCTACTCCGGTCACACAGATGTTGCAATCTACTGGATTACGTTATTATTTAAAGGAGATTTTGTTGATGGGGAAACCTTGAGGAAGCTGATGGTCACAACTGGTGTCCCTAGGTGTGAAAGTTTGGGATAGAGCTCTGGCAGTGATGGGGTTAACAGACCCTGTATCGCAACAGACTCCTCTGGTTTCAGTAATGTCATCTTTGCCTCAGGCTAGTTAGGGCGTACGCAAGTATTGGGAAGCCTACGGGGTGGCCACCATGAGGATTTGTTGCAGGACACTGAGTTTGTACCCTTCTTGGAATTAGCAAGACAGACTGGCATACACACAGGTCAATATATGTTACACAGCGCTATTAAGAGAGAAATTCTGCGTAGGTGGCCTATATACAGCAAATTAATGGAGAAACATTCGATAGTGGATATCCTATATGACATAGCCGAGGGCTGGCACGGTTGTAGGTCAATTGGTCGAATCTAAATGGTCGACAGGACAAATGATCGACACCAAAAGGCCGACAGGTCAAATGATCGAATTTTTATTTTTGTTGTTTTTTCACATTTATTTTTTGGGGGGGCCCCCCCAAACCCTTTTTTTTGCTAAAAAACCCTTTTTTCCCTAAACGAAAACCTAAAAAAATATATATAAATAAAAAAAAATAATTGGATCATTTGTCCTGTCGACCAAATTTTGGCGACCATTTGTCTGTCGACCATTTGACTAGACAGCGGCTGGCACACTATATCGCGGATATACAACCTCCTTCTGTCTAATGGGCCAGCTTTCCCACTGGCAATAAGGGGCAAATGGGATGAGGACCTGGGAGTTACCTTTGCAGAAACACAATGGGGGAGGATTCTGGTATACCACAAGAAGGTGTCAAGAAATGCAAGACTGCAGCCTATACAATTATTAGTGACGCATAGCAGATCTCCAGGTTTCTGGGAGCAGCAGCACAAGGATGTCCAAGGTGCAATGATATGAAAGCGGGATGCTTCATATGTTTTGGGCATGTCCAGTGGTGGGACTACATTGGCGGGAAGGGGCAAATAGATTACAAAAAGTGGGGCTAGAACTGGATGTGCTTTCCCTGTGTGCATGTCTGCTGGGTTGCTTCCCACGCCCCAAAGGCTGGAAACATGTTGCCAAGCTGAAGGATCTAGCGTGTATTCTGTCTAAACGCAGAATTGCTATGGCATGGAAATCGTTTAAAGACCCTGGAATAGAGGACTGGTGGAGGGACCTGTATAGGTGGGGAGTGGCAGAAACTGCGATATGGAAGGGTGCGGGCAGCGTGACTGTGTGGAAGCCTCTGGGGGAATCAGAGAATGGGAAGTCTTATTACAAACCCTGTTTGCTGAGGCAGCCTCTGAAGAATTAGAAGTGGATAGACCCTACTCGACGGAATGTAGGGTGTTTTATAGTAAGAGTTGGAAGCAGGCAAGAAGTAGGGGTGGGAATTGGGAGGGAGGGGAGGGAATGGGGAGAGAATCTGGGGGCAGGGTTTGTGACATGCAATGTGAAAAGGCTGTTGATATTGCATATGATAATGGTGTGTTAAGTTTCTGTTTGTGTTTTGGCAAAATCAATAAAATAGATATATTTTTTTTAAAGGCCTGAAGTAAGCCAAGGTTGTGAAGTTTTGTGAGTAGGAGAAAAAGGATGTAGAGGGAAAATGGAGTCAAGAACAGATTGTAAAGAAGAGTGAAGAGTACTAGCAGCTGAGTCAGGAGGAAGGGAGGAAAAGGACAACATTGGAGGAAGAGAAAAACTCAATGTGATCTATGTACTTCAATGCAATAGTTTCGGCTTATAGATGGCACTACTGCCACCTAATAGCCACAACTAAAAATAGATGCCCCATCTCCTCTTTTCATCCCACATCTGGCCAATGCTTACTGATACGGATCAGCCGTACCAAACACAGATGTTAAGGTGGGAAGAGACTCTGTCCATAGAACCTTGATCTGGAATCCACTTCCTGTCTTCTTTAATAGGACCACACTCATCTCCCCCAAAAAATTCTTTAAACCTACCTATCATGACTCTTCTGTGCCTTTGCTATGGCTGAATTCATCAAGCTAATCAAGCTTGTTTGTTGCTATGCCTAGAGGCAATACTACTGTTCGTGAGTGCCATCTCATCCAAATCACTCACTTTAAATGTGAACCATCTATACATGAATTCATGTCGCTTTGTTTGAAATATGAGCTTAAATTCGGATGGCGAACTGTCTGGAAGTGCTTGTTACTGATAATTTGCTTTGCAAACATATACTCAGTAATCCTACTGTTGAAACATTAACTAAGTTGGCTGTGAAATTCATAGGCTTGTATCTGCAGAAAGTACAAAGAAAGAAGCCTCTGGCCTATGCAACCCTCATTGTGCAAATGTGCAAATGTGCTTACATGGTGCTTTGGGCGCCCCACGATAGACGGAAAGACAACACGGGGAGCCTCATCTCCAGCGAAGCCAGCCTTGCACATGCCGGATCCATTGTCAATGACCAGTGCAGCAATGTCATCTTCCATGGTGATCTGTGAAAATGTGTAGAAGCATGAGTTTTTTATTATCCAGCTTTATTTGGCATTTTCTTAAGGTATCAAATCTCAAACGTCAGTAAATTAAAATAATATCAGGTGATCACCAACCATGTACACAATTACATCATATATTGAATATCAAATGAGGTTAAAGTTTTCAGGCAACTGGGGTCTATGGGTTAGATGTTCGTGGTCTGTGAGGTACTGGATGACGGTGAGCCAAGCAGAGTAAAAGGCATGATAGGAGTTATTGAGTATGGCAGTAATTTTCTCCATGGCCATCAGGGTCCAAACTCTCACGAACCCTTGTGCCACAATCGGCCCCTCCGATCGTTTGCATGATGCAGCCAAAGTAAGCGCAGCTGCCCGCAGTAGCTAAGTGACCACTTTCCCTTTGGGCCCCCATTTGGGTAACAACCTTCTTCATCAGTATCACCCAAAATGACTCCCAGGAAATGAGAACCCCTGAAAGATCTTTGATATGTGACAGTATGTTTGCTAGAATCCACACAGTTGAGGACAATTCTCACTGCAAGAGGTTACAGTGTCAGAGGCGGCCTCTTTTCGTTGTATTGTCGGCAAGCTGAAGTGCGGCTTGAGAGGTCAGTTTGACACGTCAGCGTGCAGAACGCGAGGAACGCAAGGGTCATTTCCTCTGATTGCGGCGAGTCGTGAGTTGCCGGAGCTCCGAGTCGGGAGCGGGGAGCGAGGAGCACTACTGCATGTGAAGTGCTCGGTCGCGCTTTTCCTCAGAGGTTGCGGCATTTTGGCAGCCCGACTGCACTATCTGAAGATCCCAGGGTTCCAGGGCTCCAGGAGCCATGGGTATGTGCAGTCACCGGTGAGCTCCCTATAACCTGGTACCTGGTACTGTCAAGGATTCCACTACACTAAGCTACACTACTCTAAGCATAGCGTAGATTCTGTCCTACATTTGCTATGATAACACGTTTCCCCAGATTCACGTATTCACAGGCATGGGCGTGCTAGTAGCTTTGGTTTAGTTTTCCACCTCTACCTCTGCTCCTTGTGCAGTGCAGGCAGGCTGAGCCCCTATCAGTCACAACAATACTGCTCTCACGATCACCGGTCGAGTTCAATTATAGACTCGGTGGTAAATCTCTTAGTGAATCAAATTCACCAAGGCAAATTATGGGAATCTATTACAAAACAGTCCCAGGAGAAGCCAGCTGTAACTGAAGGGGAAGCTTCAGATGAACAAGCATCCGCATTACATCTTGCCCTCCCAGCGAAATCTCTGTTACTCCAGTCGACCAGAAACATAAACAAAGAGTCAGATGACCAGGTTGTCGGCCCCCCCGAAGCCTGTAAAGTCACCCCATGTAATGAGCAGTGCGGCAAAGCAATGGAATCCAAAAGAGCACTGTAATTCCTTAATCAACCTCGAACCTGAGGCGACGGCTGCAAACTCCACCAAACTTTTGCCCGCTGACAAGAAGATCTCTCTCTCCTTTCTGGTGAGTGATGATGAACTATTAAGCCTCCCAGATGAGGCGGATGTACATTATACTTCAAAGAATGCGGCCCCAAGGGATCCAATACTGCTACCTGCTCAGCTGAAGACATCTGCAGCTGACAAATCTAAAAGCCCGAGCCAAGGCTTACAATTCTCAAGGTCTGTGTCGAGTCTTCCAATCAGTATTCCATCTTGCATTCTGTTACTAATGACGGTAGAGCCACCACCAGGCCGTGTTCAATCTCCTCTGCAAAAAGAACATTTATTTGAAAAAAAACACAAGACTCCATTTCAATCTGAGAGACACATTGCAAAGAGGTCGAAACAAACACCCGAGCCCTCAGATCAATAAAATCGCAGCAGCTATGCCTGCCAGGTGCCTGCGGAACCGGGAGCCCGACCCAGAGCATCGCCTGTCTTGCCCTTGCCACTGGCAGTACAAAAACTACCCGATTTGGATTCAAGCTCCATTGCTAGGGCCCGACGTCTACAACGCATTGCAGAGCTTAAGTTAAATTCTAAATACCCCCCTAGAGATCAAGATCAGCCAGTGGCACATGCAAGCACCCCTCAAGCCCTGAACAAGACTTTCAATGATGAAATTCAACCACTGAATCCAACAAGATATCTATCTCCCATCGATTCTCAGTTTTATTTGGATTGTTCAAATACTTCATCCTCTGAACAAGATGCAACCCCAGATAATGCCCTGCACGCAAACATCTCGGCTGAAGCATTAACGCAAATTCATAACAATGTTCTTGCGGCATCTGTGGTCGCGCTTGCGCCCTTTACCAAATTATATGAATCTTTATATGGGCAATTAAATGACCAAGGAGCAGTGATTCAAAACCTGGTTCAAAAAATAGAAAAAATCGATCTTTTTACCGAATTTCTTCAAACACAGATGACAAAAGATGCTGACCTATTAATCAGATGGCAAGAGCGTTTTAGCGATTTAGCAGCAAGACATCATTGCCAAAATGACACACTACTTGAAGGCTTACTAGAAGCCGTGAAATGGATGAGGAAAAATGTCAACCAAGATTTTCTGACCCAAAAAACGACAACCACCACACAAAGTAATTCAGCTGTTTCAAATGTTGATGTTTGACCTATAAATGTGACTAACTCTGTTTCAAACGGTGCTGAACTACCTGTAAACGTCGACATCATTCTTCCAGCGCCTCCACACCTTTCTTTACCAGAACCTGATATTTCTCAGGCTGGATTAGGTCCATTGAAAAATGCTGACCCTCCAAGGAACGAGTCTGTCCCTCTGCCGGACACTCCAGCGACAAATGAGGAAATTCCCGGCCCAGCGAGATTCCAACAAAATTTGTTCAATATCTTCAGTGGCCCAGCAAAAACTATAGCCACAACTAAAACAAGTAAACCAGGACCAAAGCTCGACAAAAAGAAAACCACAAATCGTGGAGAAAAAGACAAACAACTAAAAAGTAGATCTCAAAATGTAAAAAAATGTATAAGAATCTTGACAACACCAAAAAAAACAAGTCTGTTTGACTGGAAAAAAGATAAATCACAACCTGATCTTCATCAAATAAAAGTGCTGGCACAGACAAAAGGAGTAAACAAAGATCTGACCAAGCAATTGGCCAAGCGCCGACAAGCGGACTCTGACACAAAAAGTGCAGACAGCTCGGCAGCGGAAAGTTCTGTAGATTTATGTAATCTATCTACATACTCAATTAGAAGTGAAGCGGATTTCGACTCCGCCTCCGAGGCCCCTGCAACAACATGTATCGATAAATCTGCAGAGAAGAAACTCCTCCCAAAAGTGCAATTGAGTAAACGACAAATCCATGAAGCATCAAAAAACGAAAACTCCTATGAGTCAAAGGTCCCGAACTGACCTGTAAGTTCCAAGTTAAATCCAAAGCAAACATTGAACCAGAGAAAAAACGGATTACATCTTTGCTCCAGAGTACATGGCGACAAAAGCTCAAAATCTAACCTGAGAATATGGAAACTTCGTCTGCAGAACATTCAATATGACGAAAATGAAGTAAACCTGAACAGAGCAAATGTCTTGAAATTATTTGCCTGTGTTTCACAACTTCGGACAATAACGACTGACGATATAAATATCGTTGAGTATGCAACAGAAAAAACTACAGACCAGGTTTTGCTTCACATAACATCTCGTGCAGTAAAAAACATTCTTTTACACGCAACAGAAGAGCTACTTGTCTTCGGATTCGACATCACCCTGGAACCCGATTCGACAAGTCAAAATGGAATGCCAACAAGCAAAACAAACACAAATGATCTTCAAAGTGATGCTCGTCGGATGTCCTTTCGGAAATCATTATCGTTCCCCCAAATAACAAAAAGTGACCCGGAATACAAAGCCCGAACTGAAGGAAACAGATCTGATACTCGTTCAAGTAATGTGTTTCGTCAATAACAATGAGTGACCCGGTGGGGCGTGGCTTGGGCAGCCATGGAGTAGGACGTGCTTCCCGTGTAGCTCCGGAGGATCCGACAAATGATCCGTACAAACTACCTTTGAAAGTCCGCCATTGGTTCCAGAATTGATCACACACGCATGGGAATGGATGCTTCGCTCATTGTAAAAAGATCGAGAGAATCATAAGCGGGAGTCTGGAGGAATTGCTCGACGAACGACGGCAGCTGTTCGGTCCATTGTCACACAAGATGGCCGACAACGGAAGAAACTAAACTAGGGTACCCGAAGAGGACGAATAGAGGCGGCGGCCACGGGGACAGAACGACAATGGCGAAGTGAAGAGTGAACAAACCCCTGGGGGCTGTGGGCCTTGAGTCGTGGAGGCTTGGGTGCGGGCAGCAGAGGTGTGAAAATGCAGGCCGCACCACGACCAGCACGAGAGGCGCTCGCTCGGCATTGAACTAGTAGCGGTGAGAGGAGGTGGAGGTTGCGACTGCCTGGCGACCACCGCGACAGTCGGTAAAGAGCAGAAATTACGGTTGGGGAGACACTCGGTTGCTGAATCATAGACCCAACGAAAGCCGGAAAATGGCGGCGCGAGGGGCCGTGGGCAAGAATAAGAACAAACAACCCACGATGGACATTTTTGCGAAAGCACAACTGTCTCCTGCGGCCACCGCAACCAAGGGCCCGATGGCACAGGCTGAGGGCACCACAGCGGCTGATAATCATCATATTTTGGAAGCCATTACGGAGCTGAAGGAATCTTGGGGGGTTGCGATGTTGGACCTACGCACTTTCCTGGAGGCTAAATCGAAGCAGTGGGCATCGAAGTCTCCCTGCTGAGACAAGACGTCAGGGGACTGGCGGAACGCACAAGCAGCCTGGAGGGCGCAGTGAAATCTAACACGGACACCAGCACCAACAATACAAAGGAGATCCATGTCTTTAAGCAACAGGTGGCCAACTTGGAGTCTCGAGCAGAAGAAGCAGAAGGGAGAGCGAGGAGAAACAATATTCGTGTGGTGGGTTTGCCGGAAGGTGAGGAGGGCCAGGACCCGATTGATTACATTGAGAACTTACTCCTACAAGGAATTGGGGCCGGTACACTCTCGCAGGGATTTGTGGTGGAGCGCGCACATAGAGCCCTCACGCAGAAGCTGAGACCAGGGGCCCCTCGACGAGCGATAATTGCCAAAATACTGAACTACAAAGACCGGGAAAAAATACTGGAGTATTTTCGGAAAGGCAGAACAATCGAGAGGGCCTCGAGCACTATCACGGCATACCCGGATTACACTATGCTGGTCCGAAGGCAGCGGTACAGCTATGTAACTATCAAACGGAGGCTGCGGGCGGCTGGGATAAAATATATGCTGCTGTACCCTGCGAAATTGAAGGTCGTGCATAAGAGCAAAATGCATTTTTTTGACACTCCGGAAGAAGCAACAACATGGTTGGATCTGCAGGGCTGCCCGGATCAAGATACGGAGGAGACACAAAATGGACGTGAAAAGTGACTCAGACACGGTATGCATATTGCTATGGCGGCGAGCGAACATCCGAAGGGCGTCTAGGCGAAGGCTGAGAACGATGGGCCTGGCTGTAGGAGGCTGATATTCGATAACATATGGCGGATTGTAAGAGACTTGATGGACTTGAATATAGTGGCGGTTACATATATTTAAACTGTATAGCAATGTGTAGTTCGATGTGCTATTGGAGCGGCAGGGCGGTAGCACCCTACCCCCCGAATTGTAGTTGTAGTTATAGTAGGTTGGCCACTAGGGCGGCCTCACCCTGCGGAGCTTCGAGTACAGGCGGAAGCCGGAAAGAGCTAGATGCGGGGGAGCCTGAGATCCAGGGATGGAGCTGGGCAACAGTTGGGGGGAGAGTGTTGGGGAAGGGATGGGAGGCGGGGGGGTAGAGGGAGTGGGAAGTTCGGCGTGTTTTTTGTTAACAGGGTTTTAGAAGGGGGTACAAGCCTATATAGATTGGAATTGAATTCAAGTTTACCCTGCACCTGGGGGGGAGGGAATGGGATCATACCAGGCCATGAGGGACCTTAAAATACTCACATGGAATGTGCGGGGGCTTAATAGCTATTTAAAAAGGAACAAGGTTATGCTGTATCTGCGCAGGCAGAAAATAGATATTGCATTGCTACAGGAAACCCACCTTACACGTGAGAAGTTGGACACGATTGCAGGAAAGTGGAAGGGGGTGTTGGTGGGCTCTTTGTACTCGGCCTACGCAAGAGGAGTACTTATATGGGTGGCGCCACATGTCCCGTTTCAGCGGTTGCAAGTGGTGGCTGAGACAGACGGGAGGATGGTTATGCTGAGGGGACTGGTAGAGAACAGGGAGATAAGTATTGTTAACACATACGCCCCGAACCAGAACATGGCGGCGTACATTAGGACACTGAGTGCGAACCTGAGCATGTGTGTGGGAAGCATGGTGATCTGGGGATGGGTCTTCAACTGTGTATTGAACCCCAGGGTGGACAGATCGGACGGGAAATTGGATAGACCGGCCCTTGCAGCCAGGGCGCTACAGACACTGCTTGATGACTTTGGGTTGGAAGATGCATGGAGAGTGTGGCACCCTGGGGAAAGGCAATATTCGCATTATTCTTCCCCACAGCAGTTATCAACAAGGTTGGACTATGTCTATGCATCACCTGAAATAATAGCAGAGATTGCGCACATAGAGTACAGGGCCAGGGTCCTCTCGGACCTCGCGCCCCTAATTCTTGCGTAGCAATACTGCCCCCCGAGGGCGAGGATCCCGACATGGCGCCTACGAGCGGAGGCGTTGAGAGACCCCTTCTTTAGAGAGGATTTACGGGAGGAGATAGTAAACTATTTTGAAACCAACACTGGGAGTGTGGACTCAGCGGGGACACTATGGGAGGCCTTTAAAGTTGTTATGAGGGGGGCGGCCATGGCGAAATCCAAGGGCCTACAGGGTGGGGTTTCAACTGAACTGAGGGAGACGGAAGCAAAATTGCAAGAAGCCTTAAAAGCCGGGGACGATACAGCAGAGAAACTAGATTTGATACTTAAGCTGCAACAAAAATGTGCGGATTACTGGGAGAGGTTGTGTAACCTTAATTATAAAAGGTACATAGAGAGACAGCATGCGGGAGGTGACAAACCGGGGAGACATTTGGCATGGTTATATAAGAGCGAGAACCCCAGAGCCACAATCATAACTATAGAGAGGGAAGATGGTAGCGTAGAGGACACCCAGGAGGGAGTTAATCAAGCGTTTGTGGATTATTATAAAGTGTTATACGGGGAAGACGGGGAAAGTAGCCGAGCAATGATAGAAGAAATGCTTGAGGATATGGGGCTGCCCAAGATAAGTGAGGAAGAAAGAGAGGTATTGGACTCCCCGATCACCCTGGAAGAACTGGGGGAGGTGGTGAGGCAGTTGCCTACTAGTAAGACCCTGGGGACAGATGGGCTCCCAAGCACATTTTCCAAGGTATATATAGAAGAGGTCCTCCCCCCGCTGCTAGAAATGATAAACGAGGCGTTTGAGACGGGCCGCTTACCGGAGTCACTGAGAGAGGCTGTCATAGTACCTCTCCCTAAACCAAATAAACCTGGGCGTAGCTGTGGTTCCTTCAGACCTGTGTCAATGTTGAACCAGAACGGCAAGATATTAACTGCGGTCTTGGCGACTAGACTGAAAAGGGTCATTGGTAAGCTAATACATCCGGATCAAACGGGCTATGTCCCCCATAGAAACATCATCAACAATCATAGGCGACTTCAGAGGATCATTGAGTTTGGCAGCGGAAGTGAGGAGGAAATGGCAATCGTGTCCTTGGATGTGATCAAGGCCTTCGACTCCGTCAAGTGGCCGTGGCTGCTGGCGGCCCTGAAACACTATGGGTTAGGGCCTGGCTATGTAAGGTGGGCGAAGATTTTGTATAGTGAACTGCTCGCCAGAGTAAAAACGGGATCTGTGATATCAGAGAGGTGGCAGCTTAGTAGGGGTACTAGACAAGGATGCCTGTGGTCTCCTATGCTCTACATACTGGCCCTGGAACCTCTCGCGATCTATCTGAGGCAACAATATGACACCATAGGCATTGATGTGAATGGGGAGCGGCATTTGGTCTCCCTATATGCGGACGACATGTTGCTGTATGTGCGGTTTCCGGAGGAGAACCTCCAGTACATTTTGGAAGTGCTTGGGAGATATGCTGTGCTATCAGGCATAGTGGTGAACCCCCAGAAGTCTAGTCTGTTCCCGCTGGGGGGCATATAGGGGTTCCAGTGGAGAGGTTACCGGTTTTACAGGTACCGTGGGCGGTTAGTACTTTTCGGTACCTTGGGATAGATATATATCACACCGTGGGGGAGGAGCATAGGTGTAATCCAGAGGTGGCAATCCAAAAAATTGAGAAATGCATGCGGTTTTGGGCGAAGTTGCCTTTGGCGATGATGGGGCGGGGGGTGGAGCGATGCTAAAGATGGTGGTCCTGCCGAGGCTCCTACATTACTTCGGGAATATTCCGTACCTGATTCCTAAAGGGTTCTTTACCAAACTGAATAGCATGTGTAGGGACTTTCTGTGGCATGGCACGCGAAACAGAGTGGCATTATGGAAGCTTCAGAACTTCCATGACAAAGGGGCAATAAAGCTACCCAATTACGAGGCGTACTATGTGGCGAGCCAGTTGCAATATGTTGCCAAATGGCTATCTGATGAAGAGACCTCTGAACTTAGGCTGTTTGAGCGGGATTGTGCACCTTTTTTATTTGAAAGAAGTTATGTGGGCACCCAGGGCAGAGATGGTGGGGCGCCCTAAAATGATGCTACTAGGGTGGAAGGTGTGGCACAGGGCATGCCAAATGATGGGGAACCCGTCCCCATGCTCGCCGCAGATGCCATTGGTTGTATTGACAGTGGCAGACGCTCAGCTGCGACTGATACTCCGGACCCACTGGGAGCCGGCTGGGGTGGCAACGATGGGGGATATTTTGCAGGGGGGCTCTTGTGTTCCTTTTGAGGGGCTGCGGGAGGGGGCTGGGTTGCACGAAGGCCAGTACATTACGTATCACAGAATGGTACAGAGGATTAAGAGAAAGTGGCCCGAAACTGTGCTGGAGGAAGAACTGGACGCCACCATAGACGTGATATATGATATAGCTGTGGGGTACCATGATGTTTCCAGGCTGTATGAGATGTTGATGTCTAAACTGGGGAAGGAGGTCACGCAGCTGAGAATGGACTGGCAAACGGAGGTTGGGGCCCAAATGGGAGATGGGATGTGGGAACGGGAACGGGTGCATAAGAGGGTGTCTAGAAACACAAGGCTGAAACAGATACAGCTTTACATAACACACAGGGCTTATATGACGCCTTGGAGGATATCGAGGTTCGAGAATGCAGGTCGGCAAGCATGCCCCAAGTGCGATGAAGAGAACGCGGGCATGGTGCATATGTTTTGGTCATGCCCGATCATAGAGAGGTTCTGGAGGGGAGTAAAAGAGAAACTAGAAAGAAGAGGGGTCAAGATAGTAGTGGATACGGTGTGGGCCTGTCTGCTGGGGGGGTTCCCCAGACTACGGAAACTCAGGCATATAAGCAAACTAAGGGACCTGGCTTACGTGCTTGCAAAAAGAAAGATTGCCATGGGATGGAAGTCATGCCATGTGGCGAGGATAGAGGTGTGGTGGAAAGACTTGCAAAAATGGGCAGAAACCGAAACCATGGCATGGCAAGAAGCATGTAGCAACGGGGGGAGGAGGAGAAAGAGTCCCTGATGGCCTGGAAATCACTGACAGCCGGACTGTTTGGGTCATTAGAGGACCCGACTGAACCTGTTGAGGAGGAGACCGAACCACAGGGTGTGGAATCTGATGGTTCAATGTAATAGACTCGCAAGGGGGGTGGGGTAGTGGGAGTAGTGGTTAGGAATTTTAAAAAGTGTAATGAAACTGTTGAAACATGCACTGTTTGTGTGGTTTTATTGTTTGTTTGTAAAATGTAATAAAAACTTTTTTTTAAAACAATGAGTGACCCGGATCAAGCAAAGGATGCTCTCCTGGATTACGCGTGGATTCACCCATTTGTTTAATAACTTCACAGAACCCTTAAATGACGTTTTCACTATTTTCCTTCAAGAAACCTGGCTGCGCGAGGCTCCCACCCGGGACGGATATACGATCTTTCTGAATCCAGCAAAAAAAAACGTCAAAGGGCGACCTTACTCAGGCTTACTAACTCTAGTAAAAATACAAAATTGGATGACGCCCCTAGTATCGATAAATCCAAATCCTTTCGTACAGGGTACGCTAATCCAAATCTCCACAGCAAACATCAACAACCACAGTCACCTTCTTGTAATAAATGGTTATTGGAACCCAGCAATGATCTCAACCTTGTAATTCATAACAACTGTAACAACTCGAATTGATGACGCTTTGCTCAACTACTCTGACCTATCAGTGATCATATGTGGTGATCTCAACTGCAGCTGGTTTCGATTCAACCACCAAATGCTGGAAAACTTTCAGCTTCCCGAAACCGATGTATCAGAACGAGGTCAACTCTGGTCACAAGCTCTCGCCTCACGTAACTGTCAGATGGTCAATGGTAATACCAAAGGCGATCAACCCTGCAAGACAACCTGGAAACGACTCCAACATAGAAACACCTTAGATTACTTCTGGGTATCCCGAAATGTATTTGAAAGAGTGGAGTCCCTAGAGGGAGTCTTGAAGGCCTCTAGTGATCACAGCTCGCTGTGTCTTTCGTTGGATCACGAAGTACACTTACAGTCGGATATATATGAAGTACCCCTGTCATTAAATGCGGCAGGAAATCGGCTAAGAACTAACGGCCCCCAAATTCAGAAATTAGCCCTGTGGCTCTCAGACTCAAACAATGTCGAATATACTCCGATGTTGGCCGACTTTATGCTGAAATCTACTAACTCAAAAATACTTAGGTATACTCCAAAACATCTTTTCAGCAATGAAATTGCTCAGGCAAAAAAGATACTGAGGAAAGATCTGCGCATGATAAGGAAGTCCCAATATCATCAAGAGGTCATACAAAGAAAAATTAAAGAACAGCGCCAAGCTTATAGAGACTGGCTCAAATCCCACTCTCTGATAATCAAACAAAACAGAGCTGAAATCATGCTAAGGTTAATTATTACCAAAAACACGCGAGAAATATGGGCAATCCTAAATAAAGGAAACACAAAAACAATTCTCCAAATATATCAAATGGAATACCAAGCTCAAAGTGGGTTGAGTACTTCACAAAGACATACGAACTGCCACATCAAGATCTACAAGAAATTTCTCCAAGCACCATAAAAGCCTGGGATATAACACCTTCCAGTGAAGGACCTATAACTTGCAATCCAAAGGTTAAAGCACTCGAGAGCAGCTGACCCAGATCGAATTTCTAACATCATGCTAAAGAAACACAAACATCTCCGGGCCAATTCATGGAATGTTTGTTTTGGCAAATCTCAAGATCGATGAAAATCCCTGACTCATGGTCAAAAGCAATATTCCTCCCGGTCTATAAGAGGGGCAATAGAGACGATCCATCCAACTATCGCCCTATTGCCCTCCTGGACACCATGGGGAAAATATTTGGATCATTCCTTCGATTGAAGTTGACAGCATGGGCATCAAAGGAAAAGCAAACAGATTGCCGGCAAAATGGCTTTACGGCCCAAGTAGGTGTTGACGTAAATCTCACACTTCTAACCATACTCAAACTTGAAGCCATAAAATCAAAGAATAAAATATGTTTTGCATTTGTTGGCCTTAGACAAGCGTTTGACGCAAAAAATTGAGAAAAACTCTGGTCCAAACTCCGAGGGTGGAATTGTCTGGCACAGATTCTTGACCCGCTCATAGCCTTGCATACCAACACTACAGTTCAAGTAAGAGTAAACTCGCAAGGCGTCTTGACCAAACCAATTCCAACATAAAAAGGAGTAAAGCAAGGGTGCCCCTTACCAGCTGAACTTTTCAAATTATTCATCTCAGACTTGCCAAAGTGGTTGGAATCTGTTCACTGCTTCTCCCCAAAGATAAACGGATCATCAATCAAATGCCTTGTGTACGCAGACGACATTGTGCTGATCGACCTAACTCAGATAGGTCTGCAACATCTACTGCTCAGTTTAAACGAGTACTTAAATGCCAATGATTTACACCTAAACACAGGAAAAACGAAGATCATGTGCATCGGAAAAAGTTTATCTAGGAAGGACAAGAACTTTAGATGGGCAATTGGAAAAGCTCCTTTAAGTATTGTTAAATCTATACGATACTTAGGAATAATGGTCAACGACTCGATCTGTGAATCTGCTTGGACAAACGACTTAATTGAAAGAACAAATAAATTAGGTCTACAAGGAGCTGTAGTGATACACAAAATTGCAAATTTGCCAATCAGGGCTTTAGATGACAGCATTAGCCGCTGAAAGCCAATAGTTTATTCAAAGTATGTGCCAAAAATGCTGACAGTAGTCTGTTGTAGCACTTCCATTACGCAGTAGTGAGCTACAAGGAATATGCAGGCCTAGTAGGGGTGGTAGGTCACATTATGCATTGTAGATAGACAGGCAGGGCGAAGGCCCCAGCTCTGTAGCTAATAGACATTATTGGAGTGTTTGGAACATTATGGCACCTATATAGCGCTTAGATAGCCAATCTTAAGCGCTATGAACACCAAGCTATGAGTGCATGCCTTTTAGAGCTTGCTCACATGGGGTTAATTCATCTCGGCTTCTCTTAGAATATTCTGCCTTTCTAACGGTAGCCCTGCATGGCTTCGTAAACAAATCCTCTTTCTCTGAGAAGGCACTGATAAGACATTCCTGAGCTTTCGCGCAGATGGGCTCCAAGTAGGGAGGGGCACAGAAAAGGAGCACAGTGGAAATTCACAGAGTTGGGTTTTTCCATGAGCAAGCCTATATTTTGCACAGGGAAAGTTCTGGAACTGTGCGTCATGGACTGACAGCACGAGATTATAAAAATGCATGCCCATATGACTCAGGTGGGAGATCGATCTGTGGACTTGGTTCGAGCAAGATCAAGTGTCCGGAATTTGTGGCTCTGTCGGCACCCTGCAGCGCTGTCCTCTGAGCGGGGCTTGTTACAGCTAGCTTATGAGGGCCAGGGTCTCCCAGTGCTGATTGAAGGGGCGTACGACTGTGTTTCTCTATGTTTCTCTAAGTTCTATGTTTTTCTATATTTTGCATTTCTCTAAGTTTTGTGCTTTGTAATCTTCTCTAACTTGAATCCCAAAATGTTGCTGAAATTCACTGTTTAGAATAAATACTAAAACGTTTTGAAGGTGTCATTTGTCACTAGCATGAGTTCACTGCTCGGCACAATAGAACCTGTATTTTGGGCTGAATTGGGTAATTTTTGCTCTAAGGGCTGGTCCCGAGGAAGATTTTCCCAATATCAAGGCAGGAGCTAAAATTAATAAGGATTTTGGGAAATTCTCATTGGCTCCAATAATAACCTTCTACCTGCAGAAGTTCATACCAACAATAAGTTTTGGCAGAGAAACAGGCTGGAATCTTGACCATCGTCTCTGGCAGCAACTGAAAGGCAGGTTTTGGACGCGAGCCTTGGGGCTCCCTAAATACATCTCAATGGTAGCATTGAGATATGAACTGACCTTGAACTCGCTCTACATGATGATAATATGGAAATCTCTATCGTCCCTGAGGAAAATGCTACTTGGTGCTCAAATTCCGGCATACGAAATCTTCACCAACGGAAATGAACATACACATCCGAGCTTACTTTGCTTATTGAAATCAAAAATAAAAAAGATCATGGAAGCCGCAAACATTTCCGTTGATGAGCTGCTTGATCGACCCCAGCATGCGAAAAAAAAACCTTGAAAGGTGGGACTGGATTTACACCTACGAACATCAAGCAACTCTTAAATCCACCCTCCCTGGTTCTCTGAGCATGTTGAAACTACACTCTCAACCTAAGTACCTAACAATGTGTCCTTCACGATATCACAGGAATCAATTTCTGAGATTTAGACTGAACCCATTGAATAACAGAAATGCAATGGCTGCGGCAATGAAAACAAACAGTCTCTGACAAAATGCAGGTTCTGTAATGCAGGCGAAGTTGAGTCGCTAAAGCATCTTATAACAGCATGTTCTCAGCTTAGTATCACACGAGAGTTACACCTCAGTATCTTCAAATTTATATGCTATGACGCCGAAGAATGGTGGGAAACCGTCTCAGCTGGGAAAAACATCATGTTAGCATGCAGTATAATAAACTTCCTCGATGCGAAAAAATATCAATGATAAGCATAAGGGAGTTGTGCATTTTCATTTAACTTGGAGCAGAAAAGTTACATTTTGGGATACCTCAATGTAACAAAAGTTTGATACACGTATTGAACTGAAGTTTTACAATAAAAAAATGAAAAAATAGAATCCACACGACCACCACAGATGCCCAATCGTGCCTCTTTCCCCACATCCTCTGCAGAATGTTGCAGGAATGTATGAGTTAATGCCATGCAGTCTTCTCTGGGACATGTACCAGTGACATAGGATTTTATAAGCGCATTCCTTAACTCCCAAAAAGCGAGTAGCCTTGTGAGCCCTCTCCCAAATGTGAGCCCAGGAGGAAGGTTAGATCTCCAACCCCAGGTCCTCCTCCCATTTCTTTATGTAACGTTCGTGGCCTCAGTTGGTCTAACAGCCTATAACATGTCTATGTGCGCCTCTTAGTGAGTTCCTCAGATATCGTCAGCTCTAAGCCCCTGGCTTCCCTCGTGCCTCCTCTTCTAACCTCCCACCCTAATATCTCTCTCTCTCCTCAATAGTGAATTTAGCTTTACATGGTGCCTCGGAACATGGTGCAGAGGTATTTCTGGTGGGAGAGCTTGGCTTCCGATGTACAGGAGTATGTGGCAGATTGTGAGACCTGTGTGCAGTCCAAAGCAGACCATGTGAAGAAGCCAGATTTGTTATAACCGCTATCCACGTCCGAGGAACCATGGGCATGTTTATCTATGGACTTTGTTACCGAACTGCCCAATATCATTGAAACTGGGTCCGTTCGCATAGGCAGGTGCTGCTTCAAAATGACTCAGAAGCAATGTTAGGCACGATTGTGTCAAAGAAAATGGGACACACGTGGCGCATAATTAATTCCATTGATCTACCTCAAGACGCTTTAATGATAAATGCGGTAGCTCCAGGGCGGTTTATAGTGACTATTTCGAATTACATAATTTCGAATGCCAAAATGTCGAAAAATTAGGACCTAAAAAAAAAAAAAATTGGAATGTCTTTTTTTGTTATTTTTTGTTTGAAATGGGGGGGGGTTCTCCCCAACCCCCCTTTTTTTTACTCGCGAAACAAAAAAAACATGTACATTAAAAAATAATACATTCGGGAAAAAATTTAGGTCAAATGTTTTCGACATTTTTGTCATTCAAAATTCTTTTTTCGACATATTAACTGGATACCCTCCTGGGCAATGGGTGGCCCACTTTATGAAGATGTTTGAGTGCCCAGATGAACCTTTGACTCAAGATGGACCATTGACTGGCATCCCATGGAGTTTCTGCACAAAATATGAACACATTTTAGAGCTGATTAAGAAAGCCAGCAATTCAAGGGCGGCGTGACCAGATGGAATGTCAAATGCAAAGCTCAAAAAAGATCTGGAATTATGGGCCACATTTCTATCTAACCTCTTTGAGATTGTCAAAAAAACAGGACAAGTCCTTCTGTCTTGGAAGTCTTCAGTGGTGGTGCCCATTTATAAAAAGGGAGACCGGTTGAACACTAAGAACTACCGTCCTATTGCCCTATTGGATATGGGAGGAAAATGTTTAGCATCACTGACATTAAAAGCGCTATCAGTATGGAGTAGTGTATCTGGCCATCGAGACATCTGGCAAGCAGGACTTGTGAAGGGCATTGGCACATCTCTCAATGTGTTCCTAAAAAACATCCTAAAGGCACGAGCACAAAAATGAAAAGATGAGAAAACCTATATGGCATTTATCGATATAGCGCAAGCATTCGATTCAGTAAATAGATCGCAAGTATGGAAGAAACTTGAATTCTGGGGCTGTCCTGATGATATTAAAGAAGCTGTAAAAGACCTTTACCGTGATACTACCTTAAGGGTATGGATAGAAGGGGTCTCTTATCTGATCAAATTGTCACTGGGTAAAGGCCTGAAGCAAGGCTGCCCTTTGGCACCCGTACTATTTAATCGGTTTATTTCAGATGTAAAAGATGCTTTTGTTAATCTCAGGTGTTTCCCCGCTAAACTTGCGAATGTGCCAATTGGTAGACTCCTATATGCAGATGATGTGGTCCTGATGGACCAAACGCCAATAGGGCTGCAAAGACAGCCGGATGCCCTTCAAGAATACGTGGAGAAAAATAGACTAGTTGTCCTAAAAAATCAAGGATTCTAACAATCAGTGGGAAAGGTGCAGGTGGATATAAAAGCAAAAAGAATTGCTGGTACATCAATGGGGAAAGGGTTATTGAGGTGAACTCCATCACTTGGGTGTATGCTTGAATACAAGTTGCAGTGATGCACCAAGAGAACTGATGCTAAAAGGCAAAGCAAAGACACCAGCGGGACAAGGAAGGATTCTGCTAAAGAAATTCTGCGGCTATTCTTTGACCCCACTAATTTCTTTCTATCGCATGAAAGTGATACCCATACTCACGTATGGAGGAGAAGCTTCCTTTGTTCTACCGGCCCATACCTGGTTGAGACTGAAGGGCATATTTTGCAAGAGTGTGCTAGGCCTGCCCAAAAGTACTCCCATTCAAGTGATTAGGATGGAACTTGGGTTGACCTCACTATATGCTATAGTGATATGGAAATCACTGTCTCTATACGAAAGTGTGTCCTGCCTAACCCGCATGGAGGTTTCTCCATGCTGAAGACAGCCCTGCGTGATAATAGCGAGAGTCCCCTAGTGGAATGGAAAACTATCTGTCAGTATATTTTAGCAAATCGGGAAGAAACTGAGATCTGCCTGATTAATAATCCTTAGGCACCAAAAAGAAACTGTATACGCAGGACTGGATTATCACTTAGCAGGAGAGACAGGTCTATAAACATTATGGCAAGTCATTACAAGAAGCACTGAAGCTTAATACTGTACATGCCTACCTGATGACATTTCCAAACTGACACTTTAGAGGTCAATTTATGCGCTTTCGTCTTAACCTGCCTCCAACAAAAGAAATATAGCGGCCCAGAAAATCAGAAAAGTGGGTAGACATGACGTGCAGACTCTGCCTAAAAAAGATGTGGATGAAACTTTGCAGCATCTGGTTCTTTTCTGCTCGGTCTTACGAGATATTCAGACTAACATTGTGGGCAGTTTTATTAAGGAACATGAGTCAAGGCCAGCCACAGATTGGTGGATGGTGTTCACGCAGTGGGAACAGATCTCGGTAACATTAGCTCGGGTAAGATTCTTAAAGGAGATTTTTCTGAAAATTGAGGAGACTGAAATCAATGGATAAATGCTAAAGAATAATGGAAGTTGGATCACAGTGGCATTGAATTTCACTATTTCTTTATAGAAATGTGCAAGAGGAGTTGTATGTTTTTTTGTTGTTGTTACTTCTATTTATTTTTTTTATTTTGGTTGTTTCTTTGTGTTATTTTGTGATGTCACAAGATGATGGTATAAGGTTTTTCTTTCTAAACCATAAACCAATAAAATAAAAAAATGCAAAAATTGGAGGTCTGCTCCCCCTCATCCACTCTGGGCAGGGTAATCACACACATGTTCTCAGTCGCACAGCATACACGCTCTAATTCACCCAGGCATTCATACATTGACACACAACAACACTCCTTTGTATATCCAGGCATTTATACACTGATGCAACATACTCTCTCATTCAACCAGGCATTCATACACTCACAGAACATACACTCCTTAGAGATGGTTAGACTGTAGGATACAAAATGAACAATTTGAGATGTGTGGTATATAGGGAGAAGATTTCCTGTTTGAGGTACTGTTTCACGGTAAAAAGCATACCCCGTATTTGAAATCTAATTCATGTAAAGGTCACTTATAAACCTTACGTATGCATTGTGTGCCATTCTTTGCATTTGTTCTCTTGGGGGTACTGAGTGTACAGCTGAATGCAATGAAAAAACCGAGCAGGGATGCCACTTTGCCTGCTTAGCCATGGACAGCTTCTGTAAATATGTCAGAATGCATATCTTGACTGGACACCTCAGACATTTCTTCTTTACAGCTGTGAAACAGCGTGCACATTTGGCACACCGTTTTTAATCACCCTTATGTGGCTTGGGCATCATTTCACAGGCTTCTTGAAGCACTAACGCATTCAGATTTACTCTTTGCCATTTTGTCTTCTGTACAATCTATTTCATGCTTGCACGTTCTGGGCGGCCAAAGACCTCTGAAATGTGGGGCCTGGGAGGGAAAGTAGTGCTTTCTTTTGAACATCATTTTAGAGGCACCTGTGGGTTCTCTGTGCTTGACTTAAGCACATGCGTGTATTTAATATTGTAAAATGATGCATCATTTTTAACCTATGCTTTTCTGAAGGGTGAATCCGCATTTTTTCAATGGTTTAAAAGTATGCATGTGATGTCTACTTGAACATAAAGGTGATTGCTTAACACAGTAGCCCTCATTACAAGTGTGGCAGTCTGGAAACAAGGGTGCCGGTAAGCTTACCGACACCCTTGTTTCCAGACTGCCACACCACGAGTCTGCCTACCGGGCCGCTGCGCCCGACCGATCTGACCCGAGTTGCTATGGAATCACCGGTACCGTCAGCAATGGTGCCGGCGCTTCCGAGTCCCCATTCCCATGGAGTCCAATAGGACTCCATGGGAATGGGGACTTACATTGTCCTGCGCCTGACTTCCTGGGCCGCTGGGACTTGTAATGTCCCAGTGGCACTGGGAAGCTAGGTGCCAGAAACGGTGTTATGAGATCGGCTGCAACCCGCCGGTCACACCGGCAGGTTAGCGCCGACCTCGCAATGAGGCCCAGTGTGTACAACCTCCTATGATAATGGGGAGTGTCACCATTCAAATCAATGAGGTTCTGGTTGTTTTATATATCTAGGAGCAATCTGGGAACATATGAATGAATGACCAACGTCGTTTATATTGGTCATATATGTCGGCGAGAGCTGTATCACTGAATCACTAAATGCCTAATGCACCCTGGGTTTGGTACACAGGTCACCGTAGCAATAAAGCTTTTTTAAATATCAGGCAAATATTCATGTTTGGCCAGCAAAGATTTTAGCTATCAGGGTACAATGACTGCTAACAGCTCCAAAACACTGAAGCGCTGTTGTGGGTCAGCCAGACTCAGGAAAAGAAAACTATCTTTAATTTAATAAATGAAAAGTCAATTGAAACAAACTGCTATAAAAATGTTTTTCTGGTGGAAATCTGCTGCCCTAGGCCTAGTCGAACCTTATTGTACATATCTCATTGGGAGGAGGAGTTAGTGAGTCATCAGGAAAAGGTAGTGAGAGGTAAGGTGCCCCAACAGGAGGAAGTGGTCACATACCTGATATAAGAGGCGGTGGTGATGCTGATGGCGCATGAGAAGAGAGGAATAGCCTGGGAAGGTGGAGACAAAGAGCCAAGGTAACCCAATTTTGCTCTATGCCTGCTGGTTCAAAACGGTGGTATGAGTGAGTCCAAGGTGACAAAAAGGTAATAGGAGTGAAGTATGAGTTTCAATATGGCAGCAGAGGAAATAGATGACCTAAACTAGATTCCCCCCAGTGTCTTCCCAATGGTTGTATATTGCCAACATCCAGAGTCGGCAACCACAAGGAAGAGTCTGGGGTTACCTAGCTTAAACCACAAGGCTTCCTTCCTGGCTAATCAGCCAAAACTCAGCAGGAAGTCAGAGGGACTAATCTGGAGTACCCCCAGCCCCTTCACAGATTTCGCTCATTTCTGTACGTTGGCGACATATGACAGCTGGAACAGGATCCTACGAAGATGGTGACAAAGAAGGGCCAAAGGACACCAACAAGCAAGTTCAGAGGACAAAATAACACCCCTGCATATGAGTGACTGAAAACCTCTCAAGGATTGCCAATGGGTAACCTGTATCTTTGAGAATGTTGAAGGTCCCAGAATCCTTTCTTTTGTTTTTCTTCTTTTGGCATATTAGGAAAAGCCATCCTGATGCTCTCGTTTGGTTGTTGGGACGAAGGACAAAGAGGAATGTATCCACCAACCGAACTCCATCAGTAATTCTGGCAAAGGAATTAGCTCCAACATTGTGCTGCTCAGAATCAGGAGGATTGAAGTGGTGGTAATTGCATTACTGTCTGTTTTTTGCTGTTATGGTCGAACTCAGCAGGGGTCCAATTGTCTGTTAAAAACCTGCTTGAAGGTCATTGAAGATTGGGTGTCGAGCCAGTGCTTGCAATTACATCCCACAAAAAAACGGGTATGTGCTAATTGCCACTACATTTCAGGATTCTGCAGAAGAAAAATGTATATTTGAACTAGTCAAAAAATAGCATACTCCAATGTTGACTTACTCAGATAAGTACTTGGGAACCCCGGCTCAGGTGTTTACCAAAAGGGCATGTTTCTATGTGACAGCCCTCTAACCCCACATGACTGTAGCCATGGATTGCATACACATGACATTGGTGTCCCCCCAGACAGTGGAGGTCCATCACAGCAGAAATCAGTGTCATTCCATTAGCTTTCAGTGTTCAGGCAATCTTTTGTACCGATATGTCCAGCACTACATTTAGCGGCTGATCAATTAAGGCCACTTCATATTCTGAAGAAATAGGACAGATGCTCTATGTGCAGCGCTGCTATTAATTAAACGTTTGGTTAAAAATATTACTTTTCCTTTTGTCTCTGAAACAATGGTAGTTTCAGTGGTTGAGCTCGGTTGCTTCAGAATTGTGCACGTGACGACATGGCAAACAGAAGGGTCTCAGACTTTCTTTTCAAAAACAAAACTCTTCATTTAGCAAGTGTAAAACAAAACAGGGTTTGAGGAATAAAGCAAAGTGTTCAAACATAAGTGACTTAAAAGTCCATCCCTCTGTCAATAACGCAAACTTAAGGTGCACTTCAACTATGAAGTAAAAAGGTGCCCAGAGTACTAAAAACCCTGAAGTAAACTTGCCTGTCACAACTAATCCCAAACTAAAAATAAAGGTTTCCTGAATCAAAGGTTCCTAAAAAGTGAGTTGTCAAAATAGCCAAATCAAATGGTGCAATGAGGAAAATGTACTTAAAGTCCTTCCCTTAGGTGAGAAATGTTGAGGGTAAACTGTCTAACTTGTAGTCCTCTCCTAAATGTACAAAGCCCAGCAATTCAAAGAAGTCTTCTCTTGGGGTTTCATCAGGATGACAATCAACATGGCCCCAAAGAACTCAAACTGGGACCTGTAGTTGCCTATCCGGTTGGTCTTGCACTTTGGTTCTTTATCTCAGTCCTTAGAGTGATTCATCCCTCCCTCCCTCTCTCTTGGTTGTTTGGTATGTTTCCCTAAACATGGTATGTTTGGGGTTCTGTTCTCCTGCTTTCTCTATTTGACCGTGCCCCTGTTTTCCTTTCAGGGGGTTTCACTACCCCTATCTTCCTCCAGGCATTCATGTCAGTCTCTCTGGCTTGTTTCTCTTGCCCCTCTCTGTGGGGTATTCTCACTTCTTACTTTTGTGTGGGATTTTCTTTTCCCTTTTCTCCACTTCTCTTCAGTGGACTTCGTGTTACCCCTCTTTCCTTCGTTAGTCTATATTCTTTACCTTCTTTCTCTCTCTCAATGCCCCTCACGTCCTCAGGGGACCTGGATTTTTGCCACTCTCCTATTCAGGGGATCTTTGCTTTTGCCCCTTGCTAAGGGGGACTCTGTATGCCCCTCTTCTCTTCAGGTGTCCTGCCTCTGTCTGGGTCTCTCTACCTGGGTCTGAGCAAGATGTTGTCTTAGCCTCTTCCCAGACTTCTCAGGTGGGTCGGCTCTTCCACCCTTTAGGCTTAGATGGTGATGCAGGGGTGCTCGGCTTCTTCCCCTGGGTCAGTTTCCTCAGCCTCTTCTCTGGTGGGTTAGTTCTTCAACCTTTTAGGCATAGATGGTGCTGCAGTGGTGCTCTACTTCTTCTACTGGGTCAGTCAATTTCCTCAGCCTCTTCTCTGGGGGGTCGGCTCTTCGACCTTTTAGGCATAGATGGTTCTGCAGTGGTGCTCTACTTTTTCCCCTGGGTCAGTCAGTTTCCTCAGCCTCTTCTCAGGGGGGTCGGCTCTTCGACCTTTTAGGCATAGATGGTGCTGCAGTGGTGCTCTACTTCTTCCACTGGGTCAGTCAATTTCCTCAGCCTCTTCTCAGGGGTGTCGGCTCTTCGACCTTTTAGGCATAGATGGTTCTGCAGTGGTGCTCTACTTCTTCCCCTGGATCAGTCAGTTTCCTCAGCCTCTTCTCAGGGGGGTCGGCTCTTCGACCTTTTAGGCATAGATGGTTCTGCAGTGGTGCTCTACTTCTTCCCCTGGATCAGTCAGTTTCCTCAGCCTCTTCTCAGGGGGGTCGGCTCTTCGACCTTTCTAGGCATAGATGGTGCTGCAGTGGTACTCCCCTTCTTCCCTCTGGCTCAATCAGTTTACTCCAGGCTCCTCAGGCAGCTTCCAGGCAGGCAATGATCCAGGGTAATAAATGCTTCTTCACTCAGGCAGTAACTCCTCTTTCAGGATCCAGGTCCTCTTTATTCACCAACGTCTGGAGAGAAGTACAGGGAACCTGTAACTGACTGAAACAAGTTCTGAGTAAACTGGCTCTGTTTTTAAAGCCAGACTCCTCCTCATCCTGTTGGCCACTGATTGGTGGAAAGTCATGCGTACAGGAATGGGTGGCTGGGAATTTCCATTCTGGACCTCCTTTGTTAGTCTCTCTCTTGATTAGCCAGTTTGAAGTTCTGCTGTTTTAATCATGGTTTCACTTTCTTTATTTTCCTTTATTTATTCTATTATCCTGGAACTTTAAAAAATATTATGTGTCTTGTTCTTGGGCTTAGCTTCTTATTTTTTTTATTGTGGTACACCCTTACATTCCCCTATGTTCCTCTATTAGAATTGAACACAGGTCCTCCCACAGGTTCTATGGTGTTTCAACCATCCTGGACTTGTGGTGGCACTGCCAAAGGAAAAGACTAGGGCCTTTCCTCTGAAGTCCTGCATCACCTCTCCATCAGTGTCTCTCCACCTCCCTCTTCCAGTGCTGTGGATGCTACAATCCCGGCTCTTGGAGCTCCAGTCCGGGCATGCCATGCGGTGGATGCACTGCTATCCCTCTACGTGGCGTGAGCTGCTCCACTGCTGTCGCCGGCTTCCCCAGCGCCCCCTGGTAGGGCTATCATTGCCATGCTAGGTAGCCACAGGTATGTTTATTGTGCGAGTCGTGGCACCGCAATTCATCACAGCACCTTGGGGCTTTAGTGTCTGCTCTCTGTGCTCCATCTGTCTAAACATGTGTTGAAAGACCAGTGCAACATTGTTAGATCTTCGATCTCCAATAGGGTGGTATACTCGGGCTAATGACTGAAAACATCAAAATGTATTGTTGGAGGTATAGAATGAGATAGAACATTGCCCCACGCAACTGAAACGAGTGTAGCTACTTTGTTCTGCATTATTTGTAATGTTAAAATCTGCTTCCTTTCAACAGGGCATAGATGGAGATCCACTGGTCCAGTCGCGGGAAAACCAAGACCCTGATAAAGTCTACACCGTTGCTCGGACTGAAGCAGTGTTATATAATCTCCATGCCCAGGATCAACTGGTAGTTTATTCATTAGAGAGGAAATTGACAATTTCAGTTGAGGATAATTGTCAGGTTCGTCACTTTTGTGGAAAGGGTGGTTCCTGGATTGACTGAGTCAGGTAGAAAGGCAGTGGTTATTTGCTCTGCATCTAACTAGGAGCACCTCCGTTTTTGCCCAGTTCGGGTATGGCAGACTCTTTATCTCATTTGATGTTTTGCTAGGTGGATTTATGTATTTATTTATTTACAACATTTACATATAGCCGGTCAGATAGCACTGCGAGTAGAACGCTTGCTTTGACATCTGTGCAGAGGTGCGGCAGGGCCAAACTAAGCCTTTCATCCTTCCAAGGTCGATAAATGAGCACCACACACCGTGGGTCATAATAAGCAGCGCTCAGATGCCTGAGGGTTCGTAGCGCTATATAAATGAAGAATTATTATTATTATTATTATTATTATTACTACATAGCGCCTTTATCCAAGGCCCTGTAGATATTCCAGATGGTACAAAATGTGTAAATGACAGAAAGCATGACTCAAAAAATGAGAGTCATGACACAGCCAAAAGTCAAGAAAAACTTTGTGAGGAAAAGCAGATCGTAAGAGATAGAGTTTGAGCCGTTTCTTAAAAAGTACTAAATTGGAAACAGTAACGGATATCCAGAGAAAGGCAATTCAAGAGTTTAGGAGCTAATAACCGAAAGGAAAGAAACCGGGAAATGCACACGCATGGGGAGGGGGTGATAAAAAGAGAGAATAAACTGGTATGCAGAACAAAGAACCCTTTGAGGGTGATACAGGAGAACCAAGGAACACAAATAACTAGGAACCAATGCGTGAATACACTTGAAGACTAGGCAAAGAAAATGAAACCCAAATCTATATTGAATCGAAGGCAATGCATTTGGATAGAATAAGGAGATATATTAGAAGAATACTGAGGTCCAAATAATAACCTAACAGCACAATGAAGAACAGAAAAAAGAGAAAAAAAGAGCCTAGCCCGGAAGACCAACGTGCAGAGAACAAAAATAGTTAAAACGAGATAAGATAGTGGTTAGTAGCAGCGGGCTGAGCGCTCGCTGCTTCGATCTGAGCGTGATCTGCAGGTTCGAATCCTGGCAAGGCCAACTCAGCCTTTCATCCTTCCGAGGTCGATAAATGAATACCAATTTCGGTTGGGTGATATTGTATGTAAATATGTGCTCTGTAAAGCGCTTTGGATAAAGGCGCTATATAAATAACACATCAAAATTTAGTAGTGGCAAAAGTTAAAAGGGGATAGATTTACTTAGTATTAAAAAGATGGTGGTGATGCTTAATTGCCTGCTTCGAGGGTCTCATAAATTCTTTTAGCACTTGAAGGTGGTGTCAGTGTTGCTCCTCTTCAAGTAGCACAGGCAAGAAACATGAGATAACTGACTGGCTGCAGCAACCACCTGTCAGTATGAGCTCTCTGTTATCTACGTCACAGTGCAGATACAAGTTGGGCTTTAAGGAAGAGGACAGCTTTAATGCCTGTCAAGGATATCTCTGTGAATGTCTGTGAGATTGTACCGCCACAGATTACCCCTATGTTGATTTATCGGGAATGGCTGGATTATTGCTGCATGCCATTGAACACCCCATTCAGTTTTCCTGCACATATTTCCCATTGAAATGTGTTACAAGTAAATATTTCTTAGACCTATTCGTTGCCCATATCCCTGAAGTTTTATTGGCATTTGGTCTTCAGTGGTTCGACAAGCTCATGCCTAAATGGAGTAATTTCTACATTCTGCATTTCTACATAAAGCAAGGATACAAATATTTGCACTTGCACGTTCTGAACATTCCCAAGGCATAGGAGGTTTGTCTCCCCTCCCTATTATTCTTCTGATTTGTTGTACTGTCAATTCAATTATTTATCTTTGTTTGACTTCATTGTCTCCCTGTCCCCACCATGTTGCCTTGTGGGTGCCTTGAACAGTTTTGCCAATTATATAAGCGCCTAACAAGTGACCAATAAATAAATAAATACATTTCAGTAATCATCTCCAATTGTGCAGACAATGCTCTGAAGCTATGCTGAGCAGTCATATCTAACACTATGTAAACTCTTTCTGCTCTCCAAGCCCTACAATGGCTGCTAAAATTAACCCAGAGAGGATATGTGGCCTTTTCAGTCAAGATTATAACTCTCAGGATGGTCCTTGTTGATCCTGTGAGGCAGGACGTTGACCAGCTTGCTCCTTTATTTGAGGTTCATCCACTATCCATTAAAACATATATCCTCTGTGTTAAGACGAATTCCACAAACCTAGGTTAATGAGCTGGCGTTACCTTCCCAAATCTACACGAAAAGGCATTTGCTTAGCTTCCTTGTCTCACCTAAAGGTATTTGCGTTTGAGGGATACATGCTAGCTCGCAGCTAGGGAGTGGGGTAGAAAAGACATTAGGGTGAGACGGTACCACTTTAAATTAAGTAAAGAACACACACAGGTATATGTGAAAATATAGTTTACATTCTGCAAAAGATATGTAAGATTGTTGGTGCTGGACAAGGTCTTATGTCTTTGAGGGGAACGCTCTTTAGTTTTTGCCTTTTAAGGTCAAGTCCACCACAAGATCCATGGCCAACCGGTGCATCCGTGTTATGCAGATAATGTAGAGTCCCCTAAGGTTACTGGGGATGTCTCCCCTAGGAATGAGTGAAGAAGATGGCCGGCCTCTGATTGGCAAAGCGGGATACTGGTCCTGGTGCTTTGCTGTCCCACAATTTTGGCAATAGGGCCAATGTTAAAGATGTGGTCTTGCTTCAGCGTAATTCGGATGCCTTTATGGAATTTAGCAGAGTGGCAGAAATGCCGGGGTGGTGTGCTTTTGTCAATTTCTGACCAGAGTCATTCAGTGTTTGGGTTCTTCAAAGATGACTGCTCAACCACAGTAGTTCCTGGTGTTCTGGTTCATTCCTCGTGGGCAGTTTGCAATGTTTTGTTTTTTTGGGTGGTCCAGGGGCAGCTGTGTAAGAGTCTGCCATCAGGGCAGCCTGTTAGCCTCTGAAGATCCAGAGTTGCCAAAAGGAAGAACTGGCATAGCTGTTGTGCAGTGCAGGTGTCTGGATAAGTGGAGGTGAAGCTCCAGTGGCAGAAGACGTAGACAGCATCTGCTGATATTCAACTTGAAGATACTTCTTAGATAGGTTTTATGTTAGTTACTTAGAAGCCTCATATCTCACACGCTATTAACTGCTGATGTGCTTGGTGTACCATTAGGGAATAATCAGAATATTGAGTGGCTTGCCTATATCAACAACACCTTGAGGTCTATGGGGTTGGGTGACTGCTTTACGAATCCAGATAATACCGCTAGTTTTCCCACTTGGCTCATTAGCGAGAGGTTGTGGGAAGTTAGGGGTACTATGAGAGAGGATAGGAATCTGTGCATGGCCCCAGTTAGGCTGTAACTCTCGCTCTGACCTGTAGGTAGTCAAGCATTTTATTTGGTCTGGGTCCTGTATTCATATCATCAGTGTCTGTTAACCAGGGCCCGGCTGAATGCATTGCACCTTAAATCTATTACCTGCAAGTGGTCTGGGGAGCTTAACGGAGAGGGGTATTGTTTCTGTGGATTGTGGGAATGTCTTGAACCTTTTGTCTTATTTTATCCACTGTACAATGATATTCTTAAGCGTTTCCATCTACATTTTCTCAGAGAATCTGGTTTCTGACAGTGGAGAGACTAGCATTCATAAGGCGTCTGTTGCTCCCTGATGCTGGGATTGCCTTTGCTTTTGCTATCTACTTCATAGGTGATTTATTTTATTTATTTATTGTTCTTTTATATAGCGCTTATACACAGGTGAAGTGCTTCAAAGTGCTTGGCATCGTAGATTCAAACCTCTGAGCCCATAGTCCTTTTTCATTTCAACTTTTATATGGGTGTGCTGTGTGCTTTTCAGTTTGTTTGTCTTGTAAATTGATACAGTTTTAAATGCTATGAATTACAAAATGTTGGGTAAAGTGGCGATACCTTATGGACTTTATCATCTTTTCTTGCTTAATTCTTTGCCTTATGGTGATTTTAAACTCATGATTCTATGGCACGACAAGGAGGCTCATATTATGCATTCAATCTTTACTCTGAACCCACAGCAGCAAAGAAAAAACTTTTACAAACAAAAAAGTTTAAAACACAGAACTAAATAGAGTTCATGTCAATGCAAGGGGAAACACCACAATCCATCATGGAGGACAGGTCATGCCCTGCAGGGGACCAATGGGCAGGGTCACTCACTCCAATGCCAACTCCTCTTTCTTTGCTGCTGATGCCACAGCTAAGTCACACCTTTTTGTGTTCCTTTAGAAATGCTAGTCTGTGTGGCAGTTGTATATCTTTGTTGCCAATGTTGTGTTCAACACGAATGGGCCTACCTCAGCGTTTGCTTTCTATTGTGTTTTACGTTCGTTTTGGAATGTGCCTGTGCTTTTTTAGAATTCTGTTCTAAATAATATAGTAACCTACATGGCCCACAGTTGGGCGGTATTCCGGATTTTATCTCTTTAATAATGTTTTGTGTTTGACAGAAAAAATGTAGGTTCCCATTACGTTTTATTTTGCAATTTGGTAATTTAGATCAAAAAGGCTAGGAAAGGCCTGCAGTTAGCAGCGCTTTCCCTTTCTTTCATTTTACAGTTTTATGAGTCGCTCGTGCGTCGTGTGAAGCCTTGCTTCAGGCCACCGGTGCGCGAGCGAGGGCCTGTCAGGAACTTTCCTGATGTACGCGAGTCCGTGCGGGCCGGCGTGCCTTGATGTTGCTTTCACTTTCAATGGTGACGCACGCGGCCTGTGAGAAGCTTTGGCTTCAGGCCTGCCGCGCGTCACGGCTATTCATTAAGTGTGATTTATATTCCAAATAAAGAATGATTACGCTGCTCGCGTATATTTGCATTGGAATTGTGATTTCTGTCACAAATAAAGATTGGTTACGCTGCTCGCCTATATTTGTCTGTTTACATTAGAATTGTGGTTTCTGCCCCAAATAAAGAATAGTTACGCTGCTCGCGTATATTTGCCAGTTTGGCTTCAGGCAAGGCCTGTTCCCTTTGCAAGGTTGCCATCCTTGCATTGCTGCCGTTACTTCACCCTGCTACGGTGTGCAGTAGTTTCTAGCCTGCTCGGCTGTGCCTTTCCCATTGCAGTGTTTGACCTGCTTTTTGCTGCCTTCTTTAGTTATTTTTGGGGTTTGTTCCATATTGTAATATAAAAGGCTACGTTTATTTATTTATACATATTTTAAAGTAGCAAGCGCCTCGGAAGCAGTCCGGATGAATGATAGCTCAATGATATAGCTGCATGTTTTTCCATGCAGGTGGACCGGGTTCGCTTCCTGTCATGGCCAGTGCATATTTATTTATTTATTTATTTATATATTTTTAATATTAATATTTTAATTCCATATATATTTAATAATGATAATTTACTATATATATTTTCTTTCTTTTTTGAAATCCACCCTCCCCTCCCCCGCTCAAGAGCCTGATGGGCTTCCAATCGGTAACTAGTGCTGCATATAACATAGGTGACTACATTCACGGTGGAGGTGCCATTCCTGCTCGGTGGCAAGTTGTGCCTAGGTTCTAGTGCGGGGTTGCCCCAATCCCCCTCCCCCCCACCCCTCGTGTACTACTAGTTACCACACCCTTCTAGGGTGAGCAGTTTGAGGTGCACTTGCTCAGTGTACTCTCCCTGAAGCAATATTTTAAGATATGTGTGAGTGTTGGCAGTAGCCCGGAGGGCTCAGTAACAGTCTGCCTTTATATAAGGTCCCAGGGGTTGGGCCCCTGTTCAGGTGTAACCCCACTGCCTAGGCAAGGATTACTTTTGGTCTGTTTTTTATTTTTTATTTATTTAATTCTTCAAAGAAAAGAGTGTTTGGAGTTCATTGACAGTCTTTAGGGGTGTCCTGCCTTCCTTTCTAACCATCACTCAGGCGCTAACCTTTGTTTTAGTTAATTATGTCGGCCCATACATTAGTTCAGCACAGGACAACTCAGTCCTTTCATTTCCTTAGGCAGTTCAGTCCGTTTTTCCTTATACAAATATTTGGAGATCTATGCTCTTCTTGCTGAAAAGGGAAATAACCCTATGGACGTACATGAGCTGCAGAGCTTGATGTGCAGATCGGGTTTGCCTGCTCGGCAACGGCAATTACGAACCTTAAAAGGATGGCGTGATTTCCCTTACTATTTGTCAAAGGTAACTGTGTGTTAAGCAAGACAATGTTGAGCTCCCAGGTTATGACCCTGGTGCAATGTTTAGGACACGCTTGCTGGTATCAGAAAGAAATTTTACCAAATCATAACAGTATGGAACCCGTCCCACCCTTTTCCTCCCAAGTCTTTGCCTGTTCCCGCTGATGAGTCCAGCGTTATACACAATTTCTCCTCTGCTCGAGGAGTACAAGCCCGGTCTATTGCCCTTAAGGATGTTGTTTCTTGTTGCAGTTTAGGTGGTTGTTTATTTTCACTCTTTCCTTCAGCGGAGTAGTCTGCTTGCTTGGATATCTGTGCAGAGCCTGCTGTTGCAGGTTTCGAATTCTGGAAGAGTCAAAATAAACGTTCAGCCTTCCGGGGTCAATAAATGAACAACACACACCATGGGTGGTAATGATAGGCAACGTTCAGATAACTGAGGGTTTGTAGCACTATTTAAGCGCTATTTTATTTATTTTATAATGAACAATGGGTTCATTTTTCCTTTTCCCATGATCTCCGGAGAGGCCAGTCAGCCTTACCTCCCACAAAACCTCCCGCCCTCCCCCCGCCCCCTTTTCTTTCCCTGAGACCCTTTTGGGGGGGGGTTACATCATAAAGTTAAACCTCTGGGAGGAACACCTGTTGGTCCCCGTTTTTTCCTTTAACAGGAGTTCTTGCTAATGGCCAGTGCAGGGCTCGCACTGGGCTGTTTCCTCCCGCCTGTCTGCTTTCCCCTTCACCTTTTCCTGGTATTTCACTGAGTTACGTGGAGACAATGTGGGCTCTCTTCAGTCATAAGGAGTCTGGATGATATACTTGTTTCTTGTTGGGGCCCCTTCTTCAGTCAAGGGTATTCATTATAATTATAAGAGTATATGTTTTCAAGAGGTGTAAACGGACCAACTTCTGGGCTTCAGTGGAGATCTCAGGGTTTGTATCCTTCTCCTTTGGGGTTGCAAGGTTTTTTCCATAGGTAATGGAGGAGATTTTCTCCTCTTATATGAAGGGACAATTTACCTCATGTGAAATAGAGTGGTCTGGGAGTGGGGCTCATCTTCCATCTAAGTATTTCGGCCTCTCTATCTCAGAGCTATTCAGCTACTCAGTATTAGACATTCCGCAAGCGTCTGTCAGTGCGATCGCTCAGGGACAAGGAGACACTTAGTAGTGGTTGGGTTCACTTAGCCACATGCATGCAGGTAGTCCTTTTGGTTCCCTCTGGAGATTGTTCTGCAATAAAATACCAGCTCAATGGGCTGGGGGTGTCGAGATAGTTCAGGTTTATTAAGAATAGAGTTAGTTCCCCTCTCATAAACAGCTTCATGTTAGCTCAGTGACCAGTTTCTTTGCAGTTTAGGGTCTTTTCTCAAGGCTATGGTATTTAGTGGGTTCTCTTTCGTTTAGTTTATGTTCTCATGTGAGATTTGCCAACCTTGAATGAGGGGATAAATCCTAGCACCTGGCGCATCTAGCAGGGGACTTCAGGCATCGCTATGAGGGCAACGATTGGGTATAGGATAACTTTCTCCTTGCCAAGTTGTCTTAAAGGTCAGGTTTTTTTTGTAACCATTTCCTATTGTCATGATAGTAGAGTCCTTCTTCAAGGACTCAGGAGGTCTGGGGGTTCCCGGCTTTACTGTTGGCAGATTTAACTGTTGCTGTTTTTTTTTTCAAGGACTTTTTCGTGTATATATCTCTTTGTCATCAGTGTCCCCTGGTCGGGTTTTTCTTAGTCAGGAGTTTATTTAGCAGTTATCTGCGGGGTTTCAGGTGTGGCCCTTCTCTTCCATCGCGTTTCTGCTTCCAGCAGAAGTAATTCTTTCTGGGTTCGGGAAACGTTACTGGTATTCTGGGACAATTGTGTGATTCAGTTCAAGTCTTGGAGTCTCACTTCTGGGTGCACAAGACCCGCAAGTCTATTGCAGGTTAGCCCCTCCTAAACTAGGTTGTTCTATATCAGGTTGATAAAATGCCCTTTTGACTTCTGCTTTGGCCTTCTACAAAGATTTGTCATTCCAACTCTGGTTCCCAGGATACTAATGTGATATGTCCTGTTTCTAAATACAATATTTTTTCTCCAGCACATGGGATGGAGCCCTCAAAGATTTCACCCCTAGGTGGAAATGTCTTTCTCTCCAGGAGAACTAGGTGTTTATCCTATTACGTTTGTTAGATTACCATAGGATGGTATTACTTAAAGTGTTTTAAATGTTTGATGTTGACTACAGTAGAGCTTATTACGCCTATGCTTTAGCTTCCTATTACTTTAGGAAGTATTTTGCCTGGTCCCCCCTCCTCCCCTAACGTCCCTCTCCTTTTAACCAGTTGGTTTTTGGGGGGCCTGTGAGGAACGCTGGAAGTGGTTCTGCTTCCTAGTTTCTTGCACTTAGACTGCTCTGCCTTTCAGGACAGTTATTGGGCAGCTTAGCCTGGGGAATACGTTTCCAATCAGTGAATTGATCAAAGTAGAAACATTTAAAACACTTCTTTCCTATTATTATTATTATTGTGTTATCTCTATTGGGTTGATCATGATGTAATGATGGGGATGCAAGGGCTTTGAACTTGCATAATATGAGCCTCCTTGTCGTGCCATAGAATACCTAATCCCCCGCACTATCGTGAGTGGGGGTTTAGATTCTATTAAAGATAAGGAGGCGAGTATTATCCCACCCACCCACCCTGGATATGGTATGATATGGCATTGATAGCGCCTATATATATTGATGTTTCAAGTGAAGAACATTCTTTGGTTTGTTGTTTTTCCCATCCACCCACCCTTCTTGTTTGTTGTTCTTACAGTTTCGGGCTGAGATGTTCTGTTCTCTTCAGGAACGGGGGTCACAGTTACAAGAGGTGGAGAGTGCGTTATCTTGGAGCTTCGCTGGATTTTGTCTTCCTTTTTTCATCATCGGATCTGTGCAGTGGAAGTCTGGTTCAAGACAGCTACAGAAAGAGGAGTTGGCATTGGAGTGAGGTACTTATATAGAGGAGGGTCCCTGCCCATTGGTCCCCTGCAGGGCATGACCTGTCCTCCATGATGGATTGGGGTGTTCCCCTTGCAATGACATGAACTCTATTTAGTTCTGTGTTTTAAACTTTTTTGTTTGTAAAAGTTTTTTCTTTGCTGCTGTGGTTTCAGAGTAAAGATTGAATGCATAATACTCGCCTCCTTGTCTTTAATAGAATCTAAACCCCCACTCACGATAGTGCGGGGGATTAGGTATTGTATCTGTGATTGTGTTTTTAATTGCAGGAGTTGATTGGCACTATCTTAATTTCTTTGCTGTTATGGCTGTTTGTATACTTGATGTTTAATGGATTGTGACTAATCTGAATAAACAAATGTACTACTTGGTGTACCCTGTTCTTTCTCCTTCAGGTCACCTCTGTGCGGGGAGTGGCAATGAGGCTTCCTGAGAGCAAAGCAGCTTCTAGGGCGTGTGACTCTAGCCTGCAGGTCCCAGGTGATCAGGGCAGCTGAGCTCAGCACCGCACTGGGGTTTCTCTCTGGTAGATGGGAGCCCGGTGTGACGCATTCCATAACAGAGCTCTGCCACGAAGAAAGTGTGCGAAAGGTTGCAAGTTCAGACAAGTCCTTCGTATTATCTGTTTCCGGGTCGGTGTCTTCCTCCTTGCTACATGACACGCCCCCAAGCGTTACAGGCTATGGGAGCATGCTCTTCGCTTTTATGGGTAACTGGGGTTTGTTGAATGTTATTCTATCGGCTCAAAGCATCACACTCCCATTTTATCCACACAAATGCAATGGCAAAAAAAATTGGAGGTGCGTTTGTGTGCACCGTATCAATAGCATTTGATGGTCGGTTATGGAGACAAAGGGGTGGGGGTCTGCAGTGCTTGGGCCACAGAATCTAAGGATGGGCTGGGGCAGGAAGCAGTGTCTGAAGCAAAGGAGGGAAATTGGGAGCAGCCCAGCCAAAAACAACAGTAATGCCATTAGGTTGGCAGCAGAGGCCTGTCCACCTCCCCCCTCTCCCCGAGGCTACTACTCCACAGCACAGCAGCCCCTCCGCCCGATCGCTGCAGGTGTGGAAGGCACCTGTATGGCACTGGATGCAGGGATGGAAGGTGTATATCTAAGGAGACAGAGAGGCAGCATGGAGCAAGGGTGTGGGAGGTAGGGTGCGTGCAGGGGGTGAGGACGACTTATCAAATGCTGGACGAGTGGTTTAGGAGTGGCAGAGTGGCGGCGGAGGGGCAGCACATGAAGGCTCGGTCAGGTTACTGTGGGGGAGGAGAATGCCAGTTGAGGACGTGGTAAAGTGAACTGGACCCCCATTCTCTTAAAACACTGGTTGGAGACAGAGATGCTGAGGGACATAGAACTGATACAATTAGAGCAATACAAGGATTTCCAAACAGGGATATGCTGATAGTTTGAGTTAAGGAGGGTGCCCAGGCTCTTGTCACATTCATCCACACATTCTGGCAAGCGTACAATGACTGAGGGCTACCACATTCAACGTTTGCATTCTGCATACTGGGGTAACTCCCAGGTGTGGATTTAGGACGGAATCCAGACACCGTTCACAAACTGGACATATCTGATCCTGGCAATTCTAGCCCTCCCTCTTTGTGCAAGGTGGTAGCCAGGACCATAGGACGAAATTAAATGAAATATTTTATTTATATCGCGCTCAATACACACGTGTTGAGCGTAAGTGCCACGCTCTTACGAAACATATGCTTTAGGTGAGAGGGGATAGCTCCGGGGCATCATGTTTGTCTTGGAAGCAAGACAACGCAGCGCAACACAGGTATTAATCCCGATCCCACGCTTAGAAGCCAATCTCTGGTATTAAGCACGTTATAAAAGAATCATTATAATAATAAATTCGCTCTCACACAAGAACAAGCTCATGCGGCTGGATGAGGAATTGGATTTTGCAAGAGCATAACAGGCTGTAACCCAATAGAATTACGCAGGCTGCAACCAAAGCGTTAAGCTGACACAGCCTTTCGTTCAAAGAGACTAACACAGGTAAACAGGGTGCTGTGTGGGTGTACCTTGACCCTGTGGGGCTTAGGGTCCCTCGGAGGGCACGCTTGCATTCGGGTCTGGGGAGGGCCCATCAGGGGATAGAATCATAGGGCCCTGTCATCACAGGTCTAGGGGGGACTTTCAGTCTCACAATATGTTATTTCTAATGTACCTATGCTTCCCTGAAATGATGTAACCACTTAGACATGGTGAAAGAACCCTGCGGAATTGCGGGCCCGCAGTTAGAGTGCGGGCTGCTAGGAAGTAGTCGCCCCCGTCCCCATCAATACATGCATCTTGCAAGAACATCGACGGACATGTCCTCTGCAGTAAAGCGCCAATACAGCGCTGAAAATTAGTTTACCACTGAGAATATGTGAGCAAAGCAGCTCAACTGTTGCTGTATTTAATGTTGAATTTGTAAAGTGCCTGCATGACGTGGGCGCATTAGCTGCGTTGAAGAGAGCATATGATTAGAGGTAAATGTTGGCCTAGTGGACATGGTAGGAAGATGATTGCAGGTTATATATTTATTTTATATACACCACTACTATCAACTATTGGTGTTGCAGAACTGTACCACTTAAAGGGGTACACATATAACACATAACAGTATGCGTGTATGTTGCAGGCAGGATGTCCCACCTAAGCCTTTGGAATGTTTTCGACCAACTTCTGTTTTTTAAACTCTCTCAGTTCCATGTGGTGGTTCTAGTGGGCGCCATTGTGGGAATATTGCGGGTGCAAAGCTTCTGTTAATTCTTATTACTTTAGTTCATAGGTGTCATTGATTCCGTGCACCAGTCCCTCCGAATTCCTGGCGCGCAAACCTCTCCAGACACAAGGGGCCTCATCACGAGTTGGGTGGTAATGCCGGCGCTAATAGCGCTGGTGCTATCTGCCCTACCTCCAAACCCACCGGCGCTATTAGATCATGGGTTTGGCGGATTTGGAAGTGTCCATTCCCCATTGAGCCCATTCGGGAATGCCCCATTCCCCATTGGGCTCAATGGGGAAATTTCGCGCTCATACCCCCGGCTCAGAGCTGGGGAGAAATCCGCCAAAGCCCTGATTTGGCGGACCCTTAAATCCGGCGGTAACAGCGCTACCGCCGGATTTAAGGGTTACAGCCAAACTCGTGATGAGGCCCATGGAGTTCGTTTTGGGCTCAGCGTTTCATGTGAATGAAAACATCTTATATGCACAGGGCTTCATACTGTCAGAAAGCATTTCAGACGGTTTCAATAAAACGGGGCTCTGAGGTCACCACACACATTTGTAAGGGAGCAGGCGCTTGGGCCTGACCTGGAGGGTTTAGTCGATGCTCCCCAAGACTGCAGCCTAGGCTTCAAGTCAAGGGGTTTGGAAGTTGATCAGTATCGGTTAATCAAGTGAAAATAAATGTGACTTTGACTCAGGCAACATTGCAACTTTGGATATTCAGCTACAATTTTCTCCTGCAGCAGAAAAGGATACAATATTATCAGCCAGCTGTTCCTCAAGCTGAGTCCCATCTCTGGGGCAGAGGGGAGAGAATGAAACGTTATTTTACAAAAACACAAAGTAAAACCTAGGAGCAAATTCACCCAAGAGAGAAACAAGAGCCTGCGAGACACATCATGACACAAGTTACACATTACACTAGTGGCAGCTCAGACGCCTAAGGTCGATACAAATAAAATGATTAAAATTGAAATGCTTATCAACGCCTCCCTTATGTAGCGTGCAACACGGTTAGCAACACATTTACCAGAATGTGGTAGCTGTAGCTCTTGTTTCTCTCTTAGGTGAATTTGCTCCTAGGTTTTAGTTTGTGTTTTTGTAAAATAACGTTTCATTCTCTCCCCTCTGCCCCAGAGATGGGACTCAGCTTGAGGAACAGCTCGCTGATAATATTGTATCCTTTTTTGCTGCAAGAGGCATCCTGACCCAGAATCCCCATCTTTGGTTTGTCCTCACGGGCCCTTACAATTGGGCCTGCCTCCTGAACCAGAATCCCATCTTCTGTTTGTCCTCGGGCCTCTACAAGTGTGCCTGCCTCCTGACCCAGAATCCCCATCTTCTGTTTGTCCTCGGGCCTCTACAAGTGGGCCTGCCTCCTGACCCAGAATCCCCATCTTCTGTTTGTCCTCGGGCCTCTACAAGTGTGCCTGCCTCCTGACCCAGAATCCCCATCTTCTGTTTCTCCTCGGGCCTCTACAAGTGGGCCTGCCTCCTGACCCAGAATCCCCACCTTTTGTTTGTCTTCTACAAAGAGGGACTCTTTCCATGGATATGTGCGCTTCCGTTGCACTATCATTCTTTGGGCATCAAGTAGACTTCTTTCTGCTAATATATTATTTTTCTCTCTTCCTGTCAGTTATGTTTTTATCGGGACATATTTGAACAGATACCCCAGACGTTTGGCCACCTGGGACTCGCCCTATTTGGACCCAAGTGGAATGTTCTTCCATCAGATTTCCTGCACAGAACTAAAGACAGGTGGAACTAACGGACAGATGTATTGTCTGTTCCCCGGCTGAGAGCTCTTCTTTTGACTTTCTTTCGACCACAACCCCACGGTTCTTGTACACAAATAGGCAGGAAAGGCTATCAGTGATTCCGGGAAGTATAGCTGAATGAAAGTATGCAGGCTTCCTCCTCTGGACCAGCTAGAGAAGAGTGTATGTAGCTTCCCTGCCTTGCCCCTCACCCATTTGTTGGCTTTTAAGGCCACCTTATACCGTTCTAGACTTGCACTTGTCGGCCTGCAAATAGAATGAATCGACTGGCACAGAGGGAATGGGACATAGCCGTCCGATCGCCAATGCCCTTTGGCTTGGGTGTTTTGTGTTTGTCAATTGGAGGCTTTTTAGGATTTGACTTCTCCCTCTTCATTGTGATCTCCTTTCAGGTGTGAAGGTTTTTCCAGGACAGATTTTTGTTTTTGTTGGGCTTGGCAGTCTCTCTGTTTAGTGTCCATCTTGCTCCTATCCAAACTTTCAGGGTACGCTAGGGAGATCTTTCCAACACTAACTGTTATGAGGATCACCTTCCCAGTGGTTTTGAAAGTTATTGTTCATCTGGTACACCCACGTGCCCAGGTTGGGACTATTCTGGGTACTACCTTTGGCCCTTTAGTATTGGCTTTTCGAAACTAAAGACTTTCCTCCTCAAATAGCAATGCCAGTTTTATTCTTAATAGTGTTCTCATTGTTGACTATTCATGACCACCGCCTCCGGGCAACATGTAACAGGTCCCTCAACAGCACATAGATGCCCTAGGGTTTGGTGTGCGCTATACAAGTGAATAAATAAATAGTAATTTGGGGGACTGGTGTCCCTCCTTTGTATGAAGACCTTGTTGAGGGGTCTTTCAGATGATCTGGTCCTTTGAACAGGCTGTGATTTTCTCTCCAAAATATTCTCGGCTTTTCATTTGAAAGAGGTCTTTGTCCTCCACATTCTGTATCCGCCTCAACCTTCTCAGAAGGATTTCCCCTTGCCTTGCTTAGCTATATGTAGAGTAATCTAGATACAATGGCAGAGAATGTCAACTTTTGAGACCAGGAGAGTCGGTTTGTGACATCTGGTCACGGCAGAAACATTAAGCAAAATCTACCATCACTTTGGGTCACTGGAATCTCCCAGCAGTTCACAGTCCCTGTAAAAGAAGACAAGGAAACTGAACCCTTGGTGCAAGTTCTGCCAGCTCGAGGCATGACAGAACATTTTGCAGAATGGCAGAGCGTAGCGTAAAATGACTTTTTGGTGAGCTGCATTTGGCCCTTGCTCCAATAACCTTATCATACATTATATCGTTTTTGTTGGCGGGTTGGCAGCTTTACATCTGCATGGGGTAATTCTCCATTCTGCTACTCTGTAAAATATGCGTGTGCATTTGTGATCTAATAAATACAAAGATCTCTTAGTTTCAGTGTTTCCATGTGGACTGTTTGGTATGTCCTTAGAATGTATGGGCCCAGGATAAAAATAGGTATTAGATAATAATGCCCACATTACTAGTTCTCTTCCTCGTCACAGTCCAGATGTTGTCCCTCGTAATTACACCACAGGGAGACGACATGAATTTCTAGGTCTGGCGAAAGGCATATTCAAAAAGGCCTGGGCGAAAGGGTTGGCTTTACTTTTTATTTAAATTACCGATATTTCTTTTGGAGTAAAAAGGGGGCACTATCCAGAAGTAGACTCATCCTCATAATGCATGTACTGTGATCATCAGGAGCTTTCCTGGCGTTACAGGTGTGTTTGTATCTATGTATTTATTGGTTTGTTCGCACCATTGCACAAGCAAGAGGACGCAGAGCAACACTGGTTCGATCCTCGGGTCCGCGCTTAGAAACCTCTGGGCATTAAGTGTGTTATAAATAACCAATTCTGATGCTATAATAATGATTGTGGAGCATGCTGCTGTGAATGAACAAATGAAGGTTAAAGAGAAACAAAACAGGGAAATTATTATTGTAAAAAAAAGAGCAGGGTTTACAGGACTACAATTCATCTACAATTGTATCAACGTGTGTTAGCAGTTTCTGATCAGCCTTAATCGCTTGATTAAATAGTCTTTGAAACCTTCTGTTTATGTGTAAAGTACTTCACTTAGCTACATTTCTAACTTGCGAGTATGGGACCGGTGGATTTGCTTGCATTTTCCCAGATGTCTGCAAGTAAAGGGGTACTTTTATGTAGGTCACCATATGTGTTTTGAAACTTTCGCTTCTCGTTTTCGCCCTGTGCTTAATGCTAGATAACAAAAGGACATTGTGTTTAACTCCTACCTTTGTACCCATGGAAGACATGAGCGGCAGGGACAGCATGGCACATGTGGTATTATTAATATGGGGCCTTAGGTTTTTTCTGGGTGCCAGGAGAGGAGTTTCACCTTCTGGGGACTCTTAAGATTCGAACACAGCCTTTTTGTCTAGGTTCTTGCGTTCTCCTTCCTAACAATCAAATCCACACAAAAGACAAGTTATGTTTAGCTTTTTGACTGGGAGCCGGTCTCAGTCCATTGGTCATGGCTCTAACGCCTGGGAGTTGCGTGCCATTCTGCCAACACCAGCTTGCAGCTGGCATAAAGCTCTGGTTTGCAGCACCCGATTGGTTATTACAAGTTGACTAAGCGTAATTGATTTTCTCATTGCCACATTATTGACTCCTCGACAACTGAGGAGGATGCTCCCTAGCTGCCCTTTTGCCATGAGGTATTAGAATGCTTTCTGATCATGCAAGCAGCTACAGCTGGTTCAACAGGGACAGCTTGTCCAAGCCAAGCGCTAATCATTCACAAAGTGGTTGCTGGGGGTACCACATTCACATGGCTAGCCCGCTGTTTATGTTATTTATTGTTCTCCGGTTTACAGTTAAACCTTTCACATACTTCGGACACAGTATGCATTTGTCACAATCTCAAATACAATTAATACTAAAAATACAATACAAATTCATACAATAAACATTTCATAAAAGTACTAAAACAAGCATCCTCCTTTAAAAAGAAAAACACGTATCCTCATTGCGATGACTATTTTATGACTGGCATGACCATGGCTGTTTTTGTCAATATCTATCTCTCCTGAGCAGACACCTTAGCTGGGCCCATGGCTGGGCTGCATGAGTGGAATTACGAGTCATACTGGAATCACTACCTCATCCCACACCTGGTGGATGTTGCTTCTCCTCCTAAAGACATTTAAATGGCTATTCCTTACAGAGCCAAAATGTTGTCCAACAGTATCAAAGAAACTATGGATGGGCGGGGCCTTCTGTTCCACATCATCAGTGAGCAGCATTCAATAGTCTGTGTAAGCCAATCCCCTCACTGCCACTCTATGCACCATCCATTTGCTGAACGACATGTGATATGTGACCACTTTGTCTCTATTCCTCATCAGATGCTTAACAGTATGTGAAGAGTTATTTGTAAAACCAGGCAGCCCTTTCATTTTAAGAATGGCTGCAGCCCCGCCTATCCCCCTTGCTGAACGATGGTCTGGAGGGTTGCCCAGAGAAATGCCAGCGGTTAAGATTCATTTTAAACCTTACAGCCATCACCTCTTTGTTTTTGCTTTGTCACCCCGAGTGGGACGGGTATGCCCAGACATGGGTCCCATGCCTGTTGGGCCTAGAGACCCAAGCTACTCCTCACTGATGAGGCCCAACAAGGCTTAAACATATTTGGGGATGCTTGTGGTCTCGTGGAGAAGAGATGTGACTTAGCAGTTTGGGCTGGACTGCCCCGTTTTGGGGTGGGGCCAAGCCTGATTTGCATATGGTCTTTCCCCTTCTGTAATGGCTTGGCAGGCGAAGAACGATGTTCTGGAGGGTTGCCCAGAGCAATGCCAGAGGTTATGTTTCATTCTATACCTTCCAGCCATCACCTCTTTGTTTTTGCTGAGGATATAGAACAGCTCACACTCAGACAGAACTCTATTTGTATGTGTATTACTACATTCAAGGTCCAGCTGTGTGTTTCCTTGGCTGTGAAGTCGCACCTCTTGATTATTTGTGGTTTCTCATCTCTTGTGGGTTGTATTGCTTCCGTTCTTGCTTGGTTTTCAGGTGCCTGGGTTCTTATTCGTTTTTTTGGAGGAAACAGTTTTACTGCGGTTCAAAAAACAACTCTGGAATTTATTTGTGTCCCGAACACTCCTTTCATGACCCTGTTTCTTTCTTGGCTGTTGCAGGGGGTTGTCAGATGCATTGGTCCTACTGGACTCTGCTACCAGGTACCACTGTCCGGCACCCTTAGATCATCTTACCTGAGGTCAAGCGACAGACACAGCATAAACACTTAGTCCCTAGAGTACTTTAACTTTTTGCCTCCGGGTTTATTCTCAAAGGCACCCTCACAACTTGTACTAGAGTTCACCTTCTCTAGGTTCTTCTCACCTTTAACTAACCTCCCTCTTATCCACCAGTGTATTAGCGCTCCCATAGACCAGGTCTTAAAGGACTCTGTTTCCTTTTCTTGCCTTCCATGACGCAGTTCATGATCGGGCTTTGTGATTGGTGCCCACTTGGGCAGTCTACAATTTCCCCATCGTAGATTGATTGTGCTGGGGACCACCTCATTGGCTCCATGCACCTTTGCTGTTTAATGGCCATCTGCCATCTTGAAGTCAGGCCGCCCCTTTCTTCCCGCCTCCTGACTTGATGATAGCATCACTGTGGCCTGCTGCAGAATTCTATTGAAGATATGGTCTGTTCCGAATTTCCCGGGTAGATGTGGAATGGGTTGCGGCAGCTCCCCCAATCTGTGCATGTGGGCCTGGTTCCAGCTGCTAAGTGACATTAGCTAGTGACAAAGCATGGCTCGCAGACAATGGTCAGCATGCTCTAAAGTCTCCAAGCATCTCATATTTTCAATCCCAAATTATACTTCCTTTGCTACAATGGGATTCTTGGGGCACTGCTAGATACTTAACATGCAAGGCTGGGCCTGGGTGGCGGATCTGGGGGATCCCATATATACCGCCCCTGGAGACAAAATTGTGGACCAGGAGGTGACTTTTCTGCCCCCCTTCCCCTCACACGGCCGCCAGGTCTTCAAATTCTCATCTCCTAGTCCCTTTCTTGTGAACCTGTCACAGTGTGCACGGTCTCTTGGTTCCACTGTATGGGATTATTGGGGCAGCTCTTCTATGACCACTGATTTGATAGTGGTTCTAATGGTCTCTCACCTCCCTGGCTTTTGTGGGCTACACGGGTCGTGCTTGATACATGCCTCATAGATGGTTTTGTAAGAGTGTTGTTCTGCTTGATGTATCATTTGTATGCTTATAGCTGTGACAAGAAAGAGGGCAAGCTGTTAGTATTCTGATAACTTATCTTTGATTTTAATGACAGTGGGCCTCATTACACAGTAGGCGCTAAGGGATTACCGGCACCGGTGCCGGTAATCCCTTAGCGCCCTACTACAAGGTCCCTCAGCAGGTCCCGTCCTTAACGCCTGGTCTGACCAGGTGTTAAGGACGGGACCCGCTAAGGGACTTCAGAGCTAATAACGGTACCGCAAATAGCGGTACCGTTATTAGCTCCTTCCCCATTCCCATTGAGCCCTACGGGGGCTCGAATGGGAATGGGGAATGGTATTTGGCATGGGGACTTACCGGGTCCTCCAAGGTTGGAATGGCCTGGTAAGTCCCCATACCACCTACCCGGACCGGTAAGCGATAAGGGAGTAGCCATGCCGCTAATAGCGGCATGGTTACCTCCTACTGTGTAATGAGGCCCACATGAGTTTTACTAACACTCGGCACAGTCTTGGGTTCCTTCCCACCTATCACTGTTGCGGCCCTGCTGATAGGTGGTCAAGTATTTTGTAACCTCATGGCAAAGGAGGGGGGGTTATCATTTTTGGTACATTTAAAAAACTATTGCGGCTCCCCTCAGACTGTAGGGACTGTAACGAGGAAGTGTAGAACTCGTTGTAATGAAGATTATCAGTAAGCGATCACAGCATCTGCTTGGGGGTTTGAGGTGAAATAATGCTTGGTGTGTTGCCTCCCACAACATCAAGTGATGAGTGTTGCTTTCCCAAATTGTAACTGTGTATCCCAATGACTTATTTTAAATTGCTATGTTAATCTTTGCCAAATCTATTTGTCTTCTCCTTCGTTCCTTACTTTTTCAAGTGCAAACGTTGACAACTGAAAGCAAATGCACAGTATTCCAGTGGTCCAGGGGTACCGTGAACTTGTGTGAACTTGTTTGCATCCATTCAGAATGGAGCAGGTTGCAAGCTGTATGCCTTTCCCTCAATATGTGCACGTTGTCTATGTGTCCTAGAAATTTGGGGAACGAACCTGCATACTGAACAAGTTTGTGGAACCCATTCCATAAGAAAACGGAAATCTACTTTGTGAGGCAGTTCAGTGGGTTAATGAAGCTGTGGCAGATATCCCTTCAAGCCTCCTATTCTTTTTTAATTCGATGCACTGAGTGATATTCAGTTAATTAGGAGCAATGCCTGTTATTAAAGTGCTTTGAAAGTGCTTTGAAAGTGGAGGAGAGCATTATATGAGCAATAGGCCGGGAGGAGAGCTTAGGGGCATTGTTCTGGTCTTGGAAGAAAGACAGTGCAGAGGTTTGAATCACGGTCCCACGCTTAGAGACTGGTCTTCGGTATTAAGTGCACTACAAATGATTAATTAATAGGCAGAATTCAACTTAAAAAATTAACTTTCTTGCCATCTCGCATTATAGAGCTCAAGTAGATCCCCGATGGTTAATACTTGGGGTCCAACGCGCCTCTTAGTCACCTCCACGTCTTCCTGTGGCAGTGCACTCTTGCCCTCTCGCCTCCTAAATGATCAAAATTAAGTCAAGTGATGGAGAATCTACTACCAAAAACCCTCCGGTCAGAGACGTGGCGTGTACATTATTTATTTATTTATTGCATTTATATTTTATATAGCGCACAGACATGGAGGTATCACGGCGCTTGTACAAGTATTTGGTTGCTGTCGATGCAAGGTGCTGAGCATAGAAAGAAACAAATTATACATATTTGTTAAATAGCCAGGTTAAGAGTTTTTTAGAAGACGAGGAAATATGGCTCATTTTGGATGTGCTTTCGGGAAGAGTGTTCCACAGGGAGGGAGCGGTGACAGGGAGGGAATCTAAACTGCTGACACGTCATTCTCTTGCCTTTCCAGATATTAGATAAGTGAATAGAGATCTGTGCATTTGTCTGATAAGCACAGTAGTACTTTAAACTCTCACCCCTTGCATTATAAATGAGTGAGGGATTTTTATTGCACCTCGTCGGAGCGAGGTCACTTCCAGGCATAATATCAGAGGACCTCAGAGAAGAGAGTGGCATGTTTTAGTTTTTAGTATACATGGAGGTCTTGCATCTAGACTGGTTGCGGAACATTTTGTGTTGAGTTCCCTCATTAAAAGATCCCTCTTTCTTCCAAATGCAGTCCTGCAGCATATGGGTGTCTTCTGCAAGGTCCTATTTCCAGTATTATGGTCTCAAAGCTGTTCATCCCAATTTTGAGGCCATTCCACAAGATCATATCTGCCAACTGTGGATAGCAAGAGGAGACCTACAGAGAAAGAGAGGTCTTTCCTCGAATGTTGTCCATCACCACGAAATAGTTTCTGTTGCGAAGATGTAAATTCTTATAAATAATCTGAACAGAGAATATCAGCAAGAGTCATCCATGCAAGATTAGGGATTGGTGGTGCCCTTTGACCCTGAGAAGCAGACAGGCCGCCAAGCTCTTCGATAATGAGCTCCTCCCACGCCCTGAAATAGAGAGCATTAAGCTGCTATATGGAAAGCTCAATGGTGTGTGCTGTTCATCCATCATTCGAAGAATAAAGGACACAGAGATCCTGAGCTGCAGAGCCCCATATATGACCCTGCATAAACATTCTGAAGACTACATCAGTACCTAGGCTTCTTTGAACTTCTTAGCGAACAAGTTTCAAATGCTGAAAATGCAGTGAAACCCCAAACAAATATATATATCTCTTATGAAACCACGCCAGGTCCATTGCACCTAAAGGCATTAAAAGGTCTTTGTCAGCTGCCCTAAACAACCAAGCAATGACCTGCTTCTGAAAAAGAAATCTCCTGGTTGGTCCTCGTACTGACCACGAAGAGGGTGAGTTCCAAAGACAGACACATAATAAGGGCATGTCCCACCACGGTCCTCCCCCGCATATCACTTTATGAATCAGGGGCACCTTCAGTTAGGAATTTTCCAAGGACTCCATTTCAGGACAGGATCCTATTCTTTTGAGATGAGCACTGCCCCTTTGACGTACAGCTTCATCAATCTCGGCTGCCTGCGCTTGAAAAGTACAGTTTTTCGATCAAGATAGAACACATCACATTAAGTGTGCTTAAAAAAATGAAAAAAGGCGAGATATGAGTCAGACTAAGTGAGCACAGGTAGGGATGGCAACTAAGCAGGGCATGCTTGCTATCACTCATCAGGAAAGTAGGTGATAGACTCGATAGGCCAGCCAGACCCAATCTTCCATTACATTCCATATTCACATATGAACCCCACCAAGAGAGGAAGGGGGAGCAGGACTCTGCTAGCTGAAACCCACAGATGTCTGTGCCATTGCGGAGCAGAACATGGACTGTGGTGGGTCAAAAATCCTTGCCTTATCCAAATGCCTTGCCCATAAACCAATTACCCATCATTGTGAAATACTGTTTTTATGTGGCATGTGGAATCTCTGTGTAACAGTGTTATATTTGTGCATCTTTGGAATTCTGTATCACTCCTTAGTTGTGGTCTTCAGCACAACTAAAGGCATTGAGGAAACGTGGGTCTATTTCCCACAGCAGTATATTCATGACACAACTGTGGCAACCGAGCAAAGAAGATTCTGTGACTTAGGCATCCCTCATATTTTGTTGTTGTTTGAAACAGAAGTTCTATATGTGATGATATTTGGGTTGGCAAGGCAACAATCCCATGTCTTGCAGCCCTGCAATATAATACAGGATGCATGGATTGCAGCAGTGTCATGACTATGCAGACTTGGGACCCAAAGAGGAGTGCGTTACTGACGTCCTGCTAGTACAAAAGAACATATACAGAAGGTATCATTAACCAAATGTACGTGATGTACAGGCATATACATGTGGTTGAGCAGACTAAGGGATCACAGGATTGGGGGGGGGGCAGAAGGTGTGGGTAGAGCAAGAGATCTGAACCCAGCATAACATATCTGATAGTGTTTCTCTCCACCATACTTTATCTGTAACTTTGTCTTTTCTTCTTTTTAGCGTTCTCTCCCACTTTCGCTCCTTCATCCTCTTACTCCCACCATTGGAACTCCCAACCCCCTGATAAAAAGTCCATTCTCACTGTTTCGGAATCCAAGACTGCCCTAGAAAGGATCAGACACCTCCTTTCTCGGAAGACGTGAATCAGGCTATATGATGCTGGCACATTTCAAACTGGTCTTCCAGCACCATTCTAATAGATGAGAAGGTTTTTCTGTCACTAGGATGAATACAGGGATCATTTGTGTGGTTTGGACTCGTGCCAGTCGACTGTGCTGTGCTGGAGGAATTTACGGTGCCCCTTGTACAGCTATGCCTAAAATAACACAGCTTTGTATATGAATCTGCTCGCCCACTGCCTCAGACATAGTAAAGAATTTAAAAGGGTATGGGATATTTTGACTGCAACCAATCAGCTGGAATAGGCCAATGGTTTTCCAGTGGACTGGAAGGAAATGTGAAAGGGCTGGAAGAAAAACAAACACCAACTTTGCCAAAGGTTGGTGTGCACAGAACACCACCACGAGGACAATTCCCAGAGTACTGAGGAACAGACTTTCCGTCAGGTACTGATCTGTGATAAGAACTCAGCTGTGCTCAAACCCAGCCCCAGTTCTGGTCCCAGACTTTATTTCTGATCTAGTCACCTCTTCTGGGTAACTACGCCATTACTTCTTTGTTTGTGCCCATTATTGGATAAATTGGCGCTGTTTAAAGGAGTCGACATGCGTCTGCCAATTGATGCAGGTCTCCTATAAAACTTCTTCAGGCGCCTTTACCAACTTTTCACAAGTTGGGGCAGTCTTCAAGAACTGGTCTTGTTATTGACTTCTATTTGCTTTTTGTCCTCCGAGTTTCTGCCGCGTTACCCTAGATGTTGTCCGCTGTGACCCAACACTTCTGTCATAGGTGCCAGGGCTCCAGGAGTTTTCAGAAAGAGGGTGCCTGTACAAAAACAAGCAAACATTGATATTGATATTGATATTTTATTTCTATTGCGCTCGAACACAAGTGTTTCAGAGCATGACAAGGCAAGGGAGGGGAACAGGGGAGAACAAAACAGCGATCTTACTAGGCCCAGTGACATTGAGAACGCGCAAGTGCATGGGGGAGGGGAAAAGTGCGTGGAAGGGAGGAGAAGTGGAAAGTGCAAAGCAGAGGAGAAACAGATAAATAACAATAAATAAATAATAAAGGCAATCAACAGTGGTAATGCAGCCAGCAATTTGCAAGTGCTAGGTTTAAGGCAGCAGACAGGGTAGGTCTGATAAGTGCAGGAAGAAAAAGGGGGGGGGTGGTATGGATACAGATACAGACCCCAGTGCAAGGGGTGGCCCGGAGGCAGTGCGGTAGGGTGGCAGTGTGAGCAGGTACCTGGGCCCGGAGGACAGAGGGTGGCCAGGTGCACAGTGCCAAGAGAGAACAGATCAGCAGGGGAGAGGGGGCGCGAAGGTAGAAGAAAAGAGGACGGTCTTGAGGTGCTTCCAGAACCGGAGATGGTTCTCCTCAAGTTTTAGAGTGGCAGGGAGGCTGTTCCAGAGGGAGGCCCCAGCCAAAGACAGAGATCTACCCTCAGCTTGTTTCTTTGAAAAACGACTGACAATGAGGGAGTTGGAGGTAGAGGAGCAAAGAGCTCCTGAGGGGAGGTATTTACGGAGGGATGGCTGAAGGTATTTTGGGCCCAGGCCCCAGAAAGCCTTGTGGACAGTGCAGAGGGTTTTGAATTTAATCCTTGCATCCACTGGGAGCCAATGGAGAGATTTCAGAGCTGGAGAGATACAATCCCAGGGCTTAAGGCCAAAGACAAGTCTCGCAGTCCTGTTCTGGATTAGTTGCAGAGGGCGGAGAGTAGAGGCAGGTAGATTTAGAAAGAGGATGGTACAATAGTCCAAGCTAGAGAGAGCCAGAGCTTGGGATACCATGAGCTTCTGGGGGAAGGAGAGGAAAGACAGAGTACCTCTGAGGAGGTGCAGTAGGAAATTTGACTTTTTAGAGACCTCAGAGATGTGGGCGGAGAAGGAAAGGGTAGAGTCAAAGATGACCATGAGGTTCTTAGTCTCGCAGGTGGGGGTAGGAGGAGGGCCAAGGGAGGCCAGCCAGAGAGTGAGGGGAAAGGATGGTGAAGGTGTGCCGATGAGGAGGATCTCTGTCTTGCTGGCATTCAGACAAAGATCATTGGCGGCACACCAATCTTGAATGGCAGTTAGGCAATCAGAGATGAGAGAGGGAGAGGAGGTGGCAGAGGGCAGCCTGAAAATGAGTTGAGTGTCATCAGCGTAGCACTGGAAATTTGAGCAGAAAGTGGCAATGCAGTGTGCGAGAGTTGCCAGGTATTGGTTGAAAAGCCAGGGCGAGAGGTTAGACCCCTGGGGAACACCACAGGTAGAGAGGAAGATAGATGAAAGGAAGGACCCAAGTTGGACCTGGGAGGGTCGATCTGACCCTCCCAGATCGATCTGACCCATCAAGGCCAACATTCCTATTGCAGGGGGCGTATCAAGCAGGCAGAGGGAGACTTGCCTCTCCTGGTAGGACCATGCCTCGTGGAAAGAGATACTCTGTGTTATTGTCCATGCATTTCGGAACCTTTTGGGCGTGGGAGGGTGAATGGCTGCAAGGGATCGCCATAGGACGATCCTGGCCTGTCAATGGGCTCCGAATGTGAAAGAAGGTACCATTGAAATTAAGAACCGAAGATAACCACTTCCAGTCCATAAAAGCTCTCAAGATGATGCTGTCCAGAAAAGCCTTTGATAACTGACCAGTTGAACACTGAATAGCTTAACCTATAGAGCATTTCATTTGCATGTAGCAATGCTGTACCAGCCTTTGGGGCTTATTCACAGAGTGTTTTCCTATGGGATTGGGCCATTATAAAACGCTTCTGTGATTCAGGCACTTTGTGTGCATGAGAATATAACCAGGTCCTCATTCTGACTATGGTAATACCTGTAACAACATGAGGTATTTTAAATATTGCTTGTTTTTAAAATACCACCTAATTGTGTATTGGGATCTCCTGGCATATTTCCTGGATAGATGGGGTGTATAGAATGTATTGTGTGGTATACATAACCCTTATTTAGCCAAGCAGTTCATTCTATGTACCCCATTTTCTAAATGTTCCATCTAATGGCAAGGCCTAATTTGGTCAGCTTTTAAAAATATGAGGTATTTAAAATCCCACCTATTTACCGTTACCGCCGTGCTCCAAACGAGGCCCTTCGAAGCCCTCCGAAGGTAACTTATCCTTGCGCTCGCAAATATACCTCATGAAAGACAGATTACACTTCTTCAGTAACTAAATAACATGGGGAACAAATCCGGACAAGGGGAATACCAAAAACAAACCAATGAAAGGCATTGCAGGGGAAGGATGAACCCTGTCCCCTTAGCTCACTGCGAATTTCATTATCTCAGACCCCTATTGCCTGGGGTTTCACTGCCAATCTTACCAGGCAACAGAGGAGCACCCCAGTGCCACTACCACAGCCAGTTCCTCTTCAGAAATGGGTTGGATGAGGGACTCGCTGAAAACACTGGAGTGGGAGCGTTGATGGCACTGGGGGACAATGCGGACCTCCAAGCCCAGCACTTGAAAGGTAAGGGAAGTCATGGGGAAAGTGTTCCCTCTTCAGTAGAATAATACAATATATGATGAGGGGGTCAGAGCGGAAAGTGTAATGTGTAAGGGAAGATCAAAGCGGAAGGACATTGCGAAAAAACTGCTCTGCATTAAACTCAAAAAGCCTTAGAAAGCCTTCTTTAATGGTAAATGTGCTGGACCATCGCAAATCAGTGCCAATTATAATAGAACATCTCCCACTCGAGTAAAATCACACTAGCCAAATTTGAAGACCAGCTTGTACTTTTTACTGTACATGTCATGGTACCAGGTTGTTGATTTCCTTGCCCTAAAGGCAGCTGCTTATCATAATGAATGCACTTTTTGGGAGCCCTTATCTTGCGTTAGCACAAGCTGCATGCTTTAGTTTAAATTCAGCTGCAGTTCCATCGCGTGTCTCATTAAAGTCTAAACAGGAAACAGTTATGCTGAGACCAAAATGTTACTCAAGTGTACTAAAAGTTTTTTTTAAAGCATACAAAAATACTTCTTCAAACAGGTAAGGACCATCCAAAGCCGGTATCAAGTACCATTAAAATTTAGCATCTAATAGTTAGTTTTGTTCTCGCCTCCTTGAAGCGTCCCTGTTGCATCTACTTACCTTGATTGGAAGAAAATGGGTGCTGACTGGCGGAGAGAGACTGCACACCTGAGGGGACGGAGCTGAGAGTGATAGAGGGCAAGCTGTACCTCTGGCTTTTATAAGGTGTGCACTGTGTGCTTCTTGGCAAGAAACTCGCAGGGGCTCCATTTGGATCTGATCACGATGATGTGGGCTGTGCCCCTGGACTTTGCTCGACATCAGCGTTTATGGTAAGTGCTTTAGGCAGCCTAGTTTATCTACTTTATTGTACCTGTAGCATAGAACCTATATTTCCTGCATGCGTATTATCTTACGAACTTTAACCCTGAGGGACGACCTCCTCGCACCTACTGGCACTGCACCACTCCAGTCCACCCACCCTCCTGTCATTCCCTCACTTTTAGTGTATTAACAAGGCCAGTCCAGACCTGGGCATTGCCATATAAGGGCAACAACAGGAAATTTATTTGGTAGACTATAAAACAAAATCTCTCAGCCAGTCTCGCATTGCCCTGGCCACATGTGTCCAGTCTTGTATCAACAAACAGAATGGTCTGCAAGTTAAGGCGAGTTTTACACATATCCTGCAAAACGTTGATATCCGCTGTTAAGGTGAACGCCTTTCCTTTTGGCACCCCCTAAAATGGAATGCCTTCTAGTCCCCCCTAAAAAAGAATATTCCCTGAGATCAAGATGAGGAAAGAGCTGCTTTTTCAGTTAAAATGTGCTCTTGTTTTTGTTAAAAAGCAGGTTCCAGGCTCTTTAAGATTTCTTCAGGTAAGTTTATTTCCAAGTTCTTAGTTACATATCCACATGAAGACATAAAGGACATAAGCTGTGACAACACCGGCTCCCATCACCCAGGGCCAGCCAGCTGTAACCGCCTCTACACAGAACACCCACTCAGAATATTCCATCATCCACACATAAACATTCCACATGACATCTCAAGCTACCTCACCTCAGACAGGCACAATACAACACAACACACCTCCCTCCTTTACTAAACCATACATGCACAGAACAAGTCACATACCAGAACAACACAGCTACCACCTTCCAAGATATACGCACACGTAACACTCAACTGGCAAACAGACACTCCCACGGCCAAACCCAACCATCAAAACATCACACCCTGACAAACTACATTCCATGTACCAATAACAAAAATGCTGTCATCCATCTGCCTGTTCCTGCCACAAACAAGCAACTGGGCTCTCACCCCAGGACCTGGCCAACCCTGAAACTGGGCTACTTCACCTACATTCCTGAACAACCACAAGACTGCTACACCTCCTACCACCTGCCCCCGCCTACAACAACGCTGGTGTCCAGGCTGCCACCCTGGAACCTCAGCAGGCCTCTAGACTGCCACTCTAGAGAACTGAGACCTCAAAGCCTCCAAAAAGACAATCACAACCTCACTCCAACAGGGATTCACAAAGTGGAAACATACAACATTACTGAGATCACAAACACCCATGGTCTTAATGCCATACTCATTACACCAGACCAGGATGTACAAGCCTTCCAAACACATTGGGAGCGGTGGCCACGCACTCCCAATGCCAACATCAATGACTGGTAAAAACTAAACGGTCTTATAGCAAGGAAAACATCCTAACCCAAAACAAGCTGTTGAACCCATGGATACAACGAAGTCCACAATAAATACCACAAGTAACATAGAAAACAATTTACTCATCATCTCAGGACTTACCACACTCAATACCGGCGGGTCATTACCAGGCGTCCCCAGCTACCCCTTTACCACCAGCTACCTACTGTCCAATGTGATGAGAAGGATAAAAAAAACCTAGAGGAGGCGCTACCTCCCTCACAGAACAACCTCATCGCTGTTCAACCTTTACCGGAATCAGGTAACGCCTATAACCAGACCAATCCCCTCACATGAAATTAGAAAATCCTAACATCCTTAATTGAAAGAGTCGAGGCGCTACCTCACTCTAGAACAATCGCATGGGTGTTCAACTTTTACCACGACAGGTAACTACCCAAACCAAACCAAAATAATGTAAGGAAAACAATATCCCCCACTGACATTACCCAAACAATTCAAACCATGCATTTCACACTGCAACACTTCCATGCTGAATGTGAGTTCATCCAATACCCAACACTCACTGACTCTCTCCAACCTATCTGAGTCAGATTCATCATAACATGCATTCCAAAAATCATAGAATGCTGCAACCCTATGCTGTAAACAATACATAAACCGCATTGAAAACATTTGCGCTGTGCACATTTGAATACAAAACCATGTTGCTCATAGTAAGTAAAATCCCCAAAACTAACACTTTTATGAACCAAAACGTCCATAGCCATTTGTAGGCTCTTAAGCGAACCTATGAGTCCATAGCCATTTACACAGGCTCTACTGACATGTGTAATAGAGCTGAAAATCCTCAAAATGATTAAAGCTATCACACTCATACAAATACCACCCATCTTACACTAACAGCAACGATTTATGCACATTAGTGTCCATGTGCCATGGTGCTTGGCACTCGAAACCTGCAATTCCTCAAAAGAATTATGCTAAATACCCTTCAATACAACATATTACCACACGTTATTGTCACCGTTTCACTTACCCATTTACATAACAGAACAGCACCGTTTAAGATGCATGTATACCTTCTATAAACACAAACTCATTTGCATCCTTGCAGTGCCCGTATTCTACAGATTCACATCGCACCAAGGCACTCACCATCCTGCACATGCAAAATGCTCCGTCAGTTTTAAATAGGTATATTAAAGTTCCAAACTACCCAACATTATGGCTGTTACTCTCTGTACAAGCCTATACCCCACCATACTGTCATGACGTAAAAATGTTACCTTATTTGTTGGCCGCTACCTGTGGCCTCACTAACTGAGACGGAGCGGCATGCCAGCATCACAATCCGCCGAAAATGTCTCTTTTGCCAAGCAGAGACCACAGCATTTGGCACTTAAACAAACCATGTCTCTTGGATTCGATTCGTATCATAGGGTTCCCATGTTCTAAGCATTGTTCATTCCTGCCTTAATATAGCTGCACACATATTTTGCTTCCTTCCTTCTTATACACATGTCTTGCCAAACGTCAGATTCCTTAAAGTACTTTCCCTTTTACATCCTCAGGGCAAACAGCACTTATAATACGAAGCTCTAACAATAGCACATTCCAAAGAACATTCTACGCTTCACCATCTCCCCCTGCTGCATGTGTGACATCATCAGTCACTACTGCTCAGCAGGGCTATGCAGAGCTTCATAGGCCAACGGTCGTTCACTTCCCAGGAGACCCCGCCACGAAAGGCTCATAAATCACCAGAGTTTCAGACAGCCAAAAACATGATGTGCACGATAAGCACAGTATGGTGCTGCCAGGCTCCCATAACTTCAAAGCCTGCAATTATCTCGTGAGAAGGACAGCGTTTAAAACAACAGCTCCCCATTGCTATGAGTGCACAAGACATGGGAGTGACGTGTAGTCAGGCAAACAGTCCTCCTTGTTCATGTCAAATTCACATCCATTTCCCAAACTCAGAGCAGCGTCTCTTTTTTTCTATTGCCATTCTAACTTTAAAAGAAACGTAGAGTAGCATCACATTCCTCCAGTGGGCTAGCTCTTCATTACATCTCACGGAGTGCCAAGCACCATGGTACAGCATTTGCTTTCAAAATCAATTTCCCAGTATTGCCAGTATTATCTTTCACCTGCTGGTCCAGCGCCATCTCCAGCCCCCAGGACAGAGCTCTGCCTCCTACTTAAGTGCTGTCCATCCAAAAAGGGGCCTCTTTCTTGGACTTCCCCTGAACCCTGAGACACAGTCCTCCTTCCTGCTCCTGGAGCTGATCCCTCTGCAATGGGGCCCAATTCCTGTTCCTGCCCCTGCGCTCTGGGGAGCCATGTCAGGGCTTCTCCCTGAAGACTCCCTGGGGCCCAGCTTGCCCACTACTTATGTGCACTGGTCCCACCAAAGATGGGGTTTAATCCTCCGGCTCCCCCTGCACCCTGGGTGATGGGACTTACAGTTTTTGGGGGCGGTGTTGTCCTTCTCCAGTAGCTTGTCCTTCCTGCACCCCCCACAGCAGGGTCCTCAGTCCATCAGCTTGTGGCACGTAGGTTACCAAAGACCGACTTGTCGCCATTGTTAAAAAGCAGGTTCCAGGCTCTTTAAGATTTCCTCAGGTAAGTTTATTTCCAGGTTCTTAGTTACATATCCACATCAAGACATAAAGGACATAAGGACATAAGCTGTGACAACACCGGCTCCCATCACCCAGGGCCAGCCAGCTGTAACCGCCTCTACACAGAACACTCACTCAGAATATTCCATCATCCACACATAAACATTCCTCATGACATCTCAAGCTACCTCACCTCAGACAGGCACAATACAACAGTTTTATTTTTTATTTGTAGCAAATCAGACATAAAAGTGTAACTGATCCCTGTGCAGAGATTCTGTACATCTTTCATAATTGGATATTGGAGTGCCACCGAAAATTCCTACCAGCGAGTACATTTTGTGAGTCCACTTTGGTGGCTTCTCCTTTTGGCCCGGTTCACAGGGTGAACAATGGCTTGTAAACATTGGCACACGATGTCAGTACTGCTCTTTTATTTAAGAAGCCAGCATGGAAGCCGTTTTAGTCCTGCCTCGTTTGCTTTTATTGAACCAATTAGGCTAAAGCGCCTCAAATCAATGATTGGTTAAAATAAAAAAAATGACTCAATGGAGGCCAACATGGCAATGTTTGACACTATATCTCTGGAAGCCTGGTGTGAGTCCAGCAGAAGAGGCCTGCCACACGAAACCTACAGTGCGAAAGATGGAGGCAGGGAAGAACCTAGCTGAACTTGAAACACAGAGCCTCCAGGAATGCCAGGAGAAGGTGGATGCAGAATGCTTGTACATAAATGGACCGTTTTCCACAAAACAACAAAGGCCTGGGTTGTTGAGTGGCCTGTTAGACCTTTACTCTTCTTAAGTTAAAGATAAGGACGACAGGACACGTATCTCTCTAACATTCACTTTATTGATACTGACGCCTCTTCCTCCCTGAGGCTCCTCCCTTTCCTCCTTCTGCAGCTATGTCCATTAACCCTTTGGAACTCTTCCCTGTTCCCTCAAAACACCTCACCCTCACATATCTCCTTACATCTCTGTCACACCTCCTCAATGAGTCTTCAGGGTCTTTTGATCGTTCGCTTGAGTGGCCCCTCTGGATCAGTCTCTTCTCCTCTTTCTGCTGGTGCCACAACATCGTCCTTCGCTCTCCTTCTTCTTCCTCTCGTGTTCTCTTGAGGTAAGCGTGTCTTGGCCTGGTATGCTCTCATTAGGTCTCCAGGTGGTACTCCTGTCACTGAATGTGGCATGTTCCTGTAATGGTGCAGCATGCGGCATTGGGCCTGCTGGATCGACATGCCCTCAATGATTGTCTTTTAGATGGTCCTCTTAATCGATGACATAAAGGACTCTGCCATTCCGTTGGCTTGTGGCCATAGCAGTGTTATCCTCTGGTGGGTGAATCCCATATGTTTTGTAAACCTGTAGAAGTCCTGGCCATTGAATGTGTCCCATTGTTCGTCTTGACTGTGACAAGAATGCCCACTTGCTGAATACTTCATCTATAACCCCAACAGTCTGTGCAAACAATGTGATTGTTGTGTGCTTGACAATGGGGAATCTGGAAAACTCATCGACTATTACCAATAGGTAGTCTCCGGACTCGAGTGGCCCGTAGAAACCCATGGCAACTCCTTGCCACACTTTCTCGGGTATACACGTTGATTGCATGGGTATTGGCGGCTCACTTCTTGTTGCACACTGACATGGTAGGCGGCTTCTTACCACATCCTCCACCACTGTGTCCATGAGTGGAAACCATGGCGACTGTTGGAGCAGTTTCTTGGTTGCATTTACACCCCAGTGACCTTCGACAAACCATGAGGGCCCGGGAAGCCCCACAGCTGATCACAGACTCCAGGGAAGACCTAGGATGGTCGCAGACTGGTAGAGAAGGTGCAAACATTGTTGAGAAGGCACTGGGGCCCGAGAAGGTGGCAGAGAGTCCAAAAGGGGAGAGCAAGTCAAGAATACAGTCTCTGGGACCCTAATCAAGGGGAATAGGAATTGGTTTACCTGGAGTCGCCTGATAGTACTTGGCAGGAGATTGAACCAAGTCAATCAGAAGGGAAAGCTACACAGGCAAGGCGAGTCTGGGACCCGCACCCACAAGAAATCCAAACACATAGGGTCTGCAACACTAATTAAAGGGGAGAGAAATTTGCATACCTTTATCCGCACAATAGCACTTGGCAGGAAAGTAAACCAAATCTAACCCATAAAAAAGGAAGAAAGATCTTCAGTACACATTCATAGCGTACCTAGCAGGGCGATAAGCCAGGTGGGCTATGCATAACGAAAGGTAAAGGAAACCAGGGGAAGAAGCCATTCCCCTTGACAACATGAACTGCCAAGAAGCCTGCGAAAGGCCTGGGGAAGTGAGACATTCACAAAGAAAAAGTGTCTAATTCTAAAGACACTCCCTTCCCCTGCACCCCATTCAAGCTGATAAAAAATCAGTCAATACACCATTTGGACTTTCACAAATATGTAATCAAATGTAAGCAATACAACAATGAATAAATACATCCAGTGACTTCTGGTTAAGGGAGACATTCCCCAGCAAGTATTATATTATTTTAGAGGCCTGAGGAAGGCCGGGGAAGGGACAAATTCCCCCTACAGATACTTGAGCAACCAGAAACCTGAGAAGGGTTAGGGGGAGGGATCCATCCCCTAACCTCATAAACTGGGACCAGAGGGGAGGGAGTCATCCCCCTAGTCAAAGAGCTGAAGAAGCCTATGTGCCAAATAAATCACAGTGAAGACAACTGTGATAGAAAAGGAACATTTCTTGTGAACTGTGTTTTGGAGAAACCCGGTGAACCTGGAACTTTAAGTTGTTTACAAAAAGCACTATAACCTGAGAAAGAGAGACATCCTCTCAGACCACAGTCTCAACGTGGAGCTGCTGAAAACCCCTCAGTTGTCTTGTTTCAAAGTGCAAGGGAAGGAAATAGGATTTTGACACAGGATTGTGGACTCTTTACTTTGGACACCCTGACAGATTCCGTAGTACTTTTTTTATGAGGCAGGGAATCCCCTTTTAGTACTAGGGCTAGTTAGGGTTTTTCCTCCTTTATTTTCATCTAATAAAAGTCTTTTGCCAACCACCATGCCACCATTGTGTCAGACGCGTACTTCTGCACCCTTACAGTACTGACAGTATGATGATCAAAGGGTCTGGGTACTACCCTGAGCTAGTGGATGCTGGCCCAAACAAGATAAATGAAGGACCCCGGATCACCCTTACTGTATTCCCAGGATGAGTTGAGAAACCATCACATGAACTCACTCAGCAGACACCCCATTGATGTCTATTGTGGTGGGATGCCCCTCAGGGACTTGGCAGGTAACTCTATCTTTCCCTAATTCCAGAGAAATTGTCACTTCCAGTCACCCGAAGTCTGCCGTCTGGTATTAAAAGCCAGGTCTGACTCTTTAAGGGATCCAAGATGCAGGGCTCAGAAATGAACGAACATTGTAAAGATTCAAGGTTACCACCAGCACTTGTGCTGAGACAAAGTATGATTTCTGATGTTTATTCGGATACATTTTGTTCTCTAAGTCTCACCAGAGAAATCTGAGGTCACAAGCAGTGTTTTCATTTTTTCGGCAGTAGAAAATCTGCTGGAGAAAACATACAGACACAACATTGATATTAGCGTGGTCCGTGTGACCTGCACAGATACAGTTACAATATAAATGCCTTGTGGTATGTATACAAGAGATAACTTCAGTTACATTGCTTTAATTGTAGTGTTAATTGATGATCAAAATAACCTTTTTGGTTTATTTTTTGTTGTTGGTATTATAAAAGAGAACAATTTCAGCCAGGTAGGTAGCTAGGCAACAATATAACTACTTTATTTAGATTGATTTAAGCAAATTGGTAAATTGTTAATTTGTTTTTTTATTGTACTTTTGATTTCAGAAGCATAGTTACCTGGAGGAAACTATCCGAAATTTGTTGTGTCTGTGTCCATCAAAAAAGAATTGTTGATAGAACGCTGGAACATAAATGGCCTAACTGGTTGATTTTCATCAACTCAATAACTCATCTATACAATTTATCTCTGTATTATGATATAAACTTTGCAGTGGAGAAACCACAAGGTGTCAACCTGGTTCTTACAAGTCGTTTGCCAGAGATTTTTGTTTATACCACATCGAGGGAAAATACTATTTCTCTCCATTCCAAGATCCTGAAGGAAAGAAGAGGTGCAACCAATTAATGACAGGTGGTAATGGTGGCACCCCAGAGGTGTGGGGTACTGCAAAAATAATATTTACATCCCAGCCCGCAGCATTGACATGTCCCACAATGGTGCGTGTTTGGCGGCGAGGGTACAAGAAGAGGAGGGTATCAGGTACTGTGGCCTAGTGGGCTTATAGTTAACAGTGAAGGGGGGCCAGGGCAGTTTTTGGGACCCCAACATGATATAGATATTGACTGGCTGCATCAGTCATCTGTACATAATTGTACGCTATATGTGTATGTATCTCTATTGTGTGTCGGTATAAGGCTTAATCACTTGTATACAGTGTATTTCCATTACTAGTCGCTAAGAGGTATCTACAAAAGGTTTCTTGCCAAAGGTCGTCTGGAGAGAGGGGCCACCGTAGGGACTATTATTATAGTTTGCTTGAAGCTGGGTGGCGGTAAAGTGTGTGAAAAAAAGGGTACTGCTCTGAATGGCCATGCCAGGAGTGCCCTTTGTGACCCTCTTTATGCTGGGGGGGGGGGGGGGTAGTGCAAGAAGACCCAAAGAGGGGTGATACCAGGAATGGGGTTATTGTGAATGAATATACATATATATATATTCAGTGAAAAAAACTTTGTTAAAGGGACGTTATGGTTAAGTTGCGCTACTAAAAATCTATGAAATTCAGTGAAAAAACTTTGTTAAAGGGACGTTATGGTTCCAAGTAAAACCGAAAAACCCTTGAAATTCGCCAGTTATGGTAAGCTAAGCAACAATAACTCGCGCCACCACCGTGCACTGCTAAGACTAACACCCAGGACATCAAAGATGACATCACAAATGTCATTGATGACATCATATGTGTATGTACTTCTCATGAAATATGTGTAGAAGGGATTCTTATTATGTTGCGAAAAAAGTGTCAAGAATCATTGCAAGAAATATACCCTAATAAGTGCATTGAACGATGCATTGATATAAATAGCATCCTATTATGGGGTTCTATCTAGTATACTAAGCTACTCATACAGAAACATAACATGGTGTGCAACGTACAAGATGAAGGTATGATATTTGTAATGTTAATATGTTGAATAATGAAATGATAATTGTTTTCTTAATAGATTTTTGTGTACTGTGAAATATGTAATAAGTAGCTAATAAAACCCATGTATTACATAATTGCATTACTATAGACAAAACACAAAGACACAAGAACACATACCAATATGGGCATATACGGGAAAGTGAAGTTAGCAAAAAAGCACAAGTAGTAGCAGAAACAATTCATAACTTAACTGATTAGTTTCATGCAAATAAATGATTGCTCTGTTTCAAAGCTGCTATTTACCCTATGTATATGTATCACTTGATGTGATTGGACCCTAAGGAAAGTAGTGTGAGTACAATGTATACAAATATGACCATATACAGGGAAAGGACAGCCATAAAAAAACAGAACTATCAGAACGTGCTCATAAGTCTAGTGATTATCTTTATGCACAAAAAGGATTGCTGTCTTTCAAGCTTGTGTTTTCCCATATGTATATGTTTCATATGATGTGACTGTACTCTAAGGGAATTACTGTAAGAACCTACTAGAAGGATATGTCTACAAATAAAATAAAATTCTTAGTTTCTGACTATTACTGAAGAAAACCATGTGGCCTAGATATGTCAGCAAAAGAAAACATAGTGAGCCAGACATGTGATGTCATCAGTGATGTCATCAATGACATTTGTGATGTCATCTTTGATGTCCTGGGTGTTAGTCTTAGCAGTGCACGGTGGTGGCGCGAGTTATGGTTGCTTAGCTTACCATAACTGGCGAATTTCAAGGGTTTTTCGGTTTTACTTGGAACCATAACGTCCCTTTAACAAAGTTTTTTCACTGAATTTCATAGGTTTTTAGTAGCGCAACTTAACCATAACGTCCCTTTAACAAAGTTTTTTCACAGAATTTCATAGGTTTTTAGTAGCAAAACTTAACAATAATGACTTTGACTTTATATACATGTCATATGGAACTGACTAGATCTCTTCTTATGAACTTGATGTCCGTGAACTTATTTAATGTTCGCGGTCATGTTCAGAGAACAGTACCACTGCCTAAAAACTGTGGGGGGGTTTGGGGGGGGGGTGGGGTATGTTTGATTGTTATATCATAATATAGGAACATTTAACAAATTCAAAAAGCAGCACACAAACACATTATATATAGTAATACATAAGAAATGTAACCCATATATGTAACACACTAACCATTCATTTAAATACAATATGTTCTGAAATGGAATATACCACAAGAACATAAATTGGCTTCCAACATAATTACCTCACAGACACAACAGAACAGAGAACAAGACCAGACCCACTGAATACATAGGATTTATCTTACCAGAAATAGTAAGTGTACTTCATTTTACTCATATATTTATAAACTTTCTGTATTAGATTAAAAAATATATTATCTTTTCTTTTTTTTCTCACAGAAATGTCTAGTACTCTGGAATGGCTAGAGGACAATTTCCCACATGAAGAAATGTCACAAGATAGTGAAACTAATGGTAAACACTTTATAATATAAACCATTTAAATATTATTATTTTGTATATATTTAACATATATATTTTTTTTTTATACAGAGCATAACAAAATAGAAACTACCTCTGAAGAAGCTGTTATGGAAAACACGCTTGACAACATAAAAGAAAAAATTGCTTTACTGTTGACCAATTTTAATAATTTGAAAACTTTTGTTGAAGATCATTTTAAAACAAAAACATCATACCATTGCCCCACATCTACTTGTCCCTCCTCACCATATCCCAGTCAATTATCCCCAAACCCTCTCCATAATCCAAAACGTTTTGATGAGATTTCCATCCCTTCCTCACCTAATACCAATCATGTTGAAACCCCAAATTCTCCTGTTTTTGTTTCTGTTTCTGCCTCACCTTCTCTGTCATAAATTATTAATATATGTTAAATAAAGTTTAATTTTTATATTGTATTGTGAACAGTTTCCGTTTTTTTTTAAAAAAACAATAAAAGTGTCCGCGGACAGTGCGAGTGTTCTGAAATGTTCGTACATAAACGAAAATGGAGGTGTCCTGAAGAACACCACACCTGTTCGTACTGTTCGCTAGCAAGTTGAAACTGTTCTAAGAACACACGTGGTGTCCTGAAATGTTCGTAAAGAAACAAAAATTAAAGTGTTCTAAAGAACACTATATCTGTCCGTAATGTTCGCTATCAACTTAAAACTGTCCTAAGAACACAATTGGTGTCCTGAAATGTTCGTAAATACACGAAAATGATGTGTCCTGAACAACAGTACAACTGTTCGTAGTGTTCGCTACCCAATTGAAAGTGTTCTAAGAACACAATTGGTGTGCTGAAATGTTCCTACATAAACTAAATTACACGTGTCCTGAAGAACACTATATCTGTCCTTACTGTTCGCTACCAAGTTTAAACTGTTCTAAGAACACACGCGGTGTCCTGAAATATTCGTTTCACGTGTGACGCACTTTTAATTACTTCAGAACCCGAACAGTGTCCGTAGGACATCAATGCGCATGCGCTAACCAATCTCCGTGCACTTGGTGTCCTGCGGACAGGCGCTTCCTTCGCAGACTAGTTCGCAAACAGATCATATGACCACGCCCAGGCTCATTGTGTGTCCTGAAATGCGGACACTGTTCGTGTCCCCGAACAATTTAAAAGTACATTTTCAGTTAATCCATAATATTTTTCAATAAAATCTCACCATGCCACAAGTCCCACATAGCAATCTTGAGTTTCTATATACCTTTTGAAACTTTCCGATCCTTTTTTTGTGTTCGATCTGTCCGCGCACAGTGCGCATGTCCGCGGACCGCGCACAAGCACCCCTATAAAAGACCACGCCCAAGAGCTTATTCCCATTGTGTTTCTGGCTATTCTTCAGAACACAGTGATTTCTGCTGCCACCTGCAGACTACACCATCATCGACATGGCATCCTTGGCTGCTGAACTGCCACTTGGTGCTGCACCTGCTTCAGCACCACCACCACCCCCTCCACCACCACCACCTCCCCAAGGGCCGGAAGAGGGGAACAGGACTGAGGATGCGGAGGAGGAAGAAGAGGATGATGAGAATGAGGTAGAGGAAATCCCTACTACCCGCACTAGGCGTGAGTCTTGGGTGTGGCGGTTATTTACCATTCATGGGAATGGTCCTAAGGCTCGTGCGAACCATGTTACCTGCAATGAGTGCAAAATGATACTCAGTCGCGGGAAGCATGGTAACTTCAGCTTTGGGACCACTACTATAAAGCGACACCTGAGGTCATTTCACTCTGGGGCTATTCGCAGGGTTGTACCTTGCGAAGAACGTAGCAGGTTGATTTCCTCTACTTCATCCTCTGTTTCTGATCCTGTCACCACAAGGACCACCTCTGTGGGACAGCGTCTTTCTCAAGCTGCCTCACAGGCCATACAGAATGCTGATGACCCTTACCTTTCGAGGGTCACAGTTGTATGTATGTACTGTGACACAGTACTCTGCAGGGGGGAGCGACTTCGGAGTGCTTTTGAGACTATCGTCTCAGAGCACGAGAAGACCTGCTCACTACCCAAATAAAACCCACTCTACATCTTCCTCTCTCAGCTCGCCCTTTCTTATCCCTGTGGTTGGTGTCCCCCCCTTTACCCTCCTTTACCCTCCTCTCCTAGTGTGTCGTGTCTGAAAAACCAAAAAAAAATACAAAATTACAAAAATCAAAAAAAAATAAGGCTCTTTTCAGAGCCGCCTTTCCCAGTTAAAAAATAGAAGTGAAAATAAATGAAGCAGGGCTCTTTGTATTTTTTAGAAGTCCGCGAACATTAAAAAAATTGGGTTACTACTCCATCACAAACATTGTAATTTTCTCTGGAAAGAAGTGGTGGCTCTGAAAAGAGCCTTTGGGTGGTGTTTGTAAGTCAAAAATTGTAAATGCTTAACATCTACTTCAAAATCGTTGTTGTAATTCCAAAAAAGGTCGCAATGCATTTTGTACATTTCTCAGAAAAATCTGATTGCCAGCATAAGTAAGATGGACTCCATCTCTGCGAAAAATGTATGTACTACAAAACATAATATTTTCATTGTGAAAAGAAGACATGCCAAAATCTCTTAGAAAGCCACAAACAGCCTTATTAACATTGCACCTTGCTTTTTCCATTTGTGGAACAAATGAAGAAGAACGAAGCCACATTTGTCTCTGCGCAATCCGTGAAAATATCACTTGCGAATTAGGAAACATGTCCATAACCTTCATCAGTCCTTCTTTCATAGCAAATTGCAAAATAATTCCATTCACATGCCCTAAACTGTTCCCTCCACAATGAATTACAATTATGTCTGGATGTTGCTCTGTCTCCAAAGTAGCACAGAGAGGTAGCAAATCCAACCACTTCATTCCATGTACTCCATGCCAGTGTACTTCCACATGTGGGAATCCAAGATCTACAGCTACTCCACAGCTTTCTGCATGCACCTTCAACCAATGTATCCACGAATCTCCTAAAATCCAAACAATCTGTTTTCTGAAACACACAGCCATAGCTATCTTTTGTTCTCTCAGCAAAAAGAGCATCTCAAAAAATCTCTCCTGGCACAACACACCCACCAAACTTTCCTGACCAATCCCTTTCAGTGCCTATTCTCATTTGCATGACTTCTGAACCCAAAAATCCCCAGATGTAACTCCCGATGTCCTGGAACTACCGCCATGTCCGCGGACATATCGTAACATGAACAGCCCTTCTACCATTTCCACTTCACTCTCTCTGCCATTCCCTCATTGGATGTACCTCAAAAATCACATGACCATGCACCAATCACATTCAAGACCTCTACATCTAACTGCATCATCATAGATCAGCACTGCAAATGTACTCTGAATCTCTCTGAGTACAAGTGTCATATCATTGGCAAGCAGCATCTACCACAAATACTGTACAAGTCTTCAAGATTTCTACTTGCAGCTCCATGCATATCCATATGCATGAACACAAACTTCAGGCATGCATATTTTCTGTATAGTACATGACATAGCTCTCAACCATTTTTGTTTTACAGGCGGGTGAAATCACCCGATTTTGTTTTTAGCGGGTGAGACGCGCATTGGAATGAATGGGCGTGCAGGAGGCTTGGCGGGTGAGTCTGCCCTTTACAAGGCATGTGACACCCGCCAAAAGCGTGTGGCTTGAGAGCTATGGTAGATTAACACATTTTCAAACAGACTTTTACCTTGTAAAATCTGTTAAATGAATTTACTGTACTTTTTTCAATTTCCTAAAATCAACTACCACTTATACACCTTTATACTTTTTACTTTCTTTAAACACACACACTCAAATCATGTTAAACTAACATTTTTTAAATGAAATATATAGACTACATATATTCAAACAAAATTGCATGCAAACACAATCTATGTTTAAACCTTTATAAAAATACTTATACAATTTCATATTTTTTGTTTTTATTTATTTATTTACTTAATTACTTTAAATTAGACATGACATTGAGGCGCTATTACCTAGAACAGTTTACTTACAGAAATAGTGGTATTCACTAATATATTATACATTTCACAAGACATAGTAAAGATATTTTATTTTTGATACATTTAGTCATTCAATACAATTTATTCATTAAGAACATATCATATGCACTGAACTGATGCAATGTATCTTATGTAAATAAATTAGTTTAATGGTTTTACAGAAGGCACTGAGGATTTCAATTAAAAAACCAATATCTAAATTAAAAACAGTGCTATATACAAACAAAGTTACTAATTTGAAGCTTTCACAGTTGCAGTGAAGACCAGTTTCCTGAAAAGAAGCAGCCGAATTCGAAGAAGAAAGAAAAACTAAGAAGTTACCTGTTAATTTAAAAAGAAAGTGAGTAAAATATCACCATATTATTCATATTATTAATCAAATATACTATAACATTAATACCAGCTATTTTGGTTTCTTAAAATAGAGATTTTGTACCATTTTGTCCAAAAATGTCCATGTCGTAAACAGCGATTTACAACCAGAATGGCCCACAAATTTCTATTTTTGGACACACAAATTAGCCAACTGAACCACTACAATTTTCATATTATAGAACAAACAACTGTTTTAATTGTGTACATTACATTTACTATTTGTACTTTTCCACACCACTAGCTTACTTTTTTTTGTCATCTGAACCCCAGTTTAGTGACACATAAATTCAAGAATACCTACCCCTACTAGTTTTAGTTCCTAATGCACAATCACACACCATTACATACATCTTTATCATCTTACTCAAACACTCATGCACTCAGCACACATACATTCCAGAACACCCCAACCCATATCTTCTTTATTTTTTTCAACAGACCCTAAAGAATGCCTACCAAAAGACAACTCAAATGAAAATAAAGGTGTCCAACATAAGCATCCATCTCTAGCAGAATTTGTAAAAAAAAGTTGAAACAAAACAGCTAATACAATCATTTAGTGAAACACAAGAAGTTTCAAGTACAACAACTTCGCTTCCTCTATCAAAATGTAAAACAAACCAAAAAACAATTAACAGAAAATCACCTATCAGTACAGATAAAACTACTTCTTCAAATTTTAATATAGTGCAAAGTAAGCATACCAAGAAAAGTATTTTAGCCAAAATATACCGTCACAAAGTCCTTCAAAATCTTATAAAAACAGGAGAGAAATCAGGTTCAAAGCTTAAAACCTATCGTAGGAAATTAATCTTAGAAGCATTGATGGACAGTGCAATTCTTCTCAAAAGAAATTTATTTATTTTACTGTTAAACAAAATGAAACCACTAACAAAACTAATAACTAAATTACAAAAAAGACTTCTCAATAAGCGAAATGTCAACAGAAAGAACTTCTTAAGTATCTGCGGAGGTGAATGGAATCACACTACGAGCACAGAACCATATTTTAATGAAGAAGCGTACAAACAAAAGCAAACAAATACAATTGCCATAAATAGCAGTGGTCGAGGTTATGAAAAAGTGAATAATACCATAATGGAACAAGAAGTACTCCTTACAAAAATATGCCCTGAAAACTTAGAATTACCCCTCCATTCAACTGAATCAGAACGTCTAGTGTACAAATGGCCCTGCACGTCAATGTGTAACATTCCCAAACAATGTTTCAAATCTTTACACCAATTCCTCAATAAATATGTAAAAAGCAAAGACAAAATCAAAATTAAATTACTGCAAAATATAGATACCTGTCCAGTGCGCAAGTACACAGGACTACAAGAACATTCATTGGCCTGCATTACAGGACCTACTTGTAAAACCACTTTCCATGATATCAAAAGGATATCAACACATCATTCAACTATAAGAAATCTAGTCTATAAACTGTACTATGCTAAAAGTCCTGCTTTAGCACTAGCAAAGTTAAATAACATCCTTCTACATGGTACAGCAAAAGACCTACTTGAAGAAATTCACTATATCCAGAAAAAATATTTTGGAAGTGAAAGCCATTTACAAAATGAAATAGCTTTAAACCAATTAAGCAACAATTCTACACATGGCAACCTTTTGCTAAACACATACAAAAAAGAAATACTAAAATTTAAAATTACATCAGCTGAAGTACCAAACCATATATGTGTATGTTGCCGTAGAATTTTTTATAAAAGTAACACAAAAACTGTGGACCTATCATACAAAATAGAAGACAATGAAGATTCTAATGGTTTGAATTAGCTCTCTACCTTCTAGCAGAAAACAAATATGAAATAACTGAGCCCTTAATACTTTGCAGTTATTGCACTACAAAACTTGACAACAACCAAACTCCTTCACATTCTATCACAAATAATTTGGAATTATACCCAGTACCAAAACCTCTACAACAACTTAATTTATATGAGAGCATCATAATTCAAACAGTGCACCCATTTCAAGCAATAATACGCCTTCAACCACAAACTGCAAAATTCCCTCCCTCTGAATAAGTAAAAGGTATTCATGGAAAAGTAGTTTATTTACTATTAAATCTAAAAGAAAATGTGCATACTCTAGGAGTGCAACGTCCAATGCAGCAATCTTTAATTATATTAGTAAATGGAGTACCTACAAAAGACAAAAAATATGGCAACAGCTGGTAGATTTATATAAAGTTAGACAAGCCTTCCAATACCTTAAAGAGAATAATGAATATTACAAAGAAATTAATATTGAAGAAAACTTGAAAGATACAACTGAAATAATACAAGAACCACAAGAAGCTGGTCAATTTGAGCTACTAGATCCTGCTACAATATCAAATACTTTAGACCAGTATACAATTCATCCTTTGCACTGTAATGACACCGTACAAGATGTACTGGAAACTTACCAAATGCGTCAAGCAAAAGGATCGCCAATCAGTATATGGGAAAAAAGTATAGAAGCACGTGCTTTTCCTCTACTCTTTCCAACTGGCAAAGGAGGAAGATATGATGATAGACCTATTCAAATATCAGCTTCAGAATACCGCTCATTACGGATGTATTCTGAAGATCCCAGATTTAGACAAAATGTGGAATACATATTCCACCTACTCTTTGAAAGTGAACTAGCAACTTTATGTTACGGAGTTGCACACATATTAAAATCAGGATCACACTTTCAAAATATGACAGCTACACAATTATTAGAGAAAGTGCAACAAAAGGATGAGGTTTTACAATCAAATATTACAAATCTATTAGCAAATATGCGTGATACTAAAGAGTACTGGTTTCGACGTCATGGAGATGTACGTTGTATGATCAGAAACCTTGGCCCACCCACTTGGTTTGTTACATTAAGTTGTGCAGAATATGCATGGGAAGATTTACATGATTTCCTACGCATATCAAATAAAAACAAAACAAACATAGATATTCTAACACCTGGAGAACTTTGTTCTTTGGATCCTGTTAATGTTTCAAGATATTTTCACCATCGCTTCATTGCTATGCTACATTTTATTTGTAATAAAACTGTTCCTCCCCTTGGAGAAGTGCAACACTTCTTTTGGAGAAAAGAATACCAAGCCAGAGGAGCACCACATATCCACATGCTTTTATGGATTAAAGATGCTCCTAAATTTGGTCAAGACAGTGATGCCACTGTTTTACAGTTTATTGAAAAATATGTCACTTGTCAAATTCCATCAGAAGCCACAAATAGTGATATTTGTGCACAAATTTTACAATTTCAAAGACACAAATGTGGAAAATATTGTCGTCGCAAATACAAAACAAAGACAAATACTACACCAAATGCCGATTTGGTTTCCCTAGACCAGTAACAAATACAGGTCAAGTAAACAACCTCATGTCTTCAGTTAGACATACTGTTAAAGGAAAGTCACCTAAAAATACATATTACATAAAAAGAAAAGAAGAAGAAAAATATATCAATGATTATAATGCAATCATTGCCCACTTATGGAATGCAAACATAGATGTGCAGTACATTGCAGACAATTCTACTGCAGTTGCACGATATGTCACAGCATACTTAACTAAAGCAGAAAAGACAGAGCTCCAAGACCTCTTATACAGCTTGGGCATAAAAATGCTCACCCATAGAGAATGTGGATCTTATGAAGCAGCTGATCGTTTAACTGGTACTTCATTGTATGGTAAATCTGAAAATATAGTATGGCTAAGTCGTAGTCCAGCTAAATCTAGAAAAAGAGTTCTAAAATCATATGAAGATATAGAAACAATAGCCAAACATGATCCCAACAGCCAAGACATTTTAAAAAACAATTTATTGGACACATACTACCCAAACAGAAGTAATGCTTTGGAAAACATGTGTCTATACCAAATAGCCCAAAACTACACATACAAAAATAATATGAAACCCGATGAAAAAAAAGGTAAATATAGAGTGACAGACTGTGAAGGCAGCTTAGTTAAACTCATTAAACCAAATTTAATTAATCATATCAAATTGTCATTGAAGACTCCTCAACATAAAGAAGTATATTACATGTCCCTGCTACAACTCTTCAAACCATGGAGAAAAGAAGAACAATTACTAGATAACTATGACTCATATGAGGATGCTTTCAAAGCAAATGAAAGCACTATAACTTATGTAAACTTTACACAGTACAAAACAATGTTGCACAATGAACAGCAACATGAAGAAGAACTCCAAGCTCAACTAGATAAGGATACTCCTGACAGTAGTCAACCTTCTGTAACAGGAAGCCAAGAACCACTGGGAGAACCATTAATAACAAATGAGGCAGAATTAGCTATGATAGAAGTAGAAAACACCATGTGTCAGTATGAAGATAAGGAAGACTTAACTATACTACAATCAAAACTAAACAATGAGCAAAGTAGCATTTTTCAAGAAGTAACAAAACAAATTGCACATGGTGTAAAACATGAAAATAAAGAATGATCCTGCCATAATTATAAACCTATACTACTGTACATCAGTGGTGAAGCTGGTTCTGGCAAAACATTCCTAATCAAAATCATTAGTAAGTTCCTTCAACAATTGACAAACAACAAACTGTCAGCTGTTGTCACTGCCCCCACAGGTTTAGCTGCCTACAACATAGGTGGTGTTACATTACACCGATTACTACTATTACCAGTAGAACACCAGAACAAATTAGACTATTACAAACTTTCTGCAGAAGCTGCAATGGAATTACGCAGAGTATTGAAACAAATGGAAATGCTACTAATAGATGAAGTGAGCATGGTCTCCAACCTGATGTTAGCTTTGATTCACCTCAGATTACAAGAAGTACTCAAAACAGACTATGAAGAGCTCTTTGCAGGAAAACACATTATTGTTTTTGGAGATCTGCTTCAATTAACACCAGTAAAAGGTGAACCTATTTTTAAAACATTAGGGCACAAACTCTGCCGTAAAACTGTTGGCAGCATTGGAAATGTCAACCTTTGGCAACATTTCCAATACAGAGAATTAACAGAAAAAATGCGCCAATCTGCAGATCTAACTTATGCCAACATTTTAAAAAGTTTGAGAGTTGGTATACTTTCTAAAGAAGCAGAAGCAACATTGAAAACCCGGCACATTAATGCACTTTATGGCGATAATGCATGTGCTACAGATGTTATGGAACAATTAGCCCACAAAAATGTCAATTGTATGGCCTTAATGCCAACTCTTGCAAGCTGTTTCACATTCAATGAAATCATGCTAAGTAAAGAAATGCAACCAATAATGGAAATTAGCGCCACAGACAAACTAGATGTACATGGTATGACACTACCCATGTGTGATCAAGCCACAACAAGACTAAATAATTTAGAAAAATCAATCTCAAACACAGCAGGCTTAGAAAAGATGTTAAAATTATTCTTAAATTGCAGAGTAATGCTTAAACGTAACCTTGACATGGACCAAGGACTAGTTAATGGAGCACTGGGTACAGTTGTTGGCTTTCAAACATACCCACGTGACAACAAAATTCAGTTTGTCAATATACTCTTTGACAAACTTTCAGAAGTAAAACGGATAGGACGCTCAACAGCTAGATTCCTTCTCTTCAAAGATATGAATGTACGCAGAGAACAATTTTCTCTAACTCTTGCATACGCAGTCACAATTCATAAATCACAAGGTCTTACCCTAGACAAAGCAATGATAGATATTGGTAACACAGTCTTTAAAGAAGGCATGAGCTACGTGGCACTATCACGCTTACGTACACTTGACGGTCTATTTCTAATCAACTTTGATGCAAGTAAAGTAAACAATGATATTCCTTGCATTTTAGAATATAATAGACTTCGCTCACTATACACTCCCCATCTAAACACATATTCTGTTCCACAAAAACTAAAACGTAAAAGAAAACTAAATCAAACTGAAATGCAACAGGACGTCACTGCAAATCCTCCAAAGAGAGTAAAAGAAACTAATACTTCATCAAGTACCACAAACAAAAAAGAATCAATTAGAGAAAGTAAACCAGGTACTTCTTTAAAGAAGGAAGACAAACTCCAAAAAAAGCAGTTAGATACAGAACTACCTGGACCATTTAAATTCTCAAATGTAGTTGGTGTAAGTTTCTATGCAAATGTAGCAATAAATATTCTATTTCAATTACCACCAATTGTTGACAACATTTACTCACACAGTACAGACCCATTGTGTTTGCAAATGTTAGTACTTCACAGAAATGCAGCAAACAATCCTGACAACACATTTTTTGGAATAAGACGACAATTGGACTACTGTGCTGGAATGGTGAAATTCACTATAAACTCACAGCAAGATCCACAAGAATTTCTAATGTACTTACTACAAGTACTGGAAAATAAAAACATACCTATAAATGAAATCTTTCAGATTTCATACACGTGGAAACATACATGCACTCTCTGCAACAATGTGACACAAGACGAAATCCCCAATGAACGCTTCATATATATATCAATACCAAATTGTGAATCCATTCCATTTCAGCAACTTGTACAAAATGCAAACCATGGTAGATTATGCTCTACCTGCAATTCAGATAATCGCTCCACGTTAGTAATACAAACATATAGTAAATACGTAATACTAATGCTTCTACATTACAATGCAGATGGTACCAAAAACAACTGCAAGCTGACTGGATTCACACATGGTCAAATATCACTTGGTAAGAAAACCTTCACAACAATAGGTATAATCTACCACGCAGGAGCCACAACCAATTCAGGGCACTACACTGCATACATAAAAAAGAAATGTGGATGGTTTGAATGTAATGATAGTACCATTACTCTAAAGCAGAGATTACCAGCAAATCTTACAAACGCTTATTTGATGTTCTTAAAACCAAAATTTGATAAATAAACTGTATTTAAACCTTTAAGTAAATTTGTGTTACAAAAATATAAACTGTTAGAATACTCCAAAAGCTATCTAACTGCTCAAAGATTCTACAACAACTAATCAGATAAATGAATACCACTAAATTAGACCAAAAAATACACAGTTAGAATACGCCAATTGGTATCTAACTGTCCCAAAATTATAAATGTGTGTTAAAATAATATAAACTGTTAGAATACTCCAAAAGCTATCTAACAGCTCAAAGATTCTACAACAACTAATCAGATAAATGAATACCACTAAATTAGGCCAAAAAATACACAGTTAGAATACGCCAATTGGTATCTAACTGTCCCAAAATTTAACAATATCCAAATAGGTAAATGAAAACCACTAAAATATATTAAAAAAATAGACAGTTTGAATACGCCAATTGGTATCTAACTGCTCCAAAATTTTATAATATCAAAACAAATGAAGAATCTGTTACTGTTCCAAAAAGAATACAACAAAGCAAAGTATAAAGCATTAGCCAGAAACAACAAGTGAACACTGAAAACAAACAAACAAATAAACTGTAGCATAACAGAAAAAGGGTTTTTTTTAAATCCAACATGGATTTTTTTTTCTCCCACAGACCCAATGATTTTAGCAACAAATACAGAAACTGAGCAAATTGAACAGTACTCTGATTTGTACTCTACTAAATATGAGGGTCGAAAAAAAATAAAAGTATATTGCTTATACAATGTAATAAGTCATTACAAAATACTAATACTAACATGCTATTTTCTTTTATCACAGAAATGAAGAAGAAAAACATGGACTCCCATTACTAGACCAAACAGTAAGTATACAATAATAAAGACAACCATAGCAGCACATCACATCCATAGTATCTAATACCTTTGTTCCTTATACATTTGTTTTTCACCCAAAGTTATAAACAAATATGAATGTGATATGCTGCGGTGGTTGTTGCCTGGGCATAGAGTCTTGGGTGCATGGCCAAACGGCCATGCACCCAAGACTCTATGCCCAGGCAACAACCACCGCAGCATATCACATCCATAGAGTCAAACATTTCAACTATGATCTATGGGAAACTTTTAATGTCCGCGAACAATGTGAGTGTTCTTAGAACACTTTGAACTTGCCAGCGAACAATACGGACACCGTTTTCAGGACACCCCCTACGAACATTTCAGAACAACGCGATAGTTCTTAGAACACTTTCAACTTAACAACGAACAATACGGACAGCGTCCTAAGGACACCCCCTACGAACATTCCAGGACACCGGGAGTGTTCTCAAAAACGTCTTCAGAACACCCCCATCTTGTTTATTTGCGAACATTTCAGGACACCGCGAGTGTTCTTAGGACACATTCAACTTGACAGAGAACAATACGGACAGCGTCCTCAGGACACCCCCTACGAACATTCCAGGACACCGGGAGTGTTCTCAAAAACGTCTTCAGAACACCCCCATCTTGTTTATTTGCGAACATTTCAGGACACTGCGAGTGTTCTTAGGACACATTCAACTTGACAAAGAACAATACGGACAGCGTCCTCAGGACACCCCCTACGAACACTCCCCGGACACCGGGAGTGTTCTTAGAAGCGTCTTCAGAACACCACCATCTTGTTTATTTGCGAACATTTCAGGACACCGCGATTGTTCTTAGGACACATTCAACTTGACAAAGAACAATACGGACAGCGTCCTCAGGACACTCCCTACGAACACTCCCCGGACACTGCGAGTGTTCTTAGAAGCGTCTTCAGAACACCCCCATTTTGTTTATTTGCGAACATTTCAGGACACCGCGAGTGTTCTTAGGTCAGACTCAACTTGACAGAGAACAATACGGACAGCATCCTCAGGACACCCCCTACGAACACTCCCCGGACACCGCGAGTGTTCTTAGAACAGTTTCACTTTGCTTGCGAACAAAACGGACACATATTGACTCCTTAGAACACCCCCTAGTCAGTTTATTTAGAAAATTTCAGAACACCCGTGATGTCCGCAAACAAATCGAACACAAAAAGAACGTCTAACACATAAAAAATACAACTTTCATTCTATCTCACACACTCCCACCCTCCCCAAACACTCCTACACACCAACACACTCTACAAAATACACATTTTGAACAAAGTTTCACCGCACTGTCCGGGGACGTCTGCGAATCCAATATGGCGGGCGCTACCGAAAAATCTGACGTGCTTCACGCTCCACGCCGTCCAATCAGCGAACACTTTGCATGTCCGCGAACATCACGCAAGACGATTGGCCAATCAGGACACTTTCCGCGGAGCGAACAGGGAAGTGTATCCGCAAACCGAACACAGATATCACTAATTTTTTTTTACCTACTTTTTGGTCATTTTAAAAGAAAACTACTGGACGAATTTTCACCAAATTTGCAAAAACACGCTTTCGGGACCAAGCCGCTGCTCCTGGTCCAAATTTGGTGGAAATCCGTCCAGCGGTTTGGGCTGTAGATGCGAGCAAAATTTTTTTCCCATTCACTCTATGGAGAGTGAGTATAATGTATACAAATATGAGTATATAGAGGGAAGGTAGAGTAATAAAAATAAAACTATGACAAAGTGCTGATAACCATAATGATTATCTTCATGCACAGAAAGGATTGCTCTCTTTCAAGCCTGTATCTTCCGCTATGTACATGTTTCATATATGATGTGACAGGACCCCAAGTCTACAAATATAGTACCTTTTCAATTTTTACTTCCTGACTGTTACTGTAGAAAACTATGTGGCTTCGATATGTCAGTAAAGGATAAAAAGGGAGAGCCAGCCATGTGATGTCATCAGTTATGTCATCAATGACATTTGTGATGGCATCTTTGATGTCCTGGGTGTTAGTGTTAGCAGTGCACGGTGGCGCGAGTTATGGTTGCTTATATTACCATAACTGGCGAATTTCAAGGGTTTTTCGGTTTTACTTGGAACCATAACGTCCCTTTAACAAAGTTTTTTCACTGAATTTCATAGGTTTTTAGTAGCACAACTGAACCATAATATCCCTGACATGTAACATAGAACATACTAACCCCTCGTAGTGATTTTCATGTCCGCGGACTACCGCCATGTCGGCGGACACATCAAAAATCTGAGCGTGGTGAATGTAAATTTAAATAGTGTGCCCCATTTCCCCTTTGAAGTTGGCTCTGAAAAGAGCCGTTTTTTTATTTTTTTTTTAAATATGCTTGACAGACACCTGTTATTTTATTTTTTTCTTCTTGTTTTTTTTTCTTACTTTACTCCTAAAATCTTCACATAACCTTCTCCAAAGCAACCCTTACATTTCAAAATAAAAAGGCATTTCCGGTAAAAGATAAACAAATGCCATCTTCTTTAAAATTAACAGCATTACTGGCATCAATATTCTCATTGTTACAGAAGAACATAACAGCTATAAGCATGAATGCACACATGCCTCGGTTGATGACACACCTAGCAATGTTTTGCTGAGGACAAAAAACTGAACTATTGTCCCATATTGCCCTAGGTAGTAATCCAGAAAAAATTACTTTCGCATTTGGAAGGATCTTCACTACGGCTTGAACCAAGCATTCCAAATCAGCCAACAAAGTAGGGGCACTGACGTTGCCCAAATGGAAAGCACCATAGTGCAAAACTACCACATGCGGACTGTTCATCGTGGCCATATCCGCACAAACTTGTACAATTCCCTGTACATTGCAATCAGGCACAGTGCTCCACACCACCTCCACTCCTTTGACATCAAAGTTCTTTGCAACATGCCTGCATTCAGCGCACTGCTGTAAACCATGCACAAACATATCTCCGAGCACCAACACCCTGACTTTCTCCACTTCTGCCATCTTCACCACACACAGTCTCTTTCAACACAAATCCACAACCTCGACATCTGATTGGCTGATCCGTACAGTCTTCTTTCCATGTTGGATTTCCTGGAAAAACCCGGATTTACCACGCCCTGTCCACGAACAGCCGCGGTGTCCGCGGACGGCGTCCACTTTACTCTCTGTACCATTCCCTCATTGCATACAGCTAAGCAATCACACAATACGAATAACGTCCTCAGAACACCCCCATTTTGTGAATTTTCGAACATTTCAGGACAATTATCATTTCATTATTCTACATATTAACATTACAAATATTATACTTTTATCTTGTACTCTGCACACAATGCTGTCTTTCTCCATTAGTAGCTCAGTATACTACATAGAATCCCATAATACAATGCTATTTATTGATATAAATGCATCGTTCAAAGCACTAATAACGGTATGATATTTATTGCAATATCCTTGACACTTTTTTCGGAACATTATAATAAAAATCCCTAGTACACAAATTCCATGAAAAGTACATACACATGTGATGTCATCAGTGATTTCATCAATGACATTTGCAATGTCATCTTTGATGTCCTGGTTGTTAGTCCTAGCAGTGCATGGTGTTGGCGCGAGTTATTTTTCATAGCTTACCATAACTTGCTATTTTCAGGGGTCTTTCGGCTGTACTTAGAACCATAACGTCCTTTAAACAAACTTTTTTTAATATCACGCAAACAATATACAAACATGGCGTGCAAAAAGCAACTTTTACAGATGGCTTTACACAGAATGTTGCAAAGTAAGAATTTATGCTCGTTCACAGTGAAGGTCAGCTGCTTCCATTTTTTTCTCGGGCCCCGGAGAGGCTCACGAAGCAGACTATAAGGTTGTATTGTGTTTTGACCTTGACAGACAGAGATTGTGATGAAAGACTTCTCTTGAAGGAGTGTTGCTAAAACGTAAGAGAAGATAAAGATGAAATTTCTGAAACGAAACCACTTTTACATATTATATCACTATGCGAAAGATGGTTGGCACACGCGGAGTCGTATTTTGGGACTGCACCACTCGTAGACAATGGAAATTGCAATTGTACTGTAAGTAACCCTTTAGATTACTTTATACCAAATATAATTGCAATAGCGTAGCATTAAAGACCGCTGAAGTTGAACTTGTTCGTTGAAAGTGGCATAATGTTTTCTACCGCGCACTATCACCGCCGAATTGATCCCCTGTCATTTAGAGGGCTCTGAAAAAGGCAGACGATTCAGAGTGGGTTAATATAAATAATTTAACCGGTCTATAGGCGGTCAAGCGCTCTACTCGCTGAGCCACTTCACTGTAGCCTGTCAAGTGGCACAGCGAGTACAGCGTTCGCTTTGACATCCGTGCACAGCTTGCTATCGCAAGTTCGAATCCCGGCAAGGCGAAACTCAGCCTTTCATCCTTCCGTGGTCGATAAATGAGCACCACACACTGTGGTTAATAATAAGCACCGCTTACATACCTCACACTTCTTAGCGCTATATGAATGGGAAAATATTATTATTTTATTATTAACATACTCTGTTGCACTATCTTCGATAGCAAATAGTTTCACGCCCTAATAAATAAAATGATGATTTTTAATGAAGATCGGCTGGTGAGACTAATTTATGTTTTTTAAAACAGGTACGTGGCCCCGTTTTGTCTATGTCACGATTTACAGACTCCAGCGGATGGGGTCTTCAACTGCCAGGTGCAAGTCCAAATATGCAACTTCATGACCCTCACCATTTTATGGGACAATCGCCAAGGACCAATATGCCCTTACGCAGTACTAGCGGCTACAAACAACATACCAACCAATACGGTGGTCTAATGGCTCGTTGTTGGAGCAACCTTCCGATTATCAGAGACACCATTTACTGCTTTTATCATAAACCAACAGCCTATCTACCGCAAAGGAACAACGCGTGGCTCCAAATAAACTTTTGCTGATCGACAGCAGAGACAATAGCAAATCGCTGAATATTCACTAAACATTTCATGTGAAATAAATGTATTTTACCAAATGTACAATCCTGCTGTTTACTTTTAAACCACAGTTTCATATTCCGAATTGTGGCGCACTGAGTTGTAACCTGATCTAACACTCTCTGTACCGCAAAGGAACATCGCGTGTCTCAACATGAACCTTTGCGGATCGACAACAAAGACAAATGCAAATTGCTGAATATTCTCTAAACATTTGATGTCAAATAAATGTACTTTACAACATTTACAATCTTGCTCTGTGCTTTTAAATCACAGTTTCATATTCTGAATTGTGGCGCGCTGTGTTGTGACATAATGTGTGTTGTCTTCCGGGTTCTGTGTAAAGTCGCGTAGTACTGGAGACGACTGGGCGTGTTTCATTACGCACCCTGTAACGTCACGGAGAAAGGCGGGGAATATGAATGCTTTGATAATATCAGGCTTAGTGGCGGGAGATATGATTTAGTGTCGCAAAAGCAAGTCAGCCAGGTCAATAGCGCCAGTGATAGGATTATCACATAATGTCGACGCACACCAGCCGGATTTATCGTTTCTTTAGTGGACAAAAAGTCGGTTGACGCCCCTAGGAAATTGTACTATTAGCGAACAAAAGGAGTGCTCTTAAAACACTTTTACCCTGACAACGAACAATACAAACAACGTTCTCAGAACACACCCATTTTGTGTAATTGCAACCATTTCGGGACACTGCGAGTGTTCTTAGAACACATTCAACTAGACAGATTACAATACGGACAGCGTCCTGAGGACACCCCCAGTTTGTGTATTTACGAACAATTAAGTACACCGCGAGTGTTCATAGCTCATTTTTACCTTCCTTGCGAACAAGAATGACACATACTCCGTCCTCTAAACACCCCACCATTTAGTTTATTTACAAAATGTCAGAACAGCCGTGTTCTCCACGGACAAATCGAACGCAACAAAAAGGTCTAGCACATAAAAAAACAAAGCATTGAACCTATCTCATACTCCCCAACCCTCCCCAAACACTCTTACACACCAACACACGGCACTAAATACAATTTTTTATCCACGTTTCACTGCGCTGTACGCGGTCGACTGCGAATACAAGATGGCGGGCGCCACAGAAAATCTGACGCGCTCCACGCCCCTTGCCGTCCAATCAGCGAACACGTCGCATGTCCGCGGACATGACGCAAGCCCATGGGCCAATCGGGGTGCTGTCCGCGGAGCGAACAGGGAAGTCCGTCCGCGAAGCGAACGCAGATATCACTAATTTTTTTGCCTTACATTTTGGTCATTTTTAAAAAAACTACTGGACAGATTTACACCAAATTTACAAAAGCACGCTTTTGGGACCAGGCCGCCACTCCTGCCGCAAATTTGGTGTAAATCCGTCCAGCGGTTCGGGCTGTAGCCGTGCGCAAAGTTTTTTCCCATTCAGTCTATGGGAAAAAAAAAGTTTTGGGACCCCCCTATAACTTTCCCCCCCCCCCTGGACGAATCCTCACCAAACTTTGCAAAAACATTCAGAGTGACCCAACTACTTTTTTTGCAAAGGTTGGTGAGGATCCGTCCAGGGAGAGCGAAGTTATAAGCCACCCAAAAAGTGCTCTTCCTATGGAAACAGCAACTTAACCATAACTACATGGCCACTACCATGGCCATGTAATATATATCTTTTATTGAAATTTGATTAAATGCCTTGTTAAACTGTAGCTTTCATGCTCCCATGGTTTTCTTGAAGTGCCGCGCAGTGTCCGTCTTTTTGCAAGATACTCTTGCTGCTGCGTTTGTGAAAAGGATATATATATATATATATATATATATATCCTTTTCACAAACGCAGCAGCAAGAGTATCTTGCAAAAAGCAGAAGTACTAGGAAAGGGTCTGACTTTTTGCCCTACAGCCAACTTCAATTACTCCCAAGCAAGAATTGATTTATATTGCTTTATTCCGCAAACTAAGATTGACTAAATTTCATGCCAATCTGAACAACGTATCAATGCCTGGACCTAACATAACTCCCTCACATCTAAACATCAGTGATATACCAGCCTTAAGAGACCTTGCAAACCTGGGAGAGAACGTGACTACTCAGACTTCTCAACATGCAGTACAAGATGAGTGGCAAATCGAATTACCAACAGAAATAGATACCTGTATGGCAGCTCCCAGTGGCATGAAAAACAAGTCCAAATTCAATCCCTCCAATCTATTTTGTCCTACGATAGATCTATTTGAAGATCTTGTTATAGATGACCTCAAAAAAATGACGATCAGACGAAGCACAGTTCAGAATTTGACAAGATCGCAGTATACAGCTATGGAAAATTTACAAGCGGATACATCGATCGTCATTAGATCCTCAGACAAAGGTGGAAATGTGGTAGTCCTTAACACCAAAGACTACCAGACAGAAGCAGCTCGGCAGTTAAATGACACTAGTAATTATGTTAAACTGCCCTGTAACCCCTACCCAGAGTACTAAGTACAATATAACATCATGTTGGACCGATGGTATGGTTTGGAACTCATTACCACTAAAGAGAAACAATATCTAACCAAAGACCATCCCAAAACACCAATCATACACTTTATACCGAAAATTCACAAATCCCTGATTAGACCACCTGGAAGACCCATTGTGGCATCAATAGACTCTTTATTTGAAAATACCTCCAAATTTGTTGAACACTTTCTGTTCCCCTTTGTGGAAACGTTACCTTCATATACAAAAGATACCACAGCATTTTTGAACCAGATCGCACATATTCCTTGGCAATCTAACTTTCTTTTGGTTACATTAGATGTTGTTTCCCTTTACACATGCATTACTCATTCAAAAGGTTTGCAAGCAGTCAAAAGATTCCTGTCAACTAGATCGTTGAGTTTTCGAGAACACTCTATTATGCTCTTGGATATGCTTTCTTTCATTTTAACACACAACACCTTTATGTTTGATTCCAAATATTATAATCAAATCTGTGGCACGGCAATGGGTACAGCAGTGGCTCCTACCTTTGCTAATCTATACATGGGTGCATGGGAAGAAGACCTTTTTCATAATGACAACTATAAAGAACATACAGATAAAGTAATCATGTGGCAAAGATACATTAATGATCTCTTTATTATTTGGAGTGGGACGAACACTGAATGGATAACTTTCTTTCATATTCTGAATCAAAATCAGCAGAATTTACAATTTACGGAACATCACAGTAAAACAGAAATAGTTTATTTAGATATTAAGGTGAAAATCGTTGGAAACAGCATAAGCACAGAACTTCATAGAAAAGAAACAAGTACTAACACACTATTACATGCAACCAGTGCGCACCCACAATGTCTCAAAAACAGTATTCCATACGGAGAGTTCTTACGGGTAAAAAGAAACTGTAGTGAGAATGAAACATGGGAAGAAAATGGCAAAAAAACTGCGGCTAGATTCTCAATCCGAGGCTATAAGAAAACAGTTATAAACAAAGCCTACGATCAAACCTGCAAGAAAACCCGAGAGATGATTCTAGCCAAAAGAAGTACAATCAAAAATTCAACAAAGGATCAACCGTATGAAGATTGCGCACTCAGATTCATTACCACTTTCAATTCTGGAACAAAAGAAACCAAACAAATCTTAAAGAAACACTGGCATCTCTTGAAACGAGACCAGGACATTAGTCCACACTTGCCAACACATGCCACTGTGACTTATAGAAAACCACCTTCCATACAAAGTAAACTATCACCGAGTATGTTCCGATCGCCCAAACAAAGTACTAACACCTGGCTACCTACCGAAATATCGGGTTTTTTTACCTGTGCTAAATGTAAAGCATGTCGCCATGGAATAAACATGAAAATGTTCTTACATCCTCGGACGAAGAAAGAAGTTACAATCAAACAAGATCTGAGATGTTTTACACAATTTGCCATCTATGTTATTATTTGTTCCTGCAATTTATGGTATGTAGGTAGCACTAAACTAGAAGCCAGGCTAAGAATATTGCAACATCTACGTGCAATCAAAAATCATGATATGTCTTACCCACTTGCTAAACATTTTAAAGAAGTACATCAAAATGACATCAGTTCTTTTAAGTATTTCATTATTGACTCAGCTAAAATTCACCCAAGAGGAGGGGACAGAATGCGAATACTCAGACAAATGGAATCTAGATATATAGTAGATTTTAATACCAAATATCCAGGAGGTCACAATCGTGACGAGGAACTATATGCATTTTTGGGATCCTAAACATTTAAAGACTCCAAATCTTAATTATTGATAGACCTGAGCCCTTCCCAACCTTTCCAAACTTTCTGCATTTTTGAAAATTCTGTATATATTATTTGCATTTTTTGTATATTTTGTCTATTTGGTGGATATGCACAATGAAATAAGGTTTTTAGGAAACTGAGGCTAATTTGGACGCCTATGCATCCCTACACGGTTTTCCCTGCAAGCACTTTTCATTTTGATTGTGTGTTCTTTTTTATCACCAATCATTTTAAATTAGTAACTTAGTCCAGGGAGAGGATGTTTTATCTTTAGCCTTACCAAGTGCTGTTTTTATCAATATGTAAAGTGCATTTATCATTTAGTTCTCAATTGTATTGCAAGTCTCCTCAAAACAATGTGCATCAACCGCAGGATTGTTTTAGATGTAACCGATGGGATGGGAGAAGGCAATAATTTGAATGTTAAAAATATCATGCCCCATATCCACTAAAAACATTTTAAGCATAAAATACCGACACATGAATGTGACATCCAGCACTATGCACCTTAATCTTTAGTTGTAGGTTCAATTTTTTCATCAAATGATATAATTATACATTGTGTTTTTTTTTTTTTATATTTTAAATTGTTTGTACTCGAATTATAAGGTGTAACTTTAACATATAACATCAAGCACCTTAACTTTTTTCAAAATATGTCCGTACAACAATTTGAGAAGGCAATATTTATTCTTGCATATGCATTAATTACTTTTTACTACATTGCTAAATATACAGGTTGGCACAGTCACAATATATAGGCGCCCGCAAGGGTAACACACTGCCTACGTGTATATATTAGACCAACCCATATGTTTTATTATGAATATTCATTATATATATCATGGACCGTATGTCTTTTCACAGTATGGTTATGTATAGTGGAATCGACCGATATATGAGGCACCCGCAAGGGTCATATACAGCCTCAAGTCACAGCATCTGGGCGCCCGCGAGGGTAACACACTGCCCATCTGCGCTGTATGAGATCAATTTATGTGTTTTAATATTAATATTTTTTATACTTATGATATATAGAGATCTGAGTAGGATAGAATACACCTTAGAGGCACCCGCAAGGGTTACGTACCGCCTCTAGATCTAATTCCCAACCACTTGCGATTTTGCAATATGCACTTTATACTATGCACTTTATTGATAGCACTTAGCACTTTGTCAATCAACAGTCCTTCAATGTTTACATAGCACGTAGCACTTTATTACTTATGAAACATCTGCATATCTCAATTTTGATGTCTGCAACATGTATTTTGTAAAAAAAATTTTGACAGCACACTTCAGTCCATGCTGAGACACTGTGTCGGCCCACTTGGGCTGAACTAAACAAACCCAGTACAATAGAAGACGGTGTACGATCGTCTTACCCAATTTCATTGCCATTGGCAAACACTAAGATGAAATTACATGATTCAATATCAGTAATTTCAGGCTTTCTGTCCACCCCTTACCCACTTGGGATATTTGGTTTGATCAAACAAACATGTTTCGAACCGCTACACTGTTTACAAAAACACTGTGTCTCTTATAAATGCACTGAGATGTGTTGTCATGCAGGTTCCAACATGGCTGCATTTGCGGCGTCCAGCTGTAGGAAGGAACATCCTTTTCCAAGACAGCCAACATGGAAAGAGAAGGCGGGGCTCCATACACAGCCTCTCTTCCCTTGCCATGGCAGCCTCCAAAACCCTATGAACATTTTACCACAAGCACTTTTTTTCCCTTTCAAACCTATCCTACCTTAGAATAACGTTACCACATAGCCTATCCCAGGTAGACATAGCCAGTTTAACACCATTTTTCGTCCCTAGCGGTCATGACCAGTAGCCAGATTGTCCGCGTCATGACCTTATGCCATGACCCAGACAATCTGGCTACTGCCCACGACCACAGGCTATACCTCAGTCACCAAAGGTATATGACTATTTATTGTACCTACATTATGACACTTGTCAAAAAATAAAACATGGGCACATTTGCAAAACCATGCTTTAATGTCCTTGCCAGTGCTCCTCACGAGTTTGCTTGAAATCCGCCCAGGTTTTATTTTTTAAAAAGTATCAAAAATATATGTTCATACAATAGTCATATAATTTAGCCCCCACTTCACAACATCCATTCAGTCTTTACACAAACATTGAAGGTTGGGTCTATAATCTTTCTCGAAACTTTTGTCCACATTCTTCAAATAGCAACAAAGTTATAAGGCATCTAAAAATGTTGAGACGCCCGTCTAATTTTGCCCCCTTTTGAGAAAATCCCACCAAACTTTAGAAAACCATTTATATCTAGATCCAAATCGTTTTGCCAAATGTTGTGCAGATTCGTCAAATGACACCACATTTATATGCCTTTACAATATTTTGGGACCCCCCTCTAATGCTGCTCCCTCTTGACAGAATCCCACAACACTTTGCAAAACCATTCAGGATTAGTTCTAGAATAAAATTGCAAAATTACATGCAGTTTCATTGAGTGGCGCAAAAGTTCTAAGCCATCCAAAAACTGCTTTTCCCCAACCCTGTAATGCAGAAATAGGTACAGATGTCCTAGGACATCTGAAGTCTCTCCGAACACCACAGCCTTGGTATCAGGGAGGAAACCCAGTAGACAACTGTCCAATTACAGGTTGGCATGGTCTACTCTGTCTAAATCCGGGTGGATCGGTATCAACATATAAATAAGAGACAGAGCTAAATGTACAGGTGCTGGTCACAAGAGAGTCTGACCAGAGGGGGGGACCCGACACATCTAACGCAGCCGTTCCGTGTTGCTAAGCACATTCCTGAGTGGGTCCCCAGCATTCAGAGCTGCCGACGCACCCTCCTCTGCATCCCTGATTTACGGGAGTGAGGCAGTCTAAGCCGCTTCCCAGACCTTTATTTTCCTGGCTTTATGTATATCTCTGTGCCGCGCCGTAATGGCACAGGACACCTAATATATCGCTGACGGGTATACTCTGCATTTGTGTAGCGCCATACCTTTGAAGAATTTTGAGTCTTTTCCCATACCTTACCTATACACTACCTGCCTCCTGTCCCATCAGGCAGGATAGATTCTCCTTCCTACGTCCAACTGAACTATTGAAGTTGAGAGCCCCCACGAGTACACCATAAGGTGCTATGAAATTGACCCAGATCAAGTCTGTGAATCTATAAGAACTAGGTTTTTCGTTGAAACTGTTTTCTCCTGATGAATGTTCGTTATTTGTGTTTATGAACAGAAACATGTCGAGACAGTTCTCTGGATTAAAAACAGAGACGTTATAAAATGGCATACTAATCCAAATGGATTCTGATACACAACAGGTTGTCCGAGGTGTACAGTGTTTTTTCATGAATCTGTTTTAGCCAGCATTTTTTGCCTATTACGTATTCCTATGTCTTTTCTGTGAAGTTTTGTAATATTGTGTATTGTGGACCACTGTATTTAATTATGTTTTTTAATCTTGCTGATTTATTATTAACAATTGTGTGGTATTTTTTTTTAGATGTGTCGGGTCCTCCCTCTGGTCAGACTCTCTTGTGACAAGCACCTGTACATTTAGCTCTGTCTCCGAACACCACAGGACTGCCACAGGACACCTGGAGTGTTCGCAGACTTTCGGGGGAGAAACAACCGTTTTTTTGGCTTCTTATGGCCATATCCAATCAAAATCCTCATCCCCCCCACAACCCCAGAGATTGTTTGTTGAGTTTGACAGGTGCAACGCTGCTTTTTTTTAATGGTTGCACCACGCTGTCTGCGGACCTCAAAAAAGTCTGCAAATCCAAAATGGCGGACGTTTCACGAAAACCGACGCATTTCACGTTTTCTCACCACCCAATCAGCGGCCGCATCCCGATGTCCGTGGACCACGCAAAAGTCAGCACATTTTTCTGGCCAATCAGAGGCCAGTCCGCTGACCGAATAGCCAATCAGAGGCCAGTCCGCGGACCGAACAGTGAAGTGAGTCCGCGGCGCGGACATAGATATCACACATTTTTTTGCCTTACATTTTGGTCGTTTAAAAAAAACTACTAGACGGATCTACACCAAATTAACAAAAGCACGCTTTTGGGTCCAAGCCACCGCCCTGCCGCAAATTTGGTGAAAATCTGTCCAGCGGTTTGGGCTGTAATTTTGGTACCCCCCCTATAAGTTTGCCCCCCCTTGACCAAACCTCACCAAACTTTGCAAAACATTAATAGTGGGCCATATACTTTTTTTGCAAAGTTTGGTGAGGATATGTCCAGGGGGAGCAAAGTTATAAGCCACCCAAAAAGTGCTCTCCCTATGGGTTTAGCAACTTAACCATAGCTACATGGCTGCTACCGCAGGCCATGTAAAATATATATATATATATATATTCATACCACGCCGTGGGCCCGCAGGCATCAGGGCGCCAACACTAACACAAGACAGTACACTTACGATGTGACAAGACACAAACATAGAACATATAAGGCTGCTTAACTAAGCTTTTCTAACCCTAACTGGTTTCATTTGAAGAGGTGGGTTTTAAGTTTCTTTCTGAAGACATTTTGACTCTAGTCTTAGTTGAAGTTTAGGTTTTTCCATTTGGTTGTCGCCTTTATAGGAAAAACTGGAAGAGGGAGGGTAACCACAAGATGTGGGCCCCTCGCGTACCCGGCACACTCTAGGTACTGTCACAGACAGTCAATATGTATAGTTCTCTAGATATAAATGTTAATCATCATTCAGCATACCGCTATGTTAAAAGCTTTGTAAATTATTCAATTATCGGTATTACCAAAGAGATTTATTCACATAAACTTTAGTGGACATCTCTTATTAACATACATATAGTTTGCAAACAATAAAGTTGCGTGAAACTTTTAGAAGTCTCTGTAATTTCCTCACACGTGATAAGTCATCAAAATTCAAACATAAAACTCTACGGGTTTCGGGAAAGCTCCCTTCTTCTGGAGTGGATGTTAAAGATTGTCAAGAAAAATTTCTGTCCAATGATTAATCTTCAATATTCTAAACTTCCGAGACGTTGTGTCTGGATATCTACAAGAGAAGACATTGGGGGTCATTACGACCCTGGCGTTAAGGGTTTAACTGCGCTGTAAAAGGTGTCGGCGCCGTTAAACCCTTAACGCCTGATTACGAGGTCCCTTTGCGGGACCCGACCTTAACGGCTGGTTTTACCAGCCGTTAAAGTAGGGTGCCGCAAAGGGACCTCGGTGCTAATTACGGTACCGCAATTTGCAGTACCGTACTTAGCGCCTTCCCCAGTCCCATTGAGCCCTATGGGGCGAAAATGGGAATGGGGAAGGGCCATGGTGAAATGGGGAAATTCCACCCCGATAACCTTGGAATTCCACCATGGCGGACTCGTTACAACACCGGCACCAACCATGGTGCTAATAGCGCCATGGTTTAGCTCCGGGGTTGTAATGAGGGCCATTATTCTTAGTTGTAATTTTTACTCAATTAATCAAAACAAAACTTTCTTACTAATTACTATAAGCAGACTACCGTAGTGCTTCCTACCTCACATCGGTGCCACGAGGTTGAAACCCTGGGTCTAAGTGGATGAGATTAACATCTATCAGTCTTCGTATGTCAATACTGGTAAATAAGTACCCTGCAAGACAAGGGTAGGTCTAATTAGTAAAGTATCAAAAATCAAGACTCATATTCATAAAAGGAGAATCCAAGAGAATAACAGAGAGATGTGCATTGGATATGAAACTGCATGGAGCTTGGGATTATATCGCTAAATTCTTTCAGTTGCCTGTAGTTCAAAAATCTCTAGTCCAAGTCATGCCTTGGCAGGAGTGGCTGGAGTTTCAAAGCAAGAGGGGATAGTGTGTTAGGTCCTCCCTTTGCATACCCCAATGGGGGTCCAAGATCGTAATTTGGAAAGAAAGAATTAAGGCTGAAATTAAATCAGTGTCAGGGCTTTAGTTTGACCTCAAGAATAACATATTTAGGTATTAGGTGGGAAATAGAGAGTGGGCAACTCCCAGCAATCTATAATATCCTTCAGTTAGCTTACCTATTAATGATATCTGGCATGCTGATAGTAAGGATCCTGCTCGTGTGCCTAATGAGAACTGGCTGCTATTCGCGGTGCATTAGGTTAGGAGACTGGCTCGTATATTCAGTTTAGCAGGAATTGACTTCCTGCAACATTCGCGTCATGTGCGTCAGTGCTTCACGTGCGCGATGACGTCTCGCGACGAGAGCACGAATCATATTGGACCAAGTGGAATTCACAATCCTGGTAGAAAATAGAGTGCTTGTGCACGCTTTCTAATAAGAGCACATTAACTAAAATTGAAATAAGTGAGACTGTAGATATGATAGGAATGGGCGTCCCACGTTGGCCTCTGAAGAAGGTAAAATCTAAGTATGTGAGCAATGGGAATAATTAACGTGAAACGCTCAATAAATCAAGATCATAAGTACCTGAAGGATATAGTCTCCCTAGGCCATGGTTAGGGAGGGTAAGTATCTGAATGATGGGGATGTCTAAATCTGGGGGGTAGTTAGATTATGCCGGGAATGGTATGTGGTCAGAGACAGAGGTCAACCACGGGGCACCTCTGTTCACAATCTAGACAACAAATTAATGCAGTAGTCATTTTCACATCGGTCTTTATGGTGACAATAACTCAGGATGATTTGGTACAGATATTATATATATATTATATTCTCATCAAATTGTGCTCAACAATGCTTGGTCAATAGTGTGATGTCATCTAAGATCTTTAGATTAGATCACCAATCACCTGATGGTTCAACTGTTATGTGTATATGTTGTGTTCATGTAGCTGGTTTATAAAAAGGCACCTAGATGAAACTCTTCATTCATTCCATAGGGAGTCATACTGTCCAGTTTATCAATCCAGTATAATTCACGTTGATCAAGTTTTTTGGAATGGTTACCTCCTCTTGTTGCCTTTGAGACTATGTAGTGATACACAAAATTGCAAATTTGCCAATCAGGGCTTTAGATGACAGCATTAGCCGCTGAAAGCCAATAGTTTATTCAAAGTGTGTGCAAAAATGCTGACAGTAGTCTGTTGTAGCACTTCCATTACGCAGTAGTGAGATACAAGGAATATGCAGGCCTAGTAGGGGTGGTAGGTCACATTATGCATTGTAGATAGACAGGTAGGGCGAAGGCCCCAGCTCTGTAGCTAATAGACATTATTGGAGTGTTTGGAACATTATGGCACCTACATAGCACTTAGATAGCCAATCTTAAGCGCTATGAACACTAAGCTATGAGTGCATACCTTTTAGAGCTTGCTCACATGGGGTTAATTCATCTCGGCTTCTCTTAGAATATTCTGCCTTTCTAACTGTAGCCCTGCATTGCTTCGTAAACTAATCTTCCTTTCTCTGGGAAGGCACTGATAAGACATTCCTGAGCTTTCGCGCAGATGGGCTCCAAGCAGGGAGGTGCACAGAAAAGGAGCACAGTGGAAATTCACAGAGTTGGGTTTTTCCATGAGCAAGCCTATATTTTGCACAGGGAAAGTTCTGGAACTGTGGTCATGGACTGACAGCACAAGATAATAAAAATGCATGCCCACATGACTCAGGTGGGAGATCGATCTGTGGACTTGGTTCGAGCAAGATCAAGTGTCTGGAATCTGTTGCTCTGTCGGCACCCTGTAGCGCTGTCCTCTGAGCGGGCTTGTTACAGCTAGCTTATGAGGGCCAGAGTCTCCCAGTGCTGATTGAAGGGGCGTAAGACTGTTTTTCTCTATGTTTCTCTAAGTTCTATGTTTCTCTATATTTTGCATTTCTCTAAGTTTTGTGCTTTGTAATCTTCTCTAACTTGAATCCCAAAATGTTGCTGAAATTCACTGTTTAGAATAAATACTAAAACGTTTTGAAGGTGTCATTTGTCAATAGCATGAGTTCACTGCTCGGCACAATAGAACCTGTATTTTGGGCTGAATTGGGTAATTTTTGCTCTAAGGGCTGGTCCCGAGGAAGATTTTCCCAATATCAAGACATTTGGTGGCAGCGGTGGGATTTGTGCAGAGCAGTGCCTTGCTGTGAAATGACAAATTGTGTGAGAGAACACAGTGCAGAGTGATGAGCAGGCTGTCGCATTTCCTTGGTGGTCTCACTGCAGCTCTGAGACACAAAAGACAGCAGCGTTGTGTCGGCTTGCCGTGGCCGATAGCTTGTGTGGTTAAGACTTCCTTCAGTAAATCAGTCGTGACTGACTTATTGCTTGGGAATGGAGCCAGGGAGCAGATGGCGATAAACAAGCGGGAAATGGCTATGTTTAAAGTGCTCCGATGAATGGTCAAGAAAGATTTATGTTCAATTAGGAAAGAATTTTATCATGCTGTTTCCCCAGTTTAAAGTTGTAATTTGAAATGCAAAGTGAGACGGAGTTCTCAACTCTATTCTGTCATGAGGGCAGGAAAATAGTTGCGAGGATTTGACATGCAAATTGTGAATAGTAATTCAACCATTGACTCAGCCCCAGTGTGCTAGCGAGTGGGGGGCTGAAATGTAAGGAGGCGAAGGTTTGCTTTTTTTTTTGTATGCTTTTGAAGTGCTCACATTCCTGAAGATAACGTGGGAATGAGCCGTGTTTAGTAGAAAGAGTAACATCTGTGTTGAGAGCCTAAAGGGTTTGTTTTTTGGGCAACTGTAAATTCCATGTGCTGGTGGTGTATTCTGTTTAAAGGAAACACACTAAAATGACTACATTGCATTTTAGCTGTGCCATGCTTACAATGGGTGAGAGACTCACTTAAAAAAGAAAGTGAGTGAATGGTATTTGGATTTTCGATTTTTGTGTATTGATTTGGAATTGCAGAATCAGTTTGCAATGGTTTGGGGGGAAAAAAGACAATTTATATTTTTCTAAATTACCCCTAAATTGCCCCTGGTGTATTTTTGACTGTTCCCACGCTATGCCATGGATTTGTACTTTTGCGTTATAAGTGATGTATGTTTTGGAAATAGTGACCTGTTGACTGTGATACATGGTGAAAAATGTTGTTGACACATTAACAGCCCACAAGCAATATAGAGTGTGGGTTGCACTTGCAGAGAAAAACGTGCAGGGAGCTGCACTACACATTGGATGTTTTAAATGCACTGAAATAAGTGGTTTTAATCTGGCAATGGTACAACAGAATGGAAAATCTGTGTGTGATAAGACAGCACAAAGATTTAGTGGGTTGCGGGTTCTTTTTTAAGATCGCACATTGCATTGGAGTGAGTTTGTGAAGCCAAACTACACGGTTACCAGGAAAAAGAAAAAAAAATGTATGCCTTTAAATGTGACATTGGTCAGTTCAAAACAGGCTAAAAGACGCTTTGACATTTTGGCAAAATTACGTGGAGTAGAATCTGATGACAAGAAAAAGTGCCTCTTTTGAAAATAAGAGTCTTGCTGTGCAGAGCTTGTGCCTTGAAGATAACTTGCACTGTCTTGGGCGAGGTGCGCGAAAGAAAAAAAACTGTTGGAGGAAGGCAGGAAACAGTTAATCTGGATGAACTGTCTGAAACGAGTGCCTTCCATTGAAGCCGCCCCAGTTTAAGAGTTATAGGCAAAGAGATAAGTTTGCTGCGTGCTCATGGCGCTGCCATGTGCACAGGAAAGATAAAATATGACATTCCTGCATTCCATCCCCTGTGAGAGACACCGTCAGTGTGAGCAAAAACTGTGGAGGGGGGTGCAAAGACAGAATGCTGAAACAGAACTGAAGGCAATAATTGCCGTGAGTGAGAAAATGAAAAAGAGCACAATCTACCTTACATGCTGATGTACGCATGCTTTCTAACACCAGCATGCAATAACAGAGGTGATCAGAAGTAAAGAATTTGCCCAGTATCAACACTGGAAGGAAAACAAATGCTGCATGCAGAATGGGCACATCGCATCTGAACATTTGGGGAACCTGTGCATCTGTGAATGGGCTAAGAAAAGACAGCTGCCCATTTCAAGAGACATTGCCATGCGCCATGTGATGTGATGTGAAGTGAAGAGACATTGCCGTGCAAGCTGCATCCCCATGCGCCATGTGATGTGATGTGAAGTGAAGAGACATTGCCGTGCAAGCTGCATCCCAGTGCTCCATGTGATGTGAACTGAAGTCAAGCGCTGTGCACTGGAGAAGAAACCTCTAGGCGCTTTGAGAAGTGAAAATACACAGCTGGCAAAAATGCAAGCTACATTGCCAGGGCTGGAGTAACTGACAAAGACATTATGGCATTCCAGATTGAAGCAAAACTGACAAAGGTAGCTGTTTTGCAAGAAACAACATGCAGAGCGGGGCTTTGGAGTATAACATGAACACTGCACATTAGCCATGATCCAGAAGCCTCAAGGCTTAGTGCAAGAATGAATGATTTGTTGAAGCAACAAAAGGAACTGATTCAGACTATCGCGCTCAAAGGGGTGGCCCAAGAAATCAGCAGACACCCTTTGGGAAAATGACAAGTGGAAAACCAGAGGCTTGAAAGACACTAGCTGTATGGAGAAAAATAAACAAAGCTGCTTGTGCAACTGCAGGCAGTATGGGACTGAAAGACTTTACCTTTGAAAAATGAAGTGATGCCAGCAGGGCAACCTAAATCAAGATCATGAAACACTGGAAGCAAGTTGGCACCTGGCATTCGTGATCGCTCTGGTGACAAAAGAAAAGCATTGATCCATTGAGAAGTGCGACCTGGGTACTTATTATATGGCTTCTGTAAAATCACAGATCAGTCTGAAGTACCATTGACCAACTAGGATCGCATTGCACAAATGAGTTTGTGATTAGGCAGTTACACCCCGTATGGTTGAGTGCAAATAAGCCCCCAGAAACATGCAGAAGGGTGACAAATAATTGTGATAGCAATGATAAAGTGTGTAGTTACCCGATGAGACTTCTGAAGGTGGGGGGTGGTATTAAGGGAAGGGGTGGATAACGCTAATATTGTAGTTCTGATGACATCCTAACGTGAAGAACAATGACATTGTACTTTTGATGAAATCCTAACATTTCTGTTTGTATTTTGCCTAGGCAAAAAACCAAGACAGTTGCGTGCCATGATTGGGGTAGATGTGTGCAATTTGTGGGTGACACTGATCAGTCAAGCAGACGCATTCTCAGAGAAAGCGAGTCACTGCGAGATGATATGTGAACTTTGAACCTGTCCTGCACCGCACTCAATGCTGCTAACATGCATGACATATGAGGACATTTGTTCTGCAATCTGCGAGAAGTGTCCAACAGAGTAATAACTTTTGCTGAACTGGCACGGTGCAGACTTGGCTAGTTATCAAATATTTGATGCTGCACATTCAAATGATTCAGTTGCTGGAAATAACCTGGTTGATATGTTTTGCCTTTCTTGTTTAAAGGACTGTGGACAATGGGTTGTGGACTGTGACATCATGCACCACAAACAGCTGTGTGACACAGCACTTGAATGCTAACACATTGAAAAATGTTTTTAAATGCACTTTTTGAGATGAATCTGAAAAAACGAAATGTTTTGCTTTTCTGTAACGCTCACCTGATTCTCGCATAATGCTGAATTTTCCAACTGAATTGCTTTAACCAGAGATGCTTTGCTTTTTTGAAAAAAAAAACTTCTACGTTGCACGTAGGCAGGAAAATGATTTATGAATTGTTGGGGCAGCAGGATTATGCAAGCAGGAGCGTAATATATTTTGAGATAAAATGAGTGCGCACACCAAAGTCAGCTGTGCGTAGGTTAAGGTTCTTAATTGGAAGTAATGCTGCCAAGTGTGTGAGCTCTAATTTGAGATGGTAACCTTTGAAACACTGGATACTTTTACCGCCAGCCTTAAGGCGGGTAAATGAAACCATGACTGACTTGATATTTGATTTTATGACAGTGTGTGACACGGTTTTGTTAAACCAACCAGTTTCATGTTTTTGTGGGGACAGCTGTCTCCAGCACACTAATGCAAAGAGTCACCTTTTGATTGTAGACATTTAGAATAATTCTTTGGAAAAGCGCTACAAATGAGTATCCACATGGAATTGCTAGCGTACTGGCCTGGCACATTGTCGGGCATCTTTTGTCACTGACTCATATGACTGGTGCCTATGAAATCCTAGGCCCAAATGTTTCAGTGAATGGATCCAACGATTTGTTTTTCTGACCAAGAACTGCAGCGAGTGTTCTCGCCAAGATTTTATGGACTATAACTTGACTATATGCATTTCACACAATGGTGTGATGAAACAGCCACTGCCGGATGGTAGTATGGTGTTTGTAGCTAAAACTAATATTGTATATGGTAGATATCCCAATTGGAGAAGGGTATTCTCCAAGTCACACAAGGTAGAAACTGTGAACATGTTAGATTTTCCGGTAGTAAGGCAACATTTAAATTGTAGGCTGGTAATGCACACCTCTATTATTACAGTGATACACTTAGACATAGATTTATCACAAGGCAATGTTTCCTTAGTACTACCAAGCTGCTACAAATGGAGTCCATTTCTATGGCCCATCACCAAGGTGCGCGTAGCTAGGGAGCTAGATTCATTAATTGCGGGAGCAGCCGGGAGTAACAGGAGCTTTATACGCTTTTGACATAGAAACTGTGTGCAATAAGCTAGCCACTATGGGTTCTGATGCCAGCTCTGCTATAAAACTTCTGGCCTAGTGGGGCCCATTGATACGCCCAACACTGCTACAAGTATTGGCAACCACTGCAGATAGCAAAACTTTAGTTATGAAGACACTTTTTCTGCCATAGGGCAGGTCAACAAGACTGCTAAATACACACAATGCATTTTATGGCAAACATTGTTTAATCAGCAGGTGTTATCTTTTCGCTCCGAGTGGGGGCGACCATCCTCAACCCACTGGCACACATAGCTACAGTTACCAGCAAACATATGGATCAAATCGCTTGCTTTTGATTGCATGAATAACACATGCCATGCTTTAATGCAAATTAGTAGAATTGTTTTTATTTAGATAACCTGGTGCCCATGGGTTCACCTTGCTCATGAAAATTAGATGGTTTCTGGTTGGGTTCCACATACATGGGGGAAGTGTCTAATCACACAGCCCATAGTCACGTCTGAATGCCCTGGGATCAGGGGGAGGGTAGGCCCTTAGAGTGAAAGGCTGCCAGGTTTAGAATTGGTAACCATACATAAATGCAATAGTGCATTGTAGATTAGACTACACCGGATTGCCTTGACATTCTAACTGCATGCTGCTTTTTAACTGACAATCAGTTATACAATAATTATTTAGGTATTTTTGTTTAGGCCAGGTTTTGGCAAGGGTATATGTCACTGTTCACTTTGTGTACATTTTTGTTTAGGTAGTGTTTTTACTAACCTTGCATGCCACGCTGACTAACCGCTAGAAGATAGTTTGCTTAAACCTCTTGCAAAGCCCCAAGGTCTTTATCACTGCACTACATACTATGTTGATGGGTATTAGTCAGCATTGTCGCACACACTTTGAATAGGGGTGGAGTGTAGTGATACACAAAATTGCAAATTTGCCAATCAGGGCTTTAGATGACAGCATTAGCCGCTGAAAGCCAATAGTTTATTCAAAGTGTGTGCCAAAAATGCTGACAGTAGTCTGTTGGAGCACTTCCATTACGCAGTAGTGAGCTACAAGGAATATGCAGGCCTAGTAGGGGTGGTAGGTCACATTATGCATTGTAGATAGACAGGCAGGGCGAAGGCCCAAGCTCTGTAGCTAATAGACATTATTGGAGTGTTTGGAACATTATGGCACCTATATAGCGCTTAGATAGCCAATCTTAAGCGCTATGAACACTAAGCTATGAGTGCTTGCCTTTTAGAGCTTGCTCACATGGGGTTAATTCATCTCGGCTTCTCTTAGAATATTCTGCCTTTCTAACTGTAGCCCTGCATGGCTTCGTAAACTAATCTTCCTTTCTCTGGGAAGGCACTGATAAGACATTCCTGAGCTTTCGCGCAGATGGGCTCCAAGCAGGGAGGGGCACAGAAAAGGAGCACAGTGGAAATTCACAGAGTTGGGTTTTTCCATGAGCAAGCCTATATTTTGCACAGGGAAAGTTATGGAACTGTGCGTCATGGACTGACAGCACGAGATTATAAAAATGCATGCCCACATGACTCAGGTGGGAGAGCAATCTGTGGACTTGGTTCGAGCAAGATCAAGTGTCCGGAATCTGTTGCTCTGTCGGCACCCTGTAGCGCTGTCCTCTGAGCGGGGCTTGTTACAGCTAGCTTATGAGGGCCATGGTCTCCCAGTGCTGATTGAAGGGGCGTAAGACTGTGTTTCTCTATGTTTCTCTAAGTTCTATGTTTCTCTATATTTTGCATTTCTCTAAGTTTTGTGCTTTGTAATCTTCTCTAACTTGAATCCCAAAATGTTGCTGAAATTCACTGTTTAGAATAAATACTAAAACGTTTTGAAGGTGTCATTTGTCACTAGCATGAGTTCACTGCTCGGCACAATAGAACCTGTATTTTGGGCTGAATTGGGTAATTTTTGCTCTAAGGGCTGGTCCCGAGGAAGTTGTTCCTAATATCAAGACAGACTACTTCTACTATCTGGTAACGCAATTGGGCTATCGTATGCCTTTTTTACAAAAAAAGTTGTGCCACTGGTGACCGTTCATTCTTCGTCCTGATGTTACTTTTATGCTCATTGCACCTTTCTTTCATTTTGCTTCTTGTTTTTCCCACATAATAGATCCCACAGGGGCAACTCAATGCGTAAATGACTGACTTGGTATCGCAGGTGGCATAATTTCTCAGTTTGATCTTCGCACCTGTCCTTGGATGTCTAATGTAGTTCCCTTTGGTGATGTTATTACAGTTCCCGCAATGTAGGCATGCGAAAGTACCGTTTTTTTTGGGTATGCAATGTTTGTTGTCGCTGTTCCTGGGTACGTTCTGCTTTTACCAATTGGTCCCGGAAGTTCTTACCACTCTTGTAGGCAATAAGGGGCGGTTCAGGGAAGAGTTTTTGTAATTGGGTGTCTATCTGTATAATCCTCCTATTTTTTCTTATCAAACGAGTGATATGATGACTTTGGCTTGAGTATTTGAGTGTGTACAGAAAGGGTATCTCCTTGTGTTCTGGTGTTTTCTCCAATAGAACTTCTCTTGATTTTAGGGTGGATCTTTCTTTAGCTGCTGTAATAATGTTCTCTGGATAACCTCTCTCAAGGTATTTGTGAGTCATCTTATCCATTTCCACTGTGAGTGTGGATTCCATAGAGGTAATCCTTTTGGCCCGGAGGAACTGACTGTAGGGTAAGTTGTTCTTTAGATGTCTTGGGTGGTGACTTAAGTAATGTAGGCTGTTGTTCACATCGGTAGGTTTAGTGAAGAGGTTTGTGATGATTTCACCATCCTTCAATTCTAATTCCACATCTAGGTAATGGATTTTCGGGTTCCCTATTTCCATGGTAAATTTGATTCTGTCGTTCACTGTGTTGATATATGTTAAGAACTCATTAAGTAACTCTCTGTTTCCTCTCCAAATGACAAACACGTCATCAATATATCTCATCCAGCATACCAATTTTGGTCCCCAGTCTGGGTGGGAGGTTATGTTCTCTGTTTCCAAATGATGCATAAACAAGTTGGTGTAAGCTGGCGCCATGGCTGACCCCATTGAGGTACCGGATGCTTGTAAATAGAATTGTTGGTTAAACCGGAAAAAGTTGTTTTGTAAGATGATGGTTACTAGTTTGAGTATAAAGGTTTTTTCTGCTTTACAGTCTTGTTCTTGTAGAAGTGCCCATTCCAATGCTCCTAAACCTTTATCATGGGAAATGGATGTGTAAAGACTTTGTACATCCAATGTAACTAATAAATCGTCTTGTTGTAGGTCTTGTAGGTTATGTATGATGTTCAAGAAATGAGTTGTGTCTCTCAAATAAGTGGTGGTTTTCTGTACAATGGGTTGTAATATCCGATCAACATAAATTGCCAGAGGATGAAATAGGCTGTCCGTTCCTGCTACAATAGGTCTTAAAGGTGGTTGACGTAGATGTTTATGAATTTTTGGCAATCCGTAAAATACCGGTATTATCGGATCAGATTTGTATAGAAAACGTCTTGTTTTCTCAGTTATCCAACCATTGTCCGTTGCTTTTTCCAAGATTTCCTCAATCATAGATGCAATTCTGGCTGTAGGATTCTCATCAATGGCGATATAGGTGTCTCTGTGTGTCAGTAATGCCAAACACTGGGAGTTGTAGAAAGTGGTGTCCATAATTACTATGGCTCCACCTTTATCTGCGGGTTTCAGTGTTATGGTGTTGTCATCAGCTAGATCTTTAATTATTTTGCTCTGGTGTTTGCGGATGTTATATTTTCTCACTTTGTTATAATCCAGTTTTTTTAGTTGGTTTAGCATCTGGGTCTCAAAGATTTTCAGAGTGGTGTTCTGTATTGGGGGATCAAAAGTACTTTTAGGTTTCATTTCCAAAAATTCTGTCCGTGGGGGGTTGTCAGATGGTGGTTGTGTGTCAAAGAAGACTTTAAGTCTCATTTTTCTCATGAGTCTATACAAGTTTATGCGTTCTTCCAGATGTGTGGTATTTTGTGTTGGAGTAAATGATAGGCCCAAATTCAATACTTCTAGTTGGTTGTTGGATAATGGTTTGGATGATAAGTTCACTACTAGGTGTTGTTGGTTTTTTTCTTGGACCTTAGTTTTCTTGCGTCCTCATCGCGTGGTCTTTCGTCTAAAAAATCCTGAGGCGTTAATCCTGATGTGGTAGCTGTCTGGGAATTGTGGAGTATGCAACTTGTTGGATTGATCGTTATGGAAGGCTCACTTCTGGTGACTTTACTTCCTCTTGCTTCTTCGCTACTCGAGGGAATATCACTACTTTTGTCACTAGTCTCTTGTCTTGGTCCTCTTGATGGTGGTCTATTTGGGTGAGGTGGTCGATTTGATTGATAAAATTCTTGCCATGTGTATATAATATCTTGTGAGTAGTCTAAAGTATCCCTCCTGAATTTACGAACCTTTCTCTGCTCAATTTCCTTTTTATACTCTTCAAGGGATGTATTGATGTCCTCCAATATTGTTTTGAGCTCCTCACTCGTTTTGAAGGAACTGAGTTGTTCACTTAATTCGTGGATTTCGTTGTCCAACTTCGACACCGATTTAGATAGTTCCTCTATTGTCAAAAGGATTAAATCCAGCGAGCACTTGTTCAGTATCTGCTCCCACCTCTTTACAAAGTCAGGGACTTCTTTACATAATGTTGGTTTCTTGTTTCTTGCCGCCTTTATAGGGAAAGCTTTACCCGAGCCATTGGAACGCTTGTGAGGTCCCACAATAATCTGGCCCTGTGTTTCTGATCTCAGGGTCACCCCGGTACATAGCGGGTGATCTTTTCCTTAAGGTATGCTGGGGCTTTCTCATGTACACATCTATGAACTAAGGTCATAGCCTTGAACTGGATCCTGTCTTCCACAGGTAGCCAATGCAGATCTCTTCGCTCTTTGCTGATATGCTCTTTCTTTTTCTTCTTTTTCACTATTCTAACTGCGTTGTTCTGGATCACTTGGCATTTTACATATATATATGTAAAATGTTCCAGAACAGTGGCGTAAACCAAAATTTGGGGGGCTCCTGTGAGCCATGCTTAGAGCCCCACACCCAACTCAGCAACAAATCATGGGTCGCACCAAACTCTGGGCCGGCCTATATTACCACACTTGCGCTACATGCATGAATGTGCTGCTGGAGGGGTACGCCGCACAGTGAACAAGGAGAAAGATATAAATATGTGTTTTAATGCGTTATACAGCACACTTTCTGAGAAAAATTGGCTAAAAGGCCAGATCGTTTGCAATCTAAAAATCCAATACATGCAAGTCACCAACAGTGCACAGGAATATTAATGCTTTAATTAATATAATGCTTTGCTAACAAAAAAGCCATGCCACAATGAAAACATGTCCAACTGGCTGCATAATGTAGACCAGTCTAGACATGTAATTACATATTACAGTAAAGCATGCCAGACCACATTTAGACATAACACTTATCATGGTTATTTTATCATGGATGTCCAGAAAAATATACAATGATGCAGTATGAAATGGCTAGACTGACAGCACCCAAATGCCAATCCAGCCAGATAATTACACCTAGCAGGACTGCATTATCAGAGATGCCCAGTTAAAACAAAAGTCAAGCCAAACTAAGAAATTACTAGACTGGCTGCACCAAAATACCTCTCTAGCCACTAATAACACAATGCAAGCCTGCTTAGCTTGGACATGGATGGCCATTAGGATTTAACGCACAATCCCCATCCCACTCGCACAATCCCCATCCCCCTCCCACAACATCCACATCCCCCCACACATTCCCCTCTCCCTCCCTCCCACCCCCTGCCCCAACCCCCAAAATCAGCTTCTCGCCCCAGAATTACCTCCACGTCACTTTTCCTTGTCCCAGTGCTTATGTATGAGGCTTTTTGCCTCATAGGTAAGTAGTGTGATGAGGAAGAGTGGGACTAGAAGTAATACATATGACAGGTAACTAAGCCAGGCATTACCTCCATCTCCCTCTACCTCATCCCAGTACTTGTGTATGAGTCAAAGTGTCTCATACACAAGCACTCGGACGAGAAAGAATAGGTCTTTGAGTAATGAAGATTACCAATAAGTAAGCAAGGGATTAAATACAAGTAGTGGTGCAACACCATTGAGCTGGCTGGGCTTCAGCCCTTTCCCCCCCATCCCCACGCTTGACATTTTAAGCTATATTGACTCGACCTGGCTGACCTACAGAGCCTGTCAAGGTTTTCAGATACGGACTGCACTCCAGCCTCCCATTTTAAGGTGCCAGGAACATACTCGCCAAGATATGTGACGTATGAGGAACAAATAAACCAACAGAGAGCGGCACTAGGACTCTGCCCAGTGCCCATCAGAAGAGCCATACCTGTTGAAGTGCCCATAACCAGACAACCATGGGCAGCACAGTACCCACTGAGACAACCGTACCAGCAGTTAACACAAAATGGAGACTACTTGCAAACTGTCCCCGAAGGGACCCAAAGAGCCTTGATGGAAGGCGAGTGGTGATGACCCAAGGGCCCGGACAGACTCACAGATGAACGAAAACGGCAGCCAAAGGATGACACACAAAGACAAAAAAGTTATGAACAGAGATGTAATGGACTTAGAAGAAGAGGCGATGTTGAAACGTAAGAAAACGTAGCTGTAAAACAGAATGGAAGTATTCAGCCAGCTAACGCTTGTAAATAGGCTTGAAACGCAAGAAGCTAAGGAAACAGTACTGCTTGCTATGCTTAGAAGAATAGAGCGGCAAGCGACAACTATGTATCTACCTCAAGAAGCACATTATTCGAGTGCGACTCCATTTTGTAAAAGCAGAACTAAGCCCTGGATGGTGGAGGACAAACAGGCCAGGATTCAGATACTAGCTCAAAGCCAGATGAAAGAGCAGAATCGAAACTCAGTAAGAAGCAGCTCATGCCTGGGAATTCGAGGTCAACCCCAGGAAGGGAGGAGAGCGGCAACTTCGAAGAAACAAAACTTCCGAGCATAGCAGCCTGCCCCGTGAAGGTCGAGATAAGGAGGCCCAGGCATGTGGCAAGGCAGAAGGAAGAATCAAATACACAAAAAGAAGGAAAATTAAGCAGATTCACAGTGAACTGACACGTGACCAGCCAGGCGCAAAGAGGTACCAACGTCTGATGTCACCCAGAACCTTAGGATGCCATAACTTTTCCTGATAAGAAGCTACAGTTTTGAGGCCATCCTCAGCCAACTAATTGACACATAGCCCTAAAGTACTGATTGATGGAAGGGAGGCAGGGTGAATCTTGGGGCACACCGCATCTGGGTGTCCATTCTGCATGCTGCTAATTAAAGTGGAGATTTACGTCTAAGGGCGTAACTTATCCAATCACAATGGACCAAATAATCTAGAGTCCTATAGCTAGTAGAACCAATGAGACGTTGTACTTGTAGTGACGTCTATCACGAGTGATGTAGAGGGATGGGCGTAGACGCCCACCCAATAAGAGTTATCCAATCCTCACTTTCTGTAACCCTTTACAGATATAGCACCTATACTTAAGTTACCTTTTCCGACCAATAGAATTGCATGACAAACTTTGAGTTTTACACGTGAAACAATGACAACTTTTGCCTATAAGAATTGCTGTTTGAATGGAATTTGGGAGTTGAAGCAAGACGGGCGATCACATCACTGTTGATTTCCATTTGTTTCCCCGTTTTTTGTACTTGTCATTAAACGGACTTCCCTTTGACAAACTACTGAGTTGTCCTTATTGATTGGTGTTGGAGTAAGAGAATCCTGCACCCCATCCTCCTCATGGTGCAACTATCTCGTCTTAAAAGTACCTGAGGGTGAGCTCTGATCCCATGGGCCCGTCAGTGGTCGCTCCGCCCTCCTGTACACTTGCTAGCATTGAGGATGGTTTTGACCATCAACTATTGAACATTGATTATTGACAAGACACCTAGGGCCTCATTACGAGTAGCGCAGTAAAAACGGGGTCATTACCGGCATGGCGGAACGAGCGGGTCCGTGCTCGTATGACACCGCTGATAGCAGGTGATTACGAGTGCGCGAGCACGCGAGAACCCCCACGGACCCAGAAATAACATCATCGCGTCGGAAGGGGAAATGGGCCGGCGGCCATCTTTAAAAACACAATCCATTGCAATCCTCCCAAACCACCAGTTGATTCCTGGAGAGCTCTGTGCCAATAGTACCAGTATGTCCAAGGCTACCCGGAAGACCACCCACTGGCTGAGGAAACAGTGTTTTTCTGACGCGGAATTAAATATGTTAGCGGACACCCTTGCTGCACATGCAGATCTCATGAAATCCCATGACATGAAGCGTGAGGTGCAGCAGAAGAAGAAGGACATCTGGCAGGAGGTAGCCCGCAAGGTGTCAACTGTAGGAACCACCCCACGTAGTGTCAAGGACTGCAGGAAGAGGCGGGATGACCTCCGCTTGAGGGTCCGCAACATCATGGCAAGCAACAGGAGAGAGGCCATGGCCACAGGCGGGGGTTCCCACTCTCCTGCCAAAATGATGCCCTGGGAGGAGACCGCAAGCAGCTTCATAAATCCAGAGTCCATGGAGGGATTTGGGGAGATGGAGACGGGTGCGGCATCATCCCCAGAAGGAGGTGAGTGACCCTGCAGATCCCTGTAGGGGAAATCATGACGTAGCACAAGTGATGTGGAAGAGAGTCTAGGCAAGGCAATGCATGTCCGAACACCCACATGAACATATCCAAGTCCAGATGGCGGGCCAAACCCTGCCAGACAGAAATGCATGCTGAGTGCCAATCCCATAACCAACACACAGCCAACACACTTGGACCGTGCCCATGTAATACATCACACAAACCCCAAATCAACGGCATGCCACCTGCCATGCAGTTAATGCCAAAATGCCTCCTCAGAATACCCTGTGTGACACACCTGTAAGACATGAATGCATGATTAAATGAATAATGAACAGCACCATTGTATGCTTCTGACATGTAACACCATCACTGATGCCCTGCATCTCTTCCACCCCCCAGGCACCGATGAGGAAGATGCCAGCCAAGAAACCACCGCAAGGGCATTCACGTCCCACCCAAAGAAAAGGGCTACCGCCACCACCACCTCCGTGGCAGCCAAGCAGGCCACACCCACAGCCAGTGTGCCTGACCGAGCCACAGCCAACAACACCTGCTGCCAGTGTTCCTGACACACTTGAGACCCAGCAGCCCACACCAGTTGAAGGGGAGTCCCTACAAGCACCGGCCACCACTGAGGATGACTTGGATGGCAATGTGGACCAGGAGGGAGTCACGGAAGTGACATGTCCACCCAGCCCAAGCCCCCTGTCCACCCCTCCGCCCCATATCCAGCCCTCGCCTACCTACAGCAGTGCTGATCCCTGCCTCCATGATTCAGACCTGAGCCCCTTTCGAGGAGGACAGCATCGAAAATGCAGGTCCCGTGAGTGGACCACCCACCACTCCAGCTCCCACCAAAACCCTCGAGTCACGTCTGTCGAGGGTGGAGGCCCGACAGGAGGCATGTTGGAGCTCCTGCGGCAGTACATTGCGGATGGAGAGGACACCAGGTGGGAAATCGCCACTGCTATTGCGGGGACCACAGCGGCCATTACAGCAAACACAGCCGCTGTGAATGCGTCGGCTGTGCTGATGAGGGACTGTCTGGGGGCAATAACACAAGTATTTACATCAATCCTACTCCACATGCAGCGGCCACGCCTTGCAGCAGGCGTGGAACCTGCCACCGACTCCTCATCAGCCACCACACCTGCTTCCTCAGTCCCCACCAGCCCTGTGCGCCAGACAAGAAGGAGTGCAAGGCACACCGAAATGCCGCCCCCGGACACCAAAAAGTCCCGCAAATAGTGTGGGCGGACATTGGGAGTGGGACACATGGTTGGGGGTAAAGGGGAGCATTTTGTGAGTTTATTGGGTGGGTTTGGGAGTTCACTAGGGGGGTTTGGAGTTTGTTGTGGGGGTTTGTAGTTAACTGTGGGGGTTTGGAAGTTCACTGGGAGTATGGGGGGCAGTGGTCACATTTTTGCTGTTTGAACTAATACACCCGTTGTGAGAAAAAACATTCAATGGCTGGACATTTTTAATTTCGTGTGTATCCATTTAATGTGTGACGGTGTTCAGTGCCCAAATCCGAACAATCCTGTGTGCATGTCCACATGGACCTGTGGTTCAGAAGTATTCGTGAATCAGTGATTGGCGTACTGCATGGTCATCCCGTGCATCACGTACTGGCAGGGGTGTTACTTCACCTCCGTCTCCATCCTCATCATCCTCACCCGGTGCATGCATGTCAATGTCAGGTGGCAGTGGTACATTTCTCCGGACGCACATGTTGTGCAGCATGAGACAGGCCATGGTGATCTTTGACACCTTCTCAGGCCTATATAGGAGTGCCCCACCAGACATGTTTAGGCAGCGGAAACGCACCTTCAACAGGCCAAAGGTCTGCTCAATGACAACACGGGTACGGGTGTGAACACAATTGTACTCCTCTTCATGGCTGTTCTGCGGGTTCCACACAGGGGTAAGTAGCCACGGCCTCAAGGGATATCCTCCATCACCTGCAAGCAAATACAAATAGGTGTGTGTCACCCTGAGCTGCCACCTTCAGGAAGTACAGTCATGGACGCAGCTATTTGGTGTGGACATGCACATGTCCCTGTACGTATGCAAGAATGTTACCTAGATGCATACTATACTGCTATGAGGTGTGGTAGTCTGGATGGCGTTCAATAGATGATGGAGGGTGAAATTATGCATTCTGAGGCAGATGTACTGTGGTTGTACGACAATGTTTAGCCTCCCATTTATGCTGTGTATTATACACTGTTCATGGTCACACTAGCCACATTGGCACAGTTGCAATCCTGTTCAGTCATGCATTGCTCGACATACCCATGGTGGCCTGGTTGTGCCTCTTACTTGTCATCGATATGCATAATTGGTAAAATGTTTGACAGTGAAGTAGCATGTTGGGTTTGGGAGGTTCAGGTCAGGAGTGTCTAGCACTGCATGCATTCTCCAATCACTGTCAATTGCCACCCAGGTGGAGTATGCATCCCCGCCCTTTCCCACCCAGGTGGAGTATGCATCCCCCCTTTCCCACCCAGGTGGAGTATGCACCCCCCCCTTTCCCACCCAGGTGGAGTATGCATCCCTACACATCAGTACCCCAAAGCACTGCCATGGGCCAGTTGGGCAACTCACCTAGCAGCCAGGCACGTGGTCCAGCAAGTCGCTCCATGTGATGGGGTAGCATGAAGTTGCACAGCACCATGGCATCATGTGTTGATCCGGGAAATCGGGCGCAGCAATGTGTGATGATCTTGCTGGAATCACATACCATTTGTACATTGATGGAGTGGTATTGCTTGCGATTGCGGTACACCGCCTCTATGGCATGGGGGACTACCAATTCCACATGGGTGCAGTCCAGGGCACCAACACAATTGGGCATGCCTGCCAGTGCATGGAAGCCTACTTTGGAGTCGGCTATCTCCTGGGCAGTCCGTGGTAGGGATATGTGGGTGCTTGCGTGCTCCTGGAGGGCATCCAGCACTTGGTTCAGCATTCGTGAAAATAGTGG